>NC_142647.1:12512500-13762500 GCF_053813885.1 Theobroma cacao
ACATGATCCCATGGTGATATGTATTTTTGGCAAATGATTTCAAGAATTCGGAATAATATGACAAGATTAGCATGAAGGTCCTTTCGTGGCAAAGAGGTTGATAATTGCACAAAAATCATAAAGTAGTGTGCATAGATAGGAAGAATGGCTTTTGATAAAGGAATACATTGAAGTGAAATGATGAGACAAGAGTAATTTTCCATCTGTCATACAATCATGCATACATGTACATGACCATGCAACACTGAGGTTGGAAATTTTCATGCAGTAGTCAACATTCACATATATTTTCTATGCATTTGAAAAGGTAAAAGCCCATCCAACAGAAGAATCTTACAAAGACATCAAGCTTTGAATAATTTGACAACTACTATAAAAAATTCCAAATAATTAGCATTAAATTTTGTTACAGTTATGCACACTCATTTTGAGATGAGGAGCAACATTTTCCTATAAAACCTCAAGTACATCTCCAAAACTTTTGGGTACATTTCCAAAACCTTCAAGTACATTCTTGCCAAACCTCTTGGGTAATTAGCATTAATATTTCTTTAAAGTTACATAACCTCATTTTCAGATGAGGAGCAACCTTTTCCTAAAATCTTCAAGTACATCACTAAAACCTCCAAGTACATTTCCAAAACCTCTAGGTACATGCTTACGAAACCTTTGAGTAATTAGCATTAATATTTCTTTATAGTTACGTAACCTTAATTTGAGATGGGAAGCAACCATTTCTTCTAAAAACCTTTGGGTACATTTTCTAAAACTTTCGAGTACATTTTCTAAAACCTCTAAGCTCAAAACCTTTGGGTCCATTTTCAAAACCTCTAGGTACATTTTCAAAACCTCTAGGTACATTCTCAAAACCTCTGAGTACCTTCTTATGAAACCTCCGGGTAACTAACATTAATATTTCTTTAAAGTTACGTAGCCTCATTTTGAGATGAGGAGCAACCTTCCTTATAAATCCCCTCAGTACCTCTCCAAAACATCCAAGTATATGCAATAAAACCTCTGAGTACATCTTTAAAACCTTCAGGGTACATTCTTTGAAACCTCCCCGATAATCATTTATTACCTTTAAAGTTGTGAAGACTTTAAAAAAATGAGCATTTTCAATTTGATTGAAGCAAGGTGTCTACATCTTTGCACTGTACCTGATTCTCAGAAATGTGCAAAGAGGGGCAACTATAAACACTTGTTTTTATTTTTAATTTCCTTTTACATTATTTTATCTTATTTTATTTTCTTATATTATTTTATTTTTAGTTGAAATTCAATTAAGATGACTAATGGATTGTAAGAGGCCTAATCTTTGTCTAGATCTAAGGCTTGGGCTTATTGATAAAAACAGGCTCAATGTGGTTAAACTAAGCTAACACAAATCAAACAAGATTAAACTAATAAAAAAGGATTAAAATCAAATGATTTGAAGAACAATCTAGAACAACCAAAAACAACTTGGAAATTAGCCAACTAGCCTAAAATTGAAAAGAGCCAAGAACATATTTGTATTAGGCCTTTACCAAGAGTGCTTTGACACCCTAGCAGAGGCCAATTGGTTACTTCACCAGTCATAGAGTGCATCCAATGGCTAGCAAAACACAAAATTGAGGGATCTACAAATCCCTTTCCCATATAAAATGCAAAAAAACCCTAAAAAATTCCCTGGGGAGACCAGTTGTCAAAAACCATAGCAACCAAAAAAAGATTTTGCAAAAACCTAGCAGCCAAATTTCAAAATCCTAAAAACCCTAGAAATTCCTATAGGGCAAAAAACTTAGAACCAACACAAAGATTAGAGTTTTTTTTTTTCCTACCATCTAGCAAAATACCCAATCACCCAAAAAAAGAAAAGAAACCATAAATTGCAATGAAAAAAAATCTAAATGGGTTGAGTGATTTGGGGTTTGGGGAAAAGTGTTTCGAAATATTTTTGAAGGTAGGCTAAAATGGGGTTTTAGTGCCACTGGTTGTGACAGAGAAAGAAGAAGTTGAAGGTTTTGGGGCTAGGGTTTTATTTGAGGAAGAAGAAAAAATTTTCGGGTAGAGAGAAGGAAAAAGGAATAGCCGCTAGAGAGAGAAAATGAAAAGGGAAAACGAAGGAAGAAAAGAATAAGTTTTTATACATAAGGTTAAGAGCTAAATGGCATCGTTTTAGGGAAGTAAAAGGGAAGTAGGTTTTAGCCCAAAACAGTGCGATTTTGAGAAGGGAGAAGTTGCTGCAAAAGTAATTAAACTGTGCGTTTTGGAGACTTTGTGGGCTGTAGCAGCTTGGGTCCCTTTCACAGGCCAATAACTTGGGCTACTCATTGTAAATCCCGACCCTATAAACACATGTCATGACATACATGCACTAAGTAGCATGTTATTATGCTAGAAAAGCACCTAAGAATAGACGAAACCCGGTATCGTACTTAACGGTACACTTAAGTTGATTTAACCTTGAACTAGTTCAAATAGGAATTGTAGGATGAAATTTAATATTTTATAGTCTAGGAATGACTAAAAATGATTGTTCGAAGTTCGAGGGTTCATTTGGGGTAAATTTAGAAATTTTGATATTCAGGGACAAAATAGTAATTTTACCATCCGCGGACAAAATTTGAGATTTTGAGAGAATTTAGATCAAATTTGACAAATTGGGGAATGGTATGAGTATAAGGGATGAAAAAAATGTCTATGGGCAATTTTTCAGTTTTTTGGGCAAAAACGTAATTTTTCACTTTTACGGGGGCAAAAGTGTAAATTTCAAAAATTACTCCACCAAGACTTTGGATAAGTCTGAGAATTTTATCCAAACATGGATATGTGGGACAAGTGTATGGTGAAAATTTGAAAACAAATGGATGAAATTTTAAAAATGGGCCAATGGGAAAGTGACACATGGCACTTTTTAATGATTTAATATTATTTTAATGAAAAGTCAGCCCATTTAAACCCCATTTTAAGTGATGGCCGGCCATAAGGGAGAACGAGAGAGAAAATAGAGAGGAAAGGAAGAAAAAAAGAAAAACCAAAGAGAAACAAGAAAATTCAAAGGGGAATTCGCATTTTTCTCTCGTTTACACGTCTAACGGTAAGATTTTTCGACTTTAGCTTGATTTCTACCTTTTCTATGCCTTTGTTTCCAACTAGCATGCTTGAGGAGAGAGATCTAAAAGTGACATTAAGGGCTGGCCGAATTTCAAGGGGGGAGAAGTTGAAATTTTTAGGTTTTGAGTTTTAGTTAAATTGATAGTTTTAATTAGTTAAATGTGTTTAGAAATTAAATTGGGCAAGAAAGCATTAAATTTTCACAATACCCACCCTTGGCCAAATCTGCAATGAGGTACAATGATGATGATCTGATTTTTATTCTAAGAGAAATGAAGAGAAAATGATGAAAAATGGTTAAATGTGATAGAAAAACAAAGTAGAACATTTACCGAGTTAATGTCCCATTTTTGGCCGAATTTTCCAAGGAGGAAAGTGAACTGATTTTGGTGATTTTAGAAGGTTATTGGCTGATATTTAATGGTTAGAAATGTTGGAGAGAGAATGGGACGATTTAGAGCTAAAATGGAGCGTGTTAGCAATTTATCGGGTAAAGTGCCAAAAATAGGTTAATACCGCATTTAAGCCGTTTTAGGCTATTGCATTTCATACCATGCATTAGTATAGGATTTAAGTCAATTATATAGTGATTTAGCATCAATGTGGTGAATTGGGTAAATTGTGCAATGTGTCTAGGAGGAGAGCCTTCCGGTAAAGGCAAGGAAGTCGTACCCGACCAACAGTGATCGAGGCACCTAGGAAGCATTTCATCTGTACAAACAGTGAGTAAACCTATTATTATTGTAAATTATCTAGAGTTTATTTTGAAATGCTCTTTATGTATTTTATGAAACGAAAATGAGATTAAAACGGGATTTTCAATGTTTTAGAAATAAATGTGACAAATAAAAATATATTGTGTTGATTATGAAATTGAGCAATTGGAGGCTACCAATTGTCTTGAAAAATATATTTTCTTATCAATGGCTTATGATATATGAGTATATATGGCTATATTTTATAATTGCATTGGGAATAGAAAGTAAGCTGTCTTTTACTATGCAGGCTGGATAAATAAATAAAAACCACGTTATACTGTCAAAATTTTATTAAAATTGGTGGGTTTAGTCACTGCTGTCACGACCCGGAACCTCCCTCAGGCCCATGACAATCGCCGCGATGTCCCGATTGACACTCATTATCCAGAATGCCAACCGGAACCCCGCAAGGCTTACATATCGGTTTCTTTCCTTTCCTGTGAGCAATCATTGTTAAATATCGAGTTTTTAGAGAATATATACTATTTTAGATCAAAAACAATCAAAATAAAATTTTCGCCACACAAGGGTATTTTGGTCATTTTTTTCTCAAAAATTTCAAAACTAGCTAAAACGTACTATACAAGTACAAAATACATAATTCATATTCAAAATGAGTTTAAAAGTCTAAAATCTTCATTTAAAACGAAATTACGGTTATTTGAATATAATAAGAAAATAAAAGAAATATTAAGGGAAATATTCTATTTTCTTATAAAACAATTTTTATAGAGTTATACGTGAATAATTTTTATAGCGTAAAAGCTAAATAAATTTATACATACTGAAATACAGTAAGCCAAAATATTTAATTTAATTTACAATAACAAGAGGGCCCCCGAATAAACAAAAGTAAAGAGGACTGTGAACCTACGGTTTGGAAAATGCAGATCCAATAGTAGTCCTCGATGAGATCAGGTATCTACAGTCTATACTGAACCTGAAATGGGTGGAAAGGAGTTGGGTGAGATTTTGCAATCCCAATGAGTAAACAGACATTATCATAAATATCTAAAGGCGAGTAAAATGGAGGCAAGTTTAAACAACAAATTTCAACCCATTTCATAAGGTTTTCAATTTATTTCTTAAACCACAAAATATTTGTAATTTACCAAAACAATTGTTAAGGCTTATGTCTTTTATTAAAACAAGGCTCAAGCCAAAACTAATCCTCGGGGATACCTTGGCCGAGGCATCTAACCGAGTCCGCCAAGGGTGTTAAAATATTCACACGTGAAACACATTTTTATTTTTAAAACCAGCCGTTCCTTGGCGTTGGCCGAGTTACACATTCACGTGGGGGTTCGACGTGAAGTGAACTCTAATACTACCCCAGGAGTTACCCTCCTCGCCTCTACAACCGGAGTAACTATATAACTGGGTTTACCGTGCCCCTCTAATAGGCAGTCCACGGAAACCCGTCACTGCAGTGACTAACCCACCAATTTTAATAAAATTTCGACAGTATAACGTGGCTTTTATTTATTTATCCAGCCTGCATAGTAAAACAACTTACATAAATTTCCCAATGCATTCACAAAATATAGCCACATATACTCATTTCTCATAAGCCATTCCTAGGAAAATATATATTTTTCAAGTCAATTTGTAGCCTCCAATTACTCAATTTCATAATCAATACAATATATTTTTATTTGTCACATTTATTCCTAAAACATCAAAAATCCCGTTTTAATCTCGTTCTCATTTCATAAAATACATAAAGGGCATTTAAAATAAACTCTAGATAATTTACAATAATAATAAGTTTACTCACCGTTTGTACAAACTAAAAGCTTTCTAAGCGCCCCGATCACTACTTGTCGGGTACGACTTCTTTGCCTTTTCCGAAAGGCTCTCCTCCTAGACACATTACAAAAATTTACACAATTCATCACATTGATGCTAAATCACTATATAATTAACTTAAATCCTATACTAATGCATGGTATGAAATGCAATAGCCTAAAACGACTTAAATGCGGTATTAACCTATTTTTGGCACTTTGCCCGATAAATTGCTAACGCGCTCCATTTTAGCTCTAAATCATCCCATTCTCTCTCCAACATTTCTAACCATCAAATATCAGCCAATAACCTTCTAAAAACAACAAAAATCAGCTCACTCCCTTCCTTGGAAAATTCGGCCAAAAATGGGACATTAACTCGGTAAATTTTCTACTTTGTTTTTCTATCACGTTTAATCGTTTTTCATCATTTTCTCTTCATTTCCCTTAGAATAAAATCAATTCATCATCATTGTACAGCATTGAGCATCCAGCCAAGAGTGGGTATTGTGAAAATTTAATGATTTCTTGCCCAATTTAATTTCTAAACACATTTAACTAACTAAAACTATCAATTTAACTAAAAATCAAAACCTAAAAATTTCAATTTCTCTCTCCTAGAATTTCGTCCAGCCCTTGATATCACTTTTTGATCTCTCTCCTCAAGCATGCTAAATGGAAATAAAGGCATAGGAAAGGTAGGAATCAAGCTAAAATCGAAAAATCTTACCGTTAGACGCGTAAACGGTCGAAAACCGCGAATTTCTCTTTGAATTTTCTTGTTTCTCTTTGGTTTTTCTTTTCTTCTTCCTTTCCTCTCTATTTCCTCTGTTTTTCTTCCTTATGGCCGGCCAGCACTCAAAATTTGGGTTTAAATGGCTGACTTTTCATTAAAATAATATTATTTCATTAAAAAATGCCATGTGTCACTTTCCCATTGGCCCATCTTTAAAATTTCATCCATTTGTTTCCAAATTTTCACCATGCACTTGTCTCATATATTCATAGCTTAGATAAAATTCTCAGACTCATCCAAAGTCTCGGTGGAGTAATTTTTTCAATTTACACTTTTACCCCCGTAAAAGTCAAAAATTACATTTTTGCCCCAAAAATTGAAAAATTGCCCATAGACATATTTTTCATCCCTTATATTCATACCATTCTCCAATTTGTCAAATTTGATCAAAATTCTCTCAAAATCTCAAATTTTGTCCATGGGTGGCAAAATTACGATTTTGCCCCTACACTCCAAAAATCACCAGAATTAAACTTTTTCACTTCCTATCATTAAATTATACTCCAAATAGTTAATCTTGGTCAAAAATTTCACTCCATGATCAAATTATTATCTTAGGTGGCAAAATGACGATTTTGCCCTTGAATATCAAAATTTTTAATTTTACCCCAAATGAACCCTCGAACTCCGAACAATCATTTTTAGTCATTCCTGAACTATAAAATATTAAATTTCATCCTACAATTCCTATTTGAACTAGTTCGAGGTTAAATCAACTCAAGTGTACCGTTAGGTACGATATCGGGTTTCGTCTTTTCTTATGTGCTTTCCTAGCATAATAACATGCTACTCAGTGCATGTATGTCATGACATGTATTTATAGGGTTGGGTTTTACAATTCTACCCCCCTTAAAATAAAATTTTGACCTCAAAATTTCACTTACCAGATTCAACAAATAGATGCGGGTATTGGTTCATCATCTGATGCTCTACTTCCCATGTCATTTCCTCCATTCGAGCATTTTTCCACAATACTTTGACCATTGAAATACTCTTGTTTCTCAGTACTCGATCCTTTCGATCCAAGATACTCACAGGTTGTACCTCGAACTTCAAATCGTCATGCAACTCGATCGGAGGTGCTTCGAGGACGTGAGAGGGATCTGGTACATATTTCTTAAGCATGGAGACATGGAAAACGTTGTGGATCCGATCTAACTCCGGAGGTAATTCTAACCGATAAGCCACTGGTCCAATCCTTTCAATGATTCGGAATGGTCCAATATATCTCGGGTTGAGCTTTCCTCTCTTCGCAAATCGAATCACACCTTTCATTATCCAATAAAACACCATAATTTATCATGATAGTATAATCAATAAGATTTAATACTTCAAAGTATTCAAATTATTACCTTTCCAAGGAGAAACCTTAAGAAAAACTTTATCATCGATCTCAAACTCCAAGTCTTTTCTTCGTTTATCTGCATAGCTCTTCTGCCTATCCTGGGCTACCTTTAGCCTCTCTCGTATAACCTTGATCTTGTCATTAGTTAGCTCGATCAATTCCACACTCACTAACTTTCTTTCACCCACTTCATCCCAACAAAGTGGAGTACGACATTTCCTTCCATATAAAGCTTCGTATGGTGCCATACCAATGCTAGACTGAAAGCTATTGTTGTAAGCAAATTCCACCAATGGTAAATGTCTGTCCCAACTCCTAATAAAGTCAATGACACAAGCCCATAACATATCCTCCAAGGTCTGGATAGTCCTTTCTGACTGACCATCCGTCTGTGGGTGAAAAGCAGTGCTAAATTTCAATTTGGTTCCGAGAGCTTCTTGAAATTTCGGCCAGAATCGAGAAGTGAATCGAGGATCTCGATCTGACACTATAGAAATGGGAACTCCATGTAGCCTCACAATCTCATCTATATAGAGCTGAGCCAGCTTCTCAATAGAGTATGTACTATGGACAGCTAAAAAGTGAGCGGACTTAGTCAACCGATCTACGATCACCCAAATCGCATCATTTCCCCTCTGTGTCCGCGGCAATCCCAAAACAAAATCCATAGTTACATGCTCCCATTTCCACTCGGGAACAGGTAAAGACTGAAGTGTACCTGCTGGCCTCTGATGCTCCGCCTTAACTTGCTGACATACGAGACACTTTGCTACGAATTCTGCTACGTCTCGCTTCATACCCGGCCACCAATAATTCTCCCTGATAGTCTTATACATCTTGGTGCTTCCGGGATGTAATGCATAAGCAGATGAATGAGCTTCTTCCATGATCGCCTGTCTCAACTGGTTTCCCTCAGGAACACAAACTCGATCTTTAAACATTAAGACGTTATCCTCTCCAAATCTGAACTCACTAACTCCTCCATCGGTCAGTTTTTGAATTTTTTTTCTTAACTCATCATCAGTCCTCTGAATGTCCTTGATCTGATTAAGTAACGAAGGTCGCACAATGAAGTTTGCCAATAAGGATCCATCCTCACCATTTCTCAACTGGACCCCAAGAGATTTCATCTCTATTAATGCTGGAAAATAACAACTCTGAAGTGCTGCTAAAGACGATGAAGACTTACGACTTAAGGCATCAGCTACAACGTTCGCCTTTCCCGGATGATAGTCTATCACCAAGTCATAATCTTTTATCAACTCCAACCATCGCCTTTGCCTCAAATTAAGCTCCTTTTGGGTGAGCAAATATTTTAAACTCTTATGATCCGTAAATATCCGACAATGCTCACCATACAAGTAATGCCTCCAGATTTTTAAAGCAAACACCACTGCTGCTAACTCTAAATCATGGGTAGGGTAATTTGCTTCATGCCTCTTTAGCTGTCTAGAAGCATAAGCCACAACTTTTTCATCCTGCATCAATACGCACCCTAACCCCAACTTTGAGGCATCACTATATACTACAAATCCCTTACCATTAACAGGAAGTGTTAAAACGGGAGCGGAGGTTAACCGGTTCTTTAGCTCCTGAAATCGATTCTCACAAACATCATCCCACACAAACTTAACTCCCTTACGAGTTAGACGGGTCAAAGGAGCTGCTATTAAGGAAAACCCCTGAACAAACCTCCGATAATAACCGGCTAATCCGAGGAAACTACGAATCTCCGTCACTGTCTTAGGTTGCTCCCATTGTAAAATTGCCTCTACTTTCTTAGGATCAACATATATTCCAGTTCTCGATACTACGTGTCCCAAGAATACCACTTCCTGTAACCAAAACTCACACTTCGAAAACTTTGCATACAACTGTCTTTCCCTCAAAGTTTGTAATACTATACGCAAGTGGGCAGCGTGCTCATCATTATCTCTCGAGTAAACCAGTATGTCATCAATGAACACAATAACAAACTTGTCCAAGTAAGGGTGGAACACCCTATTCATGAGATCCATAAAAGCTGCCGGTGCGTTAGTTAACCCGAAAGGCATGACCAAGAACTCATAATGACCGTACCGAGTCCTGAATGCTGTCTTGGGTACATCCTGTTCTTTAATCCTCAACTGATGATACCCAGACCTTAGATCAACCTTGGAAAACACTGTAGCTCCCTGTAATTGATCGAAAAGATCATCAATCCTCGATAACGGATACTTGTTCTTAATGGTCATTCTGTTAAGCTGTCGGTAATCGATACATAACCGAAGTGTACCGTCTTTCTTTTTCACAAATAAAACCGGTGCTCCCCACGGAGATATACTAGGGCGTATAAAACCCTTGTCCACCAACTCTTGCAATTGTACTTTCAACTCCTTCAACTCTGCCGGAGCCATTCTATATGGAGGGATAGAAATAGGTGCGATACCCGGAAGTAAATCAATAGGGAACTCAAGCTCTCGATCAGGAGGCAGTCCCGATAAATCATCAGGAAATACATCAGGAAACTCACTTACTATCGGGACATTCTCTAACTTAGGTTCCCCCTTTGAAGTATCAATTACGTATGCCAAATAAGTCGGATACCCTTTCTGCACTAATTTTGAAGCTTTGATGGCCGAGATTACACAGGACGGTAATACACGACGTTTCCCTACAAACACAATCTCTGCTCCCTCCGAATTTCGAAGAACAACTTCCTTTCGGAAACAATCCACGTTCGCTCGATGTGCAGTTAACCAGTCCATACCCAATATTAGATCAAAATCTAGGATCTCTAGAGGAATTAAGTCACCCCTAAATTCTTCCTCGCCTACCCTTACCCCACAGTCTCTATAACAACTATTTCTAACTAGCTTTTCTCCTAAAGGGGTGTGAATTACAATTTCTTCCTCTAATGGTGACAAGTTTCTATCAGCAATTGATGCAAATGTGGTGCTCACATAAGACCTATCTGAGCCAGAATCTATCAAAACATAAGCATCTTTATCAAATAAAGACATAATACCTGTCACTGCTCCAGGTCGGACTTGTGCCTCATCTTCCGTCACAGCAAAAACTCTTGTCGAGGTACGAGTCTGTGGTCTCGAAGGTGGATGTGCCGGGGTATTACTCTCCACACCGGACCGTATGGCCACTCCCTGTCTCGGTGGCAACCCAGAAGAATCTCTCCTCTGTATATAAGTGCGAGCTGGTGAAGATGATGCAACTACCGTGGCTCGTCCTAACCGTGGGCAATTACTCCTAATATGACCCGTTTGTCCACATTGGAAACATCTTGTTGGCTCTCTACATAGCCCACTATGATAATTCCCACAATTTCTGCATCTGTCAGAACCTCCGAAACTCTTCCCAGAACCAGTCATAGCAGATCTGCTAAACCTCGAAGGTCTCTGTTGTGATGGTGGAAATGGAGGTCGAGGAGATGTCACGGAAACAGAAGTAGTACTCCCTGAAATCGCTGAGTCCTTGCCTCTTTTTACTGGCTGACTAGAAGACATACCAAGATTCCTCCTTTTTGCAAACTCAGTCCGAATCCTCCTATTCTCAATCGCGAGCTTCTCAGCCCGTAAAGCCATCTGTACCACCTCCTTATGTGGCTCCCTACCAGTCACTGTCATTCGCTCTCTAATCTCATTACGGAGCCCTTCCTCGAAATAACTGGCCTGATCCTGCTCAGATTTCACCAGATCCGGCACATATAACATCAACTCGTTAAAACGAGTCTCGTACTCCTCTACAGTTAGATTTCCCTGTTTCAAACTCAGAAATTCTCTCTTCTTTTCTTTCTGATGGAAATAAGTGAAATACTGACCATCGAATTCCCTGAGAAAATCAGACCATGTCTGAGGAGTAGCGGAACGGGACTTCACCGAATTCCACCAAGTACGAGCCCTCTTCTCTAATAATCTCGTAGCCACCATCAGCTTCATGTCGTCGTCTAATCTCATATCAGAGAGAGTCTCTAAAACCTGATTAATCCAGTCCTTGGCCACAGTGGCATCCAACTCACCCGTGAAAGATACACAACCCAATTGCCTAGCCTCCTTCAGCTTCTTGGAAATGGATACATCCTGTACTGGTGGTGGAACTAAAGGAGTAGTTGGAGGCACTACAGGTGGAACTTGACCAGTCTGAGCTTGACCAGCCATTGCTGCAAAGAAAGCTGCCAATGCTTGTGCTGCCTCAGTAGGCATGGCGGGAATACCCGTAGGTGGTTGAGGAGATGGAGGATGTGGAGGACTATCGGCCTGCTCAGCAGCAGGTGCTGCCCGAATGGTAGATGCAGCTGATTCCTCCTCTACTATATTTGGCTGATGACGTTGGGAACGACCTTTTCCCCTCCCAACCGATCTAGTGAGAGGTGGACGTCCACGTCGAGGAGGCATTGTAATCTATAAAAAAAATACGAGCAAGTTTAGGTAACCTTAAGCTCTATATGCAGATGCATGCATTCTATTCATCCTAACCTAACTTAACTTAATCCGGGGCCACACTGATATTGTAAATTTTTAAAACAACTTTAAAACTAAAAACTTTGATCTTTAAAACCAAAAGCTCTGATACCAATAGAATTGTCACGACCCGGAACCTCCCTCAGGCCCATGACAATCGCCGCGATGTCCCGATTGACACTCATTATCCAGAATGTCAACCGGAACCCCGCAAGGCTTACATATCGGTTTCTTTCCTTTCCTGTGAGCAATCATTGTTAAATATCGAGTTTTTAGAGAATATATACTATTTTAGATCAAAAACAATCAAAATAAAATTTTTGCCACACAAGGGTATTTTGGTCATTTTTTTCTCAAAAATTTCAAAACTAGCTAAAACGTACTATACAAGTACAAAATACATAATTCATATTCAAAATGAGTTTAAAAGTCTAAAATCTTCATTTAAAACGAAATTACGGTTATTTGAATATAATAAGAAAATAAAAGAAATATTAAGGGAAATATTCTATTTTCTTATAAAACAATTTTTATAGAGTTATACGTGAATAATTTTTATAGCGTAAAAGCTAAATAAATTTATACATATTGAAATACAGTAAGCCAAAATATTTAATTTAATTTACAATAACAAGAGGGCCCCCGAATAAACAAAAGTAAAGAGGACTGTGAACCTACGGTTTGGAAAATGCAGATCCAATAGTAGTCCTCGATGAGATCAGGTATCTACAGTCTATACTGAACCTGAAATGGGTGGAAAGGAGTTGGGTGAGATTTTGCAATCCCAATGAGTAAACAGACATTATCATAAATATCTAAAGGCGAGTAAAATGGAGGCAAGTTTAAACAACAAATTTCAACCCATTTCATAAGGTTTTCAATTTATTTCTTAAACCACAAAATATTTGTAATTTACCAAAACAATTGTTAAGGCTTATGTCTTTTATTAAAACAAGGCTCAAGCCAAAACTAATCCTCGGGGATACCTTGGCCGAGGCATCTAACCGAGTCCGCCAAGGGTGTTAAAATATTCACACGTGAAACACATTTTTATTTTTAAAACCAGCCGTTCCTTGGCGTTGGCCGAGTTACACATTCACGTGGGGGTTCGACGTGAAGTGAACTCTAATACTACCCCAGGAGTTACCCTCCTCGCCTCTACAACCGGAGTAACTATATAACTGGGTTTACCGTGCCCCTCTAATAGGCAGTCCACGGAAACCCGTCACTGCAGTGACTAACCCACCAATTTTAATAAAATTTCGACAGTATAACGTGGCTTTTATTTATTTATCCAGCCTGCATAGTAAAACAACTTACATAAATTTCCCAATGCATTCACAAAATATAGCCACATATACTCATTTCTCATAAGCCATTCCTAGGAAAATATATATTTTTCAAGTCAATTTGTAGCCTCCAATTACTCAATTTCATAATCAATACAATATATTTTTATTTGTCACATTTATTCCTAAAACATCAAAAATCCCGTTTTAATCTCGTTCTCATTTCATAAAATACATAAAGGGCATTTAAAATAAACTCTAGATAATTTACAATAATAATAAGTTTACTCACCGTTTGTACAAACTAAAAGCTTTCTAAGCGCCCCGATCACTACTTGTCGGGTACGACTTCTTTGCCTTTTCCGAAAGGCTCTCCTCCTAGACACATTACAAAAATTTACACAATTCATCACATTGATGCTAAATCACTATATAATTAACTTAAATCCTATACTAATGCATGGTATGAAATGCAATAGCCTAAAACGACTTAAATGCGGTATTAACCTATTTTTGGCACTTTGCCCGATAAATTGCTAACGCGCTCCATTTTAGCTCTAAATCATCCCATTCTCTCTCCAACATTTCTAACCATCAAATATCAGCCAATAACCTTCTAAAAACAACAAAAATCAGCTCACTCCCTTCCTTGGAAAATTCGGCCAAAAATGGGACATTAACTCGGTAAATTTTCTACTTTGTTTTTCTATCACGTTTAATCGTTTTTCATCATTTTCTCTTCATTTCCCTTAGAATAAAATCAATTCATCATCATTGTACAGCATTGAGCATCCAGCCAAGAGTGGGTATTGTGAAAATTTAATGATTTCTTGCCCAATTTAATTTCTAAACACATTTAACTAACTAAAACTATCAATTTAACTAAAAATCAAAACCTAAAAATTTCAATTTCTCTCTCCTAGAATTTCGTCCAGCCCTTGATATCACTTTTTGATCTCTCTCCTCAAGCATGCTAAATGGAAATAAAGGCATAGGAAAGGTAGGAATCAAGCTAAAATCGAAAAATCTTACCGTTAGACGCGTAAACGGTCGAAAACCGCGAATTTCTCTTTGAATTTTCTTGTTTCTCTTTAGTATTTCTTTTCTTCTTCCTTTCCTCTCTATTTCCTCTGTTTTTCTTCCTTATGGCCGGCCAGCACTCAAAATTTGGGTTTAAATGGCTGACTTTTCATTAAAATAATATTATTTCATTAAAAAATGCCATGTGTCACTTTCCCATTGGCCCATCTTTAAAATTTCATCCATTTGTTTCCAAATTTTCACCATGCACTTGTCTCATATATTCATAGCTTAGATAAAATTCTCAGACTCATCCAAAGTCTCGGTGGAGTAATTTTTGCAATTTACACTTTTGCCCCCGTAAAAGTCAAAAATTACATTTTTGCCCCAAAAATTGAAAAATTGCCCATAGACATATTTTCATCCCTTATACTCATACCATTCTCCAATTTGTCAAATTTGATCAAAATTCTCTCAAAATCTCAAATTTTGTCCATGGGTGGCAAAATTACGATTTTGCCCCTACACTCCAAAAATCACCAGAATTAAACTTTTTCACTTCCTATCATTAAATTATACTCCAAATAGTTAATCTTGGTCAAAAATTTCACTCCATGATCAAATTATTATCTTAGGTGGCAAAATGACGATTTTGCCCTTGAATATCAAAATTTCTAATTTTACCCCAAATGAACCCTCGAACTCCGAACAATCATTTTTAGTCATTCCTGAACTATAAAATATTAAATTTCATCCTACAATTCCTATTTGAACTAGTTCGAGGTTAAATCAACTCAAGTGTACCGTTAGGTACGATATCGGGTTTCGTCTTTTCTTATGTGCTTTCCTAGCATAATAACATGCTACTCAGTGCATGTATGTCATGACATGTATTTATAGGGTTGGGTTTTACAACTGCAGTGACGAGTTTCCGTGGACTGCCTATTAGAGAGGCACGGTAAACCCGGTTTCATAGTTACTCCGGTTGTAGAGGCGAGGAGGGTAACTCTCGGGGTAGTGTTAGAGTTCACTTCACGTCGAACCCCCACGTGAATGTGTAACTCGACCAACGCCAAGGAACAACTTGTTTTCAAAACTAGAATGTGTTTAACATGTAAATATCTTAACAACCTTGGCGGACTCGGTTAGATGCCTTGACCAAGGTATCCCCGAGGACTAGATTTTGTCTTGAGCCATGTTTTTAATAAAGGTTATAAGCCTTGACAACTGTTTTGGTAAATTACAAATGTTTTATGGTTTAAGAAAGAAATTGAAAACCTTATGAAATGGTTTGTGATTTGTTGTTTAAACTTACCTCTATTTTACTCGCCTTTAGATATTTATGATAATGTCTGTTTACTCATTGAGATTGCAAAATCTCACCCACCTCCTTTCCAAACATTTCAGGCCTGTGGTAGCTTGTAGATATCCGATTTTGTCGAGAATTCCAGTTGACCCCTCTATCCCACAGACAGTAGGTTACTATCACCAATACTGGGTGTATTTATGGGCCACTTGTCATTGTAATTATTATTTTACATTATAACTTTGTAAATTATTGTATGTATGAATTTATTTTATTCTCACACTACAAAAATTATTTATGTATAGTTCTATAAAAATTGTTTTATAAGAAAATGAAATATATTATCAAATATTTTTATTTAGTTTAATTAGCCAACTTTTCACTCTAAATGAATGATTTAGATTACAAAAATTTATTTTTAATCGACAGTGGATATTTTTCTACCATACGTTGTATCTTTATCAGGTTTCGAAATTTTTTAGTAAAAATGACCAAAATACCCCTATGTGGCGAAAATTTTATTTTTATTGTTTTTGATCTAAAATAGTTTATATTTTCTTAAAACTCAATATTTAACAACCATTGCTCATAGGAAAGGCAAGAAACTAATTCGTTAGCCTTGCGGGGTTTCGATTGACATTCAGGATAATGAGTGTCAATCGGGACGTCACGACTGTTGTCATGGGCCCGAGGGAGGTTCCGGGTCGTGACACTCCTAACCCACTAAGGTAATAGCCTTTTCCCTTTTTCTTTATGGATTTGTTGTGGTTTGGGTTGTTTAGGTCTAGCCCATTTCATTTGGTTATAAATGTATTGTTTGATGATGAAGAATCAATTTAAATTATTTTAGCATAATGTTATAAAAGTTATAGATGATATTTTAGGGTTAGGAAATTAAAACAAACAAAAGAATATAAAAATAATAAATATGTTTTAAATATGTTTAGCTATAAAAAAAACTTAAACTTAGATGAATATTCATTTATAAAAAAAATATAGATTTAGGTAAGTGAAATATATATATATATATATATATATATGAATAAGAAGTAAATGTCTAGGTAAAATATAATTATGGTGATAGATTTAGTGAAGGTAAAAATATAAAAAATAATAAAATGTTTAATAAAAAATAAAAAAAACTTAAATAGAAGATATGGAATAGATCTAGTCATAAAAAATAGAATAGACTTTTATAAATGAAAGGAAATAAAAGAGAAATAAACAGCATATATTTAATCATAAATAAGGTAAGTTAGGCATGTAGTAGAAATAAAATACTTAGTTATACAAATTTATATATATGTAGGTATATATATAGAAAATAAACGAATATAACATAGTATAAAATTATAAATATAAAAATATAATGATTGTTTTAAGGTCAATACCGATGATGGAATGTTCATTGGGAATGCGAGAAGTCGCAATTCTGAATGAACTTTTTCTAGGCTAGGGATCTCGATTAAGACCCCACCAGTACGATGAGCGGGTTTTAATTTCTTATCCCAATGTTTATTAATTCTAAGCAAATGAAAATCTTGTTAACCTAATCAAACAAAAACATAGAAACAAAAAGAAACAATGAAATAATGAAAATAATGAAAATAATAATAATAATAAATACAAGAGGAAATAAATGAAATGTATAGTCTTAAAATATATATGGGACTATGAAAAAATGATGATATTCATAATGATAAATAAATAATAAAAATAAAATTTTCAAAGATACTAAACTCATAATAATAATGAATATAACTAAAATATAAAAAGAAGATGTATATAATCATAAAAAATAGATTTATGAGAAAAGATAAAAAAATAGTTTGTCAAAAACAAAATAGCTTAGGTAATTTAAAACAATAAAAAAAATTGAATTATAAGAAATATAAGCATAAATAATAATAATTCTAAAATAAAATATTTGATTAAAGTAATAGCCTTTAAGTATAAGGAAAATATCCATAACAAAATAGATAAATACTTAAATATATAAATATATGCAATAAAATAAAATTAGATAAAAATAAAATAGTTATTCATGATATATATATAATGATAAATCATTTTTAAAGAAATAACAAAAGTGTTACGGGAAAGTTAAGAATGAATATTGAAATTATTTAGTCACATTACACATTATCATCGTATCGTTAAATGTCACGGCATGTAGACATATTACATATTCTGTACATGAATAGAAACCCTGATGATGGGACTTTCCAAGAGAGCTTGAGAAGGTGAGTTCTTTTGAAAAAATTCCTAGGTGAAAAGATACCTTCGAGTCCCACCAGTACGATGGGAGGGCTGTTAGCTTTAAAATTATTATAGTTTTGATTATGACAAAAGGATCAAATTTGCTTGAACATTATTTAAGTAATCTTTGACAATTTTTTGAAATGATTTAACTCCCATACATTTGTTCTTATGTAGACACAAGCTTGACTCTTGAAGTTATTGAACTATATCTATAAGCTTGTATGACTTAGGTATATGAGTGCTTATGATTCTCATTCATTAAAGTTTGATTTAAAGATTAAAGGAAAATCTTGATGCACTCATTAAAGGAGAGTTTTGAATATCTTGTTTAATGATGAAAAAGAAAAATGAGAGAAGGAAGACTAAGTTAAATAGAGTTAAATACGTCTTCATGTTTAAGTTATGTGTGTGATGCTCAGTTTTGGTTTTGTTGAATATTATGTAAAGAAAACCAGATGCATTGACTAAGGGGGAGCAACTCATTTCACACATAGATTTGAAGCATTCATATTGAACAAAGACATTGCACTCTTAATCTAAAAGTGTTTTGTCATCATCAAAAATAAAAGATAGAGAATGTTGACTCTATTGTTTTTTATGAAAGGAAAATATTCCCTTTCATAGATGTCTAATTATATTGTTTAAGTGTGCAGGATAAAAATTGTATGCCAAGAATAACTCAATCATTCAAAGACACATATCAAAAATCATATGAATAAAGAGCCACAATTGATCAACAAAACAGAAGCCTCTTAGTTGGATAATGAAGGGTATTAGCTAGCTATAATTCAAATTAGAAGTTGGTGGGCTCAAGAGGATTGAGAGACAGAGAAGACTTAGTCAACCAAGAAGTAAGTTAGTCGACTAAAAGCCTACTGCTAGAAATCTAGACTTTAAGACAGAAACAACTTAATCGACAAAGAAAGAAGTTAGTTGACTAAGAGCTCACTGCCAAAAACTAGGTTCAGAAGACAGAGACAACTTAGTCGACTAAGTGCGCTGTTAGTCGACTAAGATCATTCTGTCGAAAAATTTGAATTGAATACTAGAAGACAAAATAATAGCTAGAAACTACTAGTTTTTGTCTCCAACGGCCAAAATTGATTTTTCAAGTATTTAAAGCCTCTCCAACAATAAAAAAGAAGAGAAATAAGTTATCAAAAGTGATTTTGAGCTTAGAAGACCAAAAACCTTCTCTTTTCACTTGTATTTCACTCCTATCCTTTGAAAAAGTGTTTGAGCTTAGCTTTGTACATCTTAGATCAGCTAGGTGATCAATTGTACTTCATCTTTTCTTTATTTCTTAATTACTTAGAGTGTGCAAGGCACTCTAAGGGGTTGATCAAGCTTGGGTTAGCTTGGTTGTTGTGGTAGGTTCTAACTTAGCCTTAGAAAAGTTAGGTGTTGAGTTATAGTTGAGCTCGGAAAAAACTATTGTGAAAGGTTTTGGCTAAGCTTGGTAAAAGCCATTGTTAAGCTTGGTGAAAGCTTATGAATTTCACCAGTTCTTAATGGATTGGTTGGAAAATCCTTGGTTGGATAATCAAGGTAGTGGATGTAGGTCTTGGACCGAGCCACTCTAAATTCCTACGCATTGTCTACTCTGTTTTTACTTTCATTGCTTTTTAAATTAGTTCCTCATCTTACCAAGAGCCAAAAAGTGCTATTCACCCCCCCTTTAGCATATTTAATTGGGACCAATAAGGGCTCGAAGAATATCCTTAATAAAAGGCTTATTCTCATATTAGGTTTTGCATTCATGAAATATATTATTTTCAAACGTAAATGACTACCCCAATGATTGCTTTTACTCATTAAACTTGCGAAGGCGAGTTTCCCTAATAATTCTTTAGGTGAGAGAATATCCTCGGATCCCACCAATAAGATGGGCGAATTTGGAAAATATCCTCAATAAAAGGTTTTCGTTTGTTATTATTTGATTTTTCTTTGCCATGCATTTCATGATTGCATTATGTGTACACTACACCCATAAAACCAAATAAAATATTTTGGTTCGTTAATAAAATAAAATATAAAACAAACAACAATTAGGAAACATAAGAATAAAATCAATGGTTTAGATAACATATGATTAAGTGGTACCATTCATGGAACGGGTGTCATGGGGGTGCTAATCCTTCCCTGTGTGTAACTGTGCTCCCGAACTCAACTCGGAAAATTCGTAGACCGAGTCTTGTTCTATAGGCGATCCTAAAATTAATTTAGGATTTTGTTAGATAGAACAAATTTAATAGGTTGTCAATCGCACCTAGATAAGAATGATTGGTAGCGACACCTAAGTTTTCTCCACATTTAGCGGTCGGGTTCCTAAACTTGCACGTTAAGACAAAGACGCAGGCATCGAGACTGAATCTCTATAAATATTGTGTCTCCTTTGTGTTTATTAAAATTCCTATCTTTGTGCTTTCACTTGCAAACCATTTTTTAAATCATTCTCAAAATAACTTTTACAAATCTTTATTGCTTGGTCTTAAAGGTTTTTTCATCCTTATAATGCAAATGAGTTTTATCTTCCTAAAGGGGTTTCAAAGAATTTTCAAAATACTCAATTCACCCACCCCTATTAAGGTTGTCAAGTCCTACTCTATTATATACTTGTAATGTCATTCATGTACTTGATAACATATCTACATACTAGGATGCCTCGGAGAATCGTTAAAAGTCGGTATCGTACCTAGTGGTATAATTAAGTCGATTAAAACTTCGAACTAGTTTGAATAGAGATTTTGGGAAGTATTTGAGAGTTATTGAACCTTAGACTGTCTTAAAATGGTGATTCAAAGTTCGAGGATTAATTTGGAATTCAATCAGGAATTTTTATAACGTAGGGGCAAAATGGTCATTTTACCACCCAAGGGCAAAAATTGGAATGTTGGAAGAGATTTTTGACCAAGTTCGACTAGTTAGAACATAATTTGAATTTGAGAAGTGAAAAATTTCTATTTCGAGCATAAAGGCAAAATGGTCATTTCACGTGTCCACGAGGACGTAATTGAAATTTTTGAAATTTTACACCACCATGACACTTGTCAAGCCCATGAATTTCATCTATTATCATTTTATACTTTGGATAATTAAGTTTTAACCATGGACCAATCACATGGTGACACATGTCAAGTTTTTAATATTTTTATAATTTCCTTTATAAACTCAACATAAACTCTCCCATTTCACTCTTCATGGCCAACCAAAGCAAAGAACAAAGAGAAAAGAATAGAAACAAACCCTAGAGAGGAAAATTCAAGAGAAATTTGTTGAATTTCAAAGAACAAAACAATCAAAGGTAAGATTTTTCAATTTTAGCTTAAGATCTACCTTTCCCATGCTTTCTTTTTCATTTTCTATAGATGAAACACAAGTTTCCATGAGGGAATACTTGCTGGCCGAACATAGGGAGAGAGGTTTTTATGATGAATTTTGCTAGATTTCATGATATCTTAGTGTTTTTAGTTGTTTGATGATGTTTGACATTAAAAACAAGCAAGAAAATCACATGCCCTTCAACAACCCTCTTTGGCTGAATTTTGTAGATGACATGTTGATGATGGATTTTGTTGTATTTCATGTTATTTAGCTCGTAATTGATGATTTATGGTATCGGATATCGAAAACGACTATCGAAAAGTATAGTTCTTTTAGTAAACGACTTGAACAATTATGAGAAAATCATAGTAAATGGACTTTGGATTTGATTCCTGATGATGTAGATGGATTTATTGGATTGTGTTAACACTGATTAGCACATTAGTTCGGAATCAGAATGAATTTCGGTTATGATGAATTAAGTCACAATCAAGCTCATTGAGGTACTTTGGTGTATTTGGAATATTGGAAGTGTAATGAATATATTTGAGGTTGAATCGGATGTTTTGGTTAATTCAACAGTGTATAGTTCGAGTTAGGTCGAATACAAATTCAGTCGATCATAATTGAACCCACAAAGAACACCATCTTTAAGTGATTATTCGAACAATTCTCATTCAATTTCATGCATTCATATAGAGCCTGAAATAGTTTTATAATAGTTTGGTACAAATATATTGAATTACGTGTCGTGTATTATGTATAGGTGGTGAGCCCTTTGATAAGGGTAAAGATATCGTACCCGAGGACCAAGAATAGGAGTACTCCAAACTCCCGCTATTGTGAGTAATCAAATGTTCACCTTAACTATCTAAAGTAGTTTATATTCATTTTTATGATTTTAAAGAATAATGAACTTAAACCGTAGATTTTTATGTTTTATAAGTTAAGTGATGGTTAAATGAATGAGATTTATAAATTGTTTTGCAATTCAATGATGATTTTTGAAATTGAGTAAGTAGAGACTATATGCTTATGTTATCTATCTATATATATGGTTTGAATTGATGGCTTATGACAATGTGATGGCATGAATGGCTGGATTTGTGGTTTGTGGATTATATGAACTGTTTGTTTTACCTTGATAGGCTGCGTAATATCATATTAGCCATGTCATGCTGTCGAAATTTTTATTGATTTGGTGGGTTATTTGATTAGCTTACTGCAGTGGGCGGGTTTCCGTGGATCAGCCTATTAGAGGGGCACGATAAATCCCGTTATATTTTACCTTAGTACGAGAGGCGCGGAGGGTATCTCCTAAGGTAAGTTTAGAGTTCACTGCACGACGAACCACCACATGAGGATGAAACTCAGCCAAGTCCAAAGAATGGCTATGTTTTAAAAGTAAAAAAAAAAAAACCATGTTTTATGGGTATATGTCGTTTTAACATCCTTGGCGGACTCGGTTGGATGCTCGGGCCAAGGTGTCACCGAGTACGAGTTTTGGCACAAGCCAAGTTTTTAAGAGTATCAGAAGCCTTGTTGATTATTTTGATGAAATGTAATTGTTTTATATGAATTGAAATGAGTTTTAAATGTTATGAATCATATTATGATGGGATGATTTAACTGTCTCAATTTACTCGGCTTTAGATGTTGTAGATGAACTTTGCTTACTCACTGGGTTTATAAAAACTCACCTCCTTCTTTTCACCCATTTCAGGTTCAGAGCAGTCTGTAGACAGTCGATTTTGTCGAGGGTTTGCTTTTAGATTTGCACACTTAGAAATCCTAGGTCTACGGTATTGTTTATTTTTGTTATTTTGGAGCCCACATGTCATTGTAGAATATTTTTGTATACCTGGTTTAGTGTGCTATTATATATATGAATTTATTTTACTCTTACTCTACAAAAATTGTTTATGCAGGATTCTATAAATATTGTTTTCTAAGAAAATGAAATATTTTATTTAATATTATTATTTAGTTTGATTAGCCATAATTTCATTTTAAATGGATGATTTAAATTACTAAAACTATTTTTAGATAAGAAATGTATATATTTCGATCGTATGCTGTATATTCACCAAGTTTCAAAATTTTCGAGTAAAAATGACCAAAATACCTCTGTATGGCAGAAATTACTTTTTGTTTGTTTTTGATTTAAAAATAGTTTATATTCCCTTAAAACATGATATTTAGTAACTGTTGCTCACAGGAGAAACATAAAATTGATGCAAGAGCCTTGCGAGGTTTCGATTGACATTCGAGTAATGAATGTCTATCGAGACATTGCGGCGGTTGTCACGAGTTTGAAGGGAGCACCAGGTTGTGACAAAGGTTTTACCTTTGAGCTAATCGAACTAGTAATATGACAAACCAAACCGACCGAACTGCTTAATTGCTCACCCCTACAAGTTGATATCTAGTTGAGTTTGAGGGGAGTGTGTTAAGATAATAATACAAATTATTTAGTTAGAGTTACAATACAATATTATTACCTAGTTAGACTACAATATCTGGTTGGAGCTATATTATAATATTATTAAATAGAATTAGATTATGAATAGGATTAACCTTATATATATTTTATTATAATATATACAATTTGGATTACACAATTTAGATTTCTTTGTAAACACATGTACTTTATAATATAAGAGTTCTCTTCTTTGTTGTAAACAACTTTTAAAGATGAAAAAAAGTTATAACTAAAAGGTTAAATAACTAGTAGCACTTGTTAAGTTTTACTGCATAAAGATATATGTTACACCAAATAAGTGTAATTAAAATTCAAATTTATTGTAGTGACTATAAGTTTAGAAATAGTATTGCTTACTCACATAATGCCGGTATTCATCCAATGTATCTCAGCTTTCAAGTGGGATGTGGGATCTTACTTGGCTTGTTATAAGTCATCTAGATAAGGTTTTTTGTTCTATTTTCTTTAAAAACCTAGAATAATAGCTTCGTTTTGTCCAATTACTTCAAAATAATCACAACATGAGGTATCCACATACAAAGATCTTTACATTGACTGGGATTCTTGATCTAATTACCACTTTCACATTTACGGTACATACGAGAAGGTTTAAAGGGAGAGGAAGGGATTCAAAACTTAGACCTCAACTCTCTCTTAAAAGAGAGATAACAAATTAATAACAATTTTATAGGCTAATAAGGTATGTAAATATAAGATATTATCGTTATTTACATCCACTCCCAACAAAATTTTTGCGTGTGGCAATTTTACATGTATTCTCTATTGTATACAGAACCACATGGCTATAAAGTCAAAGTCAGTTGGGACAAACAATGTGTATGAATGCGCGCCTATCACCTAATTACCTTAACCCAGTGATAGCTGCTTTTGTCATTTGGCATCAGGAATTGAGTTTGAGTTTATAGAAGCTGCGTCCCCACAGGAAAGCTTGAAATTAGGGCGACATCGCTGGACTTGGCACTACTTGTTGAATACTATGCAGATAAGAAAGATACGTGCTCTGAATTCCGGACTATATTTATTGATGTAGTTGTATCCTCCAACTAACCTCAGCGACGATTTAATGAAGCACCTAAACTGGGATCATTCATATATTATTTTCAAAATATTTATTATTTTTTATATAATTTTAATTTTATTTGCAAGAGTTATAATATTTAAAACTATTTTTGTCAAACTACAAGCTGACTTATTGACCGAAAATTCGGAGCTAGTCATTCTGTTGATCTTTAATTACATTTCATGCTGAGTGGGGTTTTCATCATTTGGTTTCCTGAAATAATAACGCATAGCGTCCAGTTAAGTCAGCCACATGTAGAGACAACAAGCTATAAATTGAACAATTGGTGACCTAATCGTTAGGCAGCACGTTCATCGGGAATTAAGTTTTCCTTGGTAAAAAACAAATAATACAAATTGTTATGAATGTAGTCATATTCATTATCCTGTGGTTGGTACGTCAATTATACAATTTAAATGGACATCAAATCTCATGAAAGGAAAGCAAGAATCCTTGAATAGGATTCTCTCTTTCTTTCTAGCACTTATTTATGTCACCGTGGGCATTTCTACACCAGAAACTTTTCCTTTCTCCCATAAGTCCCTGTTGCACTATTATAAAGAGGCAGAAATTAGACTGTTTGATTCATTCTGACGGCCATGGAATTCAGCATCCAGAAAACCGAAGCCTTCCTTAGGCTTTGTGCTATATTGCTCTTGGTTTTGACAGCTTGTCTAGTTGGCTTTGACTCTCAAACGAAGGTCATCTTCTATGTTGAAAAGAAAGCTTCCTTCAAGGATTTGCGCGCTCTCATGTAAGATTAATTATCCATCTATTTATCTATGAATTAGTTGGGTGTACATGCCAATACCTGCGAAAAAGAAAATTATTCATTTGGATCAAATATATGCAGTTGATCAACTTTTGATTCTTTTGACAGAGGGTTGGTGTATATCACTTCTTTGGCTGCTGCTTATAACCTAGTCCAACTAAGCTGTTACTCTTTCTCAGCTCGGCGCAAAGGAAGCTCACCCCAATCTTACAAATATCTAGCTTGGCTTCGTTACGTTCTGGATCAGGTATTTAATTACCCATATATACTATGATTTTAAGTCTCTGCTTATCTTTTACTCCCTGTTTCAAATTTGTTGCTCATCTCAATATTTTAGGATATTTCAAAATAATGATTTTAAGTTTGGGGCATTTTTAACAATAACCCTTAAAAATAAGATATTTTCAAAAATAACATTTTCTATAATTTTAACTATTTTTAACTAAGTTAGATAAAATTACCCTTAATGAAATTACACGTTATGATCTTACACGTCATGTACAAAAATATATTACACGTTATGTGTAAAAACATGTGACACGCCATGATTAGGTTGTTACACACCATGTATAGAAACATGTGACACGTTATGTACAGAAACATGTGACACGTTATGTACAGAAACATGTGACACACTATGTACAGAAACATGTGACACGCCATATATAGAAACATGTGACACGCCATGTACAAAAACATGTGACACGTCATGGTTAGGATATTACACGCCATATTAAAAAAATACTGTTGTTACACGCCATGGATAAAAATATATTACACGTCATGGTTCAAAAAAGTTGTTACATGCCATATTGAAAAAAAAATACTGTTGTTATATGTCATGTTAAAAAAATATTATTGTTATACGCCATATTCAAAAACATTTTGTTACATTTTAATGTCTAAAATGTTGTTGTTACTTACGAACCAAAACTTCAAATCTTCTCAATTTTTTTCAATTTTTTTTTGACAATTTGGCACTGATTAAAGTGTTTCTAACATATTTTCATAAATCAAAACATAAATTTTCTTATTTAAAACACCTATTTCAACTAAAAATAAAAAAAAAATTTCCTTTGAAAATCTAGGTTTATAAATTTTAATTTTTTGAATTTATTAGTGTCTAGGTTCCGAATTGATTCAATTAAAAGCTATTTTAAACATCTGTGATCATTTCTATCGTTTTAGTTTTACCTAAAATACCTAAAAATCAAATTTGCCAAATAACTACTTACCCAAGCACATCAAAACCATTACTGGGTGTCTTGAAAGCGCAAGAAACAGAAATCTGAAAATGCGGGAGAGAGAAATCGGAAGCGTAGCTAACGAATGCCGAAGAGAGAAATAGATAAAATTTAAGAGATTAGGATAGTGAGAGAGAGAAATCAGAAACACAAATAGGGAGAAATTGTGATAAATGGTTTAATTTATTTGAAATAGTTTTAAGGATATTTTTGTTAAGTCATGGCTAAATTTGGCTAAAAACAATTAAACTTATTTTGATGGTTATTTTTAAAATGTCTTTATCAAGAAAGACTCTTCCTTATAATTTCCTCTTTAAGTTTCTGCCTATCTTTTACCCATATATGCACCAGCTTACCAAATGCGCAGGTGAAGATTTTTTTCTTTTCTTTTGATATAAATTATTAATCATATATTAAAAGTTCTTGATCAACCATAAGTATTACCATTCTGTTAAATTCCTTTAATGATACTATAAAATGCAGCCAATTGTGTTTCTTTCGACACAAAGTATACAGCGGTGACCAACAGGTACACCTACAAAGCAGTTTAATTAGCATAAAAACTACTAAAATTATTGTCCTTTTTCTTTGGTCGAAAACTCCCACCTATTTTTGTTAAAGGAAAAACACTTAATTCCACTATTATTTTGCTTTTTAGTCGCTTTGAGTTTTGAACGTCAAAGTTTCATTCATTTCCAGTGGGAATGAATAAAACAAAAGAGACCCTGTGAACAATTGATTTTTCTTCTAGGGAAAACCTCCCGGTGCCAAACACAATGTAAACTGTGTCAAGACCAGTCCGATCCCCCCTGCACACTTGAAGTGATATCTGTAAAAAATACCGAAACCAAAATTTCTCCTCCCCACAGCCATGAAAAGCAACCAAAAATATACACAAACACTTTTCAATCCCATCCCTTCTTTTACATAGCCTCAACTGTAACCCTGGGCTGCTAACTTATGGCCAAAAGAAAGAAAAAAACTTATTATTATTTACTTGGTTATTGTTTGTTTAGAATTTGGCCCCTTAACTAAAACATGCTTTAGCTAGAGACATGTTCTTTAAAAATATCATCCTAACAAAACTAACCATAGGATAAAAAGTTCATGTCCGAAAATTCCATCTCAGCGAATCTAGCAATTAATCAAATTAAAGAAAAAGCTATAAGTGCTGCGCTTTGCTTTAGGAGTACTCTGAAATGAGCGCTTTCGATGTCCCACCAATTAAATTTTTGGTCTCCTTATGTCGGACGTATGCTCACTCCCTGATTCCAAGTGATGGATATACAGTCGGGTATCGTATATAAATACCTTGAAGAGTATGTGTAATACATCAGCATGGACCAATTTTACAGTCGGACAAGTGTTCACCTGTACTGTCCCTCACCTTTGTACATTATTACATGCATAAAATTGATCTCTCTTTTTAAAGGTTCTGCTAATGAATGTTATAAGGGATCTCGTTAAAATCCATTTATAGGTCACGTGAGATAATTTTTTGTGTAGGAATAATAAGCTTATTGTGTAGCATGCGTTTAATATATTAAAATTTAAATAAATATCCAATTTGAAAACAATTAGTAGTTGATAAAGAAATCTTCCTTATATTTACATGTCTTGAGTATCTCCAATTTAACAAATCAGTCAAGATTTATTATATCTTTGTTTGTGGAGACTTGCACCCAACACGAAAGTCATGTGAGCAAGCGATAAAACTGTTGTCATAGCATGTATCATCTCGATGTGATATTTTATATTGTGTTGGTGTGATCTTGATGTTATGAAATGATTTTTTTATTGTGATAGTAATATGTGATTTTAATAATGATAGTTTTTTTTTTTTATTTGAGAAGGAGGAGGATTCTAATCTTATCCTTTTAGTAAGGAGATCATGGCCAATTACTAAATTAAATGATAGAATGCAAAGATATTAAGAATTTGAATGAGTGAGATTATGATAGCATGTTTCATATTTGATATAAGTGCTTTTTAAGATCCATTTGAGATTCGAAGTCCATCATTATTAGACTTGGAGCATTTATTTGTTCAGGTATGAACCATCCACTGTCAATAGAAGTATAGTTAATGTTGGTGGTTGAATGGTTTTGGACTAGTGCTAGTTGTTGCTACCAGCTAGCCAGTCATTTAACCTCCATCGTCCTTGCCGATAAAAATGAATTGACAGCCTCCACGTTTCAAATACCGTAGGGTTATTTTGTTAGATCAAACAAGCCTGGACACCCTCGCATTGCCGCGGTAACTCATTAATGGAAAAAATTAATTATATTATTTCAAGTTTAAAATTAAAATATTGATAAAGTTAAAAGATAAATAATGAATATTAGTGATTTTACCATCTTCAGTGGAAAAAATGATTTAGATTCTTATTTGGCTTTTGAGAATTGAATATTCGAAGTTATTTAACAAATATAATGTGCCGACTTCAATTTTTTTATTTATATTATTTGGTTCAATAGTAGCTTTTAGATACAAACAAAATAAGTAACATCATTTTAGGTAAACTTGCTTTTTTAACATTTTAGGTAAAACTATTTTAAATTGCTCAAAAATTTTTTGACAACTTTTCAATTCTACACTGATATGGAAATTGCTTAAGAAATAGTAAACATAAAATTTTGAAAAATCAAGTAAATAGAAAAATTTAAGAATTTATATAATTAGGTTTCTTTCTCACATCCACGTAGTAAAATTGTTCTTTTAATATACATTGAGAAATTAAAGTACAAGAAAATCTATTTATATAATTTTCAAACCAACCCAGAGACCTATTGTAAATCCTCTCTCAATAGTCATACAAGAACACTCACCCTAGCCTCACAAGATCATTCACCCACACTTACTCTAGCTCCATATAGAGGAGAAGACATGGATACAAGGTGTTCCCTAAACTTCTCGAAAGCACTACTTAGCTTTTAAAACCTAGTGATTCATTTTCGCAATATAAAAATCCAAAGTGGAATAAGATTAGGACTCAATGTGGGAGAAAAAGTTTAAAAGTATATAACTACACAATGTTGTACACAAACAAGAATTCTAGTCAAATAAGATTTAGATTTCTAGTTAATCTAAAACTCAGCAAATATCTCAACAAATATCCACTTTTGACTTGAATTAAAACTCCTTAAACTTCTTCCATCAGTTGCACCCAATTGCAACTCTCAAACTCCATCTACTTTTCAACACCATCAACAACTCTCCAAGAACAAGATGCTTTAAATCTTTGGCCTTCAAAATTTCCTCGACTATACGTAACGAATCAAACATGATCCAACAATCGATTCCACAAACGGCCAATGCACATGTATAGCCATCAAGCCAATAGCAATAATTAACTTCGGAGAGGAACCTCAACAATCCTTTTAATTCACCAACATTGACAAAATTTTTCATCTTTTTATGATCGTCTACATCATGAGAACCTTTCATCACCTTTTAAATAAATCAAATCTCACTTTGGTAACTATCATCCCCTGTGCACTATTCCCATCTCTTCGAGGCCTCACCTTTAAGACTATACAAATCATTATGCAAATTCTTCCTCATCAAGACCATGTTGCCTTATGTGACTTTTACCACAAGAAGAAAATCCTTACTCTTTGGAGTCTAATACACTTAATGATATTAGATTCTCAGACATCTTTGTAATATTAGCCACACTACCCAAAGAACGCACAACCCATCAAACATTTTGATTTTCAAAACTTCAAGACCCATGACACTTACCCAAAATCAAAATCTCAACCATCCCTTCTTGCAATAAATCAAAATAATCCTTTTGGGAGCCTACATGAGTGAGACAAGTAGAATGTAAATATTGACTATTATAATTGTTAAATTGAGATACATATCAAGTATTTGAATTTATTTTTGAGTATTGAGTATGAGTATCATATTGTAATATGATAAGAAAAATTTTAATATAATTATAAATAACATGTATAAGTGTAAAATAAATAAAAACTTTAAAAATATTATATTTATTAATAGAATTGAGTATTATATGACATAAATTGAAAGATGATTGTTTTTTAATTTGAATTCTCAACATGTATCTTAAATATATATATATATATATAGGATATACATTTTTCATGTTAATGTATTAATTAAGAATAAAAACACATGTTGAAGGAAAAAGAAACCCAATTTTTTTAGTATTTTTTTGTCTAAATTCAAAATGTTGAAAATTAAAACCCATAAAAAATAATTTTTCATGTTTTAGCCCAATAGAAAATCAATAAAAAATGGATTTTTAGTAATTGGGTAGGATAAAGCTTATAAAAGGTATATCATACCGTATCATACAATATGCATACATATTGCATATCGTATGATATATTTTCGATACTTGATCAAATACGATGCAAGAAATCAATTTGTATAATTTTTTGTTAGTATCATAACGTATCTTACTATATGTATCGTGTATTGAATGACATTATTAACTATGCCAACTATTACTAGAATTTGAATCCATATTTTCTTAGATTGCAAGGATAGCACAATTACCATCGTTGATAATGGAAACACATTTACTTTTATTCTTGTTACTCTGGTCCTTTTTTGCATGACAATCCCTCTTTATATGGCTATACTTTTACACCGAAAGCTCTGAAAATTGTGGGATTAAGACTTGCCACCCATATATCCCCTGTCGGTTTGACTTGCTTTTCTGAATCTCAGTTGCCAATGCCAAGTCAACTAAATCTCTACCCCTTTCTTGCTAACCTTTCGAGCTTCATTGGGCATGAACGCTGCTTGTACTTACTTTAATGTTATGGCACATTTTTCACAAAGAAGAGATTTCACAAATACTTTATAGGAGTTCGAAATTGATGTGAGCATAATTGTTAAATTGAGATACATATTGTTTATCGAAATCTTATTTTTAAGTATTGAGTATCTAGTATCGTACTGTATTATAAAATACAATAAAAAAATTTAAATTTAATTATAAATAGCATACATAATCTTACTAATAATTATAACAAAAAATATTTCAATGATCATCATTTAATGAATACACATATATTAGAATAGGTTCTAAATGTCTTACACAATTGATGATTATTGATATTTTTATAGTGTTATGGTAAAAAAGTGATGAGATGGAAATTTTTTTAAAATTAGAGTTTACTTTCATTACAAATATGTGGTTAAATACTTTGGAAAAATATCATTATTGATTTTGTCTATTTTCATTTTTGTTCCTAATTTTGATCCCAAATTAGTGAAAACTAAATGACACCATTGTCTTGTAATAAACTCCTATTTATTATCTTAGATAACTCCATTACAGATGATGAAAAATATTTTCCAAATAGAAAATGTTTTTGACAATTTATCCAAATAATAGAAATCATTAAATTTTTTTAGAAAATATTTTACATAAAAAAAATTTTCCTAAAAATATTATTTTCCAATTACCAAACAGACCCTCAATATGCAAATATCTTCCTCTATAAATCATATTCTTTGCAATGAATGTGGGAACTCCTTCCTTCATAAGCTGTACTCCTCCCGAAACAAAGAAATCCTTCCTCTATAAGTCATACTCATCCGTAAGCAATTAAGAAGTGACTCAAATTAAACCTAAAGGGCATATAGTAACAATGTATTTAAGGATCCAAGAAAGGCACCCTGTTAAATGCACTAATCATATCTAAATCACTCTTGTATAAGAATTTAGGAAAATGTTGGAGTACTAAACAAAACTTAGACCAATAGTACTCCTCATGTACTAAACAAAACAAGGTTAGTTTCTTCCTAAATGATGCAACGAGTATTAACCCAATTTAATACTTCATTTTGTAAATATATATAGTATCTTAGTAGTATTTCGTTTTACGCAATTTTAGGTAATTGGTTAAATTATACAATTAATTCCTGTACTCTACAAAAAGAATAGATTTAGCCCTTATATAATAATTTGTGTAAATTGAGTCTTTATATTTTGTGAATTTGTTAATTACAATCCTAACTCTAATACTGTTAAATTTAACTGTTAAGTATACTGATGTGGTGTTGACTACGTGTTGATGTGGCATGGTCATGTTGATTTGGGATAAATGTTGACATGGCATAATGATGATGTGTCCACATGAATTAAAAAAAAGCACGCTAACCCTAAATTAAATGAGATTTACAAATAAAAAAAGAAAGAAAATTAACAACCCAAGAGGGAGAACCAAGATATGGAGAAACAATTGGTTCTGAAATTGAATAGCTGAAATTTAAGAAAGGTATGATCATGATTCTTGGTCTTGTTTGAATCTTAATTTTCAGTGAACATAATTTTCAAAGAGTTTTGGACAAGTTGAGAGATTTTGGTGGACAAAATAACAAACAAGAAACGGAGATTTTGAAAGATTTTGTTGATATGTTTTTGGGTTCTGAACGTTCAAAGCTGATTGTGCATAATTAGTTCTCTTGTAAATCTTCCTCATTCTTGTCAGCTTTTACAAATTGCAAGCATATTTCACTTTAGTTTTCTTCTGGGTATTTTTCATTGCTGGATTTTGCTTTGTTTTGCAAACTGAAACTAGCTTTTTGGATTGTTGCAGCAAAACTTTTAATTCCAAGTTGAATATAAAATAGTTTTTTCAATAATAAATTTTTGTTCTCTTCATTATTTTCAAATTTTTTTCTTTTTTAATTTTATTTTTTCTTCACTTGAGAAAAAAAATAGGATGGTTTCAATGGGAGAAGATAGATTCATGTGAGGGTGCTGTATTTAATATGTTTTTCATGAGTTGTTCATTTTCTTTCTTTCTTTCTTTGTAAATCTCATTTAATTTAGTGTTAGAGTGCTTTTGTTATTGTTTTTTTAAATTCATGTGACACGTCAACATTGTGCCATGTCAACATTTGTGCCACGTCAACATAACTATACCACATCAGCACGTAGTCAACACCATGTCAGTTTATTTTATTGTTAAATTTAACGGTGTTAAGAGTTAAAGACTGTAATTAATAAATTTACAAAATAGAGGGACTCAGTTTATCCAAATTATTGTACAATGATTAAATTCAGTTTCTTTTGTAGAGTATAAGGACTAATTGTGTAATTTAACCTAGGTAACTCCTCAACGATTGCGTAAACTAAACTATACTCTATTGACTTTTGAGTTTTAAATTTCAAAGTTAAAATTCTAAAATGTTGATCATTAAATTAAGTTTTTTCCCCTTTGGAAACTAACTATTTCTCTATTTCTAAAAATTATTAAATCATTCATTGAATTCAATATCATATATCATTTTTGTAATATATCTTTTTTTCCAATATATAGCACGGGAATTCGATTGGGAAAATCTGTTTATATAACTTTTGAATGCACATAGATTATCCTTTTCTCTATCTTTTTCCTTAGGCTTTTCAATTAAAATAGGTTGATCAGTATTTAAAATTGCATAATTGATATATTGATTTGGAAAGAAAAGAATACAAGATATCTTACTTAAGTTTTACCTTTCCCTTGATTAAACTAATCTAGTAAATGGGTTTTTTTCTAATGAGATAATGATTATATGTAAAAATTTCAATACAATAAAATAAATTTAATATATTTCACATATTACATCAATTAATGAAAGAAATCAATAAAAAATCAATTAACTAAACAAATCAACATAATGTTGGAAAAATCCACATACGGTGAGATTTAAACTTGACATCCAAAGGTTTGAGGACCGCTTCCTTACCATTGGGATAAAATATCATTGGCTAGTAGAATGAATTACCCTGTTTCATTTTAGATTGTCTTTGTGCATATGTAAAAGGTAAGATAAGACAAAATTGATAAGAAATTTGTTTTGGTTTTTATCTTATTTTTTCTGTATATAATGTAGGCAACAACTAATAAGAATATAACAAGGGCTCTGATACAAAATCAATTAGCAATAGTTGTAAAGGACCAACATGAAAATAACAGAAAATCCAAAACTCAACTTTTGTAGATATCAAGCACTCGAGAATTTGACTCATTAATTGGTGCATGATTCCCTGTCTAAAAGGTAGAGCTCGAATCCCCTTTTTCATTAAAAAAAAAAACTTATATGTATATCACCATTCAACAACAATCATGTATACCTATGATTAATTTCATATATTCTTGTGATTAAAGAATTGTATTTTCCCATAGAAGCTGTTCATTCTGATTTCTATTTTTAATTGCTTTATTAGGCAGCAGTGTACGTAGTGTTTGCTGGAAACTTTGCAGCTTTTGAGCATGCACTTTTGGTTGTAACTGGAGAACAGAACTTTCAATGGATGAAGTGGTGCAATAAATATACCAGATTCTGCTTCCAAATCGGTGGGTCGCTGCTCTGCGGCTGTGTAGCAAGTCTCGTAATGGTTTTCATCGCTTCCATCTCCGCATTCAACTTGTTCAGGCTTTACTCCCCGAAAAAGTTCCTGCTCTTGAAGGCCACATGACGAGTTATTTTCGCTTTGACATTTCCTGATCTTGAAAGCCACTTTGAATTGTATATTGTTGTTCACACTTAAATAAAAAATCGAACAAATACAAAAGCAAGAAGAAGAAGAAACAAACACTAGGTTTTTCGTTTCTTATTGATCTTTTATCTTTATCATGTACTTAATGAATATTACCGATGATGTGCATAACAGAAAACTATTAGTTGCAAGTTTTTGTTAGATTTTTTTCAAATAATAAAGTGTGGACTTTCATTACTTAATTTAATTTTTCTTTTTGTAAAATGAACCAAGCACATTTTGTTTTCATACAGTGACAATATTATAATTTATAATATGATTTAGTAAAATGGGTTAGACTCTAGTATTAAATGTAAGCTTAAGAGTTTAGGATTTTGTAGGAAACCCTAAACCCTAATGATTGATGGGACTAACTATTCACTATATAGAGGTATGACAAGGTCTCCTCTCCTGTCTATACAAAATATTAAGAATCTCACCCATTGGAAAGTTATGAGAAAACGACACTACAAAAAAAGGGTATTATTGATAGAAAATTCTGTCGGTAATAGATACGATGCCGTTGGTATGGTACATTGTCGACAGAAATACCAATGGATCTTTCCGTTGGTAGTTGGTTGAAAATACTATTGTTAGTTATGGCAAATCCATCGATGATGGATTATTCCATTAGTAATTTACCAATTGAAATTTCCATTGGTCATTCAGTCAACAAAGGCTCAAATCCGTCAGCGATATAGTCGTCAATATTGGTTAAAATCTGTTGGTTAATTCCATTGGTAAAAGTACCGACGAATACCATCCTACTAGTGATTGTTGACAAAATCTTTTTGTCGGCAATTTCATCAGCATTTATCAATGGATATGCTGGCGGAGCAAACTTTGAAGTTTACAAGTAGTATCCGTCGACAATGGCAAGAATTTCGTTGATATTCCGTCAGTATTTCATATGAACTCCGTCGACGATTCTGTCAGTTACTGATGAATTTGTCATTAATGGATGAAATTCATGGACAATTCCCTCGATAATACTTGTAGTGTAGGTTTTTTTTGTTTTGTTTGTTTTACAATTTGTATGAAATTTCATCCTATTTGTAATTAAATTATCATATGATGTTGTTATTGATAAAGTCAACATATAGCAAACGTATACATGAAAATAAAAAATATGAAAATTGAATGCAAATTGTTATAAATTTAAAACTTCCAATGTAAAACATATGATAATAATCCAAATGTAAACATCTAATATAAATATAAATTTCATTGAGAGGGTGGGGGTGGGGATAGGTGTTGCTACTATGGTGGAGGCTGCAAATCTAACTCAGTGATGACGAAGCCTCGAAGGCATGTGGCTCAGGCTATAATCTCCTCGATCCAATTACCTCTAACAACAAGTGATTAAGTGTGTTGAAACCCACCATTGAGTTCTTGACATCAGTAAGTAATTGTCGATATCCCTTGGGCTCAAGCATAGGAGGCGACAGAGAAAGTGGTGCATCGTTAAGGCCACAAGTAGACTCAGAGTTGTGGTTACAATTAGAAGTCTCGAAGCGGGGACTTTGGTGCCAAATCCATATACATGGGTCTGAATACTGGTGGGTGCTCTAATGGCCTCAGTTTATGCCTCTGAATCAAACTCCGACTAGCTCGACGGCCCTGCACCGTACTTGTGTGATAGTGTCGAAGCATGTGATTCCTACAAATAGAAAAAAAAATTAAAATGATTAAGTTATTTAATTGGTAAGTAACATATATATCAAATATATATAAACACACGTATTACTTACACATACAGTCTTCAACTTGTTGACCACTAATTCTTTGGTATCCTTCTGCCATTTGTGAAAGTGTTTGAAGATCTCAAAGAACATCACCTGGTGCTATTTTTCCTCTTTCTGTGATCATAAAAAGAGAATAAAAATAAAAGACAAATCATTAAAGGTATAGCAATCTTTTACTTATTGGTTAGTAACGCGCACTACTTAATTAACTAAATTGATTGCATATAATTAATTATATAAATTTGAGTAAAGGAAATTACCCCCCCTTGAGAGGATGCAGAAGTATTCATCAGTCCGGATGAGTCAAAGTTGGCAAGCCGAGACTTGACCCTTGGCTCCTAGCTTGTTGTCTACTGTTGGACACAATAGCATCATTCGGAGTAATGAGGGTTCTAACTAGAGTGGTCGGACTCAACATTGGTTCCTTCTTTGGTTGTACTTCAGTATCTGCCACTAGAGTGGGAGTCCATCGTCTGGTGGGAGGATGAGGCAGAGGCTGCATCTGAGGCTATGGCGGAGGTAGTGGCAAATGAAGTTGCGCAGTCGAAGGGCCAACTTATTAGCCTATCATTTAAAGCCATCCTTTAATTTCTTCTTCAACAAAACCATGTTTTTCCAATAAAAAGAAACATGTACAATTGTTAGTATAACCATTGAAAAAATAATATGCATATAAATATTAATTTAACTGTGAATGAATTTCATAAAGGTTTAATGTCAAAGTGTAAAAAATAAATTTGTACATTTGTGCAAGCAACAAAAAAATCCATCAATCATCATTAGAACAAACGAACTCATTTTCTTTATTCTTATCTTCATCATCATCATTATCGTTTTCATCCCATTTGTCTGATTCTTCCTCTGTCATCATATTCTCCATTAGCTTTTTCATCTTCCTCATTTTCATTATGTTCAACATCCACAAATGTATTAACCTCTTCATATTTACCACTAACATGAATTGTATTATTGTCAAGGTCGATCGAAGTATGATCAAATCGTGAATTCAAGGAAACTTCATTTTCTTGATACACCCTTTTGTTTTTTTGTGAATTATTCATAATGGGAAATCAACTTCAAGCCTTCATTTTGAACACTGTTGACCAATCATGATGATCTCTTTTGTTTGATGGATACGGAGTGTATAACACTTAAGTTACTTGTTCAGCTAAAACAGAAGGCCCATTGCTAGCAAGAATCGAGTTGTGTTTAATTTCGACCAATCTATAAACAAGATTTACTCGAATACTTTTGTCGATATCAAACCAATGGCATTTGAACAATACAAATTGGTTGTTGACTCCAAAGTATTCTAACTGAACGATATAGACCAACTATCCGCAAAGGTCATAATTGTAATAATTACAACAACTTTCCTTGATGCATACATCACTGGTCATCATTTTATGATTCTGACCATAATCCAATGTGTGAAACTTGTATCCATTGACATAATAACCTTTGAAACAACTTGCCATGCGACTAAGACAGTGAGCAATGTCGACAACATGAGAATCAATGTAACACCCCTGACTTTGATATGGACTATGTGGTATAAGTTAAGCTATTTGAGAAATTAATCTAAATTTTTATGTATGTGTTTGAAGGCTTGAGAATATGCCCATGAGTATTAATAGTGACATTGAAATATGTTGTGTGTTTGAGGACTTTTGATGATATGTTGAATATGCTAAGTATATGAAACATGCCTTATACTATTTAGGCAAATTGTTAGAAAAATGATTGATGAATCTTAAAGTTTGAGGTTTTGGATTGAGATTTAATCTTATATTTGAGTTATTTGAATGATTTAAAGTGTTTATCTTAATGGAAATGAATTAGGTACTTAAGTGAGTGAGTTTGTGACAAAGATAATTTAACCATTTAAGCAATCTTGATTCGCAATAAAAGGTTACTTGAATAGTTCAAAATGGTTAATGATGAGCTTGATAAGTTTTGACTACTTGAATTGGTGCTTTTAAAGTAAAATGAGTATACATGAGAAAAATGACTACCATTTGTAAGCTTATAATGATTTGAACAAGTTTGTTTCATGATGAAAATAATTATTGACTTGTTCTTATTGGATGTGTATAATTGCTTGCAATGCTTGAATTCTTTCATCTTATTATCACTCATGTGCTCATATTGATTAAATTATTTCTCGAAAATTGAATGTTCATGTGCCTACAGTGAAAAATCTTTTTATGAACATTAAAATTTGCAAATGCTTAATCTAGCATCAATTCTTGAATATGTTTCTTGTTTGTACTTAAATGATTGTTTCAACATTGAATTCATGATTGTGCATGTAAATTTGATTAGGATAAACTCTTTGGAATTCATGAGAAATATTCTTAGTTCATATATTATCTTAGTCAAATTTGATGCTTACATGATCTCTAATCTTACTTGACCTTAATGATTACAGTCTAAAACTTGACTTAAGTAATAGATCACTTCTAATGCTTAACTTCATTAATCAAGTCAAGTTTGACATGAAGTATTTTCAGTGTTGACATAATTGAAAAATATTTTTGATTATGCTTTTGAACGTTTACTATGTCTTCCACGAGCTTAATTGTTTAAATGATCTAGAGACTTTGTGTGAGCATCCAACTTGAGCTTAGAGGTTACCATTTGAATGTCTATTTCTTAAATCTTGAAAATTGGTATTCATTGATGCTTGGATGCTTACTGTAAATGTATTCATGAGTTGAGTGCTTTATGTTCCAATATCAATTGATATCACTCATGAATTATGATAAAAAACATATACCTTAAACTTAAGTGATTGCATTTTTTGGTATATGTCTATTGATGTGTGCATCAAATACATATATTTAATGGGAGAGTCAATACGTAATTAGGCTAAGTTAGACTGGACTTAGGATCGGATTTATGTGTTTTTAGTTATAATATTAGTTTACTTTAATTTATGTTTAAAATTTTATTTTAAGTTAATAATGCTAGTTTTATGTTTTTTAATGTTTTTTAGGACGAGAATCGAAAGTAACTTCAACTGGTGAAGAAAAGTGCATAATGGTGTCACAGCCCAATTCTCAGGCCATGACCGGCACAAGGGCCTAATGAGCTCAGCCCACTAAGCCCAAGCAAGCCTATTTGTATAATCTTATACATTAATGCACATTTCTTTAAAATCCAAAATTCGTAGTGTTCAAATATAGTTTCTTTGAAAACAAATCATAAAACCCAATCATGCATTCATAATGGCATCATCAACCATTATATACATACATAGATTAACAAATGAATCTTAATATTTCACATCAAGTATTCATATACACATAATTAGACCTTGACCGTCAGCAGAGTGACTTTGGGCACGGTTGCTAATGTGTAGTGTCATGTTAAACCTACCGAGCAATGGATAGGGAGGAGCACCTCGTCCTAGGATCCAATCACCTTAACTCAGGAAACCTAAAACATGAATTTTAAAAACGTGAGTACAAACTCAGTGAGTGAACATAGGAAAGGAACAAGCAAACGTTAAGGAAGGTTTGGAAATCATGATGCACTTAAGTTCCAAAAACAATGCAATTTAGCTTATTTCTTATCAAAAAACCCCTCATTCAAATCCTTGTCGTTTAGTCACTTGATAACGAAAGACCCATGAACAACAAAGAAGTTTAGAAGTGAAAACTTTAGTAGAATTCAAGCAAGTCAAGCATAATAGATTGACTCTCACCGCAACAAAAGGTATTCTCGCTGCAACGAAATTCTGGCCAGATAAAATCCAATGGGCTTTCACTGCCACTGAAAAAATCCACTCATGCCACATTGCACATTAAATTGAACACATTGACAATACTCAAGTTTTCAACAATCAATGCAATCACATATTAAATCCAAACATCTCTATATAGTAAATATGTATATGTATAAGCACATACACCACCTTCTCTCCCAGCTCATGTGCATCCCCCCACATCATGCACATAGCCGGACACCTTGTCTCACCCAGCTCATATGCATCCCCCCACATCGTGCACAAGCAATATCATCGCTTTATGCATCCCCCCACATCATGCACAAGTGATATCATCATCGTGCACAGCTAATGCCATCGTGTCCATCCCCCCACATCGTGCACACGGGCAATATCACCATCCATCTCCCTCACCACCATCATCACCGGCAGGTGCATACTCACCCCGCACATGCACAGTTGCATTTTGTCACACAATGTACCATTTATGACATAGTATATATATATATATATATATCAATATTATACAGAAACACATGGATTGATCACACTATCCATTTCATAACATAAAAACATTTCATAAGGGCTTGTTCCCATGCGAGTTTTTGAAGAAAAACTAACAAAACGTTTTAGGGGATTCAATCAAATATAAATGTGTATATCCTAAAACATTTTAATGCAAGTTCACTCACCTTACGATAGCGGGACATTACATCGCTATTTGTTCGGAGGTGTATCTAGCTAGCTATTCCTACTTGCCGATCGTTCGTTATTTCTCTCGGCACACCACCACAGTACTTTAACTTTACCTTTACACTTCCTAGCAACCATACAAATGCAATACCTTTAGTGTGCATCATTCCTATTTCTCTTTTTCCTTCCATCATGAATCCTTATTCAACAAACTTATATCTTGACACATTTTTACCAAAGTTGCCTTTATCCTTTACTTACGTAATTCTTTAGATTATAGATACCGGTAACTTGTTTATAACTCTAACACATATATTAACCTTGTCTAAGGATATTTATCAAGTTTAACCATCATTTCCACAACAATTAGCTAACATATGGTAGCAACTACAAATTTATTTCCATCAAACACTTTCTAGGTTTACATGTAACACTATTCTCATTTACATGTTGCCCCCAAGCATAACATCAATATCCATTCATACGCACCAACATCCATAACCCTTTTAAGCTTTTCCTAACAACATATATATCCACACAATTCATTTCTTTTCCAAATTTACAATTAATTTAATTACCTTCCAATTATACCCATGACACCACAATAACACTATATATTGCACACAATCATTCTCACCATAGTAAACCAATCATAGGCTTCAAATTATAGTATGAAGCTTACCACTTGGTTTTAGCTTGGATTTCACGCAAAAAAATTCATAATTCCCTCACACCCATGGCCACCATAGCTGCCACAAAATGATTCACTCATTATTTTTTCAAGGATTTAACCAACCATGAACTTAAAACACAAAATCCTTACCTTAGCTTGCTTGAATTACAAAACCAAGCTTTTTCTTCCTTTCTCTCTTTTTCTTTCTTCTTCTCCTCGGGTTTAGATGTGCTAGAAATTGGGGGTTAAAAGCTTTAGGTTTAGTGCCCAAGAAGTTTGGAAAAGAAAGAATTAAGAAAAGAAAGGAAATGAGAAGAAACAAGGAAAATCACATGAAAAAAATTGATTTTCATGAACTTGACATGAAAATGGCATTGGAAGCTTCAAGAAGGAGAAGAAAATATCTTGCTGGAGGAGATAAGGACGGTTTTGGGCTGATAAAGATGAGAGTCAAAGCTTCATTTGGAAGTTTTGACCAAACTTTGTGTAAAATTATCGTTTTGCCCTCCAAGTTTCTTCCCTTTTTAATTTAGCCCTCCCAACACTCATTTAACTCCAATTTCCTTATATTATCTTCTTCTACACATGTACAAATAAAGTATAAAATTTGTACTCCAATGCGGTGTCCCCATAAAATTTAAAATATTTATTTACCTGCGCTATCTTTACTTAATAAAGACACGCGACCCCATTGATGTCATTTTTCTCTAAAAATTTTCTCATTCTTCTTCTCCCCCACTTAGATTGACCATATACTCCTCCTTAATGGAAAATTTTGACATTGAATAAAGTATTAATATTTTAATATTATTTTATTTCAAAAATTTTCTTTTGTCTCCTCTTGTCTCCTTGGTACCCAAAATACCTTATTATGCATCAATTCACTTCTAAATCACATTTTTATCTCGTAAATTCTTCCTCGATAAAAATATTATTATTTTATTATTATTTCCTCGCTTGTGGAATAGTTTATCCCAAACTATTTCTTTCATCTTTCATCACTTTTAAACATTATAATTAACCTCAATTGGCATCCGATAAGCTTTATTAGTCACCATATCAAAGTACGGGGTATTACAAATGTACTGGTGCTCTGTCTGCACATGTTTTGATTTTTTGGGCCTAACTCTCATTACATAAGTCCAAATGATGTGATTCTTAAACCCTAAGAAGTAGGGCTACAACTTTGATGTTTACCACTTCACCCAATTTTGATCAAAAGATGGTTGAAATCTTTGTCAAAGTGGAAGCACTGCACTAAGAGATCGGATTTCAATATAGAACCTTTGAGACCTACGGTGCTCAACGAATTCTCGAAAAATAAACATCTTATGGGATTTTGAAAGTTAAGGCTTTTGGAGGCTATTTAAGGGGATTTTTTTAGAGGTTATGAAGAGAAGTGTCACGACCCAATTTCCCGGGCCATGACCGGCGCATGAGCTCAATGAGCATAGCTCACTAATCCCAAGCAAGCCTATCCATTTACCTTTGCTTAACAAATTTATCATATCATGTATACACACACACTTTTTTTCGGGTGTGAACATAGCCAAAACACAATGGCATTATCGATAATAATATACATGCACTATACTAGTCATGTATTTAGCAATTTACATTGCATACACATATTCACATTGTTAGATTGTATTCACAATACAAAAGGACCCATGACTTCCAGCGAAGACATTTACAATAAAAGGGATTACTATCGAATGCCAGACACATACCCAGGAGATGCACTACGAAGACTCCTCGATCTAGGGTCCAACAGTCACCTGATCTGAAAACATGAATTTTTTATAAAATGTGAGTACAATACTCAGTGAGTGAATATTAGAAGGGAACAAGCAATCTCAACCAGGAAATTTGACAATCATGATGCACCGGTTGAAAATAAAGCCATTTTCATCTAACTACTATTCCAAATCCTTTTTCCCTTACCTAGAAATTTATTATGCATTGAAGGATTAAACATCCTTGAATTTACACTGATCATTCTAGCAAAGTAGTAAAACTGACGGTTATTTACAAATCGTCACATAATAAGGGTTTCACAACCTGTACGATTCATATATGCATATATATCACGTACAATTTCATTCATCAATTGTTCTATCAAGCAAGATAGCAAAATTAATGGTTTATCACAAACCGTCACAAACAAGGGTTTCACATACCACACAATCACACATATATACACAAAGATATGAGCAATTATATACACCGCCAAGTCTTCACTGTTCTTGGTGGTGCAAAGAAATAACTATCGGAGTACTCGGTAAGGGGTATCATTCAGTATCCATCTTTGCACACCTTTGAATTTCTAGGAAATTGTGGGCACTACGTATCGCCGTCCCCACTTTGCACATGCACGGTAGTAATTATCACAACCTTTATCATTAAACCGGCATTTGTACTTCCCACTCCACACATGCACGGTTGTAATTATCACAACCTTTATCATTAAACCGGCATTTGCACTTCCCACTCCGCACATGCACGGTCGTAATTATCACATCGTTTGTCATTCAACTGGCATTGCACTTCCCACTCCTCACATGCACGGTTGCATCAATTTCACCATAATTTATTAATAATGCATATCAGCATAATACAAGGGTACACAGATTCAGTACACTTAATTTCACATAATTTCTCAATAATACATGTAGGCATCATACAGATATACACAGATGCATCGCAATCATATTTAACATCACAGAAATATTTTCACTAAAGGCTTGTTCCCGAGATTCATTTTTAAATGGGAATTAGATATAATCATTCACGCATTTCATTTCAACTTAATTAGAATTCCCAAATAATTTTTGAAATGCAAATTCACTCACAGGTGTCGAAAATCTAGATTCTGGGTGCACTCGGACTAATAGTCCTCAAGCGTAATTCCTTTACCTTTTCTGGATGTCTCACTACCTTGACAAATAACAACGTCGAGGAATTTACTATATTGTCCCTAAATTGATATAAACTAATTTAAATTACTAATTCTTGATATGTAAATGCAAAAATACGTCCGATTACCGCTTAATCAGGGTATCGATTAAATTCGACCGATCACCAGATTAATTGGCGATTGTGTCCAAATCACCTCCAAATTAATCCATTTCCCCTCTAATACCTTAATTTACCACATACCATTTAAATAAAGCCAAATTCAGCATAGAACCCTCACAGTTCCTTATAGAAAAATTCGATCATTTGGTGCACTAGCACTGAATTTTTTTTTTACATAACCGTTTCACCTTAATTCATCATTTTCCAAGCCATTTTCCTTGAAATAAAAATAATCCCCCATTGATATTCAGCCCTCATGGTTCGACCAACAAGGAACCCTAGAGAAATTGAATATTTCTTTTGTGTTTTTGTTCATAACCATGCTTAACTATCCCTAAACATTAACATAGTCTAAAATCAAATTATTCCAACAACAATTCCTCTTCCATACCCATTTTTTAGAATTGAATTCATCATGATAACTCAATATTCAACCATGGAAATCAAGAACAAAAGCATGGGTAAGCTAGGTATCAAGGAGAATTAAAGAAATTCTAACTTACCTAGCTTGTTTCCTTGATTTCTTCACTTTTTCTTTGAATTTCCACCTAGGTTTTCTTGTTTTTCCCTTTGTTCTTCCTTCGTTCTTGTTGCTGGTTGCCTAGGCCGAATATGGTGAGAGAATTGGGGATTTAATGGGCTGATTTCTATAGAAAATAATAAAATAATCAAGCATGCCACGTGTCACATGCTTATTGGCCCAAATTTTTAACTTTTTGACTTTTTCTTCTTAATTTTCCACCACAAATATTCTGGTATTTATCCAATCCTACCACAATTAAAATCCCTTGGTCTTGACAAGTGCTGGGGCAAAAAATTTATGATTTGCCCTCGGGGCAAAAAAATTATGATTTTGCCCCTATACTCCGAAATGTACCGGAATCACATTATTTCTACTTTTCAACCTCAAATAACACTAATATTGATCAATATTAACCAAATGGGGCAAAAATCGTTTTATAAAAATTTTCATTTAGTCCTCTAGTGGCAAAATTACCATTTTACCCTTGTGCTCCAAAAATATCAAGAATCACAATTTTTCACTACTAAACATCATTTTATACTCCAATAATCATAATTATATTTCATATAATTATTCTTGGTCAAATGTGATCAAATCTTGGATAGAAATCTTCATTTTATCATCAAATGGTAAAATGACCGTTTTGTCCCTAATCGATCAATTTTCTTAATGGACTCCAAACTGGACTTTGAACTCCGAATCACTATTCTAAGCCATTCTGTGGGTTTCAAAATTTTCAATTTCCTCTTAGAATTTCTATTTGAACTAGTTCAAGACTCGATTTAACTTAGTTGTACCAGTCGGTACAATACCGTCTTTTAATCGAGCTTGACAAGGTCTCACAAGAAGGCAACAAGCAAATTCTCTAGAGAAAAAAAGCCAAAAACAAAGCAAGAAAGCAAGCGAATTTGAGAGAGAATCAAGATTAAAAAGCTTCAACTATTGGTTTTCTTTCTGTACTTTTATGTTTTTCTTATTTTCTTTGACTTGGATTAATGGCTAATTTTCTTTGGATAAAGTTTTTATTAGATATTATGAGCCAAGCTATTTTTCTAGGATTGTGGTGGATTTCAACATGTAATTTGAATATTTGTTTCTCTTTTATTTACTATGCATGGTCATAGTTTTTGTTATTCAAATATGCTCTTAATGCTTTTAATTGTCTGGCCAACAATTAACTGATTTGTGAATCTAATTAAGACTCGATAGAGAGATTTTATATTAGACTAATATTTGAATAGTATATATTCGCATCACTTAGGTGATCTGATTCGTTATTCGAGTCAATATACGCTAATTGCCATGCATAGCGAAATTAGAGCACTAGCTTAATGAACTTGATTGAATTGATTACTATAGACATATAGTAACTCAATTAAGTTAGGTATTTATGCAAGCATCTTAATGGAGACTTTTACATAGCTTTTGCTTCTCGGTTAGCAAAATCACCCATGAATGCAAATAATAAGAGAAGTTGGTATCAGATTAAGTGTTGAATGAACCTATAATCCTAGGTTTTAATCTACTGCCTTTCTCAAGTGAATTTTTAATTTCTATTCATTAATTTTTTGTTTACTTGAATTTAGTTATAATTAATTTTCTAGAAAAAATTTAGTTCTTGAATAAGATTAGTTTGTCATAATTTTAGTATTTAGTGAAGATTTAAGGACAAATTTCTGTGGTATACGATTCTAGACTTACTGTCTATATTACTTGTTCGATACATATACTTGCATGTGCAAATTGATAACAAGTTTTTGGTGTCGTTACCGGGGATTTATTTTCCTGTTTATTTTGCTAATATTAATGTTCACAGATTAATCTTAATTCAAGTTTTTCTTTCATTTATTTTCAAATACTTTTGGTTAAGGTGATAAATTATTATAATTATCAATGGCCATCTGAACAATTTGATCCTAGGAAGGTTGCTAGTGATTATGAATTGGATGCAATTAGTGCTTTGACTACCCAAGTAGAGGCTTTGTCTCAAAAAATTGACACTTAGGATGTTAACGTTTTTCAGAGTCCTATTGTGATATGCAAGCTTTGTTGAGATGGGCATTCAAATGATTTTTGTCCAACCTATTATGAATCAATGTAATTTGATGGAAACGTCAATGGGTAGCAAAACAATTCATACTCCAATAGTTACAATTCTAGGTGGAATCACCGAAATTTTTCATGGAGTAATGACTAGGGTCCTACATATTCATCACAGCCTATTTTCCTTCATGATTTTTAGTCACAAGTTAAAGCCCTTATCCTTGAAAAGATGTAAACAATGAAAGAGATGTTCATGCAATTTACGACACAGAATAATGCATACTGGCAAAGAACGATGCCATTATTCAATGTCAAGCGACATCAATTAGAAATCTTGAGACACAAGTGGGCCAACTTTCCAATACTATCAATAATAGACCTCAAAGTAGCTTACCAAATGACACTAAGCCTAATCGTAGAAGAGAAGAATATAGTAAGCATCTTGATGAGGTAAATGACAAAAATGTGGTAGATGATGGAGACAAAGTAGATCAAGAGAATACTCCCAACAAGCAAGTTCAAGATGAAAAAGTTAAGTAAGAGGAGGAACTATCTACACCACCACAAGTCAAGCCATAAGTACCTCCCATGCCCTTTATGGATACAATTGATGAGTTACCTAAGGAAGCTTTTGATATGGAAAATCCAAAGAAACTCTTTGAAGCTTCTATGGTTTAAGATGTAACAACAAAGGACAAGAATGAAGAACTCACAAATGTTACACATGTTTTGAAGGCTACACCAAAAGTGCATTATTCAAGAAGAACTCAGTTTGAGAGGTTAGGTAAAAGTTAGCCTATTCAGCCACCTTGGGTTGAGCAAGCACTAAATCTTGAGTTAAAGCCACTACAACCTCATCTTAGGAGGAGGCTGCTTTCACACCTCAAGTTTTTTCCACGTAAACTCAAACCTCCTTAAAAGGTGAATGAAGACCTTAACCAAAGTCAAGCTATTAGTTATAAAAAAGCACTTCTTGGGAGGCAACCCAATCTATATCCTTTTAGATTTAGTTATTATTTTAGTTAGTTTTTGTTTTTCTATTTAAATAAGCAGTTATAACCTCTCCCTAGCTTGTTTTGTTGAGTATGTAGGTTTGGAAAGCTAAAAGATGAGGAGAAAAAAAATTAGAGCTTTCAATGCACTGCAACTGTTGATAGGGGAGTTTATTTTCCTTATTCTTTTTAGGTTTTCACATTGAGGACAATGTACAAGTTAAGTTGGGGGAGGGTTTTATTGTTATTAGTTTTTTTGTGATGTTTTTAGGTTATTTTATTTTCGTTAAATTTTGTTTTGGGGATTTATTTTAGGAATGCTTGAAATGATAATTGCCTATGCCATGATAGTACCAATCCTAGGATGATATTTTGATTATCTTCCCATTTTTATTCTTGATTTAATTGTTTTGTTAAATTAAATTGAGTGATTGGGATGAATTGAGTGATTGGGATATTCTTTTGTTAATTTAATTGTAGAATGCGATTTCTATAAATTGTGCATTAAGAATCTTTTTGCTTAGAATTGTTATTTGATTTAGAGAGAGATTATGTTACTGTTAATTTTTGGTGAAGTCAAGAATTCTAAAATTTGTTTGATTCTCTCCTGTGGCGAAATGCTAGATAACACTTAGGATGGGACATCATTTAGGCCATCATTGAACCGTTTAAATCTTTCAAACTAGCCTTGCTAAACTTTTATCCCTAGTATATCCCTTGGAGCCTAAATTCCCTTTTCTTTGTTTAACTACATAATAATAAGCCTAGTCTTAAAATAAAATTCCAATTCTACAACCCTCACTCCTAAGCATGTATGTTGTTTCAAGAAATACAGATTGAGTTAAATGTTGAAAAAGGTAGAAAGGTGGAGTTGCTAAAAAAAAAATTTCAAAAATTATTAGAATTCACCCCACTACCTATAGTAAAAAGAAATAAGTTTGGGGGTGTGAAATTGTGATGAAAAAAAAAAGAAAAGAAAAAGAATAAGTGTTGAACAAAAAGAAAAAAATTGATGAAAATGGTGAACTTGGTGAAGGAAAATAAAACTCTGTAGGTCTTAGAATAATTATGTGCTTAGGGTGATATTGAGCCACATTATATCCTTTATCATACCTAGACCCTAGCTTTACACTACAAGGTTAACAAAGACCTATTGATCTTTGAATAAGTGTTAGTCTACATAAGTGGAGAAAGAAATGAAAAGCAAACCTATGGAATTCTAGAACTTAGAAAAATTTTCCATTAGCATAATCTCTTCTAGATTGTATGATATTCTTTATAAAAATATCATTTACACACACATAAATATTGTGAAATGCATTTGAGAATGAACTTGCAGTTTAATTGAGCAAGAATTTAATGATTATCTATGTTTCACCTTGAGTTAAAATTGTGGAATAATTTCTGAATTAAAAATGGGGAATTCACGCTTTGGTGAATTGCATCTCTAGCTAGTTGTTTTGTTTCTAGTTCTTTCTTTGCTTGGGGATAGGCAAGATTCAAGTTTGGGGGTTTTTGATGTGTGCATCAAATACATATATTTAATGGGAGATTAAATACATAATTAGGCTACGTTAGACAAGATTTAGGATCGAATTTAGGTGTTTTTACTTATTTTATTAGTTTAGTTTAATTTATGTTTAAATGTTTATTTTAAGTTAATAATGTTAGTTTTATGTTATTTACATCTATTTTTATGTTTTTGTAGGAGTAGGATAAAAAAAAACTTCATTTGGTGAAAAAAGGTGCATAATGGACTGTGCTCTGTCTGCACATGTTTTGGTTTTTGGACATAACTCTTGCTACATAGGTCTAAAGGACATGATTCTTAAACCATTAGAAAGTTAAGAGGTAGGGCTACAAATTTGATGTTTACCAATTCACCTAGTTCTAATCAAAAGATGGATGAAATCTTTATCAAATTAGAAGTACCGCACCAAGAGAGTGGAGTTTAAGATAGAAATCTTGAGAGTCGTGGCGCTCGAAGAATTTTCCAAAAATAAACATCTTATGAGATTTTGAAAGTTAGGACTTTTGGAGGCTATTTAAGGGATTTTTTTTAAAGGTTTTAAAAAGGAGGTAGTAGGTAATTTCTTTGGAGAAAAAGAGCCAAAAACAAAGCAAGAAAGCAAGAGAATTTGAGGGAGAATCAAGATCACAAAGCTTTAACTATTTGTTTTCTCTCTGTACTTTTGTGTCTGTCTTATTTTCTTTGACTTGGATTAATGGCTAATTTTCTTTGGATGAAGTTTCTATTAGATATTATGACCTAAACTATTTTTCTAGGATTGTGGTGGATTTCAACATATAATTTGAATATTTGTTTGTCTTTTATTTACTATGAATGTGTATAGTTTTGCATATTCAAATATGCTCTTAGTGCTTTTGATTGTCAGGCCAAAAATTAATTGATTTGTGAATCTAATTGAGACTTAACAGAGGGATTTTAGATTGGACTAAGATTTAAATAGTGTATGTTCAAGTCACTTAGGTGATCTAATTCGCCAATTCGGGTAGACATATGCCAATTGCCATACATAGCCAAATTAGAATACTAGCTTAATGAACCTTATTTAATTGATTACTATAGACATATAGTGACCCAATTAAGTTAAGCATTTGTGCAAGCATCTCGACGGAGACTTATACATAGCTTTGAATTCTAGATTAGCAAAACTACCCATAAATGTAAATAATACAAGAAGTTGGTATCAAATGAAGTGTTGCATGAACTCATAATCTTAGGTTTTAATCTACTACCTTTCTCAAATGAATTTTTAATTTCTGTTCATTAATTTCATGTTTACTTTAATTTAGTTTTAATTAATTTTCTAGAAAAAATTTAGTTACTTGAATAAGATTAGTTTATCATAATTTTAGTACTTAATGAAGATTTAGGAACAAATCTCAATGGCATACGATTTTAGAGTTACTATCTATATTATTTGTTCAATATGTATACTTGTGTGTGCAAAATCGACAACATCTATATATTTGAGGAAGAGTAAAATCATGCTTGCATTTCATGGAACATATTGGAATCATGATTAGTGAAGATAGCCAAAATCATTCTTACAATCATGCTTATGCTTACTTGATCATAATATTCTTTTACACAATTGCAACAAGTGCTAAATGCTTTTGTAATGCTTCATTAATGATGATATATCTTTGATTCTCTTTGAATTGATAGGTTCATATATAATTAGGAGAATTTATCTTGAAATGCTTGCTTGAAAATGATTTGGAAGAATCCTTGTTAAGAGTGCTTAATGATGATACTCTTTTAATATTTGATAATATGCTCTTATTGTGAAAGTTCTCCTTGAATTGTCATTCTTATATAAATTGGGGAATTCTTTTGAAATGATTAATATTGCTTGGTTGATAATGCATGATGATGCTTAATGATTATTGTCATGACCCAATTTCCCGAGCCATGACCGGCGCATGAGCTCAATGAGCATAGCTCACTAAGCCCAAGCAAACCTATCCATTTACCTTTGCTTAACAAATTTATCATATCATGCATACACACACACCTTTTCCCGGGTGTGAACATAGCCAAAACACAATGGCGTTATCGATAATAATATACATGCACTATACCAGTCATGTATTTAGCAATTTACATTGCATTCACATATTTACATTGTTAGATTGTATTAACAATACAAAAGGACCCATGACTTCCAGCGGAGACATTTGCAATAAAAAGGATTACTATCGAATGCCAAACACATACCCAGGAGATGAACTACTAGGACTCCTTGATCTAGGGTCCAACAGTCACCTGATCTGAAAACATGAATTTTTATAAAACGTGAGTACAATACTCAGTGAGTGAACAAGAAGGGAACAAGCATACCATAAGGAATGTTTATCGAAATCATGATGCATTCATTTTCTCAAAACCATGCAATTGTTTTAGCTCCTTTAAACCCCTCATGTAAACTCCACATGAGTAAATCACTTTACAAAAATCCATGCTCAACTATGGTACCAAAGAAATGGGAAATATGGCAAAAATCCACAAGTTAGAAAAATGGACAGAAAGTTTCTCGCTGTAGCGAGAACCAGTTCTGGTGAAGGCCCTCAAACCCGAGAGTTTCTCGCTGTAGCGAAATTCATTCTCGCTGCAGCGAAACAGAGCAACAAGAGAAAAGTTTCCTTTAACTCAACAAAAAGGCCATCTTACTAAACCAACAAAATCAACATAAAACTCATGAAAATTCCCAAAATGCAATGTATCAAATTTCACATATATGTCAACCATATATCACATTCATGAGCTTTCATTTCATAAGTCTAGATATGCATAATTAGATGGACAAACATCAATATCATCATAATCACACCCGGCTCATGTACATCCCCCCACATCATGCACATAGCAGGCACCATCGTGTGCATCCCCCCACATCGTGCACAATCAGTGCCATCGTGTACATCCCCCCACATCATGCACACGGGCACTATCATCATCCACCTCTCACGCCACAATAAAATGAGGCTCTGATACAAAGTTTGTCACTAGGGAGGGACATACCACTCAACCCCTTCACTACGAAGGTGACAAACGGTACCTATCAGAGCACTCATAGGGCTGCTCCACCTCTTTGGGTAGCCCTTTCCTCTATAAGCCTTGGACGGAGAGCCATGCTTAGCCCCTGTTCACGCATTAGAGTTCCCAAGGATCGGGTAAAACCCTTTGCTCTTATGCCAACTTAATTCTTCCCACATCTTGCACACACACGGTTACAATCGTTATACACAATATCATTCATCATGCACAACACACATATATATATATCATCATATTGCAATAATGCATGAATCCATAGCAATCACATAGCACAACATCAAACCATTTAACAAAAGCTTGTTCCCAAGGTACATTTTTTAAGACAAGTTGGATAGAATCTTTCATATTCCCCAAACAAGTTTGAAATGCAAGTCCACTCACCGATATCGAAAATCCAGATTTCGGGTGCACTTGGACTAATAGTCCTCAAGCGCAATTCCTTTGCCTTTTCCGGACGTCTCACTACCTTGACAAATAACAAAGTCGAGGAATTTACTATATTGTCCCTAAATTGATATAAACTAATTTAAATTACCAATGCTTGATATGTAAATGCAAAAATACGTTCGATTACCGCTTAATCGTGGTATCGATTAAATTCGACCGATCACCGATTAATTGGTGATTGCGTCCAAATCACCTCCAAATTAATCCATTTCTCCTCTAATACCTTAATTTACCACATACAATTTAAATAAAGCCAAATTCAGCATTAGAACCCTCACGGTTCCTTATAGAAAAATTAGGTCATTTAGTGCAGTAGCACCGAAATTATTTCTACATAACCGTTTCACCTTAATTCTTCATTTTCCAAGCCATTTTCCTTGAAATAAAAACAATCCCCCATTGATATTCAGCCCTCATGGTTCAACCAACAAGGAGCCCTAGAGAAATTGAATATTTTTTTTCTTTTTTTGTTCATAACCATGCTTAACTATCCTTAAACATTAACATAGTCTAAAATCAAATTATTCCAACAACAATTCCTCTTCCATACCCATTTTTTAGAATTGAGTTCATCATGATAACTCAATATTCAACCATGGAAATCAAGAACAAAAGCATGGGTAAGCTAGGTATCAAGGAGAATTAAAGAAATTCTAACTTACCTAGCTTATTTCCTTGATTTCTTCACTTTTTCTTTCAATTTACACCTAGGTTTTCTTGTTTTTCCCTTTGTTCTTCCTTCGTTCTTGTTGCTGGTTGCCTAGGCTGAATATGGTGAGAGAATTGGGGATTTAATGGGCTGATTTCTATAGAAAATAATAAATAATCAAGCATGCCACGTGTCACATGCTTATTGGCCTAAATTTTTTAACTTTTTGACTTTTTCTTCTTAATTTTCCACCACAAATATTCTGGTATTTATCCAATCCGACCACAATTAAAATCCCTTGGTCTTGACAAGTGTTGGGGCGAAAAATTTATTGATTTGCCCCCGAGGTAAAAAAATTATGATTTTACCCCTATACTCTAAAATGTACCGGAATCACATTATTTATACATTTCAACCTCAAATAACACTAATATTGATCAATATTAACCAAATGGGGCAAAATTTGTTTTATAAAAATTCCCGTTTAGTCCTCTAGTGGTAAAATTACCATTTTACCCTTGTGCTCCAAAAATACCGAGAATCATAATTTTTCACTGCTAACCATCATTTTATACTCCAATAATCATAATTATATATCATATAATTATTCTTGGTCAAATGTGATCAAATCTTGGCTAAAAATCTCCATTTTATCATCAAATGGTAAGGTGACCGTTTTGTCTGTAATTGGTCAATTTTCTTGATGGACTCCAAACTGGACCTTGAACTCCGAATCACTATTCTAAGTCATTCTGTGGGTTTTAAAATTTTCAAATTCCTCTTAGAATTTCTATTTGAACTAGTGCAAGGCTCGATTTAACTTAGTTGTACCACTCGGTACAATACCGTTTTTTAATCGAGCTTGACAGGGTCTCACAATTATGCTTGATGAAAATTGAAAATGTTTAATGAAGCTTGAAAATGATTAGGAATGGTACTTGATGCCTAATGATGCCTTGGACATGCTTAGGAACTACTTTGCAATTCTCTCCTAACAATTTACATTGATCTTATGATTTATTAATTAGAGTTTATCATTGACATATGCATGTCCCTTTCAAGGTTGGTATTATTAGCACTTGGTATCATCAACAACAAGTTGTGGTGAGAATTTAACAAATTGGTGTTCTTCATTATTGATAATATCTTTCTAACACCAAATGTGCTTTATTGCTTCTCATTTATGCTTGAGTGTTTAAATGCACAATTGATATCTAGTTTATTCCCACCATTAGTATCATTCTTTAGGTATTTTCTATTGGCATCTAGCTTTAAATTTGCATCAAGCTTTATATTATCAATTCACACTTGAGGTTGAAAGCTGAGCATATATTTCCTAAATGTGTTTTAGCTTTGAAATTGATATGCTTTGAATGCTTAATGATGGGGCGAGTTATTACTAGTGCTTCACCAATTGATAAAATGTGCTTTAAAATAATTCTTTCCCTCATAATTGATTTTGTGCTTATTTGCTTTTACAAAGGGGGAGTTTTATATCTATCAACTGGTATTAGTTTTGAATATTGGTGGGAGAATGATTGATGTGCTTATTGAATATCTTTTTCTAACAATTGGTATATTCTTTACCATTCTTATCATGCTTTGCAAATTGTGCTTATTATGTGTCTATCTTCCTTTTTTGATATAACAAAAAAGGGATGAGATATTGAGAAAATTTGCATTTTTAAAAAGGAATATTTGATCTTCAAGTTTTGAACCTTGCAACTACTTTGGGGGACTACTTTACAAGCAAATTTTTCTCAAAGTTTTGTCATATCAAAAACAGGGAGATTATTAGCTTTAATACCTTGAAAATGATTAGAGTTTTGTGTGAGACCTTGACCTTTATAGACTCATAGTTAGTAATATACGCGATATCCTTGATTAGGGGTAATTTCGTCATTTTTTTAGTGAGCCCATAAAGTAATATTTTAAACAATATTATGGCCTAAGTAGTCTTAAGGCATAAATGAATGATGAAAATATGGGTAAAATGACAAGGAAACAAAATTTTTGATATTTTCATGATAGGGGCAAAATGGTCATTTTTCACCTCGGGTTAGAATTTTTAAGATTTCATGAACCCGAGCATTTCTAGACCATTATGGACCTTGTCCCAGTGTCAAAAGAGTAAAAAGATTGCATAAAAGATTAGAGGAGAATAAGCTAATTTATAGAGAGGCATTTTGGTAATTTAAATGGAGTGGATAAGCTTGGGCTATAAATATCTCTTTCTTCTAGCAGCTTCTACATTCTCCAGCAGCTTTTCTTCTTCTTCTTCTTCTCTTTCACGTCGCTTCCCAACCTCCATGAAAGCTTGATAAGAAAGCTCCACAACCTTCCTCAAATAGCTCCAAATTTCATGCTTTTGGTGCACCCTTTCCATAAACCCTAGTGCTCTTCCACTCTTTCTCCTTAAAACCTTTGAAAAATCTTATTTCCATACTCTCTCTCACTAGTTAGGTGTTTTAGAGAGAAAAAGAGGAAGCTTCAAAAATAGCTTGAAAGTTTTGGAAAGAATTTCAAATATAAGCTATCAAGGTGAGTAGTACACTAGAATTGAGTTTTGGTGTTGAGAATGATTAGTGTTTAGATTTGTGGGTGAATTGGTAGTTGGGATGTTCATTCATTTGAAAACGATAAGGGTAGAGAGTATAGATAGCCATTTAAATGGCCATTGGAAGTTAGCTAAGAGAAAGCTTTTGGACTTTATAAGTATGTGAATTGACATATTGGTGATGCTAATGTTATGATAGGTTCTAACGAAGTCCCACAACCCCAATTGGACCATTAGGGAGGTTAGAGTCGGTTAAAGGCTCAACAAATACCGGTGAGTGGACTTGCATTTCAAAATTTGTACAAACATTTGAAAGATTTTATCCAGTTTTTCTTTGAAAATGTACCTTGGGAACAAGCCTTTGGTGAAGTGATTTTATATTGTGAAAATGTGCTATACAATGGTTTATGTGTTATCACAATTTGATAATATGCATGGCACGACCCAATTTTTCGGGCCATGACCGGCTCATGAGCTCAATGAGCATAGCTCACTAAGCCCAAGCAAGCCTATCCATTTACCTTTGCTTAACAAATTTATCATATCATGCATACACACACACCTTTTTTCGGGTGTGAACATAGCCAAAACATAATGGCATTATCGATAATAATATACATGCACTATACCAGTCAAGTATTTAGCAATTTACATTGCATACACATATTCACATTGTTAGATTGTATTCGCAATACAAAAGGACCCATCACTTTCAGCGGAGACATTTACAATAAAAGGGATTGCTATCGAATGCCAGACACATACCCAGGAGATGCACTATGGGGACTCCTCGATCTACGATCCAACAGTCACCGGATCTGAAAACATGAATTTTTATCAAATGTGAGTACAATACTCAGTGAGTGAACAAGATGGGAACAAGCATACCATAAGGAATGTTTATCGAAATCATGATGCATTCATTTTCTCAAAACCATGCAATTGTTTTAGCTCCTTTAAACCCCTCATGTAAACCCCACATGAGTAGATCACTTTACAAAAATCCATGCTCAACTATGGTACTAAAGAAATGGGAAATATGGCAAAAACCACAAGTTAGCAAAATGGACAGAAAGTTTCTCGCTGTAGCGAACTTCATTCTCGCTGCAGCGAGAACCAGAACATCAAGGAAAAAGTCTCCTTTTTCCCTTAAAACAAGTCATCCTGCTAAAATAACAATAGCAACATGTAACACATGTAAACTTCCAAATTTCAACAAAACAAATGCTTACATATTTGCATTTACAACCATATACCCATCATCAACATGCACACCATCCCATCATCATCATCATGCACATCATCCCATCATCATCATCTCATATGCAACGGCTTATGCTAGTGTCACTAGGGGGTGGGAGATCACGAAGCATTCCCCCCTTCACTCGGCAAGAGGTACACTTCACTCCGGATCACGAAACAACGGAGCAATTCCTTCCCTTCTCTTCCAAGCTCTTGGACGGAGAGTCATACTTTGCCACAGATCGTACCTATCAAAGCACTCATAGGGTGGAAGATCACGAAGCATCCAACCCTATAAGCTACGGAGGCAACAACGGCTTATGTGCACTCCCACTAACACATAGCCGGGTCAGCAACGGCTTATGTGCACTCCTACTCGTACATAACCGGGTCAGCAACGGCTTATGTGCACTCCTACTCTCACATAGCCGGGTCAGCAACGGCTTATGTGCACTCCTACTTGCACATAGCCGGGTCAGCAACGGCTTATGTGCACTCTTACTCGCACATAGCCGGGTCAGCAACGGCTTATGTGCACTCCTACTTGCACATAGTCAGGTTCAAATCAACATGTAAAGAAGCATCCAATGCATATCATGCATTTTATCATATTGTGATAACACATAAACCATTTTATAGCACATTTTCACAATATAAAATCATTTTACTAAAAGCTTGTTCCCAAGGTACATTTTCTAGGACAAGTTGGATAGAATCTTTCATATTCCCCAAAACAAGTTTGAAATGCAAGTCCACTCACCGGTATCGAAAATCCAGATTCCGGGTGCACTCGGACTAATAGCCCTCAAGCGTAATTTCTTTGTCTTTTTCGGATGTCTCACTATTTTGACAAATAACAAAGTCGAGGAATTTACTATATTGTCCCTAAATTCATATAAACTAATTTAAATTACTAATGCTTGATACGTAAATGCAAAAATACGTTCGATTACCGCTTAATCGTGGTATCGATTAAATTCGACCGATCACCCGATTAATTGACGATTATGTCCAAATCACCTCCAAATTAATCCATTTCTCCTCTAATACCTTAGTTTACCACATACCATTTAAATAAAGCCAAACTCAGCATTAGAACCCTCACAGTTCCTTATAGAAAAATTCGATCATTTGGTGCACTAGCACCGAAATTTTTCTGCATAACCGTTTCACCTTAATTCATCATATTTCCAAGCCATTTTCCTTGAAATAAAAACAATCCCCCATTAATATTCAGCCCTCATGGTTCGACCAACAAGGAACCCTAGAGAAATTGAATATTTCTTTTGTGTTTTTGCTCATAACCATGCTTAACTATCCCTAAACACTAACATAGTCTAAAATCAAATTATTCCAACAAGAATTCCTGTTCCATACCCATTTTTCAGAATTGAATTCATCATGATAACTCAATATTCAAGCATGAAAATCAAGAACAAAAGTATGGGTAAGCTAGGTATCAAGGAGAATTAAAGAAATTTTAACTTACCTAGCTTGTTTCCTTGATTTCTTCACTTTTTCTTTGAATTTCCACCTAGGTTTTCTTGTTTTTCCTTTTTTTCTTCCTTTTTTCTTGTTTCTGGATGCCTAGGCCGAATATGGTGAGGGAATTGGGGATTTAATGGGCTGATTTCTATAGAAAATAATAAAATAATCAAGCATGCCATGTGTCACATGCTTATTGGCCCAATTTTTAACTTTTTGACTTTTTCTTCATAATTTTCCACCACAAATATTCTGGTATTTATCCAATCTTACCACAATTAAAATCCCTTGGCCTTGACAAGTGCTGGGGTGAAAAATTTACCGATTTACCCTCGAGATAAAAAAATTACGATTTTACCCCTATACTCCGAAATGTACCGAAATCACATTATTTCTACTTTTCAACCTCAAATAACATTAATATTGATCAATATTAACCAAATCGGGCAAAAATTGTTTCATAAAAATTTCCGTTTAGTCCTCTAGTGGCAAAATTACCATTTTACCCTTGTGCTCCAAAAATACCGAGAATCATAATTTTTCGCTGCTAAACATCATTTTATACTCCAATAATCATAATTATATCTCATATAATTATTCTTGGTCAAATGTGATCAAATCTTGGCTAGAAATCTCCATGTAATCATCAAATGGTAAAATGACCGTTTTATCCCTAATCGGTCAATTTTCCTGATGGACTCCAAACTGGACCTTGAACTCCGAATCACTATTCTAAGCCATTTTGTGGGTTTCAAAATTTTCAAATTCCTCTTAGAATTTCTATTTGAACTAGTTCAAGGCTCGATTTAACTTAGTTGTACCACTCGGTACAATACCGTCTTTTAATCGAGCTTGACAGGGTCTCACATTCTCCCCCACTAATAAAAATTTGGTCCCCGAATTTAAACTCAATGTAAAGTGGCTTACCTTTACATATCGAAGAGGTGTGGATGCTTTGTCCGCATCTCATCCTCAGCTTCCCATGTCACCTCCTTTAAATCCTGATACCAACATTGTCACTAGGGGTGGCTCCACCCTTCAAGGCAACCCTTTCTCCCTTCCGCGACGAGCAACAAAAGGTACCTATCAGAGCACTTGACAAGCAGTATCACTCAGCCTCATTGCCAAGCTCCTGAATGTAACACATAGGCTGTCATATGCGCCTCCTCCAATATCTCTCTCCTCAATTCATCATTATCTAGCACATAAAGTATATTTCCATACCTCAACATTTCATCTGTGCCTTTGGTAAACATCTTTTCTTTCTTTCCATAAGGATCCTATAACTGATCGTTAAGCTCCTTAAGGTGTCTAACACCACTAAATTCACTAAGGTATTTTTATCCTTGATTCGAGTTACGCAGGATATATTTTCTTATTCAGTCACAAATACCTCTTTTAAAGGAGTAGGTATCACCAAGTATTCTTCTCTCCTAACACGATTCTTACTCAATCGATGTGCAAAACATGTAGAAATAAGCAGATGGGTTAAACCAGGCTCAAACAACACCCAAGCATTCATATCACAGATAGGAAAAATACTTGAGACCACTGCATTTGAGGTTCGGGCCTCTTGGGGAGTTATAGCATACACCCTCGCTTGGCCTCCACCAACAAAACTCTGACGTCCGGACCCAGATGGCCTGCCTTGAGAGGAAGTACCAGCACCTCGACCTCTGGATCCACTAGCTTTCCTATCAGACGAGGTGGCGACTGAAGGAGCAAACGAAGCTGGCTGGGTGGAACCACAAGCAGAATCTTGTGATTGATGAGCCATCGTACAATCCCTCTTAATATGCCCAGGTTGACCACACTTGAAACAAACTCCCGTAGCACGAAGGCATCTTCCTCTATGTCGTCCCCCACAAGTATGGCGAGGAAGGGTAAGTTGACTTCCTTGCCTCGTATCTTGTTGTCTTCCAACATTGAAGGTTCTTTGTCTCGCCGCAATACTAGCACTAGGCAAGTCACTCCCCTGCTGGGGTAATCATGAGTCCCTTTGTGGACCCTGACGGCAAAAAACGAACCACCACTACTGAAATCTCTGTGGCCTTGATAACCCTCTGTTTTGGCCCTTTTTGCTCTATCCCTCGCAACCCTACTCTCACTGGTCCTCATTTCAATTCGTTGAGCACAATCCACGACCCCAAAGTAAGTGTTGAAATCTCAGGAGGCCACAACCTGAAACAATGGTTCCACTAATCCATCCACAAACCTTTGGATTTTCATCTCCTTTATGGAAACCAAATAAGGTGCATATCGAGACAGCTGCGTAAATTTTATATCATACTCCGACACCGTCATGCCCGGAGTCTGCACCAATGCCTCAAACTCTCTAGCTCGGGCATTTCGCACATTGTGCGATAAAAATCGATCTAGGAAGGCTGTACTAAATTCACTCCAAGTCAGTGGTGTAGCATCTGTCGGCCTACCCCTTCGCAAGGAGTCATACCATTCCTGTGCTACATCCTCCAATTGAAAAGCTACTAGTTCCACTGACCTAACGCTAGAACACCCCATAGCATTACAAATCTTTTCCATCTTGTCTAAGAAAACCTGGGGTTTCTCCAATACATCTGACCCCGTAAATGAGGGAGGCTTAAGCTTCAGAAAGTCAGTGAGTGAAACCTCTATTTGACCTCTGTCACCTTCGGGAGGTTGGCGGTCTGTCTGGCCTTGGGAACTAGGGGACTCTTGCTCCACATGTCTCGCCTCTACTATCTTCTGTATATCCTCCATACCGGCTGCCATCATTTCTACAACCCGATTGACTCCCTGCAGACCCGTCGCCAAGTCCTTAACAGTAATGCCTCTCACCGGTAGCCTAACAGTCTCACCTAAGGGCTGTCCCTCATCTCTCCTATTCACAAGCGTACTTGCTTTCACCGGCCTAGCGACCCTGCCACTTCTACCTCGCCCCTTACGGGTGGGTGCCCGTGGCTGATTAGTCATCCTAGTAGGGGCATCTTGCTCCCCCACTTGTCTTAAGGTGGCCCGTGTCTTAGGCAACATTCTTACCTAGACAAGAGCAAACACATGTCATTAACCACAGTTAAAGAGATAAGGTGGTTTCTAAGATTGGGAATCTATGCGGTCCCTTGGTCGTAAAATGTGTCGCGGTTCACACTTCACAACCGAAGTTCCCACATAAAAACTCGACACTCCGCTGGACCAACAAATGAAAGCCCTAGGACCTAGACAAACCTAGAGCTCTGATACCACTATTATCACAACCCAATTTCTCGGGCCATGACCGACGCATGAGCTCAATGAGCATAGCTCACTAAGCCCAAGCAAGCCTATCCATTTACCTTTGCTTAAAAAATTTATCATATCATGCATGCACACACACCTTTTTCCGGGTGTGAACATAGCCAAAACATAATGGCATTATCGATAATAATATACACGCACTATACTAGTCATGTATTTAGCAATTTACATTGCATACACATATTCACATTGTTAGATTGTATTCGCAATACAAAAGGACCCATGACTTCCAGCGGAGACATTTACATTAAAAGGGATTACTATCGAATGCTAGACACATACCCAGGAGATGCACTATAGGGACTCCTCGATCTAGGGTCCAACAATCACCGGATCTGGAAACATGAATTTCTATAAAACGTGAGTATAATACTCAGTGAGTGAACAAGATGGGAACAAGCATACCATAAGGAATGTTTATCGAAATCATGATGCATTCATTTTCTCAAAACCATGCAATTGTTTTAACTCCTTTAAACCCCTCATGTAAACCCCACATGAGTAAATCACTTTACAAAAATCCATGCTCAACTATGGTACCAAAGAAATGGGAAATATGGCAAAAACCCACAAGTTAGCAAAATGGACAGAAAGTTTCTCGCTGTAGCGAACTTCATTCTCGCTGCAGCGAGAACCAGAACATCAAGGAAAAAGTCTCATTTTTCCTTTAAAACAAGTCATCCTACTAAAATAACAATAGCAACATGTAACACATGTAAACTTCTAAATTTCAACCAAACAAATGCTTACATATTTGCATTTACAACCATATACCCATCATCAACATGCACACCATCCCATCATCATCATCATGCACATCATCCCATCATCATTATCTCAAATGCAACGACTTATGCTATTGTCACTAGGGGGTGGGAGATCACGAAGCATTCCCCCCTTCACTTGACAAGAGGTGCACTTCACTTCGGATCACGAACCAACGGAGCAGTCCCTTCCCTCCTCTTCCAAGCTCTTGGGCGGAGAGTCATACTTCACCACAGATCGTACCTATCAAAGCACTCATAGGGTGGAAGATCACGAAGCATCCAGCCTTATAAGCTATGGAGGCAACAACGGCTTATGTGCACTACCACTCACACATAGCCGAGTCAGCAACGGCTTATGTGCACTCCTACTCGCACATAGTCGGGTCAGCAACGGCTTATGTGCACTCCTACTCGCACATAGCCGGGTCAGCAATGGCTTATGTGCACTCTTACTCGCACATAGCCCGGTCAGCAACAGCTTATGTGCACTCCTACTCGCACTTAGCCGGGTTCAAATCAACATGTAAAGAAGCATCCAATGCATATCATGCATTTTATCATATTGTGATAACACATAAACCATTGTATAGCACATTTTCACAATTTAAAATCATTTTACTAAAAGCTTGTTCCCAAGGTACATTTTCTAAGACAAGTTGGATAGAATCTTTCATATTCCCCAAAACAAGTTTGAAATGCAAGTCCACTCACCGGTATCGAAAATCCAGATTCCGGGTGCACTCGGACTAATAGCTCTCAGGCATAATTTCTTTGTCTTTTCCGGATGTCTCACTACCTTAACAAATAACAAAGTCGAGGAATTTACTATATTGTCCCTAAATTGATATAAACTAATTTAAATTACTAATGCTTGATACGTAAATGCGAAAATACGTCCGATTACCATTTAATCGCTGTATCGATTAAATTCGACCGATCACCCGATTAATTGGCGATTATGTCCGAATCGCCACCAAATAAATCCATTTCTCCTCTAATACCTTAGTTTACCACATACCATTTAAATAAAGCCAAACTCAGCATTAGAACCCTCACAGTTCCTTATAGAAAAATTCGGTCATTTGGTGCACTAGCATCGAAATTTTTCTGCATAATCGTTTCACCTTAATTGATCATATTTCCAAGCCATTTTCCTTGAAATAAAAACAATCCCCCATTGATATTCAGCCCTCATGGTTCGACCAACAAGGAACCCTAGAGAAATTGAATATATCTTTTGTTTTTTTGTTCATAACCATGCTTAACTATCCCTAAACACTAACATAGTCTAAAATTAATCATTCCAACAACAATTCCTCTTCCATACCCATTTTTCAAAATTGAATTCATCATGATAACTCAATATTCAAGCATGGAAATCAAGAACAAAAGCATGGGTAAGCTAGGTATCAAGGATAATTAAAGAAATTTTAACTTACCTAGCTTGTTTCCTTGATTTCTTCACTTTTTCTTTGAATTTCCACCTAGGTTTTCTTATTTTTCCTTTTGCTCTTCCTTTTTTATTGTTGCTGGATGCCTAGGCCGAATATGGTGAGGGAATTGGGGATTTAATGGGCTGATTTCTATAGAAAATAATACAATAATCAAGCATGCCATGTGTCACATGCTTATTGGCCCAATTTTTAACTTTTTGACTTTTTCTTCTTAATTTTCCACCACAAATATTCTGGTATTTATCCAATCCTACCACAATTAAAATCCCTTGGTCTTGACAAGTGCTGGGGTGAAAAATTTACCGATTTGCCCCCGGGATGAAAAAATTACGATTTTGCCGCTATACTCCGAAATGTACCGGAATCACATTATTTCTACTTTTCAACCTCAAATAACACTAATATTGATCAATATTAATCAAATGGGGCAAAAATCATTTTATAAAAATTCCCGTTTAGTCCTCTAGTTCTAAAATTACCATTTTGCCCTTGTGCTCCAAAAATACCGAGAATCACAATTTTTCACTGCTAAACATCATTTTATACTCCAATAATCGTAATTATATCTCATATAATTATTCTTGGTCAAATGTGATCAAATCTTGGCTAGAAATCTCCATTTAATCATCAAATGGTAAAATGGCCGTTTTATCCCTAATCAGTCAATTTTGCTGATGGACTCTAAACTGGACTTTGAACTCCGAATCACTATTCTTAGCCATTTTGTAGGTTTCAAAATTTTCAAATTCCTCTTAGAATTTCTATTTGAACTAGTTCAAGGCTCGATTTAACTTAGTTGTACCACTCGGTACAATACCGTCTTTTAATAGAGGTTGACAGGGTCTCACAATGCATGATATGCATTGGGTGCTTCTTTGTATGTTGATGTGGACTCGGCTATGTGCGAGTAGGAGTGTACATAAGCCGATGATGACCTAGCTAAGTGCAAGTGGGAGTGCACATAAGCCGATGATGACCCAGCCATGTGCTAGTGGGGAGTGCACATGAGTTGATGACGATGGGAGAGTATGCTTGATGATGAATATATATATATATATATATATACACATGTATAGATATGTGTGTTATAGAAAGTTCATGAATATGTAAATGGTTGAAATGCATGTGAAATTTGACATGTTAAACTTTGGGAAATTATATGAGTTTCATGTTGTGTTGGTCATGTGAACAGGGTGGCTTTTGCTTGAGGGAATGGGGAATTTTTGCTGGTGCCTTGTTTCTCGCTGCAGCGAGAAACTCTCGGGTTAGAGGGGTAAGGCTGACTGAAAATTTCGCTGCAGCAAGAATGTTACTGTAGCTTCTTGCTGCAGTGAGAAACTTTTTGTTTATGACCAAAAATTTCGCTGCAACGAGATTCAATCTTGCTGCAGTGAAAAACTTTCTATTTTACTCCTCATTTGGTTCGGTTGCTAGCCTATTTTCCATTTCTTTGATCCCATAATTGAGCATGGACTTCCAACATTAAGGAATAAATAAATTAAGTTTAAAATGAGGAGGTTTGGTGAGAAACCCTCGGCTAGTTGATAATTTAAGTCAAGTGTTGCTGCAGCAAAAATTCATTCTCGCTGCAGCGTAGAATGCCTTTCTGCTGCAACGAGGACCTGTCATTTATTTGACTTGATTCGCATGAATGCTATTAAAGTTTTCACTCTCCAAATCCTTTGTTGAGCATGGACCCTTTTCATAAAGTGATTTACTCATGTGGGGTTTACATGAGGGGTTAAATAAGAACTAAAATAAATTGCATTGTTTTGAAAAATGAATGCATCATGATTTCGTTAAACATTCCTTATGGTATGCTTGTTCCCTTCTTGTTCACTCACTGGGTTTATACTCACTGTTTTCAACTTCATGTTTTCAGATCACGAGGCAGTTGGTAACTAGGTCGAAGTGTCTTCGTATATTCGACCCTTGGTATGTGTCTCGACATTTAGTAACTGTACATTCGTCTAAGTCTCTCCGTTGGAAGTCGAGTACTCTTTTGTTGTGTATAGACAAACCGATGTAAATTATTAAATTATGTTTAGATAATATATGTACTCTTTGATTGGTATGCCACTATGAGATGGCAATGTTTAGTATTATTTTGATTTCAAAGTTATAAAATGTGATTTAGCAACTTTTAATGGAATGGTGAAAAGGTTATATTAATAAGCTTGCTTGGGCTTAGTGAACTACGTTCATTGGGCCCATGCGCCGGTCATGGCCCGAAATTTGGGTTGTGACATTTTGACATGACAAAAATGATCAAAATTTCTTGTTTAAGTAATCCTTAAATGGTTTGAGTGATCCTTGAATGCTTTTGATGTGCTTAATGTTTCCTTACTTGATTGATATTTGAACTTGTGATTAAAGTTGTTTTATGAAAGGAAAAATCTTGTATATACATTGAATCTCAAGTTCAAGCAAGAAGAATCAACTGTTGGAAAATGAAACATCAATTCTTGAAGATAAAAAAGCTACTAGAAAAACAAGAATCAACTTCTCAAGCATCAAGTGATTGATTCCTTTGAATTTGGAAGAAAAAAATTGGAAACTTGAAGAAAAAGAAAAGCTTGGAGAATTAATCAAGGTGGAGTAGGTAAGAAGAAATTTAAATTTTGAATTTGGTGCCCAAAGAGCAAGAAAAATCAATTTCTAGAGAAGCGAAAGATCAATTTTCAAAATCTAAGATGAAGAAGAATCAATGGCTCAAGAATGTAAAGATTGAATCCTAGAAAATAGAAAGCTCCAAAGACAAAGAATTGATTTCTCAAGAATGCACTGATCAATTCCTTCGAAATAAAAGGCTTTAGAGACATAAAGAATCAACTTCTCAAGAATGCATTGATCGATTCTTTAAGACAGAAAGCTTTAGACCTAAAAAGAATCAATTTCTCGAGAAGAAAAGGTCAATTTCTAAGCTCTACAAGTAGTCGTTATACATAAAAAAGATAAGAAAAATGGCTAGCTCTCCCATCAAATCATCTCGAACTGCTATAAACTTTTTCTAAGTATAAAAAGGACTTCTCCAACACATTTGAAGTGAAGGAAGAGAAGAGAAAAAGATCATTTGATCAAGAATCAAATGAAGTGAAGAAGAAAAGGAAAAAGAAAGAAAAACCAAGATAGAGCAAGCCATTCCTATTCTTCTAAAAAGCTTGTGAGCTATCTTCATGCTTCAAATTCTTAGTGCTTTCACTCATATATTTTGTAATAATTTCTTAGCTTTACCAAACTCTTCCTTCATGTACTTACATAGCAAAATCAAACATTTAGAAGTATAATTTCTTGAGATTGTAAGAGAGAAAAATGCTATACTTGAACCTTTAAAAAGTAGTGTTGTAAAGGTTCTGTTTGATCCTTGAAAAGGTAAAGAAAGGTTTGTTGGTCCAAATAGAGTACCAGAGGACGGTGAATAGCATTTAAAAATATTTTGAAGAAGCTCTTAAGCTTGAAAAACTTTTTGTATAATTTTGAAATGGAAGGTTTAAAACTTGTTGAAGTTAAAAGGCACCAAGTAAGGAGAAGGTAGAGAGAAGTTGACAAAACATAAACATTTATAGTGGTTTAGTCCCTTTGACCTATATCCACTACCTTAATCTCTCAATCAAGGATTTTCAATCCAACTTCATTAAACTAGTGGAATTAATATCTTCCACCAACCTTTTACAAATTGAGCTTTTAACCCGAGCTTCAAACTTTTATAGGAATTCCTAAGCCTTCTAAGCTTAGTCTACCCTTTAGAGTGCCTCGTACAGTGTCAAGCCCTACTCTAGTATATACTTGCCATGTCATTCAAGTACTTGATAACATATCTACATAGTGGGATGCCTCGGAGAATTGTTAAAAGTCGGTATCGTACCTAGTGGTACAAGTAAGTCGATTAAAACCTCGAACTAGTTTGAATAGAGATTTTAGTATATATTTGAGAGTTATTGACCATAGAATGTCTTAATATGGTGATTCAGAGTTCGAGGATTAATTTGGAGTCAAATTAGGAATTTTCATAACATAGGGGCAAAACGGTCATTTTGCCACCCGAGGGCAAAAATGGGAATGTTGGATGAAATTTTTGACCAAGTTTGACTAATTGGAGCGTGATTTGAATTTGAGAAATGAAAATTTTTAATTCTGACATTTTTCAAACATAAGGGCAAAACAATCATTTTACGTGTCCATGAAGACGTAATTGGAATATTTAGAATTTTACACCACCATAACACTTGTCAAGCCCATGAATTTCACGTATTATTAGTTTATACTTTCGATAAGTGAGAGATTATATATGGTGGGAATGAAATGCTTAATTATTAAGTTTTTAAACATGGACCAATTAAAAGGTGACAAGTGTCAAGCTTTAATATTATTTTAATTGCCTATATAAACTCACTTAAAACCTTCACATTCACACTCTTATGGCCGGCCTAGCAAGGGAACAAAGAGAAAAAGAGAAGAACAAACCCTCGGAAGGAAAAATTCAAGAGAAGTTGTTGGATTTTAAGGAATCAAGCAAGTAAAGGTAAGATTTTTTAATTTTAGCTTGTAATCTACCTTTCCCATGCATTCTTTTTCATTCTCCATGGCTGAAATTCAAGTTTTCAAGAGAGAACCTTTGCTGGCCAAATCTAGAGAGAGAAGTTTCGGTGATAAATTTTACTAGATTTCATAATATCCTAGTGTTTTTAGTCATTTTGTGATGTTTGGAAGGAAAAACAAGCAAGAAAATCACATGTTCTTCAATAACTATCTTTGGCCGAATTTATTAGGTGACATGTTGATGATGGATTTTGTTGTATTTCATGTTAATTAGCTTGTAATTGATGATTTATGGTATCGGATATCGAAATAGGAATGAATTTCGGTTACGGTGAATTAAGTCACAATTAAGCTCATAGAGGTACTTTGGTGTATTTGGAGTATTCGAAGTGTAATGAAGATATTTTGAGTTGAATTGGATGTTTTGGCTAATTAAACAAGGCATAGTGCGAGTTAGGTCGAATGCCAATTCAGTCCGATCATAATTGAACCCACGTAGAACACCGTCTTTAAGTGATTATTCAGACAATTCTCATTCAATGTCATGCATTCATATAGAGCCTGAAATAGTTTTATAACAGTTTGGCACAAATATATTGAATTACATGTCGTGTATTATGTATAGGTGCTGAGCCCTCGGATAAGGGTAAAGATATTGTGCTCGAGGACTAAGAATATGAGTACTCCAAACTCCTGCTATTGTGAGTAATCAGATGTTCATCTTAATTATCTAAAGTGGTTTATACTAGTTTTAAGATTTTAAAAAATAAGGCACTTAATTTGTAAATTATTATGTTTTACATTTTAAATGTTGGTTAAATGAATGAGATTTATAAATTATTCTGAAACTAAATTTTGATTTTCGAAATAGAGTAAGTGGAGGTTATATATTCGTATTATATATATATATATATATATATATATATATATACATGATTTGAATTGATGGCTTATGAAATTGTGGTAGTATGAATGGCTGAAATTGTGGTTTCGTGAATTATATAAATTGTTTTGTCTTACATTGACAGGTTGGATAGTACTTTATTAGCCATGTTATGTTGCTGAAATTTTATTGATTTGGTGGGTTATGTATTTAGCTTACTGCAGTGGGCGGGTTTCCGTGGACCAGCCTATTAGAGGGGCACGGTAAATCCCGTTATATTTTACCTTAGCATGAGAGTCACGGAGGGTATCTTCTAAGGTAAGTTTAGGGTTCACTTCATGTCGAACCATCACGTGAGGATGAAACTCAGCCAACACCAAGGAATGAATATATTTTAAAAGTAAAAACATGCTTTATGGGTATATATCGTTTTAACATCCTTGGCGAACTCGGTTGGATGCTTGGGCCAAGGTGTCACCGAGTATGAGTTTTGACACAAGCCAAGTTTTTAAGAGAATCATAACCCTTGTTGATTATTTTGATGAAATGTAATTGTTTTATAGGAATTGAAATGAGTTTTGAATGTTATGAACTATATTATGATGGGATGATTTTACTGTCTCTATTTACTCGGCTTTAGATGTTATAGATGAATTTTGCTTACTCACTGGGTTTGTAAAAACTCACCCTTTCTTTTTATCTATTTCAAGCTCAGGGCAGTTTATAGACAGCCGATTTTGTCGAGGGTTACTTTTGGATTTGCATCCTTAGAAATCAAAGGTCTACAATCTTGTATATTTGCGGTTATTTTAGGGCCCACATGTCATTGTAGAATATTTTCGTATACCTGGTTTAGTGTGTTATTATATATATGAATTTATTTTGCTCTTACGCTACAAAAATTGTTTATGCAAGATTCTATAAATATTATTTTATAAGAAAATGAAATATTTTATTTAATTTTTTTATTTAGTTTGATTAGCCAAAATTTTATTTTAAATGGATGATTTAGATTACTAAAATTATTTTTAGATAAGAAATGTATAGTTTTTGATCGTATGCTATATTTTCACCAAGTTTCAAACTTTTTGGGTAAAAAAGACCAAAATACCCCTATGTGGCAGAAATTATTTTTGTTTGTTTTTTATTTAAAAATAATTTATATTCCCTTAAAACATGATATTTAGTAACTATTGCTCACAAGGGAGACGTAAAATTGATGCAAGAGCCTTGCGAGGTTTTGGTTGACATTCTGAGTAATGAATGTCTATCGAGACATCGCGGCGGTTGTCACAAGCTCGAAGGGAGTACCGGGTCATGACATACAGTCTAAGTAAACAAGAAATGGAGAAAAGATGAAGTAAAATTGATCACCTAGCTAATCTAAGATGTATAAATTTTAGCTTAAATACTTTTACAAAAATAAGAGTGAAATGCAAGTGTAAAGAGAAGGTTTTTGGTCTTCTTAGCTCAAAATCACTCTTGGTAGCTTTTCTCACTTATCTTTGATTGTTTGAACCTTTATTTATACTTGGAGGACAATTTCTAACTGTTAAAGATAGTTTTGGGTCAGACATAGCCATTATTTTGTCTTCTAGCAACTCTTTCCAAATTGTTGGTAGTGACTTTTTAACTGATTAAAGGTGAGCATTAACTGGTTAAATCTTTTCTACCTGGCAGTTTGCTTCATTGTGTTAACCAGTTAAAGCTGGCTTTAACTGATTAAGAACATTCTATTTTCAGACTTCTCCAACCAGCAGTTTTCCTTTAATTGGTTAGTTCTCCCTTTAACTGATTAAGGTTTCTCTTTCTTTAACTTTAATCGAGTGAAATAAACGTTATCTGATTTAATTATCTTTAAATTTCAATTCCTTCATTTAGTGCTTTCCAATGATCAACTTCATTTTAAATTTGAATTTTGGCACTTTTTAGGTACTTCAAGTTTGACCCTTAACCGATTAACAACTTTGGTTGACCGATTAATAATCTTTTGTTTTGCATCTAGTACCTTCTTAATTGATTAAGCTTTGTGTTAATCAGTTAAGACCTTTCTACCTATCCTCAGTGTAATGCCCAGAATTACTTTCATTGATTAAGGATCTGTGTTAATCGGTTAAGACTAATCTATCTTCATTAAAGCATTTTCTTCTCTTAACTAGTCAACCCATCTTACAACTGAACAGACATCTTAACTTACTTTCAAATAATAGATATGTTAAGAAATTTAAGCTTTTTCTTGCACATTCAAAAAATATAATTAGACATCAATAAATAAGAAATGTTTTGTTATAATTAAAAGCATATGGAGTCAACATTCTTTTCTTTTTTGATGATGACAAAACACTCCTAGATTAAGAGTGCAATGTCTATGTTCAGTATGAATGCTTTAAATCTTTATGTATAATGAGGATTGCTCCCATTTAGTTAATACATCAAGTTTTCTTTAAAGATTAGCAATAAAATATTCATAATATCCACAGTAGCTAAATAAGATATACAATATCCACGGTAGCTAAGCTAGATATCATCAATATCCATAATAACTAGTACATAATATACAACTAAACCATAATTAAGCATCACACACATAAAATAAACATAAAGACCTATCAAACTCTATTTAACTTAGTCTTCCTTCTCTCCTTTTTTGTCATCATTAAGAAAGATTTTCAAAACTCTCCCTTAATGAGTGCATCTAGATTTAAAGAAAATTAAGCGTTCATGTCATGACTCGGAACTCCCATCGGGCCTGTGACAACCGCCGCGACGTCCCGATAGGCACTCATTATCCCGAATACTGATCGAAACCCCGCAAGGCTTAACATCAACTTCCGCATCTCCCCGATGAGCAACAGTTATTAAATCTCGCATTTCAAGAAATCATAAGTCGTTTCCAAATCAAAATAATAAAATATTATTTTCTGTCTCACAGGGGCATTTTCATCATTTTCTTTTCAAAAATATCGAAACCGGCCAAAAACATGGTGTAAAAGCTAAATATGTTCATACATACTTTAAATAAGATAACTAAAGTATAAAATTACTTTTATAGTGACACGTGGGTCCCCAACTGACCAAGAAGGTGTAGGGCTACGAACCCTTACTTTCTATGATGCCGCTCCGAGATTAATTCTTGTCTTAATCAACTATCAAGAAACTGTACTGAGCTTGAAAAATGGATAAGAAAAGGGGTGAGATTACATAATCCTAATGAGTAAACAATTACCATAAGAAGCATCTAAAGCCGAGTAGATGGAGACAATATAAAAACGTTATATTTCAATAATGTTCATAACGCAAAATTTGTTTCAATCTATACCAAACAATTTCTTTTCGTCAAAATTTCTCGACTTATGAATTTCTTAAACTTGGCCCCTGCCAGAATCATTCTCGTGAGTTCCTTCGTCAAGGTATCCAACTGAGACAGCGAAGGCTGTTAAATGTCCCATACCCATAAACATGTTTTCACATTTGACACACAACCGTTCCTTGGCGTTGGTTAAGTCTCACTCTCACGTGGTGGCCCGAACGTGAGGTGCACTCAAATCTTACCTCAAGAGATACTTCATCCAACATCTCCCCTTGGAGGTAAACATATAATTGGGTTACCGTGCCCCTCTCATAGGCAGTCCACGGAAACCCCCACCACTATAGTGACCGTGTAACAAACCATCAGACCCATAAAATTTTCAGTAGCATAATATGGTGAATAAAATTTAATCCAGTCTACCGAGACCAATCTAAAACTGTTCATATATTTCATGCCAACCCCAAAAATTTAGACATCATCCTACCATAGTGTCATAAGCCACAATTTCAATAACATATAAAACCATAAATTTCAACACAGTCTCCATATACTCAATTTTTCCAAAACAATATTTGATTTCAAAACTAGTATAAATCTCATTTTTATTAAAAAAAACATTTTAATTGGAAAACAGAATGTTTTATAATTTAAACTCATCATTCAATAAAAGCATCAAACAAGTATAATTGCTCTAGATATTTAAGATGATAAATTGTCCACTCACAGTTCTAGGAGTCAATGTACTCCTAATCCCAGTCTTCAAGCACAATCTCTGTACTTTTACCAATATAATTTGCTCACCACCTATCCACAATGTACAATAAAATCAATTCAGACTCGGTGTATATGCATGATATGATATGCAACTTATACAACGACCGCTTAAATGCGGTGCTGACCTAATTCGACCTACTACCCGATTAAATGACAATTGTGTCCGATTTGGCTCCAAATTGCTCCATTTCATTTCTAGTACCTCAATTCCCCAAACATTATTCAAATAACACCAATTTCAGCATCAAAACCCTCCCATTTCTTCATGGAAAAATTTGGCCATTACAGTGCACTAACACCGTGATTTTTCCTACTTAATTTTTTTACCATTATTCATCATTTTCAAAGCCATTTCTCTTGAAATAATAACAATCCATCACCCACACACATCAAAGAAGATTCGGCCACTGAAGATTCATGGGAAAAATGGATTCTTTTCTTATTGTTTTGCTTCTAAATATGCTAAACTAACCTTAATCACTAACATAACTTAAAATCAAACAATTCCAACTTCGTTCTCTCTCCATACCCATTTTGACCAGCCATAAATTCACCATGAAAATATGTAATTTAACCATGGAAAATAAGGAGAAATGCTTAATGAAAATAGAGTTCAAGTTTAAATTGAAAAATCCTACCTTTTTTCACTTGTTTTCCTTGATTTTCCACACTTTTTCTCTTGAAATCCTCCACTTAGGTTTTGTTCTTGTTTTTCCTTTCTTTCCTTTTGTCTTGGCCGAATATGGAGAAGAAGAATGGGCTGATTTATGCTGATTTTTAAGTTAAATAATAAAATATCCTAAGCTTGACACATGACATGTTTCCATTGGTCCATTTTTAAAACTTTAAAAATTTTAAACCTTTTATCTCCACCACATGATTAGTCAAAGGTCAAAATGAGAATAAGGGAAGACCATGTGCTGGACAAATATCCTGGTGGTGGAAAATTACAATTTTGCCCTTGAGGTGGGAAAATTACCATTTTACCCCTATACTCCAAATTATATCGAAAATTAAAATTTTTCACTTCTAAACCTCAAATCATACTCCAATAAGTCAAATGGGGCCAAAAAAATCTTTTCTAAAATTTCCATTTTATCCCTAGGTGGCAAATGATCATTTTGCCCCTAGATAGTGAAAATTTCGGTTTGACTCCAAATTGATCCTCGAACTCCGAATCACCATTTTGAGTCATCCCTAGATTGTGAAACTCTTAATTTCACCTTAAAATTCCTATTTGAACTAGTTCGAGGCTTAATCGACTTAATGGTACCATTAAGGGTAATATCGTCTTTTAACAGTTCCTCGAATTTCCTAAATATGCAAACATTCTATTGAGCATGTAAATGACGTCGTAATTATTTTATAGGACAAGGTTTGACAGTTCAAGTATAACAGTTTTTTTCATCAAACACAACAGTAAACACAACAGTTCTTTGTTCTTTCTCCTCTTTTTGGTCATTATCAAAAGATGGGTTAAGAATAAAACAAGGCTAATTCAAACGTGACGCAAAAGGAGAAGGGATAAAGGAGATAATCAGTTTAAGCATAATCTTACTCCTTTTTAGACAAATCATGAAACCAATGTTTCCAATCGCTAAAACACGAATTGTTAAGAGAGAAATCATGAGCCTAGAATAAATGAGTATTTAAGTAGATATTCAACATGTTTATCTAATACTCAAGTATTCATGGAACTAGATGCGTATGAGCATTTAAATTGGTGCTCAATATATGTATCAAATACTCAAATTTTTAAGAAATATTTACAAAGTAGTTCCTAAGCATGTCTAAGGTATCATTAGTCATCAAGCATCATTCTCAATTATCATCAAGTATTATCAATAATTAATCATCATCAAGCATTCCTTATTTATTCTCCATCACTATTTAGCAAGTATCACCAAACAATATCAATCAAGCATTCTTAGGAAATTCCCTAATTCATATATAAAAAAGCAACTCAAGGAGAAAAAAAAATCATCATTAAGCATTTTTAATTACCATATTTAGCAAGCATTCCAAGAAATATTCTCCAAATCATGTATGAAACTATCAATTCAAGGTAAATTTTCACACCGAGAAAATATCATTATTAATGAAGCATTACCAAAGCATTTTGCACTTATCACAAACATGATTACAAGAAATAAAATGGCTATCTTCATTAATCATGAATCTAATTTGTTTTACTAAATGCAAGTACAAATATAAATTATATATAGATAGATACCAATAAAAAATGTGCAAGCATTGAAATTCAAGATACATTCTATTTCTCAATAATTCATGATTAATGAGTTATATCAATTATTATGGAATATTGAAAATAAAGCACTCAACTCATGAATATGTTCAAAGTGGACATCCAAGCACCAATGAATACCAATTGTCAAAATTCAAGAAATGAATATTCAATGAAAGCACATTAAGCACTTATGTTATAGGTCATATTTCACTTGGCATTCTAAGTTATTTATAATAACCTATGAGCAAGAGTGGATGCACACCAAACTTTTAAATCATGTAAACATTTAGGCTTAGCGAAAACATAGTAATATTCAAAAGATATTTCAACTATTTTTATACAAACTATATGTCATGATCAAATTTGACTTGAGTTATGAAATTAAGAAATATAAGTATTTCTATCACTTAAGTCAAGTTATAGACTTCAATTATGAAGGTCAAGCAAGATTAAAAGTCATGTAAGCATTTGACTTGACCAAAACAATAGTTAAACAAAAAAAAAATTTCATCAAATTCAATGATTTCATCCTAGTCAATTTTATGAGCCTAGAGAATGATTCAATCTTGAAAGAATCATTTAAGTACAAACATGAAACGTATTTCAAGAATTGTTCCTAGACTAAGTATTCGAACATTTCTATTCTCAAGACAGGATTTTTCAATTTAAGCACATGAGAAATATTAAAATCAAGCATTTATGAACAATTTCTCTTTTTTCATATTTTGTCAATTAAGCACAAAAGAATCAATAATATTAATATGAGTGCCAAGTTTTGGAATAAGCAAATTCAAGAATTCATGAAAGATTTCCCATTTTTCAACTAGTTTTGCAATTTCAAGAACATGTATTTGCACCAAATGATCATGAGAGTATTCATAATGCACATTTTTAAGGGCCAACATTGTTTTTAAGCTGACACAGAACCACTTTAATTGATTAAAGTGAACTTTAATTGTTTAAAATTCTTCTTACTTTAAAATTCAGTTTTACACAGAAGTGAATTAATCAATTAAAAAGGCATTTTAATCAATTAATTTGAGCAACCACTATTCCAGATCTAGTATAATCGATTAAATCAGATTTTAATCAATCAAAAATCCATTCTAAGCACATAAAACAACTTTTAACTGATCAAAATAGGAAATTAAAGCATAATAGACACAAGAATTCATCAAAAACATATTCAAATCAATTCAATCCAAGTTCATGCACATCAAGAGTTCCTAATTCTCTTCTAATTTTACAAAATTGGTCTTCACTCAAAGGTTTTGTGAAAATATCATCCAATTGATGCAAGATATCTACAAATTCAATTTTAACATCTCTTTTAAGCACATGAACTCTAATAGAATGATGTCTAATCTCAATATGCTTAGTTCTAGAGTGTTAAACAGGATTCTTTGAGATGTTAATGGTACTTGTATTATCACAAAGAGAGGAATATTATCCGTGGAAAAGCCAAAGTCATTCAATTTTTGTGTAATCAATAAAATTTGTGCACAACAACTACCTACTAAAATATACTCAGCTTCAATAGTTGAAAGAGCAACTGAATTTTCTTTCTTATAAGACTACGATACAAGCATGCTTCCATGGAATTGACAAGTACCATTAGTGCTCTTTCGATCTACTTTGCTACTAGCAAAATCATCATCGGAATAGCCAAGAAGATTAAAAGATGACCTTTTTGGATACCATAACCCTAAGCTTTGAGTATCCAAGAGGAATCTAAAAATCCTTTTTACAGTGGTTAAGTGTGACTCTTTTAGACATGATTGAAATCTTACACATAAGCACCACTAACCAATATATTAGGTCTACTTGTTGTTAAATAAAGAAATGAATCAATCATAACTTTATAAAGCTTTTTGGTCTACATCTTTTCTTTTCTTATCTTTATCAAACTTCGTTGAGGAGCCCATTAGTGTTCCAATTGACTTCACATTCATCATACCAAACTTTTTTAGCATCTCTTTAGTATATTTAGCTTGGTTGATGAAGATCCCATCCTCACATTGCTTGATTTGTAGACCAAGGAAGAAATTTAATTCTCCCATCATGCATATTTCAAACTCACCCTACATTTCCTTAGCAAATTCTCACATAATTTTTCATTAGCACCATTCAAGACTATCATCAACATATATTTGAATGACAAGTAAATCATTTTTATTTTTCTTAATGAACAATGTAGTATCTACCCTTTCCCTAGAAAGTCCTTTTTTAATAAAAAATTAGAAAGCCTTTCATACCAAGCTCTAAGAGCTTGCTTCAATCCATATAAAGCATTTTGCAAGTTATAAACATGATCAATTTTTTTAAGAGCATAAGGCAACTTTTCACCATCAAGTATTAGGCACATAATTTCATTAAAGGCATCAACAAGAGTCACCATTATATTTTCTCAATTTGCAATAGTTTATCTTAATTAAGCGTAAAATATATTCAAAAAAATACACAATCAACATAATATCACCAACAAGACATTATCATATTTCACATAGGGTTGGTGGAACATACTTCAAATTTTTTATTAAAAATAGTCAAAATGCAAATGCCATAATGAGAAATAATAACACTAATAAATTTAAGTAATTATGAAAAAAATTTTATTTATCAATTTCATCAATGTAAACACAAAAATTATGAATTTGCACCAAATAATTATGAAAATAATCATAATGCATGTTTTAGGAGCCAAGAGTCATAATTAGAATGGAAATCCATGATGTAATTTAATGCAATGGACAAGGAATGGAGTAATAAGTCATTTTAAGGCATAAAAACTTGTCCATTTTGACTACAGTCTTGTAGGTATCAATACTTGCACTCTTGTAGCTTGAAAATGTAGAAAATTTTTACTTTCAAAGTTTGTGCAAGGAGTCCAAAAATGATTTGTGAGTAAATTTAAATTCAAATTGCTTCAAAATATCATTTTAGACATGTATACCCTAAAATTCTTCAATAGAAACATGTGAACTCAAAATTTGGCTCATATTTTTCAATCTTTGCTTATTGTGCTCAAACTTTAAGTAGATAAATAGCTCTTTTATAAACTTATGCCTATAATATGCTTAAACATCCTCAATTTTCATCATGATGCATGAATATGATTTATAAAATGTACAACAAATATATTAGGCAACATTTAAGCATAATAAGCATCAAATTTAACATCTTCGACATATAGACAAAAATTGGTTTTTGTCATGGTGGATTTCAACATGTAGTATGAATATTGGTTTTTCTGTTATTTATCATGAATGGGTATTGTTTGACTTATTCGAATATGTTCTTCATGCTTTTAATTGCCTAATAAACAATCAATTGAATTGTGAATCTAATTGAAACTCGACAGAAAGATTTTAGGTTGGACTAAGATTTGAATAGTGTATGTTCATGTCACTTAGGTGATTTGATTCGCAATTCAGGTAGACATTTGCCAATTACCATACATAACAAAATTAGGACACTTGCTTAATGAACTTAATTTAATTGATTTCAATAGTCATATAATGAACTAATTACATTAGGTATTTGTGCAAGAATTTCAACGGAGACTTGTCCATAGCTTTGGATTGTAGGTGAGTAAAATTGCCTAGGAAAGATGAATAACAAGAAAAGCTGGTATCAAATGAAATGTTGAATGAACCCATGATCCTAGGTCTTTTATTTTGTTGTTTTTCTAATCATATTTAGTTTTTTTTTGTTAATTTCTTTTTTATTTGTTTTAATTTTATCTTTGATTAGTTTGTTCTATTGTCAGTTAGCTTAAATAAGATTAATTTGTTATATAATTTTAATACTTAGTGAAACCCAAGAAACAAATCTTTGTGGGAACAAAAATCTGGACTTACTATCATACTACTTGTTCGATATTTATACTTGCGTGCGCAAAATCAACAACAATTTGTTCATTTGCTTGAAAAATGTCATCAATGTCAAATTATCACACTCAAGATCGTGCTTAAGAAATCCCTTTTAATCAATTTCACCAATCATGAGAGTAATACTAAGCAATATAGAATTTGTGCAATTTATAAAAATATATCAAATCAATTTTGCTCAACCATGCTATAACATCAAAAGAAAATAATTAATAAATCAATTTCAGTCAAAGAGGACAAAATGGTTTTGCAAGAAAATCATTTGTTAAACTTTTAATCTCTCTTTTCAAAATTTTTGCACTTAAAACACACAAGATTTGAGTTAGACATGCTTTGTGTAAAATCATGAGCTCAATGTCACTCAGTTTTGTTTAATTATGCTCTAAATGGTTTATCAACTATGCAATGAGCATAATAAATCATGTTGATGCATGTCAAGGTATTTTCAAATATCTCACAATCATGTGCCCAAAATGCTCTTATGACCATTCAAGCTTACAAGCAAGCATGCACATCCAATAAGAACAAGTCAATAAGTATTTTCATCATGAAACAAACTTTTCCAATTCATAAATCATTATAAACTTAAGGATGGCAAACATTTTTCTCATATAAGCTCATTTTGCTTTAAAAAGACCAATTCAAGTAGTCAATGTTTATCATGCTCAATTTTAACCAACTTAAAACATTCAAATAAGTCTTAAAAGAAAAATTGTTCAAGTGGTCAAATTATCTTAGATACAAGGAAATCAAAAGGTTAACTCTTTGAACTGAATTTTCCTTGTTTATAGGCAATTATGTAAATCAATCAATAAGCACATTTAGCCATTTCACACATACATTCAATCATCAAGCTCTTGTGCTCAAGGTTAGGCTTAAAAATAATTTTTTTCTAAAAAGAATGGTATGAACCAATTTCACAAAGCATGAGGAAAAATTATTCAACATGTACACAATAATTTTAACAAATCATTTTACATGACTAAGCAAAATTATACCAAACAGGAACGACTATCCAAGTAATTTTCTCAATCAAAAGAATGACTAACTTTTGGCAAGAGATCGTGGAGAAATATTCAAGTTCATATAGAAGCACATACTTATCAATCTTAGACTCCTACTTCCTTCAATATAATGCAATTTATAACATGTGTCCTATTAAGTTAATTTTGCATAATCAACACTTATCACTAAGGCTCAAGGGAGAGTAGTCATAGAATTATACACTTAATATTTAAGCAATAATAGGCAACCAAAATTTTCAATTAAGAAAAGCAAACAATTTTATAAGCCAAGTGAAATCAATGAAAAATTCAATAAATAAGAAATCGAAATCCTCATTTAAACAAGCAAAAGGCTTTTAGCATAGAGATAACGCATTTTTTTTATGTGTGACTAAAGAGCATTCATTCTTCAAGAATTATTCCTCTTTGCTCTAGCAAACCTACAAAAGACATTTTTCATTTAATCCTTGGTATCTAAATTACTTTGGATCCTTGAAAGCTAGTCTCATCACACAAAGTTCCTTTTGGAACCCACAATTGTCTAAATTTATAATGTAAACAATTTCTAATTGGACAAGTGTATGAACAATAACTATAAAATGTGCAATGATTGCATTTGGTAATTTTGGAAGATGAGGAATTCATGAAAACCTTCTGTTTCTCATTTAATAAATCTTCAAATTTCCTTTTGACAACAAAAATTCCTTTTTCCAAAATATCAATTTTCTTTTAGTAAGCTTCAAAATCCTTTTTCAAATTTTCAATTTTTTTTCAAGTCATTTTTGTTTTCACCAAAAATTCATTTTCAACATTAAGTATGGAAATGGTTTTCGTGTGCTTCAAATTCACTTTCTTAAACTCAAATGCTAAATCCTTAAAAACGTCATGCAATTCATCAAAAGCATATGAATTAGGTTCACAAGATAAAGAAATTATCTTTTTCTTTTTAAGAGCCATAAGGTATAATTCAATTTAAATTGACAATTCAACTTCACATGATTCCTTATCTACATTTGCCTTATTGCTTGTTAAGCAATGAAATCACAAGACTTGTCTTCCAATTCATTTTCCTTCTTTATTTCTCTATATAACTCTTCTAATTTTTTCAAATTTCCTTGGAACTTTTTCACATTGACACTCTATTATAGTCTCTATGGTCAAATGCACAAATGAGAGTATGCATGGCCTTGGGAGTTTATTTATACTCTCCTAATTTGAATTTCTGTTCACTTATTTCTATCTTTGGGAGTTTTCTCACCATTTACCGAATTAGTATTCATAGGGATGAAATGACCATCGGCAATGACATCCCACCTCTCATAGTCACAAGTTCTAAAATAATGGACATTATAGTACTCCAAAATTAGTAATTGGTTCCATCAAATAGTTGAGGCCTATTTATGGATTGACCTTCAACATTATTAGAATTTTGAGCAACTATTGGATCATCTTCTAAAGATGTTAAGCCTTAAAATCAAAGGTTAGGCTCTAATACCACTTATTGATCCTAATGGAGTGCTAGAGGGGGGTAAATAGCACTTAAAAATATTTTAAAGCAACTCTTAAGCGTGAAAAACTTTTTGTATAATTTTGAAATTGAAGGTTTAAAACTTGTTGAAGTTAAAAGGCACCAAATAAGGAGAAGGTAGAGATAAGTAGATAAAACACAAATATTTATAGTGGTTTAGTCCCTTTGACCTACATCCACTACCTTGATCTCTCGATCAAGGAATTTCAATCCAACTTCATTAAACTAGTAGAATTAACAGCCTCCACTAAGCTTTTACAGGGTGAGCTTTTAATCCAAGCTCCAAACCTTTACAAGAATCCCTAAGCCTTCTGTCACGACCCAAATTCTGGGCCATGACCGACGCATGGGCCCAATGGATGTAATCCACTAAGCCCAAGAAACCTTATTAATCTAACGTACTCATCATTCCATCATAACTACTAAGTCCTATTTCATAACTTAGAATCATAATAAAATTAAACATTCGCCAACTCATACTGGCATATCAATTAAATTTACATTGCCTACAACATGTATCTTAATAATTTACATCAAGTTTGTTTATATATTTCAAAAAAAGAAGACTTGACTTCCAGTGGAAGGACTCGGACAAATGTACATCTATTGAATGCCGAGACACCTACCAAAAGATGGATATAAGTCTACAAGGACACCTCGTCCTAGTTAGCTGCTACCTTGTGATCTGAAAACATGAAGTTAAAAACGGTGAATATAAACCCAGTGAGTGAACAAGGAAGGGAACAAGTATACCGTAAGGAATCTTTAATGAAATCATGATGCATTCTTTTTCAAAACAATGCAATTTGTTTCTATTTTTATTAAAAACCCCTCATCAAGCCCTTAAATAATTAATCCTTTGAAAATCATGAACCCATACATAACGAACCATTTGAAGAATGAAAGCTTCAATATTACACAAGCAAGTCAAATACGACAACGAATCTTCACTACAGCGAGAATGCCTTTCCGCTGTAGCGACATTGCGATTTAGTTATTAGCCGAACGAGGGTTTCTCAACTGGCCGAGGATTTCTCACTAAACCTCCCCATTTTAAACTTAACTCATCTAATCCTTAATGTTGGAAGTCCATGCTCCGATATTGTAGCAAAGTAGTGAAAGATAGGTCAGCAATTGGACAAGATAGGAGACCAAAACAGAAGGTTTTTCGCTGCAGCGAAATTGTAACCCAAAAACAGAAGGTTTCTCGCTGCAGCGAGATTCCTTTTCGCTGCAGTGAGAAGCTATAGTGACTATCTCGTTGCAGCGAAATACATTATCGCTGTAGTGAGAACCAGTTTTGGTGAGGGTTCTCAAACCCGAGAGTTTCTCCCTGCAACGAGAATGATTCTCGCTGCAACGAAATACAGGGCACCAAACGAAAATTTCCCTTTCTCCCAAAGAAAACCACCCTGCTTGAAATGTACAAAACCAATAAGAAATACATAACAACTCCCCAAAGTTTAACATATCGAATTTCACATACATTACATCCATATACATAACTCATAAATGTATTATAACACACATGTTTACGTATGTATACATATACATATACCCATCACCATCATGCACACCATCTGATCATCATCATCATCAGCTCATGCGCACTCCCTACTTACACATGGCTGGGTCATCATCGGGTTATGCGCATTCCCTACTCGCACATAACCAGGTCATCCTCGACTTATGTGCACTCCTTACTCGCACATAGTCGAGTCAATATAATTACACAACATTATATTCAAGCATATATGTATATCAACATGATGCAGCCACATAGAAATCCATAATAACCACATATCATAACATAAACCATTTCACAAGAGCTTCTTCCCAAGGCATTCATTTTTGAGAAAAGTTGTATAAAATCATTCAAACACTTTGTTCAAAACAGTCATATTCCCAAAACAATTTTGATAGGCAGTCCACTCAACAATTGATTGTAGAGCCTTTAGATGACTCCAATTTCTCTAACTGTCCAAATGAGATGATAGGGCTTCCTTAGAACCTAGGATCACATTAGCATAAGCAATAGGTCAATTTTACACACTATGAACCTTAAAAGCTATCTTTTAACTAGTTTTCAATTACCACATTAAATGGCCATCTATGTTCACTATCTTAATCACTAAAAGTAATGAACATACTCAACAATAAACAGCTCATAAATCCCAATTACTAGCCACTTTCTACAGCTAAAAACCAAGCTTAATTCATCATTTACCCTATGGCTCATTTATAGTCAAATTCTCTCCTAATAGCTGCCAAATTAATGGTGTAATTCTCTCTTTCTCTCTCTAGAACATCCAACTAGTGAGAGAAAGTATGAAACTAGATTTTTGAAGGGTTTTAAAGTGAGAGGATGAAAAAGCATAAGGGTTTATGGAAGAGTACACCAAAAGTATGAAAATTGGAGCTAGAGAGAGAAAATTATGGAAACTTGAAGAAAACTCCCATGGAGAGATTGAAGAAACGTGAGAGAGGAGAAAGGAAGAAGAAGACTAGCTGTTGGAAATTCAAAAAGGTGCTGAAAATTTCAAGATATTTATAGCCAATCTTATCCTTTCCCTTAAAATTACGAAAATGCCCTTCCACCAATTTACTTATTCTTCTCCAATCTTTTATGCAATCTTTTTGCTCTTTTAACACTAGGACAACGTCCATGATGGTCTAGACATGTTCGGGTTCATAAAACTTAAAATTTTAATCAGAGGTGAAAAATGACCATTTTGCCCTGTTATGAAAATTGTTAAAACTTCTAGTTTTCTTCGTGTTTTCACTAACACACATCATTTATGCAGTCTTATACCCATTTTGACCTTAAAATATCATAAAACTTTCTTCTAGAAGCTTATTAAAGAAAATGATGAAATTACCCCTGGCTCGTATTATTACATCTATGCTTAGTTACATGCCTATAGAGGTTGGGGTCTCACACCTTCAAAGCTTAGTCTACCCCTTAGCGTGCCTTGCATACTATAAGTAAACAAAAAATGGAGAAGAGATAAAGTACAATTGATCACCTAGCTGATCTAAAATGTACAAAATTCAGCTTGGACACTTTGCAAAAAATAAGAGGGAAATACAAGTGTAAAGATAAGTTTTTGGTCTTTTAAGCTTAAAATCACTCTTGGTAGCTTTTCTCACCTATTTTTGACCGTTTGAATCTCTATTTATAATTAGAGGATAGTTTTTAGTCGTTAAAGATAGTTTTTTGGTCAAAAATAGTCGTTATTTTATCTTTTAGTGGCTATTTTCAAATTGCTAGCAGTGACACTTTAACCGATTAAAAGGAAGCGCTAATTGATTAAAGTTTTTGTGTCTGGTAGTCTGCTTCACTATGTTAATCAATTAAAGGGAAGAACATTTTGTTTTTAGACTTCTCCAACAAGTAGCCTTCTTTTTATTGGTTAGTCCTCCTTTTAATTGCTTAAGGCTTCTCTAAAAATTAACCGATTAAATTATCTTCAAATTTGAATTTCTTCATTGGTGCTTTTCAATGGTCAACTTCATTTTAGATTTGAATTTTGATGTTTTTTAGGTATTTCAAGTTTGACCCTTAACTGTTCAATCCCTTTGGTTAACTAATTAATAATTTTTCATTTTGCATTTAGTACACTTTTAACTGATTCAGCCTTGTGTTAATCAATTAAGACCTTTTTGTCTGTCCTTAGTGTAGTATCTAGAATTACTTTAACTGATTAAAAATCTATGTTAATCGGTTAAGACTAATCTGTCTTCATTAAAGCTTTTTCTTTTTTGCTTGTTTAACCAATTAACCTATCTTTCAATTGAACAAGCATCTTGACTTACTTCCAAACAATATTATGTTAAGAAATTTAAGTTTTCTCCTATACACTCAAATAATATCATCAGACACCAATAAGTAAATAATGTTTTGTTATCATAAAAAATATATGGAGTTACCAAGGTTATGTCTGATCTTTGAAAAGGCAGAGAGGTTATGTTTAATCCTTGAAAAGACAAAAAGGTTGTGCTTGATCCTTGAAAAGGCAGGGGTTATGCTTAATCCATGAAAAATAATGATTTGTAAAGGTTATACTTGATCCTTTAAAAATTAGTTTTACATAGTGGATTGAAAACTCCTTGATGAGTTATGGGACAAGATGTAAGCGTTTATGGAGAGGGTCAAACCTCTATAAATGCTTTGTGTCTTTCTCTTTCTTCTTACTCCTTAAACTTATGCTCTTTACTTTGAAAAGGTTTTTGTAACTCACAACCCACTCACCCTTCTCTTTCATATTTGTGCTTTTCACTTCATTGTGAAGAGATTTGAAAATTTGCTTAAAACTTATTGATTCTTTAACTTACTCTTTAAATCATTTTTGATTCACATTGATATATTTATAAAATTCCCCTAAAAAGTTTTGAAAATTTGTTTTCAATTTGTTTGATCATTTCTTTTGGCTTGGTTTTAAAGTGAAATTTGAAAAACTTGTGATCAAGTTTAAAGTTCAATTTATTGAAAAAGAATTTTTGTAAATCCAATTCACTACCCCTCTCTTGGATATTTCCTCTTTATTATTGAGCTAATGTGTCTAACAATTAAGGCTTGTGACTATGAGATATGGGATGTCATTACCGATGTTCCCTTCATCCCTAAGAACACCAATGTAGTAAATGGTGAGAAAACTCCCAAGAATAAAAGTAAGTGGAAAGAAATAAGGAGCATACAAAAAAACTCCTAGGCCATGCACACTCTCATCTATGCACTTGATTACAGAGAATACGATAGAGTGTTCATGTGCAAAAGTGCCAAAGAAATTTGGAAAAAATTAAAAGAGTTATATGGAGAAACAAGGAAGGAAAAGGAATTGGAAGACAAGCCTTGTGAGAATGAATGCTCAACAAGTAACAAGGAAAATGCAAACAAGGAATCAAGTGAAGATGAATCCTCAAATCAAATTGAATTATGCCTTATGGCTCTTGAAGAACTAAAGGTAATTTCATCATCTTGTGAATTTAATATATATACTTTTGATGAATTGCATGATACTTTTGAGGATTTAACATTTGAGTTTGAGAAAATGAATTTGGAGCACAAGAAAACCATTTCCATACTTAATGTTGAAAAATGAATTTTTGGGGAACACATAAATTGACTTCGAAAAAGAGAATGAAAATTTGAAAAAGAATTTTGAAGCTTACCAAAAGAAATTTGAAACTTTGGAGAAAGGAAATTTTGATGTGAAAAAGAAATTTGAAGTCCTAATGCACTTATATACTTTCATTTTGATCATTAGCTTTTGTCATATTAAAACAAGGATCAATTATATAGCTAATAGTCTAATCTTAATAAAGATCATTGAGAAGTTGCAAAGAAAGTGATGAGATATTTAAAAAGAACAAAGGATTATATACTAGTTTATTAAAAGGTTAACTGGTGGGTTATATAGATTCTTACTTTGCCAACTGTTCAAATGATAAGACGTCCACATTATGATACATTTTTTATGTTGACAAGCAATGCAATATCTTATAAAAGTATAAAGCAAAATTTGTGACCTCATTCGTTAATGGCATAGTATGGAAAAGCTGCACATGTAGTTTGGTTAAGAAATTGTTGTAGGATTTACCGCATAAGTGCACATATTGTTAGTAATATTATAAAAAGTGAAGTATCATTCCTATAGAGAATTGCACCAAAATCTTTTGCTAAGTACTAAAATTAACACAACTTAATCCTATCCAAATAATCAATTTTCACAAAACTAAAACTAAGAACAAGAATCAAAATTTAAATAGAATTAATCAATCAAATAAGACTTAGAATTATAATATCCCCTTAACACTTCATTGGAATCAATTTGACTCTCTCTTTACTTACTAAATAGGTCTAAGTTGTTAACCTAGACTTCTAATGTATTTATAAGTCTCCGTTGGGGCTTTTACAAAAATATCTCTCTCAACCAATGCACTATATATTTATGCAAATTGCAATTAAGAAAGACTCATTAAGCTTTAGATTCTAATATTGGCTACATATGACATGCAAGTGTATGTCTACATCACACGCAAATCAAATCAATCATCTCATGCAATTAATATTAAACATATGCTATTTCATCCAAGGCTTACACTAAACTCATTATCTTAGTTCTGTTTAGGTTACCCTATCAATTTAATTGGTGGCCAATCAACCAGATGCATTAAGAAAAAGATTGAAATAAACAATTCAAACACTATCAATCACAAGCAAGAAAGAGTATTAAAAATTCAAACTATAGTTGGGTCAATTGTAATCCTAGTTAAAGAAATTTACTTCATGATAACTCATAAAAACATCATCCAAAAAAGTTTAACCATCAACACAAAACAAAGAAAAAATAAAAACAACTAAAGAAGAAAAGAAAACTAGGATTTGTCAAGTTTTCGATCTTCAATCTTCAAAAGTTTTTCCTCGCTTTCTTGCTTGCTTGATAGCTCTTTTTCTTTAAAAAAACCCTTAGCTTTATTGGGTCTTTCAATTGCCTCAAAAGTGCCTTTAAATAAGCTCCAAAAAGACCTAATTTGAGTTAAATATGGAATTCGAATGTTCAATATATTGTGTCGGCACCACAACCTCACTTTTTTGGCATCGTGGTGCCTAAATTGCTGTCTCCTAGTACGTTCTTTGCTACACTTGATCAATTTGTGATGTGATTTTCTCCTTGGTATTGGCTGAATTGGCAAAGTGATAAACATGAAAGCTGTAGTATTGTCTCTTATTTTTTCAATGGCTTAAGAATCACATTAAATGGACTTTTGGAATGAGAGTTATACTCAAAATACTGAAAGATATAGGAGAGAAGCACTTGGCCATTCATGCACTCTTCTTCACCAAGTAATGCCGTTTTAATTGCACACCTACAAAAACATAAAACTAACTCAATAATAACTAAACTAAAAGCAAAATTATGATCAAACTAAAATAAAATAACTGAAATTAAATTAACCCAACGTGATTTACCAAAGTAAGACAAATAGCTAAAAATATCTAATTCCTAAACGAAATCTCAAGAATTTTGTCACGACCCATAACTCCCTATAGGGCCCGTGACAACCGCCGCGAGGCCTCAACAAACATTCTTCACCCCGAATGCTGATTGAAACCCCGCAAGGCTTAGCATCAACTTCCTCATCTCCCCGATGAGCAACAGTTATTAAATCTTGCATTTCAAAAAAATCATAAGTCATTTTCAAATAAGAACAATAAAACATTATTATTTAGCTCACAGGGGTATTTTCGTAATTTTTCGTCGAAAACCTCAAAACTTGCTAAAAATGTAGTAGGTAAGCAGAAAAAATATATTTAATGATTTAAAAACAATTAAGTATCTAAAACGTTCATTTGAAAGCAAATTGTTGACAACTAATACTATTCAAAATAATAAATAAAATATTCTATTTTCTCATAAAATAAATTTTTATAGAAATATTCGTAAATAATTTTTCGCACATGAAAGTAAAGTAAAAATTGTATGAATAGAAATACAGATAACCAAAATATAAGTTTTGATCTGCAATGACACGTGGGCTCTAATTAACCAAGAGGGTGTAACACTGTGAACTCTTACTTTCTATAATGCAGCTTCGAGCTTAGTTCTCGTCCTACTCGACTATCTACAAACTGTCCTGAGCCTGAAAAATGTATAGGAAGAAGGGGTGAGATTTTATAATCCCAGTGAGTAAACAGATACCATTTAAAGTATCTAAAGCCGAGTAAATGGAGACAATTAAAATAAGTCATCATACTGTAATTTCATTACCTTTCAGTTCATTTCAACCAAATAAAATCAATCCATATAAATCGAGTAATCAACTTGGCTTATGAATTTCTTAAAACTTTGGCTCGTGCCAAAACTCATACTCAGTGATACCTTGCGCAGGGCATCCAACCGAGTCCGCCAAGGCTGTTAAAATTTCATATACACTTAAAATATATTTTTAGTTTGAGAAAAATACAGCCGTTCCTTGGCGTTGGCTGAGTTCCCCTTCACGTGGTGGTTTAGCGTGAAGTGAACCCTAAGCTTTACCCCAGGAGATACCCTACGCGCCTCTCCGTTCGAGGTAATAATATAATGGAGTTTACCGTGCCCCTCTAATAGGCTGGTCCACGGAACCCCCTCTGCAGTAAATAACTAATATATAATCCACCAATCAATAAAATTCATTCTAGCATGACATGGCAATTTATCGCAACCTAGCCTCTCAAGGCTGAATACACAGTATAAATAATTATAACACCAAAATCAGTTTAGCCATTCATGCTCATTTATTGTCATAAGCCATTCAATTCAGAACGATAAATTTGCAACACAAACTAGCAGTCTCCAATTACTCTATTTTCAAAACCAATATTCGATTTTTCAGAAAATTTATAAAATCATTTTATAAAATCTCAATTTCCCTTAAAACATAACAATTTACCATTTAAACCCATTTTTCATAAAATCACATAGTTGTATAAAACTACTCTAGATAATTAAGATGATAATAAGTTTACTCACAATGTCTAGAATGCAGACTTTCGAAGCACTCTGTCTACTGGTCCTCGGATGTAATTTTCTTGCCTTTATTGGAGGACTCACCACCTTGACACAGTACAAAATCGAGAATTTCACTAAGTTGGTACTAAATCAAAATTAAACTAATTTGGACTACCAATGCATGATATGGAATGCAAAAATGCACTGGTAACTATCTAAATCCGGTATTAGCCTAATTCGTCTTATCACCCGATTAAATTCCTAACGGGTTCGTTTAAACTCCAATTTAATTCTTTTCAGTTTCTATACCTCAATTGCACCCAAATTAACATAATGTCCCTCAGTGTGATGCAAATTATCAGTCCCAACAGCAAATTACGAAAATACCCCTAGTGGGTAAAAATTCATATTTTTGCTCCGAAAATTCCCATTATTTTTCTAGGCTCATAATTCATTATTCCTTAACCAATTCTCCTAGAATAAAATCAAACTCATCCTCACTCACTACATGGTAAATTCAGCCATTAATGGTTGGGGGAGAAAATAAATTCTTTTCTTGTTGTTTTGTTTCTAAATATGCTAAACTAACTAAAAACACTAACATAAATTAAAATCAAATAAATCCAACAACTTTCTCTCTCCTAACCCATTTTTTCAGAATTGAATTCATCATGAAAACATGTAATTTAATCATGGAAAATAAAGAGAAATGCTTGGGAATAAGAAAACTCAAGCTTAATAGAAAAAATCTCACCTTTTTCACTTAATTTCCTTGAAAATTCACACTTTTTCTTTGATTTTCTCTCTCTAGGGTTTTGTTTTCTCCTTTCTCTCTCTTGTTTCTTGCTTGGCCGAATGTTGAAGAAGAAGAATGGGTGGGCTGATTTTTTTTTATGCATTTTTATTGTTTAATGAAATAATATTATTTTATTCATATTTTAAATATTTTATTAATTCATTTCTTTTTTCTAGCCATCCACTTGTCCTATTTTCTTTCACCATGCATTCCCTTTGACTTATCCAAGTCTTAAGTGATATTTCCAGATTTTTCCAAAGTTTTGGTGGAGCAAATTTTTCAAAATTACACTTTTGCCCCTGAACTTTTCAAAAATTACATTTTTACCCCAAAAATTGAAAATTTTCCATAATGCAAAATTTTCACTCCTCATACTCATTTCACACTCCAAATAATTAAATTTGATCAAAATCCTTTCAAAAAATTAAATTTTCGATTTCGAATGGTAAAATTACCATTTTACCCTTTTACTCCAAATTATACCGAAATTAAAATTTTTCACTTCTAAACCTCAAATCTTACTCCAATAAGTCAAATGAGGCCAAAAATCTTTTCTAAAAATTTCCATTTTGTCCCCAGGTGGCAAATGACCATTTTGCGCCTAGATAGCGAAAATTCCAATTTGACTCCAAATTGATCCTCGAACTCCGGATCACCATATTAACCCATTCTGAGACTTTAAAATTCTTAATTTCATTGTAAATTCTCTATTTGATCTAGTTCGAGGCTTAAATCAACTTTATTGTACCTCTAGGTACAATACCGACTTTTGTAAATTTTTCAAGACTCTCTTAGCATGTAAACATGCTATCCACCACATGTATGTCATCACAAATATTTCTGTAGAGTCGGGCTTGTCATCTTCTCCCCCACTTGGATCAACCATATGATCCTCCTTCTTGATTGACTTCGACATCCGGCTAAATATTAATATTTTAATATTATTTTATTAATAAAATATTATTTTATTCTAAAATTTTTTATCTTGTCTCCTTGGTACCAAGAATACCTTATTATGCCTCACTTGACTTCCAAATCGCCTTTTATCTCACAAATTCTCCTCCGATAAAATTATTATTATTTTATTATTATTTTCTCACTTGCGAATCATTTTATCCTAAACTACTCCTTTCGTCTTTTATCACTTCTAAACATTTTAATTGACTTCAATTTGCATTCGATCAACTTTATTTATCACCATATCAAAGTATGGGGTATTTCAATCTCCCCCACTTAAATAGAATTCGTCCTCGAATTCCCGTCGATGTTGCGTTATCAATCTCCTTCTATGATCCTACTCCTTGTTCCTTCTATAGGGACATTCAATTTATTTCCCTCGTTCACCTTCAGTTCAATTAAATGCTTTATTTACGGCAATTATCATCCTTTGGAATCGGATCAGTAATACTTTTCACAACCATGATCTCTTATATCTAGACACTAAGCATGCCTTTATCACCATTATTACATTTGAACCATAACTTCATTTCAATTATACCGATTTCGATCACATATCATACTTACTTATGTATACCTATTCATCGTTTTATTAATTTGCTCCATACCAATTTTCTCAACCTTGATTCATCCATATTATACTGGTCCAAACCCTTCCTTTAATGGAGTTCCATTAAAAACTTAAACAATTTAAGGTTTACTTTCAAAGTCATTCATAACTTTAATCGTTCATTACATGTCTGTTAACACTTTAGCTCACTAACCTCTCTGGACACTATTTCAAAATCTCCCAATTACTGAGAACCATTCTTCACTTCAGTTAGTAAAATTATCAATTTCATATATACATAGATACATGCATTTTCAAATCTCAACATCTCTCTTTATATATAGGAATCTATGTGTTCACATGCCTTGGACTACATTCCCCCTTTATTCATCCGTATCCTAATCCTAGTTTCAATATAATAATTCTTATAATGCATGTCAACATTCTTATTATACTTGTATATAACTTCATATCATTCATATCATTTCCAACCATATGTTTGAGTTTCCTTATACTATATAACATTCATCACAATGTCATCTCCATTGAATTATAATCTATTATACGTGTATGCTTTATAATCCTATTGATGCCTCAAAGATTTATCTCAACTTGATCATTGCATCTCATGCAATACCACAATTCCTAAGAGTCATCCTTTTTGTCCTTAATCATCTTTCATGCCTCTATATTACCTTGTATCTTTCTTGCATTACGATATTGATTTGTCACTTAAGACTCAAACCCATTTGAATCATGTATGCCTTAAGCATTTTCGAATTCCAATTTCCATAATATATTAGGAAAGTTTCATTATCTGACTTCATTTTCAAAGTCAACTTCTATCATCCTTTGTTCCACTCCTTCATATGAACATAACATCATTCTTCCTTAACTAATTTATAATTTGTACTTGAAATTGTAAAACTTAAAACTAGATTCTCCTCAAGTATTTTTCAATACTAATATTAATATCACTCTCAGCTTACAACTTCTTTTTATAATCACATAACTTAGTGCTTGCTTTAACGAGATCCAGAGCAAAACTTCTCTTGAGTATTTCCTTGGGAATATCTATCTTAAACATATGTCTCATAGCATGTGATCCCTTAACTTGTGATTTTGCCGTTAGGCTTCTCAGCAAGTTTTAAAAATTTTACGTTTCATACTTGCTGTGTATGATTAGAATCTATTCTCAAAGCTGTTTATGTATTCCTAAAACACTTAATCTTAAAGGTATATAAATACAAACTCATCCATTCAATCCCTAACTCATCTTCATAGGTTTCTAGGGTGTCACACAATTAGCCTCATGTTGTTCCTAACTCTTGTCATTTTACTGTATCAAAACAGATATTACAAATTCTCATAATGATATTCTATATAAACTGATTTTCTATACCAGTCTCGTAATTCTTCCTTCACACTTTCATTATTTGGTATCTCATCTCAATATAGTCATCTTAAGAATCTTTCAAAAATTTTTTTTTTATTATATGCCTCTATACTAGGCAATAAAGAAGTTTTTCAATTCATTTGGGTAAACATTCTCCAGAATATTTAAGACTCCCAGATAACAAAACACAATGACCAACAACCAAAATTCAATTTGTAAGCTCATTATCATGTCACTCCCATCTTACTCATGCATCATAAGCGTGAGGTATTTGAAGCAGTATAGCGTTGAACAGTCAATGCTGAAGTATTGTAGCTATAAAAATTTTCTCATCAAAGCTATTTGTTTGCATTCAAAGTCACCACATCAATCATTCTCAACCAGTGGTTTCCCTTTTAGATATATATCATGAGTTCCATAAGTATAGGTACCTTCTATTTTCTTGTCATACACACTAAGCCAGATTAATACTTTCATCTCATGTCATCTTTTGACGTTTATCAACATTCATAAAATTCCACCTCAAAACATCATTTCCATACAGTGTAATAAGTTCATGATAAATATACCACTCCACACATAAGTTACTTACTATCTACAACTTTCCTCAAATTTATTGTCATCCTTATCCCATTTATCTTCTTTGTCTTATACTCCAATAATCTTATTGACTTTTGGTATAATTAACTACGAAAACAGCTCAGCTTCCTCCTTATTTTATTCTCACAATCCTTACTGAATCAAAATTTTATATTCCCCATATTCCATAATTTAACTTCATTGGGTTATATTTGTGCCCGACTATTACCTCATAGTGTCATAACATCACTAAATAATCCCCTTCATGCTTAAATTACAATCATTAACTTAATCACATTATCCATTCCGAATGTCATTTATAACCTTATTGCTTCCTTCTATAACCTTCCTCAATAATTATATTACCAATTTATCTCTGTTATACTAAGAGATTCCCATACATATCCAATTATTTAAACTGCTATTTTACATTCCGTTCGAGTCATACAAAATAAAAGCCACTCCTAACTCCATTACACAGGTAACTACTACATCTTCCCTTAAACGACACTTGCCTAGATTTATGACAATACAACTTCAACTAAAGTATTAAACATCTTTAGGTTCCTCATTGTCCTGATCCGGGCACATCAATGGATCCTCTTCCTCTTGAGATTTTCTCCTTTGTTCTTCAATCCAGGCTTGTTGTATTCTCTTATATTCTTCATCACTCACCGGTGTAGCATTTCTTCCACAACCGGGAGGAAAATGTCGTACACCTGACACTTTTCTAAGAGGTTTACTTGCCACTGTTACTTTCTCCTTATCCTTTTCTGGTTGTCCCCTTACATTTCTCCCACAACCTGGTGGAAAGTGTCGGACTACTGTCACGCTCTTCCTAGAACAAATACCTCCTTCGGCTATCCTTACTTTCCCCCTTTCTTTAATATGTTCCTTAGATTCTCTCAAAAGGGAACTTCTCATGCTAATATTAATATTATCACTATCTGCATTTTTTGGACTACTCGATTCGGACTGCCATCGGCTCCTAACAGTAGAATCTAGCGATCCCTCGCTATCACTATGAGAGGTATCGAGACTACCACCTCTTCTAGACATGGTGTGTATGTCACCAGTGCACCTCAAAACTTATACGCAACCAAGTAGTAATTACTTAATCATTCATGTATCCCAAAAGTAGGTAGGTTTCTATATGTAGATGCATGCATTCTATTCAATCTAACCTAACTTAACTTAACTTAACTGGACTTGGGGCCACGCAGTATCAGTTTGGATTTCTTAAAACAACTTTAAAACCAAAGACTTTAAAATCCAAAGCTTAAAATCAAAATATCTGATCTTTAAACCATGCTCTGATACCAATAAAATTGTCACGACCCATAACTCCCCATCGGGCCCGTGACAACCGCAGCGAGGCCTCAACAGACATTTTTCACCCCGAATGTTGATTGAAACCCCGCAAGGCTTAGCATCAACTTCCTCATCTCCCCGATGAGCAACAGTTATTAAATCTTGCATTTCAAAAAAATCATAAGTGATTTTCAAATAAGAACAATAAAATATTATTTTTTAGCTCACAGGGGTATTTTCGTAATTTTTCGTCGAAAACCTCAAAACTTGCTAAAAATGTAGTAGGTAAGCAGAAAATATATATTTAATGATTTAAAAACAATTAAGTATCTAAAACGTTCATTTGAAAGCAAATTGTTGACAACTAATACTATTCAAAATAATAAATAAAATATTCTATTTTCTCATAAAATAAATTTTTATAGAAATATTCGTAAATAATTTTTCGCACATGAAAGTAAAGTAAAAATTATATGAATAGAAATACAGATAACCAAAATATAAGTTTTGATCTGCAATGACACGTGGGCTCTAATTAACCAAGAGGGTGTAACACTGTGAACTCTTACTTTCTATAATGCAGCTTCGAGCTTAGTTCTCGTCCTACTCGACTATCTACAAACTGTCCTGAGCCTGAAAAATGTATAGGAAGAAGGGGTGAGATTTTATAATCCCAGTGAGTAAACAGATACCATCTAAAGTATCTAAAGCCGAGTAAATGGAGACAATTAAAATAAGTCATCATACTGTAATTTCATTACCTTTCAGTTCATTTCAACCAAATAAAATCAATCCATATAAATCGAGTAATCAACTTGGCTTATGAATTTCTTAAAACTTTGGCTCGTGCCAAAACTCATACTCAGTGATACCTTGCGCAGGGCATCCAACCGAGTCCGCCAAGGCTGTTAAAATTTCATATATACTTAAAATATATTTTTAGTTTGAGAAAAATACAGCCGTTCCTTGGCGTTGGCTGAGTTCCCCTTCACGTGGTGGTTTAGCATGAAGTGAACCCTAAGCTTTACCCCAGGAGATACCCTACGCGCCTCTCCGTTCGAGGTAATAATATAATGGAGTTTACCGTGCCCCTCTAATAGGTTGGTCCACGGAACCCCCTCTGCAGTAAATAACTAATATATAATCCACCAATCAATAAAATTCATTCTAGCATGACATGGCAATTTATCGCAACCTAGCCTCTCAAGGCTGAATACACAGTATAAATAATTATAACACCAAAATCAGTTTAGCCATTCATGCTCATTTATTGTCATAAGCCATTCAATTCAGAACGATAAATTTGCAACACAAACTAGCAGTCTCCAATTACTCTATTTTCAAAACCAATATTCGATTTTTCAGAAAATTTATAAAATCATTTTATAAAATCTCAATTTCCCTTAAAACATAACAATTTACCATTTAAACCCATTTTCATAAAATCACATAGTTGTATAAAACTACTCTAAATAATTAAGACGATAATAAGTTTACTCACAATGTCTATAATGCAGACTTTCGAAGCACTCTGTCTACTGGTCATCGGATGTAATTTTCTTGCCTTTATTGGAGGACTCACCACCTTGACACAGTACAAAATCGAGAATTTCACTAAGTTGGTACTAAATCAAAATTAAACTAATTTGGACTACCAATGCATGATATGGAATGCAAAAATGCACTGGTAACTATCTAAATCCGGTATTAGCCTAATTCGTCTTATCACCCGATTAAATTCCTAACGGGTTCGTTTAAACTCCAATTTAATTCTTTTCAGTTTCTATACCTCAATTGCACCCAAATTAACTTAATGTCCCTCAGTGTGATGCAAATTATCAGTCCCAACAGCAAATTACGAAAATACCCCTAGTGGGTAAAAATTCATATTTTTGCTCCGAAAATTCCCATTATTTTTCTAGGCTCATAATTCATTATTCCTTAACCAATTCTCCTAGAATAAAATCAAACTCATCCTCACTCACTACATGGTAAATTCAGCCATTAATGGTTGGGGGAGAAAATAAATTCTTTTCTTGTTGTTTTGTTTCTAAATATGCTAAACTAACTAAAAACACTAACATAAATTAAAATCAAATAAATGCAACAACTTTCTCTCTCCTAACCATTTTTTCAGAATTGAATTCATCATGAAAACATGTAATTTAATCATGGAAAATAAAGAGAAATGCTTGGGAATAAGAAAACTCAAGCTTAATAGAAAAAATCTCACCTTTTTCACTTAATTTCCTTGAAAATTCACACTTTTTCTTTGATTTTCTCTCTCTAGGGTTTTGTTTTCTCCTTTCTCTCTCTTGTTTCTTGCTTGGCCGAATGTTGAAGAAGAAGAATGGGTGGGCTGATTTTTTTTTATGCATTTTTATTGTTTAATGAAATAATATTATTTTATTCATATTTTAAATATTTTATTAATTCATTTCTTTTTTCTAGCCATCCACTTGTCCTATTTTCTTTCACCATGCATTCCCTTTGACTTATCCAAGTCTTAAGTGATATTTCCAGATTTTTCCAAAGTTTTGGTGGAGCAAATTTTTCAAAATTACACTTTTGCCCCTGAACTTTTCAAAAATTACATTTTTACCCCAAAAATTGAAAATTTTCCATAATGCATAATTTTCACTCCTCATACTCATTTCACACTCCAAATAATTAAATTTGATCAAAATCCTTTCAAAAAATTAAATTTTCGATTCTGAATGGTAAAATTACCATTTTACCCTTTTACTCCAAATTATACCGAAATTAAAATTTTTCACTTCTAAACCTCAAATCTTACTCCAATAAGTCAAATGAGGCCAAAAATCTTTTCTAAAAATTTCCATTTTGTCCCCAGGTGGCAAATGACCATTTTGCCCCTAGATAGCGAAAATTCCAATTTGACTCCAAATTGATCCTCGAACTCCGAATCACCATATTAACCCATTCTGGGACTTTAAAATTCTTAATTTCATTGTAAATTCTCTATTTGATCTAGTTCGAGGCTTAAATCAACTTTATTGTACCTCTAGGTACAATACCGACTTTTGTAAATTTTTCAAGACTCTCTTAGCATGTAAACATGCTATCCACCACATGTATGTCATCACAAATATTTCTGTAGAGTCGGGCTTGTCATCTTCTCCCCCACTTGGATCAACCATATGATCCTCCTTCTTGATTGACTTCGACATCCGGCTAAATATTAATATTTTAATATTATTTTATTAATAAAATATTATTTTATTCTAAAATTTTTTATCTTGTCTCCTTGGTACCAAAAATACCTTATTATGCCTCACTTGACTTCCAAATCGCCTTTTATCTCACAAATTCTCCTCCGATAAAATTATTATTATTTTATTATTATTTTCTCACTTGCGAATCATTTTATCCTAAACTACTCCTTTCGTCTTTTATCACTTCTAAACATTTTAATTGACTTCAATTTGCATTCGATCAACTTTATTTATCACCATATCAAAGTATGGGGTATTTCAAATTTAGCCAATTTCATACTCAAAATGTGACAAAATAATTCTATAAAATAGAGTTAACAGAAATCTCATTAAAGAATTATTAGTGGTTGACTTTATTGCTAGACCTATGCAGTTTTACTGTGATAATGCTGGCTGCAACAATTACGTTCACTAACACTAATAAAGGCATCATATGGGCTAAGCATATAGAGAGAAAATGTGAGACTCCAACCTCTATAGGCTTGTAACTAAGCATAGATGTAATAATACGAGCTAGGGGTAGTTTCATCATTTTCTCTAATAAGCTCCCAAAAGAAAGTTTTATGATATTTTAAGGTCTAAATAGGCATGAGACTGCATAAATGACATGTAATGATGAAAACATGAAGAAAACTAGAAATGACAATAATTTTCACAATAGGGGCAAAATGGTCATTTTGCACCCTAGTCAAAACTTTTAAAAGTTTCACAAACCTGAACATGTCTAGACCATTATGGACTTGGCCTCAGTGTTAAAGAGTAAAAAGATTGCACAAAGAGTTGCATGAGAACAAACTAACTAGTCAAGGGCATTTTCGTAATTTTAAGGGAATGGATAAGTTTGGCCTATAAATATCCTTCTTCCAGCAGCTTCTTCTCCCATTTTCCAGCAGCTTGTTTTCTTCTTTCTTCTTCCCTCTCATGTTTCTTTAAAACCTCCATGAAAGCTTGATATGGAGCTTGCATAATTTTCTCTCTCTAGCTTTAATTTTCATACCTTTGTGCCTTTTTGACTAGAACCCTTGTATTCTTTCACTCTTTCACTTCAAAACCCTTGGTAAAGCTTATTTTCATACTTTCTCTCACTAGTTGGGCATTCTAGAGAGAAAAAAAAAGAATTACCCCATTTGTTTGGAAGCTATTAGAAGGGAATTCAACTACAAAGAAACCCAAGAGTGAGTGATGAACTAAGCTCAATTTTTAGCTGTAGAAAATGGCTAGTAATTGGGATTATGAGCTGTTTTATTGTTAAGGATGTTCATTCATTTTATAGTAATTAAGATAGTGAACATAGATAGGCATTTAAAGTGGCAATTGAAAGCTAGCTAAAAGATAGCTTTTAGGGTTTATATTATGTGAATTAATATAATGGTGATGTTAATGTAATGGTAGGTTCCAACGAAGTTCCATCATTCCGTTTGGACAATTAGAGAAATTAGAGTCGGTTAAAGGCTCAACAAAATGCCGGTGAGTGAACTGCATTTAAAACTTGTTTTGGGGATATAATGTATTTGCCAAACATTTGAATGAATTATCAAGCTTTTCATAAAAACAAGTGCCTTGGGAACAAGCTTTTGATAGATTGTCTCCATGTTGTGACATGTGACTATTATTGATTCATGCACTACCACATTTTGTTGATATATATATGTGAATACATTGTTGTGTAATGATATTGACTCGACTATGTACGAGTAGGGAATGCGCAAAAGCCGATGATGACCCTGTTATATGTGAGTAGAGAGTGCGCATAACCCGGTGATGACCTAGCCATGTGCGAGTAGGGAGTGCGCATGAGCTGGGAATGATGGGATGGTGTGCATGATGGTGATGGGTATATGTATATGTATACATACGTAAACATGTGTGTTATAAGAAATTTATGAGTTATGTATATGGTTGAAATGTATGTGAAATTTGGTATGTTAAACTTTGGGAAGTTGTTATGTATTTCTTATTGGTTTTGAAAATTTCAGCAGGGTGGTTTTCTTTGGGAGAAAGGGAAAATTTTCATTGGTGTCCTGTATCTCGCTGTAGCGAGAAACTCTCTGGGTTTGCGAGCCTTCACCAGAACTAGTTCTGGCTACAGCGAGATAGTCACTGTAGCTTCTTGCTGCAGCAAAAAGGAATCTCACTGCAGCGAGAAACTCTCTGTTTCATCAACTAAATTTTGCTGCAGCAAGAAACCTTCTGTCCATTTTGCTATCTCGTGGGGTTTTGCCATATTTTTCCATTTCATTTATACCCTAGTGGAGCATGGACTTCTAACATGTTTGGGGATTATCTAACTAAGTTTGAAATGAAGAAATTTTGAGAGAAACCCTCAATCGGTTGAGAAACCCTCGTTCGGCTAATAACTTAAATCCCAATGTCGCTGCAGTGAAAATTCATTCTCGCTGCAACAAGAATGCCTTCCCGCTGCAGCGAAGACTCGTCGTCACATTTGACTTGTTGGTGTATCACTGAAGCCTTCATTTTTCAAATTATTGGTTATGTATGAGTTCCTCATTACCAAGTGATTAATCATATAAGGGTTTAATGAGGGGTTTTTAATATGAATGAAATTAAGTTGCATTGTTTTAAAACAAGTGCATCATGATTTTAAATTATTCCTTATGGTATGCTTGTTCCCTTCCTTGTTCAGTCACTGGGTTTATACTCACTGCTTTTAAACTTCATGTTTTCAAATCGAGAGGTAGCCGGTAACTAGGACGAGGTGTCCTCGTAGACTTGTAACCATCTTTTGGTAGGTGTCTCGGCATTTAGTAGCTGGACATTCGTCCGAGTCTCTCCGTTGGAAATCGAGTATTATTTTGTTGTGTATAGACGAACCTAATGTAAATTGTTAAGATACATATTGTAGACAATGTATATACACTTGTTTGGTATGCCAGTATGAGATGGCAATGTGTAGTATTATTTTGATTCTAAGTTATGAAATGTGACTTAGCAGTTTATGATGGAATGATAAAAATGTCAGATTAATAAGCTTGCTTGGACTTAGTGGATTATGTCCATTGGGCCCATGCGCCAGTCATGGCCCGGAATTTGAGTCGTGACAGAAAATATTTGACTATTAAACAATTTATGAAAAGTAGTGGCATTTCGACAAGCATATTAGGACTAATGAAATTATAGCTAATCTTTTTACCAATAGACTAATGTCTTATCACTTTGAAGAAACATGTTTATGACATGGGTGTTTAAGAGCCTTTTGATGCACTTGGTTAACGGTAGGATTTGACATTGTTTATCACTTTGAAGAAACATGTTTATGACATGGGTGTTTAAGAGCCTTTTGATGCACTTGGTTAATGGGAGGATTTGACATTGTTTTATGCTTGATGCATAATTTGTTTGGAACTACATCCTTGATGATGTATTTAGATTTATTATAAGTAATGATTATTTTCTAATATTCGGTTATCAAAAGTTTACGTATATATACATTTATGTGAAGACTTAAGATATGTATTAGTTTTAAGCATAGGTTAGGGTATAAAATTGATAGTCTTCAAGGTATGTCTTTGACACAAAGTATATATCAAGATATTTAAGACAAACCTACAGGTTTCTTGAACAAACCATAAAGTGGTTCTCTTGGAAACTTGGGTTGCATAAAGTAGAGAACTAACAAACGATTACAATACATGAAATAAATCATTAAGGAAGTGTGGTTATTTAATGCTAAACTATCACATTAGCTTCATGTCATTAAGATTCATTGGTATATGTGATTATAGTTGGTGTTGACTCTTAATAGATGTAGTTACTGCTATTTTCAAATATATCACAAATTTTATTGGACAGAAAGAATTTTTGGATTAAGTCTCGAGACTAATTATAAATTGAGCTCATAAATTTTAAGTTGTCTTAGCTTGTGAGTCATTTTTAAGAAAATGTGTTTCCAAAATTTGAATATAAATAATGTCATCCAAGTGGGAGATTATTAGATTTTCTCAAATAATAAAGTGTAGACTTAAATTATTTAATTTATTTTGCTTATATATATATATATATATATATGAGCTAAGCTTATTTGGTTTTGATAAAATGACAATATTATGGTCCATAATATAATCTAGCAAAGTAAACTAGACTCAAATATTAAATATGTAGCATAACAGTATAGGCCTGTGTAAAAACTCTAAATCCTATGATGGTTTGGACTAGGGATTAACTAAATAAAGGTAGACTATGTCTCTTCTCATATCTACATAAAACATTAAGAATCTCATTCATTTGGAAAGTTATTAGAAAACGTTTAATTTTTTTTCTTTTCATAAAAAAACAAGCTAAGCTTATTTGGTTTATATAAAACGATAAAATTATGGTCCATTATATAATCTAGTAAAGTAAACTAGGCTCCAATATTAAATGTGGACATAAGAGTATATGCTTGTGTAAGAAATTCTAAATTCTATGATAAATGAGATTAAGGATTCACTATATAAAGGTAAATTAGGTCTCTTCTCTTATTGAGAATCTCATTTATTGGAGAGTTATTAGAAAAAAGAGGAGGAAGATTCTAATGCATTGAATTCCAACAATTAATTTGGTCAATATTGCTTTGGTTGTCAAAGAATGTATCAAAAATCAAGTACACTTTATTTTCTAAAATTCAACTATGAAGAACCTTGGATTAATATAAATTAATTAATATAAAATTCATCAGTTTTATTATTAACAAGCTTGATAATGTTTTAGACAAGAAAAAAAGAATTGGGATGGGAGGAAAAGAGTTTGGCAAAAATTTACCTTTTTTCCTTGTCTAGTAGGAAAAATATAAGATTAACTAAGAATATTTTCATTTTATTAAATTTAGACAGGAGAAACTCAAATCAAACTCTTCGAGTAAGAGATATATACAATTACCTTTGAGTAGAATATGTTTGGATGCAAAATTATATATATTTTTGGTCATTATTCACAAAATAAATTACTTCATTAAGCAAGAGTAAAAGGAAAACACTTATAAAATAGAATTAGAGTTTGTTTGGTTGATGTTTCCACTAATTACTTTTAATTATTTTCTTTTTGCATTGGTATTTATTTTGTAGTATTTACTTTTTACTTTCTATTCATTTTTTAATCTCAGCTTTTTTCTCTTCAATTTCAGAACACTGGAGTCTCAACCATTTATGATGTGTTCAAGATAAAAACAATCATAAACCCTACACTCGTTGAGAATCTAGAGTTTACAATAACTTACAATTAATTTTAATGATATGAACTTTTCTTTTTCGATCGAAAATGACATGAACTATTTGTTGGGATGAGCCCTGCAGCCAATTGGGATTGGTTGAGGCTTGATTCCAATCATGCAACAGTATCATTTATGTTGAATGATTAGAGGTTTTCCTTCATCAATAAGACATTAATTATAATGAGTTATAAGTCTAATTGGATGAAGTCCATAAGATTAATATACCTCGCAAGGAAACTGTAATGGGTTGCAGTTATGAGATTCCTATGCATCAAAGCATAATCTTGAAATGTTCCTGGTCAATGTATAATTGAGACTAGACATCAATTATGCTTAGGGACTGATATATTCTATGTTTCTTACTTTGGAAGTAAGCAATCGATCTCATAGATTGAAGTATAGAGATACTTGGAACTAGAATATAGGTGCTTGCCTAGGAGAACAAGTTCACTGAACATGACCCGTCATGAAAAGTGCATTTGGTAATACACTCTAGTGTCTATGCAACACTTCTCATGTGTCAGTTGTGTAAATACTCCATAGACTTGAGACACTAGGTTGTCTTATGTGTGGAGTGCTATGCTTTGATTTTATCTCTACGGGTGCCTAACCAAGGATGCCAAAACAGGATGCTTTTGGGTATAGTATGAAGCATGTGAATGCAAATGAGTGGTCAATATAGGAATCATCACCTCAAGTGTTTTAAACTACATATCCTATCAATTCTTGGTTAACATTAGCTTATTGAAGTCCTTGGCCAAGGCGACATGGAGATTATGAAAAAAGCTTCATAACTCTCTATAAAGCTAATGCTATAATTGTAGGAACAAATATGGAGGTCAATAAGAGTAGACACTGTACCAAGCTCTTATTATCTCTGAGATATATGATGAGGGAATGAATTACACTAATAGACTGTACACTGAAAGGTTGTCCAAGAACCCTTTGACTCTCCCAACAATTGGGTGGCCATGATGCATTGCTAGATGCCAATCTTGGTCTATGGAATTGATTATAAATTAATTGATTGAAATTTATATTAATCAATTAAATCATTAATCAATTCTATTACCACACATGTTGGGAACCTAATGAGTCACACACAATGATTGCATTTGAATTAAATTGGGAGAGTGACGATTTAAGTTAGACTTAAATTACATGCTAGGTAATTAACTTCTATAAACTTAATTAAAAGAGTTTAATTAAGTTTTAGGTATAATTATAAATAGTTATAATTATAAGGCCTTGATTGCAAAATATAAAAGAAAATTAATTTTGATTTTAATTTTTAAGGATTTAATTAAGTAATGGGTCCAATATTATAATGTATTATAATATTGAGGGCTTAATTGTAAAATTGAAGTTATTTTAACCTAACTATATAAGTCACCTTTTAACTATTTTTCATATGAGAGTTTTTTACAATTGAAGAAAACGTAGTTTTTGTCAGAAAAAGAGAAACGTTTTCTTTCTTTGCCACCACTCCCTTTGTATGAAAGAGAAAATTACTTATGAAGTAATTTTCGTGAAAGGTTCGGCCAAGATTGTGAAAAAGAAGAAAAGGATAATTGTTGTCCTCTTTGCTAGCACAAAGTATAGTTAAAAACTCCTTCCTTTATTGAAGGTTCAAGTGCAATCTGTGTGTACTACCATTGGAGGCCAAACACTTTATTGGTTAGGGTTTTTGTTCCTTGTGGTGTTCACTGGATTGCTTCAGAAAGTGCCATGGTGATTACGAAATTACATGGCAAGGTAACTTTCTAAACAATAATTTATTTTTTACTTTTATGTGTTAAATATCACCAAGGTTATTCATGGGTGGAGACATATTTTGTTGTTTAGTTATAAAATTTTTAATTTTCTTTCCGTTGCGTATTTTGAGCATGCCATCCATAATCAAACCCATCACTATTTAAAACCACTTTTTTATCTATTAGCTCCGCTCATATTATTTACAATAAAATGCAAGCTGCTATTGCTAAAGGAGTTTTTCTCGAATGTGGATGAAAGCCCCTGCCACTAGGGAATTGAATATGCTTTCATCTGATGGCAAAATCACATTATTGGAAGTAGAGGCATTTGGGTTTTTTTTTTTTATGTTCTTGAATACGGATCCCGTGAAAATTCAAATAAAACCTTAAAAGGGACCATGATTATTTATGATCAGCTTTACAATAAAAAATATATACAAGCGAAGCTAATTTCAAGTTGTACCAACAAAAGAGACATGCAGAAAACTGCAGAGGCAATTAAATACAAACTCATTACATCCTCTAGAACCTTAACGAAGACGGGATAGCCCTACCTGGAGCACTAAAGCTGTGGTCCAATGATTGCAGCACATAATTACAAGTCCATCTACTTAGCAGACTACTTTAATTTCTTCATCCACCTGAGTACTCTTTGGCAGAAAATATCATTATAGGACACTTTACCTTATGCTTCCCCCGTTTCTCACTCCAAATTAAAGCCCCAAACCACAAATTCTTCATCTCGTGCATATTACTTTCTTTCTCTAAAACTATTCTAAAACTCAAGCTCTGATCTGATATTCCAGAAAATTTCAGCCTCTTCGGCTTCACATCCACCTTATAATACCCTTTCGGACCGACAACCTTAGCCTTGTACTCGCTGGACCCTTTATTTGCATTCGTCATCTTCCGAGCTACTACTACTGCCCCATGCCAAACCTTTTCTGCCTCCACTGTTACAGTTGGATAATTCAACTGCCATGTACTATCATTTGAGCAATGGGATTTTTTTCCTGTAACAATTTGTAATTGTTTCTTTGTGTAGTTCAATTCACATAAGAAATTAACATAATCTTGGTGTTCCAAACCAAAAACTAAACCGGGGTCCATTGCTTTAATAGGTAGCATATGCCCTGATCCAATGTCAAATGGGGTAGCAGCATTGCCTGTAGACTCATCCGAAATTGGAGAAAATGGCTTATTTCTATTGTAATTATAATGTTTATGGATAGTTGATGTAGTCATTAAGGCTGATTTTATCTCATTTGGACCCCAATCCGGGTGGGTTGATTTGATTAACGCCGCGGCACCTGAAACGTGTGGACAGGCCATCGAAGTCCCAGACATAATGTTAAAGCGTGACCGTCGAAAATCCAATGCCTTGCCAGATGGCCCAATCGCATCCGTCCACGCTCCCAAAATATTCACACCTGGAGCTAGAATATCAGGTTTTAGAATTCCAGGTACAAGAGAATTAGGACCTCTTGATGAAAAAGAGGCAACAATTGGAGCTGGCTTTGCATGCATTGAAATTGTTCCTTGTGATGATATTTTAGCCATTGGGTTTTCATCGTATAAAATATAGTCCTCAATTACCTTGCCTTCTAAAGCCCCAATGCTAATCGTTTGGATTACATGGGGCTCCGACACTATTCCATTGGGATCAATATTTCCGTGAGAAAGTATCATGGCTATTGCCCTAGCTCTTTTAAGCACAGCCCCAAGTGACAATCTTGCTACGTGTCCTTCTGTCCGGCAAAACACAATTTTACCCTTGATTAACTGGCGAGAGAAATTGAATCCAGACGAGGAATTGAATTTAGCAGCAAAGTGGAGCGGGTAATATTTTCGGGTCAATATATCATCATGCATCAAGGTGATGGATGTACCGAGAACTGATACCTTGTTCTTGAGATGTATGGTTGCTGGGAAATCACGGTCCACCGTTCCGGCACCGACGGTGGTGATCCACGGTGGCACGTTAGCCACAGTTGCCAATGTGGGTCCCTCGTTTCCGGCGGACGCAGCTATGAAAATACCGTGAGAAAATGCCCGAAATGACAGGATGGACAATAAATCGAGGTAAAACGGCAAACGAGACGAGCCAAGTGAAAGTGATATAATATCAACACCATCCGTTATTGCACTTTCGAAAGCCTTTCAAACATCGGATAACAAACAACCTGAAGCCCAACAAACCTTGTACACTGCAATTCTTGCTCTCGGTGCCATGCCACGAGCCAACCCAACCGCAAAACCAAAAAACCCGGATCCTGGTACAGGAGACCCTGCAGCAATGGATGCGACATGCGTGCCATGCCCATCAGAGTCTCTAGGTGACCGAAATTCCTTAACGGGTTTACCCGATTGGCCAAACCAAGCATCATATCCACCGGAGAAGAAACGGGCACCTATCATTTTAAGGTTACAATTTGTATGATTGAATTTCAAGCCACTTTCACATTGGCCTTTCCAGTGAACTGGTATTGGTCCAAGGTTATGGTCAGAGAAACTCGGGTGTTCGGGCCAAATACCAGTGTCGATAAATCCAATAATCGAATTGGATTCTGAAGTGTTTAGCATCCAAGGATTTGGGGTTTCCAGGCCAAGAAATGATGGTGAACGTGTGGTGTGGAGGTGCAAGACTTTATCAGGGAACACGGAGAGAACTCCAGGGAGTTTCCGGATGCTTTTAACTTGGTCAGGTGTGAGGGTTGCAGAGAAGCCATGGATTGGAGCACTATAAACATGAATGATAGAAGAAGAAGAAGAAGAAGCGGGTAAAGAAGAAATGATTGAAGAGTACCAAAGTTTTTGAGAGAGGAAAGGTGAGGGTTTCGAGAGAGGATCTAGGAGAGCTATGAAAGTGTTAGAAGAATTAGAGTTGTCTATGAAAAGAAAGAAGATGAACACAGAAAGTAGATGAAACATGGCTTTTTCTTCACTTGTTAAAACGATAAGGGTTGTGATGATGTTTTATACATAGAAGGTTCGTTTATTTATCTACTATTTTATTTCGAACATAGTGCGTCTTTGTTGATTTGGAATTGGCTGGACCACGTAATACGGAACATGGGTTGCTGCAGCAGCAGCGCAATGACTAATGAGGCGGTGGAAGAGGTGAAGTCTTTTCTGGGAGTTGGCTTGACAGGTTTAGCAGAGTGATGCCCTGGGTTGCAGCCCCTGCAGGGCGCAATGAAAGGGAGAGGAGACTGCCGAAGAAAGCTGAAGGATTGAAGAAGGCTAAGTTTTGTGGGACCATCACAATTTGCACAAGTAACTAAACGCCCCAGTCAAGTTTACTTCCGCTCCTCCTGTCCTCGAGGTATTTGCCTATACTTCCATTTTAACTAGTATCTCACAAGCCATGAATAAATGGTCAAAGCTAGAGGGAAAAGCTAGGGTTGTCGACGGGTGTGCTATCCATTAATTTTGAGGAATCTTAATTGTAATCTGATTAATAAGTAGGGTGTCATAACGTGTAAGTCCATAAACTTAACCGTTCGACGTGAAAGATGAGTCGTCATCAATTTTTTTTTTGTTTATATGTGATTGGTCACGTTAATTTATACTTTTTAATGAGGTCTTAACTTGATTTAAGTTCATTTAAATAACTAAATTCCAGTCTACCAAACATACTAGGTTTAGAAGTACAGTTAGGTGTGAGGCAATTGTTAGCACGCTCACAACGCTTAACGTGGTACCTAATTATTTTTTATATTTTATTATTTTATGTTATTTTATCATTTTATAACAAAGAAAAATTCTTCAGTATTGAAATGTTTTTCGAGTACTCCAATATTTATGGCAGAATTTAAATGGAATTTCTCTCCTAGATATTTTCTTGAAGTTATTACTTATAATGTTCTCAAACTTTCATCATCAAAGCATTGAGATTTATTTATTTAATTTTTATGAGTATTATAATATTATATTTTAATCTACAAGATTTTAAATATTTATTTTCTCTATGTCCTATATTTTAATTTACGAAACCTTAAATATTTATTTTTTATTTATAAATTTTATTATTTATTTCTCATTATTTTCTATGTTAATAATAATTATTTACAAATAAATCTCTTTGCAAAAATAAAGTAAAAGATTATTGTTGGTTATGACAAAATCAAATTAAGTGCAGCAGAAGGAATTTTAAACGATTAAGCATAAATACTATGCTGCACCTGCATTGGATCACCTTGGTGTTTTTAAAGCAAATAAAAATTTGAGGGAGAGGAAAATGATCAAAATTCCTTCGCCAAGTTATGTGAGAATCACGATGGCTTCCTCCTCCTTTGATTCAACTCGTGAACATCAAAAGGAAGTGGAGAACTCGAGCCACCCAAGCGTTAGACCTCCAATAGATGCACACACGACTGCAATGGAGACTTCTTCTAAGAGAAAGCTTTCTAACCACTCCTTTGTGCTAGCAAAGTGGACAACCTATTGTCCTCTTCTTCTTCACTCAATCTCCAACTAAACCACACAAGAGAAACTCTTCTCAAGAGCTCAAACAAATGTGACATCTTTTAACTTTTAAATCTTGATTTATGAATTTTTCAGCACTAAAAGTATTATTTTTATGTCTAGATTTTCTAGTGCACACTAAAACTCAAAGATTTTGTGATTTTCCTTATCATCAAAGCTCGCCTAAGGTAAAGATGAAGGATTTATGGGTTTCTAAGCATTTATTATGTTAAGTTAGAAAACTAGTTTTAGATGAACTTGGTTAGTGTCAAAAAGGTTTAAAAAGGTTATTATGTGATTTATAGTTTGAGCAATGATTGTATTAATTATTTAACGCTTTAGGTGCTGTCAAAATTTCAAAGAATTCGCTGGAGTAAAGTCTTGCGTGTTGATAGAGGTTGACATTTCGAAGGTAAATGGGTACACCGTTTTAAGTATTTTAATACAATAAAGCCACGCATGTTTTATTATGTTGTTTAGCTTGCAATATATGAATACTCTGTTTACAAAAATTGAATCAAATGAATTTCTATCCAAATGTTTTCAAAAGGTGTTAGAATCTAAATATATATGTAAATATCATTACTACGTATTAGTTTTCAATAAGGGGGGACAAACCCTTTCAAATGTTTTACTTCAAAAACTTTGATTCCGTTATTACTTAGAAATGAGAAATGTATATGGTTATATAGATGACAAGTGGATGTAAGTTCTCACCTTTATACTTGATGATAAGTATGATGATTGAGTATTTTTGGAAGAATATGGTTCATGGAAACTAGAACCCACATTGTTGCTATGGAAAAGTATGGGAAACAAATGTTTAGGTTGTGGTAAACATTCCCACCCTTAAGCTCATGATACGATTATGTGAGGAAAATTAGAATATGTGAATCATGATTCATCGGGATAATATATGATGTAGTTTCCACATACCCCATAAGAGATTAAAGGTGTAGCATAAGTCTACTTTGATTATGCATTAATGATAGATTGAGATATGAGTTAATACTTTGTACTTGATTGTTTCCTAAAGCTTTCATACGGTGCGAGATAACATTCCACACATGGTGAATTGTGTCTAGTACGGTGATGATAACGCTCCACACAGTGTGAGGTAACATTCCACATGTGGTGAATTGCACGTAGTATCATGATCATAACGTTCCACACGATATGAGGTAACATTTCACACATGGTGCCGACGCACAAAGATATGAGTAGAGCAATCCCCGCACATGGTGAAGCAAAATTCCATTACATGGTGGTGACATTCCATGTGAGTAAAGCTGATGTGCCACTCACGAGCCCAAATGTGGAACACCCAAACATGAGCCAAAACTCAGTAGGTATCTTTCATTCATGATTATTGCATATTGCTTTTGCTATAATGATGCCTTTTGTGAATGCTTCTTATGTTTGTGATGTTTGATTGAGTGGTAGATTAAACTCTAATCTATACAATAGTCAAGATGGGTTAATAGATAAATCCTAATGCATTGGTTTAGTTTATGGATTATAAAGGAAGAATGGCCACTTGAGTTTCATGGATTGATTATTGATCACTGAGTTATATGAATTGAAAATGATTACTTGAGTCATATGGGTTAGACATTGAGCACTAAATGTTATGATTGACTTCTCTTCGTGAATCTTGAATAAATGAACAACTCATATGATTTATGAAAAGATTAGAGTAAACCAACCATAGGTTGGGTTATATTGTTAACTATCATCTCCTTTAAGGAGGATCCAATATACCACTGGTAAAGGACAACTTCCTTGTTTTCCTACAAGGTTTTCTGCAAATGTTTTGCTTATTTATTGACCTATATGTTTATGAAATGTCACTTTCACTATGAAAATGAGACTCGTTTATGCCAACTCTATTTTATGAGAAATTTGAAATGAAGTATGTTTATCTAAAATTCATATTTACATTAATGATGTAATTTGTGCTAAAAACTTTCTCCCTTGGCTTGTCCCCTTCCCCGTATCCATTCACAGAGTCTTTATGACTGACACGTTATTTTTCTCAAATTTTTTTGTTCGTAAATCAGTGATAGCATTCAGCTCTTGAGTCATAGAGTCATGTTTCGTTCATCCTTCTTTGGTAAGTGTCTAATAGCCACTTGATGCCTAAAGAGAGTCAAGTCATGTTCAGCTGACTAGTTGATCTTTACTTTATGTTTATGTTTACGGATATTGAACATGTTTATGATTATGTAGCCCATGCTTGGCATATTCTTATGAATGTTATGGATGAATGTACAAATATGGCTCAAGAGCTTATATGGACACTTGCGGGTGTTGAGAAATGACTACGACATGATGCATGAGTTGTTAACTTTGAGCTTATTATGAATGAATGCACTTGCATAGCTTATGTTTAGAAGTTCCATAACTATGTATAGTTGCCTTTGGATGCATGCATAAGTTTGATATTGTAGGCTTCATGTATGATGATTATGGTTAATGGGCCGAATTATGATGAATGAATGTAAACAGGCTTGTTTGGGCCTAACGGGTTATACCCGTTTGGTTTCATGCGCTAGTCATATCCCACAACAAAACGGGATGTGGTAATTGGTCCACCTCGAAACCATGAGGCTATACCCTTGCCTTTGTCACCCCTGACATTCCTTGCAAATGACGCCGTTCTAGAGGGGGTAGTGGCAATTGGTCATACATATATGTTAGAAGTGTTAGTTCTATAATAATAATAAAAAATCCAATAGGGGGTGAATTGGATTTTTAACAATTCTTTTAAACAAATTTAAACTTTATATAAAGGCAAGTTTGAAAATAAGTTTCCCAAATTTGTTTTCACTTTAAAACATGCCAAAAATAATTTAAGCAAAGTATTGACGAAACAAGTTTAAAATAAATTTTCAAACTTTTTAAGGCAAAATGCACTAGTGTTAAATTTTCACAAGCTTCCAATCAAGTCAAGCTAGAAATAATTTTCATAAATTTGTTTTTCTATCAAAGTGTGTCAATAATAATTGGAAGAGTAAATTAAAGAATAACCAAGTTAAGAACAAATTTGATAAATTCTTTAATGTAAATGCATAAATTCAAGGAGTGAAAAATAAAGAGAAAAGATATAATATTTTTATAGAGGTTTGGCCTCCTTGCCTATGTCTTCTCCCTTAGCTTACTAAGGAATTTCGAATCCACTATGAAAAATGTCAAGACCCGGTACTCCCCTCGAGCCCGTGACAACCGTCGCGGTGTCCCGGTAGACACTCATTGCCCGAAATGTCAACCCGAAACCTCGCAAGGCTTTACTATCAGTTTCTCATTTCCCTTGTGAGCAACCATTGTGACATATCGTGTTCTAAAAGATCTTAAACTGTTTCCAACTAAAAACAAATAAAATATTAATTTTCGTGTCACAAGGGTATTTTGATCATTTCTCTCAAAAATTTCGAAACTGGCTAAAACGTAATATACAAGTACAAAACACTAATTCATATTCAAAATGAGTTTAAAAGTCTAAAATCTTCATTTAAAAACGATATTATGGTTATTTGAATATAATAAGAAAATAAAAGAAATATTAAGTAAAATATTCTATTTTCTTATAAAACAATATTTATAGAGGTATACGTGAATAATTTTCATAGAGTAAAAGCTAAATAAATTTATACATACTGTAATACAGTATGCCAAAATATTTAATTTAATTTAAAATAACAAGAGGGCCCCCGAATAAACAAAAGTAAAGAGGACTGTGAACCTACGATTTGAAAAATGTAGATCCAACGGTAGTCCTCAATGAGATCAGCTATCTACAGTCTATACTGAACCTGAAATGGGTGGAAAGGAGGATGGTGAGATTGTAAAATCCCAATAAGTAAACAGACATCATCATAAATATCTAGAGTTGAGTACATGGAGACAATAAAGTAAATCATCGTAAACTGGGTCACAACATTAGAATACATTTCATTTAAAATATGTAAAGAGGCTTATGAATTTCATAAAACTAGGCTTGTGCCATAAATCCATTCTCAAGGACACCTTGGCCAAGGCATCCTACCGAGACTGCCAAGGCTATTAAAATTCACATTTCACATAAATCATGTTTTTATTTTGAAAACATAGTCATTCCTTGGTGTTGGTTGAGTTCCCCCTCACGTGGTGGTTTAGCGTGAAGTGAACCCTAAGCTTTATCCCATAAGATACCCTACGCGCCTCTCCGTTCAAGGTAAGAATATAATGGGTTTTACCATGCCCCTCTAAAAGGCTGGTCCACAGAAACCCCCTACTGCAATGATTAATTAATATATAATCCACCATACAATAAAACTCAATAACATGATATGGTAATTTTGTAATGCGCAGTCTTTCAAGGCAACCAAACAATTCGTATTTCAATACAATTGCCAACTAGCCAATCATGCCCGATTTATCATAAGCCAATCAATTCAAATAATCAAATTGCCACAATTAACAGTCTCCGTGTACTCTATTTTTCAAAATCATTATTAATTTCAAAACAATTTATAAATTAATTTTATTGAAACACATTTATTCATAAAACATGAAAATTTACCTTTTAAAATCTCTTTTTTCATAGAATTCATGAAATCATCTAAAACCCACCCTAGATAATTAAAATGACAGTAAGTTTACTCACAATGTGAAATACCCCATACTTTGATATGGTGATAAATAAAGTTGATCGAATGCAAATTGAGGTCAATTAAAATATTTAGAAGTGATAAAAGACGAAAGGAGTAGTTTAGGATAAAATATTCTGCAAGTGAGAAAATAACAATAAAATAATAATAATTTTATCGGAGGAGAATTTGTGAGATAAAAGGCGATTTGGAAGTCAAGTGAGGCATAATAAGGTATTTTAGGTACCAAGGAGACAAGATAAAATTTTTAAAATAAAATAATATTTTATTAATAAAATAATATTAAAATATTAATATTTAGTCAGATGTCGAAGTCAATCAAGAAGAAGGATCATATGGTTGATCCAAGTGGGGCAGAAGATGACAAGCCCGACTCTATAAAAATATTTATCATGACATACATGTGATGGATAGCATGTTTGCATGCTAAGAGAGTCTCGAAAAAAATTTACAAAAGTCGGTATTATACCTAGACGTACAACAAAGTTGATTTAAACCTCGAACTAGATCAAATAGAGAATTTACGATGAAATTAAGAATTTTAAAGTCCTAGAATGGTTTAATATGGTGATTCGGAGTTTGAGGATCAATTTGGAGTCAAACCGGAATTTTCGCTATCTAGGGGCAAAATGGTCATTTGCCACCTGGGGACAAAATGGAAATTTTTAGAAAAGATTTTTGGCCCCATTTGACTTATTGGAGTAAGATTTGAAGTTTAGAAGTGAAAAATTTTAATTTTAGTATAATTTGGAGTAAAAGGGTAAAATGGTAATTTTGCCATCTGAAATCGAAAATTTAATTTTTGAAAGGATTTTGATCAAATTTAATTATTTGGAGTGTGAAATGAGTATGAGGAGTGCAAATTATGCATTATGGCAAATTTTCAATTTTTGAGGTAAAAATGTAATTTTTGAAAAGTTCGGGGGCAAAAGTGTAATTTTGAAAAATTTGCTCCACCAAAACTTTGGAAAAATCTGGAAATTTCACTTAAGACTTGGATAAGTCAAAGGGAATGCATGGTGGAAAAAGTAGGACAAGTGGATGGCTAGAAAAAAAATGAATTAATAAAATATTTAAAATATGAATAAAATAATATTATTTCATTAAACAATAAAAAGGCATAAAAAAAATCAGCCCACCCATTCTTCTTCTTCAACATTCGGCCAAGCAAGAAACAAGAGAGAGAAAGGAGAAAATAAAACCCTAGCCAAGAAATTTAAAGGGAAAATAGGTGGAAATTCAAAAATCAAGTGAAAAAAGGTAACATTTCTTAAATTTGTCTTGTGCTTTACCTTTCCCATGCATTTCCCATCATTTTCCATGGTTGAATCATGTGATTTGAGGATGATTTCAATTCTGGTCATATGGGTTTAGAGAGAGAAAGTTGTTAGATAAATTTGATTTTGAGCTATGTTAGTGTTTAGTGTTAGTGTAACATGTTTATGAGTAAAACAACAAGAAAAATATTTATCTTCTCCATGAATTTCCCTAGGCCGAATCTAGCCAATGGTATGTGAGGATGAGGTTGACTTTATTTTAAGAGAATTGGGTGGAAAAATGATGAATTATGAGGTTGGAAATTAAATGGGAATTTTCGGTGCAATAAATTGAAATTTTTACCCACTAGGGGTAAAAGCGTAATTTATAGTCCGAACTGATAAATTGGACCAAATTCACAGTCATTGAGGTATTGTGGATATAATTGGATAATTGAAATTGAAATGGATGGAATTGGAGTCGAATTGGGAATTTTAGGACTTTACACCGTGTATAGGCGAGTTAGGTCGGACACCGCAATTAAGCGATTGTTTAAACATTTCAAATCCTATCTAGTGCATACGCATGGATAAGAGCCTGAAATAATTTATGATAAATTGACACAATTTATTGAATTTTGTGTCATAGATTATGGATAGGTGGTGAGTCAATTGTTTCGGGTAAGAGACTACACCCGAGGGCGAAAGATAGGAGTATTTCTACTCCTAATACTGTGAGTAAACTTATTATCGTCTTAATTATCTAGAGTAGTTTTATACAACTGTGTGATTTTATGAAAAATGAGTTTAAATGGTAAATTGCTATGTTTTAAGAGAAATTGTAATTTTATAAAATGATTTTATAAATTTTCTAGAAAATCGAATATTGGTTTTGAAAATAGAGTAATTGAAGACTGCTAGTTTGTGTTGCAAATTTATGGTTTTGAATTGAATGGCTTATGACAATAAATGAGCATGAATGGCTAAATTGATTTCGGTGTTAGAATTATTTATACTGTGTATTCAGCCTTGAGAGGCTAGGTTGCGATAAATTGTCATGTCATGCTAGAATGAATTTTATTGATTGGTGGATTATATATTAATTATTTACTGCAGAGGGGGTTCCGTGGACCAGCCTATTAGAGGGGCACGGTAAACTCCATTATATTATTACCTTGAACGGAGAGGCGCGTAGGGTATCTCCTGGGGTATAGCTTAGGGTTCATTTCACGCCAAACCACCACGTGAAGGGGAACTCAGCCAATGCCAAGGAACGGTTGTATTTTCTCAAACTAAAAATATATTTTAAGTGTATACGAAATTTTAACAGCCTTGGCGGACTCGGTTGGATGCCCTGCGCAAGGTATCACCTAGTATGAGTTTTGGCACGAGCCAAAGTTTTAAGAAATTCATAAGCCAAGTTGATTACTCGATTTATATGGATTGATTTTATTTGGTTGAAATGAACTGAAAGGTAATGAAATTACAGTATGATGACTTATTTTAATTGTCTCCATTTACTCGGCTTTAGATGCTTTAGATGGTATCTGTTTACTCACTGGGATTATAAAATCTCACCCCTTCTTCCTATACATTTTTCAGGCTCAGGACAGTTTGTAGATAGTCGAATAAGACGAGAACTAAGCTCGGAACTGCATTATAGAAAGTAAGAGTTCACAGTCTTACATCCTCTTGGTCAATTGGAGCCCACGTGTCATTGCAGATCAAAACTTATATTTTGGTTATCTGTATTTCTATTCATACAATTTTTACTTTACTTTCATGTGCGAAAAATTATTTACTAATATTTCTATAAAAATTTATTTTATGAGAAAATAGAATATTTTATTTATTATTTTTGAATAGTACTAGTTGTCAACAATTTGCTTTCAAATGAACGTTTTAGATACTTAATTGTTTTTAAATCATTAAATATATATTTTCTGCTTACTTACTACATTTTTAGCAAGTTTTGAGGTTTTCGACAAAAATGACGAAAATGCCCCTGTGAGCCAGAAAAAAAAATGTTATGTTATGATTTGAAAATGATTTATAATCCTTCGTATTTTGATATTTGATAACTATTGCTTACCAGGGAAGTGCGAAAGCTGATACGAGAGCCTTGCGAGGTTTCGATCGACATTCGGGGTGAAGAATGTTTGTCGAGGCTTCGCGGCGGTTGTCACGGGCTCGATGGGGAGTTCTGGGTCGTGACACAATGTCTAGAGTGCCGATTCTCAAAATACTCAAACTACTGGTCCTCGAATGCAATTTCCTTGCCTTTATCGGAGGACTCGCCAACTTGGCACAGTACAAAATTGAGAAACTCACTATATTGGTACTAAATTGAAATTAAACTAATTTAAACTATTAATGCATAATATGGAATGCAAAAATGCACTGGTAACTATCTAAACTCGGTATTGGCCTAATTCGTCTTATCACCCGATTAAATTACAAACGCGTCTAATTTAATCCCAAATTAATTTTTTTTCAGTTTCTATACCTCAATTGCACCCAAATTGACTTAATGTCCCTCAGTGTGGTGCAAATTATCAGTCTCGATAGCAAATTACGAAAATACCCCTAGTGGGTAAAAATTCATATTTTTTCTCTGAAAATTCCCATTATTTTTCTAGGCTCATAATTCATCATTTCTTAACCAATTCTCCTAGAATAAAAATCAAACTCATCCTCATACATGGTAAATTCGGCCATTAATGGTTGTGGGAGAAAATAAATTCTTTTCTTGTTGTTTTGTTTCTAAATATACTAAACTAACTAAAAACACTAACATAACTTAAAATCAAATTAATCTAACAACTTTCCCTCTCCTAACCCATTTTGATCAGCCAACAATTCATCATAAAAACATGTAATTTAAGCATGGAAAATAAGGAGAAATGCTTAAGGAAAATAGAGTTCAAGCTTAAGTTGAAAAATCCTACCTTTTTCACTTGTTTTCCTTGATTTTCCACACTTTTTCTCTTGAAATTCCTCACCTAGGGTTTGTTCTTCCTTTCTTTCCCTCTCTTCCTTGCTTGGCCAAATATTTGGAGAATAATGGGCTGATTTATGCTGATTTTTAAGTTAAATATTAAATTATCCTAACCTTGACACATGGCATTTTCTTATTGGTCCATTTTTAAAATTTTAAAAATTTAAACATTTTATCTCCACCACATGATTAGTCAAAAGGTCAAAAATGAAGGTAAGGGAAGACCATGTGCTGGAAAAAATGTCCTGATGGTGGAAAATTACAATTTTGCCCCTAGGGTGTCAAAATTACCATTTTACCCTTTTACTCCAAATTATACCAAAATTAAAATTTTTCACTTCTAAACCTCAAATCATACTCCAATAAGTCAAATTATACTCCAATAAGTCAAATGGGGTAAAAAAAATCCTTTTTAAAATTCCCATTTTGTCCCCAAGTGGCAAATGACCATTTTGCCCCTAGATAGTGAAAATTCCGTTTTGACTCCAAATTAATCTTCAAACTCCGAATTACCATTTTGAGTCATCCTTGGACTGTGACACTCTTAATTTCATCTTAAAATTCTTATTTGATCTAGTTCGAGGATTAAATCAACTTTGTTGTACCTCTAGGTACAATACCGACTTTTGCAAATTTTTTGGGACTCTCCTAGCATGCAATCATGCTATCATCACATGTATGTCATGACTAGTATTTTATAAGTTCGAGCTTTACAAAAAATACTTTTTAAGGTTTAAACATAACCTTGACAATGCCTTTCAAGGATCAAGTACAACCTCTAAATACAATACATTTTATGGATCATGCACAACCTTCACAATGCCTTTCAAAGGCTAAGGCACAACCTTTTCTCTTTTACAATTTTGAATAGCAAGGATACCTCTAAAAGGTGGGTTTTGCTAAGTAAGTACAATGTAGGAAGAGTATGATGAGAATAAAAATTATTACAAAAGATAGGAATGAAGACACATAGGGATTATAGCACAAGAAAACTTAAAAGCTTAGTAGAAGAATTGAATTTGGTTTTTGTAGCTTGGTTTCTCCCTCTTTTTCTTCATAAGGTTTGATTCTTATTCAAATGATATTTTCTCCACTCTTATAACCTTATAAATGTGCTAGAGAAGTCCTTTTTATAGTTGGAAAAGCTTAGGAGCCATTGGAGAAGGTTTGGTGAAGAAAATAGTCATTTTCCCTTTAATTTTCATGTGTAACGTCTAGTTCTTGATCAAATGTATTCATACATTTTGAAATATATCCATACATTTTGGGCAGAACCATTCTATTTAAAATGTATCGATACTTTTGACCAAAGTATCGATACTTATAGATTAAAGCATAAAAAATTCTTTGTTTTTTGAACCCAATTTGATGCCAAATATTTTGACATTTCAAAATCAAATACAAAGGAGGTTTAAAACTAATTTAAACAAGTTTTAAAAAATTATTGAAACAAGTTCAAAAATCATTAAAAAAATTTCAAAATTCAAGCAAATGATTTTGAAACTTTTTACATGGAAACACTTAGGTACTTCAAAACTTATTTAAAAAAGTTTAAAAACTATTCAAACAAGTTCAAAAACTTATTTAAACAAGTTCAAAAATCATTCAAACAAGTTCAAGGATCACTCAAACAAGTTCAAAGATCATTGAAGCAATTTTGATCACTTTTGTCAATTCAAAGCTATAATCATTTTAAAGCTAATATAGCTAACAATCTCCCCTTTTTTTATATCACAAAACTTTGAGCAAAATTTGCTTGTAAAAACTCACTCCCCCTAAGTTTAATCATGAAGTACTTTGATTTGAAATGCTAAGCTTTTATAAAACTTTAAGAAGAGTTGAAATATTTTAAAAGATTCAAAACCTCCCCCTCAATAGTTGCAAGGTTCAAAACTTGAGGCAAGCTACAAGATCATTCTTTTTCGAAAATGAAAATTTTCTCAATATCTCTCCCCCTTTTTGTTATATCAAAATAGAAGATAGAAACATAACAAGCACAATAATGAACATACCACTTGTTAAAAATGAATATTCAATAAGCACATTAATCACTATACCAATTGTGAAAGATTTGATATCACAAATATTCAACACCAATACCAATTGTTAGAAATCAATATAAGGCTCAATATACCAATTGATAGATATAAGTAAAAGCTCTCCTTTAGTGAAAGCAAATAAGCACAAATCAATTATGTGGGATAGAATTATTTTAAAGCTCATTATACCAATTTGAAAAACATTAGTAAAGACTCTCCCTTTTTAAAAGGACATTAGGCATACCAAGCATATCAATTTGTTAATTGTAAGGCCCAAACACATTTAGGAAGGATTTTGTCAAGCCCAGCTCTACAATATGTTTATTATGCCATTCTTACATAAGAATGGATGTTTGCTTACTTGGGTACCTTGGAAATCGTTAAAGGATTGTATTGTACCAAATGGTACAATTAAGTTGAATTAAGCCTCGAACTAGACCAAATAGAGATTTTAAGATGAAATTAAGAATTTAAAAACCGCATAATGACTTAAAATGGTGATTCGAAGTTCGAGGACCGATTTGGAGTCAAATTGGAATTTTCATGACCTAGGGGCAAATTGGTCATTTTGCCACCCAAGGTTAAAATTGGAATGTTGGAAGAAGTTTTTGATCAAGATTGACTATTTAGAGGATAATTTGAGTTTGAGAAGTGAAAATTTTAATCTTGGCATTTTGCCGAGCATAAGGGCAAAGTAGTCATTTGGCCACCCTAGGAGTAAAATTGTAATTTTACACCTCCCAACACTTGTCCAGCACATGAATTTTACCCAATATTATCATGGATAATTGAGAAAATTTAAGTGGCGGAGAGAGATTGCTTAATGGGTAAGTATGACACATAGACCAATGGAATGGTGACATGTGTCAAATTTTCATCCATTTATTATTTGGCTTAAAAATCAGCATAAAATCAGCCCATTTCTCTTCATATGGCCGGCCAAAGCAAGAAAAAAGGAAGAAAAGAAAGAACAAAACCCTAGGGTGAAAATTCAAGAGAAAATTGGTGGATTTCAAGTAATCAAGCAATCAAAGGTAAAATTTCTTGATTTTGACTTGTGATCTACCTTTTCCATGCATTCTTTTGCATTTTTCATGGTTGAATCACATGATTTCATGATGGGTATCTTGCTGACTGAACACTTAGAGAGAGGTTTTGATGCTTGATTTGGTTAGATTTCAATGTATTTTAGTGTTTATAGTTGATTTATCATGTTTGGAAGGAAAACAAGAAAAATCACATGTTCTTCATGGATTCTTCATTGGCCGAATTTCATAAAGACAATATTGAAGATGAATCTTGTGATGTCTTATGTTATTTAGTTAGAATTTAATGAATTGTGGTGGTGGAAACTGAAAATGGTAATGTTTAGCATGAAATACCATATACCCCTCAAGAACCTCCATTGGCCGAATCTTCCTTGTAGAGTATTGATGATGATTTTGATTTTATTTCAAGTGATTTGCTTAGGAATTAGTGATTTATGGTGTGAGAATCAAGCTTGAAAAATTATAGTGTTGATGCACCTACCATGGCTTAATTTTCCAAGAAAAAATGTGTTGATGATTTTACCATATTTCAAGTTATTTAACTTGTGTTTGATGGTTTGGAGAATTGGAAGAAAAATGGTGTTAATTAGAGTTAAATTGGACATATTGGACAATTAATTGGGTGATAGATCGAATTAGGCGAATACCGTTTTATTTAGGTACATAATTGAATTTATATGGCACACCGTATTTAGATAGTTACCCGAGTATTTCACATCCCATTTCATGCATTAGTATAGAGCCTGAATTGGTTTTATAACAATTTAGCACAAATGTAGTAAATGACTGATTGTGCATTATGTCTAGGTGGTGAGCATTTTGGCAAAAGTAAAGAGATAGTACCCGAGGATCAAGAATCGGAGTACTCGGAATGCGACTCCCGAAATAGTGAGTAACCTTATCATCATCTTAATTATCTAAAGTATGTTTTATTCGATTTTGTTAATTTTATGAAAAATGAATTAAATGATTAATTTTTCAATTTTATAAACAAAATGTGATTTAATGAAATGATTTCATAAAATTGTTTTTAAATTGAATGAAGGTTTGAAAATAGAGTAATTGGAGACTGTTTTTGTGTGTTGCAAATTCATGATTCTAATTGATTGGCTTATGGCAATATTGGCATGAGTGGTTGATTTGATAAATGTGTTGGAAATGTATAACTTGTTGATTTGCCTTGAAAGGCTGTAAAATAAAATAAAATAATTGCCATGTCATGCTTTTGAATTTTATTGAATTAGTGGGTCATTGATTAGTCGCTGCAGTGGACGGGTCTTGTGGACCAGCCTATTAGAGGGGGCATGGTAACCATATTATATTCATACCTCAGTATGAGAGGCGCGGATGGATAACTCCTGAGGTTAACACTTTAGAGTTTACTTCACACTAAACCACCACGTGAGGGTGAACTCAGCCAACGCCAAGGAACGACTAAGTTTTCAAAATAAAAACATGATTTATGCGTACATAACTTTCTAATAGCCTTGGTGGACTCGGTTGGGATAGCCCTCGGCCAAGGTATCCCTGATAACTGAGTATAAGAATGATTTTGGCATGAGCCAAAGCTTTTAAGAAATTCATGAGCCATGTTGATTACTCGATTTATATGAATTGATTTTGTTTGGTTATTTGTATTACAGTATGAATGAATTTATTTAGCTTTTACACTACAAAACTTATTTACTAGTAACTCTATAAATATTGTTTTATAAGAAAATAGAATATTTTATTGAATACTTTTATTATATTCATATAGTTATAGTTTCGCTTTAAATGTATGTTTTAGACATCTAAACTTATTTTTGATTATGAATAATGTGTTTTCCACTTGCATACTACATTTTTAGATGGTTTCGAAATTTTTAGAAAAAATGACTGAAATGCCTTTATGAGAGAAAAATTATTTTTCTATTGTTTTGATTTGGAAATAGTTTATAATCTCTCAAAACATGTTATTTAACAATTATTGCTCACAGGGGAGGTGAGAAAACTGATATTAAAGCCTTGCGGGGTTCTAGTTGACATTCTGAGTAATGAGTGTCGATCTGGACATCGCGGCAGTTGTCAAAAGCTCGAGGGGAGTACCAGGTCGTGACAGATTTAATCAATTTTAAAGCTCAAGTGATAAGACACAATGTAAGACTTGATGCTAATTTAAGCTAGATACCAATTGAGCAAGCTTAAAGCTTGATACCAATATTTTGAAATGAACTTAAAAACTTGATATTAATTGTTGATTTCAACATTTAAGCATAAGTGAGAAGCATAGAATCCATGTAAAGCATAATATCAATTATGGTGTAAAAGGATATTACAAATTGTGAAAAACACTGAATGTTGGATTCTCACCACAACTTGTTGAAGACATCAAGTGCCAATAACACCAATTTTGATTGAATGAAACATTGGACAATGCATATGTAAATATCAATGATAAACTCGCCTTTAAGAAATCATAAGATCAACACCAATTGTTAGTGAAGGAAGCATGATACAAAAAAGAGAATAGATAAATGAGATAATCACTTTAAAGCATAATCGTACTCCACCTTAGAGAAATAATAAAACCAATAAGTTACCAATTGTTATGAAAACAATTATTAAGAGAGAAATCATAAGCTTTGTGTAAAACCAGACCCTATAAATACATGTCATGACATACATGCATTGAGTAGCATGTTATTACGCTAGAAAAGCACCTAAGAATAGACGAAACCTGATATTGTACCTAACGGTACACTTAAATTGATTTAACCTTGAACTAGTTCAAATAGGAATTGTAGGATGAAATTTAATATTTTATAGTCCAGGAATGACTAAAAATGATTGTTCGGAGTTCGAGGGTTCATTTGGGGTAAAATTAGAAATTTTGATATTCAAGGGTAAAATCGTCATTTTGCCAATTAAGATAATAATTTGATCATGGAGTGAAATTTTTGACCAAGATTAACTATTTGGAGTATAATTTAATAATAGGAAGTGAAAAAGTTTAATTCTGGTGATTTTTGGAGTGTAGGGGCAAAATCGTAATGTTGCCACCCACGGACAAAATTTGAGATTTTGAGAGAATTTAGATCAAATTTGACAAATTGGAGAATGGTATGAGTATAAGGGGTGAAAAATATGTCTATGGGCAATTTTTCAATTTTTGGGGCAAAAATGTAATTTTTGACTTTTACGGGGGCAAAAGTGTAAATTGCAAAAAATTACTCCAGCAAGACTTTGGATGAGTCTGAGAATTTTATCTAAGCTATGAATATATGAGACAAGTGTATGGTGAAAATTTGGAAACAAATGGATGAAATTTTAAAAATGGGCCAATGGGAAAGTGACACGTGGCATTTTTTTAATGAAATAATATTATTTTAATGAAAAGTCAGCCATTTAAACCCAAATTTTGAGTGCTGGCCGGCCATAAGGAAGAAAAGAGAGGAAATAGAGAGGAAAGGAAGAAAAAAAGAAAAACCAAAGAGAAACAAGAAAATTCAAAGAGAAATTCACGGTTTTCGACCGTTTACGCGTCTAACAGTAAGATATTTCGATTTTAGCTTGATTTCTACCTTTCCTATGCCTTTATTTCCATTTAGCATGCTTGAGGAGAGAGATCAAAAAGTGATATCAAGGGCTGGACGAAATTCTAGGGGAGAGAAATTGAAATTTTTAGGTTTTGATTTTTAGTTAAATTGATAGTTTTAGTTAGTTAAATGTGTTTAGAAATTAAATTGGGCAAGAAATCATTAAATTTTCACAATACCCACTCTTGGCTGGATGCTCAATGCTGTACAATGATGATGAATTGATTTTATTCTAAGGGAAATGAAGAGAAAATGATGAAAAACGATTAAACGTGATAGAAAAAGAAAGTAGAAAATTAACCGAGTTAATGTCCCATTTTTGGCCGAATTTTTCAAGGAAGAGAGTGAGCTGATTTTGTTGTTTTTAGAAGGTTATTGGCTGATATTTAATGGTTAGAAATGTTGGAGAGAGAATGGGATGATTTAGAGCTAAAATGGAGCGCGTTAGCAATTTATCGGGCAAAGTGCCAAAAATAGGTTAATACCGCGTTTAAGCCGTTTTAGGCTATTGCATTTCATAGCATGCATTAGTATAGGATTTAAGTTAATTATATAGTGATTTAGCATCAATGTGATGAATTGTGTAAATTTTTGTAATGTGTCTAGGAGGAGAGCCTTCCGGAAAAGGCAAAGAAGTCGTACCCGACGAGTAGTGATCGGGGCGCTTAGAAAGCTTTTAGTTTGTACAAACGGTGAGTAAACTTATTATTATTGTAAATTATCTAGAGTTTATTTTTAAATGCCCTTTATGTATTTTATGAAATGAGAACGAGATTAAAACGGGATTTTTGATGTTTTAGGAATAAATGTGACAAATAAAAATATATTGTATTGATTATGAAATTGAGTAATTGGAGGCTACAAATTGACTTGAAAAATATATATTTTCCTAGGAATGACTTATGAGAAATGAGTATATGTGGCTATATTTTGTGAATGCATTGGGAAATTTATGTAAGTTGTTTTACTATGCAGGCTGGATAAATAAATAAAAACCACGTTATACTGTCGAAATTTTATTAAAATTGGTGGGTTAGTCACTGCAGTGACGGGTTTCCGTGGACTGCCTATTAGAGGGGCACAGTAAACCCAGTTATATAGTTACTCCGGTTGTAGAGGCGAGGAGGGTAACTCCTGGGGTAGTATTAGAGCTCACTTCACGTCGAACCCCCACGTGAATGTGTAACTCGGCCAACGCCAAGGGACGACTGGTTTTAAAAATAAAAATGTGTTTCACGTGTGAATATTTTAACACCCTTGGTGGACTCGGTTAGATGTCTCGGCCAAGGTGTCCCCGAGGATTAGTTTTGGCTGGAGCCTTGTTTTAATAAAAGACATAAGCCTTAACAACTATTTTGGTAAATTACAAATATTTTATGGTTTAAGAAATAAATTGAAAACATTATGAAATGGGTTGAAATTTGTTGTTTAAACTTGCCTCCATTTTACTCGCCTTTAGATATTTATGATAATGTCTGTTTACTCATTGGGATTGCAAAATCTCACCCAACTCCTTTCCACCCATTTCAGGTTCAGTATAGACTGTAGATAGCTGATCTCATCGAGGACTACCATTGGATCTGCATTTTCCAAATCGTAGGTTCACAGTCCTCTTTACTTTTGTTTATTCGAGGGCCCTCTTGTTATTGTAAATTAAATTAAATATTTTGGCTTACTGTATTTCAGTATGTATAAATTTATTTAGCTTTTACGCTATAAAAATTATTCAAGTATAACTCTATAAATATTGTTTTATAAGAAAATAGAATATTTTCCTTAATATTTCTTTTATTTTCTTATTATATTCAAATAATCGTAATTTCGTTTTAAATAAAGATTTTAGACTTTTAAACTCATTTTGAATATGAATTATGTGTTTTGTACTTGTATATTACGTTTTAGCCAGTTTCAAAATTTTTGAGAAAAAAAATGACCAAAATACCCCTGTGTGGCGAAAATTTTATTTTGATTGTTTTTGATCTAAAATAGTGTATATTCTCTAAAAACTAGATATTTAACAACGATTGCTCACAGGAAAGGAAAGAAACTGATATGTAAGCCTTGCGGGGTTCCGGTTGACATTCCGGATAATGAGTGTCAATCAGGGACGTTGCGGCGATTGTCATGGGCCTGAGGGAGGTTCCGGGTCGTGACACTTTGAATAAATGAGTATTTAAATAAATATTCAACATATTCATCTAATACTCAAGTATTCATGGAACTAGGCAAGTATGAGTATTTAAGTAGATTTTCACCACATGCATCAAATACTCATATTTTTCAAGATGTTTATGCAAATTAGTTCCAATGCATGTCCAAGGTATCATTAGTCATCAAGCATCATTCTCAAACATCATTAAGCATCATTAAGCATTCTCAATTTTCATCACGCATTCTCCATCATGGAGTACCATCAAGCATTCATTATATATATTCTCAATCATCATCATCATCAAGCAAGCATTAACAAGCAATATCAATCAATCATTTTCAAGGAATTCTCCAATTCATATAAAAATGGCAACTCAAGGAGAAATTCCAAATCAAAAGCATATCATTACTTAGCACTTTTAATCATCATCAATTATTCATATAACAAGCATTCTTCCAAATCATTGTCAAGAAAGCATTTCAAAAAATATTCTCCAAATTATATATGAAACTATCAATTCAAGGAGAATTTTCACATCAAGAAAATATCATTATTAATGAAGCATTCCTAAAGCATTTTGACCTTATTGCAATAATGTAAGAGAATATTATGATCAAGTAACCACAAACATAATTACAAGAAATAAAATGGCTATCTTCATTAATCATGATTCCAATTTTCTTTAACAAAATGCAAGCATGCTTTCAATTTTTCAAAAACAAAAATTGGACATATACTAATCAAAAATTATGTAAGCATTGATATTCAACGTGGTACATGTTATCTCTCATAACTCATGAGTGATACCAATGGTTATGGAATGTTGAAAGTAAAGTACTCAATTCATGAATATATTTAAGGTGAACATCCAAGTATCAGTGAATACCAATTTTCAAGATTCAAGAGATGAGTACTCAACCTAAACACATTAGGCATCCATTTCAAACTTAAGCTATAGGTCATATTTCATTTGAATCTCTAAGTCATTAAAGGATAACCTATAAGTTATAGTGACCAATTGATGTGCATCCACTTTTTAGATTATGTATACAATAAATCTCATGGAAGACATATTTAATATTCAAGTACACATTTAAGAAATATTTTAACTATGTCAACATACAATATATTGTACGATCAAACTTGACTTGAGTTATGAAATTAAGCATTAAAAGTAGTTATATCACTTAAGTCAAGTCTTTAGACTTCAATCATTAAGGTTAAGCAAAATTAAAAAGCATGTAAGCATGTAACTTGAACAAAGCAATAGATGACCCAAAAATATTTTTCATGAAGTTCAATGAGTTCATCCTAATCAAATTTGTATGCATAATCAAGAAATCATTTTTGAAACAATAATTTAAGCACCAACATAAAGCATATTTCAAGAATTGTTCCTAGATTAAGCATTTGAATATTTCAATTCTCAAAAATGATTTTTCGATGTAAGCATATGAGAAATGATAAAAACAATGAATTCTACACTCATGAGCAGTTTCAACAATTTCTCATCTTCAATTTTATCATTGTAAGCATATGAGAAATTATAAGATCAATACGAGTGCCATGTTTCGAAGTCGAAAAATTCAAGCATTTAATAGAGTTTTCCCATTTTTCAACAAGTGTTGCAATTTCAAGAACATGTATTTGCACCAAATGATCATGAAAGTGTTCATAATGCACGTTTTTAGAAACCAAGAATTATCTTTGAAATAAATTCACGAAAGAATTTAGTACAATGGACAAGAAGTGAGGTAATAAGACATTTTAGAACTTAAAACCTACCCATTTTGGCTTTAGAGTACTCAAGGATCGACTTCATAATCCTAGGGGTCGTTCCTTTGTCATTCTAGCTGCCTTGTTTACATTTTGTTCTCAAAGGGTTGACATTCATATGCTTGGGGGTCAACTTTACTGGATTCTTGGAGCATAAAGACCATAAAAAGTGCAAAAAAATGCAACTTGCCAAGATGCAATGATTTTAAACCATGGATTTATGTAAGGACAAGTTTGATTTTCAATTCAACCATGTTTAAAGCATCATTTTGAACTTGTATTCCCTAAGATTTTACAGCAAAAGTGTGAAAACTCAAATTTTTTCTCTCATTGCTCATGTTCACAAGTACTAAGAGGTTGAATAGCTCATTTGAAGAATTATGCCTTTAATATGCTCAAGGATGCTCAATTCTTATTGTGATGCATGAATATGATTTATAAAATGTACCACAAGTATATTAGGTAACATTTAATCATAATAAGCATCAAATTTAACATTTTCAATATTTTTTTAGCATATAGACAAAAATGCCCTTGAGGACATTTAAGCATTCATTTGTAAAGAAAACAAGTTGTAATAACATTTTCAACACAAGGCATATTGGTTCAAGTTTTATATCATTGAAATCATTGTAACCTCAAGCATGACAAACTATGCAAATAGATTTGTTCGCTTTCTTGAAAAATGTCATCAATGTCAAATTTCACACTCAAGATCATGCTTAAGACTACCCTTTCAATCAATTTCACAAATCATAAGAAAAATACCAAGCAAAAGAAATTTGTGCAATTTTTGTACATATATCAAATCAATTTTGTTCAAGCAAGCTTTGGTCATAAAGATGAAAGAATTAATCAAAAGGAACAAAGAGGTTTTTCAAGAAAATCATTTAAAAATATTTAAGTTTTTTTAAAAATTTATCTTTGAAACATATAAGATTTAAGTTAGATATGCTTAGTGTAAAATCATGAGCTCGATGTCACTCAATTTCTTTAATTATGCTCTAAATAATATATGAAATGTGTAATGAGCATAATGAAACATATTTATCTTTGTCAAGGGTCATTTTTAAATATCAAACAATCATGTACCAAAAATGTCTTTATGATCATTCAAGCTTACAAGCAAGTATGCACATCCAATAAGAACAAGTCAATAGGCATTTTCATCATGAAACAAACTGTTAAATTCTTAAATCATTATAAGCTCAAGGATGGAAAACATTTCTCTCATATAAGCTCATTTTACTTTAAAAGTACCAATTTAAGTAATCAAAGCTTATCATACTCAAATTTAACCAACTTGAAACATTCAAATAAGTCTTAAATGACAAAGTAAAGTTGTTCAAGTGGTTAAATTATCTTAGACACAAGGAAATAAAAAAGCTAACTCTTCAAACTCAATTTTCCTTATTTATGCTACTTAAATAGGCAATTATGTAAATCAATCTATTAATCACATTAACCACTTCGCATGTCATCAACATCAAACCTTTTATGCTTAAAGATATGCTCAAAACTCATTTTTTCCAAAAAAAAAAATTATGAAATCAATTTCACAAAACATGAGGAAATTATATCAAAGCAAATTTTCACAATCAAGCAAAATCAATAAAACTCAAATATATGAGAAAAACAAGCAATTTCCTTAAAAAAATTAACAACTTTTGACATAAGCATGAGGATATATTCAAGATCAACCATAAGCATATATTCAATATTTAGGATCATACTTCCTTCAAGATTATGCACTTTATAGCATGAATCATATCAAATCAAAATGCATAACCAAAATTTATCAATAAAGTTGAAGGAGAGTAGACAAATAATTATACACTTAATATTCAAGCAAGAAAAGTTAATCAAATTCTCAATAAAGAAAAGCAAATAACTTGAGAAATCAAGCTAAATCAATTCAATCAAAACAAAATAAAAGCAACCAATCAAAGTTCACAATTTGACAAATAAGGGACTTTTGATAAGGAAATCGCCAATTTTTCTTCATGTGTCTAGAGAGCTTTAAACCTTCAAAAGTTTGTTCCTCCTTGCTCTAGCACCCTTACAAAAGACATTCTCATTTGATTTTTGGTATCCAAATTTCTTTGGATCCGTGAAAGTTAGTCTCATTGCACATAGTTCCTTTTGGAATCCACATTTGTCTAATCCTATAAGTTAAATGTTTTCTAATTGGACAAATGCATAATAATGACCATAAAATTTACAATAATTGCATTTGATCATCTTTAAAAATGGAGAATGCATGAGAAATTTTTGCTTGTCATTTATCGAATCTTCAAGCTTTATTTTTACATCTAAATTCTCATTTTCTAAAACATCAATTTCTTTTGGCAAGCTTCAAAATTAATTTTCAATTTTTCATTTTCTTTTTCCCAATCATTTTTCCTTTCAATAAAAATTCATTTTTAACACTAAGCTTTGAAATCATTTTCTTGTCTTTCAAATTCATTTTCTCAAATACACATGGTAATTCTTCAAAGGCATTTTGCAATTCACCAAAAGAATATGAAAAAGGTTCACAAAGTGATAAGTTTACCTTAAGCTCTTCAAGAGCCATGAGGCACGATTTGAATTGGATTGAGGATTGAATTTCACTTGATTCCTCATATCTAATTGCCTTGCCACATTTTTAGCATTGACCTTCATAAGGGTTTTTTTTTTTGAATTCTTCTTCCTTCTTTGTTTCCCCATACAACTTTTCTAATTTCTCCTAAATCTTTTTGGCTCTTTCACACTTGGAAACTCTATTGTATTCTCTATTCCCAAGTGCACAAAGGAGAATGTGCATGGCTTTAGGATTGAGTTGTACCACGTTTATGCCATTTGTATCCCACTCTTTTTCTTACTTGGTTGGCTTGTATGGACCATTAACAATTGTATTCCAAACATCATAATCGTTGGCTTGAACAAAGAACTTCATTATAATCTTTCAAGAAGCGTAGTTCTCAGCATTAAATAGAGGAAGGTCTACAATTGATTGCCATTCACCAAGAATTGTTGCAATAGAGTTCATGGTCATGTCTTGGAGTTAACAAGAATCACTCAAAGGTTTTAAACCTACAAAATTGAGTTCCAGCTCTTATACCAATTGTTAGAAGTGTTAGCTCTATAATAATAACAAACTATCCAAGAGGGGGGTGAATTAGATTTTTAAAAATTCTTTTCAACAAATTTAAACTTTATATGAAGGCAAGTTTGAAAATAAGTTTTCCAAATTTGTTCACTTTAAAACATGCCAAAAGTAATTTAAGCTAAGTATTGACAAAATAAGTTGAAAATATACTTTCAAACTCTTTAAGGCAAAATGCACTAGTGTAAAATTTTTACAAGCTTCCAATCAAGTCAAGCTAAAAATAATTTTCATAATTTTGTTTTTCTATCAAAGTCTGTTAATAATAATTTGAAGGGTATATTAAAGAATAAACAAGTTAAGAAAAAATTTGATAAATTCTTTAATGTAAATGCATAAATTAAAGGAATGAAAAATAAAAAGAGAAGGCACAATATTTTTATAGAGGTTTGCCTCCTTACTTACGTTCTCTTCTTTAGCTTACTAAGAAATTTCAAATCCACTATAAAAAGTACTTTTTAAGGTTTGAACATAACCTTTACAATGTCTTTCAAGGATCAAGCACAACCTCTCAATACAATACCTTATATGGATCAAGCATAACTTTCACAATGCGTTCTAAAGGCTAAGGCACAATCTTTTCTCTCTCACAATTTTAAATAGCAAGGATGCCTCTAAAAGGTGGGTTTTACTAAGTAAGTTGTGAGACCTCGACCTTCACAAACATGTAGCAGAGGTAGACTTTACTATAAAGAGCAGGGGTAGTTTGGTCATTTTCTTGACAAGCTCTTAAAATTGGGTTTTCTAATGTTATTAAGGCCTAAGTAGGCCTAAGACATAAATGAATGATGAAAATAAGGATAAAATGACGAAGGAAATAGAAATAATAATGATTTCCAAGGTAGGGGCAAAATGGTCATTTTTCATCTCTAGTCGAAATTTTTTAGTTTTCATGAATCTGAGTATTTCTAGACTATTATGGACTTTGTCCCAGTGTCAAAAGAGTAAAAAGATTGCATAAAGGATTGGAGGAAGACAAAGCCAACTTGTTAAGGGTATTTTCGTAATTTAAGTGAAGTTTGGATAAGCTTAGGCTATAAATATCTCATTTCTCCAGCAACTTCCTCATTTTTCTAGCAGCTTCTTTTTCTTTTTCCTCCTATCTCACGTTTTTTCATCTTCCATGAAAGCCTCCCTTAATGCATCCATAACTCTCTCTCTAGCTTCAATTTTCATGCTTTTGAGCACTTTTCATAGAACCATTTTGTGCCTTTTCACTCTTTCACTTTAAAACCCTCAAAAGTCTTTCCTCAACACTTTCTCTCATTAGTTGGACATTTTAGAGAGAGAGAGACTTTCCATGATAGCTTGAGTATTCTTGAGAAGGAATTTAACTAAAAATCAACCAAGGTGAGTAATGAATGAGGATTGATTTTAGGTTGTTGATAATGGCTAGTAATTGGAGTTGTGAGTTGTTTTATTGTTGAAGTTTGTTTATTTATTTTTAGTGTTACTAGAGTAGAAAGAATAGCTCGAAATTCGGGCTGTGACAAAAGGTGGTATCAGAGTTCTACGTTTAGTCGAATCCTAGGGATTCTCGTGTCAGTCGGTGGAGTTGTCGAGGTTAAAGTAGAGTCTTGTTTATGGTTTGTGACTGCAGCACAATTCATAGACAAGAGGCTATATGAACTCCTATTCCTAGTAACCTACTCTCTTGCTAACATTATGCAAAGGTCATAAGTGGTGCCGTTGTCCAGGTTTGAGATGCCACCCGAGACACAAGCTGTTGTTGGAAAGATTTTAAGTAAATGCTTCTAATGAAAGGTTAATGTAATAACAAATCCCTCCGATTAAAGATGGAGGAAATCTAGAGTTAGACTAATAGGTCCGTAATGACTTATTCATTCAGTGGAGTTATAATTTAAGCCCAGAATTGTCAATGGAAGAAATTGGATGACATTGGATCATTATTGAGGTCAATATAAAGGAACACATACGATAATAGTAATAAGGGGCACTCTTTGACTGGAATGAATAGTGATGGTTGTAATTTATTTGGAGTGTATAGATCTAAGTATTGAGGAAGGTGTAAAATGATGTTTATGTGCATGAAGGTAAGTGCACCATGTTAAATGAGCTTGTCATGCCCCTATGGAAATGGTGTGGGCTTTTGAAATATTTTGTAAGTGTACAAGTGTCGACTATGTACATAGCAGCTTAGATGGAGCTAGTTTCGATTTCAATTAAGTAATTGCAAGATCCCAAGGTTCGATTTGAACTATTATGGTTTATAGTTATAAGTACATGAATTAGCTTAAGGGTGAAATTCAGTGACTATTATAATTGATCTGTGGTCATAAAGTGAGAGGTTGGTAAACAAATTTTCTCTAAGGAGGAGCATGAGCTTTGTTATGCTGTGTGTGAGGTCAAAGGATTAAAGAACTAGTTGTGGATTTGATAGCTTGAAGTTAAATAACTGAGAGATTTTGAATCTAGTCTAAATGCCATATAGAGTTCTATAGTTGGGTTTGATATATGAATTGCTTTAACGATCAATTTAAAAGTCTATTGGGTTCAGTATGCAATCTATGATAAAAATGATCAGTTCCGAATGTGATCTTCACAGAGGTAAAAGATTTAGGAAATATCAATTTTTGGATAAGTTCTAAGAGGGAGTTTCTACATCCTAAGTTTAAGAAATTTTGATTTTTATAGCCGCAAGGGCGAAATGCAACAGTTAAGTAAATCATATACTTTATAAATGTAATTGGTTAAGGATTGGTGAGTAAAGTTAATATCTTAACACTAAGTGGTGTACAACTTGATGTTTAGGTATTTAAGAGTTATTTGGAAACAATTGTCTAATCAAGTTGTATTAAAATGTTATGGTAAAGGTATACGATTGTTAGTAGTGGAATATGCCTAAAGGATGATCTTGGCATACCACAAAAGGGTGAAATATGGAGTAAACATGTCGAAACTGAGGAAAGTAAGAAAGGGGTTCTTACACATGGTAATGGATGTTAACATTTAAATGGATGTGTATATGTATAGGAGGAGTTACTCATGTCATTGGTGGCAACAAAAAATTGTTCTTAGCAATTTGAGCTTTGAACACAACATGCGTGGTGGGTTGCATAGGTGGTATTATAAGATACTAAATTGACATAATATACGCTATTGGAAATAATTATGAAAATGGGGGAAGAATAAATTCTAGAATTTTGAAGTAATGATGTGAGTATAAGTAGAATGATCAAGATAAACAAAATTCATGATGATACTAAGTTGAAATGGTTAAACTATTTGAGTTATAAGATAAGAGAGACAACTAGTTGCGAATACAAAGGAATTGTGGAACACTAGGAGCAGTGAATAATTATGTGTGTGGTGTTATACGTATATGGTAAAGTTATTACACAATATGGAAAGATTGTCCTAAGGTGGAATTTATTGATTGTTGACAAGTGTTAAGGGATAAGATGAATTTGAAGTATTGGCTTGGCCTATTATATGTGATAAATACAAAAGAATATAAATGGTTATGGAAATCGTGATGTAAGCTCGGAGGAAAACTAAACAGTCGATGATGATCAATACAGTAACCTTAAATATAGATGAATAGTGTTGATTAAGTAAACTCTAGCAGCCACCGCGCCGCATTGCTAGGAGCACCTCATGTCTAGGATGCATGAATAAGATGTAAAGGGCATGAAGTTGAATTTACAAGCTGAATTATGGTCCTTGGACTTGATGTTAAGCTTCGTTAATTGGAGTTTTAAGGTTTTGGATAAGTATTTATATGAATGAATTGGAAAGTTTCTTTATTGCCTTATATATTGACATGTAGGTAAATAAGACAAGAGATTAAGCCTTGTTAAAGGCTAAGGAAAAGTGAATGAAAAGTAAGGTAAATAATGGGAGAAATATGGATGTTGCTATGATGAACATAAGAAGCTTAAGAATAATCAATGCAAATATACTAAGATAGTTGTGTGGTCCAAATTAAGGACAATAATGCCTTGGGAGATTTGAAAATAATGTCCGTTGGAACCGATGAGGTGAAATGTCATTGAGCATATATTGGATTGTTAAAGTTATGAGTGGTTTTGAAGGTAAGCTTTTGATTGTTTAAGTCCTCAACTGAATTCCACCAAAAGATGTGTTTAAGTGTTTCGAAAGTGTATTGAAAAGCATAAGAGAATATATTAGTTAACTTGCCATAAAAGATCGAAATGGCATGGCCATGAGAGGCTCATGAGCAACCAAGCAATGTATAAGTAAATGTGCAAGGGAGTTATGATTGATAGATAAGAGTAGAACTTTAATGATGGGACGGTGTTCACTGCTTTAGATATTGAACCATAAGTTATGGGCTTGTATCCACTTCGTGAATACTTTGGTGAAATAATTCGAAAGAGTTCTCACAATGTGAACATATTAAAGCTTAAGGAGCTAATAGTTATATAGCGAAGTTGGTGTTCGTGATTGATATGTCTCGTAAGATAAAGGTACACTACAAGTCTAAGAATGTTTGGAAATATTGGTTTGAGAAAATGATTATCTTACCATTATGTAGACCCGATAATGCTATGGTCTTGATACGCTTATGGAGGCAAAGTATACAATGGTAAAAAGTGTTTCCCTCATATGTTTTATTTCATTTTGAGTAATTATCAAAGTAGAGTACCTGATAAGGGTAAGCAAGGATTGAACTATGCTTTAAATGCTTAGTGAATAATGGCAATATGCTCTAGTTAATTGATATTACCTTTGGTGAGGAAATAGCAATACACAACGAGATTCGTAGAGATCTACTTGGGAAAGAGATGATAATTTGATATTTCAAGTAAGCATGTACGAGTAAAGATTTTGGTAATAAGCCATGATTTAGAGTCAAGATACAAGAATATGAATTGGGACTAAGTAATGTTTGGATGACATAAGAATATAATATATATGTTGGAAGTACGAAAGACAATTAAGAAGTAAAGAAGACTTTTAAGGATTGTGGTATAGCATAAATGTAATGATCAACTAAAGGTAAATTTGAAAGATCAACAAAATAGTAAGGCATACATGATACTAGAGGGTAACTTGATGAAAATGATAATTAGTGATTGTGACATGTTTATGACAATGTGGCGCAAGAATGAGCGGCAGGATGAAGCTTACACATGTGATTAGAAATGATAAGAAAAGAGTATAAGCATGTAAATTATATGAAGTTATGCATAGGCACAATGAGAATCTGTGTGGATTACATACGGACCAATTTATCGTAGGATGTAAAGTAAATGGTGATTTAAACATTCGAAGGGGTAATCTGGAGTTGATTATACCTTAATATTCATGGATTAAACTTGGCCTATGGGAATGAATTGGAAAAGTAAAAAGGGAAACATGAGCTATGAGAATATGAAGATGAACCTAGGTTAAGGATTAGAATCAATAGAGGAAATTTACTTCAAAGTAATTGATGAGGGTTCCTACATGTAGTAATGGATGATGATTCTTAAATGTGTATGCACATACATACATATGTATATATATATATGGAGATGAATATGTGATTAATTAAAGTGAAGAATTATTTATGGTGATTTGAGTTTTGAATTTGACATGCTTAATGAGTTGTATAGATAACGCGATGATGAGAGTTACCATTAGAAGTTGAGCTATGTGAGTAAAGGAGAATTCAGGTGCAATAGAGAAAGAAGGGTTCTTAAGGAATTGGAATTTACATCGTGGTTGAGCCATACCAATGGATTAATATGATCAAGATGTAAGGATTAACAAAGTGTTATATCATAGTTAAATTAGACTTCCACGAAGCACTAGTGCCACAAATGGAGAATAAACGATGATAGTACCCTAATGCGAGTAATTAGAGGAATTGATTTAGAAGATGAAGCTTAACTTTGTTAATAATGATTCAACATATGAGGAGAAACCAATTGCTATTCTTGATAGACAAGTCAAAAGCTCCACTCAAAGGATGTAGTCTCAGTGAAAGCATTATGGCGAAACCACACTAGTGAAGAGGTAATGGGGAAGGCTGAAGAGAAGTTGTAGACAAGTATCCACACCTCTTCAATGCACATAGGTGCACTGTCTTATAGTTTGATTTAAATTCAAGGATCGAATTTCTTTTAATGGGGGAGAATGTGAGACCTCGACCTTCACAAACATGTAGCAGAGGTAGACCCTATGATGTGGAGCAGGGGTAGTTTGGTCATTTTCCTGGTGAACTCCTAAAAGTGGGTTTTTTAAAGTTATTAAGGCCTAAGTAGGCCTAAGACATAAATGAATGATGAAAATAAGGATAAAATGACGAAGGAAATAGAAATAATGATGATTTCCAAGGTGGGGGTAAAATGGTCATTTTTCATTTTTGGTCAAAATTTTTTAGTTTTCATGAATTTGAGTATTTCTAGACTATTATGGATTGTGTCCCAGTGTCAAAAGAGTAAAAAGATTGCATAAAGGACTGGAGGAAGACAAAGCCAACTTGTTAAGGGCATTTTTATAATTTAAGTGAAGTTTGGATAAACTTAGGCTATAAATATCTCATTTCTCCAATAGCTTCCTTATTTTTCTAGCAGCTTCTTGTTCTTTTTCCTCCCATCTCACGTTTCTTCATCTTCCATGGAAGCCACCCTTGAAGCTTCCATAACTCTCTCTCTCTTTCTAGCTTTAATTTTCATGCTTTTGAGCACTTTTTCATAGAACCTTTTTGTGCTCTTTCACTCTCTCACCTTAAAACCCTCAAAAGTCTTTCCTCAACACTTTCTCTCACTAATTGGACATTTTAGAAAGAGAGAGAGAGAGAGAGAGAGACTTTCCATGATAGCTTGAGTATTCTTGAGAAGGAATTCATCCACAAATCCACTAAGGTGAGAAATGAATGAGGATTGATTTTAGGTTGTTGATAATGGCTAGTAATTGGAGTTGTGAGTTATTTTATTGTTAAGGTTTGTTTATTTATTTCTAGTGTTACTAGAGTAGAGAGAATAGACAGCCAGTCAAATGGTAATTGGAAGCTAGTTAGGAATAACTAGTGGGGCTTAATTTAAGAAATAGCTTTTAGAATTGTATTTATGCAAATTGGGTTGGTTGTGATGTTGGTGTGTGATAGGTTCCAACAAGACCTCACATCTTCATTTGGAGCAATAGTTGAAGTTGAAGTCGAGTAAAGATTCAACAAATACCAATAAGTGAACTTGTATTTCAAAATTGTTTTGGGAAATGTAAATGTATTTGGATTAAACATTTGAATGATTTTATCCAACCTTTCTTTAAAAATGTGTGCTGGGGAACAAGCCCTTGATAAAATATTTTGATGTTGTAAAAATGTGAAATGTGTGAAAAGATGAATCCATGTGCTCTTATATTATGTTGGTATGTATATATATGAATATATGTTGTGCATTGATGAATAATGTTGTGTGATGATGTTGAAGTGTGCGAGTAGGAAGGGCACACATGATGGTGTTAGAGTCCACACATGATGATGTTGAAGTGTGCGAGTAGGGAGTGCACACATGATGATGATATTGCATTGAGCTGAGTGTGGCGGGATGGTATGCCTGATGATGTATGTATATATATGTGTGTTATAGAAAGTTTATGAAACAAATTGTGATTGTGTTGTATGTTGGCATTGTTAATTACTCCAAAATTGCTTTTCATTTCAACAAGAAGATGGCTTTTGATATAACAAGACCCCTTTTAACCAAATTGCTTTGTTTTTCATTGCAGCGAGATTCATTTTCGCTACAGTGAGAAACTCTCGGGTTGGAGGGGGGTCACATTGGCCTTGTTCTCGCTGCAGCCATAAATTTGCTGAAGCTTCTCGCTGTAACGAGAAACTCTTGGGTGGTTCCAAATTTTCTAGTGCAGTGCCTTCATTTTGACATGGATTTTGACCACATTCCAGTCAGAACTGGGCAAAGTGGTAAACATAAAAGTTGTAGCCCAGCCTCTTAGCTTTCTAATGGTCAAAAATCATGTCAATTGGACTTCTTTAGTGGGAGATATTTTTGAAAAACCAAAACATATGCAAACTAAGAATGTTTGTCGCTGTAGCGAGAAACTTGCTATCATGCTTGCTACCTTGCTTGATTTTGAAATATTTTTCATCCATTTAACTTCACAGATTGATCATGGGTTTTTGCAAAACTATGAGATTATTAATCAAAGTTTGAAATGAGGGGTTTTTAGTAAGAAATTAAATCAATTGCATTGTTTTGAAACAAGTGCATCATGATTTCCAAGTTCTCCTTATCGATTGCTTGTTCCCTTCTTATATTCACTCATTGAGTTTTATACCCATGTTTTTAAACTTCATGCTTTCAGATTTGGAGGCAGTTGGGACCTAGATTAAGTGTCCACGTATGCTCGTCTTCTTGGTAGGTACTATGGCATCTCAGTAATAGTACCTTCACTTAAAGTCACTCCGCTGACGGTTGAGAGTCTTTTGTCTGTGTACACGTATATGTAATGTAAACTACTAAGAGTCATGTTATAAATGAAGTATGTACATGTTGGATTGATGATGATGCCCTTATGAGATGGCAATGAATGACAGTACTTTGAGATAATACAAATATGAATATTTGGTTGGTATAAAATATTACTGAAACATTCATCGTTGAGAATTACAACACATGGTTTTAAAGATGATGGATGGAATGAGGAACAGGATCTCATAAAGAGGCTTGCTTGGGCCTAGTGGGCTATTACCATGAGCCCATGCGTCGATCATAACTCAGAATTTGGGTTGTGACAAAAGGACAATATAGGAAGAATATGATGAGTATAAAAATGATGACAAAAGATAGGAATGAAGACACATAGGAATTAAAGCACAAGAAAGCTTAAAAGGTTGGTGAAAGAATTAAATTTGCTTGCTCTAGCTTGGTTTCTCTCTCTTTTTCTTCATAAGGTTTGATTCTTATTCAAATTATGTTTTTCTCCACTTTTCTAACCTTGTAAATGTGTTGGAGAAGTTCCTTTTATAGTTAGATTTCAAAATCAAAGGCAAGGGAGGTTTAAAACCAATTTATACAAATTTAAAAAAATTATTCAAACAAGTTCAAAAATCATTAAAGCAATTTCAAAACTCATTCAGATGATTTTGAAACTTTTCACATGGAAACACTTAGGTACTTCAAAACTTATTTAACAAAGTTTTAAAACTATTCAAAAAAGTTCAAAAAACTTATTTAAACAAGTTCAAAAATCATTCAAACAAGTTCACAGATCACTCAAACAAGTTCAAAGATCATTGAAACAATTTTGAACACTTTTGTCATTCAGAGCTATAATCATTTGAAAGCTAATAAAGTTAACAATATCCATGGTCAATTTCTATCGTTTGCTTTTGCCTTGGGCAATCTCTCATCAAATGTCCATACTGGCCACACCCACAGCATAACCCAGTCGCTCTATGGCACAGTTAACCATTTGCCTTCCCATAATAATTACATAAAACACCCTTCCTCTTCAGGCTCAAATTAGATGGTCCGCTAGGCTACTCTCGTTTAGAATGTGGGCTAAATGAATCACTATTTCTTAGTGGTCTACAAGTAAGAGTAGTTTCCTCACGACTTTGATGGAGTATAGATACTGAACTCCTAGTTGTACTAAAATCTCTTCGGCCCTAGCAGCCTTGTGCTCGAGCACTTTGGCCCCTATTTTTTTACCTTCTAGTTTCCATTCTCTAAATTTCAATCAATCCAGCCACATCCACCACTATCGTGTAGGAGGGAAATCTTTGGGTGACAAAGACTCTAAACAGTGACTTAATTAGTCCCCTAACAAACCTTTTTCTCACGACCCAAATTCTGGGCCATGACCGGCGCATGGACCTAATGGACGTAGTCCACTAAGCCCAAGCAAGCCTATTAATCTGACATATTCATCGTTTCGTCATAAACTGCTAAGTCATATATCATAACTTAGAATCGAAATAATATTGAACATTGCCCCTCATACTGGCATACCAAACAAGTGTATATACACTGTCTACAAGATGTATCTTAATAATTCATATTAGGTTCGTCTATTCATAACAAAAGAAGACTCGATGTCTAGCGGAGAGACTTGTCGAATGTACAGCTACTGAATGCCGAGACACCTACTAAAAGATGGATACAACCCCACGATGACACTTCGTCCTAGTTATCGGCTGTCTCTTAATCTGAAAACATGAAGTTGAAAGCGGTGAGCATAAACTCAATGAATGAACAAGAAGGGAACAAGCATACCATAAGGAATGTTTATTGAAATCATGATGCACTCATTTTCTCAAAACAATGCAATTTGTTCTAGTTCTTAGTAGAACCCCTCATGTAAACACCTCATGAGTAAATCACTTAAAAGATCCATACTCAACTATGGTACCAAAGAATCGAAAAATATAGCAAAACCCACAAGTTAGCCAAAATGGACAGAAAGTTTCTCGCTACAGCAAACTTCATTCTCGCTGCAGCGAGAACCAAGTCTAGTTAAGGCCCTCAAACCCGAGAGTTTCTCGCTGCAGCGAGAATGAATCTCCTTGCAGCGAGGATCAGAACATCAAGGAAAAAGTCTCATTTTCCCTTAAAACAAGCCATCCTGCTAAAATAACAATAGCAACATGTAACACATGTAAACTCCCAAATTTCAACAAATCAAATGTTCACATATTTGCATTTACAACCATATACCCATCATCATCATGCACACTATCCCATCATCATCATCATACACACCATCCCATCATCATCATTCCCAGCTCATGCGCACTCCTTACTCGCACATGTCTAGGTCATCACCGGGTTATGCGCACTCTCTACTCGCACATAACCGGGTCATCACCAGGTTATGCACACTCTCTACTCGCACATAACCGGGTCATCATCGGCTTATGCGCAGTCCCTACTCGCACATAGCCGAGTCAATATCATTACACAACAATGTATTCATATATATATATCAACACAATGTGGTAGTGCAAGAATCAATAATAGTCACATGTCACAAGATGAAGACAATCTATCAAAAGCTTGTTCCCAAGGCACTTGTTTTTATGAAAAGCTGGATAATCCATTCAAATGTTTGACTAATACATTATATCCCTAAAACAAGTTTCGAAATGCAAGTCCACTCACCGGTATTAGGAGTAGAAATACTCCTATTTTTAGTCTGTAGGTACAGTCCTTTACCCGTATCCAATGGCTCACCACCTAGCCATAATCCATGACACATATTCTAATTAAATTATGTCTAACAGTCATAAGCTATTTCAGGCTCGATATATATATGACATGAAATGAAAAATGCACGAGTAGCCATCTAGACCCGGTATTAGCTTAAGTCGATTTTTCATCCGATAAATTGGCCAATGCGTCCAATTTAACTCCAACTTGCTCCATTTCTTTTCCAATCCCTCAATTCACCAAGCACAAACTAATTAACACACAATTAGGTAAAATTTATCTTCATTCTTCTTCTTGGAACTTTTGGACAACAATGGTACACTAACTCTGTGATTTTTCCTACTTAATTTTCTCACCATTATTCATTAATTCCTACACCAAAAACTATTATTTCTTAATCAAATCACGTAGAATAATATCCTATTCTTCCTCATTATTCACCTAGAGAATTCGGCTATTGATGGGCACCAAACCTTTGGTGGTTTTCTTCACTTGTTTTCATGCTACACATCATTAATCACCTAAAAACACTAACATACCTAAAAATCAAACCAATCCAAGATCATTCTCTCTCCATACCCATTTTGCCTACGACTTATTCACTATGAAATCATGTTTCTGAACCATAGAAATAAGAAAATAAAGCATAGGTATGGTAAATCTCAAGTAAAAATAAAGAATTTTCACTTTACCTTGCTTAATTCCTTGGAATCCCACACTTTTTCTTCAATTTTCCCACCTAGGGTTTGTGTTCTTTCCTTTCCTCTTCACTTCATGCTTTGGCCAGCCATATGGGTGAGACTAAGAGAGTTTTAAATAGATTTTACAAGGAAATTCTAGAATGATCCAAGCTTTACACATGGCATGTTTCCATTGGTCCATGTGTAATACTTATCCATTAAGCAATCTCTCTCTACCACATAAAATGTTTTAATTATCCACAATGTAAAATGTCAATGGCTGAAATCCATGGGCATGACAAGTGTCAGGTGGTGTAAAATTCCAAAAATTCCCATTTTGTCTTTGGGTGACAAAATTACCATTTTGCTCTTAGAACATGAAAATCATCAAAATTTTTATTTCCTTGTCATTTCACCCATATTTTCATCATTCATTTATGCTTTAGGCCTACTTAAGTCATAATATTGTTTAAAACTTACTTTTATGGGCTTATTGAGAAAATGACGAAATTACCTCTGATTAGGGGTATCGTGTATATTTCTTTTTACGAGTCTATAAAGGTCAAGGTCTCACATTCTCCCCCACTTAAAGAAATTCAGTCCCCGAATTTAAATTCAACTATAAGGTGACTTACCTCTTTGCAACAAGAAGGTGGGGATACTTTGTCCGCATATCTTCCTCGGCCTCCCATGTTACCTCTTCACTAGTGTGGTTTCGCCATAACACTTTCACTGAGGTTATATCTTTCGAACGAAGCTTTTTAACTTGCCTATCAAGGATAGCTATCGGTTGCTCCTCATAGGTTAGATCATCTTGGAACTGAATGGTTTCATACCGTATTATATGTGATGGATCCGGGTTATACTTCCTACTCTAACTCGGGCCCCAAAAGTTTCCTTTCTCCCACCTCTAGCCATCCAATAGGTGACCTACATCTCCGTCCATACAATGCCTCAAATGGTGCCATTTGGATGCTAGTTTGGAAACTGTTATTGTAGGCAAACTTCACTAGGGGTAGATATTAATCCCACCTGACCCCAAGGTCTATTACACAAGCCCTCAACATATCTTCCATACGGGTCGTCATCATCTCTACAACCCGATTAACTCCTTGTAGGCCTGCCGCCAAATCCTCAACGGTAATACCCCCAGCTGAGTGTCTATCTACATCACTTGAGGACTGTCCCTCCTTTCGCCTACCCACAGGCGTATCCACCCTCACCGGCCTAGTGGCCCTACCACGTCTACCTCAACCCTTTAGGGTGGATGCTCATGGCCTATCTGTCATCTCAGTAGGAGCATCTTGCTCCCCCATCCGTCTTGAGGCGGCTCGTGTCTTAGGCGGCATTCTTACCAAGACAAGAGTAAACACCTGTTACTAAACACATTTCATAATCATACTCAAGGAAAAAGGTGGTTTCTAAGATAGGGAATCTATGCGGTCCCTTGGTCGTAAAATGTGCCGCGATTCACACTTCACAACCGAAATTCCCACATAAAAACCTCACACTCCACTAGACTAACAAATGGAAGTCCTAGGACCTAGACAAACCTAGAGCTCTGATACCAACTTTGTCACGACCCAAATTTTGGGCCATGACCAGCGCATATACCCAATGGACGTTGTCCACTAAGCCCAAACAAGCCTATTAATCTGACATATTCATCATTTCATCATAAACTGCTAAGTCATATATCATAACTTAGAATCAAAATAATATTGAACATTGCCCCTCATACTGACATACCAAACAAGTGTATATACACTGTCTACAACATGTATCTTAATAATTCATATTAGATTCGTCTATTCATAACAAAAGAAGACTCGATGTCCAGGGGAGAAACTTGTCGAATGTACAGCTACTGAATGCCGGGACACCTACTAAAAGATGGATACAACCCCACGAGGACACTTTGTCCTAGTTACCGGTTGTCTCTTAATCTGAAAACATGAAGTTGAAAGCGGTGAGCATAAACTCAGTGAATGAACAAGAAGGGAACAAGCATACCATAAGGAATGTTTATTAAAATCATGATGCACTCATTTTCTGAAAACAATGTAATTTGTTCTAGTTCTTAGTAGAACCCCTCATGAGTAAATCACTTAAAAGATCCATACTCAACTATGGTACCAAAAAATCGAAAAATATAGCGAAACCCACAAGTTAGCCAAAATGGATAGAAAGTTTCTCGCTGCAGCGAACTTCATTCTCGCTGCAATGAGAACCAGGTCTGGTGAAGGCCCTCAAACTCGAAAGTTTCTCGCTGCAGCGAGAATGAATCTCGCTGCAACGAGGATCAGAACATCAAGGAAAAAGTCTCCTTTTCCCTTAAAACAAGCCATCATGCTAAAATAACAATAGCAACATGTAACACATGTAAACCCCCAAATTTCAATAAATCAAATGCTCACATATTTGCATTTACAACCATATACCCATCATCATCATGCACACCATCCCATCATCATCATCATACACACCATCCCATCATCATCATTCCCAGCTCATGCGCACTTCCTACTCGCACATGGCTAGGTCATCACTGGGTTATGCACATTCCCTACTCGCATATAATCGGGTCATCACCAGGTTATGCACACTCCCTACTCGCACATAACTGGGTCATCATCGGCTTATGCACACTCCCTACTCGCACATAGCCGAGTCAATATCATTACACAACAATGTATTCATATATATATCAACACAATGTGGTAGTACATGAATCAATAATAGTCACATGTCACAAGATAAAGATAATCTATTAAAAGCTTGTTCCCAATGCACTTGTTTTTATGAAAAGCTGGATAACCCATTCAAATGTTTGACAAATACATTATATCCCCAAAACAAGTTTTGAAATGCAAGTCCACTCACCGGTATTAGGAGTAAAAATACTTCTATTTTCAGTCCGCGGGTACAGTCCTTTACCTGTATCCAATGGCTCACCACCTAACCATAATCCATGACACATATTCCAATTAATTTATGTCTAATAGTCAAGCTATTTCAGGCTCGATATATATATGATATGAAATGAAAAATGCACGGGTAGCCATCTAGACTCAGTATTGGCCTAAGTCGATTTTTCATCTGATAAATTGGCCAATGCGTCCATTTTCACTCCAACTTGCTCCATTTCTTTTCCAATTTCTCAATTCACCAAGCACAAACTAATTAACACACAATAGGCAAAATTTATCTTCATTCTTCTTCTTGGAGCTTTCGACCAATAATGGTAAACTAACTCCGTGATTTTTCCTACTTAATTTTCTCACCATTATTCATTAATTCCTACACTAAAAACTATTATTTCTTAATCAAATCATGTAGAATAACATCCCATTCTTCCTCATTATTCACTTAGAGAATTTGGCTATTGATGGGCACCAAACCTTTGGTGGTTTTCTTCACTTGTTTTCATACTACACATCATTAATCACCTAAAAACACTAACATACCTAAAAATCAAACCAATCCAAGATCATTCTCTCTCTATACCCATTTTTTTGACAACTTATTCACTATGAAATCATGTTTCTCAACCATAGAAATAAGAAAATAAAGCATGGGTATTGTAAATCTCAAGTAAAAATAAAGAATTTTCACTTTACCTTGCTTAATTCCTTAGAATCCCACACTTTTTCTTCAATTTTCCCACCTAGGGTTTGTGTTCTTTCCTTTCCTTTTCACTTCATGCTTTGGTCAGCCATATGGGTGAGACTAAGAGTTTTAAATAGACTTTACAAGGAAATTCTAGATTGATCCAAGCTCGACACATGGCATGTTTCCATTGGTCCATGTGTAATACTTATCCATTAAGCAATCTCTCTCCACCACATAAAATATTTCAATTATCCACAATGTAAAATGTTAGTGGCTAAAATCCATGGGCATGACAAGTGTCAGGTGGTGTAAAATTTCAAAAATTCCCAGTTTGTCCTTAAGTGACAAAATTACCATTTTGCCCCTAGAACATGAAAATCATCAAAAATTTTATTTCCTTGTCATTTCACCCATATTTTTATCATTCATTTATGCTTTAGGCCTACTTAAGTCATAATATTGTTTAAAACTTACTTTTATGGGCTTATTGAGAAAATGATGAAATTACCCTTGACTAGGGGTATCGCGTATATTTTAATCTACAAGTCTATAAAGGTCAAGGTCTCACACTTTTAATCCTCTTTTCCTCTGTTAAGACCAAGTTAGGAGCATAATGAGATAATTAGGTGAATCAAACATCGTACTTCATCAGTGTCAAATCTGGGGTTTGAGCCAATGTCTCAAACTATTGTGTCTTTGCATCTCTAACACTCTCAAGCAAGAAGCGATATAGAAAAGCTTGGACAAGTTCCTTCTATGTCATTGGGACTGAACTAGATGGGCTCTTAAGTGATACGAACCATATTCGGGGTCACATCTTTTAATCTAAATCCCACCAATTCTACTGACCGATAAGTAAAGCATCCTAAAACAGAGCAAATACATTCCATATCTTCTAAAAATCTCTACAGATTTTCCTCCACATCTGATCCAGTAAAAGATGGGGACTTAAGCTTCATAAAATCCATCAAGGTAACCTCAATAGCCCCTCTTTGATGATTATAATTAGGCATGTAATTCGTATCTTGCGAACTAGAATCAACCCATTCTTCAGAATGTGCCTTATCTCTATTAAGAATGTCACAACCCAAATTCTCGGGCCATGACAGACGCATGGGCCCAATGGGCATAGCCCACCAAGCCCAAGCAAGCCTATTATGTAATCTTGCTTAACATCCCATCAACTATTCTCAAGTCACCTTTCATAATTACAACTTATAATCACTTTAATAATGGGTTATAGCAATCAAGAATTTCATTAATATAAACCCAAAATGATGTTAACATTTCAACTCATGGTGGCATTAACAGTTAAAATATACATATTTCATCTAAGACACGTATCTTAGTATTTTTACATCACATGAACGTACTCATAAAACAAAATGACTCTTGACTTCTAGCGGAGTGACCATAGTGAAGATGAGGCTATTGAGATGCCATAGTACCTACCAAGAAAGCGAGCATATGTGTGTAACTTAATCTAGGTCCCAAATGCCTCCAATCTGAAAACATGAAGTTTATAAACGTGAGTACGAAACTCAGTAAGTGAACATAAGAAGGGAACAAGCAATCGATAGGAAGAATTTGAAAATCATGATGCACTTGTTTCAAAAACAATGCACTTGATTTAATTTCTTACTAAAAACCTCTCATTTCAAACTTGGATTAATGCCCTCATAGTGCTTCACAAACCCATAATCAATCCATGAACTTAAATGGGTGAAAAATATGTCAAAAACCGAATAGGGTAGCGTGTAAGATAGAATGTTTCTCGCTGCAGCGAGAAACAGTACCAGTTTTCATGTGTTTTAGTTTTTCTCAAATATCTCTAGATACAGAAGTCCAATTGCCCTGATTTTTAACCATTAGAAATCTAAGAGGCAGGGCTACAACTTTTATGTTTACCACTTTTCCCACTTCAGACGGGAATGTGGTCAAAATCTTCATCGAAGTGAACTCACTGCACTAGAACCTGAGAGTTTCTCGCTGCAGCGAGATTTATTTTCGCTACAACGAGTTTTCTGCTACCAAAACAGAATTTTTCTCGCTGCAGTGAGACGTAGTGTACCTAAGTGAAAAAGGGACCTCCTTTGCAAAAAAAATCCATTTGGTGCTGCAATAAAGATCAATTTGCAAGAAAATGGGAATTTCTTAAGATTCGTCATGCCAAATTTCACATGCATTTCAATCATATATCATATTCATGAACTTTCATTTCATAAGCATAGATATGCATAAATACATAGATAAACATCAATATCATCATAACCACAACCGGCTCATGTGCATCGCCCCACATCGTGCACATAGTCGGTGCCATTGTGTGCATCCCCCCACATCATGCACAATCAGTGCCATCATGTACATCACCCCACATCGTGCACACGGGCACTATCATCATCCATCTTCCACACCACCATCATCACCGACATGTGCATCCCCCCACATCATGCACACACACGGTTATAATCATCATACACAATATCAACTATAACGCACAACATATATATATATATATCATCATAATGCAATAGTGCATGAATCCATAACAACCACATATCACAACATAAAACCATTTAGCAAAAGCTTGTTCCCAAGGCACTTGTTTTAAGAAAAAGTTATATAAAATCATTCAAATGCTTTATACAAAACAGTCACATTCCCAAAACAATTTTGAAATGCAGTTCACTCACCGATATTGCTGAACCTCTAATCGACTCTAACCTCCACTAATGGTTCAAATGGGCAAGTGAGGCCTTGTTGGAACCTATACACACACAGCATCACAACCAATCCAATTTACATTAATATCACTCCAAAAGCTAGTTTCTAATTCAAATTCTTCTAGTCATTCCTAATTGGCTTCCAACTATATCAAATGGCTATTCCTTGCACTACTCTAATCACACTAAAAATGAGTAAATAACTCAACAATAAAACAGCTCATAATCCCAATTACTATCCATTATCAACAACTTAAAACGAAGCCTAGTTCACCACTCACCTTAGGGTTTCTTTGTAGCTGAATTCTCTTCCAATAGCTTCCAAACAAATGTGGAAAATTTCTCTTTCTCTCTCTAAAACCTCCAACTAGTGAGAGAAAGTGCTGAACAAGGACTTTTTGAGGGTTTTAAAGTGAAAGAGTGAACGAGCACAAGGGTTTTAGTCAAAAGGGCACAAAGGTATGACAATTAGAGCTAGAGAGAGAAAGTTGTGAAAGTTTCATATCAAGCTTCCATGGAGGATGGAAGCAACGTGAGATGAAAGAAAAAGAAAGAGAAGAAGCTGCTGGAAAATGAAGAAGTTGCTAGAAAGAGAAGATATTTATAGCTCAAACTTATCGAACTCCCTTAGAAATTACAAAAATGCCTTTTAACAAGTTAACTTGTTCTTCTCCAATCCTTTGTGAAATTTTTTATTCTTTTGACACTGGGACAAGGTCCACAATGATCTAAACTACTCGGGTTTACGAAAACTTAAAATTTTGACTCAGGTGCAAAATGACCATTTTGCCTCTGTTGGGAAAATTATTGCCACATCTAGTTTTCTTCGTGTTTTCATCATATATATCATTTATTTGGTCTTTATGCTTATTTAGACCTTAAATATCAGAAAACTTCCTTCTGGGAACTTATTAGAGGAAATGACAAAACTACCCCTGCCCCGGGTTATTACGTCTATGCCTCGTTATGAGCCTATAAGGGTTGAGGTCTCACAATGGAAATCAGCGAATTCATGAGCCAAACTGCCAGATCTTCTAGAGTGATGCGTTTTACTATAGGGTAGTCATCCCTAGCTCCCATATTTTCATCACCTATATACATATAAATGGGCTTTACATTTTGAGCATGCTTGGAGGCTATGTTTCTATCATGGCTCCTTAACAAAGACGCTCATAATTGTTCCATAGGCTAATCCGAGAAGTCTTGCTCTCCCATGGCCTTTGAGGTAACTCTCGTTTTAGGCGACATCTTGTACCAAAATGAAGCAACACCATATTCAAAATTCCAAAATTCATAGTTCAAGATGGGGCTTAAGTAATAAAGAACTTGGGAGTTCATGCAACCTCCTGCTCATGACCTGTGCTATAGTCACAAACTATGAACAAGACTATACTAATCTTGACACTCAGCTAATAGACATAGAATGACTTAAGACGCTCTACAACCTAGGCACCATAGTACCAACTTTTTCACAACCTAAACCGGAGAGTCGTGACCAGTGCACAAGTCCAACACCCGAAGCTCGCAAGACTCGACCAAGCCTTAGAAATTCAAATCGAAATAGAACATATAACGTATAGCCAAGGGTTCTTATATCAAATATATTCATAACATAGTTTAAATTCAGATGCGTATATGTTGCCTTTGGCACTTAGTTCATAAACAGTACTTAACATCACATATAAAAGCCATACATTGGCTAACAAGGCAAGTTTGTCTCATACAACCCTTAACACGATACTAGCATAAAACGACACAATGCCAACACATACTAGAAACTAAACTGAAAGTAGAAGAACCAAGTCAGATACAATATAGTGGACATGTAGAAACGGAGACCTACTAGATGCCAAAATTAGTCTATCAAATAACAACCTTAGCCACACATTGCCCAATGGCCTATTTATCTACACATGGTACAACAAATGGGTGAGTCATCTAATACTCAGTGAAGGGTGCATATAACTCAAAATATATTAGCGTCAATAAACATACATAAATTTATTGCATTATCAATGCAAATATAGCATTCCAACAAGCACCTCTAATATTAGGGGCATAACATTCATCCCTAAGAGCATTCCACTAATCTCACAAACCACACATATGCCACTATGTCTCAACAGATAGTGAATAATGAATTTGGCTTATCCTCGAATACCATTACAAAGTTAATCTCCATAGGCACACCATAGTTTCCAAAGCATCATGCCAAACTAATTTTATCTATGCCTATTTGATGTTATGTCGTATCACTCATAATTCAAATCATAATTATAGAGTGGTCTTCCTTAGACCTAATCAAATCATGTATGGTGGCCAACTGGTGGAGACAAATTGTGCTCAAAGCTAAAGTCATTGGCAGAGCATCAAATCACATGCATGTCGAAGCAACGGGGCGAAAGGTCAGATCAGGCTTGGAGTTGAAACATTTGATGGAGAAGAGATCACGCTCAATGCTGAAGCAATTAGTGGAGAATCAAAGTCATTATCTGAAGGTACGTGACAAATGGCATCAAAATACTGTAGGTGAGAATCACAAGCAGGACTAATACCACTGTCCCTACTTATCACCATACCTGCAGGCATAGAACAAAGTCACAGGGAATAGGACTCCACTCAATCTTAAATCAAATCAACATTTAAAATTTTCATCTTCGGACAAAATACAAATCCACAATTAAGGCTATCATGCATTTAATATCATATATATCTTTCGATCACATCAAAAATCACACTTAACGATCTTCAATCATTAATTTACTTAATATAGCTCTTGTCACGGCCCAAATTCTGGGCCATGATCGGTGCAAGGGTCCAATGGACATAATCCATTAAACCCAAGCAAGCCTATTATTTATCTTACTTATAATTCCATCTAATATCACTAAGTCATATTTCATAACTTTGAATCAAAATAGTGATATACATTGCCAACTCGTACTGGCATTACTCCTTAAAAATTTACATACAATGTCTACAACATGTATTCTAATAATTTACATTAAGTTCGTCTACACAAAACAAAATACCACTCGACTTCCAACGGAGTGACTCGGATGAATATATAGCTATCGAATGTCGAGACACCTACCAAAAGATGGACACAAGTCTACAAGGACACCTCGTCTGAGTTACCAGCTACCTCGTGATTTGAAAACATGAATTTGAAAATGGTGAGTATAAACCCAATGAGTGAACAAGGAAGGGAACAAGCAACAACAACAAGGGAGAATTTAAAATCATGATGTACTTGTTTCAAAACAATGCAATTTAGTTCCATTCATATTAAAAACCCCTCATTTTAAACTTAACTCATTTTGTCCTAAATGTTGGAAGTCCATGCTCAGATATGGTAGCAAAGAAGTGAAAAATAGGGCAGCAATTGGACAAGATAGGAGACAAAATAGAAAGTTTTTCGCTGCAGCGAGAATGAATTTCACTACAGCGAGTTTTCGGCTAGTCTACCCCTTCAAACCCGAGAGTTTCTCACTGCAGCGAGATTTGTTTTCGTTGCAACGATATGCTATAGTGACTATCTTGCAGCAGCGAGATTCATTTTCGCTGCAGCGAGAACCAGTTCCGGTAAAAGGTCCTCAAACCCGAGAGTTTCTCAATGCAGTGAGCATGAATTTCGCTGCAACGAAAACAAAGTAACAAGAGCAACATTTTTCCTCACTCAACAAAAAGCCATCTTGCTAAACTAACAAAATCAACATAAAAATCATGAAAATTCTCAAAGTACAATGTGTCAAATTTCACATATATGTCAACCATATATCACATTCATGAGCTTTCATTTTATAAATCTAGATATGCATAATTACATAGACAAACATCAATATCATCATAATCACCCCCGACTCATGTACATCCCCCCACATCATGCACATAGCCGGCACCATCATGTGCATCCCCCACATAGTGCACAATCAGTGCCATCGTGTACATCCCCTCACATCGTGCACAAGGGCACTATCATCATCTATCTCTCACGCCACCATCATCACCGGCATTTGCATTCCCCACATCATGCACACACACGGTTACAGTCATTATACACAATATCATTCATCATGCAGAACACACATATATATATCATCATAATACAATAGTGCATGAATCCATAGCAATCACATATTACAACATAAAACCATTTTTCAAAAGCTTGTTCCCAAGGCACTTATTTTCATGAAAAGCTTGGTAATTCATTCAAATGGGTGGCAATTTCATTATATTTCCCAACACAAGTTTTGAAGGCAGTCCACTCACAAGTGTCGAAAATTCGGATTCAGGGTGCACTCGGACTAATAGTGTCACGACCCGAAAGTCCCCATCGAGCCCGTGACAACCGTCGCGAAGCTTCGATAAACATTCTTCACCCCGAATGTCGATCGAAACCTCGCAAGGCTCTCGTATCAGCTTTCGCACTTCCCCGGTGAGCAATAGTTATCAAATAATCAAAATATGAAGGATTACAAATCATTTCCAAATCATAACATAACATTTTTTTTTTGCTCACAGGGGCATTTTCGTCATTTTTGTCGAAAACCTCGAAACTTGCTAAAAATGTAGTAGGTAAGCTGAAAATATATATTTAATGATTTAAAGGAAAAAGATTAAGCATCTAAAACGTTTATTTGAAGTGAATATTTGACCATTTGAATATAATAAAAATATTCAATAAAATAAACTATTTTCTTGTAAAATAATTTTCATAAAACTATCGGTACATAATTCTTATAGCGTAAAAGATAATTATATTCATATATACTATAAAGCAAATAACCAAAGCATAAAATTTCTTTTACAGTGACACATGGGCCCACATCTAACCAAAATGCATCGGAAGTTGGAAACCTACAGCTTTTACCGATTCGAGTCCAAATGAAGATCCTTGTCAAAGTCAGCTAACTATGAAATTCCCGAGCCTGAAATGTGAGGAAATGAGGGTGGTGAGATTATAAAATCCCAGTGAGTAAACATATACCATCTAAACTATCTAAAGTCGAGTAAATGGAGACAATTAAAATAAATCATCATACTGTAATTTCATTACCTTTCAACTCATTTCAACCAAATAAAATCAATCCATAAAAATCGAGTAATCAACTTGGCTTATGAATTTCTTAAAACTTGGGCTCGTGCCAAAACTCATACTCGGTGATACCTTGCGCAGGGCATCCAACCGAGTCCGCCAAGGCTGTTCAAATTTTGTATACACTTAAAATATATTTTAGTTTGAGAAAAATACAACCGTTCCTTGGCGTTGGCTGAGTTCCCCTTCACGTGGTGGTTTGGCGTGAAATGAACCCTAAGCTTTACCCCAGGAGATACCCTACGCGCCTCTCCGTTCGTGGTAATAATATAATGGAGTTTACCGTGCCCCTCTAATAAGCTGGTCCACGGAACCCCTCTGCAGTAAATAATTAATATATAATCCACCAATCAATAAAATTCATTCTAGCATGACATGGCAATTTATCGCAACATAGCCTCTCAAGGCTGAATACACAGTATAAATAATTCTAACACCAAAATCAATTTAGCCATTCATGCTCATTTATTATCATAAGCCATTCAATTCAAAACCATAAATTTGCAACACAAACTGGCAGTCTCCAATTACTCTATTTTCAAAACTAATATTCAATTTTCTAGAAAATTTATAAAATCATTTTATAAAATTACAATTTCTCTTAAAACATAGCAATTTACCATTTAAACCCATTTTCCATAAAATCACACAATTGTATAAAACTACTCTAGATAATTAAGACGATAATAAGTTCACTCACTGTTCTAGGAGTCGATGTACTCCTAATCCCAGTCTCCAAGTACAATCTCTGTACTTTTACCAGTGTGCTTTGCTCACCACCTATCCACAATGTACAATACATAATTCATCACATCAATGCTTGACCATTATAAAATCAATTCAGGCTCGGTATATATGCATGATAGGATATACAACTTATCCGACTACCGCTTAAATGCGATGTTGACCTAATTCGGCCTATTATCTCCAATTTAACTCCAAATCAATTCTTCTCACTTTCTACAATCCAATTATAACTAAATTACCTCCATGACTGTGAATGAGATTCAATTTATCAGTCTCGATAGCAAATTACGAAAATACCCCTAGTGGGTAAAAATCGTATTTTTGCTCCAAAAATTTTCATTATTTTTCTAGGCTCATAATTCATCATTTCTTAACCAATTCTCCTAGAATGAAAATCAAATTTATCCTCACTCAACACATGATAAATTCGGCCATTAATGATTGTGGGAGAAAATAAATTCTTTTCTTGTTGTTTTGTTTCTAAATATGCTAAACTAACCTAAAACACTAACATAACTTAAAATCAAATTAATCTAACAAGTTTCTCTCTCCTAACCCATTTTTTCAGAATTGAATGCATCATGAAAACATGTAATTTAATCATGGAAAATAAAGAGAAATGCTTGGGAATATGAAAACTCAAGCTTAATAGAAAAAATCTCACCTTTTTCACTTAATTTCCTTGAAAATTCACACTTTTTCTTTGATTTTCTCTCTCTAGGGTTTTGTTTTTATTTTCTCTCTCTTCTTGCTGGTTTGGCTGGCCATGGGGTGGAAGATAAGCTGATTTTTGTGCCTTCTAAAAAGGAAAATAATAAATTAATAAAGGCATGACACGTGGCATCATGTCATTGGCCCGTTTTTAAAACTTTAAAAATTTTAATCCTTTTTATCTCCACCACACAATTAGTCAATGGTCAAAATTAGGATAAAGGAAGACCATGTGCTGAAAAAATGTCCTGGTGGTGGAAAATTACAATTTTGCCCCTGGGGTGGTAAAATTACCATTTTACCTTTTTACTCCAAATTATACCGAAATTAAAATTTTTCACTTCTAAACCTCAAATCTTACTCCAATAAGTCAAATTATACTCCAATAAGTCAAATGGGGTCAAAAAATCTTTTCTAAAATTTCCATTTTTGTCCCTAGGTGGCAAATGACCATTTTGCCCCTGGATAGCGAAAATTTTGATTTGACTCCAAATTGATCCTCGAACTCTTAATCACCATATTAAACCATTCTGGGACTTTAAAATTCTTAATTTCATCGTAAATTCTCTACTTGATCTAGTTCGAGGCTTAAATCAACTTTGTTGTACGTCTAAGTACAATACCGACTTTTGTAAATTTTTCGGGACTCTCTTAGCATGCAAACATGCTTTCCATTACATGTATGTCATGACAAATATTTTTATAAAGTCGGGCTTGTCATCTTCTCCCCCACTTGGATCAACCATATGATCTTTCTTCTTGATTGACTTCGACATCCGGTTAAATATTAATATTTTAATATTATTTCATTAACAAAATATTATTTTATTCTAAAAATTTTATCTTGTCTCTTTGGTACCCAAAATACCTTATTATGCCTCACTTGACTTTCGAATCGCCTTTTATCTCAAAATTTCTCCTCCGATAAAATTATTATTATTTTCTCACTTGCAAAATATTTTATCCTAAACTACTCCTTTCGTCTTTTATCACTTCTAAATATTTTAATTGACCTCAATTTGCATTCGATCAACTTTATTTATCACCATATCAAAGTATGGGGTATTTCAAATAGTCCTCCGGCGTAATTCCTTTACCTTTTCTGGACGTCTCACTACCTTGACAAATAACAAAGTCAAGGAATTTACCATATTGTCCCTAAATTGATATAAAATAATTTAAATTACTAATGTTTGATATGTAAATGCAAAAATACGTCCGATTACCGCTTAATCGCTGTATCGATTAAATTCGACCGATCACCCGATTAATTGGCGATTGTGTCCAAGTCACCTCCAAATTAATTCATTTCTCCTCTAATACCTTAATTTACCACATAGCATTTAAATAAAGCCAAATTCAGCATTAGAACCCTCACAATTCCTTATAGAAAAATTCGGACATTTGGTGCACTAGCATCGAAATTTTTTCCTAAATAACCGTTTCACCTTAATCCATCATTTTCCAAGCCATTTTCCTTGAAATAAAAACAATCCCCCATTGATATGCAGCCCTCATGGTTCGACCAACAAGGAACCCTAGAGAAATTGAATATTTCTTTTGTGTTTTTGTTCATAACCATGCTTAACTATCCCTAAACACTAACATAGTCTAAAATTAAATTATTCCAAAAACAATTCATCTTCCATACCCATCTTTCAGAATTGAATTCATCATGATAACTCAATATTCAACCATGGAAATCAAGAACAAAAGAATGGGTAAGCTAGGTATCAAGGAGAATTAAAGAAATTCTAACTTACCTAGCTTGTTTCCTTGATTTTTTCACTTTTTCTTTGAATTTTCACCTAGGTTTTCTTGTTTTTCCCTTTGTTCTTCCTTTGTTTTTGTTGCTGGTTGCCTAGGCCGAATATGGTGAGAGAATTGGGGATTTAATGGGCTGATTTTTATAGAAAATAATAAAATAATCAAGCATGCCACGTGTCACATGTTTATAGCCCAATTTTTTTTTAACTTTTTGACTTTTTCTTCTTAATTTTCTACCACAAATATTCTGGTATTTATCCAATCCTACCACAATTAAAATCCCTTGGTCTTGACAAGTGCTGGGGTGAAAATTTTACCGATTTGCCCTCGGGACGAAAAAATAACTATTTTGCCCCTATACTCCGAAATGTACCGGAATCACATTATTTCTACTTTTCAACCTCAAATAACACTAATATTGATCAATATTAACCAAATGGAGCAAAAATCATTTTATAAAAATTCCCGTTTAGTCCTCTAGTGGCACAATGATCATTTTGCCCTTGTGCTCCAAAAATATCGGGAATCATAATTTTTCACTGCTAAACATCATTTTATACTCCAATAATCATAATTATGTTTCATATAATTATTCTTGGTCAAATGTGATCAAATCTTGGCTAAAAATCTTCATTTTATCATCAAATGGTAAAATGACCATTTTGTCCCTAATCGGTCAATTTTCTTGATGGACTCCAAACTGGACCTTGAACTCTGAATCACTATTCTAAGCCATTTTATGGGTTTTAAAATTTTCAAATTCCTCTTAGAATTTCTATTTGAACTAGTTAAAGGCTCGATTTAACTTAGTTGTACCACTCGTATAATATCGTCTTTTAATCGAGCTTGATAGGGTCTCACAACTCTAGGTGCCCTTAACTCTCCAAGGCATCTATTATTCATAATTCTTCAAAAGATCAATCGTCTTGAGTAAACTACTCCTAGACGTTCATAACTCTCATTAGACCTTCTAGTCTAAGCTCAAACACATGCCATTATGTAGTTTACACTAAGGCACACATACTCATCGCATATAAATATATGTAATTTATTAGCCTAGGCATATCCATCTAGGCAATCACATACTTATATGGCATTTAAATACCGCGACAACGCATTATTCAATACGTGAAGCATCACATGTTTTTATTCAATTAATTGAACCCACTTACAATGACAGTCGAAAGCACTATTTCACAACCAAGCTCAACTTCTAGCTTCCAATCGTTTCCTAGCTCTTTAATACGTTAATAGGTTCAATTTCTTCTTGGGAAAATCGAAATAATAATTATTTCCTAGCTTTCAAAATTTTCCAACTTTTCAAAATAGGCTTTATTCCAGCTATTCATAGTCACAAAACCCAGGTTTTAAATCTTAAGTTCAAAAAACTCAAATCCTTACCTTTAAAAGCTGGGTTTCTCAAATCCAAGCTCTAAATCTTTCAACAAAGTCAAAGGGAAAAATTTATCCAAACTTGGAGCATATAGATTTCTACGTCATTAATCGATTAAATCCAAAATCAATTGGTAAAAAGGTGTAATCTTACTTCTAGAATGGTTTCCCAAGATCTAATCTAGTTCAATCAAGCTCAAAAATCAAGTTGGGGCCTTAGGGTCTTGGTCTTTGTAGAGAGAAAAGCATTTGGATTTTGTTTTTAAAATGGGCGAAATGCCCAAGATCTGTTTATTTCGCAATTTCACAAGGATGTATTGATACATTGTGACACCCAATACCCTCGTATAGAAGTCAATATGACCTTATCGACGAGACAAAGGGTCAATGGATGCTGATTTGAGTGCCAAAGGATGGAAACGGGTGAAAATAGTATTTTAAGATAAATTATTCCGCACGCGAAGAAATAATAATAAAATAATAATATTTCTATCGAGGAAAAATTTGCGAGATAAAAGGTGATTCGAATGTGAATCGGGGCAAAGTAAGATGTTTTGGAGCCCTAGAAGGCTAATGGAAAATTTTTAAATAAAATAATATTGTATTAATAAAATAATATTAAAATATTAATATTTTATTTCGTGTCAAAATTTTTCATGAAGGAGAAATATATGGTCAATCTATGTGGGGGAGAAAAAGGACGAGGAAATTTTAGATAAAAATGACGTTAATGGGGCCTGCGTGTCTTTATTAAATAAAGCTAGTGAGGGTAAGTAAATATTTAAATATTATGGTGTTGCCACGTTGAATCATAAATTTGATATTTTATTGGTACAAGTGTTAAGGAAGAAAAATGGAAAGAAATTGGAATTAAAAGATTGTGGGAGGATACAATTAAAAAAGGGTGAAAACCTCGGAGGGCAAAACGATAATTTCTCATAAAGCTTCGTCAAAGCTTCCAAAGGAAGCTTTGACTCTCCACCTTTATCCCATTGCCGGCCATTGTGTCCAAGGCATCATCTTTCTCCTTCATCTCCTCCCAATGCCATTTTTGTTCCTCCACCATAAAAATGAAGATTTTCATTTACTTTCCTTTTCTTTTCTTACTCTTTCCTTCTCCTAACTTCTTGGGCATCAAACCTGCAGCTTCTAACCCCAATTTACAACACATCTAAATCCTAGGAGAGAGAAAGAAAAATCTCTCTTCTTTTCCTTTATTTTCTATTTCTATTTCACTTTCAACAACACTTGGATTTTTGGCTTCAAATCTTCATTTTTAAGGCTAAAAGGTATATATTTTCAACTCTTGAATTTTTGAATTTTTGGGTTTGTAATCTTTAGACTTTATTTTCTAAGTTTCTTCAAATTTTCTTTCCTTGAAATTTGCTAGATTTGGTTGATCTTTATACCTTCAAGCACCAAGGTAAAGAAAATTCAAACTTTAGCAATTAATTTAATGGGTTTGTGAATTAGACTAGAATTCTAGGTTAAAAGTTGGGTTAGAGTGTAGATTGTATAGTGTATATTTATTAGAATTATTAAATTCAAATTATGACTTGATGGAGGTTGTTATGGCTTATTGGTAAATATAGATTTTAACGGTATTTAGGAACTACTTGGATTAAGACTTTGTGGGCACTAGTCTTGTAAGGTGGCATTAAGGTGAGTGAACTTGCATTTAAAAATGTTTTGGGATAAATGCACATGTGTTTGAATGAATCATTTGAAAACTTTATTTGTCTTTGCTTTAAAATGTGCCTGGGAACAAGCCTTTGATGAAATGTCTTTACGTTGTGAAAATGTGCAATGCGATTAACTCATGTGCTTTTATATTATGCGATACGTATAATGTGATAAGTTACGTAATTGAAATATTATGTTGAATTGCCAATTTATTTGTGGCATGTGATTTATTGTTATACAAAGATTCTTGTTACATGTGCCATGCATTGAAATGTAATGTTGAATGATGATTATAACTGCGCATGTGCGGTGTAGGAGTGCACATGCTAGTGATGATAGGTGATTCCAACTATGTGCGGTGTGGGAGTGCACATAAGCTGATGACCGGTGGGTGATGATTCCAGCTATGTGCTATGTGGGAGTGCACATGAGCTCATGACTGATGGGTGATGATTCTAGCTATGTGCGGTGTGGGAGTGCATATGAGCTGATGATTGGAAAATGATGATTCCAGTTATGTGCAGTGTGGGAGTGCACATGAGCTAATGACCGGTGGTTGTATACATGTTTACACATACCATAGAAATGTTAGAGAAAATATTATGTAATTGCACTGAATGTTGAAAGTTGAACTTCCTACATGTTTTAAAATGAGTTGAAAAACAGCATGGCGTGGAGGTTTGTTCATAATATACAAAATTGCATTGTTTTTAAACGAGTGCATCATGTTTTAAAAAAACTCTCTGTATCGTTTGCTTGTTCCCTTCCTATGTTCACTAACTAGGTTTATACTCATCCTTTTCAACTTCATGTTTTAGTTTTCAGGTTCGAAGATAGTTGGATCTTAGGTAGAGGCGCTTCCTTTTTTTCACCTTACGGTAGGTTTATCAGAACACTCCATGATAGTAACCATGCTAGAGTCACTCCGCTGAAAGTCAAGGTCTTTTGTATGTGCATATGGTTATTTAAATGTAATTCATGAGATTTGTTGTAAACATTGTATGCTTGGTTTGCATGATAATGTTGCCATAGGTTGGCAAATGGTAATATTATTTTGTGAATGGTATTGTTCAGTTGCCATGATTTATTTTTGAAAGGAAATTACTTTGAAAACAATGAGCTAAGAACCTTAGAGGTAAAAGAGGGACAGGTGGTCCAATAAACAAGTTTTCATAGAAAGGCTTGCTTGGGCCCAGTGGGCCACACCTATTGGGTCCTTGCGCCGGTCATGGCCCAAAAATTGGCTATGACATACATTCCCAAATGTATCAATACATTTGCATGGTTTCCCCTCAAATCTATCAATACATAGGGGCCATGTATCGATAGATTTCAAATAGAATGCTCTCTGCCTGAAATCTATTGAAAGATTTGGGAATCTATCGATACTTTTCCCACCGAATGCCTTCTGTTTTAAATCTATCGATACATTTGGACAATTTATTGATAGATATTTATCCTAGTTCAAATCTATCAATATATTCTTGAATGTATCGATGGAAAATGTCCAGATTGCTTCATATTGTTCTTCCTGCCAAAACTATATCGATAAGTTGATGAATGTATCAATACATTTTCCCTTGTAAGCACATTTCCAACGTTTCCAACTTCCAAAAATCTAAATCTTAACACCCTAAATCATTTCTTGTTAAAGTGAACTTCAAACCAATTATTTTAACTCAAATTCCCTTACATATATTCTCAAATATAAGATCAAACTTAGATCAAAACCTCAAAACTTTAAGATTCCTCACATATTTTCATAAAAATTGCCTAAGTGTTATGATTTAGGCTTCATACACTTAACATATTCTACACATCATCAAAGGTCCTCAAATACACAATATTTTTCAAAATCATTCTCTATACACATAGGTATATTCTCAAATCTTTAAATGCACACATCAAGGATGCAATCAAATTCCTCAATTGGCTTAATTCATACCACATAGTTCTTATCAAAATCGAGGGTGTTACACATGGGTTCCAAAAAGAACTAAATCTCCACATGGTAAGGTGCAAAAGATTAATGTGGTTCAAAAGGGGACCAAGGTTACCAAAAACAAAAGTTTGAATTTCTTTTTGTAGGAGGAGCTTACATGATTAAGGTGAAAAGCACAAGAAAGAGGTAAATGGAATATATTCTTATGAAATTGAATACATGCTTGCTAGATGAACAAGTTAATAATGATTAAGAGTGCTTAATGATGATATTATCTTGACTATTGATGATATGTTCTTATTAAGAAAATTCTCTCTTGAATTATCATTTCCATGAGGATTAGATAATTTCTTTAAAATGTTTGATTGATACCTTGGGCATGCATTGGAACTAATTGGCATATACTTCTTGAAATTCTAAGTATTTCATGTATACTTTGAACATTTATCTAAATACTCATACCTCTCTAGTTCTATGAATGTTTACGTATTAGATTAGCATATTGAATATCCATTTCAACACTCATTATTATATGCTCATGACTTATCCTTAAATTTTTAGCAACTCTTTGGCTTCATGATTAATCCAAGGAAATGTAAGATTATGCTATAATGTGATTGGATACTTTATCTCTTCACCTTAATGTATCATGTTCATCTTGTTGGTATTAAGCCTAATGAACTTTTAAGGGGGAGTTAATCATCGATCTTGTCTCATGATTCATAAGCAAATTGAAATCTTCAATAACAATAAGCTTGATGGAAATTTAAAAAATGGTGTTCTTTATTTAATGGCAATATCCTTCAAACACCATATTAATCTTGTGCTTAATAATGCCTCATAATTGTGCTTAAATGGAAAAATATGCCATGAGTATGTTCCTCATTATGCCTTGTAAATTATGCCTATTGTATTTGTTAGTTTAGTTAGTTCAATAAAAATGATGAGAGAATATCCAAAAGAGGGGATGCATTGGATTTCAAAATTTCTTTTCAATAACTTGAGCTTTTGAGCTTGATAACAAGTTTTCAAAAAAAAAAATTTTCACTTTAAAACAAACCAAAGGAAATGAACAAATAAGCTAAAAACAAATTTTTAATACTCTTCATGGTGAAGTGAAAAGCTCAAGTATAAAAATAAAGAGTAAGTGAGTTATTAACAAGTTTCACAAACAATTTTCATGAAAAATGCAAGCTTAAGAAGAAGGAAGATTCATAAACTTACTTTCTATTTAAAACATTTCAAAAACAATTTGAAAACTAAATGAGCAATTGCATGGTTCATAGCTTAAAACCAACTGCATGGGAGATTGCAAGAGACTAGTAGTGGGGTGCAATCTAATTAGTGTCATCGCATGCAAAACAGCATGTCCTCATGTTGAATAGTTAAGCTTTGTCCTTAATAATAGAGTACGAGTAATAATTTGGATATGTTTTATCAAAGATTTTGCCAATCTGTTTTAAGTATGAACATGTGGAATTAGGTGCTCAACCTTAATTCCCAGTGAAGCACAATATGCATCAAAGCCCTTTGATGTAAATCCACCAACATCATTTATCCTTATGCTCTTGATTGGATAATCAAGGAAATGTGCCTGGAGCTTTATAATCTATGCAACTAAACGTGCAAAGGTGGCGTTGCATGTAGATAACAAGCAAATATGGGACTATTTGTAGGATGCGTCCACTAATACCATGAAATATTGAAATGGCCCACTTGATGGTTGTATTAGTCCACAAATATCACATTGGATTCTTTGCAAGAATGAAGGGGATTCCAAACTCACCTTTTTTATAAAAGGTTTAGCAATGAGCTTTCCTTGTGAACAAGTTCTGCAAGTATAATCTTTGGACAACAAAACCTTTTTATCCTTAAAGGGTGTCTTCTAGTATTTTAGATTATCCTATGCATCATCGTAACTCCTGGGGAACCTAGGTGATCATGCCAAAGTGCAAACTCATTAGGATTTACCATTTCCAGGACATGGTAGTGTAGGATTCGATAACTCTAATATTGACATAATACAATCCTATACTTAAAGCTTCCAACTTCTCATGGATGGCCTTCTAGCCCATCTTATAAGAAGTGATGCAGAGACATTCCTTATTTTTCTCATAAATTGTCTCAAGACGGTACCTATTATAGCATGCATCTTTCAAGCTAAGTAGATTCCTGTTTGATCTATTGCTTAGCAATGCATCCTCGATATGCAAGGTGGTGCCATTTGGCAAGACAATTATGGCATTTTAGAAGACATCAATAATCCTAATGGGACCTGATATTGTATGGACATTTGCCTTACGCAACTTCACACTCAAGAAAAAGTGTTGGCCACAAAGTATGGTATGTGTTGTTGCACTGTCAAGCAAACAGAGATCTTCCTTTTTCTTGGTGATGCCTATTTGCACTTGTATTGACAACTTCAAGTGTCCAGTATCTTGAAAATTTGAAAATTTGTCATGGGATTGAAAATAATTTCAAATAACAAATATGGAATCAATTTCATAATAATTTTTATTAAATGACCATATTGTTCTTCCTTGGGAATAATCAACCAAAGGTAATACATTCAGAGAAAATAAAGAGAAAAATAGTAAAATCCTCAAACCTTAAGATTGGGTTATTCTTCACCAATCTGATGCCTTATCTTGGCAATTACTCGAAGAAATAAAAAACTTCCAAGGGTGTTTTTGCTTCTACAAGAGTAGGGGGAGTCATTTCAAGAGAGGCATTGTTAGCGTCAATGTTGGTCATAACAGTAGGATTCTCAATGGCAGGAGTTTCAACATGCTTGCCGTTATCCTTTAAGGATGCCTGGTATAGATCAGCAAAATGTTTTGGTGTACGACAGGTACGCAGCCAATGTTTAGCCATGCCACTACGAGAGCAGATACTTTCATCATGCTCCTTCTTGGGTTTCTTGCCTTGCCATGATTCAAGTCAAGATTGGATTGTCTAAGGCGGTTAAACCTCTTACCACCCCAATATGGGTTATGCCCTTAGCTGCACTCATGGCCCTTAAATCAGCTTGTATTCTTACTAGAGCTAGCATTTTCTTGGGGCAATGATTTCAAGCTAGCAGATCTAAGATTATGGTTCTTGAGCAATACCTCACTACTCTGCTCGGTAGTCAAGAGGACAAAAATCAAATCCGAGTACGTCTTAAATTGACATATTGGTATTACTATTGCAATACAATATTTGAAGCATGAAAGGTGAAGAAAGTTATCTCTAGTAACTTTAATTCAGTGAGCTTAACATTGCATAACTCTAACCAAGACACAATATCAAATAAGGCTAAGTTATAGTCGGACACTAATTTGAAATCTTGCAACTTGAGATGCTGCTAGTCATACTGTGTTTGAGGGAGGATAACAGTCTTTGTATGATCATACCTTTCTCTCAACCTCGTCCACAGGATCTCAAGGTCTTAGATGGATAAATAGTGAGTCTTCAGGCTCTAATGCAAATGATGGTGAAGGAAAATCAGTGCATTCGCCTTATCTTTGTCATTTGCGTTATCATATTTAATAATTGCATGAACAAGACCTTCCCCTTGGAGATATATCTCCACATCAAGGTATCCGGATAGATAATTGCTTCCACTCACTTCCAGGATGTGGAACTTGGGCTTTTCAATATTTTCCATGATTCTGTGTACAGAAATTGGACCCTAAAGTTAATTATGAAAGCTATATGGATTCTTGGAGACCCACCACCGCTTCAGGGGGCGTAAGGAGGTTCAACATCCGTTGTCGGCTTCAGATTGGTTGGATGGTATACAAAATTAAAATCTAATTGGTTGAAGAATTAAAAAAAAATACCTTCTTAGTTGGTTAGAGTCCCGTGCTGATAACCTGTTCTAAAATATGACTTTGAAAGAGAATATTAGAGAGAAGTAGTAAGAATGTAAGAAGATCTTCTATTTCATTCCTTGTTCTAGTATATCTACCATAAACTATAATGCCTTTATTTATAAGCACAAATAGATGGAGGGGAGATGAATTTACATAAATAGAGGGGATGAACTTAGTAGATAGGAATGTATATACATTGAATGAAACTAAAAGATAGAGATGTACCAAAATAAATGTGTACATTTGATATGGGGAGATACATTGAATGTTATTCATATATATTCATAACATTAATATATTAAACTATTTGATGATCAAAGTACCAAAATAGTCCTTGTACCCATGTGTTTTCATCAATTTAGTCCATATACTCAAAATCTGGTCAATTAAGTCTCTCGATTTTGGGAATTGTAACAATTTAGTCCCTCTTCCTTACATCATTAATATTTGTTATTAGAGGTGGTGACATCAGTGCTGATGTTAATGATGATATGGTAGATTTGCTAACGTGGCAATGCCACGTGGTATAGACATGATGATGTGGCAATGCCATGTGGCATTTGCATGATAAGGTGGCAATGTTGCTATGGCAAATAGAAAAAAAAAATTTTCAAAAAAAAAATATGAGCCACGTCATAAGTATTAAATTGAACAAAAATACACAGTACATAGACAAAATTGAATAAAATTAAGGTGTTTAGGGATTAAATTGAACTAAAAATTTGTCACGACCCGAAACTCCCATTGAGCTTGTGACAACCGTCGCAAAGCCTCGACAGACATTCTTCCCCCGAATGCCTTTCGAGACCTCTCAAAGTTTTTGTACCAGTTTTTCCATTCCTCTCTCTTTTTTCCTTTTTTTTAATAATAAAATAAAATAAAAATATTAATTAAAATTATCTATTTTAATGTAAAACAATGTATATGTATATTTTTGAAACATCAAAAATTAATTTTCTGCACATAAAAACAAAATAAATTTATACATACTGTAATATAAAAAAAACTTGAGTATGCAATTTAAATTACAATGACACGTGGGCTCCCAAATAACTGAGAAGGTTTAAGTCTATAACCTTACTTTCTAGGATGCAACTCCGAAATTTACTTCTCGATGCAATTGACAGTCTATTGCCTATTCTGAGCCTGAAAAATGTATAGGAAGAAGGGGTGAGATTATAAAATCCCAGTGAGTAGACAGACATCATCAAAATAATCTAGAGCCGAGTAATAGGAGACAATTAAAATAATTCATCCCAACCCATATAAATAATTGGATTTCATCCAATTACTCAACATGGCTTATGCACTTTTCAAAAACTTTGCCCTTGCCAAAAATCCATTCTCGGGGATACCCCGCGAAGGCATCTTACCGAGACCGCCAAGGCTGTTTATTGTCACACACACAAACACATTTCACCTCTGACAACACAACCGTTCCTTGTCGTTGGCTGAGTCCCAATTTCACATGCTGGCCAGCGTGAAGTGTACTCAAATCCTACCTCGGGAGTTATCCTACGCGCCTCTCCAATCGAGGTAAGCTCAATAATTGGGAACCTTGCCCCTCTAATTAGGCTGGCCCCCGGAACCCCCGTCCCTGCAGTGCCCACTTTATAATCCACCAACCAATAAAATCATAATAATATGACATGGCTCACTTAACCCATTCAAGGCAAATCAAAGAAGTTCACATATTTTTTAAATCATAAAAATAGCCAGTCATACCCACATTTATCATAAGCCATTTAATGTAGAATCATGGATAAACAACACAATCATAGTATAGGCCTCCAATTACTCTATTTTTGAAATCATTATTAAATTTTTAAAAATTTTATAAAATTATTTTATAAAATCTCATTTTCCCATAAAACACAATAATTTTCCAATTAACCCATTTTCCATAAAATCACACAATTAAATAAATCTACTCTAGATAATTAAGACGATAGTAAGTTTACTCACTATACTAGGAGTAGATATACTCCTATTCTCGATCCTCGGGTGTAGTCTTTTACCCGTATCAGATAGCTCACCACCTATCCACAATACATGACACAAAAAATTCAATAATTTGTGTCAAATCAATATATATTATTCCAGGCTCTTATCCATGCGTATGCACTAGATAGGGTGTAAAATGTTTGGGCAATCGCTTAATCACAGTGTCCGACCTAACTCGCCTATACACGGTGTAAATTTCTAAAATCTCCATTTCAACTCCAATTCCATCCATTTCAATTTCAATTATCCAATTATATCCACAATACCTCAATGACTGTGAATGTGGTCCAATTTATCAGTTCAGACCACAAATTACTCTTTTACCCCTAGTGGGTAAAAATTTCAATTTTTTTGCACCAAAAATTCCCATTTAATTTCCAACCTCATAATTCATCATTTTTCCATCTAATTCTCTTAAAATAAAGTCAACCTCATCCTCACACACCATTGGCTAGATTCGCCCTAGAGAAATTCATGGAGAAAATGAATATTTTTCTTGTTGTTTTACTCATAAACATGCTAAACGAACAGTAAACACTAACATAGTTCAAAATCAAATTAATCTAACAACTTTCTCTCTCTAAACCCATATGATCAGATTTGAATCCATCATCAAAACACATAATTTAACCATGGAAAATAAGAAAAAATGCATGGAAATGATAAATCTCAAGCTAAGCTTGAAAAATCATACCTTTAAACACATGATTTCTTGAAAAATCACACTTTTTCTTTGAATTTTCTTACTCTAGGGTTTGTTCTTATTTCTCTCTCTCTCCTGCTGGTCTTGGCTGACCCTCCCAATGAAGAATTCTGGAATTTTCAAGCCTTTTAATAGGCTTAATAAAATATTATTATTTTATTTACCTTTTGAATATTTTATTATTTTATTTTTTCTAGCCATTTTTTTGACTTTCTTTTTCTACCACTCAATCCTCTTCACTTATCCATGTCTTCCATGAAATTTCTAGACTTTTCCAAAGTTTTGGTGGAGTAAATTTTTAAAAATTACACTTTTACCCCCGTAAAGTGAAAAATTACATTTTTGCCTCAAAAACTGAAAAATTACCCATAGACATATTTTTCATTCCTTATACTCATACCATTCTCCAATTTGTCAAATGTGATCTAAATTCTCTCAAAATCTCAAATTTTATCCGCGGGTGAAAAAATTACGATTTTTGCCCCTAGATAGTGAAAATTTCGGTTTGACTCCGAATTGATCCTCGAACTCCGAATTACCATTTTGAGTCATCCCTGAGCTGTTAAACTCTTAATTTCACCTTAAAATTCCTATTTGATCTAGTTCGAGGCTTAATCGACTCAATGGTACCATTTGGGGCAATATCGTCTTTTAACGATTTCTCGAACTTCCTAAATATACAAACATTCTATCAAGCATATGAATGACATTATAATTATTTTACAAAGCAGGGTTTGACAAAAATTTTCTGAAAAATATAAATCTTTGAGTAGATGATACATATACTTATTAATAAGCTAAATGTTTACTCGTAAAAAATTTATGGTGTTGAAAAAAAAATATAAACTTTTTTTGCTTGATTATTTGATTCTATAATAGGTACATTAATTTATCTTCTTTGTAAAAATTATATTTAAATTCCCCTTCTATAAAAAAATTTTAATATTTTATAGAGTTATTTATATAAATATCATGATTAAAATCATTTTCATTTAAAATTTTCCTTTCCCTTATTAAACTTGATATTAGTTTGAATGAGATGATATCTTGGCAAATTATTTTGTCATTAAAGCATTTAATGGGCTTCCTTTGGTTTTCATAGAATATCTAAAAAAGGCAATGAAATCTTTTTGTTTCTTTTTATAAATGGATTATAAAATAATCTCATTAAAAATAATATCAAATTTAGTAAAAAAAGTGAAATTTTAAGTGATAATGATTTCAATCATGATATTTATATAAATAACTCTATAAAATATTGGATTTTTTTTATAGAAGGGGATTTTAAACTTAAATTTTGTAAAGAAGATAAATTAATACACCTATTATGGAATCAAATAATCAAGTAAAAAAATATTTATATTTATTTCTTAACACCATAAATCTTTTACACTTAAACATTTAGCTTATTAATAAGTATATGGATCGTTTGCTCAAAGATTTGTACTTTTCAAATATTTTTGGTTCAATTTCATCCTTAAATATCTCAATTTTGTTCAATTTAATCTGTGTATTGTACATTTTTATTCAATTTAGTTCCTATGACGTGATTTGGATTTTTTGTTTTTGGAAAAAAATTTTCTCAATCTACCATGTCATCATGCAAGTGTCATGTGGCAGTACTATACCATCATGCAAGTGCTATGTGACACTACCACGTCATGATATTAGAGTGACATGGCATATTGCCATGTCAACAAATCTGCCACATTAGCATTAACATTATCACCTCTAACGACAAATATTAATGGCACAAGTAGGAAGGACTAAATTGTTCCAATTTCCAAATTGAATGACTAAATTGATCAAATTTTGAGTATAGAGACTAAATTGACGAAAACACATAGGTACAAGATCTATTGGGTACTTTGACCAATATTTAATAGCAATAAGGTTAATAAAACATCTTTAAAAAATCATCATATTTATTTAGAATAAATTGAATCTCTTAAAAATGGAATTTTTGGAGAAGTTGCAAGTAATTTTCTCAAATTTTTCCTACGTAAATATAACTATGAGACTTTACCAATAGTGTTGGGGCTATCTCAAAATTGTTTTCAAATAATTATTAAAATATGTAAAAATGACAATAATTAAAATATTTTATAATATACGGATTGCATCATGATACTTATTTGCTTGCATACATGTCTTCAAAAGTTTTTAACTATGAAAAAACATGGAAAAGATCTAATGATGAAATTTTAAGAAATTTGAAAGTGACAATTCCCTTAAAGGTTTCTTGGTGAGGAAATTTTCTAAACCCTACCAAAAGCGTTGGAGAACTTAAATTAATTTTCAAGAACAAGGTTTTTCATTCATTTTTCAAATGAAAATAAGAAATATGAAATTAAATTAAAATAAATAACAATGAAAAGCATAAATATGTAAATAGATAAAAGTCTTTTAATGATGAAATTTTAAGAAGTTGTAAGTGACACTTTTCTTAAAATTTTTAAGTGAAAAGTTTATTAGATTCTGCTAAAAGTGTTAGAGAATTTATAAGAATAGATTTCAATATCAAATGCTCATAACAAATAATGAAAACTAATGATAGTTTAAAAATAAATAAGGTTTTATACAAATATTTTTTAAAAAAATTTTGAAATAATCCGACAATGGAATCTTTTCAGTGAAATAAGTGATTTTCTTGAATGTTATTTAGGTGATGGAACTTAGTTTCCAGAAAGTGTTGGGAAAACTTATAAAAAAATTTCAATATTTAAATAATAAAATAATTAAAAATATATATTTAAAAATTATTTGTCAAGATTAAAACAGCATAACACATAATTAACAGGTACTATTCTTAGACATCGCTGGGGCACTAATACCTTCTTTGCTCAACCATACTCTCAAATCTTAAAATTATTTCGTAGAGCAAAACTTAGTTTTTTAATAAGCTTAAGTCAAACATAAGATATCATTATAAAAATTAAATTTAATTAAATGACCAGTCACACTTAAAAAAAAAAATTAATGACAAATCCTTTTCAGTTCGAGCATTCAAAATTTTGAATTCGCACGTTGTATATAGCAAGTATTTTAGCCATCCGAAGAAGTGGCAGAATATATAGAACTTGTCCTAGGTACACTAAATTATTGTAGGTCAGCCCCTAGAATCATGTCCTATACATAATTAGTATCTACTAACATTTCAAATTCCACTTCATTGTTCATAAGTGTGAAAATGATTTTGTGCCCCGTAATGTCCATTAATTTCCCAAATGTATTGAACATTCACTAAATTGTTTTCACCTGCTCTCTTAAACTAATTAGCACTCCCTAATTATATACATACATATATATATATATATATATGTGTGTGTGTATATATATATATATGATATTGTTATATTCTGCTCTTTTTTGCGATGAAATATATTTACTAAAAAACCCTTATTATTTTCAATATATTTTCAAATTTAACAAACATTATTTAAATTTAAAATAGGCTAATAATAAAAATAAATCATTTTAACTATGAAAATCAAATAATATAATATTGAAAGATGCATGTAGTGAAAAGTACTTGAACTTGTCTCCTACGTAATTATTTATAGTTAAAATTTCTAAAGAAATAGTTAAAATTAAAATTAATGCTTCATTAATTATTATTGACAGTACTAGTAGTCGGTGCAAAGGTGAGACAAAAATTAAAAGAAAAGAAGACAAAGAACTCATGTTGTCGGCAATGTATCCGTAACCTTTATTTTAGTGAGAGAGAGAGAGAAAGTGGGCCGAGGAATTCAGAGCTGCAGGGAACGCAAGCCAAGGAAGGACCACTGATCACAAGCACATTGCTATTTGGCATTTGCTACTATTTATATATATTGCCCTTGTTTTGATGGTCATGAAATCAAGATTTGAATATTTTATTAACTGTCTTGTACAACATGAACCAAAGCTATATATCTGCAAATTAATTTTCTGGTTTACATAAACTTCAACGTATATCCCCAAATCCGTGCTTATATACAAAAATATGATGGAATTATCTGTTTGGACGTAACAATTCTTTTAATGAGTAGTATAGTTCCCAAGCGAGTTGATCAGAAAGGTGTATGTGGACGAGATGGCCGCACCAGCAATGAATGATGAAGCGGCTGAGGGTTGTGGGCGCAAAAGTTGAAACACATTTAACCCGGGCATGTGCTTTTGCCGACAATGCTTCGATAACATTCTCGGTCCATGAGCAACTGGATTAATCCAGGACTGCACAACATTTTCGAGTGGTTGATTTCCAATAGGCAGTAGCTGTGCCCACCATTGCAGTCTTTAATCTAGATAATATTGGCTGCAGCTTTTAAACATTTGGATGTCCTACTTCTGCTTTTTTCTTGGTGCAATACTAGAAAGAAAGAATATAGGATTTCTGCTACCTCTTTTAGAACACAGGAGTGAAAAATCGAAAGCACTAGCAAATGGCTTCAAGACATATATTTATGCCCCTTTCCTTAAGATTTTATTTGCCCCAACTTAATAGTGTTTAAAAGAGTTATCAACATATAAACCTCAAAGATATAATAAAACTTAGTAATTGACTACGTTTTACACTAATGAAATCAATCCATTAAGCACTCAAAGTGTATAACAAGATTGTCAAACTCTTATAATTTGAAAACAGTTTAGAAGCAATTTGAGAATAATTTGAAAAAGAAATAGAGAGAATGATTGAAAATTGTTTCTTTTCAGTTTTTTTTTTTCATTCATATTCAAGAAACTAGAGAGTCCTATTTATAGACAAAGATGATACAATTGATTGTTTTCCAACATAATCATTTGAACAAGCTTAATTGTTTGAACAAATATAACACTTGAAAAATAATAATTATTTAAAGGACTTTCTTCCTTTCATTCTTCCATCATTATTGTTGAAAATGTCCAACAATCCTCTATCATTTTTAAAGTAATCTAAATTTTTTATAATTTAGAATTCGATTGCATAAATGAAAGTGTCTTTCAATTGAACTTTCACTTAGTGGACAAACATAACTCTTGAATAATCATAATTGTTTAACGAACTTTCTTCCTTTCATTCTTCTATTATTATTGTTGAAAATGTCCAACAATCCCTCATCATTTTTAAAGTAATCTAGATTTTTTATAATTTAGAAATTGATTGCATAAATGAAAGTATTTTCCAATTGAAATTTCACTTAGTGAAAATATGTAAACGTTAATTGAAATTGCATGGTAAACTATACTTTGAACTAGTTATTCCATTGGTTAACCAAACACATCTCGTACAATAATTTGAACACCAATGACTGCGCAATATTCGGTGAACATTTATGGCTATATGTCTACATTCTCTTTTCACGAGTGCTATTAGATTCAAGCTCTTGAGCTCCTAAAAGTAGTTACACTTCACACTCACATAGGTAGTTCCCATCAAGAATGCCCCACAATTAAAACACTCTAACAAATTTATGTTATGGCTATATGAAGAGTATATTACTCATAATTTCCTTACCATTATAGGTACCTAACATTTTAATTGGGATGAAATATTATATATCATATTATAGTGTTAGCAGCCACATACAAATGATGTATTTTGTCTCATTAAACTCAAGGCTTGACATTATACAAAGCATTAAGCTAAGGTTAAACTATGGATCACTCTTAATTTACGAGGTTGAGCTCCATCCCTTCTAAAGTCTTATTTACAAGATTTCTACCAAGACATTTTGTCAAAGGGTTCGTCAAGTTTTTACTTGACTTCATGAAACAAAAGTTATAGTAATCATTTCATTTGAAATTAATTGTCAGACATAACTATATCTCAACCCAATATGTTTAGATTTTTCATCAGGCACTTGACTATATACTGCTACTAGATTTGCTTCACTATAACAATGGATAAACATTACAGAAATTGGTTTAGGCCATAAAGATACAACATAGAGTAAGTTTTTTAACCATTCGACTTGTTTGGTGTCAACTGCCAATGCAATAATTCGATTAAAAGTCAAACTGGAGCCTTTTCTAGAAAATGGATCCCATTAAAAGGAATATCAACTCGAAAGGAGTAAAAGGTTAAATTTGGGGCTAATTCCAACAATGGTGGCAACCGGTTATGGCAAAAACTGTGGCCTGATGATCAAATTTTGGGTAGAATAAAGGAAGGGAATTCTAGAGAGAAAAGCTCTTGCCTTAGAGAGAGAGAAAGTGGGAAGAATGAAAATTAGAAAAGAAAGGAGCTAAGAGTCTTTATAAAAACGTCAATACAACGTCGTTTTGAAGGTAGCTTATTTAAATGGTAAAACGACATCGTTTTGTATCAACAAAAGAAATAAGAAAAGGTCTTTTAGGCTGGTCTCAGTTTGTTGGTTCAAGCCCAATAAGTTTGTGTCTCTTGCTTTATTTGGGTTTAGAAACCCATTATGGTAACCTTTTTCTTTATTTTCTTTTTATCTTATTTTTACGTTTGTTTATTTAATTATAAACAAGTTTTCAATTGGACTTATTTCTTTTTTTTCTTTTAATATTCTTAATATTCTTTTGGTTATTTTCTTCTTTAATTGTATTGTCTTATTTTTTTATTTAGTTAATTATTTAAATATTTTCTTTGTCAAATAATCTAGGGACCTTAATTTGGAAACACATTTTAATAGTCATAAAATAATAAATCATGAAAATAAGGTAGAATAAGTTTTAATCATAAAAAATAAATATTAAATAATAATGAGTTTATGTCATAAAAATTTAAGATAAAAACTCAAACAAAATCTATGGAAATCCTTCAATAATGAAATCTTGATAATGTTTTAACTGATAACTTTGAGAGAATTTCTAGGTGAGGAAATCATCTAAAATCCTACTAAGAATGGTGAAGATTTTGGAAAATTTTCAATACAAAAGATTTACATAAATAATAACAATAAAAACAACAAAATAAAGTAAGTAAATAAATAAAAACATAAAAATAAATAAATAAAAGTTCCCCTATGATCGAATTTGTTGTCACTTTAATACACGTAAGTGCATGTGACAATACAAGTAATATAAAGGTAAGTCGAGCATTGTTTCCCACAAAGATTTGTACCTATTCTTACTAAGTACTAAATTTATGACAAAATCTATCTTATACAAGCACCCAATTTTGAATGGTTGATTAAACTAAAAATGTTCTTTAAAACTAAGTAAATAAAGAAAATATTCACTAAGAGAGATATTTAGTCAAAAGCCTAATATTATGGTGTCTTTCAAAACTTCATTTGAATTTAATCATTCTCTTTAACATAGATTAATGGAATACATAGCTAACCTAGGATTTATATTATAAACAAGTCTCTATTGAGATCTTGCACATATACCTTTTCAAAACTAATTCCTTATGTCTATGCAAATAAATTAGAAAAGGTTCATTACGTTTGTGTTCTAACATGGCTGCCTAAGTGTCGTAACGTGCGGGTCCGGGAACCCGACCACTAGACGTGAATGTGAAAACTCACTAAAAAATTAAACTAGGAGTCGCCACCAATCTTTTTTTACTAGGTGCGATTAGCCACCTATTGACTCGATTCTAATCGATGCAAACTTAAATTAATTTTAAGCCCACCGAAAAGAACCTTAAACCGGTCTACAATTTTCTGGATCTAGGTTCGGGAGTACGGTTACGCCCGGGGAAGGATTAGCACCCCTCGGACGCCCGTTCCATGAACGGTACCATTTTTAGATTATCCTATTAGGCTTTAATTTTTAATTTCACTAGATTTCCTTAATTATTATTTTTATTTTATCTCCTATTTAACCTAAAATGGAATGCAAATGGGTGGCGAGATGAAATGCACGGCGTGAGATAAAAATGCCGGACAAATGACCTTTTATCGAGGATATTTTTCGAATCCGCCCATCATACTGGTGGGACTCGGGATATTCTCTCACCTAGGGAATTATCCGAGAAACTCGCCTTTGCAAATTCGACGAATAATTCCCATCTTCGAGGTCATCGTACGTTTTCTTTTTAAAATAATATTTTTGTGCATAATGAACCTAATTCGGGCAAAAGCCTTTTATTAAAGATGGTTCTCGAGCCCTCCCATCATACTGGTGGGACTCGAGGACATCTTTTCACCTAAGGAACTTTTCGAGAAATACCCGCCTTCGCAAGATCCCCGAAAGATCCCATCATCGGGGCTTAAACTCGGAAACAGAAATATTTATATGCAATGATATGTATGATGCAATACATATATGCTATGCTAATGCAATTATCTATATTTTTTGTTATTATTAATTATTTTTATTTTATTATATATTTTATTATCATATTTCCTATTCTCATTTCTTATTATTATTATTTTTTTTATCTTTATCTTTACTTTTTTTTGTTCTAAGTTCTTATGTTTTCCATTTATACTTAGACAAATTGCTTATAATTCTATATTATTTTAGTGAATAAAAATTATATATTTTTTTATTATACTATTTTTTATTTTATATATTTTATATATTTTTATTATTATATATTTTTCATAAGCAATCTTTTATTCAAACCTAATGCCTAAGATCTTACTTCATATATATATATATATTATTATTTTTTTTTTTATCTTTATCTTCACATTTCTTATAGTTTATGCCACTTAATGCTCAATATTTAATTTTGAATTAGTTATTTTTTACTATTATATATTTATTTATTTAATGTCATGTATATTGTATTTTCAAATTAATTATTTATTATATGTTTGAATTGTTATTATTTTATCATTTTTTATCATTTAGTATTTATTTATTATTTTTATCGAGTAATTTTTTTGTATAATCAAACTCTTTATTTATTAAGAATTTCGGAATCTTGAAATCGAGGCCCTCCCATCGTACTGGTGGAGCCTTGATTCGGATTTCGAGCCTAGGGAACATAAGCTCGGGATTGCGACTTCTCGCATCCCGAACGATTATCCCATCATCGGCATATTATTTTATTAATCATATATATATATTTTTAAAAGAGTTAACTTTCTAATATTGATTCTCATACCTATTTTATTATTTTAACGCTTAACCTAATAATTTTTAATTTCTTAATTTAATCTTTTAGCCTACCATTTGTTTCATTCATTTATATTATTATTTTATTATTGTTGTTTTTGTTATTTACCTTTTTTTTTTATGTTTTCTATTTTAATGATTTTGATTGATTTTTTTTTTTTACATTTACATTATCATGTTATTATACTATGTTCCCATTATCTTACTAACAAAAGGCTACATAAAAAAAATCATCATAACCATCACAAACAAAAGCCCAAGATTTAAAACTTACCCAAGATTCAAGCCCGACTTAGCCCAGTACGCATCAGTCCGGCAGAAAGCCCGTGAGCATGCCCCAAGTATTCAGCCTTCCTGAGCCAAAATGTAGTCGCTTGAATGCCCTTGAGCTGCCCAATCTTATTCCCCAAAACGACACCGTTTTAGCTTTAAGCTCTAACTATAAAACCCACTCTTCTTTCTTTTCTTCCCATTTCTTCCTTTCACTTTCTCTCTCTACCTATAAACTCTCTGACTTCTCTCTACACTATTCCTCTGTTGGATTTCTCCTTCTCAAGCCGGCGAACTCCCCTTGGCCGTCAATCTGCAAGAGACCTCACGCCGGCGAACTCCCCTTTGCAGCCGATCTGTAGGTGGTCTCACGGGTTCCCTTACGGTCGGCTTCCCCAACCGGTGGTGTCGCTCCTCACCTGGATCGGCTCTTCCTTCCAGCGTCGACAGATCTGGTGGCGCGATGGTCGGGCTCCTTCTCACGCCGGCGAACTCCTCCTTGCGGCGTCGGTCAAGTCGGCTCTTCCTTCCAGCGTTGACAGATCTGGTGGCGCGATGGTCTGGTCTCTTCTCACGCCGGCGAACTCCTCCTTACGGCGTCGCTAAAGTCGGCTCTCCCCAACCGACGACAGATCTGGTGGCGCGACAGTCTGGTTCCTTCTCACGCCGGCGAACTCCTCCTTGCGACGTCGCTAAAGGCGGCTCTCCCCAACCGACGACAAACCCTCATCCGCAATCGGTCCTCTCTGGCCGGACTCTCATTTTCACTCTAACTGAACACGTTTTCTCCTTTTCGGTTATTTTTTTTGGATATATCTCTTTGATTTTTTTTTTGTGGATTTTTGTTTTTGCTGCTAGAGAACTTAGGGATTTTTTTGTTGTGATTTCTTGGCTGCCAGGATTTTTTTTGTTGCAGGTTCCCTCCTCCCCCCGGATGCTACAGTGCCCCCTCCCCTTTATACCCGATTCCTGGGCTCTGGAGGGGGCACGCTCCATTGCCTTGTCCCTGGGCATCAGGGGGCAAGTTCCACTACCCTGCCAGACGCAAATTTTTCGCGTCTGGCAGGTGAGAGAGGTGCCTTGCAGGGTGCGTCCGCACCCTGCCAGTCGTACCTCTCTCCTTTCTTTTTTCATTTTTTTTTTAAATTTATTATATATTTTTTAATTCATTTTTTTTGTTTATAATTTAGTGTCTACACTAAGGTATTTAGGTATATGTCTATCTAGATACGAAACTATCACCCAACTCCAAGGTGAATCGAACAAAGGCTATTCAAAACTATGATCTATTGTAAGCTCCTTTTATGGAGTTCCATTTAGCGACCCAATACATTTCAACTGTTTATCATGTAGTGAAAAGTAATAAATGCAAGATTAAATAAACCATGCAATTTCCATTAATACAAAGAAAGGGAAAATCAAGTATTCAAACTATATAATGAAATATCCACAATCCTAGAAATAAAATTAGTTCATCATCATTTTTATAGCAAACATAATTAATACAAGAGAAAAGATTATTTCTATAGCAAAAGAACAAGAAATAATTGAAGACTAATAGAAATATCAAAGCCTCTTTTGATTCTCGATCTTCGGTTGCTTTCAATTTTTTCTTGTTTCCCTTGTTGAAGAGCCTTTTTCTTTTTTCTCAAAAATTGCCTTCACTCGTTCTCTAAGCCTTTCCTTTCAGCTGCTGAAAATCATCTATTTATAGCCTCTAGAAAACCCTAAAAACTAAAATGAAACAATGTAGTTGAAGACATTAACCATGAGAATGCATCAATTTAATTATCTTTTAATGTCCTCATAAATTACCTTGTCTTCCAAACTCCAAACAAAACTTGAATATTGTCTAAGTTCACGTTTCATCCCAGAGCATGCTCATTTTTCGAATGGATTTCTGTGTGTGTGACGTTTCTTACAATGCATACCGTGCACTTTGAAAACGATTATGTTCATGCAAATCTCAACAAGCTAAGAATTTCATATGCTTGTTTTTCATCTCCCTCTCTTCTAATGTAGGCCATCACTTAGCTATGGATCCTTAGGACTTTATTCAGCTTATAATGTTAGGCTAGGGTTATGGTATGATATAGCATATATTAAGGCTCAAATCACCCTAAGCATATAATTACTCTAAGATCTATATAGCCTTAACTTCCTTCACCAAGTACCCTTTTTTCTTTTCAATTTTCATTCATCAACCATTATTTTTTTATATTCTTTCTCTTCAAAATTCAACATCCCCCCAAACTTGTTTTTTTTCAATGTTAGTAGAATGAATGCTTCAAATCTCGATTGGAATTTTTCTCAACTCATCCATTCTACTTTTTCAACATTTGATCAATATATAATTCCTAAAACAATGTACATGCTTTGGAGTGAGGGTAGTGGAATTGGAAATTTATTTACAAGCTAGGATAATTTATTTATGGTTGACAAAGAAAAGGATAAATTTAGGCTCAAAGGGGTGTACTAGGGATAAAATTTGACTAGGTTTGCTTGAAAGGCCCAATCGATTCAAAGATGGCCTAAATAATTGTCACGATCCAATTTCCTGAGCCATGACCGGTGCATGAGCTCAATGAGCATAGCTCACTAAGCCCAAGCAAGCCTATCCATTTACCTTTGCTTAACAAATTTATCATATCATGCATACACACACACCTTTTCCCGAGTGTGAACATAGCCAAAACACAATGGCATTATCGATAATAATATACATGCACTATATCAGTAATGTATTTAGCAATTTACATTGCATACACATATTCACATTGTTAGATTGTATTCACAATACAAAAGAACCCATGACTTCCAGCAGAGACATTTACAATAAGAGGGATTACTATCGAATGCTAGATACATACCCAGGAGATGCACTACGGGGACTCCTCGATCTAAGGTCCAACAGTCACCTGATCTGAAAACATGAATTTTTATAAAACGTGAGTACAATACTCAGTGAGTGAACAAGATGGGAACAAGCATAACATAAGGAATGTTTATCGAAATCATGATGCATTCATTTTCTCAAAACCATGCAATTGTTTTAGCTCCTTTAAACCCCTCGTGTAAACCCCACATGAGTAAATCACTTCACAAAAAAATCCATGCTCAACTAGGGGCGGCTCCACTTGTAGGGGATGACCTTCGCTACAAGTAGCCCTTTCCCCTTCGCTACGGAGGGACGTACCACTCAACCCTTTAGGGCATAATGGCATTAAATGGTACCAAAGAAATGGGAAATATAGCAAAAACCCACAAGTTAGCAAAATGGACAGAAAGTTTCTCACTGTAGCGAACTTCATTCTTGCTGCAGCGAGAACCAGAACATCAAGAAAAAAGTCTCCTTTTTCCCTTAAAACAAGTCATCCTACTAAAATAACCATAGCAACATGTAACACATGTAAACTTCCAAATTTCAACAAAACAAATGCTTACATATTTGCATTTACAACCATATACCCATCATCAACATGCACACCATCCCATCATCAGCATCATGCACATCATCCCATCATCATCATCTCATATGCAACGGATTATGCTATTGTCACTAGGGGGTGGGAGATCACGAAGCATCCCCCCCCTTCACTCGGCAAAAGGTGCACTTCACTTCGGATCACGAAGCAACGGAGCAGTCCCTTCCTTCTTCTTCCAAGCTTCTGGGCGGAGAGGTGGGAGATCACAAAGCATCCCCTCCCTCGCTACGGAGGCAACAACTGCTTATGTGCACTCCCACTCACACATAGCCAGGTCAGCAACGGCTTATGTGCACTCCTACTCGCACATAGCCAGGTCAGCAATGGTTTATGTGCACTCCTACTCGCACATAGCCGGGTTCAAATCAACATGTAAAGAGGCATCCAATGCATATCATGCATTTTATCATATTGTGATAACACATAAACCATTGTATAGCACATTTTTACAATATAAAATCATTTTACTAAAAGCTTGTTCCCAAGGTACATTTTCTAAGACAAGTTAGATAGAATCTTTCATATTCCCCAAAACAAGTTTGAAATGCAAGTCCACTCACCGGTATTAGGAGTAAAAATACTCCTATTTTCAGTTCGCGGGTACAGTCCTTTACCCGTATCCAATGGCTCACCACCTAGCCATAATCCATGACACATATTCCAATTAAATTGTGTCGAACAGTCATAAGCTATTTCAGGCTCGATATATATATGATATGAAAAAAAAATGCACGAGTAGCCATCTAGACCCGGTATTGGCCTAAGTCGATTTTTCATCCGATAAATTAGCCAATACGTCTAATTTCACTCCAAATTAATCCATTTCTCCTCTAATACCTTAATTTACCACATACCATTTAAATAAAGCCAAATTCAGCATTAGAACCCTCACAGTTCATAATAAAAAAATTCGGTCATTTGGTGCACTAGCACTGAAAATTTTTCTACATAACCGTTTCACCTTAATTCATCATTTTTCAAGCCATTTTCCTTGAAATAAAAACAATCCCCCATTGATATTCAGCCCTCATGGTTCGACCAACAAGGAACCCTAGAGAAATTGAATATTTCTTTTGTGTTTTTGTTCATAACCATGCTTAACTATCCCTAAACACTAACATAGTCTGAAATCAAATTATTCCAATAACAATTCCTCTTCCATACCCATTTTTCAGAATTGAATTCATCATGATAACTCAACATTCAACCATGGAAATCAAGAACAAAAGCATGGGTAAGCTAGGTATCAAGGAGAATTAAAGAAATTCTAACTTACCTAACTTGTTTCCTCGATTTCTTCACTTTTTCTTTGAATTTTTACCTAGGTTTTCTTGTTTTTCCCTTTGTTCTTCCTTTGTTCTTGTTGCTGGTTGCCTAAGCAGAATATGGTGAGAGAATTGGGGATTTAATGGGCTGATTTCTATGCCTTTTATAAAGAAAATAATGAATGGATGAGATTTTGACACATGTCACCATTCCATTGGTCCATGTGTCATACTTAGCCATTAAGCAATCTCTCTCCATCACACATTTCTCATATTTATCCATTTACAGGATGAATAAAATCCCTTGGCCTTGACAAGTGCTGGGGCAAAAAATTTACCGATTTGCCCCCAAGGTAGAAAAATTACGGTTTTACCCCTATACTCCGAAATGTACCGGAATCACATTATTTCTACTTTTCAACCTCAAATAACACTAACATTGATCAATATTAACCAAATGGGCAAAAAACTCATTTTATAAAAATTTTTCGTTTAGTCCTCTAGTGGTAAAATTACATTTTACCCTTGTGCTCCAAAAATACCAGGAATCATAATTGTTTTCACTACTAAACATCATTTTATACTCAGATAATCATAATTATATTTCATATAATTATTCTTGGTCAAATGTGATCAGATCTTGGCTAGAAATCTCCATTTAATCATCAAATGGTAAAATGACCGTTTTATCCCTAATCGGTCAATTTTCCTGATGGACTCTAAACTGGACCTTGAACTTCGAATTACTATTCCAAGCCATTCTGTGGGTTTTCAAAGTTTTCAATTTCCTCTTAGAATTTTTATTTGAACTAGTTCAAGGCTCGATTCAACTTAGTTGTACCACTCGGTACAATACCGTCTTTTAATCGAGCTTGACAAGGTCTCACAGTAATTTCCTAGCTAAGTGTTACCTAAAATTTTGACTCAAGGAAAGATCAAACAAATTCTAAAATTCTACACATAGTTTAAAGATTCGCACTCACATAATCATTCTCTAAATGTGCATCATGAAACCGTATAAGAAACAAGTGCTCAAATATGGATATCACAATCTAAAATGATGCTATATACGAAAATTCCACTCAATACTACAATAATATTTATACTTGTTAAGAGTAAAAGGAATAACAAGGCAACTAGTTTCATCATTGGATAGACAAATTAATTTTTATTATTGCACAAACTCTAGCTTAATGTTTCAACACGTTCCTAATCCTAACATGCAAATTGACTAGTTTTAAACATAAATGTGATAACATAAAAGAAAATATAAAAATTTCCCTTAAACTTAAAGCAAACATTGTCCCCAATGTTCATGAAAGTAAAAAAAGAGAATACTCCCTCAAACTCGCAGACAAAGTCAATCATCATCTTTTTTTGTAGTATCATCATCATTATCATCTAGGGTGGGATCCTTAGGCAACATAGGGAAGGTAGCCATGTCCATGCTAACATGCTCGGTATATGCCCTCATCATTTTTTCAATGGCTTTTAAACACCCTACTTGATGGTCCATGCGATGCTTAAGTCGTTCCATTCGTTGATACATGGAGAGATTCTAGTTTTATTATTATGGCAGAAATGTAGCAGATGAACTTCCTCCAATACTAGTTTGCTCACACATGCGAAACCTATGGATGATCCCACCATCCAATGGAATCTTAGGATGTAATAGCTCTTCATTGGGTGACCAAACAACTTCAACTTGATGGCACAAGGCAGTGATTAAGGATGGTTACCACAATCTATCATGTGGTGAACGAGTTGACATGGTAATGTTGTTGAAAATCAATTGCCCAATGTTAATACATTTCCCCGATCACAATTGCATACAAGACGACCACTCGATCCTTTGTTACATCGCTAGGGTGTTTCACAGAAAACATCTTTGCAACTAAGAAATGATACCATGCCTTGTTGTCGTTGTCCATGGCATTAGCTTTGAAAGAAATTGGAACACCCTTTGTAATTTCCATTTAATACCCAAAATGCTAAGAGACCACAAACTTAATCCAAATTGACGTCACCATTCACATATTGACCATACTCACGTTCTCAATGTTAAGTGTATTATAAAATTGATTAATAGTGTGAGCATTGAAAGGTACCTAATGACCTTGAACGAATGCTCACCCTCTTCACATTCAGCAACATTAGCATAGAATTCCCGAACAACAGGCATTACCGTTGCCTTTGGCTAGAGGCATAATTTCTCCCATTGTTATGCATTGATAATATTGTAGATGTCAAGATAAAGTCTTCTCTGGACATTTACGCCACGTTTTGGGACTAAAACTTTACAATAGGGATTGAGTGTGGTGCTTCTTAACTTCAACTGAAATAAATTTACTCTGATCAAAACTATTCCTACTGCCACTAACACGTGTCCTCTTCTTTGGTGTCGTGGTGATTATCTGACCACCCAATCAACAAGCAACAAGCAACACACTTTTGACCAGAAATAGTTAGTATACATTACAGTTAAATGATCTATATATACAAAATAATTTATACTAACTATGCAACTCGACAATAATATGAATAACACTAATCTCACCAAATTTAAATTCCAAGTGTAGAAAATTAAATTTATTCAATATACCCACTATTCAAAAAATTCTAAGCTAAGTACAAAACTAAAAAATTAATGAAATCCATGCACTACATTATCAAATTTAGCATATACCCTTCAATTTTAAGCAAAAGCCCATCTTTAAAACACAATACCAACCATAAGAATAATTAGAGAAAGAAAATAGAGCACTTACCACACTTTCCAGCACTCAGATGCTTCTAAGTCAAAATGCTCTAGAATCCTCTAAACTCAAAGTTTGATGTAAGGAAATTGGTGTTTTAAACTGATATTGTAGTGGGTAAATGAAAAGGAAGTGAAATTTTGCAAGTAGGGCAAAGAGAGGGTGATAAACTGCTGCTTAGGGTTGAAAAATTGGAGAAAAGGGTATATATAGGGTGATGGGCCTGACATGGCATCGTAGTGCTTTAAAGAGTCCATACCTTATAATTTTTTTTGTTGTTGTAAGATGCACCAGTGTCGTGACCTTCCACAGCCAATGTCGAGGCCCTAGTAACCTGTTTTTTTTCTTGAATGCTATTATTATTATTATTTATTTGTAAAAAGAAAATAAAAACAAGTAGCTAGAAAGATAAAAAATAAAATTAACAATCACTAAAAAGTAATTAATGAATAAATAAATAAAAATTGTTGAAGGAAAGAAAACTTGGGTTGCCTCTTAAGCAACACTTTCTTTAACATCTTTAGCTAGACTCTTATTTCAACTCGACTAAGGTCGGAAAGAGTAATGGTAGAGCATTGACGATTTATGTCACCTCTCAATAGTGCTTTAGCCAAGGCCCATTCACCTTAAACCTTCCATTGGTTGTGCTGTCCATTAATTCCACTACATCATATAAAAACACTATTGAGATGAGAAACGATCTTGACCACCTTAACTTTAACTTCCCAAGAAACAACTTTAAATGAGAATTGAATAGTAACACATGTTGACCTACTCAAAATGTAGTTCAACAACCTTTTTGTCAAGCTATCTGTTTGTTTTTCCTTTGTCGAATCTGGCATTTTCATAAACATCTAATCATATCTCATCCATCTTATTTAATTGGAATAATCATTTTACACTTGCAGCTACATTTACTGCAAAGCACTTTCATAATCATTAGCATATTTTAAAGCTTTCAAGGTATTGAAGGTTACCTCTTGGTCTTGGATTTTCAAGGTAAGCTCTCTTTTCGCTTCATCTATGAGTGTTCTAGTGATACGTAAGAAAGGTCTCCCCTAAATGATTGGAACCTCTCTGTCTTCTTCCATATCGAGTACCACAAAATCAGCTGGAAAAATGAACTTATGCATTTTTACTAATACATCTTTTACAATGTCGCACGAATATGTAATGGTGCGATATGCTAGTTGTAAAGTCACTATAGTGGGCTTGATTTCTCCCAAACCCAATTTCTTATAAATCGAAGTGGCATCAGGTTGATGCTAGCTTTTAGATCACTCAATGACTTGGCAAAATAGTATGCCCCAATGGTGCATGGAATTATGAAACTACAAGGGTCTTTGAGTTTCAACAAAAGTTTGTTTTGTATGATTGCACTGCACTCCTCAGTGAGTACCACTATCTTGAACTCACTCAATCATCTTTCTTGGATAATATTTCTTTTAGAAACTTAAGATATAAAGGCATCTACTCCAAAGCCTCTACAAATGGTATGTTGATGTGCAGCTTCTGGAATACCTTTATAAATTTCTAAAATTGGTTATCTTGTTGTTTTTTGAATCATTAAAGAAAGGGTGATGGTGGTGTGACTGTAGTTTCCTTGTCCACACTTTGATTGTTAGGAGTAACTACCTATGTCTCATTTTGAGCTTCTTTCTCCACTTGTTCAATTTGTTTAGTATTACCCTCAATCTCTTTTCCACTTCTCAAGGTGATGGCCTTTACATTTTTTTGCCCCCTCTTCTCAAATTTGTCTCAATGTCACTAAGCAACATCCCTTAAGCCCTACTGTTAATTGTGCTTGCCATTGCCCAATTTGTGTCTCAAAGTTTCTCAATGATGTTACCTAACTATTGATAAGGAAGTTTGTCTTGGCCATATATTGCATCATTAACTCCTCCATGGATAGCTTTTTATCAAGAATGAGAGCTCTCAGTTGATGTTGAAAAACAAACGGTATGTGCGGTCTTGAAGCTAAGGCTGCTTAGTTGTTTCCCCATGAAAAGTTTGGATGGTTTCTCCATCTAGGATTATATGTGGTAAAGAAGGGATTATTTTACTGTTTGTTTCCAATGAACTGAATTGCTTATGTGCTATTACTTGGACACTGACCTATAACGTGTCTATCTCCACAATGTTCACACACTACAAAGGGACTTTGAACAAGATTAGTATTAATAGAATCAAACCTTTTAGTTAGAGTAGCTACTTATGCAGTTAATGTCATGATGGCATCAACCTCATGAACTCGAACTACTTTCCTATGTGCAGATCACTCTGATGGCCATTGATAATTATTTGATGCCATCTCTTCCAATAGGTCATATACTTCATTGATAGTTTGTTCTATAAGAGCTCTTTCTTTAGTTGCATCAATTGTATCTTGAACTTGGGTACGTAATCCATTGTAAAACATCTGTACTTGAAGCCACTTCGAAAGATCATGATGTGGGAAACTCCTAAGTAAGTCCTTGTATCTGTCCCAAGCTTCATATAATGACTCATCATCAAATTGTATGAACAAAGTGATATCGTTCCTCATTTTGGTTGTCTTCGTCGGAGGAAAGTATTTTGCAAGGAACTTCTAGGCAAGGTCATCCTATGTTATGATTGAGCTTGTGGGTAATGAATTTAACCACACCTTTGCCCTATCCCTCAATGAAAATGGAAATAATCTCTATCAAATGGCATCGTCTATGACCCTATTATGCTCAATGTATCACATATCTCCAAGAAATTAGTTACGTGAGCATTTGGGTCTACTTCGAAAGACCCCAAAAACTGGATTGATGTTTGGATCAGTGATGATGGCCGACTTGATCTCGAAATTATTTGTCTGAATGGTTGGCCTTCTGATGCTTGATGGGATACCTTGTACTAAAGGAACAACATAGACCCTCAATGATCGATTCTCTTCAACTATCCTCTCTTGGACTTGACACTCTCTTGGTTGTTCATCCATTGTATTAGAAGAAACTGAACATTGTTGCCTTTTTTGTCTCAGTCTTTGAAATGTCCATTTGATGTCTAGGTCACATGAGATAGTCTTTATGTTTTGTGCTTTGTGTATACAATGTCAAAACACACTTAGGAAACACAAAAGAAAAAGAAAAAACTTGGTATAAGATAATTTGTTTAATTTAATATCAGTAAAGATAAATAGGAAAACAAATTGTGGACAACAGTGCAAAAAACTTGTTGTTGGTTTAATACAAGCAAGAGCACGTGGCCATACAAGTAATATCAAGGTAAGTCGAGTATCGTTTCCCACAGAGATTTATACCTATTCTTACTAAGTACTAAATTTTGAATGGTTGATTAAACTAAAAATGTTCTTTAAAACTAAGTAAATAAGGAAAATTAAAATTTCACTAAGAGAGATATTAAGTTAAAAGCCTAGGATTATGGTGTCTTTCAAAACTTCATCTGAATTTAATAATTCTCTTTAACTTAGATTAATGGAATGCATGGCTAACGTAGAATCCATATTATGTACAAGTTTCTATCGAGATCTTGCACACATACCTTTTCAAAACTAATACCATATATCTATGCAAATCAATTAGAAAAGGTTCATTATGTTTGTGTTCTAATTTGACTACCTAAGTCATTTTGGTATATGTTTATCCTAAATATGAGACTATCACTTAACTTTGAGGTGAATTGAACAAAGGCTATTCAAAACTATGGTCTATTCTAAACTCTTTTTTTGGAGTTCCATTTAGAAACCTAATACATTTCAACTGGTGATCAGGCAGTTGAAAAATAAGTGTAGGATTGAATAAATCATGCGATTTCCATTAATACCAAGCAAGAAAAAATTGAATATATAAACTATATAATGAAACAACCACATTCCTAGAAAATAAAATTCGTTCATCATCATTGTTACAACAGATATAATTAATTTAAGAGAAAAAATCATCTCTACAACTAAAGAACAAGAAAGAATTGAAGAGTAATAGGAATATCAAAGCCTCTTTCGATTCTCGATCTTCAGTTGCTTTCGATTTCTTTTTGTTTCCTTTGTTGAAGAGCCTTTTTCTTTTCTCTCAAAAACTGTCGTTTATTCACTCTCCAAGCTTTTTCAGCTACTGAAAATCACCTATTTATAGGCTCCAAAAAACCCTATAAACTCATTTTCTGATTGGCTACACTTTAATAATACACGTCAAAGCGTCGCAACCTTGGTCCAAGGGCATTGTTGTGCTCTTGCCTTATATATATATTTTTGGCCATTTTTCAACCGATGCAAAAACCCCTTCTCGGGTGCTACGGCGTTGGCCTCTTAGGATTTTGTATGGGAGGCATGATGTTCCATTGGGCGTTGCAGCCTTGGTTCAAAACTACTACAGTACCTCATTTTTCAATGAAATTTTCAGCTATTTCGAGGCTAATCTGGTGAAATGGTAAATGTAAAAGTTGTAGGTTTGCCTCTCACCATTTCAATGGTCTAAGAATCATGTTCATTGGATCTTTGTAGCTCAAGTTATGTTCAAATTACCGTAACATGTTCAGTGAAAATTTGCACTTAATCTCCATTGCATAGTTCATCATTGTTGAACTTTATATTTGAAAACTTAGAACCACATAGACTAAATTAGCATTGGCTTAAGATAAGACTTTCAACATGACAATAAACTAGAATTACTTGAATTAACCTAGGTTAACATGCTTTAAACTAATCAACTAAAAGAATAAAACCTATCTAAAAACTACTTAAAACTACATTAACATCCCAAAATGTGGCTAAATAACTCTATATAATAGACTTATCTAGTTCTGATTGTATCATGGTTGAAATCGTGTCAGAAGTTGAAGGACCATTGCAGACTACACAACAACTAGGTAGAAAAAAGTAGTATCGCAACCTCTAAGGGTAGTTTTGGAGTTTCATCCTTGTTCAGCCATACCCCAACACAAGCAGAAATGGTGTGCCGAATCGTAGATAAAACATTTCTGCACCATCTGATTATTACATCATGGGGCTATTATTGAGGGTATAAAAAAGGGCTTTTTATTTTGAAAAAGGAATGCTAGAGTAGACCTGATGCAGGAAAAAAAGAAGCTTTGAAAATGGCAAAAAAAATGAGGAAATCTTTGAAGATTGAGCTTCAAAAAGCTGCATCGAATACTTTATCTTATAGATTGGATTTTCTCTCTCTATCTTTCTTTCTAAAAATGCTTTATTTTTTTGAGATGTTGAGTTTTACTATGGATATGTTGAGCTAAATTTCCATATCTAGGGTTATGGTGGATATTAGTATGCAGTTTGGATATTGTGCTTGGCCATTTCCTATTTTCTACGAAATCATTGATGTTTATTCAAATATGAATTTATTTTCCATTTTATTGCTTGATCACCAATGAAATGAGTTTGGATTTTTAGATAACACTTGAGAAAGTTAGTCTAAATAGACCTTGATTTGGGTAATATATGTTCATTACACTTGAGAATTGAGTGGGTGATTTACAAGTAGGGTAGATATACACCTATTTGCCATATATAGTCAATTGTTAGAACCTTTACCTTAGGAACTTAGCTTAGATAAATTACTATAGATATATAGAAAATTAATTAAGTTAGGCCATTGTACAATAACTTGACAAAGAGTCGTACATGCTTGAGGATTCTAGACTAGCATCAAGTTTCCATTGAAGTAAGTAATTAGCCAATCATGCATCCAAATGAAAAAGTAATTGAACCGATAATCCTAGTCTTTTACACCATTACTTTTACAATAATTTGATTTGAAATTGCTAGTCTAGATTAGTCACTTATATTTATTTTTAATCATTTTTAGAATTTTGAGTACTTAAAATAAAATTAGTTTGTTCCAGTTGTAGTACTTAGTGTCGTAACGTGCGGGTTCGGGAACCCGACCGCTAGACGTGAATGTGAAAACTCACTAAAAATTAAACTAAGAGTCGCCACCAATCTTTTTTTTTTACTAGGTGCGATTGGACACCTATTGACTCGATTCTAATCGATGAAAACTTAAATGAATTTTAAGCCCACCGAAAAGAACCTTAAACCGGTCTACAATTTTCTGGATCTAGGTTCGGGAGTACGGTTACGCCCGGGGAAGGATTAGCACCCCTCAGACGCCCGTTCCATGGACGGTACCATTTTTTTAGATTATCCTATTGGGCTTTAATTTTTAATTTCACTAGATTTCCTTAAGTATTATTATTATATATTTTTTTATCTTTATATCTCCTATTTAACCTAAAATGGAATGTAAATGGGTGGCGAGATGAAATGCATGGCGTGAGATAAAAATGCCGGACGAATAACCTTTTATCGAGGATATTTTCCGAATCCGCCCATCATGCTGGTGGGACTCGGGATATTCTCTCACCTAGGGAATTATCCGAGAAACTCGCCTTCACAAATTCGACGAATAATTCCCGTCATCGGGGCCATCGTACGCTTTCTTTTTTAAAATAATATTTTTGTGCATAATGAACCTAATTCGGGCAAAAGCCTTTTATTAAAGATGGTTCTCGAGCCCTCCCATCATACTGGTGGGGACCCGAGGACATCTTTTTCACCTAAGGAACTTTTCGAGAGATACCCACCTTCGCAGGATCCCCGAAAGATCCCATCATCGGGGCTTAAACTCGAAAACAGAAATATTTATATGCAATGATATGTATGATGCAATACATATATGCTATGCAATAATCTATATTTTTTTGTTATTATTAATTATTTTTATTTTATTATATATTTATTATCATATTTTCTATTCTTATTTCTTATTATTATTTTTTTATACTTTACATTTTTTGTTCTAAGTTCTTATGTTTTCCATTTATACTTAGACAAATTGCTTATGATTCTATGTTATTTTAGTGAACAAAAATTATATATTTTTTATTATACTACTTTTATTTTATATATTTTTATATTTTTTTTATTATATTTTTCATAAGCAATCTTTTATTCAAACCTAATGCCTAAGATCTTATTTATTATTTTTTTTATCTTTATCTTCACATTTCTTTATGCCACTTAATACTCAATGTTTAATTTTGAATTAGTTATTTTTTTTTACTATTATATATTTATTTATTTTTATTTATTTAATGTCATGTATATTGTATTTTCAAATTAATTATTTATTATATGTTTAAATTGTTATTATTTTATCTTTTTTTTTATCATTTATTATTTATTTATTATTTTTATCGAGTAATTTTTTGTATCATCAAACTCTTTATTTATTAAGAATTTCTGAATCTTGAAATCGAGGCCCTCCCATCGTACTGGTGGAGCCTTGATTCGGATTCCGAGCCTAGGGAACATAAGCTCGGGAATGCGACTTCTCGCATCCCGATCGATTATCCCATCATCGGCATTGTTTACTTAACTTATTTAATATTATTGTGTCTTAAAATTCAATTTTTCCAAGGTCAATTCTAATACCTATCTTATTATAATTATTTGACTAGCTCAACTATATATTTTTTATTTAACATAAAATGTTTCTTCCTTGTTTATTCTCATTCACTAAATATATTTTTATAATCTAATGTATAAACATATTTTATATGCTCCTTACATGGTTTTACCCAAGAATACCTCACCAATGTCTCAATAGTCTCCAATTTTTACTTAACTTAACCTTTATATATTTTTTTTGCCTATCATCTATTTCATTCATTTATATTTTTATATTTTATATTTAGATCTCTAGATCTATCACTATAAACATATTTTATTTAGCAATTTATTATTTTTTTTGCTAGGTGCTTTATTTTCCTAAGTTTCAATACCTCTAATAAATATTTTCTTACATTTGAATCCTTTTCTTATGTAAAAATTTTTTATATTTATATATTCCTTTATTTGTATTACTTTCTTAAATCTCAAAAATAAAACCTAAGGATTTTAGAACATTACATTGAAGTATTAATCTTAAATGATTAAACAATAGTCCTACAAATAAATAAAATGAACCAACTCAAGCCATAAAAATTTAAGAGAAATGATAAATATTTTACCTTTCTAAGCTCCTCCAAATCTACAGCCCACTCCAATCAAGCCAGCAAATTTTATTCTTCCAAAATATGCCATTTGGGGTGGGAAATGGGAGGTCTACCTAGAATACACTTTAAGAAACCCCATTATTTTTTATCATTTCTTCACTTTTTCCTCCCCTTTCTCTCTCTAGTGCCCAGCTACTTCTCTTTCTCTCCACCCGTTTCTTTTTTGCTTTCTCACCCAAGATCCTTTTTTGCTTTCTCACCTAAGATCTCTTTTTGCTCTCTCACCCAAGATCTCCCCCTTCCTCACTCACCCAAACCGGCGGCACTAAGAAAAAGCCCCCTGCCCTTTTTCTTTCTTTCTTTTTTTTTTGTTTGTGGCTTCTCCCTTTTGCTGGAAATCTGGAAAATTTTTTTGATGTGCAGATTTTTTTTTTCCCCTCCTCCCGAATGCTACAGTGTCCCCTCCTTTATACCCGATTCTTGGGCTCTTGAGGGGGCACGCTCCACTACCTTGCCAGACGCGAATTTTTCGCGTCTGGCAGGGTGAGGGAGGTGCCTGGCAGGGTGCGTCCGCACCCTGCCAGTTGTACCTCACTCCCCTCTTTTTTCATTTCTTTTTTATTTTAGTTTTTATTATTTTTATTTATTTTTTGTTTATGATTTAGTGTCTACAGCTGCCCCTCTTTGCGCATTTCGAAAATTTGAAATAGTGCAAAGACGTAGACACTGTATTTGACTATATTCTTTAATTCTCTTACCAAAATTTTTTTATTTTTTTTATTTTTTTTAAATAAATTCCTCAAAACTGAGGCCACGAGACTTTTAAAATGAACTCTTCAAAACTGAGGCAATGAGACTTTTAAAATGAACCCCTCAAAATTGAGGCAACGAGACTTTAGAAATGAACTCCTCAAAACTGAGGCACCGAAACTTTAAAATGAACTCCTCAAAACTGAGGCAACGAGACTTTAAAAATAAACTCCTCAAAACTGAGGCAACGAGACTTTAAAAATGAACTCCTCAAAACTGAGGCAACGAGACTTTAAAAATGAACTCCTCAAAACTGAGGCAACGAGAATTTTTAAAAGTGAGCTCCTCAAAGCTGAGGCAACGTACCTTTAAAAATGAATTCTTCAAAATTGAGGCAACGAAACCTTTTTTCTTTTTTGAAATGGTGAAAAATAATCAATTCCTCATCTGAAATTCATATAATTTTAAAGATGAATTTTCCTCTATTTTAATTATTTTAAAATTTTGAACATGTCAATTCATCTTCATCAGTTTCCCCTTTTTTTTGGTGTTTTTAGAGCCTTCTCTTTGATCAATGGGGGATGAATCGATCATGCTTCCGATCTCTCGTCTTCCCCAATTCATTACTCATAACTGTTTTCTTCCTCTATCATATGCATGGTCCAATCACTCTTCACATTTTTACTGTGCTCCATTCTATTGCTAATTCCATTCCTTTCTTTCTCTTCTCAGACTCCATTTCATTCCCTGTCAATTAGGATCCTTTTTCAAAATATTGCAAACATTTCTTACTTTATCATGCTCTTTATTAAGTATCATTCCAATTTTATGACAAATGCAATGCAATGTACTCATATCTCCTCTTTTGACAGAATGGAAATGAGGGCATTGTTGGGAGTGAAAGGCTATTTTTCATTAGAAAAAAGTGAAGTTTCTACAATCAAGTATAATGACAAGGAACAGGGGAAAATTGATTAATACAAAAGGGATACAGTCCTTTCTTAATGACTGTTTCGATAGATATTAACAGTAGTCTCAAAATTTTATCCCGAAATAGGCACATTTGTCAGCTCCCTTGTCTTTTGCATGAACATCTCGGATCATGATCTTCACCCTTTCTGTGTTAAGCTTTTGTAGTATTTGGCCCTTTTTCGTGTCTAGACCGCCCTTTCGGGTTTTCGCCCTAAACACATCTCCCAAATTCAAGCTGCCTTTTCAGGTTTTCAACTTGAAAATTTTCCTCTTTTTTTTTTTATTTTTTTTTATGCAAAATATTTCTTGACAGCATCGGCATTCACCGGGTTGGAAAACTCCCTTCCATCCATCTCCGCCAAAATTAGTGCTCCTCTTGAAAAAGCTTTCTTCACCACGAATGGTCCATCCCAATTCGGTGTCCATTTCCCGCGAGGATCATGCTGGTTCGGGAGAATTCTTTTCAATACTAATTCTCCTTCTCGGAACTGTCGAGAGTGTGCCTTCTTGTCATATGCCCTCATCATTCTCTTTTGATATAACTGCCCATGGCAAAGTGCTGTCAACCTTTTTTCTTCTATGAGATTCAATTGCTCATAACGAGCATTAACCCATTCGGCTTCTTCCAACTGTACTTCTTTAAGGACCCGAAGGGAAGGAATTTCCACTTCAATTGACAAAACTGCTTCCATCCCATACACCAAAGAGAACGGTGTAGCTCCCGTGGAAGTTCGGACTGTTGTGCGATAAGCATGCAAAGCAAAAGGTAACTTCTCATGCCAATCTTTGTATATATCTGTCATATTTTCAATTATCCTTTTGATGTTCTTGTTGGCTGCTTCCACTGCTCCATTCATCTTTGGGCGATAAGGTGTTGAATTGTGATGCTTGATCTTGAACTTGGCACAAACCTCTTTCATCATCGAACCATTGAGGTTACTAGCGTTATCCGTGATGATCCTTTCTGGGAGACCATAGCGGCATATTATTTCCTTTTGGACGAACTTACATACCACTTTCTGGGTCACTTTGGCATAAGATGCTGCTTCTACCCACTTAGTGAAGTAGTCAATTGCCACCAGAATAAACCAATGCCCATTTGATGCCTTCGGGGTTATCAACCCAATCACATCCATGCCCCACATTGAGAATGGCCATGGTGATGTCAATACATGCAGTGAGTTAGCAGGGGTGTGGATTCTGTCCGCATATATCTGACACTTGTGACACTTTCGAGCGAAGTCTATACAATCCTTTTCTAACGTGAGCCAGTAATACCCTGCCCTCATGACCTGTCTCGCCAACTTATGTCCACTTGCATGTGCTCCACAAACTCCTTCGTGAACTTCCTCGACTATTCTCTGAGCTTCGGTTGATTCCACGCATCTTAAAAGCGTTTGATCCCTACTTCTCTTGTATAAGATGTTCCCATCCAAGAAGAAATTCATTGCCAACCTTCTAATGGTTTTCTTATCATTTTCTGAGCTTTGATCCGGGTACTGCTGAAATTTGAGATAATGCACAATATCATGGTACCACGGTTTCCCATATATTTCTTCTTCTACACTAAAGTAGTGTGCGGGGCACTCTCGAAGATTAATCATGATGGGTTGGATCTTGACATTGGTACCAACTTTGAACATTGCCGCCAGCGTGGCTAATGCATCGGCCACTTGGTTCTCCTCTCCGGGCAAATGATTGAAGCAAATTTCATCAAAATTTTCAATCAGCTTTGATACATACTTGTGATACCGAACTAACTTTGAGTCACGTGTCTCCCATTCTCCTCGCAACTGATAAATAACCAAAGTAGAGTCCCCATACACTTCCAAAATGTGAATTTTCCTCTCGATTGCTGCTTGAATGCCCATGACACAAGCTTCATATTCAGCTACATTATTGGTGCAATAGAAGTTGAGTTTAGCTATAACGGGATAATGATCTCCTTCTGGTGACACTAACACGACCCCTATGCCATGCCCCAAGGCATTCGAAGCTCCGTCGAAAAACATCTTCCAATTCTCTTTCTCTGATTCCTCCCCACTTGTTTGACATATTGACATCAAGTCCTCATCTGGAAACTCAAACTCCATTGGTTCATAATCCTCTTCCACCCTTTCTGCAAGAAAATTTGCGATTGCACTTCCTTTGATAGCTTTCTGGGACACATATACAATATCATATTCAGACAATAACACTTGCCATCTTGCCACTCTACCTGATAAGGAAGGTTTCTCGAAGATGTATTTAATCGGGTCCAACTTTGCAATGAGCCAAGTGGTATGATATAGCATGTACTGCCTGAGTTGATGCGCCGTCCATGCTAAAGCACAACACATCTTTTCCAACGAGGAATACTTGGACTCGTATTCAGTGAACTTCTTGCTCAAGTAGTAAACTGCCCTTTCTTTCTTACCAGTTTCATCATGTTGTCCTAACACACATCCCATGGATCCTTCATTTACCGTTAAGTATAAGAGGAGGGGTCTCCCGACCACAGGTGGTGCCAATACTGGCGGACTCAACAAATATTCTTTAACTTTGTTAAAAGCAACTTGGCACTCCTCATTCCACGCCCCCGGATTATGTTTGCGAAGGAGTTTGAAGATCGGGTCACATTTGAGTGTGAGTTGTGATATGAACCGGGCTATATAATTTAATCTCCCCAAAAATCCTCTAACTTCTTTTTGCGTCTTGGGAGGGGGCAAATCACGGATTGCTTGAACCTTATCTGGGTCAACTTCTATTCCTCTTTCACTGACGATGAAACCCAGTAGCTTTCCTGAAGTAACTCCAAAAGTGCACTTTGCCGGATTTAATCTGAGCTGAAATTTTCGTAACCTCTTAAATAATCTTTCAAGATTAGTCGCATGGTCCTCTGTTTTGCGAGCTTTTACAATCATATCATCCACATACACCTCAACCTCTTTGTGCATCATATCATGGAAGAGAGTCACCATAGCTCGCTGATAAGTTGCCCCGGCATTCTTCAAACCAAATGGCATTACCTTATAACAAAAGGTTCCCCACATAGTTATGAAGGTAGTTTTCTCTCTATCCTTTGGTGCCATCTTAATTTGGTTATACCCTGAAAAGCCATCCATAAAGGAAAACATGGAATGGCGGGCAGTATTGTCAACAAGGGTGTCAATGTGGGGAAGAGGAAAATTATCTTTTGGGCTAGCTCTATTCAAGTCTCGATAATCCACACACATTCTCACCTTCCCGTCTTTCTTAGGAACTGGGACAATATTTGCAACCCATTCAGGGTACTTAGCTACTTCCAAGAATCCTGCATCGAACTGCTTTTTCACCTCTTCTTTAATTTTCAACAACATTTCAGGTTTCATTCTTCTCAACTTTTGCTTAATCGGTTTGCATTCAGGTTTCAAAGGCAGTTTATGGGCTACAATGTCTGTATTGAGTCCTGGCATATCTTGATAAGACCATGCGAACACATCTACATATTCATGAAGTAGCTTTATTAGTTTTTCTTTTTCCATTGACACCAACGTCACACCAATCCTAACTTCTTTCTTATTTTCTTCATTTCCCAAATTAATCGTTTCAAGTGTCTCTTGATGTGGGACAATTTGTCTCCCCTCCTGTTCTAGTAGTCTTAACAAGTCCGGAGTTAAATCATAATCCTCCACGTTTTCTGTATTGTCAAGTTCACTGACACTTGTACCTTTTTCAAAATCAACTTCAAAACCATTGTCATTATCATCTTCGCATTCATTATTTGGAATCCTGGAAGGTAAAGGGAATTGAAATATGTAGAGCTATTGTATAGGTAAATAGTTAAAATAAAGGGATGAAATGACACTAATGGAAATGATTAATTATGAGAAGAGATATGAGAAATGCACTACGCATGTCAATTTATTAAAATGATAAATGATAAAAAGCCCGATACATAAAATTCCAATGCTTTTGGGCATAAGCATGGATGTTTAGTTTGCATTACTTTGAAATTGAATCACAAGTGACTGGTAAACTCATGGTGGTCCAATTGCTCAGCTTTAGATTCGGTGGCCCAAGGTATGTAGTAGGAATCTCATCCATATTTCCTGGTTGTTCTTCACCTTCCTCCGTTGCACATATTGATAAATCAGAAAAGGTCCCTCCTAAAGCTGACACTGATTCTCGGTTCCCAACGGTGAGTGATTCAGGAAAGATGCAACCTCCAGATCGGAATGTCTTGTAAAGATGAGGATATGTCATTCCTTGGATTTCCAACTCATGCCCCTTAAAGCGAGCCAACCTTTCCTTTCTTCTTTCGGCTATCATTTCTTCTCTTTCCTTCTTAGTTGGCTTGTACCCCAGGCCAAACCTTTCTTCATTTTTGGTAGTACGTATGGGACTTCTAATGCCTTGTAGTTCTTATCCCAATCCTGCCCCCGCTCGGTATCCTTTTCCTAATATCTGACTGACAATCATCTTGGTGGTTTTGGAAAGCCTCGGAATAGGCGGTGTGGTTCCTTCTCCCACATACATGGTGTTAACGAACTCGAAGGATCGAAAGGAACATTCAGGCACTTCTTCCGCCGTTTCCACGTAAGGTGTATCTGCTGGCTTGCTTATGAGCAAGTCCTCTTCCCCGTTAACACAGACAATCTTCCCTTCCACGATGAACTTGACCTTCTGATGAAGAGATGAAGGTATGGCCCCAGCCATGTGTATCCAAGGTCTTCCCAACAAATAATTGTATGAAGGAGCAATATCCATAACCTGGAAATCAATGGTAAAGGTACATGGGCCAATTTCTACTGGTATCTCAATGTCCCCTACTACTTCTCTCCTTGTTCCATCGAAAGCTCTTACGATCATCTGACTCTTTCGCATGTAGGACATGTTGATGGGTAAACGGACCAAGGTCCTCATGGGCATCACATTTAAGGACGATCCGTTGTCAAGCAATACCTTTGCGACGGTACAACCTTTACACTTGGTAGTGATGTGCAAGGCTTTGTAATTTCTTCTACCTCCAGAAGGGATTTCTTCATTGCTAAAGGATATTATGTTACCCACCGAAATGTTCCCAACAATGTAGTCCAAATTTTCAACTGAGATATCATGATCCACATATGCTTGGTTCAGAATCTTCATCAGAGAGTTCCTATGTGGTTCTGAGCTGAGGAGCAAAGATAGTAGTGAAATACGAGCGGGCAACCGGTTCAATTGCTCGACTACATTGTACTCACTATGTTTGATGAACTTGAGGAACTCGGCAGCTTCTTTTTCTGTCACCGATCTTTTTGAGCCATCTGTCGATTCCGGAGGTTGTACCTTTTCTTCTCTAGGACTTTGCTCTTTTTCCTTTCCCTTCTCATTCTTGAGATTCTCGAATGCTTCCGGTGAATAGCAGCGTCCGCTGCGGGTAATCCCTCCAACGCCAGTTATATTGGCAGCATCATCTTGAGATTCAGCTATCCATTTCTTCGCTTCTGAAACTTGTACATTTTAGTTGTAGTTCCATGGGACAGCTTTGTTGTCTTTGTAGGGGAAGGGTTTAGGGATTTCGATGATCATCTTGGCACGGTTTTTGTCCTCCACAAACTCTCCTTTTGGTTCGTAGAAAATGGTCAAAGGTTTTATCTTCATTGGGTGAGTGGACTCCTTGGATATCATGTTTACTGCTGACTCTGAAGCTTCCGTATAAAACTCGATCTTTGATTCGTCCATCATTCTTTGCACTTCCTTCCGGAAAGAACTACAATCCTGGATTGAATGTCCCACACATCCTTTGTGGTACAAGCAACATAGTCTTTGGATACCTCGTGAGTCATTCACATTAGGACATTCAGGCCACACCTCGAGCATATCGGCTTTTACCAAGGCTTCAAATACTTTCTCCATGGAGGTTTCCACTTCCCGAATGTTCCTTTTAACATACAACTCCCTTTCGATTGCATTTACCCCTGCCCCAGCATGATTTGGCAGTGGGTTGTTGTTAACATTCTGTTCTGGCTTTTTTTCAAAGTTCAGGATTCCTGCCTTGATCAACCTTTGCACCTTATGCTTGAATGCCGTGCAATTCTCGATTGAGTGACCTTCTATTCCATAATGATAATCACAATGGGCGGAAGTGTCATACCATCTCGGGAACGGAGGTTTTAATGGCTCTATGTATAAGGGTGCTACTAGATGGTTTGCAACTAACTGAGTGAAGAGTTCAGCATAAGGGATCGGGATTGGTTCAAATTGCACTTTCTCTTGCTTGTTTCGCCATCCTCTTGATTCACCGGTAGTATGGTTGTTTGAAGGTGTTGTTTGTTGTGTGGTTGAAGCTGTAACAGGTGTGGAAGTAGGTGGGTGAATATTTGTGGGGTAGAGTGTCCGCTGGATGGGATTATATGGGTACGGGTTAGGGAAGGCATTTGGCATAGGCGGGTATGGGTATGGGCTTTGTGAAGTGTTGTTCACAGCTGGGTAATAGGGGTATGGTAGGTATGGCTGGCAAGGGTTGTATGTTTCTCCTTGGTGTTGTCCTGAAGTGATGGCTTGGGCTTCTCCTTCTTTCCTCTTGAAAGTTCCCCCTTTCTTTGTGTTTGCCATATCACCTCCTTCTATCTTCCCTTGCTTAATGGCAGTTTCTATCATTTCTCCCGAAATCACCATATCAGCAAAGTTCTTTGTGGCACTACCAACCAATCGTTCATAGTAAGGGGCTCGCAAGGTGTTAACAAACATTACAGTGGTTTCTTTCTCAGTCAATGGTGGCTGAACTTGAGAGGCCACATTCCTCCATCTTTGAGCGTATTCTTTGAAGCTTTCAGTGATTTTCTTCTCCATGTTTTGTAAAGAAAGGCGATCCGGAGCCATATCTGTAACGTGCTTATACTGAGCTACAAACGCCCGAGCAAGGTCTTTCCATGTGTGGATTCGATTGCGGTCCAGTTGGACGTACCATTTTGCTGCAGCACCGGTAAGGCTATCTTGGAAGCAATGTATCAAGAGTTTGTCATCATGAGCATATGCGGCCATCCTTCTACAATACATGGTGATATGTGTGACCGGGCACTTGGTTCCATCATACTTCTCAAAGTCTGGAACTTTGAACTTTGGGGGTATAACCACATCTGGAACCAGACAAAGCTCAATTGCATCCATAGAACAATACATTCCCATTCCTTCTACCATGCGCAGTCTTTCCTCAAAAAGGTCAAATTTTTTATGGGTATCGGGATTATCTTTCGATTCAACGGATCCACATTTGAGCTTCTCTTGTTCCTTTGGATCATCCAGATCAGGTACAGAGATGGGATCTGAAGGACTTGCCCCTCCAATTGGCCTTTGTTGAGCATAAGTAGGTGGTGGTCCTATTGGCATCCCAAAAAATGGATATTGACCCACGGATGGCATGGGAATAGAAGCATTCCTTGCAGGTGGAGGTGTAAATCCTGGTGGATACACGGGGTCTGTATTGGTTTCTGTCTGTTGAACGTCTTCTGGTGTACCAGAACTCCCTGCCGCTTTCTTTCCTTTATCTGTAGATATTAACTCCAAAATTTTTGATAATTGACCCATGATTTCTTCTTGCTTCTTCTCAATCTTATCCATCCTCTCTGAATGCTCGTCCCCCATGATCTTAGAACGGGCTCTTGTATTGTATCTGTGGAGAATTTGTTTTTCTGGAATTTTGTTCTATTAGTTCAAGGAATAAGTTAGAATTTTATGTTGAGTGCATTATTATTTATTACTTTTATCTGAATCATGCATTATGATGCAAATGAAATGTATTTGAATGGGAAAAATATTGGCCATCCAACATTTACCATAAGAAAATCCGCATCATAAAACTTAAATATCCAATTACATCATTGTCTAAAACCATATATAACTATCAAAAAGAAAAACCGACTTTGTCATATTGGTCCCTAACCATCTTGAGGTGATTGATCAACCGCTCACTTAATTCATCCTTGGGAAGGATCTCTCGCCTGAGTTCTTCGGTCTTGTCTGCCATTACCCGAGCTCTAAATGCCACTTCTCTCATCTGTCTCAGTATCCATTGCATTTCAGCTTCTTTCCTTTGAAGGCTTTGTGTGCATGAATTGTTTCTTTCCCTCATTTGGAAATATTATTGCCTTATTGCTTCATACTGTGCCTTATAGCCCTCCATGGCAGTTTCCAACATGTCGCAGTCATTTTTCAACTCTTGGATGGTTTGTCCTTGTCCTTGTACCTCGTGCTGCAAAGCATTGTTGGCACTTTGGAGTTCTTGTATTCTGGCTAACAGAGAAGAATTTGCCACGCTCACTTCCTCAAACTTGCTTTGCCACTCATCCCGCTCTTTCAAAGCCACCCGTACCTTTCTTGCAGTCTCTTTCTTCACTTCTTCTAGCTCATCCTCATGTCTTCGCTTCATATTCATCATCTCCTTTTCAAGTCTTTTCCTCGTTAACTCACTCTCCAGCAGGACGTCTTGAGGTTCTGGGTTTACGGGATGTTTTGATGGATTCTTCGGGGGATGTATGACATTTTTCACCCTTTGGTCATGCCAAGTATGATATCCTGTGGTGACTTCATCAGTAACCCTTCCCTGATCTACTCGGCAAGTTTTCTTCCAGTCCTAAGCAATTTCCTCAATTCTCTTTAGCGTCTCTGGCTCTCCATATGTAAACTCTAACTGGTCGAGCTGGTGAGTCATGGGCACGAACTGCTCAGATCCGAACTGTCTCCGTACCATTATTGGGGCATAGCTGATGGCTCCCCAAGGTCCCATCAGTGGTACCCATGGCTTATCCCCACATTTATACATTACTTGCATTCGTGGCATCCATGGAGCTCTCCAAGTCACTTCAATGCTCATTAACCTCCGGAGCCTTGCGACCCACTATTCTTTCCTTTTGTAGTCAAGCCATTCACTTTCGCAGAACTCAAGGATAGGACAACTCGCAGACAGATAAAGCTTTCGAAATTTGCTCTCTTTGCATTCGAAGTGGCTTTTGATCCATATGGTTAGGAGCTGAGCACATCCGATGAATCGTCCCTCACCTTTGCGTCGACAGAAATTCAAGGATCTGAAGGTTTCAGCTAAGATGGATGGGGCCGGGTTGATGCTCCTTGTCACCTGATCAAAGAAGTCTATGACTGACACCTCCACATGACCTAGAACCTTCGGGAAGACCACTAAGCCGTAAATTGCCATCGCAAAAGCCAAGAGACCTTGTTCATCCTCCATGTATTTTTTAATATATTCGTTCAAGAAACTCCACAGAAGGCATTCTGTGTCTCCCTTCTTCTTCAAATGCTGATCCACTTCTACCGTAGTCATTCCTAACAACTTAGCCAACTTTCGTCGGTGTCCCGTCTTCTGGGCCCTCCAATAGATCTTGTCAGGCTGCATATGGTCTATCCGGAGCAGAGAGGAGTACTCTTCTATGGTAGGGGTCATGTCCACCTTGTTAAAGACAAAGCAACGATATGAGGGATCCCAAAACTGGACAATGGCTCGGAGCATCTGGTCATCGATTGGTACATATAGGAGCCATGCAATGTGTCCATACTTGTTCTGAAAATTGTCTCTGTGAGCACGTCGCCATTGTTCCCAAATTCCTACCATTTCTGTAAAGTCATTCTGCTGAAGATCTAAGTGAACTCTCTCGGGTAAAATTGAGATATGTCCTTGGGTCAAACAGTCTCCTTTTTCTTGTTGAATCTGCCTCATCTGTAACTCTATCTCATAGTCATTTCTGTATATGTTGAGCGGGCCTGCTGATGACGATGCCATGGATATAACTGGGATCTCTTAGGTTGAATGTTGTGTAGCCAATATTTCTCCTATATGCAATTACGATGTATGCAAATGAACATGTAACATGCGCATGACACGCAAAATAAACTTAAGTTAGTATGGTAAAAAGAAATAATGGAATGTTAAAAATAATGAGAGAATAACAAGCAATATCGTGGGTATTATTGTCTACTCCACGATACTTTATTATCTCGGGTCATGATTTAAAATAGAGGGAGTGGAAGAAATTCCTTCATGTGTACCTACTTATAAGGTATATTCTCACGGGTATGGCCCTTTCTAAGGTTAAGCTGCTCTCGGTACTCTATATGCTGAGCGGGGTTTATAAACAGAGCTAAGGTTCCCAAGTCGTTCCTCACTGTCGTCCACACGGACTAGTAAGGCACCCCGGTCCTCACCCATTACAGGCTTCAAACGGACTAGGTTCGATTTGAGTGGGAGTCTTCACTAGCCCGTGCGGAGGTTATCACCTCACGAGAGCGTAGCTACTAAACTCCCTCCTAAAAAAAACATAACCCGGGTGGAGGGTTTATGCATGAATGTAAAATGTGCTGTGTGTGTGAAGGAAATCATGAGTTTAAAGTAACAATCTCACATCCCTCTACCTTAAATCCCCACAAGTATTAGAAGCAATAAAGTAATAAATGCGACATAAACTAATGTACCAAACAAAGTATGCAGTACAAATCATTAATATTAAGGAAACAGTGAATTATTTAAAGCCTTGGATAACCTATTACTATTTTTTATGGCTGGACTCTCTAGTCCCCAGTGGAGTCGCCAGCTGTCGTAACGTGCGGGTCCGGGAACCCGACCGCTAGACGTGAATGTGAAAACTCACTAAAAATTAAACTAAGAGTCGCCACCAATCTTTTTTTTCACTAGGTGCGATTGGCCACCTATTGACTCGATTCTAATCGATGAAAACTTAAATTAATTTTAAGCCCACCGAAAAGAACCTTAAACCGGTCTACAATTTTTTGGATCTAGGTTCGGGAGTACGGTTACGCTTGGGGAAGAATTAGCACCCCTCGGACGCCCGTTCCATGGACGGTACCATTTTTTTAGATTATCCTATTGGGCTTTAATTTTTAATTTCACTAGATTTCCTTAAGTATTATTATTATATTTTTTTTTATCTTTATATCTCCTATTTAACCTAAAATGGAATGTAAATGGGTGGCGAGATGAAATGCATGGCGTGAGATAAAAATGCCGGACGAATAACCTTTTATCGAGGATATTTTCCGAATCCGCCCATCATACTGGTGGGACTCGAGATATTCTCTCACCTAGGGAATTATCCGAGAAACTCGCCTTCACAAATTCGACGAATAATTCCCGTCATCGGGGCCATCGTACGCTTTCTTTTTTAAAATAATATTTTTGTGCATAATGAACCTAATTCGGGCAAAAGCCTTTTATTAAAGATGGTTCTCGAGCCCTCCCATCATACTGGTGGGGACCCGAGGACATCTTTTTCACCTAAGGAACTTTTCGAGAGATACCCACCTTCGCAGGATCCCCGAAAGATCCCATCATCGGGGCTTAAACTCGAAAACAGAAATATTTATATGCAATGATATGTATGATGCAATACATATATGCTATGCAATAATCTATATTTTTTTGTTATTATTAATTATTTTTATTTTATTATATATTTTATTATCATATTTTCTATTCTTATTTCTTATTATTATTTTTTTATACTTTACATTTTTTGTTCTAAGTTCTTATGTTTTCCATTTATACTTAGACAAATTGCTTATGATTCTATGTTATTTTAGTGAACAAAAATTATATATTTTTTATTATACTACTTTTATTTTATATATTTTTATATTTTTTTTATTATATTTTTCATAAGCAATCTTTTATTCAAACCTAATGCCTAAGATCTTATTTATTATTTTTTTTTATCTTTATCTTCACATTTCTTTATGCCACTTAATACTCAATGTTTAATTTTGAATTAGTTATTTTTTTTTACTATTATATATTTATTTATTTTTATTTATTTAATGTCATGTATATTGTATTTTCAAATTAATTATTTATTATATGTTTAAATTGTTATTATTTTATCTTTTTTTTTATCATTTATTATTTATTTATTATTTTTATCGAGTAATTTTTTGTATCATCAAACTCTTTATTTATTAAGAATTTCGAAATCTTGAAATCGAGGCCCTCCCATCGTACTGGTGGAGCCTTGATTCGGATTCCGAGCCTAGGGAACATAAGCTCGGGATTGCGACTTCTCGCATCCCGATCGATTATCCCATCATCGGCATTGTTTACTTAACTTATTTAATATTATTGTGTCTTAAAATTCAATTTTTCCAAGGTCAATTCTAATACCTATCTTATTATAATTATTTGACTAGCTCAACTATATATTTTTTATTTAACATAAAATGTTTCTTCCTTGTTTATTCTCATTCACTAAATATATTTTTATAATCTAATGTATAAACATATTTTATATGCTCCTTACATGGTTTTACCCAAGAATACCTCACCAATGTCTCAATAGTCTCCAATTTTTACTTAACTTAACCTTTATATATTTTTTTTGCCTATCATCTATTTCATTCATTTATATTTTTATATTTTATATTTAGATCTCTAGATCTATCACTATAAACATATTTTATTTAGCAATTTATTATTTTTTTTGCTATGTGCTTTATTTTCCTAAGTTTCAATACCTCTAATAAATATTTTCTTACATTTGAATCCTTTTCTTATGTAAAAATTTTTTATATTTATATATTCCTTTATTTGTATTACTTTCTTAAATCTCAAAAATAAAACCTAAGGATTTTAGAACATTACATTGAAGTATTAATCTTAAATGATTAAACAATAGTCCTACAAATAAATAAAATGAACCAACTCAAGCCATAAAAATTTAAGAGAAATGATAAATATTTTACCTTTCTAAGCTCCTCCAAATCTACAGCCCACTCCAATCAAGCCAGCAAATTTTATTCTTCCAAAATATGCCATTTGGGGTGGGAAATGGGAGGTCTACCTAGAATACACTTTAAGAAACCCCATTATTTTTTATCATTTCTTCACTTTTTCCTCCCCTTTCTCTCTCTAGTGCCCAGCTACTTCTCTTTCTCTCCACCCGTTTCTTTTTTGCTTTCTCACCCAAGATCCTTTTTTGCTCTCTCACCCAAGATCTCTTTTTGCTCTCTCACCCAAGATCTCCCCCTTCCTCACTCACCCAAACCGGCGGCACTAAGAAAAAGCCCCCTGCCCTCTTTCTTTCTTCTTTTTTTTTTGTTTGTGGCTTCTCCCTTTTGCTGGAAATCTGGAAAATTTTTTTGATGTGCAGATTTTTTTTTTTCCCCTCCTCCCGAATGCTACAGTGTCCCCTCCTTTATACCCGATTCTTGGGCTCTGGAGGGGGCACGCTCCACTACCTTGCCAGACGCGAATTTTTCGAGTCTGGCAGGTTGAGGGAGGTGCCTGGCAGGGTGCGTCCGCACCCTGCCAGTTGTACCTCACTCCCCTCTTTTTTCATTTCTTTTTTATTTTAGTTTTTATTATTTTTATTTATTTTTTGTTTATGATTTAGTGTCTACACTTAGCATAAACTTTGAATCAACTCCTTGTGGGATTGACAATACTTTTATCACTGTATTACTTGTTGATGACCACGTGCACTTGCATAAATTCCTTGCTTAATTGTGAAAATCTCTATAGCAAATATATTGGTAATTTAGCAAGCAACATCCCACTACGTCTAGGCACCTCTATTTGATGTTTAGGTTGTGTTTCTATTTTAATCCTTGAATTAGACTATGTTATTACATCTTTAGAATTAACTTTTAAATTTAAAGGACCAGACAATTATTCTAAGACAATTTTACTTCTAGGTTTGTGATTTCTCATAAACTCTTCCTTTAAGAAAGTGACATTAACACTGATGAAAACTGTGTTATCTTGAGGACTATAAAAGTAATAACCAATTGTTCCCTTTGGGTACCCGACAAAAAAGCACACCTCAATGTTTGGTTCCTTTTTTATGGACTCGGTCTTTAAAACATGTGTAGAACACCCCCAAGTTCACAGTTGATGCACAGAGGATTTACTCCCTGTCCATAACTCCTTTGATGTGTTGGGCACAACTTTATATGATGCAAAGTTGAGCAATTACCTAGTAGTTTGCATACAATATCCTAGAACGAGATTGGAAGGTTAGCATAGGACATCATTGATCTAACCATTTCTAAAACAATCATATTTCTTCTTTCAGCTACACCATTATGTTAAGGTGTTCTCGATGCTGATAAATTATAAATTATCCAATTGTTAGTGAGATATTGATAAAATTCATCTGATAAATACTCACTACCCCTATCTGATCCAAGTTGTTTCAATGGCTTGCGTAGTTGCTTTTAACTTCGGCTCTGAATTCTTGGAACTTTTCAATGGATTCACTTTTTTTTTGTGCATTAAATACATAGAGCCATGCATTGAGTAGTCATCAATAAAGGTTATGAAATATTCATAACCTTCTTTAGCTTGCACATTCACTGGTCCACATACATCTGTGTGCACCAAGGTTAGAACATTTGGCATTCTATTACCTTTTACCTTAAAAGGCCTTTTGGTCATTTTTCCTTTAATACAAGACTCACACACTGGCAAAGAACCCTCAACAATGTCAAGTAGAGTACCATCGTTTATAAGCCTATTGAGTCTATTTTGATTGATATGACCTAAATGCAAATGCTAAAGATAATTTTGATTTATGCTGGATTCTTTGACTCTTTCAATTTTAAATCGTATTGCTTTTACATCATTTGCAGAATAAGTCGTAAGCTTAAGGAAATAAGATTATATCTTACAATTCCAGAACAAATAAAATCCTTATTCGAATAAATAATGAGTGTCTCACTAAAATAAATTGAATATCTAGACTTTATTAAACAAAAGACAAAAATTTAATTTATATAAGTCTTTGAAATGTGAGAAACATTTTCCAAAATCAAGCTACAACCATAAAGATTTTGAACAATAATAGCTCCCACTGCTAATGTTGAAACAAATATGCCATTTTCCATCCTCATTTGAAATTGCCCTTTACTTAGTTTTCTCTTTTGTTAAAACCCTTGTAAAGAATTACAAACATGGTTAGTTGCTCTAGACTCTACTATCTAAGTGTCTGTAAAATCATCCACTAAACAAGCTTTTAACATATTTAGAAAAGCCAAATCTTGATTACTCTTCTAGATTTCTTCAAGGTAAACCTTGTAGGTTTGCTTCTAATGCCCTTTCAGACCACAGTGGAAACATTTTCCCTTGGTGTTGTCTTTTAAAGTAGTCTTTTTCTTCTTGGTTTTTTCTTTGCTCCCACTAAGCCCTTAGCATTCCAACTTTCTTTTTTTTACCCTTAGGGTTGGGCTTAATAGTGGAAACTACATGTGCTTCACGCTTTTTTTCCAAATCAAAAATCTCCTCCACATTTTGGAGATCATTCATTAGACCACTTAGGGTGTAATCTCTAGTGTGCAATTCATAATCCAATTTGAACTGTGAAAATGACAAATTCAAGCTATGAATGATCATTGATATTTGCATATTAGCTTCTATCTCGGGACCATGTAGCTCTACCTAATTGGGGCAAGAGATTACTTTTAGCATGTAATCTATAACAGGCTCCCCAAGTTTCTACTCGATGCCCTTAAAAGCATTTATTACTTTGAAGATTATAAAGCCATAGTCGACCCTAAAGTGTTTATAGTTGACCTTGTTCTAGAAAGCTCAAGAAAATCATGTTTTGAACAAACATAGTCAACCCTGACAAGTCGAAGGCCAGAAAAAGTCAAGATTACACAACCATAGTCGACTATAGTGGAAGCATAGTCGATTATAATAGCTCAGACTCGCAAAAAAAATTCTCTTAAGAGATGAATTGACTAGAGGAAGATTATAATCGACTATGGAAGCCCTAATTTGAGAAATTTGAAGAACATAGTCAATCCTAGGAGTGTTGTAGTCGACCCTCAAGCTTCTGCAACGGTTAGTTTTGATTTAAACTTGTGTGTAATGGCTATAAACATTGCCCTAACTATAAATAGACGCATTTGAGCCATTTTGAAGTAAAAGAAGACTTAAACCAAAGCTTCAAACCCTAGAGAGACTACCCAAAAGCTCATATTCACTCTTTAACATCCTTTTAGCCTTCCACCAAGCTTACAAAGTTGAATCCTTGTTTAATTCAAGTTGAAATTTCTTTTCTCACTACACACAAGGTTATAGTCTTAGCACCCAACTTTTGAAAGCCATTTTCTTGCTAAATTTATACTCCATTGTAAAGGTTCTAACTTAACCTTTAAAAGCTATTTGTGAGGGTTTGTGGTTAAGCTTTTAAAAACCATTGTTAATGGGTTACCACTTCATCTCGTTAAAAAGCAAGAATCTCTTTGTGGATTGTGTAGAATTATCGCTTAATCCCACGAAAAACCTATTGTAAGGGTTATTGCTTGATCTCGTGAAAAAGAAAAAATCCATTTATGGGTTGTGTAAAGGTTATTACGTGATCCAGTTAAAAAGCAAGAATCCCTTTGTGGATTGTGTGTGGGTTATTGCTTTTTCCCGTTAAAAAGCAAGAATCCTTGATAGTGGATTGAAATTCCTTGGTTACCAAGGCAATGGATGTAGGTATCAAAAAAGCTAAACCATTATAAATTCTTGTGTCTTATTAATTTTGTACGTTATTAGTTGTTGTTTATACTTGCCTTACGAAAATAGTTTTATATTGATTTGTTGTTTTACACTTAGAAAAATATTTTTCCTTATACTTTTCATAGCTAGCACTTAACTTAGGAAAAATATTTATCTTGGTGCATCGTTTTTGTGCTTAAGTGATTTATTATTGAAAAATTGTCATTGACGCTACAAAATATTTTTGGGTGAAAAATCTTTCATCTTGATAACTAGATTTTCAAAGAAATTTATTATACATACCAATTCACCCCCCTTTTAGTATATTTCACTTTGAGAATTCTACACTAATAGAAAGGTATGATCTTGGAAGATCGTCAACACACTACTAGAATAAAGGAAGGATTTTTCTATTTCAACTCTTTTAAAAAAATTCTCCTCTTGCTTCCCTTCTTTTTTTTCTTCTCTTCTAATTCTTTTTGTCTTTTGCTTTTCTTTATTCTAATGTCATGTGGGCAGGTATTTATAAGCCTAAATGTTTTTTACCCATTGGAATGAGATTCAAAATTTTTTGTTCCGTTTTCTGCCAATTGGACTTTTGTTTGTTGTGCCTGTAGAATCGACATGTTATACCTTTGGTGTCGATTGTTTATGATTCTTGAAAATTTGCACCTTTTTATTTTTCTTGAGAATTGGCATGTTCTTCATCTAGTTTTGATTCTTCATGACATGATCTAGGTCTACACTTTTCTATCTTTTCCCACTTCTCTTATACCAAATGCTACCTATATGTCTATGATAATCAATTAAATAAGGTTCATTAAGCTAGTGTTCTAATTTAGCTATGTATGGCAATTAGCGTATGTCTACCCTAATTGTGAATCTGATCATGTAAGTGACGTGAACATATAATATTCAAATCTCAGTCCAATCTAAAATCTCTTTATCGAGTTTCAATTAGATTCACAAATCAATTAATTGTTGGCTAGACAATCAAAAGCATTAAGAATAGATTTGAATAAGCAAGACTATACCCATTCATAGTAAATAAAAGAGAAACTAATATTCAGATTACATGTTGAAATCCACCATAATCCTAGAAAAGAAAATTAGTTCATAATATCTATGTAAAATATCATCCAAAGAAAATTAGCCATTAATCCAAGTCAAAGAAAATAAGAGAAACACAAAAGTAGAGAAAGAAACTAATGATTAAAGCTTTTGATCTTGATTCTCACTCAATTTCTCTTACTTTCGTGCTTTGTTTTTGGCTCATTTTCTTTGGAATAGTTACTTGTCATCTTTCTCTCAAAACCTTTGAAAAAGACTCCTTAAATAGGCTTCAAAATACCTAATTTCAAAAATGTCATCAAATTTTTATTTTTGAAAAATTCTCTAGCATCACAGCCCTACCATCCTTAACGCGACAATGCCATGGTCCCTCTTGTAATGCCACTGTATTGAAGAAGCAACGTCGCGTTCGTGTGCTCTCAAGTGGCATTATGGGGAATGCACCTTCAACCAGCATTATAGCCATGCTTTCCTTAATGCCATAGCCTTAGGGTTCTTGGTGCCCCAGCATTGAGCAACTCAAGGCCACAGCTTTCACTCAATGTGTTGCCTTGTGTAGAACTAAATCAATATAGCATCTTCCAAGGTGATTTTCACCTTGATCTGATTCAAATTAGGGAAAGTAGTAAACGTGAAAGTTGTAGCTATCTGTTATCTTTCCAATGGATCAAGAATTGCCTCAATTGGACTTTTGTAGCCCAAGTTATTCTTCAAATATGGCAGCATATATGAATGAAGCCATCACCATTCTTTCATGGTTTTTTATCAAAGGAACCTTTCTCAAAAATTTTCCTACAAAAGCAATAATAAAAATCAGAAATAACTATTCTTGATGTAATTTAAAACAAAATAATATAAAATTAAACTAAAATAATTTAATTTAAAGCACTCAACATGTAATCTAACTTAACTATGGAAAACACCTAAATTACTTAAGTCTTAATCTAAAATCTTATAGACCTAGGTACTTAAGCTCCAAAATGTGTTAAAATAACTCTATATAGTAGAGTTATTAGCTTCCACCAAAGCTTAAAGATCCAAGGAGGTTTTTTATTCCTTATACTATTGGTAAAGTTGAATTTTTTGAAGATTTCTGTGATTTGGGTGCTAATGTTTCACTTATGCCTTTTGTCTATTACCAATAAACTTGGACTTAAAGAGATACAACCTACTACAATTACCTTGCAATTACTAAATAGATCAATCAAGTACCTCATAAAAGATTAGATGTTTTAGCGAAAATTAGGAAACTCTAGATTACGTTAGACTTTATTCTTCTTGAAATGGAAGAGGTTGTTGAAATTCCTCTTATTTTGCGACAACTATTTTTAGCCATAACAGGAACAATCATAAATGTGAAGAATGGCAAGATAACTTTGAAAGTTGGAGAGCAGGAAGTACTGTTTAATTTGTTCAATGCAACTAAGTATCCTCCCTATACAGATAGTTGTTATAGGGTGGATTTAGTTGATGAGTTGGTAAAGAGGATTGTGACAAGAATATCTTGCAACAACAAGTTTTCAAGTTGGACAACAAGTGCTACTTTTAAATTCATGCTTCAAGTTTTTCCATGAAATCGCAAATTAAGATGGTTAGGTCCTTTCAAATTGGCTGAAGTCTATCCTTGTGGTATAATAGAGATTTACAGTAAGGATAGTGGTACTGTCAAGTCCAGCTCTACAATATGTTTATTATGCCATTCCTACATAAGAACACATGTTTTCTTACTTGAGTACCTCGAAAATCGTTAAAGGACGGTAATGTACCAAATGGTACAATGAAGTTGAATTAAGCCTAGAACTAGTCCAAATAAAGATTTTAAGATGAAATTGAGAATTTTAAAACTCCAAAATAACTTAAAATGGTGATTCGGAGTTTGAGGACCGATTTGGAGTCAAATTGAAATTTTCATGACCTATGGGCAAAATGGTTATTTTGCCACCCGAGGTTAAGATGTGAGTGTTCGATGAAATTTTTGACTAAGATTGATCATTTGGAGTATAATTTGAGTTTGAGAAGTGAAGAATTTTAATTTCGGCGTTTTTTCGAGGATAAGGGCAAAATAGTCATTTTGTCACCCCATGGGCAAAATTGTAGTTTTACACCACCCAACACTTGTCATGCCCATAGATTTCAGCCATTAGCATTTTATATCATGGATAATTGAAGGATTTTATGTGGTGGTGGAAGAAAGCTTAATTATTAAGTTTTAAACAAGGACCAATAACATGGTGATAAGTGTCAAGCTTGGATTATTTTATCATTTGGCTTTAAAAATCAGCCCATAACCCTCCCAACTCATTTCTCTTGGTCGGCCAAAGGAAGAAAAGGGAAGAAAAGAAGAAGAACAAAAACCTAGCTAAGAAATTCAAGAGAAATTCACAAAATTTCAAAGAATCAAGTGACAAAAGGTAAGATTTTTCAATTCTAGCTTGTGATCTACCTTTCCTATGCATTCTTTTTCATTTTCCATGGTTGAGAATCAAGTTTGCATGAGGATACCTTTGCTGGCCGGACATGGAGGGAGGAGTTTTGCACTTGGATTTAGTTAGATTTCAATATATTCTAGTGTTTTTAGTTAGTTAGTGATGTGTAGTATGAAAAGCAAACAAGAAAAATTCATTTTCTTCCATCACTCTCCATTGGCTGAATCTTTCCTATGGTGTGTTGATGGTGGACTTGATTTATTTCAAGTGATTTGGTTAGGAATTAATGATTTATGGTGTAAAAATCAAGTGGGAAACACCATAGTGTTCATGCACCCACCATGCCCGAAATTTCCAAGAAGAAATGTGAAGATGATCTTGATAAATTTTATGTTACTTGACTTGAGTTTGATGATTTGGAGTATTAGGAGAGAAATGGAGTTATTTGGAGTTAAATTGGACATATTGGCCAGTTAATCGGGTGATAGATCGAATTAGGCCAATGCCGTTTTATTTAGGTACACAATTGAATTTATGTAGAACACCATGTTTAGACGATGATCCAAACAATTCGCATTCCATTTCATGCATTAGTATAGAGCTTGAATTAGTTTTATAACAGTTTAGTACAAATGTAGTAAATGGCTTATTGTGCATTATGTCTAGGTGATGAACTTTCTAGCAAAAGTAAAGAGATAGTACTCGAGGATCAAGAATCGAAGTACTCGAAACTCGATTTCCATTACAGTAAGTAACCTTATTATCGTCTTAATTATCTAAAGTATGTTTTTATCTGATTTTGTAATTTTATGGAAAATGTGTTTAAATGAAATGATTTTATAAATTGTTTTGAAATTTAATGATGACTTGAAAATGGAGTAATTGGAGACTACTTGCGGTATTGTAAATTATGTTTTGAATTGAATGGCTTATGATAATATGGGCATGAATGGTTGGATGGGTATTTGTGTTGAAAATGTATAAACTGTTGTTTCCCTTGATAGGCTGGATAATGATAAAATTGCCATGTCATGCTGTTGAATTTTTATTGAATTGGTGGGTTATAGATTGGTCACTGCAGTGGCGAGTTCTGTGGACCAACCTATTAGAGGGGCACGAAATTTGGGTATATTCTTACCTCGATCGGAGAGGCGAGTAGGGTATCTCTTGAGGTAAAACTTTAGGGTTCACTTCATGCCAAAACCACCACGTGAGGGTGAACTCAGCCAATGCCAAGGAACGACTATGTTTTCAAAATAAAAACATGATTTATGCATACATGACTTTTTAACAGCCTTGGCAGATTCAGTTGGGATAGCCCCAGGCCAAGGTATCCCTGACAACTGAATATGAGAATGATTTTGGCACGAGCCAAGCTTTTCAAGAAATCATAAGTCTCATTGTTTATTTGGGTGAAATGCTTCTATTTTATCTTATTAAAATGAGTTTGAAATGCTGTGAATCATTTTTATGCTAATCTATTTTATCTATCTTTATTTACTCAGTTTTAGATATTTTAGATGATATTTGTTTACTCACTGGGATTATATAATCTCACCACCCTCCCTTCCACCCATTGCAGGCTCAAGATAGTTTGTAGATAGCTGATATCGTCGAAAGCTACAGTTGGCTTTACTTCCTCAAAAATCGTAGGTTCATAGCCTTCGTTCACTTTTGTCATTTGGGGGCCCATGTGTCATTGTAAATTAAATTACATACCTTGAGTATCTGTATTATAGTATGTATGAATTTATTTTGCTTTTACGCTACAAAAATTTCTTACAGATAACTCTATAAAAATTGTTTCATAAGAAAATAGAATATTTTATTGAATATTTTTATTATATTCAAATAGTCATAATTTCACCTTAAATGAATGTTTTAGACATCTAAACTTATTTTTGATTATGAAATATGTGTTTTGCACTCGTATACTACATTATTAGTTTGTTTCAAACTTTTCGGGGAAAAATGACCAAAATACCCCCGAGAGATGAAAATTATTTTTTTTATTGTTTTGGTTTGGAAATAGCTTATAATCTTTTAAAATATGATATGAGCAACTGTTGCTCGCAAGGGAGGTGAGAAAACTGATATTAAAGCCTTGCGAGGTTTCGGTTGGCATTTTGGGTAATGAATATTTATCGAGACATCGCGACGGTTGTCGCCGGCTCAAGGAGAGTACCAGGTCGTGACAGGTACATTCATGGTTAATGGACTATGCCTTAAGCCTTATTTCATGGATGAAGTTGTGCAATTGACTATAAAAAAACGCTTCTTAAGAGGCAACCCAAGTCTTCGAAACTTTTTTTCTTTGAATTTACCTTTTTTATTGATTTAGATTTTTGTCAATAATTTCTTTTTATTCTTTTTCTTATTTAGATTTTTGTCATTTTACCAGACCCTCGCAACAAGTTTGGAGACAATGATGAGGATGAAGAAGAATAAAGCTCTTTTTGTATTGCTGCCATTGTTAGGGGAGTTTTGCTTATCTTTTTCTTTTTCTATTTTAAACATTGAGGAGAATATTCAATTTAAGTTTGGGGGAGGGTATCTTTTTCATTTATGTATTAAAGTTTATTTCATTTGCATGATTATCTCAATTTCTTCTTCATTCACGTGTCGTTTTTAAAAGTCTATTTTGTTGATAGCTTGAGTGATTTTGTGCCTTTTCTTATGATTTTCCCAATCTAATGATGATAATTCAATTATCTTGTTGTCTTTAGCTTTTGGTAAATATGGATATTGTTTGAGTTTGTGTGAAATTCCTATGTTTAGTATCATTGTTAAAATGAGATTGCAATTAGTTGAGCACTTTATCTTTTTCTTAGAATTGTTGTTCATATTTAGAAACTGTTTATGTTAATGTGAATTTTTGGATTATATTATGAATTCAAGAATTTGTTTGATTCTCTCTCGACACGAAATTGTGAGACCTCAACCTTTATAGGCTTGTAACTAGGCATAAACGCCATAACATGGGCTAAGGATAGTTTCGTCATTTCCTCTAATAAGCTCCTAGAAGAAATTTTTATTATATTTTAAGGTCTAAATAGGCATAAGACCGCATAAATGATGTGTAATGATGAAAACACAAAGAAAACTAGAAGTTTCAATAATTTTCACAACAAGGGCAAAATGGTCATTTTTCACCTCGAGTAAAAGTTTTTAAGTTTTCATGAACCCGAGCATTTCTAGACCATTATGGACCTTGTCCCAGTGTCAAAAGAGTAAAAGATTTCATAAAGAATTGAAAGAGAACAAGTTAATTTGTGGAAGGGCATTTTGGTAATTTAAGTGGAGTGGGTAAGCTTGGGCTATAAATATCTCTTTCTTCCAGCAACTTCTACATTCTCCAACAGCTTTTCTTCTTCTTCTTCTTCTTCTTTTTCTCTTTCACATTGCTTCCTAACCTCCATGAAAGGTTGATAAGAAAGCTCCACAACTGTGGTACCCCAACTTCTATAAGCTTGTAACTAAGTATAGATGTAATAATATGAGTTAGGGGTAGTTTCGTCATTTTCTCTAATAAGCTTCCAGAAGAAAGGTTTATAATATTTTAAGGCCTAAATAGGCATAAGACAGTATAAATGATGTGTGCTGATGAAAACACAAAGAAAACTAGAAGTTTCAACAATTTTCATAATAGGGGCAAAATGGTCATTTTTCACCTCGAGTTAAAATTTTAAGTTTTTATGAACCCGAGCATGTTTAGACCATTATGGATATTGTCCCAGTGTTAAAAGAGCAAAAAGATTGCATAAAAGATTGGAGGAGAGTAAGTTAATTGGTGAAGGGGCATTTTCGTAATTTTAAAGGAAAGGATAAGATTGCCTATAAATACCTTGAATTTCCAGTAGCTTCTTGAATTTTCCAGCAGCTGGTCTTCTTCTTCCCTTCTCTCTTACGTTTCTTCAAACTCCATGGAAGCTTGATTTTCAAACTTCCACAACTTTCTCTCTCTAGATCCAATTCTCATGCTTTTGGTGCACCCTCCCATAAACCCTTGTGCTATTTCATATTCTCACTTCAAAAACCTTGAAATATCTTGTTTTCATACTTTCTCTCACTAATTGGGCATTCTAGAGAGAGAAAGAGAGAATCACTCCATTGATTTGGAAGCTATTGGAAGAGAATCCAACTACAAAGGAACCCTGGGTGAGTGATGCACCAAGTTTGATTTTAGCTGAAGAAAATGGCTAGTAATTGTGATTTATGAGCTGTTTTATTGTTTAGTATGTTCATTACTTTTTGGTGATTAAGATAGTGAACATAGATAGCCATTTAAAGTGGTAATTGAAAACTAGCTAAGAGATAGCTTTTAGAGTTCATAATGTGTAAATTGATCTATTGTTTATGTTAATGTGATCCTAGGTTTTTAAGGAAGCACCATCATTCCAATTGGATCATTAAGGGAATTTGAGTCAACTAAAAGTTCTACAATCAATTGGTGAGTGGACTACCTTCAAAACTGATTTTGGGAATATGATGGATTTGACAAAGTGTTTGAATGATTTTATACAATTTTTCATGAAAATGAATGCCTTGGGAACAAGTTTTTGAGAAAAGGTTTATGTTATGAAATGTGATTTTTATGGATTTCTATGTGGCTGCATTATGTTGGTATACATATATGCTTGAGTATAATGTTGTGTAATTATATTGACTCGGCTATGTGCGAGTAGAGAATGCGCATAACCCGAGGATGACCCGGTTATGTACGAGTAGGGAGTGCACATAACCCGGTGATGACCTAGCCATGTGCGAGTAGGGAGTGCGCATGAGCTGGTGATGATGATGATGGGATGGTGTGATGATGATGATGGGTATATAAGTATATATATATATATATATATATATATATATATATATGTAAATATGTGTGATATAGGAAATTGATGGATAATGGGTTATGGTTGTAATGCATGTGAAACTTGACATGTTAAACCTTGAGAAATTGTTATGTGTTTTCATGTTGGTTTGGACCTTTTCGCAGGGTGGTTTTTCCTTTGGAAGAAAGGTAAATTTTGCATTGATGCCCTGTATTTCGCTGCAGCGAGAATGATTCTCACTGTAACGAGAAAGTCTCGGATTTGGAAGGGTACACTGGTTGAAAACTTGTTGCAGCGAGGATGCATTTTCGCTGCAGCGAAATGCATTCTCGCTACAGCGAGAAACTTTCCATTTTCTGGGTTGCAATTTCGCTGCAGCAAGAAACATTCTGTTACTGGGTTGAAATCTCGCTGCAGCTAAAAACTTTCTGCTTTGGTGTCTTATCTTGTCCAATTGCTGCCCTATCTTTCATTTCTTTGCTACCATATGGGAGCATGGACTTCCAACATTAAGGATTAAAAAAGTTAAGTTTAAAATGAGGAGGTTTAGTGAGAAACCCTCGGCTAGTTGAGAAACCCTCGTTCGGTTAATAACTAAATTCCAACTTCGCTGGAACGAAAATTCATTCTCACTGTAGCGTAGCTTCAGCGAGAATACCTTTCTGCTGCAGCGAAGATTTGTTATTGTATTTGACTTGCTTGTGCAATATTGAAGCTTTCAATCTTCAAATGATTCGCTATGTATGGGTTCATGATTTTCAAATGATTAATCATTTAAAGGCTTGATGAGGGGTTTTTAATAAGAATATAAACAAATTGCATTGTTTTGAAAAAGAATGCATCATGATTTCATTAAAGATTCCTTATGGTATGCTTGTTCCCTTCCTTGTTCACTCACTGGGTTTATACTCACCATTTTCAAATTGATGTTTTTAGATCACGAGGCAGTCGGTAACTAGGACGAGGTGTCCTTGTAGACCTTTGTCCATCTGTTGGTAGGTGTCTCGACATTTAGTAGCTGTACATTCATCCGAGCCCCTCCGCTAGAAGTCGAGTATTATTTTGTTATGTATAGACAACTTGATGTAAATTATTAAAATACATGTTATAGGCAATGTATGTATATTTTAAATGAGTAATGCCAGTACGAGTTAGCAATGTATATTACTATTTTGGCTTAAAGTTACAATTTGTGAGTTAACAATATTTGATGGTATGATGAGTAAGATAAATAATAGGCTTGCTTGGGTTTAGTGGATTACGTCCATTTGACCCATGCGCCGATCATGGCCCAGAATTTGGGTTGTGACAACAACCTTCCTCAAAAAGCTCCAAATTTCATGCTTTTGGTGCACCCTTTCCATAAACCCTTGTGCTATTCCATTTTCCCACTTTAAAACCCTTGAAAAATCCCACTTCTTGTCACGACCCAAATTTCAAGCCATGACCCGCGCATGGGTCCAATGGACGTAATCCACTAAACCCAAGCAAGCTTATTATTTATCTTACTTATAATTCCATCTATTATCAGTAAGTCATATTTCATAACTTTGAATCAAAATAGTGATATACATTGCCAACTCGTACTGGCATTACTCATTTAAAATTTACATTAAGTTCATCTATACATAACAAAATAATACTCGACTTCCAGCGGAGGGACTCGGATGAATATACAGCTACTGAATGCCGAGAAACCTACCAAAAGATGGACACAGGTCTACAAGGACACCTCGTCCTAATTATCGGCTGCCTCGTGATCTGAAAACATGAATTTGAAAATGGTGAGTATAAACCCAGTGAGTGAACAAGGAAGGGAACAAGCACAATTAGGGAGAATTTAAAATCATGATGCACTTATTTCAAAACAATGCAATTTAGTTCATTCCTATTTAAAACCCCTCCAAACCCGAGAGTTTCTCGCTGCAACGAAAACGGAGCAACAAGAGAAACATTTTTCCTCACTCAACAAAAAGTCATCCTGCTAAACTAATAAAATCAACATAAAATTCATGAAAATTCTCAAAGTACAATGTGTCAAATTTTACGTACATTACAACCATAAATCATTGTCCATCAATTTGCTATAACACACACATTTACATATGTATATATATATATATATATATATATATATATGTACGTATATACCCATCATCATCATCTCACCAACCATTCATCATCATCACCAGCTCATCATCATCATCACCAGCTCATGCGCACTCCCTACTCGCACATGGCTGGGTCATCACTGAGTTATGCACACTCCCTACTCACACATAACCGAGTCATCACCGGGTTATGCGCACTCCCTACTCGCACATAACCGGTTCATCCTCGGCTTATGCGCACTCCCTACTCGCACATAGCCGAGTCAACATAATTACACATCATTATATTCAAGCATATAAGTATATCAACATAATGCAGCCACATAGAAATCCATAATAACCACATTTCATAACATAAACCTTTTCTCAAAAGCTTGTTCTCAAGGCATTCATTTTCATGAAAAATTGCATAAAATTATTCAAACACTTTGTTCAAAACAGTCATATTCCCAAAACAATTTTGATAGGCAGTCCACTCACAGGTGTCGAAAATTCGAATTTCGAGTGCACTAGGACTAATGTCCTCAGACATAATTCTTTTGCCTTTTTCGGACGTCTCACTACCTTGACAAATAACAATGTTGAGGAATTTACTATATTGTCCCTAAATTGATATAAACTAATTTAAATTACTAATGTTTGATATGTAAATGCAAAAATACATTCGATTACTGCTTAATCGTAATATCGATTAAATTCGACCGATCACCCAATTAATTGGCGATTGTGTCCAAATCACCTCTAAATTAATTCATTTTTCCTCTAATACCGTAATTTACCACATACCATTTAAATAAAGCCAAATTCAGCATTAGAACCCTCACAGTTCCTTATAGAAAAATTCGGTCATTTGGTGCACTAGCACCGAAATTTTTTTCTACATAACCGTTTCACCTTAATTCATCATTTTCCAAGCCATTTTCCTTGAAATAAAAACAATCCCCCATTGATATTCAGCCCTCATGGTTCGACTAACAAGGAACCCTAGAGAAATTGAATATTTCTTTTGTGTTTTGTTCATAACCATGCTTAACTATCCCTAAACACTAACATAGTCTAAAATCAAATTGTTCCAACAACAATTCCTCTTCCATACCCATTTTTCAGAATTGAATTCATCATGATAACTCAATATTCAACCATGCAAATCAAGAACAAAAGCATGGGTAAGCTAGGTATCAAGGAGAATTAAAGAAATTTTAACTTACCTAGCTTGTTTCCTTGATTTCGTCACTTTTTCTTTGAATTTCCACCTAGGTTTTATTGTTTTTCCCTTTGTTCTTCCTTTTTCTTGTTGCTGGTTGTCTAGGCCGAATATGGTGAGAGAATTGGGGATTTAATGGGCTGATTTCTATAGAAAATAATAAAATAATCAAGCATGCCACGTGTCACATGCTTATTGGCCCAATTTTTAACTTTTTGACTTTTTCTTCTTAATTTTTCACCACAATTATTCTGGTATTTATCCAATCCTACCACATTTAAAATCCCTTCGTCTTGAAAAGTTCTTGGGTGAAAAATTTACCGATTTTCCCCCGAAGCAGAAAAATTACGATTTTGCCCCTATACTCCGAAATTTACCGAAATCACATTATTTCTACTTTTTAACCTCAAATAACACTAATATTGATCAATATTAACCAAATGGGGCAAAAATCATTTTTTAAAATTTCCCGTTTAGTCCTCTAGTGGCAAAATTACCATTTTGCCCTTGTACTCCAAAAATATCTATAATCATAATTTTTCATTGCTAAACATCAATTTATACTCCAATAATCATAATTATATTTTATATAATTATTCTTGGTCAAATGTGATCAAATCTTGGCTAGAAATCTCCATTTAATCATCAAATGGTAAAATGACCGTTTTGTCCCTAATCGGTCAATTTTCCTGATGGACTCCAAACTGGACCTTGAACTCCAAATCACTATTCTAAGCCATTCTATGGGTTTCAAAATTTTCAATTTCCTCTTAGAATTTCTATTTGAACTAGTTCAAGGCTTGATTTAACTTAGTTGTACCACTCGGTACAATACCGTCTTTTAATCGAGCTTGACAAGGTCTCACACTTCCATACTTTCTCTCACTAGCTAGGTGTTTAGAGAAAGAAAGAGAAAGAAAGCCCCTATAATAGCTTAGAAAACTATTGGAAAGAATTTAAAAAATTCAAGGCTATCAAGGTGAGCAGTAAATTAAAGTTGATTTTAAATGTTGAGGGTGGCTAATGATTAGGCTTGTGAATGTTTTATAATAGGATGTTTATTCATTTTAGAGTGTTAAGGTAGTGAATATAGATAGCCATTTAAATGGCAATTGGAAGCTAGCCAAGAAATAGCTTTTAGAATCTATAAGTATGTGAATTGACATAATGGTGATACTAATGTAATGGTAGGTTCCAACGAAGCTCTATCGCCCCATTTAGACCATTAGGGAAGTTAGAGTCAATTAAAGGCCTAACAACATACTGGTGAGTGGACTTGCATTTCAAAACTTGTTTTGGGAATGTGAATGCAACTGTACAAACATTTGAAAGATTTTATCCAGTTTTCCTTTGAAAATGTACCTTGGGAGCAAGCCTTTGGTGAAGTGATTTTATATTGTGAAAATGTGTTATACAATGGTTTATGTGTTATCACAATATGATAATATGCATGATATGCATTGGGTGCTTCTTTATATGTTGATGTGGATCCGGCTATGTGCGAGTAGGAGTGTACATAAGTCGGTGATGACCCAGCTATGTGCGAGTGGGAGTGCACATAAGCCTATGATGACCCAGCCATGTGCTAGTGGGGAGTGCACATGAGCTGATGACGATGGGAGAGTGTGCATGATGATGAATATATATATATATATACATGTATAGATATGTGTGTTATAGAAAGTTCATGAATATGAAAATGGTTGAAATGCATGTGAAATTTGACATGTTAAACTTTGGAAAATTATACGAGTTTCATGTTGTGTTGGTCATGAGAACAGGGTGGCCTTTCCTTGAGGGAAATGGGGAATTTTTTTTGCTTATGCCCTGTTTCTTGCTGCAGCGAGAAACTCTCGGGTTAAAGGGGTAAGGCTGGCCTAAAATCTCGCTGTAGCGAGAATGTTACTGTAGCTTCTCGTTGCAGTGAAAAACTTTCTGTTTTGTGACCAAAAATTTCGCTACAGCGAGATTGAATCTCGCTGTAGCGAAAAACTTTCTGTTTTGCTTCTCATTTGGTTCGGTTGCTACCCTATTTTCCATTTCTTTGATACCATAATTGAGCATGGACTTCTAACATTAAGGAATAAATAAATTAAGTTTAAAATGAAGAGGTTTGGTGAGAAACCCTCGGCTAGTTGATAATTTAAGTCAAGTGTCGCTGCAGCAAAAATTCATTCTCGCTGCAGCGAGGACCCGTCGTTTATTTGTCCTGATTCGCATGAATGCTATTAAAGTTTTCACTCTTCAAATCCTTTGTTGAGCATGGACCCTTTTCATAAAGTGATTTACTCATGTGGGGTTTACATGAGGGGTTTTAATAAGAACTAAAACAAATTGCATTGTTTTGAAAATTGAATGCATCATGATTTTGTTAAAGATTCCTTAATGTTTGTTTGTTCACTTTCTTGTCCACTTACTAGTTTTATACTCACCATTTTCAATTTCATGTTTTCAGATCAAGAAGCAGCCGGTAACTAGGACGAGGTGTCCTCATAGACTTGTATCCATCTTTTGGTAGGTATCAATGGCATTCAGTAGCTGTACCTTCGCTATGGTTACTCCGCTGGAAATCGAGTGTTCTTTTTTAGATGTATAGACAACCCAGATCTAAATTATTAAGATATATGTTATAGACAATGCATATATATATATACTTTATCGATATGCCACTATGAGTTGGCAATGTTTAGTATTATTTTGATTCAAAGTTATGAAATATGACTTCAGTAATTTTGATGGAGTAATGAACAGATCAAATAAATAGGCTTGCTTGGGCTTAGTGGGCTATGTCCATTGGGCCCATGCTTCGGTCATGGCCTGAAATTTGAGTCGTGATAGAAATCTTAGGCAATACTTAGTTAAAGAAATGAATCAGGCCATTTTAAGACCGTTTGAGCCTTGTGAGCCTACCTTTATATATATTTATCCTTAGTATACCCGGTTGAGCTTAATATTACCTTTTCTTTGTCAAACACCTATTTTATATAGCCTAGCCTATAAATAAATATCCAATTTTGCATCTCTCACTCCTAAGTATGTTAATCATTTTAAGAAATGTATTGAGCTAGATGTTGAATAAGGTAGAAAGGGTGTAGTTGTTGAAAAATTCAATTGCTCTTAGTGTTCACCTCACAATCTATATTAAAAAGAAATAAGTTTGGGTGTGTAGAATTGAGATGAAAAAAAAAAGGAAAGAAGAATAAAGTGTTTGATAAAAGAAAACTTTGAAGTCAAGAAAATGGGGTTACTTGAAGTTTGATTAAAGCTTTATATAGGTTCTAAAACGATTATGTGCTTACGGTGATTTTACCCTTATAAATATCATTCATCCTACCTTGACCTTAGCCATTCATTACAAGCCAATTAAAGTCCTAAGGATCCTTAACTTAGTATCAGTCTACATTAGTGAAGAAAGAGAAGAAAAACAAACCTATGGGATTCTTATACTAATTCAAATTTTGCATGAGCATAAATTTAATTGAATTGCATGATGTTCTCTCTAAAGGATTACACACACACATGAAAATCTGTTCAAGAACAAGCTTGCATTTGAATTGAAATATGAATTTGAATGATATTTATGTTTTACTTTGAGTTGTGATTTTCATATAACTTTTGAGGAAATTATGAGGGATCATTCGCCTAGTGCAACTGATCTCTAGCTAGTTGTCTTCTTTATTTAAGTCTTTTCATCATTTACGTGTTTTCATTTTTGTTTAGTTTTCTTTTGTGTTTTTGTCTTGTTAATTTCTCAAGCAAGTGCACATATCGTTTAACAGGTAATATAGAAGAAGTAGAATTCGTTCCTATGAAGAATTGAATTAATCCCTACTTGCTAATTACTGAAATTATCATACCCTAATCTCATCCAAACAATTAAAAATTAAATTCAAAAGAAAAATTAAATTTAACAAACTAAAACAAACTAATCTAAAATAACCAGCAAAGTTATTTTATTGAATTCGATTGACTACCAAACCTAAGATTAAGATGTTCCTCAATACTACCTATGATTATTGTCTTTCTCTCTTAACTTAGTTTAATGGATTAAGTTGTTAACCTAGAGCCCTAAATTCTCATAAAAATAAATTTCCTAATTAATTTACTATATGTCTATGCAAATTAAATTGAAGAAAGATTCAATTAGTTCGTGCTCTAATTATGGGTATGTATGGCTTATAGGTGTATGACTACCCAATATGCAAATCAAACCACCTAATCAACTAAGTGTATTGGATCATACACTATTCTATTCAAGGTATACCTAAATCTCTTTCGTCAAGGTTTAACTTAAGTTTCAAGATTGATCTAATTAGTTGCCATTTAACTAGAAGCACTAAGAACATAATAGAATAAACAACTTAAAACCATCAAACATAAGCTAAAGATAGATAAATAGATCAGACTATGCACTGAATTCAATCATAATCTTAGATAAATAATTTAGTTCCCCATCAAGTCACTCATCATCATCAATTTAAGTTGAATCATCAAAACCAAAACTAAGAAAATAAAAGAACAACAAAAGAATAAAAGAAACACAAGAATTGCAATCATGATCTCCAAATCTTCTTGAATCGCTTAATTTCTTCTCAGCTTCAATGAGACATTTTTTCAATTTTGTTTATGGCTAATTCTCAGCTCTAAATCTGGTGTTTGGTGCCTTCAAAAGGTTTCCAAAAAGTTTTTCAAAGGTTGCTTTTATATGGCTTTGAAGTTGGGCCAAGAAAGAAGTCAATTCTAACTAAGATTTCCTCATCAAACTATGTGAGTCACGGCCTATCTCCAAGATGCTACAATTTATAAAATTAGACAACATTTTTTATCACCTTCCTAGACAAATTGGGAAAAGTGATAAACATTTTTTATCAATAGTTATAATTTCTTCTTTAATAAACACCTACAAAGGCACAAATAAATTAGTAATAACTTATCTTAGACACATTAACACTAATTTAATCACAAAGTTAACTAAGATTAGATTAACTCACCTAAGTAATGAACTCAAAATAATTAGATAAAATCTAATTAATTTCTATGCATTGCTACAAGAACTAAGCTAAATTATTATCAAAATTAAGTCCAAATAACTCTATATTATAGAGTTATCACACCCCAAAACTTCAGATTTTACTAGTCCTTGAGCAAAACATAGAAAAGAAACTAACTTGTGAAAAACAAATTATATGATGAAAGAAAAATAGATAAAGCAACTACTAGTGATAAACTGCACCAACTCAATGATTCCCCGTAATTTCATTAAAAGTATGTCTATCAATCTTTAACTTAAGGTAAATTATAAGCATCATTCAAGTTCATGCTTCAAATCTAATGCAAGCACATTCTCGAATGGATTTCCGTGTGTGTGTGAAATCTTTTACCACTAAAATGATGATACCTGGATGAGTTTATGCCAACATGAAATTCAAATTACTACCAGAACTCCATAAGTTTACTTTTCATCTCTCTCTCCACTAATGTGGACTAAAAGAAAACTAGGGATCAATAGGACTTTATAAAGCTTGTAATGTATGGCTAGGGTCAAGGTAGGATAAACGATATAATGTGGCTGAAATCATCCTAAACACATAATTATTCAGGGACCCATAAAGAGCTTTATTTTCATTCTCCTCATACACCTTTTTGTTTTTCTTTTACTTTGAACTTTTCTTTTGTTCAACACTTTATTCTTCTTTTTTTTTCATAATTTCACAATTTTACACCCCCAAACTTATTTTCTTTGTATTGTAAGTAGTGGGATGGTTTTTAATATTTTGAACTTTTTCACATCAACATCACCTTTCTACCATATGCATTTAACTCAATATATATTTTCTAAAACAATATACATACTTATGGTGAAGGTTACAATATTAGAAATTTTATTTTAAGGCTAGGCTTATTATTATGTGGTCAAACAAAGAAAAGCAGAATTAGGCTGAACAGGATATACTAGTGATAAGAATATATCAAGATTGGCTTGAAAGGCTCCAATGGTCCAAAGATGGCCTAAATCTTGTCCTTAACTAAGTATTACCTAATATTTTTCCTTGAGAGAGAATACGGCAAATTTTAAAATTCATGACTTAATTCAAAATTTTATATCAACATAAGCCTTCTCTAAATATTTACAATAATTTAAAGCAAAAGATAAAGTGCTCAAAATTGTGGAAATCACATCCTAACAATGATACTAAACAAAAGAATTTAGCATGAATCCAAGCATAAATCTTATTTACCAAATGCTAAAAATTCAAGACAACTAGTTATCATCATTGGATAAGGAAATCATAAAAAAAATTGGCACAACTCTACTCTAGAATCCTAAAATTTTAAGCAAGCAAGAAAATTTAAATGATCAATTAATCCTAATTACTTAAAAATCTAGATAAACATGCAAATAAAATTAAATCTAAAACTTTCACAGAATATTTACCACTAAAAAAATAACTTCACCCCCTTTCTTCCTAAACTTAAAATAAACATTGTTCTTAATGTTGGAAAAAATAAAGAAAAGGTAAAGAATACTCCCCTAAAGGTTAGATAAGTCTGGTGAAACTCTAATCCTCCTCCTCATCCACATCATCTTCTACCTCATTGGCACCCCTAGGAGGATTAGGTGTTGGTGGAAGAGTAGCCATGTCCATCCCCATAAAAGCACCATAAACTCAAAATAGTTGGTCCATATGTTGATTACATTAGGTTTTATGAGCCATGTGTTGCTTAAACTAGTGTCCAAGTTGCCCAACTAGATGCTTTAGGTTCTCTATTCTCTAAATAATAGATGGTTGTTGAGATCTTGGTTGAGGGGGTTGAGGATAGTGTGTAGAAGAAGAACTGCCCCTAACAGAATGTTGAGGTTGTTTAAGGATGAGATTGATATCAAGGAGTTTAGGGTGTTACAACTCCTCATTAGCATCTCAATTTACACCAACCTTCTTGCACATAGCTTTAATGAAAGAAACGAACCACAATCCTTTGCACTTTGTTGTTGCAATGTGCGTCATGGCTTTGTAAATGACACAACCAATATCAATTGTGTATCTCGTTCTGATGGAATAAATAAGGATGGCTCTATCCTTGGCGACATTGATAAGATGTGTTGTAGGAAGTAATTTGATTTAGAATTTGGTTTCATCATATTCCTTTCCAACTAGTGTATTATTGAAGATCTACGATCCTCAATCACAAAGTATATGGATAATGTCATCCCAATCCTCCTGCTTAGCCAAGTATTGACCATAACCGTTGTTTTCAATATCAAAAGCTTTGTAAAATTTATTGATGGCATGGTTTGAGAATGGAACTAGCTTGCCCAGCACAAAAAAAAAAATCATTAGTGGCCTTATTAGCATTAGCATTAAATTATCTTGCCAGAGGTATAATCACAACTTCTAGCGAAGAGTAATTTTTTCCAATGTCGTTCATCAAGGATTGGTTGAAAAGCAAGGTGTGTCATCAACCCTTGATCCAATCCTCGTTCAGGTATTCCAATTTTGTTCTCAAGAGAACTAGCGTGTCTGGCCACAATGTTGATTGACACAATCGAGTTTGGTGAAACGAGCCAATAGAACTTGGTCTTGCTCGTTTGGAATCTCAAATTTCTTGCAATTAATCTTAACCAAAAGAAATAAAAACAACCCACAAAACACAATAGACCACCAACAATATTACCTTTTATGTCCTCAATTCATAGTAAATTAATCCCCATATTATTAATTAAAATTCCACCATTTAATTTTTCTAAACTACTATGTTAACTTTAAAATTATTATAGCTTTGATTATGACAAAATGATTAAATTTGCTTGAATATTATTTGAGTGATCCTTGACAAGTTCTTGAAATGATTTAAACTTCATACATTTTGTTTTTTCATAGTTACAAGCTTGACACTTGAAAATATCGAACTATATATATAAGCTTGTATGACTTAGTTGTATGAGTGCTTATGATTCCCATTCGTTAATGTCTAATTTAAAGATTAAAGGAAAATTTAGATGCACTCATTAAAGGGGAGTTTTGAATATCTTTTTTAATGATGACAAAAAAGGGGAGAAGGAAGACTAAATTAAATAAAGTTTGATAGGTATTTATGTTTAATTTATTGTGTGATGCTTCGTTATGGTTTTGTTGAATATTATTTGCTAGTTATTATGGATATTGAATATACCTTGCTTAGCTACTATGGATATTGTATATCTTATTTAACTACTGTGGATATTATAAATATTTTAGTGTAAATCTTTAAAGCAAACTAGATGCATTAACTAAAGGGGAGCAATCCTCATTATGCATAAAAATTTAAAGCATTCATGCTGAACATAAACATTGCACTATTAACCAAGGAGTGTTTTGTCATCATCAAAAATAAAAGAGAGAGAATGTTGACTCCATGTGTTTTTGATGATAACAAAACATTCTCATTCATTGGTATTTAATTATATTATTTAAATGTTCAGGAGAAAGCTTAAATTCTTTTATATATTTGTTGTTTGAAAGCAAATCAAGAAGCTTGTTATGTTACAAGAAAGGTTAATCAATTAAAAAAGCAAAGAACAAAGGGTTAAGTGAAAGCAAAAAAATGTTAACTGGTTAACATGAGACCTTAATTAGTTAAGGCTATTCAAGGCGTTATATAAAAGTAAGACAAAAAAGTCTTAATCAGTTACCACAAGGCTTAACTGAATAAGAAGGTATTGGAAGCAAAACACAAAAATGTGCTAATCAGTTAAGCAAAGGAGCTAATCGGTTAAAACTCAAGTTTAAAGTACCAAGAAATGCCAAAATTCTAATTCAAAGAGTGAGTGACCATTAAAAGGCACCAAACAAAGAAATTCAAATTTGAAGATTTCTTAATTAGTTGAAGCATATTTTAATTAGTTAAGGATGAAGGGGTAGAAACTTCAATCATTTAAAATGAATACTAATCGGTTAAGAGAAGGTTGACCAAAAACAGTGTATAAAGATGTCTTAAAACATAATGTTTTTAATCAGTAAGAACTTCCTTTAATCAGTTAACATAGTCAAAAGAGCTTCCAGATAGTGCCAGGTAGAAAACGCTTAATTGATTAAAGCTTGCCTTTAACCTATTAACAGAGCATTGTCTACACATTGGAATTTAATCACAAAGGACAAAATAATGGCCAAAAACTATTTGTAATGGCTAGCTTCTATCTCCAATAGCTAGATGTGATCTTCCAAATATTTAAAGCCTCTCCAATAGTAAAAAATGATAGAGAGCAGATATCCAAAGTGATTTGAGCTTAGAAGAGCAAAAACCTTCTCTTAATAGTTGTATTTCACTGTCATCCTTTGAAAAAGTGTTTGAGCTTAACTTTATACATCTTAAATCAGCTAGGTGATCAATTGTATTTCATTTTTTCTCTATTTCTTGTTTACTTAGAGTGTGCAAGGCACTATAAGGCGTTAATCAAGCTTGCATTAGCTTGGTTGTTGTTGTAGGTTCTAACTTAGCCTTAGAAAAGTTAGTTTTGGGTTTTGGTTGATCTCGAAAAAAACCATTGTTAAAGGTTGTTCTTGAGCTTGTGAAAAGCCATTGTAAAAGCTTTTTGGAAGCTTGAGAATTTCAATGACTTTAGTGAATTGGTTTGAAAACCCTTAATTAGGAGGTCAAGGTAGTGGATGTAGGTCAAGAAGATCGAACCACTATAAATTATTGTGCTTTGTCTACTTTTTTGTTATTTTTGTTTTAGTCTTAACTCTTAAATCACTCCTCTAACAAACCTTAAGCTTCTAGTATCAAATTCCCTCAATAAGCTCTTAACTTGGAAAGAATTTTCGTGTTATTCGAAAAGTGCTATTCACCCCCCTCTAGCACACTCTTTGGGACCAATAAGTGGTATCAAAGCCTAACCCTTAAAATTTAGGCTTAACACCTTTAGGGGTAGATCAAATGGCTAGCCAAAATTCTAACATTATAAAAGGTCAATCCACAAATAGGCCTCCTTTATTTCATGGAACAAACTACGAATGTTGCAGTACTAGGATCTCTATCTACATAAGGGCTATTGATTATGAAATGTGGGACGTCATCACTAGAGGTCCTTATGTTCATATGAAAATTGATCTTGTAACTGGTAAGAAAACTCATAAAACTAGAGATGAGTTGAATGAAGCTAAAATGAGAAAAGTGTAAATAAACTTTAAAGCCATAAACATTCTCCATTGTGCACTAAATTTTAATGAGCTTAACAAAGTTTCTACTTGTACAATAGCTAAAGAAATTTGGGAGAATTTAAAGATCATTCATGAAGGGACTTTACAAGTTAAGGAGTCAAAAAATACTCTTCTCACTCACAACTATGAGATGTTCAAGATGGAACCAAAAGAAGTCATCACAACCATGTATGATCGGTTCACCAACATTGTCAACAAGGTCAAGCAACTTGGGAAAGAAATTCCTGAACATGAAGTGGCAATGAGGTTGGTTAGAAGCTTTTAAAAGGCTTAGAAGCTAAAAGTGATAGCAATTCTAGAAGCTAAAGATCTTAATGTCATCACCCTTTATGAGATATATGGCTCATTCCTCACATATGAGCAATAGAAGGAGACTATGAAGATGAAGATGAAAAAGAAAGAAATGAAAGAAGGAAACTAAGAAAGAAATAAAAGTAAGAGCCAACTTTTGCTTGATGGTCAAAGATAAAGAACTTGAGGTAATTTCTGATTTATCTAATATTTCCTATGATGAATTTCAAGATGAGTATGATTATTTATATGTTGCATTTGAGAAGTTAGCTTTAAAGTATAAGATTTTGAAAAGAAAACTTTATGTGATACCCAGTACCCTCGTATAGAAGTCAACATGACCTTATCAACGAGACAAAGGGTCAATGGATGCTAATTTAAGTGGCAAAGGATGGAGACGGGTGAAAAGAGTATTTTAAGATAAAATATTTCGCACGCTGAGAAATAATAATATTTTTATCGATGAAAAATTTGCAAGATAAAAGGTGATTCAGATGTGAATCGTGGCAAAGTAAGATGTTTTAGAGCCCCAGAAGGCTAGTGGAAAAATTTTGGAATAAAATAATATTAAAATATAAATATTTTATTCGGTGTCAAAATTTTTCATGAAGAAGAAATATATGGTCAATCTAAGTGGGGGAGAAGAAGGACGAGGAAAATTTTAGAGAAAAATGATGTTAATGGGGTCCGCGTGTCTTTATTAAATAAAGCTAGCACGGTAAGTAAATATTTAAATATTACGGTGTTAACGCATTGAATCATAAATTTGATATTTTATTGGTACAAGTGTTAACAAAGAAAAATGGAAAGAAATTAGAATTAAAAGATTGTTGGAGGATATAATTAAAAAGGGTGAAAACCTTAGAGGGCAAAACGATAATTTTCGATAAAGCTTTGTCAAAGCTTCCTTTGGAAGCTTTGACTCTCCATCCTTCTCCCATGGCTAGCCATTGTGTCCAAGGCATCATCTTCCTCCTTCATCTCCTCCCAACGCCATTTTTGTTCTTCCACCATAAAAATCAAGATTTTCATTTTTTTTCCTTGTTTTTTTTTCTCTCCTTTTCTTTTCTTACTTCTTTCTTCTCCTAACTTCTTGAGCATCAAACTTGCAACTTCTAACCCCAATTTTTAGCACATCTAAACCCTAGGAGACAGAAAGAAAAATCTCTCTTCCTTTCTTTTGTTTTCTATTTCTACTCCACTTTCAACAACACTTGGATTTTTGGCTTCAAATCTTTATTTTTAAGGCTGAAAGGTATATTTTTTCAACCTTTGAATTTTTGAATTTATGGGTTTGTAATTTTTAGACTTTATTTTCTAAGTTTTTTCAAATTTCCTTTCCTTGAAAATTGTTAGGTTTGGTTGATTTTTATACTTTCAAGCACCAAGGTAAAGAAACTTCAAACTTGAACAATTAGTTTAAAGGGTTTGTGAATTAGACTAGAATTCTAGGTTAAAAGTTAGGTTAGGGTGTAGATTGTATAGTGTATATTTATTAGAATTAATAAATTGAAATTATGACTTGATAGAGGTTGTTATGGCTTATTGGTAAATATAGGTTTTAACGATATTTCGGGACTACCTAGATTGAGACTTTGTGGGCACTAGTTTTGTAAGGTGGCATTAAGGTGAGTGACCTTGCTTTAAAATGTTTTGGAATAAATGATTATATGCCTGATTGAACCATTTGACATATTTTGTTAGTTTTTCTTTAAAATTTGCATGGGAACAAGCCCTTGATAAAATGTTTTTATGTTATGAAATATGAAAGTGATGAATTCATGTGTTTCTACATTATGTTAACGTGTATCTTATGCATTGAATGGCACTATTGGGTGACAATTGTAACTGTGCGAGTTCGATGTGGGAGTGTACATGACGGTGATAGTGGTGTGCTGTGTGACTGCACACACTAATGATATATGCCATGTGCGTGATAATGGTGTGTTGTGTGTGAGGCCTTGATTTTTATAGACTTGTAGCTAGAAATAGACGGGACATCACTAATTAGGGGTAATTTTATCATTTCTCATTGTGAGCTCCTGTAAGTAGCTTTCTAATGTTATTAAGGCCTAAGTAGGCCTAAGACATAAATGAATGATGAAAATAAGGATAAAATGATGAAGGAAATAGAAATAATGATGATTTCCAAGGTAGCGGCAAAATGGTCATTATTCATCTCGAGTCAAAATTTTTAAGTTTTTGTGAACTCAAGTAATTCTAGACTATTATGGACTTTATCTTAGTGTCAAAAGAGTAAAAAGATTGCATAAAGGATTGGAGGAAGACAAAGCCAACTTTTTAAGGGCATTTTCGTAATTTAATTGAAGTTTGGATAAGTTTAGGCTATAAATATCTCATTTCTCCAGCAGCTTCCTCATTTTTCCAGCAGCTTCTTGTTCTTCTTCCTCCTATCTCATGTTTTTTTATCTTCCATGAAAGCCTCCCTTAAAGCATCCATAACTCTCTCTCTCTCTCTATTTCTCTGGCTTCAATTTTCATGCTTTTGAGCACTTTTTCATAGAACGTTTTGTGATTTTTCACTCTTTTGCCTTAAAACCCTCAAAAAGTCTTTCCTCAACACTTTCTTTCACTAGCTGGATATTTTAAAGAGAGAGAGAGAGAGAGAGAGAGAGAGAGAAAGAGAGAGACTTTCCAAACAGCTTGAGTATTCTTGAGAAGAATTCAAATACAAATCCACCAAGGTGAGTAATGGATGAGGATTGATTTTAGGTTGCTGATAATGGCTAGTAATTGGAGTTGTAAGTTGTTTTATTGTTGAGGTTTGTTTATTTATTTCTAGTGATACTAAAGTAGAGAGAATAGATAGCTAGTCAAATGGTAATTGGAATCTAGTTCGGAATAACTAGTGAAGCTTGATTTAAGAAATAGCTTTTAGAATTATTTTTTTGCAAATTGGGTTGGTTGTGATGTTTGTGTGTGGTAGGTTCCAACAAGACCTCACATCTTCATTTGGAGCAATAGTCGAAGTTAGAGTCGAGTAAAGATTCAACAAATACCGGTGAGTGAACTTGCATTAAAATGTTTTGGGATTAGGGCATATGTGTTTGATTAAATCCATTGAAATATTTTATCTGTTTTCTCTAAAATATGCATGGGAACAAGCTTTTGCATGAAACGTTTTGGGTTGTGGAATGCCATTGTGATCAATCTATATAACTGAGCATGTGCGCGATGTGGGGGAGCACATGCCGGTGATGACGGGTGCGATAGTGGGGATGATGATATTGCCAGTGCCCGGTGTGGGGGATGCACATGGCAGTATTAGTTGTGGGGGATGCACACGATGACTCCAGTTATGTGCGCGATGTGGGGGTTGCACATGAGCTGAGTGTGGTGGGATGGTATGTATGATAATGTATGTATATACAAATATATATAAATATATGTTATAGAAAGTTTATGAAAATAATTGTGATTGTGTTGCATGTTGGCATTGCTAATTGCTCCCAAATTGCTTTTCATTTCAGCAAGAAAGTGGCTTTTGATGTAACAAGACCCTTTTTAACTAAGTTGCTCTATTTCTCGCTGCATTAAGAAACTCTCGGGTTGGGGGGGTCACACTGGCCTGGTTTTCACTGCAGCAAGAAATTTGTTGAAGCTTTTCGTTGTAGCGAGATTTATTCTCGCTACAGCGAGAAACTCTTGGGTAGTTCCAAATTTTTTGGTGCAATACCTTCTCTTTGACACAGATTTTGACCATCTTCTAGTCATAAATGGGCAAAGTTATAAACATAAAGTTTGTAGCCTAGCCTTTTATCTTTCTAATGGTAAAAAATAATGTCAATTGGACTTCCGTAGTGGGAGATATACTTGAAAAATCAGAACATATGCAAATTGAGAATGCTTCTTACTGTAGCGAGAAACTTGCTATCATGCTTGCTACCTTGCTTGATTTTGACATATTTTTCACCCATTTAACTTCATGGATTGATCATGGGTTTTTGCAATACTATAAGGTTATTGATCAAAGTTTTGAAATGAGGGGTTTTTAGTAACAAATTAAATATATTGCATTGTTTTTGAAACAAGTGCATCACGATTTTCAAGTTCTCCTTATCGATTGCTTGTTCCCTTCTTATGTTCACTCACTGAGTTTTATACTCACTTTTTTAAACTTCATATTTTCAGATTTGGAGGCAGTTGGGACCTAGATTGAGTGTCCACGTATGCTCGTCTTTTTTATAGGTACTATGGCATCTCAGTAGCGGTACCTTCACTTAAAGTCACTCCGTCGATGGTTAAGAGTCTTTTATCTGTGTAGACGTATATGTAATGTACACTACTAAGAGTCATGTTATAAATGAAGTATGTATATGTTGGATTGATGATGATGCCCTTATGAGATGGCAATGAATGACAGTACTTTGAGATAATACAAATATGAATATTCAATTATTATAAAATATTACTGAAACATTCATTGTTGAGAATTACAGCAAATGGTTTTAAAGATGATGGATGTAATGAGGAATAGGATCTCATAAAGAGGCTTGCTTGGGCTTAGTGGGCTAGCCCACTAAGCCCATGTGCCGATCATAACCCGAAATTTGGGCTGTGACAAAGGTGGTATCAAAGCTCTAAGTTTAGTCGAGTCATAAGGAATCTCGTGTCAATTAACAGAGTTGTTGGAGTTAATGTAAAGTCTTGTTTATGGTTTGTGACTTGTGAGACCCCAACCTCTATAGGCTTGTAACTAAGCATAGATGTAATGATACGAGCCAGGGGTAATTTCGTTATTTTCTCTAATAAGTTTTTAGAAGAAAATTGTATGATATTTTAAGGTCAAAATGGGTATAAGACTGCATAAATGATGTGTGCTAATGAAAACACGAAGAAAACTAGAAGTTTCAACAATTTTCACAATAGGGGCAAAATGGTCATTTTTCACCTCGGGTTAAAAATTTAAGTTTTTATGAACCCAAACATGTCTAGACCATTATGGACCTTGTCCTAATGTTAAAAAAGCAAAAAGATTCCATAAAAGATTGGAGGAGAATAAGTAAATTGGTGGAGGGGCATTTTCATAATTTTAAGGGAAAACATAAGATTGGCTATAAATATCTTGAAATTTCCAGCACCTTCTTGAATTTCCAGTAGCTGGTCTTCTTCTTCCCTTCTCCTCTCTCACGTTTCTTCAATTTCTCCATGGGAGTTTTCTTCAAGCTTCCTTAACTTTCTCTCTCTAGCTCTAATTTTCATGCTTTTGGTGTACTCTTCCATAAACCCTTATGCTCTTTCATCCTCTCACTTTAAAACCCTTCAAAAATCTGGTTTTCATACTTTCTCTCACTAGTTGGACGTTATAGAGAAAGAAAAAGAGAATTACACCATTTATTTGGAAGCTATTGGGAGAGAATTTAACTATAAAGGAGCCCTAGGGTAAGTGATGAATTAAGCTTGGTTTTTAGCTGCACAAAATGGTTAGTAATTGGGATTTATGAGTTGTTTATTGTTGAGTATGTTCATTACTTTTAGTGATTAAGATAGTGAACATAGATGGCCATTTAATATGGCAATTGAAAACTAGCTAAGAGATAGCTTTTAGGGTTAATAATGTGTAAAATTGACCTATTGCTTATGCTAATGTGGTCTTAGGTTCTAAGGAAGCCCCATCATCTCATTTGGACAATTAGAGGAATTGGAGTCATCTAAAGGCTCTACAATCAATTGGTGAGTGGACTGCCTATCAAAATTGTTTTGGGAATATGACTGTTTTGAACAAAGTGTTTGAATGATTTTATACAACTTTTCTAAAAAATGAATGCCTTGGGAACAAGCTCTTGTGAAATGGTTTATGTTATGATATGTGGTTATTATGGATTTCTATGTGGCTGCATTATGTTTATATACATATATGCTTGAATATAATATTGTGTAATTATATTGACTTGGCTATGTGCGAGTAGGGAGTCTGCATAAGCTGGGGATGACCCGGTTATGTGCGAGTAAGGAGTGCGCATAACCCAGTGATGACCCAACCATGTGCGCGTAGGGAGTGTGCATGAGCTGGTGATGATGATGATGGGATGGTGTGCATGATGATGATGGGATTGTGTGCATGATGGTGATGGGTATATGTATATGTATACATACGTAAACATGTGTGTTATAAGAAATTTATGAGTTATGTATATGGATGTAATGTATGTGAGATTTGGTATTTTAAACTTTAGGAAGTTGTTATGTATTTCTTATTGGTTTTGAACATTTCAAGTAGGGTGGTTTTCTTTGGGAGAAAGGGAAATTTTCGTTTAGTGCCTTGTATTTCGCTGCAGCGAAAATCATTCTCGCTGCAGCGAGAAACTCTCGGGTTTAAGAACCTTCACCAGAACTGGTTCTAGCTATAGCGAGAATGTATTTCGCTGCAGCGAGATAGTCACTGTAGCTTCTCGCTGCAGCAAAAAGGAATCTCGCTGCAGCAAAAAACTCTCTATTTCATTAGCTGAATTTCATTGTAGCGAGAAACCTTCTATTTTTGGGTTACAATTTTGTTGCAGCGAAAAACCTTCTGTTTTGGTCTCCTATCTTGTCCAACTGCTACCCTATATTTCACTACTTTGCTACCATATCGGAGCATGGACTTCAAACATTAAGGATTAGATGAGTTAAGTTTAAAATGGGAAGGTTTAGTGAGAAACCCTCGGCCAATTGAGAAACCCTCATTCGACTAATAATTAAATCCCAACGTTGCTGCAGCGGAAAGGGACTCTCGCTGTAACGAAGATTTGTTGTTATATTTGACTTGCTTGTGTAATATTGAAGCTTTCATTCTTCAAATGGTTTGTTATGTATGGGTTCATGATTTTCAAAGGATTAATCATTTAAGGGCTTGATGAGGGGTTTTTAATAAGAATAGAAACAAATTGCATTGTTTTGAAAAAGAATGCATCATGATTTCATTAAAGATTCCTTATGGTATGCTTGTTCCCTTCCTTGTTCACTCACTAGGTTTATACTCACCATTTTTAGCTTCATGTTTTCAGATCACGAGGCAGCAGGTAACTAGGACGAGGTGTCCTTGTAGACTTATATCCATCTTTTGGTAGGTGTCTCAGCATTCAGTAGCTGTACATTCGTCCGAGTCCCTCCGTTGGAAGTTAAGTCTTCTTTTTGAGATGTATAGGCAAACTTAATGTAAATTGTTAAGATACATGTTGTAGATAATATATATACACTTGATCAGTATGCCAGTATGAGATGGCAATATTTAACATTATTTTGATTCTAAGTTATGAAATATGACTTATCAGTTTATGATGGAATAATGAACATGTTAGATTAATATGCTTGCTTGGGCTTAATGGACTATGTCTATTAGGCCCTTACACCAGTCATGGCCCGAAATTTGGGTCGTGACATGCCTATGTCTATATGAACTCTTATTCTTAGTAACCTACCCTTTTGCTAGCATTATGCAAAGGTCATAAGTGGTCTTGTTGTTTGGGTTTGAGATGCTACCTGAGACACGAGCTGTTGTTGGAAAGATTTTAAGCAAATGCTCTTAATGAAAGGTTAATGTAATAACAAATCCCTCCGATTAAATATGGAGGAAATTAAAGTTGGACTAATAGGTCCGTATTGACTTATTCATTTAGTGGAGTTATAATTTAAGCCCATAATTGTCAATGGGAAGAAATTGGATGACATTGGATCATTATTGAGGTCAATATAAAGGAACACGTACAATAATGGTAATAAAGGGCGAACTTTGACTGAAATGAATAGTGATGGTTGTAATTTACTTGGAGTGTATAGATCTAAGTATTGAGGAAGGTGTAAACTGATGTTTATATGAACGAAGGTAAGTGCACTATGTTAAATGAGCTTGTCATGCCCCTACAGAAATGGTGTGGGCTTTTGAAATATTTTGTAAGCATATAAGTGTCGACTATGTGTATAGCAGCTTAGATGGAGCTGGTTTCGATTTCAATTAAGTAATTGCAAGATCCCAAGGTTCGATTTGAACTATTATGGTTTATAGTTATAAGTACTTGAATTAGCTTAACAGTGAAATTCAGTGACTATTATAATTGATCTGTGGTCATCAAGTGAGAGGTTGGTAAACAAATTTTCTCTAAGGAGGAGCATGAACTTTGTTATGCTGTGAGTGAGGTTCAAGGATTAAAGGACTAGTTGTAGATTTGATGCTTGAAGTTAAATGACTGAGAGATGTTGAATCTAGTCTAAATGCCATATGGAGTTTTATATTTGAGTTTGATATACGAATTGCTTTAACGATCAATTTAAAAGTCTATTGGGTTCAGTGTGTAATCTATGATAAAAATGATCAGTTCCGAATGTGATCTTCACAGAGGTAAAGGATTTAGGAAATATCAATTTTGGATAAGTTCTAAGAGGGAGTTTCTACATCCTAAGTTTAAGAAATTTTGATTTTTATAGCCGCAAAGGCGAAATTCAACAGTTAAGTAAATCATATACTTTATAAATGTATTTGGCTAAGGATTGGTGAGTAAAGTTAAGATCTTAAAACTAAGTTGTGTACAACTTGATGTTCAGGTATTTAAGAGTTATTTGGAAACAATTGTCTAGTCAAGTTGCATTAAAATGTTATGGTAAAGGTATACGATCGTTAGTAGTGGAATATGCCTAAAGGATAATCTTGGCATACCACAAAATGTGAAATATGGAGTAGACATGTCAAAATTGAGGAAAGTAAGAACGGGGTTCTTACACATGGTAATGGATGTTGACATTTAAATGGATGTGTATATGTATATGTGGAGTTACTTATGTCATTGGTGGAAACAAAGAATTGTTCTTAGCGATTTGAGATTTGAACACAATATCCCTGGTGGGTTGCATAGGTGGTATTATAAGATACTAAATTGACATAATATATGCTATTGGAAATAATTATGAAAATGGGGGAATTCAAAATTCTAGAATTTTGAATTAATGATGTGAGCATAAGTAGAATGATCAAGATAGACAAAATTCATGATGATATTAAGTTGAAGTGGTTAAACTATTTGAGTTATAAGATAAGAGAGACAACTAGTTACGAATACAAAGGAATTGTGGAATACTATGAGCAGTGAATAATTATGTGTGTGGTGTTTTATGTATATGCTAGAGTTATTACACAATATGGAAAGATTGTCCTGAGGTGGGATTTATTGGTTGTTGACAAGTGTTAAGGGATGAGATGAATTTGAAGTATTGGCTTACCCTATTATATGTGATAAATACAAAAGAATATAAATGGTTATGGAAATCGTGACGTAAGCTTGGGGGAAAACCAAACGATCGAGGATGATCAATGTAGTAACCTTAAATGTAGATGAATAGCATTGATTAAGTAAACTTTAGCAGCCACCGCACCGTAGTGCTAGGAGCACCTCATGTCTAGGACTCATGAATAAGATGTAAAAGGCATGAAGTTGAATTTACAAGCTGAATTATGGTCCTTGGACTTGATGTTAAGCTTCGTTAATTGGAGTTTTAAGGTTTTGGAAAAGTATTTATATGAATGAATTGGAAAGTTTCTTTATTGCCTTATATATTGACATGTAGGTAAATGAGACAAGAGATTAAGCCTTGTTAAAGGCTAACGAAAGAGTGAATGAAAAGTAAGGTAAATAATGGGAGAAATATGAATGTTGCTATGATGAACATAAGAAGCTTAAGAATAATCAATGTAAATATACTAAGATAGTTGTGTGGTCCAAATTAAGGACAAGGATGGCTCGGGAGATTTGAAAAAATGTCCGTTGGAACCGATGAGGTGAAATGTCATTGAGCATACATTAGATTGTTAAAGTTATGAGTGGTTTTGAAGGTAAGCTTTTGATTGTTTAAGTCCTCAACTAAATTCCACCAAAGGATGTGTTTAAGTGTTTCGGAAGCGTATTGAAAAACATAAGAGAATATATTAGTTAACTTGCCATAAAAGATCAAAATGGCATGGCCATGAGAGGCTCGTGAGGAACCAAGCAATGTATAAGTAAATGTGCAAAGGAATTACGATTGATAGATAAGGGTAGAACTTTAATGATGGGACAGTGTTCACTACTTTAGATATTGAACCATAAGTTATGGGCTTGTATCCACTTTGTGTATAATTTGGTGAAATAATTCGAAAGAGTTCTCACAATGTGAACACATTAAAGCTCAAGGAGCTAATAGTTATATAGAGACGTTGGTGCTCGTGATTGATATGTCGCGTAATACAAAGGTACGCTGCAAGTCTAAAAATGTTTGGAAATGTTGGTTTGAGACAATGATTGTCTTGCCAATATGTAGACTCGATAATGCTACGGTCTTGATACGCTTGTGGAGGCAGAGTATTCAATGGTAAAAAGTGTTTCCCTCACATGTTTTATTTCATTTTGAGTAATTATCAAAGTAGAGTACCTAATAAGGGTAAGCAAGGATTGAACTATGCTTTAAATGCTTATTGAATAATGGAGATATGCTCTAGTTAATTGATATTACCCTTGGTGAGGAATATGCTCTAGTAGTACACAACGGGATTCATAGAGATCTACTTGGGAAAGAGATGATGATTTGATATTTCAAGTAAGCATGTACGAATAAAAATTTTGGTAATAAGCCATGATTTAGAGTCAAGATAAAAGAATATGAATTTGGACCAAGCAATATCGAGATGACGTAAGAATATAACATTTATGTTGGAAGTATGAAAGACAATTAAGAAGTGAAGATGACTTTTAAGAATTGTGGTGTTGTATAAATGCGATGATCAAGTAAAGATAAATTTTGGAAAGATCAACAAAATAGTAAAGCATACATGGATATTGGATGGTAATTTGATGAAAATGATAATTGGTGATTGTGACATGTTTACGACAATGTGATGCAAGGATGCATGGTATGATAGAGCTTATACATAGGATTGAAAACGATAAGAAAATAGTATAAGCATGTAAATTATATGAAGTTATGCATATGCACAATGAGAATTTGCGTGGATTACATAAGAACCAATTTATGGTAGGATGTGAAGTAAATGGTGATTTAAACATTCGAAAGGGTAATCTAGAGTTGATTATACCCTAATATTCATGGATTATGCTTGACCTATGGGAATGAAATGGAAAAGTAAAAAAGGAAACATGAGCTATGAGAATGTGATATTGAACCTTGTTTTTGGATTAGAAGGAATAGAGGAAATTACTTCAAAGTAATTGACGAGGGTTCCTACATATAGTGATGGATGATGATTCTTAAATGTGTATATACATACATATATATATATATATATGGAGATGATTATGTGATTAATTAAAGTGAAGAATTATTTATGGTGATTTGAGTTTTGAATTTGACATGCCTAATGAGTTGTATAGATGACGCGATGATGAGGGTTACCATTAAAAGTTGAGCTATGTGAGTAAAGGAGAATTCAGGTGCAATAGAGAAAGAAAGGATCTTAAGGAATTGGAATTTACATCGTGGTTGAGCCATACAAATGGATTAATATGATCAAGATGTAAAGATTAACGAAGTGTTATATCATAGTTAAATTAGACTTGCACGAAGCACTAGTGCCACAGATGGAGAATAAACAATGATAGTACCCTTAATGCGAGTAATTGGAGGAATTGATTCAGAAGATGAAACTTAACTTTGTTAATAATGATTCAACATATGAGGAGCAACCGGTTACTATTCTTGATAGACAAGTGAAAAGCTCTAGTCAAAGGATGTAGCCTCAGTGAAAGCATTATGGCGAAACCACATCAATGAAGAGGTAATGGGGGAGGCTAAAGAAGAGTTGCGGACAAGTATCCACACCTCTTCAATGCCTATAGGTGCACTTTCTTATAGTTCTATTTAAATTCGGGGACCGAATTTCTTTTAGTGGGGGAGAGTGTGAAACCTTGATTTTTATAGACTCGTAGCTAGAAGTAGACGCAATATCACTAACTAGGGGTATTTTTGTCATTTCTCATTGTGAGCTCCTGGAAGTAGCTTTCTAATGTTATTAAGGCCTAAGTAGGCCTAAGACATAAATGAATGATGAAAATAAGGATAAAATGAGGAAAGAAATAGAAATAATGATGATTTCCAAGGTAGGGGCAAAATGGTCATTTTTCATCTTGAGTCGAAATTTTTAAGTTTTCATGAACTCGACTACTTCTAAACTATTATGGACTTTATCTCAGTGTCAAAAGAGTAAAAAGATTGCATAAAGGATTAGAGGAAGACAAAGCCAACTTGTTAAGGGCATTTTCGTAATTTAAGTGAAGTTTGGATAAGTTTAGGCTATAAATATCTCATTTCTCCAGCAGCTTCCTCAATTTTCCAGCAGCTTCCTGTTCTTTTTCCTCCCATCTCATGTTTCTTCATCTTCCATGAAAGCCTCGCTTAAAGCTTCCATAACTCTCTCTCTCTCTCTAGCTTCAATTTTCTTGCTTTTGAGCACTTTTTCATAGAACCTGTTGTGCTCTTTCACTCTCTCACCTTAAAACCCTCAAAAAGTCTTTTCTCAATACTTTTTCTCATAAGTTGGACATTTTAGAGAGAGAGAGAGAGAGAAAGAGAGAGAGAGAGAGAGAGAGAGAGACTTTCCATGATAGCTTGAGTATTCTTGAGAAAGAATTCAACTACAAATCCACCAAGTTGAGTAATGAATGAGGATTGATTTTAGGTTGTTGATAATGGCTAGTAATTGGACTTGTGAGTTGTTTTATTGTTGAGGTTTGTTTATTTATTTCTAGTGTTACTAGAGTAGAGAGAATAGATAACCAGTCAAATGGTAATTGGAAGCTAGTTAGGAATAACTAGTGGGGATTGATTTCAGAAATAGCTTTTAGAATTGTATTTTTGCAAATTGGGTTGGTTGTGATGTTGGTTTGTGATAGGTTCCAACAAGACCTCACATCTTCATTTGGAGCAATAGTCGAAGTTGGAGTCGAGTAAAGATTCAACAAATACAGGTGAGTAAACTTGCATTAAAATGTTTTGGGATTAGGGCATATGTGTTTGACTAAATCCATTGAAATATTTTATTTGTTTTTTCTAAAATATGCATGGGAACAAGCTTTTGAATGAAACGTTTTGTGTTGTGGAATGTGACTGTGATGAATCCATGTGCCCTGTGTTATGTTGATATATATATATATCTAAATATATATGATATGTATTGATAGTAATATTGTTTGTAATTATAACCGAGCATGTGCGCGATGTGGGGGAGCACATGCCGGTGATGACGGGTGCGGGAGTGTGGATAATGATATTGCCTGTGCGCAATGTGGGGTTGCACATGTCGAAATTAGTTGTGCACAATGTGGGGGATGCACACGATGACTCTAGCTATGTGCGGGATGTGGGGGTTGCACATGTGCTAAGTGTGGCAGGATGGTATGTATGATGATGTATGTATATACAAATATATATATGTCATAGAAAGTTTATGAAAATAATTGTTATTGTGTTGTATGTTGGCATTGTTAATTGCTCCCAAATTGCTTTTCATTTCAGCAAGAAAATGGCTTTTGATGTAACAAGACCCTTTGTAACTAAGTTACTCTATTTTTCACTGCCGCGAGAATGAGTTTTGCTACAGCGAGAAACTCTCAGGTTAGGGGGGTCACATTGGCTTGGTTCTGGCTGCAGCAAGAATGTATTCTTGCTGCAGTGAGAAATTTGTTGTAGCTTCTCGCTGCAGAGAGAATAAATCTCGCTACAGCGAGAAACTCTCGAGTAGTTCCAAATTTTTTAGTGTAGTACCTTCTCTTTGACATGGATTTTGACCATCTTACGGTCAGAAATTGGCAAAGTAGTAAACATAAAAGTTATAGTCCAGCATCTTGGCTTTCTAATGGTCTAGAAATCATGTTAATTGGACTTTCGTAGTGGGAGATAAACTTGAAAAACCAAAACATATGCAAACTAAGAATGTTTCTCGCTACAATGAGAAACTTGCTATCATGCTTGCTACCTTGCTTGATTTTGATAAATTTTTCACCCATTTAACTTCGTGGATTGATCATGGGTTTTTGTAACACTATGAGATTTTTTATCAAAGTTTGAAATTATGGGTTTTTAGTAAGAAATTAAATCTATTGCATTATTTTTGAAACAAGTGCATCATGATTTCCAAGTTCTCCTTATAGATTACTTGTTCCTTTCTTATGTTCACTCACTGAGTTTTATACTCACATTTTTAAACTTCATGTTTTTAGATTTGGAGGCAGTTGGGACCTAGATTGAATGTCCACGTATGCTCATCTTCTTGGTAGGTACTACGGCATCTCAGTAGCGGTACCTTCACTTAAAGTCACTTTGCTGACGGTTGAGAGTCTTTTATCTATGTACACGTATATGTAAAGTAAACTACTAAGAGTCATGTTATAACTAAAGTATGTACATGTTGGATTGATGATGATGCCCTTATAAGACGGCAATGAATGACAGTACTTTGAGATATTAAAATATGAATATTCGGTTGCTATAAAATATTACTGAAACATTCATCATTGAGAATTACAACACATGGTTTTAAAGATGATGGATGGAATGAAGAACAAGATCTCATAAAGAGGCTTGCTTGGGCCTAGTGGGCTATGCCCACTGAGCCCATGCAACGATCATAGACCAAAATTTGGGCTGTGACACTGTGTAAGTGCACACACTGATGATATATGCCATGTGCGAGGTGGGAGTGCACAAGATGATATTGCATTGTGCGGTGTGGAAGTGCACAAGATGATTCTAGCTGTGTGTGGTGTTGAAGTGCACATGAGCTACTGAGATGGAAGTTTTATACATGTATACACATAGCATATATATGTTAAAGAAATAAAATGTGATTGTATTACATATTGAATGTTGAAATTTCACAAATGCTTTCCAATTGATTTTTCATTACAAAAAAAAAAAAGATTTTTTCGTTGTGACAAGAATTCTTTTAATTTCACTGCCCTATTTCTCATTGCAGTGAAATTCATTCTCGCTATAATGAGAAACTCTCGGGTGCTGGGGGTTTGACTAGCCCAAAATTTTTTTGCAGCGAAAATGCATTCTCGCTGCTGTGAGAAACTCTTAGGTAGTTGGTTCAAAATTTTACCCTGAAGTTCGCTGCAACGAGAATGCCTTTCCACTGCAGCAAGATTTGATCTACTATGCTTGCCTTGCTTGAACTTGCTAAATGTTTTAAAATGAGTTGGAAAACAGCACGGTATCGGGTTTTGTTCATAATATACAAAATTGAATTGTTTTTAAACAAATTGAGTTGAAGCATTCCAAAACAGATTTTGAATTTTTGAAGTTGGAACTATGGAGCAAAAACGAAGCCTTGCAAAAGGCATTGGATGAGAATGTTGCTCTTAAAGCTTCAGTAAAAAAGAGATCAAAACGTAAGTTGTTCAAAGAACAAAAACTAATAGAAATGTTGTTTTTAAAAGGAAAAATGATGCATCTTCATTCCATTGTTATGCTTGTGGCAAGAGAGGTCATATCTTTTATGATTATTTTCAGAAGGGTAATAACCTTCCCAAAACCAAGATGGTTTGGGTGCCTGCAAGTTCTTATGTGCTTACTAATCCCTAATGATTCACCAAAGTGTGGGTACCTTTGAAAAAGAAATGAAAATTGTTTTATAGGTTGAGTAAGAGTAAAAGTAATAATGTTTGAAAGCTTAACCAAAGGAGAGGAAGCATTGGTACTTGGATAGTGGCTGCTCAAAGAACACAAATGGGAATGAAAATTCATTTGTCAAGCTTGATACAAAGAAAAGCAGTAGTGTCTCTTTTGGTGACAACTCCAAAGGTATCATCCAAGGAATTGGAACCATTGGTAACACTTTTAAACTCAAATCAAGTATGTTTTACTTTTTAAAGGCCTAAAGCATGACTAATTGATCATTATTCAACTTTGTAATACAAGATTTTGAGTTTTCTTTGATTCTCATGTATGCCATGTGATTGACATTAATTTAACAAAGTTGTATTCATTGGAAAAAGGTTTGAAAATATTTATGCGACTATGAGAAAATGAATTCAAAATTTAATGTTGAAAATGATTTCTTAATGAAGGCAAAGATTGTTTTAGGAAAAGAGAATTTAAATAAAGCTTGAAGATTTGACAAATGAAAAGCAAAAAGTTTTCATGAATTCCCCACTTTCAAAGATTACCAAATGCATTTATTGTAACTTTCATGGTCATATTTCACACACTTGTTCAATTAAGAAATATCTACCCTATAGAGTTAAACAAGTGTGGATTCCAAAAGGAACTTTGTATAATGATACTCACTATCAAGGATCCAAAGCAATTTGGGTAACTAAGATTATAAGAAAAGTGTCTTTTGTAGGTGTTCTAGAGCAAGGAAGAACAAATTCTTGAAGATTGAATGCCCTCTAGACAAAAAATGGAAATTGGTTGATTCCTATTCCAAAAGTCATTTATTTGTCAAATTGTGATCTTTGGTTGTTTGCTCTTATTTTGCTTGGTTATCAAATTCTTGAGATTGATTAATTTAGCTTGGTTTTTGTTTGTCTTTTTTATTAAGAACTTTGATTGCCTTTTCTTGCTTCAATATTAAGTGTATAATTCTTTGTCTACTCTCATTTGATCTATTGACAAATTTTGGTTATGCAATTTGATTTGATATGATACATGCTATAAATTACTGAATCTTGAAAAAAGTATGAGCTTGAATACTGAGTATGTACTTATATTTGACCTTGAATATATGATCATGCTTATTTTGAGAAAATTGTTTCTATAAAATTCCCTCATGTTTTGTGAAATTATTTCCATACTATTTCTTTGAGCAAAAATGATTTTTGAGCATAATTTTGAAACATAAAAGGTTTGATAATGTGAAAGAGAGCATAGTTGATTACTTACACTATCAGTTATTCAAGTAGCCTAAAACAAGGAAAATTGAGTTAAAAAAAATTATCCTTGATTTCCTTGTGCCTAAGATAAGTTGACCATTTGAACAATCTTGATTTTTCATTCTAGGTCTTGCTTGAATAGTTCAAGATGGTTGATAATGAGCTTGAAAGTTTTGACTACTTTAATTGGTACTTTTAAAACAAAATAAACTTATATGAGAAAAATGTTGCCATCCTTTAAGTTAGAACTAGACTATGGCCCGTGCGTTGCACACGAGCCTCTTTTTATCTATTTTTTTCTTTCTCTTTCTACCTCTCTTTTCTTTCCTTTTTTTCTTTTTCCTATGCCCTCCACATGGGTAAAGAAGGAAGCCCCTATGGGGCTTCCTTTTAAGTATGTTATAGATGATTTATGAATTGGACAAGTTTGTTTCATGATGAAAATACTTATTGATTTGTTCTTCTTGGATGTGCATGATTGCTTGTAATCTTGAATAGTAATAAGGGCATTTTTGGTACATGATTGTGAGATATTTAAAAATGACCCTTGACATGCATAAACATGATTCATTATGCTCATTACACATTTCATAAATCATTTAAAGCATAATTGAATAAAATTGAGTAATATTGTGCTCATGACTTTTCATAGAGCATGTCTAATCTTGAATGTTTCAAGTTGAAAAGTTTGCAAAGAAAGATTAAATCTTTATCAATTGTTTTCTTGCAAAATCTTTTATTCTGCTTGATTGAAATTGATTTATTGTTTTTGATGATATAGCATAATTGAGAAAAATTGATTTGATACATGAATTGCATAAATCCCATTTTGCTTGATATTTCTCTCATGATTTATGAAATAGATTGAAAGAGTTTTCTTAAGTATAATCATGAGTATGATAGTTTGACATTAAGGATATTTTAAGCAAATGAATAAATCTTCTTGTAATGCTTGAGGCTACAATGATTTCAATGATATAAAACTTGAACAAGTGTGTCGTATGTTTAAAATGCTATTATAACTTGTCCTTGGTACAAAAGAATGCTTGAATGACCTCAAAGGCATTTTTGTTTATATGCGACAAATTGTTGAAAATGTTAAATTTGATGCTTATTATGGTTAAACGTTGCTTAAAATGCCTATTATACATTTTATAAGTCATATTCATGTATCATGATTGTAACACCCCGTACCCTCGTATAGAAGTTAATATGACCTTATCGATAGGACGAAAGTCAATTGACGTAAATTTAAGTGCCAAAGAGTGGTGACGGATGAAAAGAATATTTTGAAATAAAATATTTCACACGTAGAAAAATAATAATTAAATAATAATAATTTTATCAAGGGTGCATTAGCAAGTTAAAAGACAATTTGGAAGTGAACCGGGGCAAAGTGAGACACTTTGAGACCTGAGGAGACAATTGAAAGATTTTGGAATAAAATAATATTTTATTAATAAAATGATATTAAAATATTAATATTTTATCTATTGTTGAAATTAGTCATGAAGGAGGACTATATGGCTAATCTAAGTGGGGGAGAAGAGGTAAGAAAGAATTTAGAAGAAAAACGACGTAAGTGGGGCCTACGTGCCTTTATTTAATAAAGCAAGAAATGGTAAGTATATATTTAAATAATATGGTGACACCTTGGTGAAGTGTCGATTTAATATTTTATTTGTACAAGTGAAAAGGAAGAAAGATGGAAGGAAATTAGAATTAAAGAAATGTTTGAAGGACCTAATTGTAAAGGATGAAAAGTATGGAGGGTCGAATGGTACATAAGGATAAATTCAAGGACTTATGAGTAATTTAAACATTTGAAGTTAAATGGAAACTAACTAACCAAGGAAAAATTAGATTGTGTGGGAGGATGGAATATGCATGTAACAAATACTAGTACATGCAAAGATATGCATCCAATGATGTATTTGTAGTGGAGAACATGTGGGACCCCCACCATATGACAAATAAAAAGGTATGAGAGAAATGAATAAAATGACACATGCATGTGGATTTTTAAGTTAAAGGAATGCATGGAGGATTTATGCATGATGGACACTTGGTGGCAATGTTGGACTAAAAGAAAAGAAATGTATGTGCATGTAATGTTATTGGCTAAATGGGAGGCCAAATGAGAAATAATGTGGGACAATGCATGAAAGACTACTAGACAAAAGTAAGGTGGATGAAATGGAAATGCATTAAGAATTCATGAAGATAGATTAAAGAATGGAAGTATAATGAAGGGTGGATATTTAACCAATGTGAAGGAAAGGAAATCGGTGCATGAAAACCCATTGATTGGCAAAATGGCCAAATGAAAATAAAAGGTGGATGTGTGCATGTATTGTGATTGGTTAAACGGGTGACCATATAAATATCAAAATTCAAGGGTAAAAGATAAAGGTGAATAGGCCTTGGTGAGACTAGAGAGCGAGCCATTTAGAGAAGAAAAGAAAGAAGAGAAAGCTTTGAGAAGTTCCACCCAAGACGACCAAAAAGGGAAAAAAAAAGAGAGAAAAGTGGAAAAGGCTCAAGTTGTGAAGATTCAAGAGAAACTGTGAGGTTTCCTTCCTTAATCTTGTAGAGTCTTGACATTTTACCACCCAAAGAGTCTTCAATACTCAAAAGAGAAGCCGTGGAGTGTTGATGGAGGTGTAAAGCTTGGTTTCAAGATACAAGAGAAATAAGATAAGGATTGTGGTTTTAGCTTGAATGATCTTCAAAAATGGGTTGGTAACTATAAAAAAAGTTTTGTGGCAACAAAGATTGGCTTGATTGGAAAGGATTTAGTGACATGCAAGCCATCAAACCCGTGGATGCATGATGGATTCAAAGTGAAAGAGAAATGGTAAGCATAATACGATGTTTTAAGGCCTACGATTAGTAAAATTTTTGAAGAAATAATTGTGCATAATGTTGGTAGCTTGGTGATTGGAACATTAGAAGAATATTGAGGTTGCATGCAAGATCTAATCCATCACAAAGGTAAGGCATGCAATGTGAAATGATTGTGTGATGTCTTGAGTACGGTTTGGAAACAATTATGCTAGTTGAAAGCTTGAAAAATGAAATTTGTGGATATGTGCTATTTTGAAAGATTTAAAAGGTTAAGAATGTTGGTGTAACATGAATGGAAATTGATGTTGTGCTTAGTGGTAGCATGTTAAATGTAAGTAATGGTGCGTATAAGCTTAGAACTTGCTTGGTGGATTTGGATTTATAGTTGTTGCCATATGCATGATTAATGGTATGAACATGATAGTTTGAACATGATATATGTCATTAGAAAAATTGATATGGGTGTTTGAAGTCATAAACAAATTGTCGGGTTTATGTAAATCAAAGTTTACACTAAGGATTAAGTGTAAACGGCTATTTCTTAAGAATAAAAGACGAGAATATAGAATTAAATGTGAATAGGAAATGTAGAATATATTGGTAGCAAAGCTTATTAACGGTATTGGATTAAAATGGTGTTAGGAAGTGACAAGGAAAGGATTATTGCTGCAAGCATAAAGTGAGTACTTGAGGAAATATTAGTGGCGAAGTAATATCCCACCATTGTAAGGTGAGTAAGGGGTGTCTATTTCAAAAAGATTCTGCAACATATAGAATGATGTTTCATATACTACTATTTGATTATGACTTATTCAATGTCATTGTGGAAAGCATGAGTTGCTAGAAAATGATAGGTGGTTTTAAATACCTATTCGTGAAAGATTTATAAACTATTATTGTGGAAAGCATGAGTTGGTAGAAATGCTAGGCAATTATGGATGCCATGACTTTTGCAATTGTTTTGATATATATATATATATATATATATATATATAAGCTATATATGTAAAGTGTTTTAGAAACCAGGAAACAAGCCTTTTTCAATGTTTTGCATCAAATCCGTGCCTTGTATTTTTGTGTGACATGCATAGTTAAATGCATTTGTTAATTGGTTTAAATGCAAGTTTTTGAGAGCCAGTTTTAGTTCGATCTTTATACAAATGTTTACACCATGCATTTTAATTTGAAAAGCAATTTGAAAGGTTATCGAACTTTGTTTTCAAATGATTTAAAGCAAAGGAAACCTCGATTTGGTTTTGAAAATAGTTTTGACAAATCGAGAGCATCGAGAGTAGGCGGAATGTCACATCAGAATAGTGTGACCCTTGTAAACTAGTGAGCTCTAGCTAGAAAACCTTTGGGTTGCCGACAAGTGTTGACTCCATTGGTTTTTGATGATAATAAAACATTCCCATTCATTTATGTCTAATATCTCTACTTAAGTGTGCAGGACAAAATTGTATGCAAATAATAAATCAATCCGTCAAAAGTGTATATCAAAAATCACATGAATGAGGAAAAATGATTGATCAACAAAAAGGAAGGTCCTTAGATGAATAATGAAGAGTATTGGTTGGCTAAAATTCAAATTGAAGAAATGGCAGGCTGAAGAATATTGAGAAATAGAACTGACTTAGTCGACCAAGAAATAAGTTAGTCAACTAAGTGCTTTCTGCCAGAAACTGAGACTAGAAGACAGAACCAACTTAATCGACTAAGAGCACTCTATCTGCAATTTGAACCTGAGCAGTAGAAGACGGATTAATGGCTAGAACCATCTCTTAATTGTTTCCAACGGCCATAAACTATCAAACTGCCATCAGAGTTGTTTCTCCAAGTATAAAAGGTTCTTCCAATGGCTAGAAAACATATAAAGAGAAGATTGAAGGCTTCCAAGAACACAAAAAGAGCTGAAAAACCAGAAAACACTTACTGCTCATTTATTGCACTCAACTTCTATCCTTGTAATTGTGATCTGTACTTCATTTGTACCACTTAGATCAACCTTGTAATCATAGGTATACTCATTTTACTTTTCTTCTTGTATTCTTAGAGTGAGCGAGTCACTCTAAGGGATTGATTCAAGTTAAGATTACTTGATTGGGTATAGGTTCTAACTTAGCCTTAAAAAGTTAGGTGTTGGGTTTTTATTAAACCCGGTAAAAACTATTGTGAAAGGTTTTGGCTGAGCCTGGTAAAAGTCAATGTAAAGCTTGGTGAAAGCTTGTGAATTTCACCTTTTGATAGTGGATTGATTTGGAAAATCCTTGGTTGAATAATCAAGGTAGTGGATGTAGGTCTTGGACCAAACCACTATAAATTCCTGCGCATTGTCTACTCTGTTTTTATTTTCATTGCTTTTCAAATTGGCTCCTCATCTTGCTAAGAGCTAAAAAGTGTTATTCATCCCCCCTCTAGCACATTTATTTGGGACCAACAAGGGGCTGTTAAACGTGGCTAGGCCACGGTCTGTGATTATACGTGGTAAGGCCACAGGATGATATATGTGGCTAGGCCAGAAGTTATATATGTGGTTACGACCACTTGATTTCTTCAATGTCGGCCAACATCATCGAGATTGCCATGGCTGTGGGAATCTAGTGTAGGGGAGCCTCCCGGATTGTTATTACGTGGAAGTGGGTCCACAGGTTGATTATTATGATTACATACTCGAAAGCCTAGAGATTTTTTTTAGACTCGTACTCTTTTGCATGGTGGAGAGTTAATGTTTTTCCATAGCTCCTCTACTTGATTGAAAGCTTTCAGTCCTTACATAATGAGCATGAGTTGAATTATGTGGATGTACATGTTGATTTTTACATGCCACACATTTTGGGAGCGTGAGTACTTTTATATGGTTAATTGTATTTTTGATGAAAAAAGATGATTTCGATGATTGAAACGTATTTTGCTAAGATTATTTTTTACACTGTTCTGCCAAGGGAAGCATTGCATTATGATTTTACGACATTTTTTTTACAAGGCACAAATACCTTACTTGTGATTTGGCTTTACAAGATTATCATTTCATATTCTGGTTTTATTATTCAAATGATCTGTTTTAAGCTTGTTTCCCATCTACGCTCTATTCACGGAGCCGATGATCATTGAGTTTGTTAGACTCACCCCCTTATCTCCCTTTTGCAAATAATGATCGGCCTAGCATACATTCATTCGCATTTATAGTCCACCGCAGATAGGTAAAGGCATCTCATAGTACTTTATTCCAAGTTGCTCCACTATTAGAGGTCGAGTCGTTCATAGCATGTGTATTTGTAAATAGTGTCAATGTAAATGTGTAATTGGATACTATAGACTTTAGTGTATTCTTATGATTATGGTGAATAAAGAATAAGATGGCTTATTACGATTTATGTTCAATTCTTATTACAAAGAGTTATATGGTTCAAAGTAATTTCATAGATTGATGGCATGAATATGAAGTAATAACCAAAGTTTCAATTAAGGCTTGTTCAGGACTTAGCGTGTTCTTCCACGAGATTCGGACACCGGTAGCGATCGAGGAATGGTCGTTATAGACTTGGTATTAGAGCCCTAGGTTTAGTTAAGTCCTAGAATTTCCTATGTTTGTCAGTGGAGTTGTTAGAGTCAGTATAGAGTCCTGTCCTTGGATTGTGGGTGCGCAACACGAATCAAGAGAAAAAGGCTACATAAACTCTTATTCATCTAGAAGCCTACCTTTGTCTTGGTTTGTAAGAGGTTAAGAATTAACACATGATTGTGTATAGGTTTTTGTGGTTCCCCTACGACACAACATGAGCAGCAGTGCCGAGAAAGGGAATGATTCTAGTAGTACTGAAGAGAGATCAACGGAATCCACTGCTCAGAGCCGTTATGTGCAAGAGTGTGAAAGCCCAACGAGTAATCTAACCTGAATTCCTATTGGATGGATTCCCCCAGGAGGTGAAATAATATTTAAGAGCTGGCAAAGCCTTGAAAGGATGGCGCATACTCCAATCGATCTTAAGGAAACTGACAAGGAGAAAATGGAAAAAGTAATCGTCGAAAACTATCGTCCAAGGAAAGTATCTACTATTCAAGATTTTCCTCCTGGCTGTGGGAGAGGTGCTGCACCCATTAGTAGGGAAGATTATGTGAATGAACAATAAGGTGAGAATGATGTTGATGAGGAGGATCCTCAAGAAGCCGAGGACGATCCAAAAGATCACTCGTCGATGAGTACGACTTTAGATAGCAATAGTTCTTAGTAAAGTCAAATGGTTTATTTGGAATTAGTATGATTATGTGACTACGTTAATGTAGTTGGATTGAATTATGTTTGTAATTTATGTGTTTGGAGGATTTGAACCATGGTTGATTTTCATGTGGTTTGAACAAGTTAAGTAGTAGTTAATTTAATGATTTGCTGAGTGTTTGGAATTTCCATGCATTGTTGATTGGGATTAGCATCGGTAGAAGTATGTAAATCTTCTAATTGATCCTTGTGGAGTATGATTGATGGTAGGAATAGAGGCACATAGTGCCATGACCTTATAAGATGATAAGTGACACAAAATATATTATTGGAAGTAATTACGAAACTGGGGAAAAATGAATTCTTGAATTAATAATAATGTGAGCATAAGGTGTTGCCAAGATGGACTATTTTCATGGCAATTTTAAGTTAAAAGTCAATAAACTATTTGAGTTACAAGACAACAATTACAATTAGTTGTGGTATAATCCTAAAAGAAAGCCAAATGGTTGAGAATGATTAATGTAGTAACCTTAACGATAGAAGAATTACTTCGATGAAGAAATTTCCAGTAACCACAGTGCCGCAACTGTGAGACCTTGTCAAGCTCGATTAAAAGACGGTATTGTACTGAGTGGTACAACTAAGTTAAATCGAGCCTTTAACTAGTTCAAATAGAAATTCTAAGAGGAATTTGAATATTTTAAAACCAACAGAATGGCTTAGAATAGTGATTTGGAGTTCAAGGTCCAATTTGGAGTCCATCAGAAAATTGACCAATTAGGGACAAAACGGTCATTTTACCATTTGATGATAAAATTGAGATTTTTAGCCAAGATTTGATCACATTTGACCAAGAATAATTATATGAAATATAATTATGATTATTGGAGTATAAAATGATGTTTAGCAGTGAAAAATTGGGATTCTCAGTATTTATGGAGCACAAGGGCAAAATGGTAATTTTGCCACTAAAGGACTAAACAAAACTTTTTTAAACAATTTTTGCTCCATTTGGTTAATATTGATCAATATTAGTGTTATTTTAGGTTGAAAAGTAGAAATAATAAGATTCCGATACATTTCGGAGTAAAAGGGCAAAATAGTAATTTTTTTACCCCAGGGGCAAATCGGTAAATTTTTCACCCCAGCACTTGTCAAGACCAAGGGATTTTAATTGTGGTAGGATTGGATAAATACCAGAATATTTGTGGTGGAAAATTAAGAAGAAAAAGTCAAAAAGTTAAAAATTTGGCCAATAAGCATGTGACACATGGCATGCTTGATTATTTTATTATTTTCTATAGAAATCAGCCCATTAAATCCCCAATTCCCTCACCATATTCGGCCTAGGCATCCAGCAACAAGAAAAAAGGAAGAACAAAAGGAAAAACAAGAAAACCTAGGTGGAAATTCAAAGAAAAAGTGAAGAAATCAAGGAAACAAGCTAGGTAAGTTAAAATTTCTTTAATTCTCCTTGATACCTAGCTTACCCATGCTTTTGTTCTTGTTTTCCATGGTTGAATATTGAGTTATCATGATGAATTCAATTCTGAAAAATGGGTATGGAAGAGGAATTGTTGTTGGAATAATTTGATTTTAGACTATGTTAGTGTTTAGGGATAGTTAAGCATGGTTATGAACAAAAACACATAAGAAATATTCAATTTCTCTAGGGTTCCTTGTTGGCCGAACCATGAGGGCTGAATATCAATGGGGGATTGTTTTTATTTCAAGGAAAATGGCATGAAAAATGATGAATTAAGGTGAAACGGTTATGTAGAGAAAAAATTCGATGCTAGTGCACCAAATGACCAAATTTTTCTATAAGGAACTGTGAGGGTTCTAATGCTGAATTTGGCTTTATTTAAATGTATGTGGTAAATTAAGGTATTAGAGGAGAAATGAATTAATTTGGAGGTGATTTGGACACAATCGTCGATTAATCGGGTGATTGGTCGAATTTAATTGATACCGTGATTAAGCAGTAATCAGACATATTTTTGCATTTACATATCAAGCATTAGTAATTTAAATTAATTTATATCAATTTAGGGACAATATAGTAAATACCTTGACTTTGTTATTTGTCAAGGTGGTGAGACGTCCGGAAAAGGCAAAAGAATTACGCTTGAGGGCTATTAGTCCGAGTGCACCCGGAATCTGGACTTTCGATACAGGCGAGTGGACTTGCATTTCAAACTTGTTTTGGGAAATATGAAAGATTCTATCCAACTTGTCTTAAAAAATGTACCTTGGGAACAAGCTTTTAGTAAAATGATTTTATATTGTGAAAATGTGCTATACAATGGTTTATGTGTTATCACAATATGATAATATGCATTGGATGCTTCTTTGCATGTTGATTTGAACCCGGCTATGTGCGAGTAGGAGTGCACATAAGCCGTTGCTGACCCGGCTATGTGCGAGTAGGAGTACACATAAGCCGTTGCTGACCCGACTATGTGCGAGTAGGAGTGTATATAAGCCGTTGCTGACCCGGCTATGTGTGAGTGGGAGTACACATAAGCCGTTGTTGCCCCTATAGCTTATAGGGTTGGATGCTTCGTGATCTTCCAACCTATGAGTGCTTTGATAGGTATGATCTGTGGCGAAGTATGACTCTCCACCCAAGAGCTTGAAGGAGGAGGGAAGGGACTGCTCCGTTGCTTCGTGATCCGGAGTGAAGTGCACCTCTTGCCGAGTGAAGGGGGGGATGCTTCGTGATCTCCCACCCCCTAGTGACAATAGCATAAGCCGTTGCATATGAGATGATGATAATGGGATGATGTGCATGATGATGATGATGGGATGGTGTGCATGTTGATGATGGGTATATGGTTGTAAATGCAAATATGTAAGTATTTGTTTTGTGGAAATTTGGAAGTTTACATGTGTTACATGTTACTATTGTTATTTTAGTAAGATGACTTGTTTTAAGGGAAAAAGGAGACTTTTTTTTTCCTTGATGTTCTGGTTCTCGTTGCAGCGAGAATGAAGTTCGCTACAGCGAGAAACTTTCTGTCCATTTTGCTAACTCTTGGGTTTTTGCCATATTTCCCATTTCTTTGGTACCATAGTTGAGCATGGATTTTTGTAAAGTGATTTACTCATGTGGGATTTACATGAGGGGTTTAAAGAGCTAAAACAATTGCATGGTTTTGAGAAAACGAATGCATCATGATTTCAATAAACATTCCTTATGGTATGTTGTTCCCTTCCTTGTTCACTCACTGAGTATTGTACTCACGTTTTATAAAAATTCATGTTTTCAGATCAGGTGACTGTTGGACCCTAGATCGAGGAGTCCCCGTAGTGCATATCCTGGGTATGTGTCTGGCATTCGATAGTAATCCCTTTTATTGTAAATGTCTCCGCTGGAAGTCATGGGTCCTTTTGTATTGTGAAAACAATCTAACAAGATGAATATTTGTATGCAATGTAAATTACTAAATACATGACTAGTATAGTGCATGTATATTATTATCGATAATGCCATTGTGTTTTGGCTATGTTCACACCCGAGAAAAGGTGTGTGTGTATGCATGACATGATAAATTTGTTAAGCAAAGGTAACTGGATAGGCTTGCTTGGGCTTAGTGAGCCATGCTCATTGAGCTCATGCGCCGGTCATTGCCTGGGAAATTGGGTCGTGACAAAGTTGGTATCAGAGCTCTAGGTTTGTCTAGGCCCTAGGCCTTTCACTTGTTGGTCCAGCGGAGTGTCGGGTTTTTATGTGGGAACTTCGGTTGTGAAGTGTGAATCGCGGCACATTTTACGACCAAGGGACCGCATAGATTCCCAATCTTAGAAACCACTTTATCTCTTTAACTATGGTTAATGACAGGTGTTTGCTCTTGTCTAGGTAAGAATGCCACCTAAGACACGGGCCACCTTAAGACAATTTGGGGAGCAAGATGCCCTTACTGAGATGACTAATAGGCCACGGACACCCACCCGTAGGGGGCGAGGTAGACGTGGTAGGGTCGCTAGGCCGGTGAGAGCGAGTACGCTTGTGAATAGGAGAGATGAGGGACAGCCTTTAGGTGATACTGTTAGGCCACCAGCGAGAGGCATTACTGTTGAGGACTTGGCAACGGGTCTGCAGGGAGTCAATTGGGTTATAGAAATGATGGCAACTCGTATGGAGGATATATAGGAGATAGTAGAGGGGAGACATGTGGAGCAAGAGTCCCTTAGTTCCCAAGGCCAGACAGATCGCCAACCTCTCGAGGGTGACAGAGGTCAGATGGAGGTTTCACTCACTGACTTTCTGAAGCTTAAGCCTCCCTCATTTACGGGGTCAGATGTATCAGAGAAGATTTGTAATGCTATGGGGTATTCTAGCGTTAGGTCAGTGGAGTTAGTAGCTTTTCAATTGAAGGATGTAGCACAGGAATGGTATGACTCTTTGCGAAGGGGTAGGTCGACAGATGCTACACCACTGACTTGAAGTGAATTTAGTACAGCCTTCTTAGATCAATTTTTATCGCACAGTGTGTGAAATGCCCGAGCCAGAGAGTTTGAGGCATTGGTGCAGACTCCGGGCATGACGGTGTCGGAGTATGATATAAAATTTACGCAACTGTCTCGGTATGCACCTTACTTGGTTTCCACAAAGGAGATGAAAATCCAAAGGTTTGTTGATGGATTAGTGGAACCATTGTTTCAGGCTATGGCCTCCCGAGATTTCAACACTTACTCTGCGGCCGTGGATTGTGCTCAACGAATTGAAATGAGGACCAGTGAGAGTAGGGTTGTGAGGGATAGAGCAAAAAGGGTCAAAACAGAGGGTTATCAAGGCCACAGAGATTTCAGTAGTGGTGGTTCATTTTTTTACCGTTAGGGTCCACAAAGGGACTCACGATTACCCCAGCAGGGGAGTGACTCGCCTAGTGCTAGTATTGTGGTGGGACAAAGAACCTTCAGTGTTGGAAGACAGCAAGATATGAGGCAAAGAAGTCAACTTATCCTTCCTTGCCATACTTGTGGGGGACCACATAGAGAAAAATGCCTTCGTGCTACGGGAGTTTGTTTCAGGTGTGGTCAACTTGGGCATATTAAGAGGGATTGTACGATGGCTCATCAATCACAAGATTCTTCTCGTGGTTCCACCCAGCCAGCTTCGTTTGCTCCTTCAGTCGCCGCCTCGTCTGATAGGAAAGCTAGTGGATCCAAAGGTCGAGGTGCTGGTACTTCCTCTCAAGGCAGGTCATCTGGATCCGGACATCAGAGTTCTGTTGGTAGAGGCCAGGCAAGGGTGTTTGCTTTAACAAAGTAGGAAGCCTAGACATCCAATGTCGTGGTCTCAAGTATTCTTTCAAGTTGTGATATGAATGCTCGGGTACTATTTGATCCTGGTGCTACTCATTCTTTTATCTCTCCATGTTTTGCATCTCGGTTGGGTAGAGATCATGTTAGGAGAGAGGAACAATTAGTAGTGTTTACTCCTTTAAAGGAGATATTTGTGGCTGAATGGGAATATGAGTCCTGTGTAGTACGAGTCAAGGACAAGGACACTTTGGTGAATTTGGTGGTGTTAGACACCTTAAACTTTGATGTGATCTTGGGAATGGATTGGTTATCACCCCGTCATGCTAGTGTGGACTGTTATCATAAATTGGTTAGATTTTATTTCCCTGGTGAATCATCATTTAGTATTCAGGGGGATAGGAGTAATGCTCCAACCAATTTGATATCGGTCATTTCTGCCAGAAGGTTAATACGACAGGGTTTTATAGGTTACTTGGCTGTTGTAAGGGATACTCAGGCGAAGGTTGGAAATGTAAGTCAAGTGTCGGTGGTGAAGGAGTTCATGGATGTATTTCCCGAGGAGCTACCAGGTTTACCTCCCGAGTGGGAGATTGAATTTTGCATAGATTTAATTCCCGACACTAGACCTATATCCATACCCCCATATAGAATGGCACCGGCAGAGCTCAAAGAGCTTAAGGATCAATTAGAGGATTTTTTGGATAAAGGCTTCATCCGTCCTAGTGTATCCCCATGGGGAGCACCAGTGTTATTTGTGAAAAAGAAAGATGGGTCACTTAGGCTGTGCATTGATTATCGACAGCTTAATAAAGTAACGGTGAAGAATAAATATCCTCTCCCAAGGATAGATGATTTATTTGATCAACTACAAGGAGCACAATGTTTTTCTAAGATAGATCTGCGATCTGGGTACCATCAGTTGAGAATCCGGAACGAAGATATACCCAAGACCGCATTTCACACAAGATATGGGCACTATGAGTTCTTAGTGATGTCATTTGGGCTCACGAATGCTCTTGCAGCCTTTATGGATTCCATGAATCGAGTGTTCAAACCTTATTTAGATAAGTTTGTGGTGGTGTTTATTGATGACATTTTGATATATTCAAAGAGTCGAGAGGAGCATGAGCAGCATCTTAAGATAGTCCTCCAAATTTTGAGAGAACATCGATTGTATGCTAAGTTCTCCAAGTGTGAGTTTTGGCTCGAAAGTGTTGCATTCTTAGGGCATGTGGTATTTAAGGATGGGATACAAGTTGATTCAAAGAAAATTGAAGTAGTGGAAAAATGGCCAAGGGCAACATCAGTTACGGAGATTAGAAGCTTTGTGGGTTTAGCTGGCTATTATCATTGATTTGTGAGGGACTTCTCCAAAATAGTTATCCCTTTGACAAAGCTGACACGTAAAGATACAAAATTTGAGTGGTCTGATGCTTGTGAGAATAGTTTTGAGAAGCTTAAGGCATGTTTCACCACAGCTCCAGTGTTAAGCCTACCGCAAGGCACAGATGGAGTGTTGAGGTATGGAACCTGACTTTATGTGCCTGATGGTGACGGGTTGAGGAGAGAAATATTGGAGGAAGCTCACATGGCAGCTTATGTGGTACATCTAGGGGCTACAAAGATGTATCAAGATTTGAAAGAGGTGTATTGGTGGGAAGGACTTAAGAGAGATGTAGCTGAGTTTGTCTCCAAGTGCCTGGTTTGTCAGCAAGTTAAGGTCGAGCATCAAAAGCCTGCAGGGCTACTACAGCCATTACCAGTACCCGAGTAGAAGTGGGAACATATTGCTATGGACTTTGTAACGGGTTTGCCTCGAACCAGTGGGGGATATGATTCAATTTGGATAGTAGTGGACCGGTTAACAAAGTCAGCTCATTTTTTTCTGGTTAAGACTACTTATGGGGCTGCCCAATACGCTCGAGTTTATGTGGATGAGATAGTGCGACTATATGGTATTCCCATTTCTATAGTATCTGACAGAGGAGCTCAGTTTACTAGTAGGTTTTGGGGAAAGTTGCAAGAAGCATTGGGCACTAAGTTGGATTTCAGCACAGCTTTCCACCCTCAGGCTGATGGACAGTCTGAACGGACCATACAGACATTGGAGGATATGTTGAGGGCTTGTGTGATAGACCTTGGCGTCAGGAGGGAACAATATCTACCTTTAGTGGAATTTGCCTACAACAACAGTTTCCAAACTAGCATCCAAATGGCACCATTTGAGGCCTTATATGGACGAAGATGTAGGTCACCCATTGGATGGCTGGAGGTGGGAGAAAGGAAACTTTTGGGGCCTGAATTGGTGCAGGATGCAACCGAGAAAATACACATGATCCGTCAGAGGATGTTAACAGCACAAAGTAGACAGAAATCATATGCTGATAACCGACGGAGAGACTTGGAGTTCCAAGTAGGAGATCATGTATTTTTGAAAGTTTTGCCAACTAAAGGGGTAATGAGGTTTGGCAAGAAAGGGAAGTTAAGTCCTCGGTATATAGGGCCATTCGAGATCTTAGAAAGGGTTGGAGCGGTGGCTTATCGTTTGGCTTTACCGCCAGACCTTTCAAATATTCATCCCGTGTTTCATGTGTCCATGCTTAGGAAGTACAACCCAGATCCATCACATGTAATAGGGTATGAAACCATTCAGTTGCTAGATGATCTAACCTATGAGGAACAACCGGTAGCTATCCTTGATAGGCAAGTTAAAAAGCTCCGTTTAAAGGATGTAGCCTCAGTAAAAGTGTTGTGGCGGAATCACACTAGCGAGGAGGTAACGTGGGAACCTGAGGATGAGATGTAGACAAAGCATCCACACCTCTTCGATATGTAAAGGTAAGCCACTCTACATTGAATTCAAATTCGAGGACCGAATTTTTATTAGTGTGGGAGAATGTGAGACCTTGTCAAGCTCGATTAAAAAACGGTATTGTACCGAGTGGTACAACTAAGTTAAATCGAGCCTTTAACTTGTTCAAATAGAAATTCTAAGAGGAATTTGAATATTTTAAAACCAACAGAATGGCTTAGAATAGTGATTTGGAGTTCAAGGTCCAGTTTGGAGTCCATCAGAAAATTGACCAATTAGGGACAAAACGGTCATTTTACCATTTGATGATAAAATTGAGATTTTTAGCCAAGATTTGATCACATTTGACCAAGAATAATTATATGAAATATAATTATGATTATTGGAGTATAAAATGATGTTTAGCAGTGAAAAATTGGGATTCTCGGTATTTATGGAGCACAAGGGCAAAATGGTAATTTTGCCACTAAAGGACTAAACAAAAACTTTTTTAAACAATTTTTGCCCCATTTGGTTAATATTGATCAATATTAGTGTTATTTTAGGTTGAAAAGTAGAAATAATGAGATTCCGGTACATTTCGGAGTAAAAGGGTAAAAGAGTAATTTTTTTACCCCAGGGGCAAATCGGTAAATTTTTCACCCCAGCACTTGTCAAGACCAAGGGATTTTAATTGTGGTAGGATTGGATAAATACCAGAATATTTGTGGTGGAAAATTAAGAAGAAAAAGTCAAAAAGTTAAAAATTGGGCCAATAAGCATGTGACACATGGCATGCTTGATTATTTTATTATTTTCTATAGAAATCAGCCCATTAAATCCCCAATTCCCTCACCATATTCGGCCTAGGCATCCAGCAACAAGAAAAAAGGAAGAACAAAAGGAAAAACAAGAAAACCTAGGTGGAAATTCAAAGAAAAAGTGAAGAAATCAAGGAAACAAGCTAGGTAAGTTAAAATTTCTTTAATTCTCCTTGATACCTAGCTTACCCATGCTTTTGTTCTTGTTTTCCATGGTTGAATATTGAGTTATCATGATGAATTCAATTCTGAAAAATGGGTATGGAAGAGGAATTATTGTTGGAATAATTTGATTTTAGACTATGTTAGTGTTTAGGGATAGTTAAGCATGGCTATGAGCAAAAACACATAAGAAATATTCAATTTCTCTAGGGTTCCTTGTTGGCCGAACCATGAGGGCTGAATATCAATGGGGGATTGTTTTTATTTCAAGGAAAATGGCATGAAAAATGATGAATTAAGGTGAAACGGTTATGTAGAGAAAAAATTCGATGCTAGTGCACCAAATGACCAAATTTTTCTATAAGGAACTGTGAGGGTTCTAATGCTGAATTTGGCTTTATTTAAATGTATGTGGTAAATTAAGGTATTAGAGGAGAAATGAATTAATTTGGAGGTTATTTGGACACAATCGTCGATTAATCGGGTGATCAGTCGAATTTAATTGATACCGTGATTAAGCGGTAATCAGACATATTTTTGCATTTACATATCAAGCATTAGTAATTTAAATTAATTTATATCAATTTAGGGACAATATAGTAAATTCCTTGACTTTGTTAGTTGTCAAGGTGGTGAGACGTCCGGAAAAGGCAAAGGAATTGCGCCTGAGGGCTATTAGTCCGAGTGCACCCGGAATCTGGATTTTCGATACCGGCGAGTGGACTTGCATTTCAAACTTGTTTTGGGAAATATGAAAGATTCTATCCAACTTGTCTTAGAAACTGTACCTTGGGAACAAGCTTTTAGTAAAATGATTTTATATTGTGAAAATGTGCTATACAATGGTTTATGTGTTATCACAATATGATAATATGCATTGGATGCTTCTTTGCATGTTGATTTGAACCCGGCTATGTGCGAGTAGGAGTGCACATAAGCCGTTGCTGACCCGGCTATGTGCGAGTAGGAGTACACATAAGCCGTTGCTGACCCGACTATGTGCGAGTAGGAGTGTATATAAGCTGTTGCTAACCCGGCTATGTGTGAGTGGGAGTGCACATAAGCCGTTGTTGCCCCCATAGCTTATAGGGCTGGATGCTTCGTGATCTTCCACCCTATGAGTGCTTTGATAGGTATGATCTGTGGCGAAGTATGACTCTCCACCTAAGAGCTTGGAGGAGGAGGGAAGGGACTACTCCGTTGCTTCGTGATCCGGAGTGAAGTGCACCTCTTGCCGAGTGAAGGGGGGGATGCTTCGTGATCTCCCACCCCCTAGTGACAATAGCATAAGTCGTTGCATATGAGATGATGATAATGGGATGATGTGCATGATGATGATGATGGGATGGTGTGAATGTTGATGATGGGTATATGGTTGTAAATGCAAATATGTAAGTATTTGTTTTGTGGAAATTTGGAAGTTTACATGTGTTACATGTTGCTATTGTTATTTTAGTAGGATGACTTGTTTTAAGGGAAAAAGGAGACTGTTTTTTTCCTTGATGTTCTAGTTCTCGTTGCAGCGAGAATGAAGTTCGCTACAGCGAGAAACTTTCTGTCCATTTTGCTAACTTGTGGGTTTTTGCCATATTTCCCATTTCTTTGGTACCATAGTTGAGCATGGATTTTTGTAAAGTGATTTACTCATGTGGGATTTACATGAGGGGTTTAAAGAGCTAAAACAATTGCATGGTTTTGAGAAAATGAATGCATTATGATTTCAATAAACATTCCTTATGGTATGCTTGTTCCCTTCCTTGTTCACTCACTGAGTATTGTACTCACGTTTTATAAAAATTCATGTTTTCAGATCAGGTGACTGTTGGACCCTAGATCGAGGAGTCCCCGTAGTGCATATCTTGGGTATGTGTCTGGCATTCGATAGTAATCCCTTTTATTGTAAATGTCTCCGCTGGAAGTCATGGGTCCTTTTGTATTGTGAAAACAATCTAACAATATGAATATGTGTATGCAATGTAAATTACTAAATACATGACTGGTATAGTGCATGTATATTATTATCGATAATGCCATTGTGTTTTGGCTATGTTCACACCCGAGAAAAGGTGTGTGTGTATGCATGATATGATAAATTTGTTAAGCAAAGGTAAATGGATAGGCTTGCTTGGGCTTAGTGAGCTATGCTCATTGAGCTCATGCGCCGGTCATTGCCCGGGAAATTGGGTCGTGACAGCAACACTGACTCTCTAGTGCTGCATCATTGAAACCACCCAATTTCTAGCAGTTGCAATGCCGCAACGCTGACTGTCCAGTGTCACAACGCTAGGAACACCTCATGTCTAAGTCGCATGAGCAATAGGTGAGTGGCACGAAGATAAACTTACAAGCTGAATTATGGTCATTGAACTTGTTAGTGAGCTTTATTATTTGGAATTTTAAGTGTTTTGGAGAATGCTTATATGAATGAATTGAAAAGTTTCTTTATTGCCTTATAGATTGGCATGTAATTAAAAGAGAAGTTGGAAAGTTCTTGAGATGGCTACATTGAGATAGGCTACAATGTGAAGTATTAAGATGAACACTTTGTTGACTAAAGTCAAATCCTAGGAAATCAAGGAGACAAGAGATAAAGCCTTGTTAAAAGCTAAGGAAAGAGTGAGTTAAGATTCAGATGAAAGTATGAGACATTTATAAAGGAATGCCAATACCAAGTGATGAAATTGTGAATGAAGAATTATAAGGTCTGCACAACAAATGAGTTAATATAGCTAAAACATTGCTATGAGGATTTACAAATTTTATCTTGACATAGTTGAAAGAAGAAGGATTAGTAACAAGACAAGGCCAATTATGTGGCAAACAAAAAATTTATGAATATAAAGTGAGGTATGAATAGATAGGTACACATTCAAATATCTTGGAGAATAAGTGTATGCTTTTACAATAAATGTGCTTGAAAGGTTAATGAACAAATAAGTAATTAAGTGTTTGGAAGTGCATCAAAGTTTTGAAAAGGATATATGAAACTATGTGTGGCAAGAATAATAGTTGATATTACTTTGAAATATCTTATATGCATAATAATGTAAGGTGGTATTTGGAACTTACTAAGGAGCCTAATGGCTAAACCACGGGTTATGTGGTCATATGTTGTGAGACATAAGTTTAAGATGGGTATTTATAAGGAAATACTCAAGAGGAATTCTGTTATGACTCTTGTGAAAACAAGCATTAAATGGTGTAGTTACGAAAAGGAAATCTGTAAGTTGAAAGTGGATACTTGCAATGACATTGAGAAGTACTTAAGTAAAATTCTGTTTCAAGTTTTGCAATTACAAGTACTAATCGTATGATGGTTAAAGGGGAAATATGTTATATTGGCATAAAGGAACGGTACAAAAGATGATTCAAGGTAACTATGATGATGAAGTCGGTTAATGAAAACCTCAAAATGTATTACAAAAATTGGAAGTCAGAAATGCATGAGGCATGCATGATTCAAATAAGCCTAAGTCTTGAGTGACTAATTGATATCGAAAGATATAATATATGTGTTAGAGGTATGAAAGATAATTGAGAAATGAAGATGATTTTAGGAATGGTGGTATTACGTAAGATGCACTAATCAAGTAAAGATGAATCTTGAAGGAATAATAAGATTGTAAAGCATATACAAATACTGGATTGCAACTTGATGAAAAGGATGTTTAGCAAATGAGATGTGATTAATGACATTGTTATGAAAAAATATATATATAGTACACTGAGACTTATACATATGATTGAAAATGATAAGAAAAGAGTATAAGCATGTAAATTATGTGAAGTTATGCATAGACATAATGAGAATTCGTATGGATTACATAAGAAATAACTTATCATAGGATGTAAGTTAAATGGTAACTTAAACATCCAAAAGGTGATCAAGAATTGATTATACCCTAATGTTCATGGATTAAACTTAACTTATGGGAATAAAATGGAAAAGTAAAAAGGGAAACATGAACTACGAGAATATGATATTGAACCTTAGTTATGGATTGGAATGAATAAAGAGAATTTAATTCGAACGCAATTAACAAGGGTTCCTACATATAGTGATAGATGTCGACACTTAAATATGTGTGTACATACGTATATGTGGAGTTGATTATGTGACCAACTAAAGTGAAGAATTATTCTTAGTGATTTGATATTTGAATTCAATGTGTTTAGTGAGTTGTATAGATGATACAATATCAAAGATTCCATCAGAGACTGAGCTATGTTGATATAAGAAATTTTGGAGCAATAATCAAAGAAATGTTATTAAGGAAATGTAATCTATAGCGTGGTTAAGCCATACAAAATGGATTAATATAATTAAGAAGATTTAAATTGCATAAATACAAGATAAAAATGATGTATGAGGGAATGGTTGAATGATCCAACTTCCTATAATGATGGAAATATGTATAGGAATGAATAGAGCATGTTTATAATGCCATAAGTTATGTAATAGTATATGGGGATAAGACGAATGAATGTCTGATAATTCTATTTTATAAAATTATTTTAATTCAATTTTGTGAGTAAATATTAGCTAAGTCCTCAATTTTTAATTATCATTTACTTAATTTTTAGTTGTTTTTATAATTAGTTTATTTTTAAGTAAGTTATTTTAATTTTATGTTAATTTTTAATTTAATTATTATTTATTAGTTTTAATATTTTTGGTAGGAACTAAAGGAATTGGGCTTAATTTTGGAAAGTAAGGTGATGAAAGACCTAGAAGTTTGCTCGCATATGCTTCAGTGTTTTGGCCATAACTCGAGCTACAAGACTCCAAATGAAGCGATTCGTGGATCATTGGAAAGCTTAGAAACAGAGCTACAACTTTCATGAAGATCACTTTGCCAGTTATGATTCGAAGATAGATCAAATTATGCCAGAAAATGGCTGAATGTACTATGTCTAGAATGGAAATTTTTGAAGATCGATAATTGATTTTTTTTTTGGGCCTATCATTATACTTTTAAGCCTAATTAAACCCTAGGTCAACTTAAGGAAATATAGGTTAAGTTATTAGTATAAATAGGATAGTTTGAAGAACATTAAAAAAGACAACTTTTGAGAGATTCAAGAAGCTAGGAGTTGAGGCCGAAACTTGGAGATCAAGGCGGCAAATATTGTTTTGTTTTCTTTTTTGGCTTTTATTTTTCTTGTTACTCTCAATTGTTGAATTTATTATAATTTTATTTGTTTTTGCAATCATGAGTAGCTAATTTTCTTTTTCTAGGATTGCAATTAAACTGTCATAGCCCAATATTCAGGCCATGATCGACGTATGGGCCTAATGGGCATAGCCCACTAAGCCCAAGCAAGCCTATTTATATGACCTATTCATCATTCCATCAAAAGTTCCTAAGGTCACATTTCATAATTCGAATTCAAAATAATGCTAACCATTGCCAACTCATAGTGGTATTACCAATCAAAATATACATATATTGTCTAAAACATACATCTTAATAATTTACATCAGGCTTGTCTATACACAACAAAAGGGATACTCAACTTCCAGCGGAAAAACCCGAGCGAAGGTACAACTATTGAATGCCGAGATACCTACCAAGGAGATGAATCTACGAGGACACCTCGACCTAGTTACCGACTGCCTCCTGATCTGAAAACACGGAGTTGAAAACAGTGAGTATGAACCTAGTGAGTGAACAAAGGAAGGGAACAAGCGAACGATAAGAAACGTTTAAAGAAATCATCGTAGTACCCTGTATTTTGATACGGTGGCTAATAAGTTTATGGATGCCAATTTAGATTCATTACTGAGTTGAAAGGGTAATTCATAAATGAACCTATGAAATCTCAGTCTCCATAGGCACATAACTAGAAGTAGACATGAAATGCGAACCAGGGGTAATTTTGTAATTGCTCTTGGTGAGCTCCTATGAGTGGGTTTTTTGATGCTATTAAGGTCTAAATAGGCCTAAGGAATGAATGAATGATGTTTATGATGGTAAATAAATGAGAAAGATAAAAATAATGATAATTTCCACTATAGGGGCACAATGGTCATTTTGCATCTCAAGTCTAAATTTTTAAGTTTCGTGAACCCGAGTACCTTTAGACTATTATAGACTTTGTTTTGGTGTCAAAAGAGCAAAAAGGTTGCACAAAGGATGGAAGGAAGACAAAACCACCATGTTAAGCGCATTTTGGTAATTTCGGTGGAAATTTGGATTAACTTGAAGCATAAATATCTAAGCTCCAGTAGCTTCTCCTTCTTCTTCTTCCTCCCCTTTCATGTTTCTTTTATCCTCCATGGAAGTTTGCTTTGCAACTTCCATAACTTTCTCTCTCTAACTCTAATTTTTATGTTTTTGTGCACTTTTTCATAGAACCTTTGTGCTCTTTCACTCTCTCACCTTAAAACCCTTAAAAAGTCTTAGTTCAGCACTTTCACTCACTAGTTGGAAATTTTAGAGAGAGAGAGAGAGACTTTCCATGATAGCTTGAGTATTCTTGAGAAGGAATTCAACTACAAATCCACCTAGGTGAGTAATGAATGAGGATTGATTTTAAGTTGTTGATAATGGCTAGTAATTAGAGTTGCGAGTTCTTTTATTATTGAGGTTTATTTATTTATTTCTAGAGTTACTAGAGTAGAAAGAATAGATAGCCATTTAATGGCAATTGGAATCTAGTTAGGAATAACTAGTGGAACTTGATTAGGAAAGAGCTTTTGGAATTATATTAATGCCAATTTGGGTTGGTTGTGATGTTGTGTGTGTGTAGGTTCCAACAAGGCCTCACATGTCCATTTAGAGCATTAGTTGAGGTTAGAGTCAAGAAAAAGAATCAACAAGACCAGTGAATGAACTTGCATTTCAAAATTGTTTTGGGAATGTGAATGTATTGAACAAAACCTTTGAATGATTTTATCCAACTTTTCTTAAAAACGGGTGCCTTAAGAACAAGCCTTTGATAAATTGTCTCTATGTTGTGACTTGTGGCTGCTATGGATTCATCCACTATTACATTGTGTTGGTATACATATTTGAATGTACGTTGTGCAATGATAAATAATGTTGAATGATGATAATGAGGTGTGCGAGTAGGGAGTGCACACACGATGACATTGAAATGTGCGAGTAGGGAGTGCACATATGGTGGTATTGCCTTGTGCGTGTAGGGAGTGCACAAGAGCTGAGGAAGGTGGGGTGGTGTAGGTGTTATATATGATTATATCTATAGATATGCGATAGATGTGTGTGATTGTAAAATGTGATTGTATAGCATAATGAACCTTGAGAATTTCCCATTTTCTTGTAAATTGATTTTTATTACAGAACCAAATGGATTTTTAGTGCAAAGGAGGTCATTTTTACACTTAGGTGCCCTGCTTCTCGCTGTAGTGAGAAAGCATTCTCGCTGCAGCGAGAAACATTCTATTTTGGCAGCCAACAACTCGCTGCAGTGAGAAACTCTCGGGTTCTAATGTAGCACTTTCAATTTGATGAAGATTTTGACCACGTTTTCGTCCGAAATGGGAAAAGTTGTAAACATAAAAGTTGTAGACCTGTCTCTTATCTTTCTAATGGTCTAAAAATCAGGTCAATTGGACTTTTGTAATGGGAGATATGATAGAAAAACTAAAATATGTGCAAACTGACACTGTTTCTCATTACAGCAAGAAACTTTCTGTTTTGGCCTCCGAAATCTCGCTACAACGAGAATGACCTTCGCTATAGTGAGAAACTTGCTGCCATGCTTGCTACCTTGCTTGATTTTGACATATTTTTCACCCATTTAAGTTCATGGATATATCATGGGTTTGTGAAACACTATGAGGGTATTAATCAAAGTTTGAAATGAGGGGTTTTTAGTAAGAAATAAAATCAAGTGCATTGTTTGTTAAACAAGTGCATCATGATTTTCAAATTCTTCCTATCTATTACTTGTTCCCTTCTTATGTTCACTCACTGAGTTTTATACTCACGTTTTTAAACTTTATGTTTTCAGATTCGAAGGCAGTTGAGACCTAGATTAAGTGTCCACATATGCACGTCCTCTTGGTAGGTACTATGGCATCTCAATAGCTGTACCTTCACCCATGGTCATTCCGCTGACGGTCAAGAGTCTCATGCTTGTGTACATATATAAGTAATGAAGACCACTAAGATTCATGTTAAAAATCAAATATGTATATTTGATTACTGATGCCACTATAAGGTGGCAAATGAGTGATACTATGTTAACATAATAAAAAAGTGAATATTGGATTGCTATAAAACGTTATTGAAATATTTATAATTGAGAATTGTAATATGTGGTTTTGGAAATGACGGTTGAGAATGATGATTGGGATTGCATAAAAAAAAAAGGGCTTGCTTGGGCTTAGTGGGCTATTCCCATTGGGCCCATGCGTCGGTCATAGCCCAAAACTTGGGCTGTGATAATCATGATGCAATTATTTTCAAAAACAATGCAATTTAGTTTAGTTCTTATTAAAACCCCTCATTAAACCCTTAAATGGTTAATCACTTAATGATGAAGATCCATGCACAACAAAGAATTTGAAGAGTGAAAACTTTAGTAGCATTCAAGCAAGTAAAGCGAAATGACTGATCCTCGCTGTAGTGAAATTTGGGCTCAAATCATCAGTTGGCCAAGGGTTTCTAACTAAAACCCTTCATTTCAAATATAATTAATTAATTCCTTGATGTTGGGAGTCCATGATCAACTATGATGTTAAAGAAGTGGAAAATACGACAGAAATCGATTAAGGTAGTAAGCACGACAGAAGGTTTCTCGCTGCAACGAAACCACTTGTAGACATCTCGCTACAGCGAGAATGTATTCTTGTTGCAGCGAGTTATAGGACTGTAGCCAGCCTCCCAACCCGAAAGTTTCTCGCTGCAGCGAGAAACAGAACACCAAGAATAAAATTCCCATTATATCAAGAAAATGCCATTCTGCTGCAATGACAAAATCAACTTGAAACTACTTAGCAATTTCCAAGGTTCAACATGCAAGATTTCACATACATTACAACCATACACCATATTCATGAACTTTCTATTACATAAATATATATATACACATATAAACACTAATACCACCACCTCCTCACCTAGCTCATGTGCAACCCCCACATCGCACACATAGTTGGAGTCATCGCGTGCATCCCCCACATCGTGCATAGCTAATACTATTGTGTGCATCCTTCACATCACGCACAGGCAATGTCATCATCCACACTCCCGCACCCATCATCACGGGCATGTGCATCCCCCACATTGTTCACATGCACGGCTATATTTATTACACAATATTAACTATCGATACACAACATATATATATATATATCAGCATCCTATAGGAGCACAAGGATTCATCATATTGCACACTCACCACATAAAACGTTTTAATAAAGGCTTGTTCCCATGCATAGTCTTTAAGAAAAAATCAAATAAAAATCATTCACATGCTTCGTCCAAATACCAATACATTTCCTAAAATATTTTAAATGCAAGTTCACTCACCTTGGTGGATTTGCAATTGAATTTCTTTTCAAAATTCTTCCAAGCTAATAAAGGAAATCACTCCCTCTCTCTCTACACGTCCAACTAGTGAATGAATGTACTTAAGAAAGACTTTTGAAGGCTGTTGAGGTGTAAAAGTGGAAGAGCATGAAAAACCTTATGAAAGGGTGTAGAAAAACATGAGAAATAAAGCTAATTTGGGGAAGTTTTAAAGGTTTCAAAGGATACTCCCATGAAAGGTGCAAAGAAACATGTAATGGAGACGATGATAGGAGGGAGAAGAAGAAGAAGAGAAGCTATTGGAAAACTAGAGAAAAGCTGTTGGAGATTAGATATTTATAGATCAAGTTTATCCAATTTTCATACAATTTACAATAATGCCCTTAACAAGGCCACTTGTCTTCCTCCTTTCCTTTTTGCACTATTTTTACTCTTTTAACACTAAGACAAAGTCCAAAATAGTCTAAAAGTATTCAAGTTCATGAAACTTAAAAATTTAGGCTCGAGGTGCAAAATGACCATTTTACCCCTACCGTGAAAATTATTAGTATTTATATCTTCTTCATTTATTTTACTCTCATTCATTTATTCCATAGGCCTACTTAGACCTTAATAATGTCTGAAAGCCTACTTCTCGGGGCTCACCATGAGAAATGATGAAATTACCCCTGGCTCGTGTTATCTCGTCTACACCTAATTACGGGTCTATAAAGGTCAAGGTCTCACATGAACTCACATGTAATCTAGATTTTTAATCTCTTTCTTACTTATCTTTAATGGGATTTGAATTGTTTATTCCAATTTGTTCTTAATGCTTTTAATTGCTTGGCCACCAATCAAATTGATTTAGGAACCCAAACAAACTTGGGAAAGGGAGTTTAGTGTAAACTAAAATTGGGATAGCATATGATCATATTAATCGATTTGCTTATAAGATAGCGATATACCTATAGGCCATATGTAGCCAGATTAGAACCTGAACTTAATGAGTTTGTTTTAATTTTAATTCACATGGGGATACAGTGTTTTGGTTAAAATAAATATTTTTATAAGATGTGTTGGGAGACCTTTATAAATAATTTATGACTCCAAGTTAGTAATTCAACCCATTGAAATAAGTTAAGTAAGAGAGGTAAGATTTAGATGAAGTGTGAGGGATATTGTAATCCTAGGCTTGTTCGATTTGATATTTTCTCAAGTTATTTTTATTTTGATTTTTCTTGTTGGTTCTAATTTTTGTTAATTAGTTTTAGTTAATGAATTAATTTTGAGTGTTTGGATAAGATTAATTTGTTCTAATTTTAGTACTTAGTAAAATTTTAGATAAATTCTCTGTGAGATCGATACTCTGCTTGTTGATATATGTCTATTCGATACGTATACTTGCGTAGTAGAATTTTAACTGACAAGTTTTTGGTGCTGTTGCTAGGGAATTGTTTCTAGAATTTTTACTAATACTAATACTAAGCAATTTAGTCTTACTTCAAATTTCATTTTTCTTGTTTTAATATTAGATTTGTTTGTTTGTAGATATCTTTGGTCATTGTATGCAAAGAAGAAACAACTTGAATCTTGTTCCTTTTGATCCTGAGATAGAAAGAACTTGTCATAACCCAAATTTCAGGCCATGACTGGCGCATGGTCCCAATGAACGTAATCCACTAAGCCCAAGCAAGTCTATTAATCTGACATGTTTATCATTCCATCATAAACTACTAAGTCACATTTCATAACTTATAATCAAAATAATACTACACATTGCCATCTCATACTGGCATACTAAACAAGTGTATATACAATGTCTACAACATGTATCTTAACAATTTACATTAGTTTCGTCTATACACAACAAAATAATACTCGACTTCCAACGGAAGGACTCGGACGAATGTACAGCTACTGAATGTCAAGATTCCTACCAAAAGATGGATACAAGTCTACAAAGACACCTCGTCCTAATTACCGGCTGTCTTGTGATCAGAAAACATGAAGTTGAAAATGGTGAGTATAAACCCAATGAGTGAACAAGGAAGGGAACAAGCAACAACAAGGAAGAATTTAAAATCATGATGCACTTGTTTCAAAACAATGCAATTTAGTTCCATTCATATTAAAAACCCCTCATCAAGCCCTTAAATGATTAATCATTTGAAAATCATGAACCCATACATAACGAACCATTTGGAGAATGAAAGCTTCAATGATACGCAAGCAAGTCAAATACGACAACGAATACCTTTCCGCTGCAGCGATGTTGGGATTTAGTTATTAGCCGAACGAGGGTTTCTCAACTGGTCGAGGGTTTCTCACTAAACCTTCTCATTTTAAACTTAACTCATTTAGTCCTTAATGTTGGAAGTCTATGCTCAGATATGGTAGCAAAGAAGTTAAAAATAGTGCAGCAATTGGATAAATTAGGAGACAAAAACAGAAAGTTTTTTGTTGCAGCGAGATTCAATCTCGTTGTAGCAAAATTGTAACCCAGAAACAGAATGTTTCTCGCTGCAGTGACATTCAGCTGATGAAACAGAGAGTTTCTCGCTGCAGCGAGATTCCTTTTCGCTATAGCGAGAAGCTACAGTGACTATCTTGCTGCAGTGAAAACCAGTTCTGGTGAAGGCTCTCAAACCCGAGAGTTGCTCGCTGCAGCGAAAATGATTCTCACTGCAGCGAGATACAGGGCACCAATAAAAAATTTCCCTTTCTCCCAAGGAAAAACCACCCTGTTGAGATGTCCAAACTAACATGAAACGCATTACAATTTTCCACAATTTAACATGTCAAGTTTCACATGCATTACAACCATATACCATTACTTATTAATTTCCTATATCACACATATTTACATATGTATATATGTATACGTTTACCCATCATCATCATGCACACCATCCCATCTTCATCATCACCAGCTCATGCGCACTTCTTACTCGCACATGGCTGGGTCATCACTAGGTTATGCGCACTCCCTACTAACACATAGTCGAATCAATGTCATTGCACAACAATACATTCATACATATATATCAACACAATGTGGTAGTGCATGAATCAATAATAGTCACATGTCACAACACAAACCATTTCTCAAGAGCTTGTTCCCAAGGCACTCATTTTTAAAAAAAGTTGTATAAAATCATTCAAACACTTTGTACAAAATAGTCACATTCCCAAAATTGTTTTGATACGCAGTCCACTCACCGATTTATTATTGAGTCTTTAACTGACTCTAATTCCCCTAATGATCCAATTGGAAGGATGGGACTTCATTAGAACCTAGGATCACATTAGCATAAGCAATAGGTCAATTCACAGACTATGAACCCTAAAAGCTATCTCTTAGCTAGCTTTTAATTGCCACAATAAATTACTATCTATGTTCACTATCTTAATCACTAAAAAGTAATGAATATACTCAACAATAAAACAACTCATAATCCCAATTATTAGCCATTTTCTATAGCTAAAAATCAAGCTTAGTTCATCACTCACCCTAGGGCTCATTTGTAGTCAAATTCTCTTCCAATAGCTCCCAAATCAATGGGGTAATTCTTTTTTTCTCTCTCTAGAATGCCCAACTAGTGAGAGAAAGTATGGAAATAAGATTTATCAAGGGTTTTGAAGTGAGAGAGTGAAAGAATACAAGAGTTCTAGTCAAAAGGGCTCAAATGTATGAAAACTAGAGCTAGAGAGAGAAAATTATGCAAGCTTCGTATCAAACTTCCATGGAGGTTTTAAAGAAACGTGAGAGGGAAGAAGGAGAAGAAGACAAGTTGCTGGAAATTCAAGAAGCTGCTGGAAATTCAAGATATTTTATAGCCAAACTTATCCACTCCACTTAAATTACCAAATTACCCCTCCATAATTTAGTTTATTCTCCTCCAATTGTTTATGCAATCTTTTTGCTCTTTTGACACTAGGACAAGGTCCATAATGGTCTAGACATACCCGAGTTCATGAAAACTTAAAATTTTAACTCGAGGTGAAAATGACCATTTTGCCCCTACCATGAAAATCATCAAAATTTTGGTTTTCTTTCCATTTTACCCCTAATTTCACCATCCATTTATACCTTAGGCCTACTTAGGCCATAACATTGTTTAAAAACTCTTACTTTTATGGGCTTACTAAGGAAATGATGAAATTACCCCTGATCAGGGATATTGCGTATATTACTAACTACGAGTCTATAAAGGTCAAGGTCTCACAGAACTTTCAGAAGACGTCGAAGGGAGAATTTACAAGTTGCAGCTTTAAGTCAAACAATGGCTGAGGATAGCAATAACAATGGCAATAATGCCATTAATCTGGTTCCCGAAGCAAATAGAGCAATACAAGATTATGTTGTTCCTCTTTTGCAAGGTTTGCACCAAAGCATTAGAAGACCTTCCATCAATGCAAATAATTTTGAAATTAAGCTAGCTTACATTCAGATCATTCAGTCTTTAGTCCAATTTGGTGGGTTACTCAGTGATGATCCCAATTCTCATTTAGAAAATTTTTTGGAGATTTGTGATACCTTTAAATACAATGGAGTAATTGATGATATTATTAGATTGAGACTGTTTTCATTTTCTCTGAGGGATAAAGCAAAGAGCTGGCTTAATTCACTACCCAATAAGTTTATCACTACATGGGAAGACTTAGCACAAAAGTTTTTAGCAAAATTTTTGTCACTTGCCAAGACTGCAAAGATGAGAAACTATATCACCTCATTCACACAATTTGATGGTGAGTCCTTGTATGAAGCCTGGGAGAGTTTTAAAGAACTATTGAGAAAACGTCCATATCATGGGATTCGTGATTGGTTGCAAGTTCAGACATTCTACAATGGGCTGGTTGGGTCAATAAAAACCATAATTGATGCTACTGTTGGTGGGGCATTAATGAGTAAGGATGCTGTAGATGCTTATAATTGTTAGAAGAGATGGCTTCGAACAATTATCAATGGCCTTCAGAAAGATCAGGTTCGAGAAAAGCTGTTAGAGCTTATGAAATTGAGGCACTTGGCAACTTAACTGCTCAAATAGCTACGTAAGTGGCTACACTGTCCAAGAAGTTTGACACACTAGGAGTTCATGCAATTCAAAATTCATTTGTAGTTTATGAGATGTATGGAGATGGCCATTCAAATGATCAATGTCCATACAACTCTAAACCAGTCCAGTTTGTGGGGAACTTCAATAGACAGTAGAATAACCCATACTTCAATTCTTATAATCCTGGTTGGAAAAACTACCCCAACTTTTTATGGAACAACAATGCAGGGCCTTCCATCCAAAACCCATCATGCCTTCTGGTTTTCAACAACAAGCTAGACCACAAATCCCTTGCACTATTGGTAATTTATTTTTTGCAAAAGGCTTGAGTGATTTAAATGCAACTATCAAGTTAATGCCTTGGTCAATTTTTGAGAAACTTGGTTTTGGGGTGTCAGGACCCAAATTCTGGGCCTTGACCGACTCAAGGGCCCAATAGACATAGTCCATTAAGCCCTAGCAAGCCTATTAATCCAACATGTTCATTTTTCCATCATAAACTGATAAGTCATATCTCATAACTTATAATCAAAATAATGTTAAACATTGCCATCTCATACTGGCATACTGATCAAGTGTATATACATTATCTACAACATGTATCTTAACAATTTAGATTAAGTTTTCGTATACATCTAAAAAAGAAGACTTGACTTCCAGCGGAGGGACTCGGACGAATGTACAACTACTGAATTCCGAGACACCTACCAAAAGATGGATATAAGTCTACAAGGACACCTCGTCCTAGTTACCTGCTACCTCGTGATCTGAAAACATGAAGTTAATAATGGTGAGTATAAACCCAGTAAGTGAACAAGGAAGGGAACAAGGATACCATAAGGAATCTTTAATGAAATCATGATGCATTCTTTTTCAAAACAATGCAATTTGTTTTTATTCTTATTAAAAACCCCTCATCAAGCCTTTAAATGATTAATCTTTTGAAAATCATGAACCCATACATAATGAACCATTTGAAGAATGAAAGCTTCAATATTACATAAGCAAGTCAAATACGACAACGAATCTTCTCTGCAGCGAGAATGCCTTTCCACTGCAGCGACGTTGGGATTTAGTTATTAGCTGAACAAGGGTTTCTCAACTGGCCGAGGGTTTCTCACTAAACCTGCCCATTTTAAACTTAACTCATATAATCCTTAATGTTGGAAGTCCATGCTCCGATATGGTAGCAAAGTAGTGAAAGATAGGGTAGCAACTGGATAAAATAGGAGACCAAAATAGAAGGTTTTTCGCTGTAACGAGATTCTTTCTCGTACATGAGCTGGGTGTGATTATGATAATATTGATGTTTATCTATGTATTATGCATATCTATGCTTATGAAATGAAAGCTCATGAATATTATATATGATTGAAATGCATGTGAAATCTGATATGTTGCACTTTAGGAATTTTCATGTGTTTCATGTTGATTTTGTTGGTTTAGCAAGATGGCCTTTGATTGAGTGAAGGGAAACCTTTTTCTTGGTTTTCTGTTTCTCACTGCAGTGAGAAACTATCGGGTTTTGAAAGGGTTGGCTGGCCGAAAACTCGCTGCAACAAGAATCCATTCTCGCTGCAGCGAGAAAGGTACTATAGTTTCTCGGTATAGCGAGAAACTTTCTATTTTGTGACCAAAATTTTGCTGCAGCAAGATTGAATCTCGTTGCAACGAAAAACTTTTTATTTTGCTCCTCTTTTGGTTTGGTTGCTGCCCCGTTTTCCACTTCTTTGATACCATAGTTGAGCATGGACTTCTAAGATTATGGAATCAATGATTTAAGTTTAAAATGAGGAGGTTTGGTGAGAGACCCTCATTCGGCTAATAACTTAAATCCCAACATCACTGCAACGAAAATTCATTCTCGCTGCAGCGAAGATTCATTATCGCTTTTGACTTGTTTGTGTATCACTAAAGCCTTCATTTTTTAAATTATTCGTTATATATGGGTTCACCATTACCAAATGATTAATCATTTAAGGGCTTAATGAGGGGTTTTTTTATATGAATGAAATTAAATTGCATTGTTTTAAAACAAGTGCATCATGATTTTAAATTCTTCCTTATTGTTGCTTGTCCCTTTCCTTGTTCACTCACTGGGTTTATACTCACCGTTTTCAACTTCATGTTTTCAAATCACGAGGCAGTTGGTAAGTAGGTCGAGGTGCCCTTGTAGACTCGACTATTGGTAGGTGTCTTGGCATTCAGTAATTGTACATTCGTTGAGTTTCTCAACTGGACATTGAGTCTCCTTTTGATATGTATAGACAAACTTAATGTAAATTATTAGAATAAATGTTGTAGACAATGTATGTATATTTTAAATGAGTAATGCCAGTACGAGTTGGTAATGTCTATCACTGTTTTGATTCAAAGTTATGAAATGTGACTTAGTAATATTTGATGGAATGATGAGTAAGATAAATAGATAGGCTTGCTTCGGCTTAGTGGACTACGTCCATTGGGCCCTTGCGCCGGTCATGGCCCAAAATTTGGGTCGTGACATGACTGTGGTGGCCAATGACAATAATGAGCTCATTCCAACAAGAGCTATGACTGGATGGAGAGAGTGCATGGGCTATCGCAAGCTCAACAAAACTACAAGGAAATATCACTTCCCTCTTCCATTCATTGATCAAATGTTGAATCGCTTGGCTGGTAAGGACTATTATTGTTTTCTAGATGGTTATTTTGATTATAACCAAATTACTATTGCCCCTGAAAATCAGGAAAAGACTACATTTACATGTCATTATGGCACCTTTGCTTTAGAAAAATGCCATTTGGATTATGTAACGCACCTGCCACCTTTCAGAGATGTATGATGGCCATATTCATAGATATGGTGGAAAAATGTTTGGAGGTATTTATGGATGATTTTTCTATCTTTGGAAATAATTTTGATGATTGTCTTTTAAATCTTGCTTGGGTACTCAAGAGATGTGAAGAAACAAATTTGGTGCTCAATTGGGAGAAATGGCACTTCATGGTGCGAAAAGGTATTGTTCTTGGGCATAAGATCTCTAGTAGTGGCATTAAGGTGGATAAAGCAAAAATTGAAGCAATTGAGAAATTACCACCTCTAATAAATGTCAAAGGTATTAGAAGTTTTCTGGGTCATGCTGGTTTTTATAGAAGATTTATCAAAAACTTTTCAAAAATTTCTAGACCACTTTGTAATTTATTGGAAAAAGATGTGCCATTTAAGTTTGATAATGAATGTCTTATTGCTTTTGATGAATTGAAGAAAACATTAATATCTGCACCTATCATAGTTAGTCTTGATTAGACTCTTCCTTTTGAACTAATGTGTGATGCGAGTGATTATGCGGTGGGAGCTGTTTTTGGACAACGGAAGGATAAAATCTTCAATTCCATCTATTATGCTACCAAGACTTTGAATGAGGCCTAAAAAAATTATACCACCATAGAAAAGGAGCTCCTGGCTGTAGTTTTTGCTTTTGACAAATTTCGCACCTATCTCATGGGGACAAAGGTGATAATGTACACTGACCATTCAGTTATCAAATATTTGATTGCCAAGAATGATGCTAAACCAAGATTGATAAGGTGGATTCTCTTGCTACAAGAGTTTGATCTAGAGATTCATGACAGAAAAGGAATGGAAAATCAAGTGGCAAACCACCTTTCAAGATTAGAGATTAAAGATCAAGGTAAAGATTCAACCTGAATCAAGGAGACTTTTCCTTATGAACAAATTCTTCAAGTTGGTAAGAAATCACTTCCTTGGTATGCTGACTTCATGAATTATTTGGTAAGCAATATTATTCCCCCTGATTTAAATTTTCATCAAAAAAGAAATTTTAGCATGATGTTAAATTTTATTTTTGGGATGAGTCTTACTTATTCAAGCAGTGTAAAGACCAAACTTTCAGAAAATGTGTTCTAGAAGAAGAGATTCAAAATGTGCTTCACCATTGCCATTCTTCAAATTATGGAGGACATGTTGGAGGAATAAAGACTGCTGCTAAAGTCCTCCAATCAGGTTTGTATTGGCCTACATTATTTAAGGATTCTCATAATTTTGTCTTGCATTGTGATAGGTGCCAAAGGGTGGGTAATATCTCAAGGCGACATGAAATGCCTCTCAACAACATCCTACAAATAGAAATTTTTGATGTATGAGGTTTTGACTTCATGGGTCCATTCATATTTTCATACAACAACAAATACATTTTGCTTGCTGTTGATTATGACTTCGAGTAGGTTGAAGCAGCAGCCTTTCCTCATAATGATTCAAAGGTGGTGATGAATTTCATTAAGAAAAATATTTTCACTCGATTTGGCACTCCAAGGGCAATTATTAGTGATGAGGGAAGTCACTTTTGCAACAACTATTTTGATGCACTTCAGGCAAAATATGGAGTTAAACACAAGGTTGCCATTACGTACCATCCTCAAACTAATGGCCAAGCAAAAGTATCGAATCACGAAATCAAGAAGATTTTGGAAAAAACCGTGTGTCCCACAAGAAAAGATTAGTCAAAGAGATTGGATGATGCACTGTGGGCATATAGGACTACTTACAAGGCACTAATTGGTATGTCTCCATATAAGTTGGTCTTTGGCAAAGCTTGTCACTTACCGGTGGAACATGAACACAATGCTTATTGGGCCATGAAGAAGTTAAATTTTGATTTACAAGCAGTAGGTGAGCAAAGGTTATTGCAATTAAATGAACTTGATGAATTTCGCCTTCAAGCCTATGAGAATGCCAAACTCTATAAAGAGAAAACAAAGCAGTGGCATGATAAAAAGATAGTGGAGAGAAGATTTGAACCTAGATAATCAATGTTGCTCTATAATTCTCAGTTGAAATTATTTTCGAGAAAGCTAAAATCAAGGTGGTCTAGTCATTTCATTATCAATGAAGTATTTCCACATGGAGCAATCGAAGTTAGAGGGACGGATGGTCAAAAATTTAAAGTCAATGGACAAAGATTAAAGCATTATTAGGGAGGTAAATTTAATCATCACAAGTCTTCAATACAGTTAGTTGATGTGGCGTAAAGCCTAAATCAGTCTAGTCGAATACTATAAATGAAGCGCTTCTTGGGAGGCAACCCAAGCTCCTCAACTTTATTTATTTTTATTTTTATTTTATTTAATTTTTGTTTAATTTATTTCTTTTAATCTATTTTTTATGTTCAATTTTGCAGGTCATTGGATTAAAAAAAATTCAAAAAAATCAAAAAATAAAAAAAAGGTTAAAGCCGTGGCCCTTAAATTAAGAGACGCAGCCTTGAAATATGTTGAAAACGGAGCTGAAACAGAATGTTTCAGCACTGCGACCCTCAAAGGCAGTGCCACGGCATTGGATTAAGAGCACCAGACAGAACATTTCAGTGCCATGGCCTTAAAAAAGGAGAGCCACGGCACTAAAAAATGGTGGTAAGCAGAATGTTGAGCGTCGCGGTGCTCAAACCCAAAGCGTAATGCTTCAGGTGCTACAATTGAGCGCCGCAGCCCTCTTAAATAAGGGTGTGGCCCAGCCATAACCCGTTAAAAACCCTCTTAATTTTTTTCTTTTTCTTCTTTCACTTTCTTTTTCTCCTGCTGCCAAACACCCTCCCCTTTTATTCATTTCCTTTCAACTTTACTGCCTTATTCTTTCTTTTGCACTCAAAATTTCTACATTTTATTTCTACTTGGAATTGTTTTCTATTTTCACTTAAAATCCTGAACTCATTGCACTCTTAAGGTAAGCACTCCTCATTCCCTCCTTCAAATATTTAGTTTTCAATTGTTTTGTGTAGAGAGAGGATAAGGATGGTGTTAATCGTAAATTTTATAATTTTTTTTCATATTGAAGGAGTCCATTGTGCATATTTGTTAATGGGTTTTCCTACTTCCTCGTGATTTATGCCTAGTGTGTAGAAAATTTTTATGATTAATGCTTAATTCTTGTTCCCCATCTAATGGATTCATGGATTTTTTTTTAGTTACTGCCAATATAATTGATAAATGCTTTGTTGATGTGGGCAAATGATGGGTTTGTTTAATTTTTGATGTTTGGTTTAGCAAGTAGTAATAAATTTTGGAATTGTTGGTGCAACACCTGCCATATTTGATAATTTTGGATGAGTACATTGTCATAGAATTCTTTTTATTTTTCATTTTATAATTGGACTATGGCATTGTGACAATTAGGATTATGAGAAAGTTGTCTTAATTTTGTGAGACATAGAGAATTTATGTTACATCTCAAGAAGTGAGATTGTAAATGGAAATCTTGAATTTGGATTGTTGAATTGGATAGGAACTAATTAAATTTATGCTTGTAGATCTTTCATATTTTCATGCTTGTTCACGCAATACTACTTGCATATTTTTCCTCTGATTTGTTTTGATAATTAAATTTCTTTTGTAGGAATGGCACCAAAATGATCCAAACCAAGTTCCAGTGGTGCTTTTGATATATCAAAGTTCATCTCTGCCGAAGCCTCTGTGCGATATCTTACGTCCTTGATCAACAAAATGCCAATTCCCGAACAAGGGATAGATATCCCCATTCTGCCTTACAAAGAGTTTCATGACATGCTTCGCAACAGATATTGGCAGCAATTTAGTGACCAACCTGAAGCGACAGTGGTTCTTGTAGTTCGAGAGTTTTATGCGAATGTGGTTGAGCATGTTGATAGTGTGGCATTTGTTCGTGGCAAACAAGTCCCTTTTCACAACCAAGCTATCAATGCATTTTTTGGAACCCCCAATATTGAAAACGATGAATATAGGCAGTACTTGGACGATCATCATCATTGCAATTAGATTATATCAACGCTGTGTGTTGAGGGAGCTCAATGGAAGACATCGCATGGTGAGCCAGTGTCATTTAAACGAAGTGTCATGAAAAAGGAGCTGAAAGTTTGGTTACACTTTGTAGCGGCACGGTTACTCCCTTCCACTCATATCAGTGTTGTCACGAGGGATCGCACAGTGCTTATTTATGCTATTGTCACACATAAATCCATTGATATTGGTAAAGTTATCTCCCATGCCATCTTACATACGGGACGCACTAAACGAGATGGTATTGGTTTTCCCTCCTTCATCACTGCATTATGTGTGACAACTAGTGTGCACTAGAGCAATCAAGAGGAGTTGCAGCAACCAAAACTGCCCATCACCATGGGCATTCTTAAAAGATTAGAGGAATCTGCATCAGGTCCTGGTAGTTCTTCCCAAGCTGCTACCGCACCTTCATAAGAAGCTCCCACACGTAGTGTTCCTCATTGGATTGAGTACATTGATCATCGATTAGACCTTTAGGAAATGTAGAATCGGGCTATTGAACAGATGATGAGAGCCTATGCCAAGCACATTGGGATGGATATGTCTACTTTTCCTTTGTTACCTAAGGATTCTGACTCTGAGGACAATTTTGGAAGTGACGACACGGAAGACATGTAGACAATAGATTCAAAGTTAGGGGAGTATTCTTGTCATTTTTCTTTTATTTTCTTTTATCACATTGAGGACAATGTTTATTCCAAGTTTGGGTGAGTGGTTTAGAATTTTGTTAGTTTATTTTTAGATAGCTCTATTTTAAGATATGTCTTGCATATTTATTTATGTGTTGCATGTTTTATTGTGTTTCAAAAAAAATTTTGAGATAGTTGCACCTCATTCATGATTGTCCCAATCCTAGGATGATATTTTAATTATCTTTTGATTCTTAGCTTTTGGGAATCATATAGTTATGATTTAATTTTATGTGATATTCTTGTGTTAACTTACTTTTAGAATGTGACTTCCAATAATTTAAGCACTATACTCTTTTATTTAGAAATTTTGTGTGATTTAGAGAAATTTTATGTTGATGAAAATGTATAGTGAAGTCAACAATACTAGAATTTGTTTGATTCTCTCTCGAGGCGAAATCTTAGATAACACTGAGGATAGGAAGTGATTTAGGCCATATTTGGATCGTTTGAGCCTTTCTGAGCCTACCTTGTTATATTTATCCTTAGTCACCCTTTTTGAGCCTAATTTACCTTTTCTTTGTAATTACACAATTATGTTAGCCTTGGCCTGCCTATTTAAATCTAGCGATTTGAACCTTTCACCCTCTAAGTATTTTAATCTTTCTATGGAATGGTTTGAGCTTAAAGATAAATTGAGGGAGAAAGGTGGAAATAAAAAGGTGGTGATTGTTAGGAAAATTATGCCTTGTTTATAATTGTAAAAAATAAGTTTAGGGGTTGAAAAAAAAAAGAAATAAAATGTTTGGTAAAATGTGTGGTACAAAGGAAAGTTTACTTCAAGTTTGGGGGTGATATATATTAAAAAAATAAAAAAAAATTGAAATTGAGCTCTTTATATGTCCTAGATTGATTAGGTGCTTAAGGTGAATTTGAGCCTAAATATATCTTTTATCATACCCTAACCCTAGCCTTACATTACAAGCTTGATAAAGACCTATTAATCCTTGAATAAGTGTTAATCTACATTAGTGGAGAGAGAGATGAAAAGCAAACATATGGGATCCTAGTACTAATCTATGCCTAAATTTGGCATAAACTAATCCGAATTGCATGATATTCTTTGTAAGAGAGCATTCACACACACACGAGAAGTCCATTCGAAAAGTAAGTTTTCACTGGAATTGATGCATGAATTTAAGGATTAGCTGTATGTTACCTTAAGTTGGAATTTGAGTTAATTTATGAGGAAAAATTGGAAAATCATGATTTGGTATTTCTATCTCTCGTTCAAGGATTTTTTTTTTGTTCAATTTTCTTTTGTGATTTTCTTTGCTCGAGGACTAGCAAAATCTTAAAGTTTGGGGGTGTGATAATTCTATTTTATAGAATTAGTTTAGTCCAATTTTGTTAGTAAATATTAGCTAAGTCCTCAATTTTTAATTATTATTTACTTAAGTTTTAGTTGTTTTTATAATTAGTTTATTTTGAAGTGAGTTATTTTAATTTTATGTTATTTATTTTCATTTAAACGTTATTTATTAGTTTTTATATTTTTCGTAGGAACTAAAGGAATTGGGCTTAATTTTGGAAAGTAAGGTGTTGAAAGACCCAAAAGTCTACTCGCATATGCTTTAGTGTTTTGTCCATAACTCAAGCTACAGAACTCCAAATGATAAGATTCTTTAATCATTGGAAAGCTAAGAGACAGAGATATAACTTTCATGAAGGTCACTTTGCCCAGTTCTGCTTCGAATATAGAGAAAATAGCGTTGGAAAATGGTTGGATGTATTGTGTTGGGAATGAAAATTTTTGAAGATTGATAATTGATTTTTTTTGGGCCTCTCATTATACTTTTAAGCCCAATTAAACCCTAGGACAACTTAAGGAAGTATAGGTTAAGTTGTTAGTATAAATAGCATAGTTTGAAGAACATTAAAAAAGACAACTTTTAGCAGATTCAAGAAGCTAGGAGTTGAGGCTGAAACTTAGAGATCAAGGCGAAAAATATTGTTTTGTTTTCTTCCTTGGCTTTTATTTTTCTTGTTACTCTCAATGGTTGAATTTATTATAATGTTATTTGTTTTTGCAATCATGAGTAGCTAATTTTCTTTTTTTAGGATTGCAATTGAACTCACATGTAATGTAGATTTTTAATCTCTTTCTTACTTATCTTTAATGGGATTTGAATTGCTTATTCCAATTTGTTCTTAATGCTTTTAATTACTTGGCCACCAATAAACTTGACTTAGGAACCTAAACAAACTTGGGAAAGGGAGTTTAGTGTAGACTAAAATTGGGATAGCATATGATCATATTAATTGATTTGCGTATAGGATAGGGATATACATATAGGCCATATGTAGCCAGATTAGAGCCTGAACTTAATGAGTCTATTTTAATTTCAATTCACATAGGGATATAGTGTTTTGGTTAAAATAGATATTTTTATAAGATGAGTCGGGAGACCCTTATAAATAATTTATGACTCTAGGTTAGCAATTCAACCCATTGAAATAAGTTAAGTAAGAAAGGTAAGATTTAAATGAAGTGTGAGGGATATTGTAATCCTAGGCTTGTTTGATTTGATATTTTCTCAAGTTATTATTACTTTGATTTTTCTTGTTGGTTCTAATTTTAGTTAATTAGTTTTAGTTAATTAATTAATTTTGAGTGTTTTGATAAGATTAATTTGTTCTAATTTTAGTACTTAGTAAAATTTTAGATCAATTCTCTGTGGGATTGATACTCTATTTGCTAATATACTGTCTATTCGATATGTATACTTGCATAGTAAAATTTTAACTAACATCGAGAAGTTTGACAAGAATTAAAATAAAGATATGTTTAAGGTTAGTAATGGAGTTAAAGGCATACTCGGGATCTTAATGATAAGAAAGAACAATTATGAAGGGTACCGCTGTTTTGATTCAAAGATGATAATACATATAAGTTACGTACCCTAACCTTGTAAAGTGTTCTAGTCGAACTGAAAGTAAATGAGGTGGATAAATCAAAATTCCTATGATGAAGGAAATGAAATGAGATCATAGAGTGAGATTAATAACTCGACGCCGATGTGAATTGGAGGACAAATTCTTTTTAAGTGGGGGAGACTGTAACACCCCATACCCTTTTATAGAAGTTAATATGACCTTATCGATAGTACAAGAGTCAATTGACATAAATTTAAGTGCCAACGAGCAGTGATGGGTGAAAGGAATATTTTGGAATTAAATATTTCACACATGAGAAAATAGTAATTAAATAATAATATTTTAATCGATGATGAATTAGCAAGTTAAAAGGCGATTTGGAAGTGAACCGGGATAGAGTGAGGCACTTTGGGACCTGAGGAGACAAGTGGACGATTTTGAAATAAAATAATATTTTATTAATAAAATGATATTAAAATATTAATATTTTATCTATTGTTGAAATTAGTCATGAAAGAGGACTATATGACTAATCTAAGTAGGGGAGAAAAGGTAAGAAAGAATTTAGAAGAAAAACGATGTAAGTGGGGCCTACGTGCTTTTATTTAATAAAGCAAGAAAGGTTAAGTATATATTTAAATATTATGATGACACATTGGTGAAGTGTCGATTTAATATTTTATTTGTACAAGTGAAAAGGAAGAAAGATAGAAGGAAATTGGAATTAAAGAAATGTTTGAAGGACTTAATTGTAAATGATGAAAAATATGGAGGGTCGAATGGTAAATAAGGACAAATTCAAGGACTTATGAGCAATTTCAACATTTGAAGTTAAATGGAAACTAACTAACTAAGAAAAAATTAGATTGTGTGGGCGGATGGAATATGCATATAACAAATACTATTACATGCAAAGATATGCATGCAAGGATGTATTTGTAGTGGGGAACATGTGGGACCCCCACCATGTGACAAATAAAAAGGTGTGAGACAAATGAATAAAATGACACATGCATGTGGATTTTTAAGTTAAAGGAATGCATGGAAGATTTATGCATGACGGACACTTGGTGGCAATGTTGGACTAAAAGAAAAGAAAATGTATATGCATGTGATGTTATTGGCTAAATGAGAGGCTAATGAGAAATAATTTGGGAGAATGCATGAAAGACTATTGGACAAAAGGAAGATGGGTGAAATGGAAATACATTAAGAATTAATGAAGATAGATTAAAGAAGGGAAGGATAATGAAGGGTGGATATTTAACCAATGTGGATTAAAGGAAATTGGTGCATGAAAACCCATTGGTTGGCAAAATGGCCAAATGAAAATAAAAGGTGGATGTGTGCATGTATTGTGATTGGTTAAATAGGTGGCCATATAAATATCAAAATTCAAGGGTAAAAGAGAAAGGTGAATAGGCCTTGGTGAGACTTGAGAGCGGGCCATTTAGAGAATAAAAGAAAGAAGAGAAACTTTGAGAAGTTACACCCGAGAAGAAGAAAAAAAAGAAAAAGAGAAAAAAGTGGGAAAGGCTCGGGTTGTGAATATTCAAGAGAAACCGTGAGGTTTCCTTCCTTAATCTTGTAGAGTCTTGACATTTTACCACCCAAAGAGTCTTCAATACTCAAGAGAGAAGTCGTGGAGTGTTGATGGAGGAGTAAAGCTTGGTTTCAAGATACAAGAGAAATAAGGTAAAATATTGTGGTTTTAGATTGAATCATCTTCGAAAATGGGTTGGTAACTATAAGAAATGTTTTGTGGCAGCAAAGATTAGCTTGATTGGAGAGGATTTAGTGACATGCAAGCCATCAAACCTGTGGATGCATGTTGGATTCAAAGTGAAAGAGAAATGGTAAGCATAATATTATGTTTTAAAGCCTACGGTTGGTAAAATTTTTGAAGAAATAATTGTGCATAATGTTGGCAGCTTAGTTATTGGAACATTGGAAGAATATTGAGGTTGCATGCAAGATCTAATCCATCACAGAGGTAAGGCATGCAATGTGAAATGATTGTGTGATGTCTTGAGTACGGGTAGGAAATAATTATGCTAGTTGAAAGCTTGAAAAATGAAATTTGTTGATATGTGCTATTTTGAAAATTTTAAAAGGTTAAGAATGTTGGTGTAACATGAATGGAAATTGATGTTGTGCTTAGTGGTAGCATGTTAAATGTAAATAATGGTGTGTATAAGCTTACAACTTGCTTGGTGGAATTGGATTCATAGTTGTTGCCATATGCGTGATTAATGGTATGAAAATGATAGTTTGGACATGATATATGTCATTAGAAAGATTGATATGGGCGTTTGAAGTATAAACAAATTGCCGGGTTTATATAAATCAAAGTTTACATTAAGGATTAAGTGTAAATGGTTAGTTCTTAAGAATAAAAGGCGAGAATATAAAATTAAATGCAAATAGCCAATGTAGAATATATTGGCAGCAAAGCTTATTAACGATATTGTATTGAAATTATGTTAGGAAGTGACAAGGCAAGGATTATTGTTGCAAGCATAAAGTGAGTACTCGAGGAAATATTAGTGGCAAAGTAATATCTCGCCATTGTAAGGTGAGTAGGGGGTGTCTATTTTACAAAGATTCTGTAACATATAGAATGATGTTTCATATACTACTATTTGATTATGACTTATTCAATGTCATTGTGGAAAGCACGAGTTGCTAGAAAACGATCGGTGGTTTTAAATATTTATTCGTGAAAGATTTATAAACTGTTATTGTAGAAAGCATGAGTTGGTAGAAATGCTAGGCAATTGTGGATGCCATGACTTTTGCAATTGTTTTGTGTGTATATATATATATATATATATAAGCTATATATGTAAAGTGTTTTAGAAACCGGGAAATAAGCCTTTTACAATGTTTTGCATCTAATCTGTGCCTTGTATTTTAGTGTGACATGCATAGTTAAATACATTTGTTAAGTGGTTTAAATGCAAGTTTTTGAGAGCTAGTTTTAGTCCGATCTTTATAAAAATGTTTACACCATGCATTTTAATGTGAAAAGCAATTTGAAAGGTTATCGAACCTTATTTTCAAATGATTTAAAGCAAATGACTTAGAAAACTCGATTTGGTTTTGAAAATTATTTTGACAAACCGAGAACGTCAAGAGTAGGCCGAATATCACATGGAATAGTGTGACCCTTGTGCATAAGTGAGCTCTAGCTAGAGAACCTTTGGGTCACCGATGGGCTGTTAGATGTAACTAGGCCAACGTTTGTGATTATACGTGGCAAGGCCATGGAATGATATATGTGGCTAGGCCACAAATTGATATACGTGGTTGTGACCACTTGATTTCTCTGATGCCAACCAACATCGTTGACACTGCCATAGCTGTGGGAATCTGGCAGAGAGAGGCCTCTTGGATTGTTATTACATGGAAGAGTGTCCACAGGTTGATTATTATGATACCTACTCGAGAGCCTTGAGAGCTTTTTTTAGACTCGTACTCTTTTGCATGGAGGAGAGTTAATGTTTTTCCATAGCTCCTCTACTTGATTGAAAGCTTTCAGTGCTTACTTGGCGACCATGAGTTGATTTAGGTGGATGTACACATTGATTTTTACATGCCACACATTTTGGGAGCGTGCGTACTTTTGTACAGTTAATTATATTTTTGATGAAAGAAGATGATTTCGATGATTGAAACGTATTTTGTTATGATTGTTTTTGGAACTGTTTGTTGTCTCCATTAGTTTTTGATGATAATAAAACATTCCCATTCATTTGTGTCTAATATTTCTACTTGAGTGTGCAGGACAAAAATTGTATGCAAATAATTAATCAATCATTCAAATGCACATATCAAAGAGCATAAGAATAAGGAAGTCACAATTGATCAATTAGACAAAAGCCGCTTAGTTGATTAATGAAGAGTTAGTCAGCTAAGATTTAAACCAGAAGTTAGTGGGCTGAAGAGTATTGAGAGACAGAAAAGACTTAGTCGACTAAGGAATAAGTTAGTCGACTAAGAAGCTACTACCAGAAATTTGAACTTCAGGACAAAACCAACTTAGTTAACCAAGAAATAAGTTAGTCGACTAAGAAGCTACTACCAGAAATTTGAACTTCAGGACAGAACCAACTTAGTCAACCAAGAAATAAGTTAGTTGACTAAGTGCTTACTGCTAGAAACTAAAAATAAAAAATAGAGACAACTTAGTCGACTAAGAGCATTTTGTCAGAAAATTTGAATTATGCACTAGAAGACAGATTAACGGCCAGAATTGCAACAAAACTATTTCCAACGGTTAAAAACTGTCTAACACACTTTAGAGCTGATTTTCCAAGTATAAAAGAGGATTACAATGGCTAGAAATGTAATGAAGGCTTCCAAGAACACAAGAGAGCTCAAAAAATTAGAAAATATTCTCTGTTCATTTTACTGCACTCAACTCCTATCTTTGTAATTGTGAACTGCACTTCACTTGGTACCACCTAGATCAACCTTGTGATCATAGGTACACTTTCTTCACTTCTCTCCTTGTATTGTTAGAGTGAGTGAGTCACTCTAAAGGATTGATTTAAGCTAGGATTGCTTGATTGAGTGTATAGGTTCTAACTTAGCCTTAAAAAGTTAGTTGTTAGGCTTTGGTTAATCCCGTGAAAAACCATTGTTGTAGGTTGTGGTTGATGTTGGTCCCTATAATATGTGCTAGAGGGGGGTGAATAGCACAATTTGGCTCTTAACAATATTAGAAACTAATTTTCAGAACTTAAGAAAACAAAAGCAGAGTATAAAATGCACAGTAGTTTAGAGTGGTTCAGTCCAAGAACTACATCCACTACCTTGATTATCAAACTAAGGATTTTCCCATAAATCCACTATGGACAAGTGAAATTCACAAGCTTTCACCAAGCTTTACAATGACTTTTACCAAGCTCAGTCACAACCTTTTACACTAGTTTTTCATGGGCTCAACTAAAACCCAATGTGGTTTTCCAAGGCTCAACCACAACCTAGAACAATGGTTTGTCACAAGATCAACCAAAACCAACAGCTAACTTTTCAAGGCTAAGTTAGAACCTTAACACATTCAAGCAAACCTTGCTTGAAACAACCACTTAGAGTGACTCCCTCATTTTAAGAATACAATAAGAGAAGTAGAAAAAAGTACCTATGATCACAAGTTGATCTGAATGGTACAAGGTTGAGTGCAGAATACAAGTACAAAGAATGGGCGTTTAAGTGCAGTGAGGTGAAGAGAAAATTTTCTTGTTTATTAGCATTTAAGTACTCAATTCTTTTCCAAAACTTCGAAAAACTTATTTCTCATTGTTGGAAGACCCTTTTATTCTTTGAGATGCAACTCTGATGGCAGTTTGATAGTTTATGGCCGTTGGAAACAGTTGAGGATGAGGTCTAACCGTTAATCTGTCTTGTAGTGCTCTAGTTCAAATTGTAGACAGAAACTTCTTAGTCGACTAACTTGGTTGACTACGTTGGTTCTGTTTCTAGTTTGCAAATTCTGGTAGAGAGCACTTAGTCTACTAACTTTGTTGACTAACTTGATTATGTTTCTCAAACTCTTCAGTCGCCATTTCTTCGATTTGAAATTTGGTCAACCAATGTTCCTCCTTGTTTCACTAATAAGCTTCTTCCTTGTTATTTAGTTACATCTTGTTGATTTTACCCCTCTTTTTCTTTCAAAAATACTCTTTAAAGAGTCAATAAATTAATTTAATATATTAATTTCCTGCACACTCAAGTAAAAGTATTAGACACAAATAAATGAGAATGTTTTATTATCATAAAAAACTAATGGAGCCTACAATCTCCCCTCTTTTGATGATGACAAAACACTCATTGATTATCGGTATAGTGTCATTTTAATTCTTTTTAGTTTTTTGCAAAAATTAAGGATTGCTCCCCCTAAGTATAAGCTCCCTTTTAGTGTGTGCATATTTTGCTTATTTTATTTCAACCAATTTTATTCTCTTCATATAGAAAATGATATTGTACATTTAGAGTATACATATGTTCAGCAACATGGAGTAATTTGCAACATGTAAGTTATTAGCAGATCATCATTAAACTTTCAGCTTTAAGTGTTGATAGATTTTCATCACTATTCTAGTGGTTGTCAACCAGCTTATTGATTTCAGATTTTGTATACATTATTCATGTTTCAATTGATATATTATATACACCATCTATATCTATTTTCAAACAGAAATTATTCACAATGCCACAACAAAAATCAATTATCAGCATATAATTCAATATTAATGCAGTAACAGATTTTGTGAATAGTAGTAAAAATACCAAGGATAGCAAAATATCAGTAGACTTCAATTTCCAGCAGTCAAACATCATAATCATATCAGCATCCATTTGTTAAACAACCATATAGATAACAAGATTAAAACCAAGTGTTCAAGTGCCACCATGGCACAAATAACAGTTAATCCAACAAGTATTTTGAAATTGCCTCTGGACTATTTTTGCTTCCTATCTCTTATTTTTCTAAGTTCATTCATCTTTGATTCTGTCTTCTTTCCTTTCCTAGGTTCCTTCCTGGTTCTTCTACCCTAACATTTTTTTTTAAATTTATTCTTCTAGTTCTTAGTTCCTGCACCCATTCTATTCTACTCCTTTTTTTTTCTCAGCATCAAAGGGAGGGGCTTCTATTCATCTGATGTGTCAGAGGATGAGGATTCAGTGTTGTAGAAAGGGTTGAGAGGAAAATGAGAGGGCTCTCGAAGAGGTGATGACCATCTTAGGGATGGTTCTGGGGAGGACTTGTCTGATACAGGGATTGGAGAGGAGGCTGAAACTGGTCTGGATTTCTCTGCCAACCTGGAAGACTTTCTTCTTTTAAGAAAAACTGTCTTGGTGGCCATAGTCTTCCTACCTTTAGTTGGTAGTTTTGACTTAGTTAGTGGTGCTGCAGTTGATTTGGCTTTCCCTATTTTTGTCTTTGCTCTGGTAGTTGATGCAAATTTCTTTCCTATTCCTACACCTTCACCAGCTTTTTGAGTTTCTATCTTGGCAATGTCTTTTTTAGCTTTTCCTTCCTTAACCATTTGGTGGAAGATATCCATGATGGAGACTTCCTCTGAGTTTGGAGGAGAGGCCTAGTTTTTCTCTGTCTCTGAATCATTTTTGCTTTGAGTTTCAGAGGAAGTTGTCTTGGCTGGTTGATCAACCCCTTGGGGTGAGTCTTAAGTTTGCAGAGCAAGACTAGCAGATTTGTAGGTGGAACCTTCAACCTGAATGCCAGAGCTTCCAATATGAGGAGTTGATTTTTCTGTTGACTTAGCTGAACTTTCAGCATCATGTTGTACAAGTGTGGTGCTTCATGTGGCAGAACTGTCAGCTCCCACAGGTTCAGATGGCATGTTTTTCTTTTCCTTCAGCTTGTTTTCTAACTCAGTGATTTTATCTTCCATTTTCTGTAGCTTCATTCCTTGGTTAGTCAACTTACCATCAATCCTCATGAGCAAATTAAAAATCACTTCATTTGAAAATCTGGAGGGAGCTTCTTCAGGTTGAGCAGGTAGGTTGTGTTCTTTTCTTGGACCAACTTTGGAGCTTTTAATGAATCTTTCTTCGTCAAGTACATACCACATTTTAACCAAGCTGTTATGCTGAATAGCTTAATCTCTGGTTTTTACCAGGTCCATATCATATCTTTTTGCCCATATTCCCTTCTTCTGCACAAGGGATGTAATCACATTCTGATACGGTAATTTACCTTACCAAGTCTGCAGGCACTTCTCATTTTCTCAATCATAAATCTTCCCAAATTCAGAGACACTTCATTGAAAGCATGCTCGATCAGCCAAAGGTCTTGGAGGCTGATGTAGCTAAGGCTTCTATTTTTGCCTTATATATTTGCTGCTATGAAATAGTGTAGAATTCTGATCTGAGGGCTGGTTATCAAACCAAAATTGCTTTTCGAAGAATATTTTTCTTTCTTTCCAATGATGATCTCCCACAATGAGGATGAATCATATTTTTCAAGTAGTTCAAATTCACCTTCTTCATACTCTATTTTCAGCAGGTTCCCTAAATCCTCAGCAGTCATAACAAACTCTTTTCCATTTAGATAAACATTCAAACCATCTTCTACATAATCATCAGAATCTATTAATTCCTTTCCTTTCAAAGCAATTATAGAATAAAACTCTTTGACCAGACTTGGACTGTAAGATCTATTCTTAAAGGTGCTGTAGCCTTTTAGTTTTACTTCATCAAAGTACTCAGATAGACTGGTCTAGATTTCTACATTTTCCTTAAAACTCTTCCAGTCAATGAATTTTCCACAAGAAATTGGTGCATTCTAGATATTTTTGAATCTATACTCATGCAACTTGTTCCTAAATTTCGAAGAAGAAGAACTGGTACCTTTGTGGAGTGAGGACTCTGTTTCTTTCTTCTTGCCAGCTTTCTGCTTCTTTTCTCTAAGTTTTTCAGATATATCTTTCACTGAATTAGACATGATTTTTAGTTTCTTCTTCACACTTTCAGTTCCTGTTTCTTCTTCCATTAGCCTTTTCCCTTTCTTCTTTTCTGATATCTCTTTGCTCTAAGACGTTCTAGCCATGTTGGTTGTAGAAATTTCTGAGGGTTTGAGTTGGTTTCAGAGGCAAACAGAGAGATTTAGGTTTTTGTTTTTAGAGCAACGTGTTTCAAGGGAGAGAAGAGGAGAGGTAGTCAGCAGTTATTATAAAAAAAAAAACTCCTCACCTTCCTTTTAAGTGCTACCTTATTTTATTTCTTTATAATTTCAAACTTCCCTCTAAATTTTGGTTATTTACCTTTGACAGTTTTTCTTTCATTCCTTTTACACCCGGTATACCCAAATTTTTACCATATTTTACTTTTCTTTCTCTAAAACTCACTAAGTCTTATTATTTAAGGGTGTTAGACCACTTTTAGTTGACTAAGAAATCCTTAGTCGACTGAAAGTAGTCTGCTTTCTATGTGAGAGCTTAAGGTTTTCTTATAGCTCATTCACACTAATCATCCCAACATTTTTTCTAATTTCACAGAATTTATCTTCACTCAGAGGTTTGGTAAAAATGTCTGCTAATTGATGTAAAGTATTCACAAATTCTATCTTAATATCATGTTTCACCACATGGTCTCTAATAAAATGGTGTCTAATTTCAATGTGCTTTATCCTAGAGTGTTGCACAGGATTTTTTGATATATTGATTGCACTTGTGTTGTCACAGTATATTGGTACATTATGCATAGTTATTCCATAGTCTTTTAATTGTTGCTTTATCCAAAGGATTTGTATACAGCAGCTACCTAATGATACATATTCAGCCTCTGCTGTAGACAGTGCCACTGAGTTTTGCTTTTTCCTGGACCAAGACACAAGCATCCTTCCTAAAAATTGACATGTTCCACTAGTACTTTTCCTATTAGTTCTGTTGCCAGCAAAGTCAGCATTTGAATATCCAACTAAGCTAAGAGTTGAGTCTTTAGAGTACCATATTCCTAGTTCTTGAGTGTCTATAAGGTATCTAAAAATTCTCTTAACAGCTATTAGGTGTGATTCTTTAGGCTGTGACTGAAATCTAGCACACAAGCACACACTAAACTGAATATCTGGTCTACTTGCTGTTAAGTAGAGAAGAGAGCTGATCATACCTTTATAGAGCTTTTGATCCACATCCTTACCTTTTTCATCTAAGTCGAGTTTGGTGGATGGACTCATTGGTGTAGAAATTGATTTCAGCTTCATCATATCAAATTTCTTGAGCATATCATGAGTGTATCTTTCTTGGTTGTATCCTTTTGCTACCAACCTAGCTTTATTTCTAACTACATTTCCTTACTCATTTACCTTATTTTTAAACATCCATTTTGTACCAACAGTAGGGTGATTTGAAGTTCTAGGTACCAATGACCATACATGACTCCTTATGAATTGATCAAGTTCTTCTTGCATGGCCATTATCAAACTTTCCTCTTTTTCAGCTTCTTCAAAGTTTTTAGGTTCAATTTGAGATATAAAAGCTGAAAACTCACAAGTTTATCTAGTTGCTTTCCTAGTTTTAACTCCTTAAGAGATCTCAGCAATTATTTGATTTTATGGGTGATCTCTAATAAATCTCCAAATCTTTGGTAGATCATCATGCTGATTTTCTACTCTTTGCAGATTTTCTAGAGGTGGAGTTTCATCTTCTCTTCTAGGTGAGCTTTCTTCATTATTTGTGTTGTTTTCTAAGCTCATTTCCTACATTTGTTTTTCTAGGACTTCTACATCATCATCATCATCATCATCATGAACTTCTTTTTGCAATGCATTTAACTCATCAAAAATGACATGAATTGATTCTTCAACAGTTCAGGTCCTTTTATTAAAAACTCTATAGACCTTTGAGTTCAAAGCATATCCCAAAAATATTGCTTCATCACTCTTTGCATCAAACTTCCTTAGGGGTTGTTTTCCATTGTTCAATACAAAGCATTTACAGCCAAAGCTCCTAAGGTGAGAAATATTTGGTTTCCTATCTTTATAAAGTTCATATGGAGTCTTTGAAATCAAAGGTCTTATTAGGACTCTATTAAGAATATAAGCCGCTGTATTTACTGCCTCAACCCAAAGATATTTAGGTAGGTTGTTCTTATATAGCATGGTCCAAGCCATTTCTTTCAAGGTTCAATTTTTCCTCTCTAAAACTCCATTTTGCTGGGGTGTTCTAGGTGCAGAAAAATTATGATCTAACCCCTTTTCATTGCAAAACTTTTCAAACTCATCATTTTCAAATTCTCCTCCATGATCACTCCTTATGCTAACTATGGCTAGTCCTTTTTAATTTTCTACTTTCTTACAATGACTTAAGAATGCTTGTACAACATCATTCTTATGAGCAAGAAAATACACCCAAGTATATCTAGTATAGTCATCAACTATAACAAAGCCATAAGATTTTCCTCCTAAGCTAGTTGTGCTTATTGGACCAAATAGATCAATATGAAGCAATTCAAGAGGTCTAGATGTTGACACAATTTTCTTCGACTTGAAGGATGTCCTAACTTGTTTTCCTAGTTGGCAAGCATCACGTATCCTATCATTTTTGAATTTTAAATCAGGCAGTCCAACAACAAGATTCTTCTTAATTAATTTTGACATAGTATGCATACTCACATGTCCTAATATCCTATGCCATAGCCAACTATCATTTTCAGCATTTCCAACAAGACATACTTCACTATTAACTTCAAGAAAATTTACGTACATATTCTTCAATCTATTTCCTATAAATAAGATTTTATTTGTACTCATATCTATCACTTCACACTTAGTTGAATCAAAGCACACTCTAAATCCTTTATAACATAATTGACTAATACTTAGTAAATTATGCTTTAAGCTTTTAACTAACAACACATTACTAATTTGAGTTTGGGAATTCTTACCAACCGTACCTATACCATGAATTCTTCCTTTTGAATCATCTCCAAAGGATACGGTTCCTCCCTTTCTCTTATCCAACAAAGCAAACAGCATTTCATGTCCTGTCATGTGTCGTGAACAGCCACTGTCCAAGTACCAAGATTGTTTCTTCTTGAGTTGAGCTTTTGAACATGTCTCCTTTTAGTCCCACTCAACCTATGTTTCATCCTCTTGTGCCATTAAATAGATGTTTTCTCTTTCCTCAGATTTTTCATCATCAGTTTCAGAGCTTGATGTGTCACTGTCCGACCATGTTGCAGCCACCATTGCTTTCTTGAATTTTTTTTTCCTTGGGGGTTTCATCTTTCAGCAATGGACATTCGAACTTAAAGTGACCAGGTTTCTTGCATTCATAGCAAATCATCTCCTCCTTTTTGATGGAGTCATTTTTATTCCTTATTTTCCACGAAACACCTTGGTCTTTTCTGAAACCTCTTATAGTTAGCCTTCAATTTTTTCTGCTCATTAGCATTCTGAATTTTCTTGCAACTAGAGCTAATTCTTCATCATCATCACAAGAAAGCTCTTCTAGCTCTTTTTCAAGGATGTTGGCTTTAAGTGCAATGCTCTTTTTCTTTTCTTTTGCTTTCTTTCGGTCTTCTTCTTCTTTTTCCTTAAGCTCCAGCTCATGAGTGAGAAGAGAACCACAAATCTCATCGAGAGTGATGATGTTCAGATCTTTAGCCTCTCTAATCGCAATCACTTTTGGTTTCCAAGATTTTGGTAGGCATCTAAGCAATCTCTTAACTAATTCATGTTTAAGGATAGGCTTGCCTAGCTGACTTAATTTATTTGTGATGTTTGTAAACCTATCAAACATGCTGGTGATGTCTTCACTAGGCTCCATTTTGAACATTTCATAATTATGTGTTAAGAAAACAATTTTGGACTCCTTTACTTGAGAAGTCCTTTCATGGATTATTCTAAGTTTTTCCCACACTTGTTTAGCTGTTGTACAGCTTGAGACTTTGTTAAATTCAGTAAGGGTCAAGACACAATGTAATGTGTTAATGGCTTTAAAGTTTATTTGAACTTTCTTAGTTTCAACCTCAGTCCATTCAGACCTCGGCTTGGGCATTAACTCATTTGTCACTACATTCACGTTTGAGGGCATAAAGGGTCCATCAGTTATTACGTCTCACATTTCATAATCTATGGCCCTAATATAAATTGACATTCTAGTGCTCCAATAAGGGTAATTAGAGCCATCAAATAGAGGTGGTTTGTTTGTTGATTGTCCCTAAGCAACTATGGTTTTTTGTTGAGCCATTTGGATCTTCCCAAAGGATGTTAAGCCTTAACAACAAGGAACTAGCTCTGATACCAATTGTTGGTCTTTATAATATGTGCTAGAGGGGGGTGAATAGCATAATTTGGCTCTTAACAATATTGGAAACTAATTTCCAGAACTTAAGAAAACAAAAACAAAGTATAAAATGCACAACAATTTAGAGTGGTTCAATCCAAGACTTACATCCACTACCTTGATTATCCAACCAAGGATTTTCCCACAAATCCATTATGGACCGGTGAAATTCACAAGCTTTCACCAAGCTTTACAATGGCTTTTACCAGGCTCAGCCACAACCTTTTACACTAGTTTTTCACGAGCTCAACTATAACCTAATGTAATTTTTCAAGGCTCAACCACAACCTACAACAATGGTTTTTCACGGGATCAACCAAAACCCAACAATTAACTTTTCAAGGCTAAGTTAGAACCTTAACACATTCAAGCAAACCTTGCTTGAAACAACCACTTAGAGTGACTCCCTCACTCTAAGAATACAATAAGAGAAGTAGAAGAAAGTACCTATGATCACAAGTTGATATGAATGGTACAAGGTTGAGTGTAGAATACAAGTACAAAGAATAGGCATTTAAGTGCAGTGAGGTGAGGAGAAAATTTTCTAGTTTATCAGTTCTTAATTGCTCAATTCTCTTCCAAAACTTCCAAAAACTTGTTTCTCATTGTTGGAAGACCCTTTTATACTTGGAGATGCAACTCTGATGGCAGTTTGATAGTTTATGGCCATTAAAAACAGTTGAGGATGAGTTCTAGCCGTTAATCTATCTTGTAGTGCTCTGATTCAAATTGCAAATAGAGACTTCTTAGTCGACTGACTTGATTGACTAAGTTGGTTCTGTTTCTGGTTTGCAGATTCTAGCAGAGAGCACTTAGTTGACTGACTTGGTTGACTAAATTGATTTTGTTTCTCAAACTCTTCAGCCCGTCATTTCTTCAATTTGAAATTTGGTCAACCAATGTTCTTCCTTGTTTCACCAATAAGCTTCTTCCTTGTTATTTAGTTACATCTTGTTGATTTTATCCCTCTTTTTCTTTCAAAAATACTCTTTGAAGAGTCAATAAATTAATTTCCTACATAGTCAAGTAAAGGTATTAGACACAAATAAATGGAAATATTTTATTATCATCAAAAACTAATGAAGCCAACAGTTGAGCCATTGAAAAACCACTTTGGGTTTTGGTTGAGCTTGTGAAAAACCACTGTGAAAGGTTATGGTTGAGCCTTTGAAAAATCATTTTGGGTTTTGGTTGATCCCGATAAAAACCATTGTGAAAGGTTTTGGCTAATCCTGGTAAAAGCCATTGCAAAGCTTGATGAAAGCTTGTGAATTTCACCAGTTTATAGTGGATTGATTTGGACAATACTTGATTGAACAATCAAGGTAGTGGATGCAGGTCTTGGATCGAACCACTATAAATTGCTACGCATTATCTCCTCTATTTTTTTTAATCTTTCTATAGTACCTCGTACCTTGATATGGTGGATAACAATGCTAGTTTTATGATATTTATATTTATTTTATGTTTTTATAGGAGTATGATCAAACATAATTTCGATTGGCGAAAAAAGGTTCACAATGAACTGTTGCTCTATTTGCATATATTTCGATTTTTCATATATCTCTCCCACAACACAAGTCCAAATGACATTATTTTTAAACCATTAGAAAGTGAAGAGGTAGGGCTACAACTTTATGTTTACCACTTTGCCCAGTTTTGTCGGGAAGGTGGTTAAAATCTTTGTTGAGTGAAAGTACTGTGCCAGAGGAACAAAATTTGGTTGAACATTTGAGCCCCGCGACGCTGAAAATTGAGAGCCACGGCCCTCACCGTAATTTCCACAAATAACAAGTTTATGAGATTTTTGAAGCTAGGGCTTTTGGGGGGCTATTTAAGGGACCTCTTTTAGACGATTTTGGACCTTTTCCCAGTGTCGAAAGAGTAAAAAGATTGCACAAGAAAATGAGGAAAACAAGTGGCCATGTTGAAGGCATTATTATAATTGCATGAGAAATTAGATAAGCTTTAACTCTAAAGATCTCATCTTTTCCAGCAGCTTCTACATTTCTCCAGTAACTTCTTCTTCTTCTTCCTCCTCCCATCTCACGTTTCTCTCATCTTCCATGAAAGCTTCTCTCAAGCTTCTATCACTCTCTCAAACTAACCTTAATTTTCATGCTTTACACACCCTGTTGTAGAGTTTTTCATACTCTTTTACTCCTTCACCTTAAATAAATCCTTAAAAGTCTTTCTTCAATACTTTCTCTCACCAGATGAACTTTGTAGAGAGAGAAAGAGAGGTTTCATGTTAGCTTGAGGACTCTTGGGAAGAAATTTCATTATAAACACCAAGGTGAGTGATGAATTAGGACTGGTTTTAAGTTGTTGATAATAGCTAGTAATTAGAGTTATGAGTTGTAATATTTGCTGAAATTGTTTATCTATTTCTAGTGTTACTAAAGTAGAGAAACGAAATAGCCAATCAAACGGTAATTGGAAAATAGATAGGAAGGGCTATTGAAGCTTGATTTGGGAATAAGCTTTTAGAGTGATATTAATGTAAATTGGATTGGCTATGATGTTTTTGTGCGTGATAGGTTCCAACAAGGCCCCTCAGCCCCATTTGTACCATTAGGGAGGTTAAAGTCGATTAAAGGTTCAACAAATACCGATGAGTGAACTTGCATTAAAATATTTTGGGATATACACATTTATGTTTGATTGAATCCCCTAAAACGTTTTATTGGTTTTTCTTCAAAAACTCACACGGGAACAAGCCTTTATGAAATGTTTTTATGTTATGAAATGGATAGTATGATGAATCCATGTGTTTCTGTATAATATTGATATATATATACTATGTCATAAACGGTACATTGTTTGACAAAATGCAACCGTGCATGTGCGGGGTGAGTGTGCACCTACTAGTGATGACGGTGGTGAGGGAGATGGATGGTGATATTGCCCGTGTGCACGATGTGGGGGGATGCACACTATGGCATTCGCTGTGCACGATGTGGGGGTTTGCACACGATAATGATATCGCTTGTGCACAATGTGGGGGGATGCATAAAGCTATGATTTTGCTTGTGCACTATGTGGGGGGATGCATATGAGCTGGGTGAGATGGAGTGTCCGGCTATGTGCACGATGTGGGGGGTATGCACATGAGTTGGGTGAGATGGGGTGTCCAACTATGTGCACGATGTGGGGGGATGCAAATGAGCTGGGTGAGATTGTGGTGTATGTGCTTATATATATATATATATTTACTATATAGAGTTGTTTGTATTTAATATGTGATTGCATTGACTATTGAAAACTTGAGTATTGTCAATGTGTTCAATTTAATGTGCAATGTGGCATGAGTGGAATTTTTCGGTGGCAATGAAAGCCCCTTGAATTTTATCTGGCCAGGATTTCTTTGCAGTGAGAATGCCTTTTCGTTGTGGTGAGGGTCAATCATTATGCTTGACTTGCTTGAACTCTACTAAAATTTTCATGTCTTAACTTCTTTGTTGTTCATGAGTCTTTTGTCATCAAATGACTAAACGACCAAGGGTTTGAATGAGGGGTTTTTAAATAGAAATAAACTAAATTGCATTGTTTTGAACTTAAGTGCATCATGATTTCTAAACTTTCCTTAACGTTGTTTGTTCCCTTCCTATGTTCACTCACTAAGTTTATACTCACATTTTTAAACTTCATGTTTTAGGTTCTTTGAGTTAAAGGTGACTGGATCCTAGGACGAGGTGCTCCTCCCTATCCATTGCTCGGTAGGTTTGTCATGATACTAAGTGTTAGCACCCATGCCCAGAATCACTCCACTGATGGTCAAAGTGTCATGACCCAAATTTCGGGCCATGACTGGTGCATGGGCTAAGTGGACTACGTCCACTGAGCCCAAGAAAGCCTATTAATATAACCTTTTCACCATTCCATTAAAAGTTGTTAAGTCACATTTTATAACTTTGAATCAAAATAATACTAGACATTGCCATCTCATAGTGGCATACCAATCAAAGAGTACATATATTATCTAAACATAATTTAATAATTTACATCAGTTTGTCTATACACAACAAAAGAGTACTCAACTTCCAGCGGATAGACTCAGACGAATGTACAGCTACTGAATGCCGAGACACCTACTAAGGGTCGAATATACGAAGACACTTTGACCTAGTTACCAACTGCCTCGTGATCTGAAAACATGAAGTTGAAAACAGTGAGTATAAACCCAATGAGTGAACAAGAAGGGAACAAGCATACCATAAGGAATGTTTAACGAAATCATGATGCATTCATTTTTCAAAACAATGCAATTTGTTTGAATTCTTATTAAAACCCCTTATGTAAACCCCACATGAGTAAATCACTTTATGAAAAGAGTCCATGCTTAACAAAGGATTTGGAGAGTGAAAAATTTAATAGCGTTCATGCGAATCAGGTTAAATAAACGACGAGTCCTCGCTGCAGCCAAAAAGCATTCTCGCTGCAGCGAGAATGAATTTTTACTGCAGCGATACTTGATTTAAATTATCAACTAACTGAGGGTTTCTTAACTGGCCGAGGGTTTCTAACTAAACCTGCTCATTGTAAACTTAATTCATTTAGACCTTAATGTTAAAAGTCTATGCTCAACTATGGTACCAAAGAAATGGAAAATAGGGTAGCAACCGAACCAAATGAGGAGTAAAACAGAAAGTTTTTCACTGAATCTCGTTGCAGTGAAATTTTTGGTCTCAAAATAGAAAGTTTCTTTCTGTAGTAAGAAGCTACAATAACAATCTCACTGCAGCGAGATTTCGGCCAACACCACCCCTCCAAACCCGAGAGTTTCTCCTTGCAGCGAGATTCAGGGCACCAGCAAAAATTCCCCATTCCCTTAAGCAAAGGCCACCTTGTTCACATGACCAACACAACATTAAACTTATATAGTTTCCGAAAGTTTAACATGTCAAATTTCACATGCATTTCAACCATTTACATATTCATGAACTTTCTATATCACACATATCTATACATGTATATATATATTCATCATCATGCACACTCTCCCATCGTCATCAGCTCATGTGCACTCCCCACTAGCACATGGCTGGGTCATCATCGACTTATGTGCACTCCCACTAGCACATAACCGGGTCATCATCGGCTTATGTACACTCCTACTTGCACATTGTCGGGTCCACATCAACATACAAAGAAGCACCTAAATCATATCATGCATATTATCATATTGTGATAACACATAAACCATTGTATAGCACATTTTCACAATAGAAAATCACTTCACCGAACGATTGTTCCCAAGGTACATTTTCAAAGGAAAACTGGATAAAATCTTTCAAATGTTTGTGCAATTGCATTCACATTCCCAAAACAAATTTTGAAATTGCAAGTCCACTCACCGATATTCGTTGAGCCTTTAACCGACTCTAACCTCCCTAATGGTCCAATTGCGGCTATGGGACTTCGTTAGAACTTATCATCACATTAGCATCACCAATATGTCAATTCACATACTTAAAAGTCCAAAAGCTTTCTTTTAGCTAACTTCCAATGGCCATTTCAATGGCTATCTATTCTCTCTACCCTTATTACTTTAAAATGAATGAACATCCCAACTACCAATTCACCCTCAAATCTAAACATTAATCATTCTCCACACCAAAACTCAATTCTAGTGTACTACTCACCTTGGTAGCTTGTATTTGAAATTCTTTCCAAAACTTTCAAGCTATTTTTTGAAGCTTTCTTTTTTTCTCTCTAAAACACCTAACTAGTGAGATAGAGTATGGAAATAAGATTTTTCAAGGGTTTTAAGGAGAGAGAGTGGAAAAGCACAAGGGTTTATGGAAAAGGTGCACCAAAAGCATGAAATTTGGAGCTATTTGAGGAAGGTTGTGGAGCTTTCTTATCAAGCTTTCATGGAGGTTGGGAAGCAACGTGAAAGAGAAGAAGAAGAAGAAGAAGAAGAAAAGCTACAAGAGAGTGTAAAAGCTGTTGTAAGAAAGAGATATTTATAACCTAAGCTTATCCACTCCACTTAAATTACCAAAATGCCCCTCCACAAATTAGTTTATTCTCCTCTAATCTTTTATGAAATCTTTTTACTCTTTTGACATTGGGACAAGGTCCATAATGGTCTAGCAATGCTCGGGTTCATGAAAACTTAAAAATTGTAATCTGAGGTGAAAAATGACCATTTTGCCCCTACCGTGAAAATCATCAAAATTTTTGTTTCCTTGTCATTTTACCCATATGTTCATCATTCATTTATGCCTTAGGCCTACTTAGACCATAATATTGTTTAAAATCTAACTTTTATGAGCTCACTAAAGAAATGACGAAATTACCCCTAATCAGGGATATCGCGTATATTACTAACTATGAGTCTATAAAGGTCAAGGTCTTACACAGAGTCTTTGAATGTGTACATGTAAACTGGATGTAACTTGCTAAGAATCATTTGGCAAACTATTTATGTATATTCTGATTAATGAATAGCATTTTGAGTATATACTTGGATTTTATGAATTGATTTCACTGAAGTTATTATTTGAACATTATGATTTATAGATCTTAAAAAGAGAGTATGGATGATAGATGGACTAATGTACGGGTTCATACAGGAAGCCTTGCTAGGGCCTAATGGGCTATGCCTATGGGTCCTTGCGCCGGTCATGGCCTAAAAATTGGGTTATGACAAAGGTGGTATCAGAGCTCTAGGTTTAGTCGAGTCTTAAGGATTCTCGTATCAGTCAACGGAGTTGTTGGAGTTAATGTAGAGTCTTGTTTATGGCTTGTGACTGCAGCACAAGTCATAGGCAAGAGGCTATATAAACTCTTATTCTTAATAACCTACCCTTTTGCTAACCTCATATAAAGGTCATAAGTGGTGTCGTCGTCTAAGTTTGAGATATCACCAGAGACACGAGCTATTGTTAGAAGATTTTAAGTAAATGTTCCTAATAAAAAGGTTAGTGTGATGGTATATCCCTCCGATTAAAGATGGAGGGAAATGTAACTGGACTAATAGGTCCGTAATAACTCATTCATTTGGTGGAGTTATAACTTGAGCCCATGAAGAAAATTGGATGACTATGGATTGTATTTGAGGTCAATATAAAGGAGCACGTGTGATAAATGTAATAAGGGGCATACTTGACCGGAACGAATAGTGATGGTTGTAATTCACTTGAAGTTTATAACTTTGAGTATTAAGGGAGCTGTAAACCAATACTTATGTGCACAAAGGTAAGTGCATTACATTAATTGAGCTTGTTATGCCCATACATAAATGGTGTTGGGCTTATGAAATATTTTATCTGCTAATAAGTATTGAATATGTGTATAGCAGATTAGATGGAGTTAGTTTTGATTTCAATTAAGTAATTGCGAAATTCGAAGGTTTGATTTGAACTATTATGGTGTATGGTTATAAGTACATGAATTAACTTAAGGGTGAAAATCGGTGATTGTTGTTATTGATATGTGGTCATGAAGTAAAAGGCTAGTAAACAACTCTGCTCTAAGGATAAGCATGAATTTTGCTATGCTTATCATGAAGTTAAAAGATTAAAGGGTTAGCGGTGGATTTAGTAACTTGAAGTTAAATGACTTAGAAATATTTTTTTTTAGTCTAAATGCCATATGAAGTCCTATATTTGAGCTTGATACACAAATTGCTTTAAAGATCAATTTAAGAGTCTATTTGGATTATGTAAACTATAATGAAAATGATTAGCCTTAAGTGTCATTCTCCAAAGGTAAGGGATTTAGGGAATGTGGATTGTTGGAGAAGCTCAAAAATGGGGCTTTTGCATCCTAAGTTTAGGAAGTTTTGATTTATATGACTGCAAAGGCAAGGTGCAAAAATTAAGTGGATTGTTTATCTTATAGATGTAATTAGTTAAGGATTGATGAGTAAAGTCACGATCTCAACATTAGGAGATGTACAATTTGATATATGTGTATCTAAGAGTAAATATGAAGATCATTGCTTAATCAAATTTGTACTAAATGTTATGGTAAAGGTATGAAAGTTAGTAATGGAATGTGTCCAGAGGATGATTTTGACATACCACTAAAGATGAAGTCGATATGTTGAAATTAATGTTCCGATTGCGTATTTGTTGTAGAAAGTTAGTTTTGCTAATTATGGTATAGACTTAGAGGAAAACTATATGGTTGAGAATGATTAAAGTAGTAGCCTTAAGGATAGGAGCATTGTTTTGATAAAGTAAATTCCCAATGGCTGCAACGCTACAATACTAACTGCCCAGCACCATAGTGCTAAGAACACCTTATGTTTAGGAAGCAAGAACAAGAACAAGATGTGAGTGGCATGGGGACGGATTTGTAACCGGAGTTATGGTCATTGGACTTGATGTTAAGCTTTGTTAATTGAAGTTTAAGGTTTGGAAAGTATTTACACAAATGAATTGATGAGTTTCTTTACTACTTTATATAAGGGTATGTGAAAAAAAAAAGTGAGACAAATGATGGGAGAAATATCAATATTGTTATAACGAGTATAAGAAGTTTAAGGATAACCAATGTAAATATACTAAGTTAGATGGTATGGTCCGAATTAAGAACACGAACACCTTGGAAGATCTCAAAATAACGTCCAATGGGGTCAATGAGCTAAAGTGTTATCAGGCATATATTGAACTGTTGAAGTTATGAGTGGCTTTGAAGATAAGCCTTTGGTTGTTTAAGTTCACAATAGAACCCTATTAAAGGAAGTGTTTAAGTGTTTGGAAGTGTATGGAAAGGCATAAGGGAATATACTAGCTTAACTTGCTATAAGAGGTCGAATTTGGATGGCCGTAAGTGGCTTGTGAGTAACCTAACAATGTAAAGGTAAATGTACAGGGGAACTATGATTGATAGATAAGGATAGAACTCTAACAATGAGATAGGGTTCATTGCTTTAGGCATTGAACCGTAAGTTATGGACTTACAACCACTCTGTGAACATTCTAGTGAGATAAATTCAAAAGATTTCTCACAATGAGAAAACCTTAAAGCTCAAAGAGCAAATAGCTATATAGTCAAGTTGGGACTCATGACTGATATGTAACATGAGTATAAAAATATGTTGCAAATATAAGAATGCCTGGAAATGTTGGTTTAAGGCAATGATTATCTTGCCATTAGGTAGACCTAATGAAGTTATGGTCTTGATAAACTTGTAGATGCAAGGCATAAATTGTGAAATATGCTTCCCCCACAAATTCCAATTTATTTTGAGTAATTATCAAGGTAAAGTGTCTGATAAGGGTAGGCAAACGTTGAATTGTGTTTCAAATGTCTAGAGAACGAGGGTGATACGGTTTGATTAAATGATACTACTACTGGTGAAGGAATAGAAATACGCCACAAGAATTGTAGAGATCTACTTAGAAAAGAGATGATGATTTGAGAATTCAAGTACTCATATACAGGCAAAGATTTGGTAATGAGACATGACCTAGAGTTGGAATGCTACAATATGAATTTGGGCTAAGAAAAATCGATCTTTAAGACACATGGTGTCTAAGGATGGTGCCAATTAGCGGTTGGTTTTTGCATGAAAAATAAAACATCTAAATTGGCTTTATGTAATCATCACATGATGGCGAGCATGATTTGATTAAACGTGAGAAGAGATGATTCCAAACTTGATTTGATGGTTATTTCAGTATTACAAGTGGCCTATTGAACTGGTTATGCCTAAGACTACTCGAGTTAAAAAAATTTTGGAAATATATATGATGCATATTGGTACAAAAAAAAAAAACTCATACAAAGTTGGTTATAATTTGATTCGATGATGATATCCTATCAGTGGTTATAACACTAGATAATGACTAAGACAATCTATCGATGATTTTGGCAGTGAATAAGTTGATTATAATGTTGTTAGCTTAAAGGTAAGTGTTTATACTTTTGGTATAAGCTCATCATATTCTATTATATCGTGATCAAACTTGGTGTTTTGATATAGCCTGAGAGGCTTGCCATATGAACTAGCTTAACCATGAGTTAGAAAATGTTAGGTTATTATGAAGTACATAAATATAAAAGTATGACATGAATTTAATATCCTAAAGGGCAATAGAAAATGATGTATCAGTTTTGGTATAGCTCCAATATATAGTTTTGATATATGAAGATTTGGGGAAAAGTTTATAGCTTATGCGTGGAGGAGTGCATTTGAATTCATGTAATTAAAAGTGTAAAATCTACCTTGATTGGCATAAAGCCCATGATTCAAAATAGAGGATTATGGATTTAATTTTCTAAGGTAAAAAGGTCTAAAGAAGTTAATTTCAGAAAGGTCTTAGTAAATGATTCCTTGATTTTAAAGTGCACTTAAGGAAAGATAAAATGTCTAATTGCATCTTCAAATTTGAAAAAAAAAAACTGATGAGGCCATGAGATCTAACGATTGGAGTAAATTTAAGGAATTTCATGTTAGATATGTTGTATGTGATTGATGACGAGCAAATTAGCTATGACATTGGAAATATAAAAATGATTAGTAATCAAGATGAGACTTGGAAAAAAACTTTAAAGAAAAATTTTGAGTAACTTTAACCTTGAGAGGTTGAGTTATTGATTAAAGAGATTGGTTAAGATCATAAGGAGGTATGTGAATGTCATGATTTATTGAAATGCCTCGTGGTATAAGTTAAAATTTATCTAGTGAGCACTCGATCATGAAAGTACTAGAGTTTTATTTTTTGGGAATATGGTTACTAATGGTTACCGGATTTGAATTAACCATGATATGGAATATATATCAAATGAATAAAGAGTGTTTGATCCTTATGTATTATGAAATGTTTAAATGGAATTTGCATGGAAGTATGTAAAACGAAATAGAGGTGGGTTGACGATATAGACCTATAGTCAATGGGGGAAATAAATGCTTGAATGTTGGAAGGTTTGATAAAAGATCAAGATAGAGGAATTGTAGATGGTTAAGTAAACATGCATAATTGATGATTTAAGGATGATTTGATTGAGGTGTGACCAGAATTAATAGCATATTTGAATTCCCATCATAAGATGAAAAATGATATGGTTTTTGTAGTATCCCGTATTTTGATACGATGGCTAATAAAGTTTGCGGATACCAATTGAGGTTGATTACTAAGTTAAAAGGGTAATTCAAAAGTGAACCTGTGAAATGTCGATCTCCATAGACACATAACTAGAAGTAGACGCGATAATGAGGATCGGGGGTAATTTCGTAATTTTTCTTGGTAAACTCCTACTAGTGGGTTTCTTTTTTTTATGCTATTAAGGTCTAAATAGACCTAAAGAATGAATAACTGATGTTTATGATGGTAAATAAATGAGGAAGATAAAAATAATGATAATTTCCACGGTAGGGGTAAAATGGTCATTTCGCATCTCGGGTCTAAATTTTTAAGTTTAGTGAACCCGAGTACCTTTAGACTATTATGGACTTTGTTTTGGTGTCAAAAGAGCAAAAAAGTTGCACAAAGGACGGGAGGAAGACAAAACCACCATGTTAAGGGCATTTTGGTAATTTCGATGGAAATTTAGATTAACTTGAAGCATAAATATCTGAGCTCCAGTAGCTTCTCCTTCTTTTTCTTCCTCCCCTTTCACGTTCCTTTTATCCTCCATGGAAGCTTGCTTTGCAACTTCCATAACTTTTTCTCTCTAGATCCAATTTTCATGCTTTTGTGCACTTTTTCATAAAACCTTTGTGGTCTTTCACTCTCCCACCTTAAAACCCTCAAAAGTCTTTGTTCATCAATTTCTCTCACTAGTTGAAAGTTTTAGAGAGAGAAAAAGTGACTTGCCATAGTAGCTTGAAAGCTTTTGAAAAGGAATTCAACTACAAAAAGCCACCAAGGTGAGTAATGAATTAGGTAAAATTTTCAAGTTGTTGATAATGGTTGATGATTGGAATGGTGAGTTAATCTATTGTTGAGATTGTTATTCAATTTTAAGGTGACTAGGGTAATGAAAAAAATATCCACCTAATGGTGATTGAAAGCTAGTTAGAAATGACTAGCTGAACTTCAGTTAAGAAATAGCTTTTAGAATTTTATTAATGGCAATTTGGGTTGGTTGTGATGTTGTGTGTGTATAGGTTCCAACAAGGCCTCACTTGCCCATTTGAACCATTAGTGGAGGTTGGAGTCGATTAGAGGTTCAACAATACCGGAGAGTGAACATTCATTTCAAAATGGTTTTGGGAATGTGAATGTATTTGCACAAGACCTTTGAATGATTTTATCCAAATTTTTTTCTTAAAACGGGTGCCTTGAGAACAAGCCCTTGATAAATTGTTTCTATGTTGTGACATGTGGCTGTTATGGATTCTTGTATTACTACATTGTGTTTATATATATATATATATGTTATGCATTGATGGTGGATATTGTGTGATAATGATAACCGTGCTGTGCACGATGTGGGGGGATGCACATGCCGGTGATGACGGTGGTGAGGGAGTTGGATGATGAGAGTGCTCATGTGCACAATGTGGGGAGATGCACACGTTGGCACTAACTGTGCACAATGTGAGGGGATGCACACGATGACCCCTACTATGTGCACGATGTGGGGGGATGCACATGAGTCAGATGAGACGATGGTGGTATTGGTGTTTATCTATGTATATATGTGTATATATGTTTATGGAATAAAAGCTCATAAATATGGTATATGATTGTAATGCATGTGAAAATTTGGCATGTTGAAATTGGCATGATGAATCTTGAGAATTTCCCATTTTCTTGAAAATTGATTTTTATTGCAACACTAAATGGATTTTTAGTGCAAAGAAGGTCCTTTTTACACTTAGGTGCCCTGCTTCTCGCTCCAATGAGAAACATTCTATTTTGGCAGCCAACAACTCGCTGCAGAGAGAATAAATCTCACTGCAACGAGAAACTCTCGGGTTCTAATGCAATACTTTCACTTCAATGAAAATTTTGACCACTTTCCCGTCTGAACTGGGAAAAGTGGTAAACATAAAAGTTGTAGCCCTGCCTCTTAGCTTTCTAATGATTGAAAAATCAGGTCAATTGGATTCTTTAACGGGAGATATTCTAGAAAAACTAAAACACATGCAAACTAACACTATTTCTCACTACAACGAGAAACTTGCTGCCATGCTTGCTACCTTGCTTGATTTTGACATATTTTTCACTCATTTAACTTCATGGATTGATCTTGGGTTTTTGTAACACCATGAGGTTATTAATCAAATTTTGAAATGAAGGGTTTTGGTGAGAAACTAAATCAATTGCATTGTTTTTGAAACAAGTGCATCATGATTTCCAAATTCTTCCTATTGATTACTTGTTCCCTTCTTATGTTCACTCACTGAGTTTTATACTCACATTTTTAAACTTCATATTTTCAGATTTGGAGGTAGTTTTGACCTAGATTGAGTTGTCCACATATGCTTGCCTTCTTGGTAAGGTACTATGGCATCTCAGTAGCTGTACCTTCACCCACGGTCACTCCACTAACGGTCAAGAGTCTTATGCTTGTGTACATGTATATGTAATGAAGATCACTAAGATTCATGCTAAAAATCAAATATGTATATTTGATTACTGATGCCTTTGTAAGGTGGCAAATGAGTGATACTATGTTAGCATAATATAAATGTGAATATTGGATTGCCATAAAACGTTACTGAAATATTTAAAATTGAGAATTGAAATATGTGGTTTTAGAAATGACGGTTGAGAATGATGATTGGGATTGCATAAAAAGGCTTGCTTAGGCTTAGTGGGCTATGCCCATTAGGCCTATTCGTCGGTCATGGTCCGAAATTTGGGCTGTGACAAAAGTGGTATCAGAGCCAGGTTTAGTCAATCCTAGGGATTTTCGTGTCAATCAATGGAGTTGTCGGAGTTAATGTAGAGTCTTGTCTATGGTTTGTGACTACAGCACAAGTCATAGACAAGAAGCTATATGAACTCCTATTCCAAGTAACCTACCCTTTTGCTATTGTCATGTAAAGGGCGTAAATGGTATCGCTGCTCGGCTTTGAGATGCCACCCGAGACACAAACCATTATTGGAAAGATTTTTAAGCAAATGCTCTTAATGAAAGGTCAACATAATGATATATTCCTCCAACTAAGGATGGAGGAAGGTGGAGCTAGACTGTTAGGTCCATAATAATTTATTCATTTGGTGGAATTATGATTCGAACCCATGGTTATCAAGAAAAAAAATTAATTAAAAATTTAGAGACTATGGATTGTATTTGAGGTCAATATAGGGAGGACGTACGATAATGGTAATAAGAGTAGTATTTGACTGGAATGAATAGTGAATGTTATGACTCGCTTGAGGTTTATAAATTTAAATATCGAGGAAAGTGTAAACCAACGTTTATGTGCATGGAGGTAAGTGCACTATGTTAATTGAGCTTGACATGCCCTATAGAAATGGTATGGGCTTTTGAAATATTTTATAAGCGTATAAGTGTTGAATATGTGTATAGTAACTTAAATGAGGTTGGTTTTGATTATAATTAAGTAACTGTGAGATTCCAAGGCTTAAATTGAATTATTGTGGTTTATGGTTATAATTGCATGAATTAGCTCAAGGGTGAAAATCACTGATTATTATAATTGATGTATGGTCATGAAGTAAAAGGCTAGTAGATGATCTACTTTAAGGATGAGCTTGAATTTTGCTATGCTTAGTGTGGAGCCAAAGGATTAAAGGACTAGATGTGGATTTAGTAGTTCAAAATTAAATGACATGGAAATGACAAATTTAGTCTAAGTGCCATATGGAGTTCTATGTGAAGATCGATATATAAATTGCTTTAAAGGTCAATTTAAAAATATGTTTGATTCAATATGCAACCTATGATGTAATTGATTAGTCTTGAATGTGATTTCTCCAAAGGTAAAGAACTTAGAACATGTGGATTTTCGGATATGCTCCAAGAGGAAGCTTCTGCATCCTAAGCTTAAGAAAATTTGATCTTATGACTGCAAAGGCAAGATATAAAAAAAAATTAAAAATTAAGTGAATTGTTTATCTTATGGATGTAATTGGTTAAGAATTGATGAGTAAAGTCAAGATCTTAACACTAAGTGGTGTACAATTTGATATATGTGTATCTAAGAGTAAATTTGGAGATCATTGCTTAATCAATTTGCACTGAATGTTGTGGTAAAAGTATATGAATGCTAGTAGTGAAGTATGCCCAAAGTGAGATATGTTGAGACTAATGTTTTGTCACGACCCAATTTCCCGGGCCATGATCGACGCATGAGCTCAATGAGCATAGCTCACTAAGCCCAAGCAAGCCTATCCATTTACCTTTGCTTAACAAATTTATCATATCATGCATACACACACACACCTTTTTCCGGGTGTGAACATAGCCAAAACACAATTGCATTATCGATAATAATATACATGCACTATACCAGTCATGTATTTAGCAATTTACATTGCATACACATATTCACATTGTTAGATTGTATTCACAATACAAAAGGACCCATGACTTTCAGCGGAGACATTTACAATAAAAGGGATTACTATTGAATGCCAGACACATACCCAGGAGATGCACTACGAGGACTCCTCGATCTAGGGTCCAACAGTCACCTGACCTGAAAACATGAATTTTTATAAAACGTGAGTAAAAAACTAAGTGAGTGAATAAGAAGGGAACAAGCATACCATAAGGAATGTTTATCGAAATCGTGATGCATTCATTTTCTCAAAACCATGCAATTGTTTTAGCTCCTTTAAACCCCTCATGTAAACCCCACATGAGTAAATCACTTTACAAAAATCCATACTCAACTATGGTACCAAAGAAATGGGAAATATGGCAAAAACCCACAAGTTAGCAAAATGGACAGAAAGTTTCTCACTACAGCGAGAACTAGAACATCAAGGAAAAAGTCTCATTTTTCCCTTAAAACAAGTCATCCTGCTAAAATAACAATAGCAACATGTAACACATGTAAACTTCCAAATTTCAACAAAACAAATGCTTACATATTTGCATTTACAACCATATACCCATCATCAACATGCACACCATCCCATCATCATCATCATGCACACCATCCCATCATCATCATCTCATATGCAACGACTTATGCACATATAGCCGAGTCAACAACGGCTTATGTGCACTCCCACTCACACATAGTTGGGTCAGCAACGGCTTATGTGCACTCCTCCTCGCACATAGCCAGGTTAGCAACGGCTTATGTGCACTCCTACTCGCACATAGCCAGGTCCAAATCAACATGCAAAGAAGCATCCAATGCATATCATGCATTTTATCATATTGTGATAACACATAAACTATTGTATAGCACATTTTCACAATATAAAATCATTTTACTAAAAGCTTGTTCCCAAGGTACATTTTCTAAGACAAGTTGGATAGAATATTTCATATTCCCCAAAACAAGTTTGAAATGCAAGTCCACTCATCGGTATTAGGAGTAGAAATACTCCTATTTTCAGTCCGCGGGTACAATCCTTTACCCGTATCCAATGGCTCACCACCTAGCCATAATCCATGACACATATTCCAATTAAATTGTGTCTAACAGTCATAAGCTATTTCAGGCTCGATATATATATGATATGAAATGAAAAATGCACGGGTAGCCATCTAGACCCGGTACAAATATAACTGGATTCCGTGCCCCTCTAATAGGCTAGTCCACAGAACCCGCCTACTGCAGCAAGCTAAACCCACCATACAATAAAATTTGTAATAGCATGACATGGCAATTATTTTATTTTACAGCCTCTCTAGGCAAATCAATAATTCATGCATTTTCAGCACATTTAGCAATTCAACCATTCATGCCAATATTGCCATAAGCCAATAAATTAAAACCATAAATTTACAACATATCAAGTGGTCTCCAATTACTCTATTTTCAAAGTCATCATTCAATTTCAAGACAGTTTATAAAATCATTTCATTTAAACACATTTTCCATAAAATTCACAAAATCGAATAAAAAGACCACTTTAGATAATTAAAATGATGATAAGGTTACTCACTTCACAATAGCAGGATTTCTACATTGCTATTAATTCGTACACGTATAATTATTCCTATTTTCCAGTCACATACTTCGTTCGGCACGCTTCCACATCAAACTTTCCTAGATACAATTTAAACCCAATGTACTTAGCGCATCAATTCCACTTCTCTTTCTCATTCTATCATAATCCATTCACCTAATTCACATCTTAATACATTTTTACTAAATTTTATTTGCATTCTTCGCTCACGTAATTCTTTGGATTATTAACAACGGTAACTTATTTATGGTATCAAGTGCCTATTTCAACCTTCTAAGTAACTTAAATTTACTTCATATCACCAAATAACCAATGTATAATTAAATAAAATGAGTAGCCTCTAAACAGTCCAATTTCACAATAAGCCATCGAGAAGAGTAAAGAAATTTTACCCAATTAGGCTAGGTTGGCCCAAGTCTCCACGTTCCTTTTCTTTTGGACTTTTCTTCCTTTGTTGTTTTTCGACCTTTTTTCATGGAGTCTTCCCATCTCTTTCTAATTGGGCCATCCCCATTCTTTCCTTCTTGGGTCATGTCCATTTATATGCATATATGTAGATATATATATATATATATATTTTCTTTTCTTTTCTTTTCTTTCTCTTTTTCTCTTCCTCCTCTCTCTCGCCAATTAGCTGCTCCTTGCTTGTCTTATTTTTTCCTTTCTCACGTACAAAAGTTGTCCACAACTTCCTTCTCTTTCTCCCTTTCACCGCTGGCAACAACTTCTTATTCTTTTAACCAAGAAATTTTCAGCAGCTGGAGCTGCTCATATGCACATCAAAATCAACAGCCAAGCTGCTCTATTTCTTCTCAAAATCAGCAGCTAAGCTGCTCTGTTCTCCCTCCAAAAATCAGCAGCCAAAGCTACAAAAATTAGGAACCAAAATCGCACCTTTTAGCCTTTAAAATCAGTAAACAAAACTGCACTTTTAAGCCTTTAAAATCAGTAAACAAAACTGCACCTTTCAGCCTTCAAAATCAGCAGTTAAAGCCTCAAAAATCAGTAGCCAAAGCTGTTCATTCTTTCCTCAAAATCAGTTCTTTCCTCCTCCAAAATTTGCAGCAAAATCGCCCCTCTCAACTCAGCTTTTTCAGCCTTTCTTTTCTTTCTTTCTTCTCTCTCACCATGTGGCTACTTCTCTCTTTTTTCTTTCCTTTGTTCTTTTGTTTTTCTTTTGTTCTCCCTCACAACCAACTCTCTCCCTTCTTCTTTACTTTGTTATTTACTTATTTTTTGTTTCATGAATCTTCCAATTTGGCCGGCCCCCCCATCTTTCTTTCCTTTTTCATTTTTAATCCACATGGCTGGCCTCATTCCATCAAATAAATTAAAGAGTTTTTTGACTCTTTTTATTGACCACATGGGCGGTTGCCCATGTTGGTCTTCTTTTATATATATATATATATATATTATACTTATATTATTATTTCACTATTTGTTTATTTTATTTCTTCCATTAATTCCACTACATAATCCTTCAATCTTTATATTTTAAATTCGATCCTTTTAATACATCTAAAAATTTGAATTTTCATCTATCTTCTTTCGTCTGAACATGCACCAAAATATCAGAATTACACTTTAACGTGGTATTACCATAATATTTAAATATTTACTTATCTGTGTTAGCTCGACTTAGCAAAACACGAGTGTTTGACTTTCATCGCTCATTTCTAAAAATTTATTTGTATTTCTTCTCCCCCACTTGGATCAACTATATGATCCTTTTCCATGACTGATTTTGATTTCGACATCCGGTTAAATATTAATATTTTAATATTATTTTATTCTAAAAATTTTTTTTTGTCTCCTTGGTACATAAAATACCTTATTATGCCTCAATTGATTTGCGAATCACCTTTTATCTCACAAATTCTCTTTTAATAAAAATATTATTATTTTATTGTTATTTCCTCGCGTGCGGAATATTTTATCCTAAACTATTCCTTTAATCTTTCATCACTTTTAAACATTATAATTGATCTCAATTTGCATCCGATCAACTTTATTAATCACTGTTTCAAAATATGGGGTATCACATATTGAAATGCCTTGTGGTATAAGTTGAGATTTATCTAGTGAGCACTCAATCATGAAAGTATTGGATTTTGTTTTTGGGAATATGGTGACTAATGGTTAATAGATTTGAATCATCTTTGATATTAAAAAAAAAATAGATGAAATGAATATAGAGCGTTTGATCCTTATGTATTGTGAAATGCTTAAATGGAATTTGTATGGGAGAATGAAAAATGAAATAGAGATTGGTTGACAAATTAGACCCATAGTTAATGGTGGAATAAATGCTAGAAGGTTGGAAGGTTTGATAAAAGATCAAGGTAGAGGAATTATGGATGGTTAGGTAAACATGCATGACTGATGATTTAAGGATGATTTGATTGAGGTGTGACCAGAATTAATAGCATATTTGAATTCTCTTCATAAGATAAAGAATGATATTATTTTGATCCAACAAGAGTAGTACACATAACTTATACTATGACAGTGTCAAGTTTTCTATAAGATTGGAAATCAATATGATGCATAAATCAAGGTTCTATGTTAAGAATGCCCGACGAAAGTGATGTGGTAGAACTTTAGAACTTTGATTATTCACCTTACGTCGATTTGAATTCGAGGACGAATTCATTTTAAGTGGGGCAGACTGTAGTACCCCGTATTTTGATACGGTGGCTAATAAAGTTTACGGATACCAATTGAGGTTGATTACTAAGTTAAAAGGGTAATTCAGAAGTGAACCTGTGAAATCTCGATCTCCATAGACACATAACTAGAAGTAGATGCTATAATGCAAACTAGGGGTAATTTCATAATTTCTCTTGGCGAGCTCCTACGAGTGGGTTTTTTTTTTTTTTTTATGCTATTAAGGTCTAAATAGGCCTAAGGAATGAATAAATGATGTTTATGATGGTAAATAAATGAGGAAGATAAAAATAATAATAATTTCCACAATAGGGGTAAAATGGTCATTTTGCACCTCGGGTATAAATTTTTAAGTTACATGAACCCGAGTACCTTTAGACTATTATGGACTTTGTTTCGCTATCAAAAGAGCAAATAGGTTGCACAAAGGATGGGAGGAAGACAAACCCACCATGTTAAGGTCATTTTGGTAATTTTGGTGAAAATTTGGATTAACTTGAAGCATAAATATCTGAGCTCCATCAGCTTCTCCTTCTTCTTCTTGCTCCCCTTTCACGTTCCTTTTATCCTCCATGGAAGCTTGCTTTGCAACTTCCATAACTTTCTCTCTCTAGCTCTAATTTTCATGCTTTTGTGCACTTTTTCATAAAACCTTTGTGCTCTTTCACTCTCCCACCTTAAAACCCTCAAAAGTCTTTGTTCATCACTTTTTCTCACTAATTGAAAGTTTTAGAGAGAGAAAGAGAGACTTGCCATAGTAGCTTGGAAGCTTTTGAAAAGGAGTTCAACTACAAAAAACCACCAAGGTAAGTAATGAATTAGGTTAAATTTTAAAGTTGTTGATAATGGTTGATGATTAGAGTGGTGAGTTAATCTATTGTTGAGATTGTTATTCATTTTTAAGGTGACTAGAATAGTGAAATAAATAGCCACCTAATGGTGATTGAAAGCTAGTTAGGAATAACTAGCTGAACTTCAGTTAAGAAATAGCTTTTAGAATTTTATTAATGCCAATTTAGGTTGTTTGTGATGTTTTATATGTATAGGTTCCAATAAGGCCTCACCTGCCCATTTGAACCATTAGTGGAGGTTAGAGTCGATTAGAGGTTTAACAATACCGGTGAGTGAACTTGCATTTCAAAATGGTTTTGAGAATGTGAATGTATTTGCACAAGACCTTTGAATGATTTTATCCAAATTTTTTTCTTAAAACGCGTGCCTTGGGAACAAGCCCTTGATAAATTGTTTCTATGTTGTGACATGTGGCTGTTATGGATTCTTGTATTACTACATTGTGTTAGTATATATATATATATATGTATGCTATGCATTGATGGTGGATATTGTGTGATAATGATAAACGTTCGTGTGCATGATGTGGGGGGATGCACATGCCGGTGATGACGGTGATGAGGGAGTTGGATGATGAGAGTGCCCGTGTGCACAATGTGGGGGGATGCACACGATGGCACTGACTGTGCATGATGTGGGGGCATGCACACGATGACTCCTGCTATGTGCACGCTGTAGGGGGATGTACATGAGTCAGATGAGACGATGGTGGCATTGGTGTTTATCTATGTGTATATGTGTATATACGTTTATGGAATAAAAGCTCATAAATATGGTATATGATTGTAATGCATGTGAAAATTTGGCATGTTGAAATTGGCATGATGAATCTTGAGAATTTCCCATTTTCTTGCAAATTGATTTTTATTGCAACACCAAATGGATTTTTAGTGCAAAGGAGGTCCTTTTTACACTTAGGTGCCCTGCTTCTTGCTGCAGCAAGAAAGCATTCTTGCTACACCGAGAAACATTCTGTTTTGGCAGACAACAACTCGCTGCAGCGAGAATAAATCTAGCTGCAGCGAGAAACTCTCGAGTTTTGATGCAGTGCTTTCACTTTGATGAAGATTTTGACCACATTCGTTTCCGAACTAGGAAAAGTGGTAAACATCAAAGTTGTATCCCTGCCTCTTAGCATTCTAATGGTTTAAAAATCAGGTCAATTGGACTTCTGTAGAGGGAGATATTCTAGAAAAACTAAAATGTATGTAAACTGACACTATTTCTCACTACAGCGAGAAACTTTCTGTTTTGGCCTCCTGAATCTTGCTGCAACGAGAATGAACTTTGCTACCTTGAGTGATTTTGACATTTTTCACTCATTTAACTTCATGGATTGATCTTGGGTTTTTGCACCATCATGAGGTTATTGATCAAAGTTTGAAATGAGGGGTTTTTAGTAAGAAACTAAATCAATTGCATTGTTTTTGAAACAAGTGCATCATGATTTCCAAATTCTTCCTATTGATTGCTTGTTCCCTTCTTATGTTCACTCACTGAGTTTTATACTCATATTTTTAAACTTCATGTTTTCAAATTTGGAGGCAGTTGGGACCTAGATTGAGTTGTCCACATATGCTCACCTTCTTGGTAGGTACTATGGCATCTCAATAGCTATACCCTCACCCACGGTCACTCCGCTGATGGTTAAGAGTCTTATGCTTGTGTACATGTATAAGTAATGAAGACCACTAAGATTCATGTTAAAAATCAATTATGTATATTTGATTACTGATACCATTGTAAGGTGACAAATGAGTGATATTATGTTAGCATAATACAAATGTGAATATTGGATTGCCATAAAACGTTACTGAAATATTTAAAATTGAGAATTGAAATATGTGGTTTTAGAAATGACGGTTGAGAATGATGATTGGGATTGCATAAAAAGGCTTGCTTGGGCTTAGTGGGCTATGCCCATTAGGCCTATGCGCCGATCATGGTCTGAAATTTGGGCTGTGGCAGTTTTGATGCAACAAGAGTAGTACACATAATTATATATTATGACATTGTCGAGTTTTCTTATAAAGATTGGAAGTTGATATGAGGCATAAGCCAAGATCTTTTGTTAAGAATGACCAACGGAAGTGATGTAAAAGAATTTTAGAACTTTAATTGTTCACCCTACGTCGATTTGAATTCGAGGACGAATTCATTTTAAGTGGGGGAGACTGTAGTACCCCATACCTTGATAGGGTGGCTAACAATGCTAGTTTTATGATATTTATATTTATTTTATGTTGTTATAGAAGTAGGACCAAAAATAATTTCAATTGGCGAAAAAAGGTGCACAATGAACTGTTGCTCTATTTACATATGTTTTTGTTTTTGAAATATATCTCCCACTACACAAGTCCAAATGACATGATTTTTGAACCATTAGAAAGCTTAGAGGAAGTTCTGTCGAGAAAGTGGTCAAAATCTTTGTTGAAGTGAAAGTACTGTGCCAAAGGAATAGAATTTGGTAGAACATTTGAGGTCCATGACGTTGGAAATTGAGAGCCGCGGCCCTCACTGTAATTTCCATAAATAACAAGTTTATGGGACTTTTGAAGCTAAGGCTTTTGGGGGGCTATTTAAGGGACCTTTTTCAGAGGATTTTGGACCTTTTCCCAATGTTAAAAGAGTAAAAAGATTGCACAAGAAAAGGAGGAAGACAAGTGGCCTTGTTAAAGGCATTATTATAATTACATGAGAAATTAGATAAGCTTTAACTATAAAGATCTCATCTTTTCCAGCAGCTTCTACATTTCTGCAACAACTTCTTATTCTTCCTCCTCCCATCTCACGTTTCTCTCTTCTTGCATGAAAGCTTCTCTCAAGCTTCCATAACTCTCTCAAACTAACCTTAATTTTCATGCTTTACACACCATGTTGTAGAGTTTTTCATACTCTTTTACTCCTTCACCTTAAACAAACCCTTAAAAGTCTTTCTTCAATACTTTCTCTCACCAGATGAACTTTGTAGAGAGAGAAAGAGAGGTTTCATGTTAGCTTGAGGACTCTTGGGAAGAAATTTCATTACAATCACCAAGGTAAGTGATGAATTAGGACTGATTTTAAGTTGTTGATGATGGCTAGTAATTAGAGTTATGAGTTGTAATATTTGCTGAAATTGTTTATCTATTTCTATTGTTACTAAAGTAGAGAAACGAAATAGCCAATCAAATGGTAATTGGAAGATGATAGGAAGGGTTATTGAAGCTTGATTTGGGAATAAGCTTTTAGAGTGATATTAATGTAAATTGGATTGGCTATGATGTTTTTGTGCGTGATAGGTTCCAACAAGGCCCCTCAGCTCCATTTGGACCATTAGGGAGGTTAGAGTGGATTTAAAGGTTCAACAAATACCGGTGAGTCAACTTGCATTAAAATGTTTTGGGATATACACATTTATGTTTGATTGAATTTCTTAAAACGTTTTATTGGTTTTTCTTCAAAAACTCACACGAGAACAAGCTCTTATGAAATGTTTTTATGTTATGAAATGGATAGTGAGATGAATCCATGTGTTTCTATATAATATCGATATATATATATATATACTATGTCATAAACGGTACATTGTGTGACAAAATGCAACCGTGCATGTGTGGGGTGAGTGTGCACCTGCCGGTGATGATGGTGGTGAGGGAGATGGATGGTGATATTGCCCGTGTGCACGATGTGGGGGGATGCACAAGATGGCATTAGCTATGCACGGTGTGGGGGGATGCATAAAGCTACGATTTTGCTTGTGCATGATGTGAGGGGATACACACGATGACTTCGGCTATCCGCACGATGTGGGGGGATGCACATGAGCTGGGGTGTCCGGCTATGTGCACGATATGGGGGGGATGCACATGAGCTGCGTGAGATGGGGTGTCCGACTATGTGCACGATGTGGGGGGATGCACATGAGCTGCGTGAGATGTGGTGTCCGACTATGTGCACGATGTGGGGGGATGCACATGAGTTGGGTGAGATGGTGGTGTATGTGCTTATATATATATATATATATTTACTATATAGAGTTGTTTGTATTTAATATGTGATTGCATTGACTGTTGAAAACTTGAGATTGTCAATGTGTTCAATTTAATGTGCAATGTGGCGTGAGTGGATTTTTTCGGTGGCAGTGAAATGCACATGAGTTGGGTGAGATGGTGGTGTATGTGCTTATATATATATATTTACTATATAGAGCTATTTGTATTTAATATGTGATTGCATTGACTGTTGAAAACTTGAGATTGTCAATGTGTTCAATTTAATGTGCAATGTGGCATGAGTGGATTTTTTCGGTGGCAGTGAAATGCACATGAGTTGGGTGAGATGGTGGTGTATGTGCTTATATATATATATTTACTATACAGAGCTGTTTGTATTTAATATGTGATTGCATTGACTGTTGAAAACTTGAGATTGTCAATGTGTTCAATTTAATGTGCAATGTGGCATGAGTGGATTTTTTCGGTGGCAGTGAAAGCCCCTTGGATTTTATCCGGCCAGAATTTCGTTGCAGCGAGAATGCCTTTTCGTTATAGTGAGGGTCAATCTATTATGCTTGACTTGCTTGAACTCTACTAAAATTTTTACTTCTTAACTTCTTTGTTGTTCATGAGTCTTTCGTCATTAAGTGACTAAATGACCAAGGGTTTGAATGAAGGGTTTTTAAATAGAAATAAACTAAATTGCATTGTTTTGAACTTAAGTGCATCATGATTTCTAAACTTTCCTTAACGTTGCTTGTTCCCTTCCTATGTTCACTCACTGAGTTTATACTTACATTTTTAAACTTCATATTTTAGGTTCTCTGAGTTAAAGGTGACTGGATCCTAGGACCAGGTGCTCCTCCCTATCCATTGCTCGGTAGATTTTTCATGATACTAAATGTTAGCACCCACGCCTAGAGTCACTCCGCTGATGGTCAGAGTCTTTGAATGTGTACATGTAAACTGGATGTAACTTGCTAAGAATCGTTTGGCAAATTATTTATGTATATTCCAATTAATGAATACCATTATGAGTATATACCTAGATTTTATGAATTGATTTCAATGAAATTATTATTGGAACATTATGATTTATAGATCTTAAAAAGGGAGTACGGATGATACATGGACTAATGTACGGGTTCATACAGGAAGGCTTGCTAGGGCCTAGTGGGCTATGCCTATTAGGTCCTTGCGCCGGTCATGGCCAAGAAATTGGGCTGTGACACTTTCATTCATCCTTTAATTTACCTTTTATCTTGAATCTATCCCCAATTTGAAGTAACATTTGTTAAGAGCCAAAAAGTACTATTCACCCCCCCTCTAGCACATTTATTTGAGACCAACACTATTCTGCCAAGGTAAGTATTGCATTGTGATTTTACGACATTATTTTTACAAGGCACAAATATCTTAGTTGTAATTTGGCTTTACAAGATTATCATTTAATATTCTGGTTTTATTATTCAAATGATCTGCTTTAAGCTTGTTTCTCATCTATGCCTTGCTCACGGAGCCGATGATCACTGAGTTTATGAGACTCACCCTCTTATCTCCTTTTTGCAGATAGTGATTGGCCTAGCATGCATTCATAGACATTTATAGTCCACTGCGAATAGGTAAAGGCATCTCATAGTACTTTATTCTGAGTTGCTCTGCTGCTAGAGGTCGAGTCGTTCATAGCATGATGTATTTGTAGTTAGTGTCAATGTAAATGTGCAGTTAGATACTATAGACTTTAATGTATTCTTACGATTATGGTGAATAAAGGATAAGATGGCTTATTACAATTTATGTTCAATTGTTATGACAAAAAGTTATATGGTTCAAAGTAAGTTCATAGATTGATGGCATGAATATGAAGTAATATGTCATGACCCGAAACCTCCCTTGGGCCCATGACAACCGCCGCGAAGTCTTGATAAACTTTCATTACCCGGTATATCCACCGAAACCTCGCAAGGCTCTTGCATCAGTTTTCCACCTCCCTTGTGAGCAATAGTTACTAAATATCGATTTTTAAGAGAATAGAAACTATTTTAGATTGAAAACAATCAAAATAAAATTTTCGCCACACAAGGGTATTTTGGTCATTTTTATCAAAAAAATTTTGAAACCTGATAAAAATACAACGTATGGTAGAAAATATCCACTGCCGATTTAAAATAAATTTTTGTAATCTAAATCATCCATTTAGAGTGAAAAGTTGGCTAATTAAACTAAATAAAAATATTTGATAATATATTTCATTTTCTTGTAAAACAATTTTTATAGAACTATACATAAATAATTTTTGTAGCGTGAGAATAAAATAAATTCATACATACAATAATTTACAAAGTTATAATGTACAATAATAATTACAATGACAAGTGGCCCACAACTACACCAAGTGTTGGTGATAGTAACCGACTGTCTGTGAGATAGAGATGTCAATTGGAATCCTCGACAAAATAAGGTATCTACAAGCTACCACAGGCCTGAAATGTTTGGAAAGGAGGTGGGTGAGATTTTGCAATCCCAATGAGTAAACAGACATTATCATAAATATCTAAAGGCGAGTAAAATGGAGGCAAGTTTAAACAACAAATCACAAACCGTTTCATAAGGTTTTCAATTTCTTTCTTAAACCATAAAACATTTGTAATTTACCAAAACAGTTGTCAAGGCTTATAACCTTTATTAAAACATGGCTCAAGCCAAAATCTAGTCCTCGAGGATACCTAGGCCGAGGCATCTAACCGAGTCCGCCAAGGTTGTTAAGATATTTATATGTTAAACACATTCTAGTTTTGAAAACAAGCCGTTCCTTGGCGTTGGCCGAGTTACACATTCACGTGGGGGTTCGACGTGAAGTGAACTCTAACACTACCCCGGGAGTTACCCTCCTAGCCTCTACAACTGGAGTAACTATGAAACCGGGTTTACCGTGCCCCTCTAATAGGCAGTCCACGAAAACCCGTCACTGCAGTGACTAAACCCACTAATTTTAATAAAATTTCGACAGTATAACGTGGCTTTTATTTATTTATCCGGTCTGCATAGTAAAAGACAGCTTACATTCTATTCCCAATGCAATTATAAACTATAGCCACATATACTCATATATCATAAGCCATTCATAAGAAAATATATTTTTCAAGACCATTGGTAGCCTCCAATTACTCAATTTCATAATCAACACAATATATTTTTATTTGTCACATTTATTTCTAAAACATCAAAAATCTCGTTTTAATCTCATTTTTGTTTCATAAAATACATAAAGAGAATTTAGAAATAAACTCTAGATAATTTACAATAATAATAGGTTTACTCACCGTTTGCACAGATGAAATGCTTCCTAGGTGCCCCGATCACTGTTGGTCAGGTACCACTTCCTTGCCTTTACTGGAAGGCTCTCCTCCTAGACACATTGTAAAATTTACCCAATTCACCACATTGATGCTAAATCACTATATAATTGACTTAAATCCTATACCAATGCATGGTATGAAATGCAATAGCCTAAAACGGCTTAAATGCGATATTAACCTATTTTTGACACTTTACCTGATAAATTGCTAATGCTCTCCATTTTAGCTCTAAATCGTCCCATTCTCTCTCCAACATTTCTAACCATTAAATATCAGCCAATAACCTTCTAAAATCACCAAAATCAGTTCACTTTCCTCCTTGGAAAATTCGGCCAAAAATGGGACATTAACTCGGTAAATTTTCTACTTTGTTTTTCTATCACATTTAACCATTTTTCATCATTTTCTCTTCATTTCTCTTAGAATAAAAATCAGATCATCATCATTGTGCCTCATTGCAGATTCGGCCAAGGGTGGGTATTGTGAAAATTTAATGCTTTCTTGCCCAATTTAATTTCTAAACACATTTAACTAACTAAAACTATCAATTTAACTAAAAATCAAAACCTAAAAATTTCAATTTCTCCCCCCTTGAAATTCGGCCAGCCCTTGATGTTACTTTTAGATCTCTCTCCTCAAGCATGCTAAATGGAAACAAAGGCATAGGAAAGATAGAAATCAAGCTAAAGTCGAAAAATCTTACTGTTAGACGCGTAAACGGGCGAAAAACGCAAAGTCCCCTTTGAATTTTCTTGTTTCTCTTTGGTTTTTCTTTTTTTCTTTCTTTCCTCTCTATTTTCTCTATTGTTCTCCCTTATGGCCGGCCATCACTTAAAATGGGGTTTAAATGGGCTGACTTTTCATTAAAAAGTGTCTTGTGTCACTTTCTCATTGGCCCATTTTTAAAATTTCATCCATTTGTTTCCAAATTTTCACCATACACTTGTCCCACATATCCATAGCTTAGATAAAATTCTCAGACTTATCCAAAGTCTTGGTGGAGTAATTTTTGAAATTTACACTTTTACCCCCGTAAAAGTGAAAAATTACATTTTTGCCCAAAAAACTGAAAAATTGCCCATAGACATATTTTTCATCCCTTATACTCATACCATTCCCCAATTTGTCAAATTTGATCTAAATTCTCTCAAAATCTCAAATTTTGTCCACGGATGGTAAAATTATGATTTTGTCCCTAAACATCAAAATTTCCAATTTTACCGCAAATGAACCCTCTAACTCCGAACAATCATTTTTAGTCATTCCTAGACTATAAAATATTAAATTTCATCCTACAATTCCTATTTGAACTAGTTCGAGGTTAAATCAACTCAAGTGTATCGTTAGGTATGATACCGGGTTTCGTCTATTCTTAGGTGCTTTCCTAGCATAATAACATGCTATTCAGTGCATATATGTCATGACATGTGTTTATAGGGTCGGATTTTATATAATAACTAAAGTTTCAATTTAGGCTTGTTCGGGACATGGCGGGTTCTCCCACGAGACTTGAACGCCGATAGCGATCGAGGGGTGGTCGTTACAATGATGAAAATTGAGCATGCTTGAGCATATTAGAGACATGATTCTTTAAACAAGCATTTAAAATTTTTAGCACTTGTGAACAAATAAGTAATAATAGCCAAAATTTGAGTTCACATGTTTTTCTTGAAAAATCTTTGATCATACATGTCCAAAATGATGTTCCAAATATGGTTGTAATGAAATTCTAAATTGTTCTCACACAAATCTATGTTTTGAGGTCATTGTTTCTTGGAACATTACATGTTTTGCATTTTTTTTCTAGCTTTTCAATGTGCAAGGATCAAGCATAGTCGACTCCTAAGCATAGCTAGTCAACTATTAGAGAACAAAATGTAAACAATGTTGCTGGAATTATAAATAATCGACCCCTAGAGATATGTAGTTGACTTTAGAGTGCTTTAAAGCCAAAATGGACTATTTTTAAGTTCCAAAATGTCTTTTTACTTCACTTCTTGTCCATTACAATTTTTTCCTCTCTGAATTTCCTTTTCAAAGATGATTCTTGACTTTTAAAAACATGCATTATCAATATTCTCATGATCATTTGGTACAAGTACATGTTCTTGAAATTGCAACATTTGTTGAAAATTGAGAAAACTTTATTGGTTGCTTAAATCTATCTTCAAGCATGACATTCATAATGATTCCTTAAGTTCTCATGTATTTACATTGGTAAAATAGAAATATGAGAAATTGTTCATCAATGATTAAATTTGTTAATCTTATTGGATCTTCATGTGGATATAAAGATAATATCTTCTCATGAAAATTGAAATGTTCAAATGCTAATCTAGGAACAATTCTTGAAATATATTTTACGTTTGTGTTTAAATGATTGTTTCAAAATTGATTTCTTAATTATTCATATGAATTTGATTAGGATGAGCTCCTTGAATTTAATGAAAATATTCCTGGTTCAACTACTATATTGGTTAAGACACATGCTTACATGATTTTTCATTTTTCTTGACCTTAATGTTTGAAGCCTAAAACTTGACTTGAGCTATGCACTTGAATATGAATTTAATTGTCAAGTGTGATCATAACATATAGTTTGTGTTGATATAGTTGAAATATCCTTTGACTATGTATTTGAATGTTGACTATGTCTTCATTAAGCCTTAAAGGTTCACATGATAAAAAAATTTGGTGTGCATTCACTCTAGCTTATAGGTTACTATAAATAACTTAAAATGTCAAATGAAACATGACTTATAGCATAAGTGAGCAGTGAATGCCTAATGTGTTTTGATTGAATATCTCTTTCTTGAATCTTGATAATTGGTATTCATTGATGATTGAATATTGACTTTTAACATATCCATGAGTTGAGTGCTTTATTTTCAATATTCCATAACAATTGATATCACTCATGAATCATGAATTCTTGAGAAATAACATATACCTTGAACTTCAATGGTTGCATTTTTTTGAATGGGTATATGTCTATACCAAACTCATGCATGAATTTCGATAAACAAAATAGGAATCATGCTTAATGAAGATAGCCATTTTATTTCTTGTAATTATGCTTGTGTTTACTTGATCATAATACTTTCATACATGATTGCAACAAGTGTAAAATGTTTTGGTAATGCTTCATAGATAATGATATCTTCTTGATGAGAAAATTATTCTTGAATTTCTATCTTCATATTAATGATTTGAAAAATGCTTGGTTGTTGTTACTTGGTAATGTTAGATGATGCTTAATAATATTTGAGAATGATGCTTGATGAATAATCATACCTTGGACATGCAAGGGAACTACTTTGCAAATATCTTGAAAAATATGAGTATTTGATACATATGTTGAACATCTATTCAAATACTCATACTCTTTTAGTTCCATGAATACTTGAGTATTAGGAAAATAAATTGAATATCCATTTGAATGCTCATTTATTCTAGGCTAATGATTTCTCTCCTAACATTTGATCTAATAAGGATCTCTAACAATTTGTGTTGAGCTTATGATTAAGGGGGAGTTAATCGTTGTCATTAATATCATGAGGAATTGAGATCCTCGATAACAAGGTTTGGTGAGAATTTAACATTTGGTGTTTTTCACCACTACTAACATATTTCTAAACACCAAAATTGATATTGTGCCTTATATTGCTTCTCACTTAAACTTGAATGTTCAAATGCATAATTGGTATCAAGCCTTAAGTTTTCTTAATTAGTATCTAGCTTTAAAAGCATCAAGCTTTAAAATTAGCATCAAGCTTTAGAATTGTCTCTTCTCACTAGAGCTTTAAATTGATCATATCTTTCTTAAATGTGTTTGAGCCTTGAAGTTGATATGCTTGGAATGCTTACTGATAGGGGAACTCTTTACTAGTGCTTTACCAATTGATATAATGAGCTTTAAAATGATGGCATCTCTCAAAATTGATATTGTGCTTTTTCAAAGGGGGAGATTTTACTTATATTTATTAATTGGTATATTGAGCTTTAACACTTGGCGTTGGAGCTGAAATATGGCTTTTGTGCATATTGAACATCTTTATGCTTATCATTCTTGAACTTCATAAATGTTATGTCCACATTTCGCTTATAGATATATATATGAGGTATTCTTATTGATGATTCTCTTAATAACTTGGTTGAGGATATTAAATGCATATATATGATGACTTTATGGCATTATGGTTACATATTCATAGTCGTAATACTTATATTCTTGATGATTTTTTCTAACAATCATTTCTTGAGCTTAAGTGCTTAATGCTCACACTTCTTAACCATTTTGATGTAACAAAAAAGGGGAAAAGGTTTTTAAGCAAATTTAATTGTTTGCATATTTTGAAGGAGAGATTTTAAAATCATTTCGAAAGCAAATTATGCTCATGGTTTTGTCATATCGAAAAAAGGAAGATTGTTAAGTTTAAAATTATTATAGTATTGATTATGACAAAATGATCAAATTTGCTTGAACATTATTTGTGTGATCCTTGACAAGTTCTTGAAATGATTTAACTCTCATACATTTGTTTTTACATAGTTACAAGCTTGACTCTTGAAGATATTGAACTATATCTATAAGCTAGTATGACTTAGTTGTATAAGTGCTTATGATTCGCATTCATTAAAGTCTATTTTAAATATTAAAGAAAAATCTAGATGCATTCATTAGGGGAGAGTTTTGAATATCTTTTTCAATGATGATAAAAAAAGGGAGAAAGAAGGCTAAATATACTTTTGATAGGTCTTTATGTTTAATTTATGTGTGTGATGTGTGTGATTCTTCGTTATAGTTTTGTTGAATATTATGTGCTAGTTATTATGGATATTCAATATATCTTGCTTAGCTACTATGGATATTGTATATCTTGTTTAGTTACTGTAGATATTATAAATATTTTATTGCAAATCTTTAAGGAAAACTGGATGCATTAACTAAGGGGGAGCAATCCTCATTATGCATAAAGATTTAAAAGCATTCATACTGAACATAGACATTGCACTCTTAATCTATGAGTGTTTTGTCATCATCAAAAATAAGAGAGAGAGAATGTTGACTCCATGTGTTTTTGATGATAACAAAACATTTCCATTCATTTGTGTTTAATCATATTATTTAAGTGTGTAGGAGAAAGCTTAAACTCTTTAATAAATATGTTGTTTGAAAGCAAGTTAAGAAGCTCGTTGTGTTACAAGAAGAGTTAATCAGTTAAAAAAGCTAAGAACAAAGGGGTACGTTAAAAAGCAAAAAATTGTTAATTAATTAACATGAGGACTTAATCAGTTAAGGCTATTCAGAGCACTACATAAAAGTAAGATAGAAAAGACTTAATAAGTTAGCACAAGGCTTAACTGATTAAAAGGGTACTAGAAGTGAAACACAAAAGCTTGCTAATCAGTTAAAGCTCAAGTTTAAAGTACCAAGAAGCACCAAAATTCAAATTCAAAGAACGAGTGATTGTTAAAAGGCAACAAATTAAGAAATTCAAATTTAAAGATTACTTAATCAGTTGAAGCATATTTTAATTAGTTAAGGATAAAATAAGAGAAGCTTCAATTAGTTAAAAAAAGCACTAATCAGTTGAGAAAGGGCTGACAAAATAGTGCATGAAGATCTCTTAAATAGAATGTTTTTAATTGGTTAGAGCTTCCTTTAATCTGTTAACACAATTAAAAGAGCTGCCAGATAGTTCAAGTCAGGGAAGGCTTAATCAGTTAAAACCTACCTTTAACCAATTAACAAAACACTGTCTACACATTTGAATTTAAGAACAAAAGGATAAAATAACAGCTAGAAGCTATTTATAGCAGCTAGTTTCTATCTCCAACAGCTAGATGTGATCTTCCAAGCATTTAAAGCCTCTCAAATGATCAAACATGATAGAGAAAAGATATCTCAAGTGATTTGACCTTAGAAGACCAAAAACTTCTCTTAACACTTGAATTTCACTCCCACCGTTTGAAAAAATGTTTGAGCTTAACTTTGTACATCTTAGATCAGTTAAGTAATCAATTTTACTTCATCTTTTCTCTATTTCTTACTTACTTAGAGTGTGTGAGGCACTTTAAAGGGTTGATCAAGCTTGGGTTAGCTTGGTTATTATTGTAGGTTTTAACTTAGTCTTAAAAAAGTTAGTTTTGGGTTTTGGTTGATCTTAGAAAAAACCATTGTTAAGGGTTGTGGTTGAGCCTATGAAAAGCCATTGTAAAAGCTTGGTGGAAGCTTGGGAATCTCACTTATTTTAGTGAATTGGTTTAAAAATCCTTGATTTGGAGATTAAGGAAGTGGATATAGGTCAAGGGGACTAAACCATTATAAATCACTGTGCTTTATCTACTTTCTTTTATTTTCATTTTATTCTTAACTCTTAAGTCACTCCTCCAACAAGCCTTAAACTTCCATTGTTAAATTCCCTCAATCAACTTTTAACTTAGGAAGAATTTATGTGTTATTTGAAAAGTGATATTCAACCCCTTCTAACACACCTTTTGGGACCAACATACTAGGCATAAAAATAAATCTCAAGGTTCAACTTACCCACATTGTCAATTTCAACTTCCTTAATAAATTTAAAGCATAAAGCAAGGCAAGCTACCATAACCCAATAATAATTAAGCTCGATATCTCAATAAACATTAATGTCCATCACAAATTTTCAATAAAATAAATAATGTGATGCAAGACATCAATAGTTCCAAAATAAAAAATTATTAAAGAAAAATTGAAAACTTGCTTGAAATCTTTAGCAAATAAGTGGAAAACAATATGTGATGAAGGTTTTTGGAATATGGGTAATTGGTATGTAAGGATATTGATGAAGGGAGAAGAGTTGGTCGAAGAGAATATATAAGAGATGGTAAAGTGGGGGTGAGAAGAATTAAGTGAAAAAGTGCAATAAATTGTGAGAAGAGGGGAGATGATGGGGGAAAGTGAAAGTTTAAATAAAAGGGTGGGGATTTGTGGGTTAAAGGGTGAATAGTAAGCTACCTAATTTCTACTGCCCACAAGAGAAGGGGAAACTGTCTAGGGTAAAAGGAATAATATGGGCTACTCATTTTCGACAACCCACAATAGAGAGGCCACAGCATACCCCTAAGGGTACCGCAGCCCACATTTTAAACTTTTGCAAGGTCGGGACCATGCTTTACGGGCACCGCGGCCTACATTTTCTTGAAATTGTTGGGCCATGGCCTCCCCTTCGGGAACCCACGACCCTAATGATGTCCTTTTTTCTTTTTTTTTTTGAATTTTTTACTAGAAAAAAAAATTTTTAGCATATGTCTTTAGTAATGAAAAAAATAGATAAATGAAAATAAATTAAGTGAGAATACTTAGGTTACCTCCTAGGAAGCGCTTGATTTATAGTCTTCGACTTTACTATCTTTGACTCAAATTGCGTCGATGTTCGTAATTAACTATTTTTGACAATCGAAATTGCCACCCCAATAATGCTTTAATCGTTTCCCATTCACCTTGAAGCTTTATTTATCATCAACCACCTCTATTGCTTTATAAGGATATACTTTTGTAACAACAAAATGTCTAGACCAACGAGACTTTAGTTTTCTAGGAAATAATTTCAGTCGAGAATTGTATAGTAGAACATGTTGGCTAGACTTAAAGCCTCTCCTTATAATTTTCTAATCATGCCATCATTTCATCTTTTCCTTGTAGATTATTGCATTCTCATATGCTTTTTGATGAAATTCATCCATTTCATTGAGTTGCAAAAGACAGTTTTCTCTAGTTGCTTGAAGATCAAAATTCTATTTTTTAACTGCCCAACATGCCTTGTGTTCAAGCTCAACTTGAAGATAATAGGCTTTTCCAAACACCAATCTATAAAAAGACATCCCAATCGGAGTTTTATATGTAGTCTTATATGACTGCAAAGCATCATCCAACCTTTTCTACCAATCTTTCTAAAAAGAAAAACAATCTTCTCCAAAATTCTTTTAATTTCTCTGTTTGAGACTTCTGCTTGGCCACTTGTTTAAGGATGATAAGTAATGGCTATGTTGTTCTTGACTCCATATTTGGCCAAGATTACCTCTAAATTTTTGTTTCAAAAATGAGACCTTTCATCACTAATTATGGCTCTATGTGTATCAAAACGTGTGAAGATGTTCTTTTGTAAGAAGTTTATCACTACCTTTGAGTCATCCCTTAGCAATGCAACATCTTCAACCTATTTAAAAACATAATCTGTAGCAACCAAGATATATTCATTATTGAAAGATGAAATGAATGGACCCATAAAATCAATTCCCCACACATCAAAAATTTCAACTTCAAGGAAGTTGAGAGGCTTCTCGTGTCTCCTAGATATATTACCCATTCTTTGACATCTATCACATCACTCAACAAAATTATGAGCATCTTTGAAAAGAAAAAGCTAGTAAAAACCTAATTGTAGAGCCTTCACAGTAGCTCGTTTTCCCCTATAATGTCCTCTATAGCTAGATGGATGGTCATGATGAAGAATATTTTCAAATTCTTCTTTAGGAACACACTTTCTAATGATTTGATCCCTACAATGCTTGTAAAGAAAAAGCTCATCCCACATGTAGTATTTGACATTACAAGAATTTTCTTTTGTTGAGAATTAAATTCAAGAGGGAAGAGTTTACTCACAAGGTAGTTTACAAAATCAGCATACCATGGTAAATTTTTCTGCTTCTTTACATGAAACAATTGCTCATCAAGAAAGGTCTCATTGATCACTATTGAAGTTCCAACTTCTTCCCCATTCTACAATCTAGATAAATGGTCTACCACTAGATTTTTCTGTACTTTTCCTACCTTGAATTTTTAAATCAAATTCTTAAAGCAAAAATACCCATCTTATCAAACGTGGTTTTACATCCTTCTTCTCGATCAAACATTTAATACTTACATGGTAAGTGTAAAGAATGCTTTAGTACTAACAAGATAAGAGCAAAATTTATCAAAAGAAAAAACAATAGCTAGCAACTCCTTTTCAATTGTGTTGTAATTTACTTGACCTACATTCAAAGTTTTGTTGGCATAAAATATAGGATGCAAAATCTTTGCTTTTTGTTGGCAAAGAGCAACTACATAATCACTAGCATCACAGATTAGTTCAAAAGAAATATTCCAATTCAGAATAGTCATAATAGGAGCAGAAATTCATTTCTTTTTCCATTCAACAAAAGCATCAAGGCAAGCATTATCAACATTAAAAGGAATATCCTTATCCAACAAATTACAAAGTGGTTTAGAAATTTTAGAAAATCCAACATGTTCTAAAACACTACGAATGACTTTAATAGAAGTGGGAGGTGGAAGTTTTTCAATTGTTTCAATTTTTGCTTTTTTTACTTCTAAACATTTACTAAAAACTCAATGACCTAAGGTTATGCCTTCTTGCACCGTAAAGTGGCATTTTTCCTAACTTAAAACTAAATTAGTTTCTTCACATCTCTTAAGTACTCTAGCAAGATTTAATAGGCAATCATCAAAATTATCCCTAAAAACTGAAAAATAATCCATAAATACTTCCAAACACTTTTCAACCATATCAGAAAAAATTGCCATCATACATCTTTGAAAAGTGGCTAGAGCACTGCAAAGTCTAAAAGGCATTCTATGAAAAGCAAAAGTTTTGTAAGGATAGGTAAAGGTGGTTTTCTCTTAGTCTTCAAAAGCAATGGCAATTTGATTACAACCAGAATAACCATCCAAAAAGTAAAAAAAATCTTTACTTGCTAGTTTATCAAGCATTTGATCAATAAAAAGGAGTGGAAAGTGATCTTTTCTAGTGGCTATGTTCAATTTTCTGTAATCCATACGTATTTTCCATCTAGTTATAGTTCTAGTGGGAATGAGCTCAATATTTTCATTACAAACTACAATCATACCTCCTTTATTTGAAACATATTGAATTGCACTTACCCATGAATTATCAAGAATAGGATAGATAATACCTGCATATAGCCATTTGATAATTTCTTTCTTTACCACCTCTTTCATGATTGGATTCAATCTTTGTTGATGCTCAGTGGCTACTTTGTGATTCTCTTCTAAAAGAAATTTGTGCATGCAAATTGATGGACTAATTCCTTTGATGTCTACAATGGTCCACCCAATAGCTTTCTAATAGTCTTTTAAAATGCGAAGAAGTTTATTTTCCTATTCATTAGAAAGAGAAGAAGAAACAATCACTAGTAGTGTAGAAGAATTTCCCAAATAGGCATACCTTAAATGGTTAGGTAGTAGTTTGAGCTCCAGTGGAGGAGGTTTTTCAATAGAAAGCTTGATTGGTGAAATTGTAATTGATAATTCGAAAGACTTAAATTGGGATTTTGGGAGACATCATGGAGCATCCAAATGGTTCGCATATTCAAGAACTTTGTGATCAATAATATCACATGAAGAAATCAAAGATGCTTCCACCACATTAATTGAGAAACACTCATCATGTTCATTGAAAAATTTTAAAGCTATAAAAATATTAAATGTTACCTTTTGATCTTCAACCCTAAAGGTAAGCTCACCTTTTTCCACATCAATTAGAGCTTGAACAGTCTCAAGAATGGTCTCCCAAGTATAATAAAATCAACTAAAAAAATAAACTTATCAAGTTTCACCAAAACATCTTCCCTAATACCATAAAGATAGGTGATGGATCAATCAGCAAGTTGTAAAGTTATAGAAGTTGGTATAATCTCTTTCAAACACAATTTTTTCTAAATAGAAAGTGGCATCAAATTTGTACTTGCAAATCACATAAATCTTTAGCAAAACAAATAGCACTAGTAGTTCAAGGAATAATAAACCTACTTAGATCTTTAAGCTTTGGTAGAAGCTTATTCTAAATAATGTGTCACCCGGTACTCCGTTCGAGCCTGTGACATTCGTCGCGATGTCTTGATAGACATTCATTACCCGGAATGTCAACTGAAACCTTGTAGGCTCTCGCATCAGTTTTACATCTCCCCTGTGATCAATAGTTACTAATATCATGTTTTAAGGGAATATAAACTATTTTTAAATCAAAACAAACAAAAAAATAAATTCTGCCACACAGGGGTATTTTGGTCATTTTTACCCAAAAAATTTGAAACTTGGTAAAAATACAGCATACGATCAAAAAATATACATTTCTTATCTAAAAATAATTTTAGTAATCTAAATCATCCATTTAAAATAAAATTTTGGCTAATCAAACTAAATAAAAATATTAAATAAAAGATTCCATTTTCTTATAAAACAATATTTGTAGAACTTTGAGTAAATAATTTTTGTAGCGTAAAAGTAAAATAAATTCATACATACAATGGCACACGCAGCCAGGTATACAAAATATTCTACAATGACATGTGGGCCCCTAAAATAAACATATATGTACAAGACTATAGACCTGTGATTTCTAAGGGTGCAAACCCAAAAGCAAACCCTCAACATAATCAGCGATTTATAGACTACCCTGAGCCTGAAATAGGTGAAAAGAAAGGATGAGTTTTTATAAACCTAGTGAGTACGCAAATTTCATCTAAAACATCTCAAGCTGAATAAATAGAGACAATTTAAAACATCTCATCATAATATGGTTCATTACATCAAATCTCATTTCAACCCATGTAAATCAATTTCATTTAATCAAAATCAACAAGGCTTATGATTCTCTTAAAACTTGGCTTGTGCCAAAAACTTGCACTCAGCAACACCTTGTGCCGAGGCATCCAACCGAGTCTGCCAAGGCTGTTAAAATAACATATAAGTATATAACTCATTTTTACATTTAAAAGCACAGTCGTTCCTTTACGTTGGCTAAGTTTTACCCTCAGTGGTGGTTCGACATGAGGTGAACTCTAACTTTACCTTAGGAGATACCCTCTGCGCCTCTCGTACCAAGGTAAAATATAACCGGATTTACCGTGCCCCCCTAATAGGTTGGTCCACGAAAACTCGCCCATTACAGTAAGCTAAATACATAACCCACCAAATCAATAAAATTTCGACAGCATAACATGGCTAATATAATATTACCAGCCTATCAAGGCAAAGTAAAACATTTCATATATTCCACACAAACACAAATCCAGCCATGCTTGCCATCACATTGTCATAAGCCATCAATTCAAACCATATGTCAAAACATATATATAACACAAGTATACAGTCTCCACTTACTCAATTTCCAAAACCAGTATTCAATTTCAAAGCAAGTTATAAATCTCATTTCGTTTAATCAACACTTCAATTATAAAACATAATAGTTTGCAATTTAAATTCACTTTTCTTTAAAACATAAAAATGAGTATAAACTACTTTAGATAGTTAAGATGAAAGTCTGATTACTCACAATAATAGGAGTTTGGAGTGGTAAGAGTACTTCTATTCTCGGTCCTTTGGCACAATATCTTTACCTTTATCAAAGGGCTCACCACTTATACATAATACACGACACGTAATTCAATATATTTATGCCAAACTGTTATAAAACTATTTCAGGCTCTATATGAATGCATGACATTGAATGAGAATTGTCCGAATAATCACTTAAAGACGGTGTTCTAAGTGGGTTCAATTATCATCGAAATGAATTTGTATTCGACCTAATTCAAACTATACACCATTGATTTAACCAAAACATCTTATTCAGCTCCAAATATATTCATTACACTCCCAATAATCTAATACACCAAAGCATTACAATGAACTTGATTTTTGACTAACTTCACTAGTTTTCGAAATTCATTCCGATTCTGAACTAACATACAAATCAATGTCTACACAGTCTCGTAAATTCATATACATCAATAGGAATCAAATCCAAGTCCATTTACTATGATTTTCTCAGTTTCCATCAAGCCATTTTCTAAAGGAACTATACTTTTCAATAACCGGTTTTGATATCCAACATCATAATTCATCAATTCCTAGCTAAATAACATGAATTACAACCAAATCCATCATCAACATGCCTTATAGAAAATTCGGCCAAATGAGGGTTATTGAAGAACATGTGATTTTCTTGCTTGTTTTTCCTTCCAAACATCACAAAATGACTAAAAACACTAGGATATTATGAAATCTAGTAAAATTCATCACCAAAACTTCTCTCTCTAGATTTGGCCAACAAAGGTTCCCTTTTGAAAACTTGAATTTCAACCATGGACAATGAAAAAGAATGCATGGGAAAGGTAGATCACAAGCTAAAATTAAAAAATCTTACCTTTACTTGCTTGATTCCTTGAAATCCATCAATTTCTCTTGATATTTTCCTTCCTAGGGTTTGTTCTTCTTTTTTCCTCTTTGTTCCCTTGCTTGGCCGGCCATAAGAGTGATTTGGGAGGAGTGTGTGCTGCTTTTTTAAAGGGAATTATAAAAGGATTAAAATTTGCCACGTGTCACCATGTAATTGGTCCAAGATTAAAAACTTAACCATTAAGCAATTTCTCACCACCACATGCAGTCCCATAATTATCCAAAGTATAAAGTGATAATAGGTGAAATTCATGGGCTTGACAAGTGTCATGGTGGTGTAAAATTTCAATTACGTTCTCATGGACACGTGAAATGATCATTTTACCCTTATACTTGGAAAATGTCGGAATTGAAATTTTTCACAAAACAATTTCAAATTATGCTCCAAATAGTCAAACTTGGTCAAAATCTCGTCCAACATTGCAATTTTTTCCTTGGGTGGTAAAATGACCATTTTGCTCCTACGTTATGAAAATTCCCGATTAGACTCCAAATCAATCCTCGAACTCTGAATCACCATATTAAGACATTTTAAGATTCAATAACTCTCAAATACATCGTAAAATCTTTATTTGGCCTAGTTCGAGGCTTTAATCAACTTAATTGTACCACTAGGTACAATATCGACTTTTAATGATTTTTCGATACATTCACTTATGCATACATTCTATCAAGCACATGAATAACATGACAGGTATATAATAGAGTAGGGCTTGACATAATGACACTACACTCTTCAATAAATGCAACAATTTCAAACTCACCCAATTTACTTTTTCTAAACAGGATGTCTTTCAAGAATTTAACATATCTTGGCATTTGTTCTAAAGCTTCAGCAAAAGGAATATTAGTATGTAACTTTTTAAACACATCAATAAATCTTTTGAATTGTTTATCAAGTTTTTCTTCTTGAAATCTTTGAGGAAAAGGTGGTGGAGGTGTGGGAGTAGTTTTTAATTGTGATTTTTCTTTTGAATTTTCAATAAATTGTTCAACCACAATTTCATTTCAGCAGCTTTTTCAATTTTTTCTCATCAGATTGAATTGAAATTTTAGAATTTAAATCGTTACCATTAACCTTTTTTCCATTGCTGAGATTGATTACCTTACATGTTCCTTACCTTCTCTTCTTGGGTTAGGTTTAGCATCACTTGATAAAGTACCATGAGGTCATTTATTTAGAGCATTGACAATTTGGCCCACTTATGTCTCAAAATTTCTGATTGATGCTACTTGACTTCAAATGAAGGCATCAGTATTTGTCATGAATGCATCAATCTTTGTTAGGAATTGCATGAACGTATCCTCCATTAAAGGCTTTTTTTCTAGCATGGGAGCTCTAGGTGCAAATTTAGGAGGAAAGTTGGCTTAGATGTTGATGAAGACCCTTGGTTATTGCTCCATGAAATATTAGCATGATTTCTCAAACTAGGATTATAAGTGTTGGAATAGGGATTATTGTTCTATTGCTTATTTCCAAGAAATTGACAAGATTCAGAATAGATGGGACAATTGTCATTAGAATGTCTTTCTCTACAAAGTTCACACATCACAAAGGAGCTTTGAACAACATTAACACTCAATTTATCAATTTTCTTTGTGAAAAAAGCCAATTGTGTAAATAAAGAATTAATCACATCTAATTCATGAACTCTATCAATTTTATTATACCCAATCTTTGATATGGCCATTGATAGTTATTGGAAGCCATCTCTTCAAGAAAATGATAAGCCTTATCAGTGGATTTACTCATAAATGCACCTCTAGCTGCAACATCAATGGTAGTTCTAATAGGTCCTAGCAAACCATTATAAAAAGTTTGAACTTGCAGCCACTTAGTTAATCCATAATGAAGACACCTTAATAAATCTTTTTACCTCTCCCAAGCCTCATATAGTGATTCAGAATCAAATTGCATGAAAGAACTAATATCATTTTGCATCTTTGCTATCTTGACAGATGAAAAGAATTTTGCTAAGAATTTTTGAGCCAAATCATCCCAAGTACTAATTGAACCAACATAAAGCAAATTTAACCAACTCTTTGCCTTATCTCTCAGTGAAAAAGGGAAAAGCCTCAATCTTATGGCATCATCAGTAGCACCATTAGCCTTAAACGTGTTGCAAATTTCTAGGAAAATCACAATATAAGTATTAAGATCATCATTAGCAAACCCTTAAACTGAACAGAAGTCTGAATCATCTAAATGATTGATAGCTTAATTTCAAAGTTGTTGGCTTGAATAGCAGGTCTTCAGATACTAGAGTGGAGACCTTGTACCAATGGGACAGCATATTCCCTTAAAGATTTGATCTCTTCCCCTTGTTGATCAGCTATTGTTTTACTTAGACCAAAAACTTATTGATTTTTTTTTTAAGTCTTTAAAAAGCCTTTTCAATTTTTGGATTGAAAGAAACAATTTCCAAATTTCAGGTTCTTCGCATACAACAACCAAAAGTAACTAAAAATTAAGGAAAGGAAAAGTTTGAATTAAGATTAAGAATGCTTGGTATTAAAATTAATAAGAATAAAATAAAAACCAATTCCCTAGCAACGGCTCCAAAAACTTGCTGTGGATTTCTCACGCAAGTGTACGTATCGTTTAACAAGTAATATAAAAGAAAGTAGAATTCCTTCTCACAAAGAATTGAATTAATCCCTACTTGCTAATTACTGAAATTATCACTCCCTAATATTATCTAAACAATTAAAAATTAAATTTTACAAAAAAAACAAATAATATGAAAGTAACTAGAAAATTTATTTTATTAAATTTGATTGACTACCAGATCTAAGATTATGATGTCCCTCAATACTTCATTTGATTATTGTCTCTATCTCTTATCTTAGTTTGATGGATTAAGTTGCTAACCTATAGCCCTAAATTATTTATAATTCTCTGTCGAGGTTCTCATAAAAATATCATTCCCAATTAATTTACTATAAGCAAATTAAATTGAAGAAAGATTCATTAAGTTTATGCTCTAATTTTGGCTATGTATGGCTTATAGGTGTATGTCTACCCTATATGCAAATATAATCACCTAATTAACTAAGTGTATTCGATCATACACTATTATTTGGCCTACCTAAATCTCATTCGTCAAAGTTTAACTTTAGTTTCCAAACCAATCTAACTGGTGGCCAATCCACTAGAAGCATTAAGAATAGAATAGAATAAAAAACTTAAAACAATCAAACATAAACAAAAGAAATATAAATAGATCAGACTACATATTGAGTTCAATCATAATGTTAGATAATTAATTTAGTTCCCCACCTAGTTACACATCATCATCAATTTAAGTTTAATCATCAAAACCAAAGCCAAGAAAATAGGAGAACAAAAAACAAATTAAAGAGACCCAAGAATTGTAATCTTGATTTCGAAATCTTCTTGAATCCCTCAATTTCTTCTCAACTTTAATGACACTTTTTTTCAATGATGTTTGTGACTAATTCTTAGCTTTAATATGGTGTTTCGTGCCTCCAAAAGTTCTAAAAAATGTTGCTTTTATAGGGCTTTGAAGTTAGGCCAAGTTGAGCGAAGAAAGAAGTCAATTTTAACTAGGATTTCCTCATAAAACTATCTGAGCCGTAACCTATCTCTAGGATTACTATAGTGCGTCAACTTCGAAAAATGTTTTGACCACCTTCTCGACCAAACTAGGCAAAATGATAAACATGAAAGTCAAATCTTTTTCTATTCGATTTCCAATGGTCAAAGAATCACCTCATTTGGAGTTTTGTAAAGAGAGTTATGGTGGAAATACCAAGGCATTTGCTGTAGGAGAATACACCTCAAAATTTCTCTCCTTCTTCAAGTAAAAGTAATACTTCAGTAAACACCTACAAAGGCACAAATAAATCAATAATAACTTATCTTAGACACATTAACGCCAATATAAGCACAAATTTAACTAAGATTAGATTGACTCACTTAATTAATTAACTTAAAATAATTAGATAAAACCTAATTAATTTATATGCATTACTACAAAAACTAATCTAAATTATTATTAAAATTAAGTTCAAATAAATCTATATCATAGAGTTACCATTTTGCTTGAGGACTAGCAACTTTTAAGCTTAGGGGTGTGATAACTTTATGTTATAGAGTTATCTTATCACTTTTTGAGCATTAAAATCGATTAAGTCTTTGAGTTTTCATATAAATTAGTCTGGTTTTAAAAGTTAATTTTAAGCTTTTTTTAAGTACTTAAGTAGTTTGCTTTTAGTTAATTATAGGTTGATTAGGTCTTGTTTAATTAGAATAGTAATGTGCTTTTATTGCTTTTGTAGGTGCTCATTCGAAGGAGTTCAAATCTAAAAAGGAAAGCAAAATTTGAACTCAAAAACAGAACATGGGGCACCACAGCCTTGGATTATTAGGCATCATGGCACCGTTTAAGGAGTCCATAGAGCCAAACAGAACGTTGGGTGCCACAACATTGAAGGATGGAGGCCGTGGCACCAGAAGAGAAAAGTTGAAAAAATTAAGTAGAAAGTTTGGCACCATGGCTTTGAGGGAATGGCCTTGCGAAGCCAACATGATTAGCCTTCTAGGCGTAAATTTGAAGGGTTGATTTCGTGTAAGATTTTGACCCTATTTAAAGGCCCGTTTGGAGCAATTGAAAAAAACAATTAAAATAAATTTTATCTAAAGAAAAAGAGCCATCAAGCAAGGAAAAAAGCAAGGAAAACTCCTGAAAATTGAAGATCCAAAACCTAATAAATCTTAGCTTTCTTTTATCTTTTTGTTCTTATTATACTTTCCTTATTTTGTGTTGATGGTTAAACTTTTTTGAATGATGTTGTAGTAGTTATGAGGAACTAAATTTCTTATCTAGAATTGCAGTTGAACCCAACATATAGTTCAAATTTTTAATACTCTTTCTTATTTATGATTGATAGTGTTTGAGTTGTTTATGTTGATCCTATGATTAATGCGTCTAACTAACTGACCACCAATTAGATAGATGGTAACACTAAATGAAACTTGGAAAAGTAATTTCAGTGTAAGACTTGGATGAAATAGCATATGTTCAATATCAATTGTATAAGATGATTGATTAGATTCACATATAGGGTAAAAATCCACTTAGATGTCATGTATAGCCATAATTAGAGTCTAAGCTTAATGATTCTTCCTTAATTACAATTTGCCTAGGAATATAGTAGATTAGTTAAGAAAGATATTTTTTAAAAGAACATCAGAAGAGACTTATAAATACATTAGAGCTCTAGGTTAGCAATTTAGTTGTCTAGTAAGAACAGAGAGAGTATAAGAGATTCAAATGAAGTGTTGAGGGGAAATTACAGTTCTAGACTTTGTTTGATCGATTTTTGTAGTTTAAATTGCTATTCTTGTTATTAGTTTTAGTTTTTAGTAAATTTAAATTTGGTTGTTTTAATAAGATTAAGTTGTGTTAATTTTAATACTTAGCAAAATTTTGGTGCAATTCCTCGTGGGAACGATACTTTGCCTTTCATTATATTACTTGTTAACAATAGGTGCACTTGCGTGGTAAACTTGACAACATGGTGTTCATATTAAACTTTTTAAGCATATACCTTGTGTATTTAGCTTGATTTTTAAAGGTGCCATCATGCATTTGCTTTATTTTAAAGTCCAAGGAAGTAATGGAGTTCACCCATAATTCTCATTTCAAATTCACTTCATAAACTTGGCAAACTCTTGGCATAAAGATTCATTAATAACGCCAAAAAATAATATCATCAACAAATATTTGTACAATTAAAATATCTTTATGATTGCTTTTGATGAAGAGAGTTTGTTAACCATTCGACTATTAAAATCATTATTTATTAAAAAGTTTGCTAAAGTTTCATACCAAGCTGTAGAGCTCACTTTAAACCATACAAAACCTTTTATAATCTGAACACATGATTAGGAAATGTAGGACTTTCAAACCAAAAGGTTGTTCAACATAGACTTCTTCATTTACAAGTCCATTTAAGAATGCACTTTTAACATCCATTTGAAATAGTTTAAAATCCATATAACAAGCAAAAGCTAAAAGCATTCTAATGGCTTCTAGTCTAGCAATTGGTGCATAAGTTTCATCATAGTCTATGCCTTCTTCTTGACTATATCCTTTGGCAACTAACCTAGCTTTATTTCTAATTATGTTTCCATCTTCATCCATCTTAATCCTAAACACTCATTTTGTTCCTACAACCAAATACTCACTAGGTTTGGAAACTAATTCCCACGCTTGACTGTTTTCCAAATTGGTTCAGTTCCTCTTGCATAGCCATAATCCAAAAATCATCTTTTAAAGCACCATTTTTAGTTTTGGGTTCAATTTGAGAAATAAAAGCAACATAATCACATGCATTTTTACTTTAGTTTCGAGTCTTTACCTCTTCTTAAGGATCTTTGATAATTTTACTTTGATCCACATGCCTTTGCTCTTTTGGATAACTACGTTCTTTTTCTTTTATAATGTGCTCATCTTGTTTATTGATAATCTATTTTATAAAGTTTTTTGGTCTTAATTTCTCATATATGTTGTTTAAGTTCTGAGATTTAATTTAAATATTAGAAGTTTTTATCTATTTATTTTATTTGATTTAATTATATTGGGTTCAATTATGTTAAGTTATTTTATGATGTTTTAGTTTAAGTTTAGTTATTATTTAAGTTAAGTTTTTTTGTTTTTGTAGGTGTGCTTTCAAAAGAGGGCTTGTTTAGTGAAGGAGATGCATTTTAGGTGCAGACTTTAACTGCACATATTGTGGTTTTTTTTATCATAGGTTTCACTAAAGAAGTCCAATTGACGTGATTTTTGAACCATTGGAAAGCTAAGAGGTAGAGCTACAACTTTCATGCTTACGAAGTTTCCCATTTAATCCTAGAAGGTGGTCAAAGATCATGTCGAAGTTAAAGTAGTGTAATAAAGTCTGAATGAGCAAAAAAGAGCTTTAAGCACTACGTCCATCGTGGGACCAACGCCGTGGTGCCCCAGTTGAGAAAGACATATCAAGCCATATATAAGACTTAGCGCTGCAACCACCAAGCACCCAGTGCCTTGGCGACCAAAGGAAGACTTCAAAAAAAATTTTAAGAGTTGCATGACACTGCAGCACCCATTGAAGAAAAAGAATTTCAGAACTATTTGACTTCAATTTGGCCTTGGAATCAAGCTCTATTTAATCCCCCTTTGAGAAGCATGGAAAAGTATGAATCAAGCTTAATTTTTTTTTTTTAAAAAAAAAGAGGCATTGAAGCTAACAAGGAAAGCAAGGAATATTATGGATCAAAAGTATGATAAATATTAGAGTTCTTTCTTTTCTTGTTATCTTTATACTTTCTTGTTTAATTTTGATGGTTAAATTTCTTTTTTGGATGATGTTTACATATATTATGTTGAATTAACTTTTTAATCTAGAATCGCTATTGAACCCAATGCCTAGTCTGAGTTTTTAATATTCTTTCTTGCTTATGATTGATAGTGTTTGAGTTGTTTATTTTAATTCTATTCTTAATGTGTCTGATTGATTGCCCACCACTTAGGTTGGTTTGGAAACTTAAATAGAATTGAGATAGGGAGTTTAGAGTAAGCCATAGATGAAATAGTATATGTTCAATATCAATTGTATGAGATGATTGATTTAATTTGCATGTAGGGTAGACATACACTTACATGTCATATGTAGCCAAAATTATAGTCTATTCTTAATGAATGTTTATTAATTTCAATTTGCATTGACATATAGTAAATTAGTTGAGATATATATTTTTATAAGAAACTTGACAAATGTTTATAAATCAATTAGAACTCTGAGTTAAAAACTTAAACTTATCTAGTAAGTAAAGAGGGAATAGAAGAAATTCAAATGAAACATTAAAGAGATATTGTGGTTCTAGACTTTTGATTAATTGATTCTAGTTAAATTGGTTCTTTTACTTTCAGTTTCAGTTTATTTAATTTTCAATAGTTTTAAATTCGGTTATTTGTATAGGGTTGAGTTGTTTTAATTTTAGTAATTAGCAAAAAGATTTGGTCAATTCTCTATGGGAATGAACTTTGCATTCATTATATTACTTATTTACAATACGTGTATTTTCGTGGTCTATCCGACAAACAATCATCTTGATTTTTATGTTCTTCACTTTCTTTCTTGTTAGGATCAAGTTCCTCTATTCTTTCTTGAAGAATATCTGCATCATCATCAATAACAAGATTTTCCTGTCTAGGAAAGGGGTTAACATCAACAAATAAAACACGTATGGATTCTTTAGTAATCAAGGTTCTTTTATTGTACACCCGATATGCTTTTGAATTTAAAGAGTAATCAAGAAAGATGCCTTTATCACTTTTTGCATCAAATTTGCCTAAGATATACTTACAATTGTTGACAACACAACATTTACTGTGAGACCTTGACCTTTATAGACTTGTAAAGGGAAGTATACGCGATATCCCTAATCAGGGGTAATTTCGTCATTTCTTTAGTAAGCCCATAAAAGTAAGATTTATAAACAATAGTATGGTCTAAGTAGGCCTAAGGCATAAATGGATGGTGAAATTAGGGGTAAAATGGAAAGGAAACCAAAATTTGGATGATTTTCACGATAGGGGCAAAATGGTCATTTTTCACCTCAGGTTAAAATTTTATGTTTTCATGAACCCGAGTATGTCTAGACCATTATGGACCTTGTCCCAGTGTCAAAAGAACAAAAAGATTGCATAAAAGGTTGGAGGAGAGTAAGTTAATTGGTAGAGGGGCAATTTGGTAATTTTAAGGGAATGGATAAGTTTGGCCTATAAATACTTTCTTCCAGTAACTTCTTCTCCCATTTTCCAACAGCTTGGCTTCTTTTTCTTCTTTTTCTCTCTCACGTTTCTTCAAAACCTCCATGGAAGCTTGATATGTAGCTTGCAAAATTTTCTCCCTCGAGCTCTAGTTTTCATACTTTTGAGCCCTTTTGACTAGAACCCTAGTATTCTTTCACTCTCTCACTTCAAAACTCTTGGTAAAGTTTATTTCCATACTTTTCCTCACTAGCTGGACATTTTAGAGAGAGAAAGAGAGAATTACCCCATTGATTTGGAAGCAATTGGAAGAGAATTTGACTACAAAAGAGCCCTAGGGTCAGTGATGAATTAAGCTTGGTTTTTAGTTGTGAATAATGGCTGGTAATTGAGACTATGAGCTATTTTATTGTTGAGTATGTTCATTACTTTTTAGTGATTAAGATAGTGAACATAGATAGCCATTTGATGTGACAATTGAAAGCTAGCTAAGATATAGCTTTTAGGGTTCATAGTGTGTGAATTGACCTATTACTTATGCTAATGTGATCCTAGGTTCTATGGAAGCCCCATCATCTCATTTGGACAATTAGGGGAATTGGAGTCATCTAAAGGCTCTACAATCAATTGGTGAGTGGACTGCCTATCAAAATTGTTTTGGGAATATGATTGTTTTGTACAAAGTGTTTGACTGATTTTATACAACTTTTGTAAAAAATGAATGCCTTGGGAACAAGCTTTTGAGAAATGGTTTATGTTATGATATGTGGTTATTATGGATTTCTATGTGGCTGCATTATGTTGATATACATATATGTTTGAATATAATGTTGTGTAATTATATTGACTTGGTTATGTGCGAGTAGGGAGTGCGCATAAGCCGAGGATGACCTGGTTATGTACGAGTAGGGAGTGCGCATAACCTGGTGATGACCCAGCCATGTGCGAGAAGGGAGTTCGCATGAGCTGGTGATGATGATGATGGGATGGTGTGTATGATGATGATGGGTATATACGTATACATATATACATATGTAAATATGTGTGTCATAGGAAATTAACGGATAATGGTTTATGGTTGTAATGCATGTGAAACTTGACATGTTAAACCTTGGGAAATTGTTATGTGTTTCATGTTGGTTTGGACATTTCAGTAGGGTGGTTTTTCCTTTGGAAGAAGGGAAAATTTTGCATTGGTGCCCTGTTTCTCACTGCAGCGAAAATCATTCTTGCTGCAGCGAGAAACTCTCAGGTTTTAGAGAGGTAGGCTGGCCGAAAACTCGCTGCAGCGAGGATGTATTTTCGCTGCAGTGAGAATGACATAGTAGCTTTTCACTGCAGCAAAATTCATTCTCGCTGCAGCAAGAAACTTTCTGTTTCTGGATTACAATTTCGCTGCAGCAACATTCATTCTTGTTGTAGCGAGAAATATTCTATTTCTGGGTCACAATTTCGCTGCAACGAGATTGAATCTCGTTGCAGCGAAAAACTTTTTGTTTTGGTCTCTTATCTTGTCCAATTGCTGCCCTATCTTTCACTTCTTTGCTACCATATCGGAGCATGGACTTCCAACATTAAGGATTAAATGAGTTAAGTTTAAAATGAGGAGGTTTAGTGAGAAACCCTCGGCCAGTCAAGAAACCCTCGGTTAGATGATAATTTAAATCAAGTGTCGCTTCAGCGGAAAGGCATTCTCGCTTATTGACTTGTCGTTTATTGACTTGATTCGCATGAATGCTATTACAGTTTTTACTCTCCAAATTCTTTGTTGAGCATAGACTTCTTCCGATAAGTGATTTTTCTCATGTGGGGTTTACATGAGGGCTTTAATAAGGTCAAAAATAAATTGCATTATTTTGAAAAAGGAATGCATCATGATTTTGTTAAACATTTCTTATGGTATGCTTGTTCCCTTCCTTGTTCACTCACTAGGTTCATACTCACCGTTTTCAACTTCATGTTTTCAGATCACGAGGCAGCCGGTAACTAGGACAAGGTGTCCTTGTAGACTTGTATCCATCTTTTGGTAGGTGTCTCGGCATTCAGTAGCTGTACATTCGTCCGAGTCCCTCCGCTAGAAGTCGAGTATTATTTTGTTGTGTATAGACGAACCTAATGTAAATTGATAAGATACATGCTGTAGACAAATGTATATACACTTGTTTAGTATGCCAATATAAGATGGCAATGTTTAATAATATTTTGATTCTAAGTTATGAAATGTGACTTAGCAGTCTATGATGGAATGATGAACACGTCAGATTAATAGGCTGGCTTGGGCTTAGTGGACTGAGTCCATTGGGCCCATGCGCCGGTCATGGCCTGAAATTTGGGTCGTGACATTTACACTCAAAAGGATGACAGTAACCAATATTTGGGTTCTTTCCTTTATATAGCTCATAAGGTGTCTTTTCAAGTATTGGTCTAATCATGGCTTTATTTACTATATAACATATAGTGTTTATGGCTTTAGCGCAAAAATACCTAGATAGATTATATTCACATAACATGGTCCTAGCCAACTCTTTTAGAGTTTCGTTTTTCCTTTTTACCACTCCATTTTGTGATAAAGTTCTAGGTGCTGAAAAGTTATAGCCATATCCATTTTCATTGCAAAGTTTTTCAAACCCTAAGTTTTCAAACTCTTTACCATGATCACTTCTAATGGTATTAATTGTATAATCTTTCTCATTTTTGTTGATTCCATGAGCTTTTGATGATAACAAAACATTCCCATTCATCAATGTCTAACTATATTACTTGAGTGTGCATGATAAAAATATAAATCACTTAATTCAATAATCAGTCCAAAGCAACCATCAAAACTCATTAGGGGAAGGGACCACGAAATGAGTCATAAACTGAAACCTCTTAACTGCTTAACTAAAGGAGCTAATTAGATAAGAAACAAAAGCAATGATCTAAAGGAAGATTTTCAAGTCAAATTTTGTAACAACACTTGAAGATGTCTTAGGTGGCTAAACAAATTTTGTAACCGATTAAGACTGGAGGAAAATTGACATGAATAAATTGAAAGAAGAATCAATCAAACAAAGAAAGGTTGGTGAAGTTGGTTGCTTGAAAAACAGTAAACTCTTAATTGGTTAAAGCCTTTCTTAACAGGTTAACACAATGAAGTAGGCTGCGAGACAGAAAAGACTTAATAGACTAAGGCCCATAGTTAACCAGTTAAAAGCTCACTGTCAGGAATTTCAAATTTCAATGTTAGAAGACAAAATAATGGCTAGACCAGTTCCTAAACTATTTCCAACTGTCAGAAGCTATCCAAATCCATCAAAGCTGATTTTTTTAAAAAATAAAAGACATTCCCATGGCTCTAATCATTATGAAATGCTTCCAAGAATTAAAAAAGAACCAAAAGTAGCAAAAATCCTCTCACTTCCTCTTGTATTTCACTCCAATCTTTTGCAATAGAGTTTTAGAACCTCATCTTGTACCATTTAGATCAGTTTGGTCTTCATAGGTACATTTTTATATCTGTATTTCTTGATTACTTAGAGTGTACGAAACACTTTAAGGGGGTGATCAAGCTTAGGATTACTTCATTGTTGTTATAGGTTCTAACTTAGCCTTAGAAAAGTTACTTCTAGGTTTTGGTTGATCTTAGGAAAAACCAATGTTAAAGGTTATGGCTGAGCTTGTGAAAAGCCATTGTAAAAGCTTGGTGGAAGCTTGAAAATTCCACTGATTTTAGTGAATTGGTTTAAAAATCCTTGATTGAGAGATCAAGGTAGTGGATGTAGGTCAAGGGGACCAAACCACTATAATCATTATGCTTTTTGTACTTTTTCTTATTTTCCTTTTATTCTTAACTCTTAAATCACTCATCCAACAAGCTTTAAACTTCCATTATCAAATTCCCTCAATTAGCTCTTAACTTGGAAATAATTTTGTTTTAGAAAGTGTTATTCAACCCCTCTAACACTCTATTTGGAATCAATAAGTGCTATCAGAGCCTAACTCTACTTGTTTAGGGCCTAACAACCTTAAGGAAGATCCAAATGGCTCTTCAAAACTTCGTTGTTACTGAAGCACAGTCCACAAACAGACCAACTCTGTTTGATGGATCAAACTACAATTATTGGCGCACTAGAATGTCCATTTACATAAGTGTAATAGATTATGAAATATGGGATGTTATCACTGATGGACCTTATATCCCTTCAACTACAAATGTTGTCACCAGTGAAAGAATTCCTAAGCTAAGAGTTGAATGGACTGAAGCTGAAACCAAAAAGGTCTAAACAAATTTTAAGGCTATTAATACTCTGCACTATGCTTTGACTCCTACTAAGTTTAACAAAGTGTCAAGCTACACCACTGCCAAACAAATTAAGGATAAACTTAGAATCATTCATGAAGGGATTTCACAAGTAAAGGAGTCCAAAATTACTCTTTTAACCCCTAATTATGAAATGTTCAAAATGGAACCTGGTGAAGAGATCACCAGCTTGTTCGATAAATTCACAAATATCACTAACAAGCTTAGTCTATTAGGTAAGCCAATCCTTGAACATTAACTTGTCAAAAGACTTCTTAGAAGCCTACCTAAGAATTGAAAGCCAAAAGTGACTGTCATTCGAGAGGCTAAGGACTTAAATGTTATCACTATTGATGAGATCTATGGATCATTTCTCACTCATGAACTAGAGCTTAAAGAAGAGGAAGAAGAAGACAAAAGAGAAGCCAAAGAAAGAAAAACATTGCCTTGAAAATGAACACTCTTGAAAAAGAGCTGAAAAATCTATCATGCGATGATGATGAAGAGTTGGCCATGGTAGCTAGAAGATTTAGAAGACTTCTAGGACAAAAAGATAGAAAGCTTGCCAAGAGAAATTATCGAAAAGATCAAAGCTCATCAAGGAAAGTTAGAAACAAAAATGACTCTAACAAGAAGGATGATGTAATATGTTTTTAATGCAAGAAACCTAGCTACTTTAGATTAAAATGTCATTCGATCAAGAATGATCCTCCCAAAAAGAACAAAAAATCAAAGAGAGCTATGATGGCAGCAACCTAATCTGATAGTGACACATCTAGCTCATAAGTAGATGAAGAAAAAGTGGAAGAAAGAGCAAACCTCTGCTTGATGGCCAAAGATGATGAATCTGAGGTATTCTCTAAACCTTGTGAAATTTTCAATTGATGAATTTCATAAAGAATATGAACGTTTATATGCTGAATTTGAAAAACTTGCATTGAAGTATAAGGTTTTAAAAAAAAAAAGATTACATCTTTTGAGGATGAATTAGATAAGCTAAGACATGATTTTAATTCTGTTTTTGAACAAAGAAATATTTTTCAAATTGAACTTGAGAACCTATAGTCCAAGCTTGGTTAAGGAATTCTACTCTAGTATTGCGTTAGACAAAATAGAACTTGATGACCTAGATGACTTTGTTAATGATGGCATTAGCATTTTTTTGAATGGAAAAGAATTTACTATGACTGCTAATAATTTAGGGGATTCGCTAAAAATTAAGAGTGAAAAGGGAAAGTATGAGATTCCAAAATCTTATGGCCCCTCATCTCTATGGGAAATCATTACTGGAAATAAGGAGAGGTACTAATGCAAAAGCTATGCATTTGTCATTAAAAGCCCTTAAATTAAAATTCATCACTACTTTATTGCCTCAACAATTCATGGGAGGAGTAATAGTTTTAGTTATGTAAGCTTGCAGGATATGTGGCTGATTGAATTTGCATTAAATGCAACCTACCTCAATCTTGGATCATTTATAGTTGAAAGGATGAAGGGAACTTGTCATGGAGAAAAAATTAGCCTGGCTTATGGAAATATCATTACCTCTCTAGTAAGAAAGAAAGGAATTTGGAGTTTGAGATATCAGGTGGACAAGGTCAAGAACAAAGACCAACCCATTTCATTTGGGTGGTCTACTAAAAATGGGATACAAACTAGAAGGAGAAAATTCATGAAGACTCCCAAAGACATCCCTAGAAATGAAGACCTTGCTTCTAGTTAGACCAAAATAGCCTCCCCTCCAATATCGGATGAAATGATCTTTAATTTATTGATGAGAGTAGATGGAAAAATGAATGATCAAACAGTTAGAATTCAAAAAATTGAAGAATAACTTCAAAGCCTGGTCACTATTATTAAAAAGAAAAGGAAAACACCACTTGGACCTGAATATGAAGGCACTTTAGCAACTTAGAACACCAAACTAGAAGAATAAACTACTAAAAATCTAGAGTTGCAAGCATCTAATACACAAACTAAGAATGTTAGAATAGAACTTGATACGGTAAAGAAATAGGATGCTTCTAAACCTGAAGAAGAAAAAGCAGAAATTGGTGATACTGAAGTGTTTGACTCTCTTGACAACATTATTGATCAAAAACATGATGAAGTTGAAGAAAGGGCCCGATTGAATCTAGAAGTTGAATCAGTTATGAGGAAATCTAAAGAAAAGGAAATTGAAACTAAAAAGAAAAAAAAGTTAGTGGAAACCAAGAATTCTCCAACCAATTTTGAAGAAGTGTTAATCATGCATTTTTTCATTAGATGGTAAGAGAAGAAAAAGCTGAGAAAGAAGCAGTAAAAACTAAAGAAAAAATACCTGCACCTAGTAAAACTTCAATTGGCTTAGTTGACACCACAGGAAAGAGTAAGGCTGCTGACAAAGGAAAGGGGAAGAGATCTACATTTGCACAAAATCCAATCAAACCTACTAGAAAAGGGAAAAAAACCATGGCAACTAAAAGTAAGTTTTCCAAAAGAAGAATGTTTGTTAGGTTGACTGGAAATAAATCCCCTGCCAAAGCTAAACCCTCAACCAAATCTTCTAGCTAAAAACCTCTCCAACTCTCAAACGCCTTATCCTTTGATTCCTCATCCACTGAATCATCACCTTTATCATCTCCAAAGCCCATTAATATTCACTTTGGCACTAATGAGTCCACCACCTCCTCTGACTCCTATTGAATCAATCTCTTGATAGGACACTTTCCTTTGCTGATGATTAAAAAAGGGAGAAAATAGTAGTAACAATGTTATAGGATTTAGGATTTATGCTTAGTTCATTGATTACATTTTGGTATTTCTTGATAATGGTTTGTTGATAACTTTTTGTTATTATTATATGGATATGGTTGTTGATAACAGTCTGTTGATGACATCTTGTTATTTTGTTGATCTTTTGATGATATCTATTGAATGGTTGATAATATCTTGTCAATTAATAGTATTTAGTTACTAAATATTACTGAATTGTTACTTATTATCTGCATTGATTTTACTATATATGTTTGACTAAATAGTAGATAGAAATTAGTCAGTCTACAGAGTTAGAAAATAAAATGATTTGAAATATATCTGTTTTAGTATTTAGTTACCAAATATTATTGAATTGCTACTTACTGTCTGTATTCATTCTACTATATCTATTTGACTAAATAGTAGATAGAAATTAGCCGGTTTGCAAAGTTGGAAAATAAAATGATTTGAAATATCATGCATATATTAAGGGGGAGCAATTCCCCAACATGTTTAGAAGAAAAGAAACGTATAGACATTGTAGTATTAATTAAGGAATGTTTTGTCATCATAAAAAAAAGGGAGATTGTTGACTCCATGAGTTTTTGATAACAATAAAACATTCTCATTCATCAATGTCTAACTATATTACTTGAGTGTGTAGGATAAAGATATAAATCACTCGAACACAAACTATCAAAACTTATCAGAAGAAAGGGCCATAAAAAAAGTCATAAACAGAAGCCTCTTAACTAGTTAACGAACGAAGTTAATTAGCTAAGATTCAAAAGTAATGATCTAAAGGAAGCTCTTCAAGTGAAATTTCTGAACAACACTTGAAAAGGTCTTGGGTGGCTAGACAAATTTTATGATGGACTAAGATTGAAGGAAAATCGACATGAATAAATTAAAAAATGAATTAATCAAACAAAGAAAAGTTGGTGAAGTTGGTTGCTTGAAAAATAGTAAGCTCTTAATCAGTTAAAGCCTTTCTCAATTGGTTAACACAGTGAAGTAGATTGTGAGATAGAGAAGACTTAATCAATTAAGGCCTATAGTTGACCATTTAAAAGCTCATTGTAAACGATTTCAAATTTGAATGCTAGAAGACAATAACGGCCAAACTAGTTCCTAAACTATTTCCAACTATCAGAAGTTGTCTAAATCCATCAAAGCTAATTTTTTAAACTATAAAAGACATTCCTAATGGCTCTAATCATTACGAGATATTTCCCATAGTTAAAAAAAAAACCAAAAGTAGCAAAAATCCTCTCACATCCTCTTATATTTTACTCCAATCTTTGTAATAGAGTTTTAACACCTCATCTTGTACCATTTAGATCAGCTTAGTAATCGTAGATACATCTTCATATCTGTATTCCTTGATTACCTAAAGTGTGCGAGGTACTCTAAGGGGGTGATCAAGCTTGGGATAGCTTGGATGTTGTTATAGGTTCTAACTTAGCCTTAGAAAAGTTAGTTCTGGATTTTGGTTGATCTCAAGAAAAACCACTGTTAAAGGCTGTGGCTGACCTTATGAAAAGCCATTGTAAAAGCTTGTTGGAAGCTTAGTAATTTCACTGATTTTTGTGAGTTAGTTTGACTATCCTTGATTAAGAGATCAAGGTAGTGGATGTAGGTTTAGGGGACCAAACCACTGTAAGCCATTGTGCTTTGTCTACTTTCTCCTATTTTCCTTTTATTCTTAACTTTTAAATCACTCCTTCAACAAGCTTTAAACTTCCATTATCAAATTCCCTCAATTTGGTCTTAATTGGGAATTTTTGTGTTATTCAGAAAGTGTTATTCACCCCCCTCTAGCACTCTTTTTGGGACCAACAATTTTCTATCCTCCTACAAAAATTTACAAAGACTTCTATGGCTTCATTTTTTTGTGCTAAGAAAAATATCCAAGTGTCCTAGTGTAGTCATCAACAATCACAAACCCATAAGATTTTCACCCTAAGCTAGTTGTCTTAATAAGTCCAAAAAAATCTCTATGTAGTAATTGTAGTGGCTTAGTTGTTGTGTGACGTAGATAATCTAACATATGATAAGTAATTTTAGTATTTTTCTTATTCAGTTAAGAGTCTTATTAGAAATTATAAGAATAATAGAATTTTTTTTTTATTTTAATTTACTTGGACAACAAGTAAGCATAGGTTTAGGAATTTACTTTTCTTGTACTACAAGGAGGTTTAGGGTAGAATACTTCTTTATTTAAATTTACTTTACTTGCACTCTAAGTTTAGGTCAAGTAGGATTAGGCTATTATAAATAGTATCCTTAGACTTAGTTATTAGACAATTAATCTTTTTGAATTATTGAATAGCATTATATTTTCTCGTAAATTTTGAGTGTAAGTTTTTGCGTTTGAAACTTCGTTATCAACCTAAAGGCTCTATCGAGTGCTAGCGTTTGTTTTCATGCCAACTCGTTGAGTCAGTTGGTACCAGAGTGAGAAAAACTTACCCAATCTAATGACAGGTGACCTAGTTATGGCAAGCGGCAATTCTCATGGCGAAAATCATGGAACTGAGATCTTGCAATCTGTAGTGCAAGATCAAGAGGTAGCATTGAGAGCTTTGGAGCAACAATGTATCTCAGATTCTAGCGTTTAGAATAATGCTTTGAAGAAATTGCAAATTGATTTGAAGCTCTAAGCATAGATGCTGATAGAAATCGGAATAATAAAAGGCCATATACCAGAGATGATGTAGCTGGTGGACAACTTGTCGATACACTTGTTCATTCAAACCGACGTAGACAATAAGTCTACTTGGAAGATTTAGACGAAGAAGATGATTATTTTTCTAAACTTGTGAAATATGTTTGATATGGAAGGAATGATTATGCTGATCGAGATACCAAAGATTTCATATTAAAGGTGGATATTCCTTACTTTAATGGGAATCTCAACATTGAAGAATTTCTAGAATGGATTGTGGAAATAGATAGGTTTTTCGAATATATGGAGATTCTAGAAAGAAAAAGGGTAAAACTTGTCACATGTAGATTAAAAGGTGGAGCTTTTGCAAGGTGGGAAAGGTTTTAGTCCAGAAAGAACTATGAAGGAAAAATACCAGTTAGAACTTGGTATAGGATCACACAGTTGTTATAGAAGGATTTTTTTCCTTTTAATTATAAGTAGATTTTGTTCCAGAAGTACCAAAGATGCCATTAATGTCAGCAAACTGTACATGGGTATATTGTAGAATTTATGAGGCTGGCCAAGAGAAATGACCTGAGGGAGACCGAAGGGCAACAGGTTGCCAGGTATCTGGAGGGGTTGAAACCAATTATTAGAGACAAGATAGAGGTACAAGTATTGTGAAATTTATCTAAAGCACGAAATATTGCTTTAAAGGCTGAACTGATGTTTTAGGAAACGAACAAACTTAATTATTCTCCCAAGCGTTGTAGTGTGAATAATTATAAAGCATCCAACAACAAGAATAAGTCAGTTCATGATAGTTCTACATGGAATGACCGGTACAAGGAAGATAAGGCGATTAGAAAGCAAAAAGTGATAAATGTGAAGAAGGGGAAAAAAGTTGCAAATCCCTATGTTAAGCCAATTCAAGGGAAATGTTTCAAATGCAATTAACTTGGTCACAAATCCAATGATTGTCTTCTCAGAAAAGCAATCCATGTAATGGAGCGAAAAAAAGAGGATGATGAAATTTGCTATGGTCCAGATGTGGATGACAATGAGTATGAGGATTATGGCGATGGCTAGAACTATGTGGTAAAAAGAATGATGTTGTCTCCCAAACAAGAGGATAACACTCAACAAAATTATTTATTTCGAACTAAGTGTACTATCACTAACTATTTATTTCTTATGATTATTAATAATGGTAGTTGTGAGAATATTATTGGTAAAGATGCTGTGGAGAGTTTGGGTCTTAAAGCTGCAAAGCACCTCAATCCACACACTATTAGCTACATTAAGGTAGCAGAGAAGATTCATATAATAGAATGGTGTAAGGTACCTTTTTCCATTAGCAAATACAAGGATGAGGTATATGTTGATATTATGGATATGGATGCTTGTCACTTGTTATTGGTAGACCTTGGCAATTTGATGTTGCAGCGCAACATGATGGAAGAGAAAACACCTACAGATTGGAGAAATATGGCATAAAGTTTACTTTAGTGCCAATGAAATGAACTATCAAAACCAAAGCTTCTAAAGTGAAGGGGCAGACTTTCTTTACCTTTACTAATTCAGGGAATGAAATAGAGGCTACTTTTAAAGAGTCAAAGGAGATGCATGATCTGATTGTGAAACAAGTGTTGTTAATTGAAAAAGATCAGAAAGTAGTAGAGTATCCAAAAATAGTCAAACTGTTACTAAAAGAATTCAATGAGGTGATGTCAAAAGATTCACTTGACGGTTTACCACCTATTAGGGATATTCATGTCATGACCCAAACCTAGGGCCATGACAGGAACACGAGCCTAGCAGGCAAGCCCACTAGACCTGAGCAAGCATCAAAGTTCATATTGAAACATATATAGGCCAAAGGATTCAATCATCAAATATTCATAATAAATTCAAGTAAAATACAACATCTTTGGCTTAATTCCCATACAAATATTGATAAGGCCATATGTTGGCCAACCAAATGAGTTCATACATATTAACTCTTAATACAAAATATAAAATGGCACTCAGTGCCTACGCATTATCCACAGCAGAAGGTTTTAACTGACTTAGCGGAGTAACCAAATACGAGGGTATATCATCCTCCCCAAAGTCATCATCATCATCATATATCGTGGGCTTACCCTCGAAGCAAACCAAACCATTTAAATCATTCTCCATGACACATTCCAATTGTCGAAGCATCACATGTAAGTCATATCATATGTATATCAGTGCCTCTCACGGCTATCTCATGTCATACTGAATCAAATCAACTAGTGGTCTGCCACGACCAATTTCTGGGCCATGAAAGGTGCATGGGCCCAATGGACATAGCCCACTAAGCCCAAGCAAGCCTATTTACATAATCTGTTCATTACTCTATCAAAATTACTGAAGTCATATTTCATAACTTTGAATCAAAATAATAATAAAATTTGCCAACTCATAGTGGCATATCGATCAAGTATATATATATATATATACATTATCTATAACATGTATCTTAATAATTTACATCAGGGTTGTCTAAAGAAGACTCAATTTCCAGTGGAGTAACCATAGCGAAGGTGCAGCTACTGAATGCCATTGATACCTACCAAAAGATGGATACAAGTCTATGAGGACACTCGTCCTAGTTACCGGCTGCCTCTTGATCTGAAAACATGAAGTTGAAAACGATGAGTATAAACCTAGTGAGTGAACATGAAAGGGAACAAGCAAACATTAAGGAATGTTTAACAAAATCATGATGCATTCATTTTTCAAAACAATGCAATTTGTTTTAGTTCTTATTAAAACCCCTCATGTAAACCCCACATGAGTAAATCACTTTATGAAAAGGGTCCATGCTCAACAAAGGATTTGGAGAGTGAAAAACGAGAATGCCTTTCCGCTGCAGTGACACTTGATTTAAATTATCAACTAACCGAGAGTTTCTCACGAAACCTCTTCATTTTAAACTTAATTCATTTATTCCTTAATGTTGGAAGTCCATGCTTAACTATGGTACCAAAGAAATTGAAAATAGCGTAGCAACCAAACCAAATGAGGAGCCAAACAGAAAGTTTTTCGCTACAGCGAGATTCTATCTCCCTGTAGCGAAATTTTTGGTCTCAAAACAAAAAGTTTCTCGCTGCAGCGAGAAGCTATAATAACATTCTCGCTGCAGCGAGATTTCGACCAACATCACCCCTCCAAACCCGAGAGTTTCTCGCTGTAGTGAGATTCAATCTCGCTTTAGCAAGAAACAGGGCACCAGCAAAAAAATTCCATTCCACTCAAGAAAAAGCCATCCTATTGTGTTAACAAAAACAACATGAAACACATAAATTCCCAAAATTGAACCAGTCAAATTCTCACATTTTGCATCACAACCATATACCATATATGTATATATATATATATCAATCATCATGCACACCCTACCATCGTCATCAGCTCATATGCATCGACTTATACGCACTCCCACTCGCACATAGCTGGGTCAGCACCGGCTTATGCACACTCCTACTCGCACATAGCCAAGTCAATATCATTACACAACATTATTTATATATATATATATATATATATATCAACATAATGTAGTAATACAACAATCCATAATAGCCACATGTCACATATAGAGACAATTTATCAAAGGCTTGTTCCCAAGGCACCCGTTTGAAGAAAGATTGAATAAATCATTCACATTCCCAAAACTATTTTTAAAATGCAAGTTCATTCATCGGTATTTGTTAAATCCTTTAGTCGACTCTAACTTCTCTAATTGTCCAAATGGGACAATGGGGCTTCGTTGAAACCTATTATCACATTAACATCACCATTAAGTCAATTCACAGGCTTATGAATTCTAAAAGCTTTTTCTTAGCTAGCTTCAATGGCCATTTAAATGGCTATCTATTCTCACTACCCTTATCACTCTAAAATGAATAATCAACCCTAACTACCAATTCACCCCCAAATCTAAACACTAATCATTCTCAACACTAAAAATCAACTTTAGTTTGCTACTCACCTTAATAGCTTTGTAACCTTGAAATTCTTTCCAACAATTCCCAAGCTATTATAGGGGCTTTCTTTCTCTTTTCTCTCTAAACACATAGTTAGTGAGAGAAAGTATCGAAGTGAGAGTTTTTAAGGGTTTTAAAATAAGAAAGTGAAAGAACACAAGGGACAAAGGTATGAAAATTAGAGCTAGAGAGAGAAAGTTATGAAAGTTTCATACCATGCTTCCATGGAGGATGGAAGCACCATGAAATGGAAGAAGAAGAAGGAGAAAAGCTACTAGAGAATGCAGAAGCTGCTGGAAGGAAAAGATATTTATAACCTAAGCTTATCCACTCCACTTAAATTACCAAAATGCCCCTCCATAAATTAGTTTATTCTCCTCCAATCTTTTATGAAATCTTTTACTCTTTTGACACTAGGACAAGGTCCATAATGGTCTAGAAATGCTCGAGTTCATGAAAACTTAAAATATTTTACCTAAGGTGAAAAATGACCATTTTGCCCCTACCGTGAAAATCATCACCATTTTGATTTCCTTTGTCATTTTACCTTTATTTAATCATCCATTTATGCCTTAGGCCTAGTTAGGCCATAATATTGTTTAAAACTTACTTTTAGGGGCTTACTAAGGAAATGATGAAATTACCTCTGATTAGGGATATCGCGTGTACTTCTATCTACTAGTCTATAATGGTCAAGGTCTCACATGGTCCTTCCTTGGACATAATCAAATCATGCTTGGTGGCCAATCGACGGAGAATCAAATTACGCATAGGGCCAAAGTAGCTGGTGAAAAGTCAAAGTCATCGACTGAAGTAATCTCTCAACGATCGGCATCATTTGAAGTATTCTCATGCAGGTGGCATCATAATCATCATTTAGAGTAATCTCCTAACGGATGGCATCATACACTACAAGTGCGAATCATAGATGGGATATCAACCACTACCCTTATTTACCACAATCTTTGAGGTAAGGACATAGTTACAAGGCATCGAACTCCACTCATCCGTAAATCAGATCAACATTTGGAATTCACCCCTCGAACAAAAACACAAATCCATAATTAAAGCCATCATGCCTTTATCAGTCACATTTTTCGCATCAAACCTCAATTCACATTTATCGAGCTTTAATTGTTTTAAGCTCGGTTAAATTCTAGGTGCCTCTAAGTCTCCAAAGCCTCGTTTAATCAAATTCTCTCAACATATCAATCACTTAGGGTAATCCACTTATAGGGGTTCAACATAGCCTACAGGCTTTTTAGTCTAGGCTTACACAACATAGGGCACCCATGTGGTTCACATCATGACGCAATCACACACAATTCACATATATACATATACAGAGATATTGTTCTCTAGCCTAGGTTCATTCATCTAGGCCTATGTACAAAATCTAATACCAGTGTAGTGCACTTATAGTGCGTTATGCATCACGTGCATTTAGCTTAAATCCCACTCATAGTGACAATAAGAGGCACTCTCAGCCAAGCTCCGATCCTTAGCCTTTGATTGTGGTTTACTTGCCGATGAGTCGATGCAACTCCGTTTCTCGTTTCAAATATATCAGAACATCAAAAGATTAATTATTCTTGGCTTTCAAAAAATGCCAACTTTTTACCCAATTAACTAAATCTTAGCAATCCAACAATTTAAGCTCAAATCTTTCATTAACAAGCTAAACCCATACCTTGGAAGTCAGATTGCATGAGTCTTAGCTCCGAGTTCCCCAATGAAAGCCAAAAAAGGAAAATTACCAAATCTGGAGAAAAATCATATTCGAAGTTATTAACCGAATAAATTAGAAAATAATCAATAAAAATGTTAAATCTTACATCCAGAATGATTTTTCAAGCTCCAACCAACTTCAAATCACTTCAAAAATCCATTTAGGGCTTTAGGATTTTGGACTTTTTAGAAGGAAAAAGGGACAGAAAAAGATGAGAGAAAAAGTTAGGTGAAATGGCCCGAAATCCCTTTTTATTTTTGCCTTTTTGCTTTAATGTATCGATATATTTTGGCAATGTATCAATACATATTCCCTAATTTCAAATGAATATATCAATACATTAGAGAAATGTATCAATACTTTTCCCCCTAGGTGCTCTCTACTTCAAATATATTGATAAATTTAGCCAAATCTATCTATACATTCTCAAATGTATTGATAGAATATTCTTCCCCAAGCTTTTGTTGTTCATCCTGTGAAGAATGTATCGATACATTCGAGTATGTAAGAATACTTTCACCCTTATAGGTAGTTCCAAGCTTCCATAACTTCCAAAAATTCAAGTTAAACACCGCAAAATCATTCCTTGTCAATATCACACCTCACATTGTTCATTTAACTTAATCTCATACAAATATAAATCCACAAACACAAAATCAAACTTAGATCAAAACCTCAAATTATGGGATTCATCACATATTTCCTCAAATTTTCTTAAGTTCAATATGTACGCTCTTAAACACTAGGTATACATATCCTATCATCAAAGTCCTCAAAACTCCACATACTTCATAAATCATTCTTAGTTTACATTAAAAATTGAGGATGTTATAATTCAACACGATATTGATTTGATTGTTGGTGCTAGTTTACCAAATTTGCCTCATTATAGGATGAGCCCAAAGGAAAGTGAGATTCTCAAGGAGAAGGTGGAGGACTTACTATGCAAAAGACATATTGAAGAGAACATGAGTCCATGCGTAATTCCCGCTTTACCAACCTTAAAAAAAGATGAGAGTTAGAAGATATGTGTAGATAGTCAATCAATCAACAAGATTACTGTTGGATACAAGTTTCCAATTCTTAGGCTAGATGACATGCTTGATAGGTTTTCTAAAATGGCTCACTTTATCCCTTACAAAAAGACTTTAAATGCAATCGCAATAGCCAAATTATTTTTCAATGAGGTTGTTCGTCTACATGGTGTGCCTAAAACCATCACTTTAGATTGAAATAGTAAGTTTCTTGGCCATTTTTGGAGGACTATGTTGAAGATGTTTGATTTATCCTTGAATTACAGTAACAATGCTCATCCACAAACTGATGGCCAAACTGAGTCGGTGAACATAACCCTTGGCAAGTTGATTCGCAATATTTATGGAGATAGATCGAAGCAATAGGACTTTGCATTGGCACAAGCAAAGTTTGCTTATAATAGTGTTGTTCATAGTGCCACAGAAAAATCTTCATTTTCTATTGTGTACATAAAGTCGCCATAGCATGCTCTTGACTTGATCAAACTATCTAAAGTTCCTAGATTTAGTGTAGCTATTGAAAATATGGCTACTCAGTTGCAAGATGTTCAAGCTGAAGTGAAACAAAAATTAGAGCAAGCTAATGCCACGTATAAGAAAGCTACATATCAACATCACAGAAAGTATATTTTTGAAGAAAGAGATCAAGTGATGGTGTTTCTGCAAAAAGAAAGGTTTCCAATGGGGACTTATAGTAAGTTGTAGCTTAAGAAGTATGGACGATACCAGATGTTGAAGAAAATCAATGACAATACATATGTTGTGAATCTGCCAGACACAATGGGAATTTTCACATTTTATGTGGCAGATATTTACCCATTTTGTTCATTAGATGAACCTTATATTCCGATGTACAAGTAAATTCGAGGTTCGGTTTTTTTCAAACGGAGGGGACTGATGTAGATAGTCTAGCAGATGGCAAGTAATTTTCATATTTTTCTTATATAGTTAAGAGTCTTATTAAGAATTATTGAAAAAATAGAACATTTATTTTTATTTTAATTTACTTGGGCAATAAGTAAGCATAGGTTTAGGAGTTTACTTTTCTTGTACTCGAAGGAAGTTTAAAATAGAATTCTTCCTTATTTAAATTTACTTTACTTGCACTTTAAGTTTAGGTCAAGTAGGATTACACTATTATAAATCGCACCCTTAAACTTAGTTATTCAACAATTACTCTTTTTGAGTTATTGAATAACATTATATTTTCTCTCAAATTTTGAGTGTAAGTTTTTGCGTTTGAAACTTGGTTATCAACCTTCAAGGCTCTGTCAAGTACTAGCCTTTGTTTTCACACTAACTCACTACATCATTATGACTTCATGGTTAGGCTTGAATGATGTTCTTGTATGTTTAACTCTTGCACATGCATCACACAATCTGTCAATTTCATAGGTACTTTTAGGCAACCTTTTTACTAGATCTAAGGATGACAATTTAGACGATATATGCATGCTAGCATGTCCTAATTTTCTTTGCCGCAGTTAGCTATCCTCATTTTTATTTGCCATGAAATAGGCCATATCTATAGACAAGTCATCAAGATAAACGACATGTACATTACCTATTTTGTTACCTACAAACAGAATTTTATTTGTCTTAATGTCTACAACATAGCAGTATAAAGCTTCAAAAGTAACTCTAAGACCTTAATCACATAATTGACTCACACTCAACAAATTATGATTAAGACCATTTACAAACAACACAATTTCAATATGAGAGTAAGAGTTTTTACTAATAGTATTGACTATTTCTATGTGAACCTTCAAGTTATCACCAAAAGTTACCTTTCCTCTTTGTTTTGGTCTTAATTGATTGAAATCTTCCTTTCTTCCTGTCATTTTTCTTGAACAGCCACTATCTAAGTACCACATGCCTTCATTTTTAGAATTTAACTTCAAGCACACTTTTTTAACTTTAGAGTCTTCATGGCCCATTAAGCATAGGTTGACAATATCTTTTTCTTCATATAGTGATTCATCATTGTCATTCCATATTACTATCATCGTTTTCTTCTCATTGTTTTTAGAATAACTTTTCTTGATTCTTAGATAGTCGTATTTAGCATGAACAGGCTTCTTACACTCACAATAGAAAATAAGATCTTTCCCATGATCACCCTTTGACAAATCCTTTCTTTGTTTGTTTCTCCTAAAGAATCTTTTAATCAATTATTTGTTCTTTAGAAATCTATTGAAATTTCTAGTCAACAAAGGCACTTCGTCATCATTTTCTTCATCAATCTCAAGAATCTTTTCATCATATTTTTTGACAACTTTAGGAACAATGTCTTTTCTATTTGATTCTTCTCTAATTGCTTCATCTCTTTCTTTCTCATGCCTAATGGTCATCTCATAAGTGAGTAACAAACCTCAAATCTCATCTAGCTTAAGCACATTTAGGTCTTTGGCTTCTTCTATGGTAGTGACTTTAGGTATCCAAGATTTTGATAGGCAGCGGAGGATTTTCTTCAATAAATAAGCATTAGGAAATTCTCTCCCTAGAGCTTTAAGTCCTCTTACAATTTTTGTGAACCTCTCAAACATATTTTTAATGGATTCCTTGATAACTCTATTTTATATAGCTATCTTGTACTTTGTTGAGCATAAAAAGAATGAAGTTCTCTTGTTTTTTAGTTATTTTTATGTAGTTTTTACATCTTTTTATTAACTAGTTTAATGCATGTTTGAGTATTTTTAATTAAGTTATTTTAGCTTATTTTCAATATAAAAGTCCTATCCTCTATTGATTTAGTCATTTGTTATTAAAAGGGTGCAAGCATGTGGGATTTAAATTGCAAAGACTTGTGCTAAGATGCTTAAGGAGATTTCTAACCATGCTGTAGTAATTTGGGTGTAACTTAAGCTACAAAAGTCCAATCGATGAGATTCTTGGACCACTAGAAACTTAAAAGGAGAGGCTAGAACTTTCATGTTTAAGACTTCACCTAGTTTTAATTAGATCATGGTTGAAATTGCGTCGTAATTTGAAGGACTGTTGTAGACTACACAACAGCTAGGCGAAAAAGGCAGCATCACAACCTATAAGGGCCAGTGTAACAATGCCTCCCTTGTTCAGCCCATAACCTAGCACCAACCAAAGGGCTTGGTATACTACTGCCAAGACGTACATCATCAATTATGCACTTTTCAATTTTTACATCATGAGGCTATTATTGGGGGTATAAAAAAGGGCTTTTTACTTTAAAAAAATGAGCTAAGAGTAGACCTCATTTTGGGAAAAAGAAGCTTTGAAAAAGAGATGAAAAAAGGGAGGAAATCTTCTAATATTGAGCTTCAAATAGTTGTACTGAATACCTTCTCTCACTAGATTTGATTTTCTGTCTCTTTTTTTCTTTGTAAAAATGCTTTCTTTTTCTGAGTTGTTGAATTTTGTTATGGATATCTTAAGCTAGATTTCTATTTCTAGGGTTATGGTGGATATTAGTATGTAGTTTTGACATTGTGCTTGGTTATTACATACTTTTTATGAAATCATTGACGTTTATTCAAATTTGAATTTATTTTCCATTTTATTGCTTAATCACCAATAAAATGAGCTTGGGTTTGTAGATGATACTTGAAATAGTTAGTCTACATAGACCTTGATTTAGGTAATATATGTTCATTGCATTTGAAAATTAAGTGGGTGATTTGCAAGTAGGGTAGATATACACCTATTTGCCATATATAGTCAATTGTTAGGATTTTTACCTTAGGAACTTGGCATAGTTAAATTATTATAGACATATAAAGATTTAATTAAGTTAGGTCATTGTACAATAACTCGATGGAGAGTCATACATGCTTGAGGATTCTAGACTAGCATTAATTTTCATTGAAGTGCTTAGCCAATCATGCATCCAAATGAAATACTAATTGACCACATAATCCTAGGCTTTTACTGTGAGACCTTGACCTTTATAGACTCATAGTTAGTAATATACGTGATATCCCTGATCAGGGGTAATTTCGTCATTTTCTTAGTGAGCCCATAAAAGTAAGATTTTAAACAATATTATGGCCTAAGTAGGCCTACGGCATAAATGAATGATGAAAATATGGGTAAAATGACAAGAAAATAAAACTTTTGATGATTTTCACGGTAGGGGCAAAATGGTCATTTTTCACCTCGGGTTAGAATTTTTAAGTTTTCATGAACCTGAGCATTTCTAGACCATTATGGACCTTGTTCCAGTGTCAAAAGAGTAAGAAGACAGCATAAAAGATTGAAGGAGAATAAGCTAATTTGTGGAAGGGCATTTTGGTAATTTAAGTGGAGTGGATAAGCTTGGGCTATAAATATCTCTTTCTTCCAACAGCTTCTACATTCTCCAGCAGCTTTTCTTCTTCTTCTTCTTCTCTTTCACGTTGCTTCCCAACCTCCATGAAAGCTTGATAAGAAAGCTCCACAACCTTCCTCAAATAGCTCCAAATTTCATGCTTTTGGTGCACCCTTTCCATAAACCCTTATGCTTTTCCACTCTCTCTCCTTAAAACCCTTGAAAAATCTTATTTCCATACTCTTTCTCACTAGTTATGAGTTTTAGAGAGAGAAAGAGGAAGCTTCAAAAATAGCTTGAAAGTTTTGGAAAGAATTTCAAATACAAGCTACCAAGGTGAGTAGTACACTAAAATTGAGTTTTGTTGTTGAGAATGATTAGTGTTTAGATTTGTGGGTGAATTGGTAGTTGGGATGTTCATTCATTTTAAAGTGATAAAGGTAGAGAGAATAGATAGCCATTTAAATGGCCATTGGAAGTTAGCTAAGAGAAAGCTTTTAGACTTTATAAGTATGTGAATTGACATATTGGTGATGCTAATGTGATGATAGGTTCTAACGAAGTCCCATAGCCCCAATTGGACCATTAGGGAGGTTAGAGTCAGTTAAAGGCTCAACAAATACCGGTGAGTGGACTTACATTTCAAAATTTGTTTGGGGAATGTGAATGCAATTGTACAAACATTTGAAAGATTTTATCCAGTTTTCCTTTGAAAATGTACTTTGGGAACAAGCCTTTGGTGAAGTGATTTTATATTGTGAAAATGTGCTATACAATGGTTTATGTGTTATCACAATATGATAATATGCATGATATGCATTGGGTGCTTCTTTGTATGTTGATGTGGACCCGGCTATGTGCAAGTAAGAGTGTACATAAGCCGATGATGACCTGACTATGTGCGAGTGAGAGTGCGCATAAGCCGATGATGACCCAGCTATGTGCTAGTGGAGAGTGCACATGAGCTGATGACGATGGGAGAGTGTGCTTGATGATGAATATATATATATACATGTATAGATATGTGTGTTAAAGAAAGTTCATGAATATGTAAATGGTTGAAATGCATGTGAAATTTGACATGTTAAACTTTGCGAAATATGAGTTTCATGTTGTGTTAGTCATATGAACAGGGTGGCCTTTGCTTGAGGGAATGGGGAATTTTTACTAGTGCCCTATTTCTCGCTACAGCAAGAAACTCTCTGGTTTGGAGGGGTGGTGCTGGCCAGAATCTCGCTGCAGCGAGAATGTTACTATAGCTTCTTGCTGCAGCGAGAAACTTTCTATTTTGAGACCAAAAATTTCTCTGCAGCGACATTCAGTGAAAAACTTTCTGTTTTGCTCCTCATTTGGTTCGGTTGCTACCCTATTTTCCATTTCTTTGGCACCATAGTTGAGCATGGACTTCCAACATTAAGGAATAAATGAATTAAGTTTAAAATGGGAGGTTTGGTGAGAAACCCTCGACCAGTTAAGAAACCCTCGATTAGTTGATAATTTAAATCAAGTGTCGCTACAGCGGAAAGGCATTCTCGCTTTTCACTCTCCAAGCCATTTATTGAACATGCCTTTTCATAAAGTGATTTACTCATGTGGGGTTTACATAAGGTGTTTTAATAAGAACTAAAACAAATTGCATTGTTCTGAAAAATGAATGCATCATGATTTCGTTAAACATTCCTTAATATTTGCTTTTTCCCTTTCTTGTTCACTCACTGGGTTTATACTCACCGTTTTCAACTTCATGTTTTCAGATCACGAGGCAGCTGGTAACTAGGTCGAAGTGTCTTTGTATATTTGACCCTTGGTAGGTGTCTCGGCATTCAGTAGCTGTACATTCGTCTGAGTCTCTCCGCTAGAAGTCAAGTACTCTTTTGTTGTGTATAGACAAACCGATGTAAATTATTAAATTATGTTTAGATAATATATGTACTCTTTGATTGGTATGCCATTACGAGATGGCAATGTTTAGTATTATTTTGATTCAAAGTCATCAAATGTGACTTAGCAACTTTTAATGGAATGGTGAAAAGATTATATTAATAGGCTTGCTTGGGCTTAGTGGACTACGTCCGTTGGGCCCATGTGCCCGTCATGGCCCGAAATTTGGGTCTTGACATTTACACCACAGCTTTTACATAAATTTTGATTTGTAATTTGCTAGTTTAGATTAGTCATTTAAATTTATTTTTAATCATTTTAAGAAATTTGGGTACTTGATAAAATTAGCTTGTTTTAATTTTAATACTTAGCATAGATTGTGTGTCATTTCCCTGTGGGAACAACAGCCCTTCTTATCACTGTATTACTTGTTGATGACCAAGTGCACTTGCATGAATTCCTTGCTTAATTGTGAAAATCTCTAAAGTAAATATATTGGTAATTTAGCAAGTAACATTGTTCATCCTTCATCTTAAAGAGTTCATAATCAAGAGTCAAGATTCTAATTTTTGACTCTTTCACTTGACTTGTGCCTTCATACCAATTTTCGAATGTGTCCCAAATTTCTTTTGCTAGAGTGCACATAGCTACCCTATTAAACTCACTCTCAATAAGAGCACATAAGATAACTGTCACAACCCAATTTCTAGGCCATGACCGGTGCAAGGGCACAATGGGCTCAACCCACTAAGCCTAAGCAAGCCTGCTTAATTGATCTTATACATTAATCTCTTGTCACGACTCAGAACTCCCATCAAGCCTGTGACAACTGTCGCGACGTCTCGATAGACATTCATTACCCGAAATGTCAATCGAAACCTCGCAAGGCTTAACATCAGTTTTTCTCGCTTCCTCTATGAGTATTAGTCACTAAAATTATGTTTTGAGAGATTATAAATTATTTCCAAATCAAAACAATAGAAAAATAATTTTTTTCTTACAGGGGCATTTTAATAATTTTTTCTCAAAAATCTCAAAATCCGCTAAAAATGTAGTATGCGAGTACAAAACACATAATTCATTATCAAAAAAAGTTTAAACATCTAAAACCTTCATTTAAAATGAAATTATGAATATTAGATTAAAATAAAAATATTGAATAAAATATTCAATTTTCTCATAAAACAATATTTTTAAAACACAGCATAAATAATTTTTACAGCATAAAAGCAAAATAAATTCATATATATTGTAATACAATAAGGCAGAGTATTTAATTTAATTTATAGTAACAAGTGGGCCCACGAATGACCAAAAGTATTAAAAGCAGTAAACCTACAGTTTTTGAGGATGCAAGTCTAACTGTAGCCCTCAACAAAGTGAGCTATCTACCGACTATCCTTAGCCTGAAAGGGGTGAAAAGGAGGGTGGTGAGATTATATAATCCCAATGAGTAAACAAATACTATCTAAAATATCTAAAGTTGAGTAAATAGAGACAGATAAAATAGTTTAACATACTGTAATTCATCACTTTTCAACTTGTTTCAACCAAATAAAATCAATTCATATAAATCGAGTAATCAACATGGCTTATGAATTTCTTAAAACTTTGGCTCATGCCAAAATCATTCTCATACCCAATTATCAGGGATGCCTTGATCGAGGGTTATCCCAACCGAGTCCGCCAAGGCTGTTAAAAAGTTATGTACGTATAAATCATGTTTTTATTTTGAAAACATAACCATTTCTTGGTGTTGGCTGAGTTCACCCTCACGTGGTGGTTTGGCATGAAGTGAACTCTAAAGTGTTAACCTCGGGAGTTATCCATCTGCGCCTCTCATACTGAGGTATGAATATGATCAGGTTCCGTGCCCCTCTAATAGGTTGGTCCACAAAACCGGCCCACTGCAGCAAGCTAAACCTACCATATAATAAAAGTTCAACAGCATGACATGACAATTTTATCATTATCCAGCCTATCAAGGCAAACAACAGTTTATACATTTCAACACAAATACCAATTCAGCCATTCATGCCAATATTGTCATAAGCCAATCAATTAGAATCATTAATTTACAACGCACAAAAAAAATCTCCAATTACTCTATTTTTCAAAATCATTATTAATTTCAAAACAATTTATAAATTAATTTCATTGAAACACATTTATTCATAAAACATGAAATTTTACCTTTTTAAACTCATTTTCCATAAAATCACAAAATCAGATAAAAACCACTTTAGATAATTAAGATGATAGTAAGGTTACTCACTATTTTGGGAGTCGAATTCCAAGTACTCCGATTCTTAATCCTTGGGTACTATCTCTTTACTTTTGCCAGAATGCTCACCACCTAGACATAATGCACAATAAGCCATTTACTACATTTGTGCTAAATTGTTATAAAACCAATTCAGGCTCTATACTGATGCATGAAATGGGATGTGAAATACTCGGGTAACTATCTAAATATGGTGTTCAATATAAATTCAGTTATATACCTAAATAAAACGGTATTGGCCTAATTCGATCTATCTCTCGATTAATTGGCCAATATGTCCAATTTAACTCCAAATAATTCCATTTTTATCCCAATACTCCAAATCATCAAACACAAGTCAAATAGCACAAAATCTAGCAAAATCATCTTCACATTTTCTCTTGGAAAATTCAACCATGGTGGGTGCATCAATACTATGATTTTTCCTACTTGATTCTTACACCATAAATCATCATTTCCTAACCAATTCACTTGAAATAAATTGAAAATCATCATCCACACTCTACATGGAAATTCGACCAATGATGGGTGATGGGAGAAAATAAATTTTTCTTGCTTAATTTTCATGCTACACATCACTAACTAACTAAAAACACTAAAATATCTTAAAATCTAACCAAATCAATCATCAAATCTTCTCTCTCTAAATTCGGTCAGCCATGAATCCTTCATGATATCTTGTGATTCAACCATGGAAAATGCAAAATAATGCATGGGAAAGGTAGATCACAAGTCAAAATCAAGAAATTTTACCTTTGATTGCTTGATTACTTGGAATCCACCAATTTTTCTCTTGAGTTTTCATCCTAGGGTTCTTGTTCTTTCTTTTCTTCCTTTTTTCTTCTTTAGTCGGCCATATGAATGAGAAATGGGCTGATTTTATGCTGATTTTTAAGCCAAAAAATAAAAGGATATAAATTTGACACATGTCACCATTCCATTGGTCCATGTGTCATACTAAGCCATTAAGCAATCTCTCTCTACCACTTAAATTTCCTCAATTATCCATGATAATATTGGGCAAAATCCATGTACTGGACAAGTGTTGGGTGGTGTAAAATTAAAATTTTACCCTTGGAGTGGCAAAATGACTATTTTACCTCTATGCTAGAAAAAAATACCGAAATTAAAATTCTTCACTTCTCAAACTCAAATTATACTCCCAATGATCAATCTTAGTCAAAAATTCCAGCCAACACTCACATCTTAACCTCAGGTGGAAAAATGACCATTTTGCCCCTAGGTCATGAAAATTCTAATTTGACTCCAAATCGGTCCTCGAACTCCGAATCACCATTTTAAGTCATTCTAGGGTTTTAAATTTCCCAATTTCATCTTAAAATCTCTATTCAGACTAGTTCGAGACTTAATTCAACTTAATTGTACCACTTGATACAATACCGTCCTTTAACGATTTTCAAGGTACCCAAGTAAGCAAACATGCATTCTTATGTAAGATTGGTATAATAAACATATTGTAGAGTTGGGCTTGACATCCCTATTCCTTTAGAATCCAAAGCTCGAAATGTTCAAATGCCGTTTCTTTGAAAGTGAATCATAAAACCCAATCACACATTCATAATGGCATCATCCACCAATATATTCATTAATAGATTAACAATGATTTTTAATGTTCACATTAAGTATTCACATACACATAATTAGACCTTGACTGTCAGCGGAGTGACTCTGGGCACGATTGATAACACTTAGTGTCACATTAAACCTACCGAGCAATGTACAAAGAGGAGCACCTCGTCCTAAGATCCAATCACCTTTAACTCAAGAAACCTAAAACATGAATTTTAAAAATGTGAGTCTAAACTCAGTGAGTGAACATAGAAAGTGAACAAGCATCAATACGGGAGGTTTTAGAAATCCTGATGCATTTATGTTAAAGATAATGCAATTTAACTGAATTTCTTGTCACAACGGAAATCTGTCTTTGCTGCAGTGAAAATTAAGTGGAAACCGTTTCTCAAGTTTTAACATTCAAAAATCAATGCAACCACAATATAATTTCCAAAACCTCTATATATATATATATCATATATAAACATATATATAACCACCGGCCTCGCCCCCAACTCTGTCTCAGCTTATGTGCACAACCACATCGCACATAGTTGGGTCAGCACAGCTCATGTGCACTATAACATCGCACATGGCTGGGTCAGCACAGCTCATGTGCATTCCTACACCGTACATGGTTGGGTCATAATTATCACACAAAAATATCATTTAATGTATAATATACACATCAACATAATGCAGAAACTCATGAATTCATCATGTTCATATCTCATAATATCAAAACATTTCATCAAGGGCTTGTTCCCATGCAACTTTTAAAGAAAAACAAACAAAATATTTCAAGTGGCTCAATCAAGCATAAAATCATTTATTCCAAAACATTTTAATGCTAGTTAACTCACTTGGTAACAACGAGATAGTAAGCTGCTATTTGTTCGGAGGTGTCTCTAACTATTTTCACTAGCTGGTCGCTCGTTATTTACTCCGGCACCCCCCCACAATACTCTAACTTTATCTTTTCACTTCCTAGCAATAATACGAACTCAATATATTTAATTACATATGTACACAAGCAGCACTTCAATCAATTAATCCTTACTCAATTTATATTTTTCCTCCTATCATGAAACCATCTTCAATTAACTCACATCTTAATACATTTTTACTAAAATTACTTATATCCATTAATTACGTAACTCTTTAAATTATATCACCGGTAAATTAATTATGATGTCACGTGTCTACTTCAGCTTTTCTAAATAATTTTCACCCAAATCCATCTTATATTTCCACACATAATCCACATATATGGCAGCAACAATCATTCTCACTTTCACTCGATTATTTCCTAGTTCACACACATCGTTATCTATCTAACTTTCAATACTTTGTTTCTCAATCCTCTATCCGTAATATTCCTTTTTTATTTCTTTCAAATGACATGCCATACAATCTTAACAATTTTCAACTAGCTTATGTAAGTAGATCATTTCAACAACCATAATTTCCCACAATATTCAACTAACCGTAGGCTTTAAAACATAGTGTTAAGCTTACCGTTTTCCTTTTCCACTTTGAGTCCTTCATGTACCCATGGGTTTATTGGCTCACTGTTATCAATTTTTTTCCAATCAAGCCAATCTTTGCTGCCACAAGAGATTTCTCTAAGTCACTAACTCATTTCCAAAAACTACTCAAGCCAAAAACAAGAATTCTTACCGTTCCTTGCTTGAATCACCAAAACCAAGCTTTTTCTTCCTTTCTCTCTTTTTCTTTCTTCTTCTTCTAGAGTTTATATCTGCTGGAAATTAGGGTTAGAAGTTGTAACTTTGGTGCACAAGAAGTTGGGAGAAGAATGAAGCAAGAAAAGAAAAGAAATGAAAAGAAAACAAGAAAAGAAAATTAGTTTTCCATGGGAGAATGAGAGAATGGCGTTGGAAGCTTCAAGAATGAAGAAGAAAATATCTTGCTGGGAGGATAAGGACTGTTTTGGGCTGATAAGGATGAGAGTCAAAGCTTCCTTTGGAAGCTTTGACCAAACTTTATGCAAAATTACCATTTTACCCTTTAAGTTTCTTTCCATTTTAATTTCGTCCTCCCAACACTCATTTAACTCCAATTTCCTTCTATTATCTTCTTCTACATATTTACAAACAAAGTATGAAGTTGGTACTCCAACGCAGTGTCCCCATAATATTTAAAATATTTATTTACTTGTGCTATCTTTACTTAATAAAGACACGCGGCCCCATTAACGTCATTTTTCTCTGAAATTTTTCTCATTCTTCTTCTCCCCCACTTAGGTTGCCCATATACACATTTTTCATGAAAAATGTTGACACTGAATAAAATATTAATATTTAATATTATTTTATTAATAAAATATTATTTTATTTCAAGAATTTTCTCTTGTCTCATCTTGCCCCCTTGGTACCCAAAATACCTTATTATGCCTCAATTGACTTCCGAATCACTTTTTATCTTGCAAATTCTTCTCCAAAAAAAAATTATTATTTTATTATTATTTCCTCGTGTGCGAAATATTTTATCCCAAACCATTCCTTTCATCTTTCATCATTTCTAAACATTATAATTAACCTCAATTGGCATCCAATAAGCTTTATTAGTCACCATATCAAAGTACGGGGTATTGTAGTCTACCCCATTTAAATAGAATTCGTCCTCGAATTCACGTCGGTGTCGAGTTATCAATCTCTTTCTATGATCTGATTCATTTTCCTTCTTTATAAGGAATTTTGATTTATGAACTTCATTACTTTCAATTTGACTAGAACACTTTACAAGATCAGGGTACGTATCTTATATCTATTATCATCTTTGAGTCAAAACCACGGTACCCTTTTCAATTATTCTTTCTTATCACTAAGATCCGAAGTATGCCTTTAATTCCGTCACTAACCTCAAACATATCTTTATTTTGATTCTTCTCAAACCTCCAATCATTCATTCACCTCGTTTATGTCACAGCCCAAATTCTCGGGCCATGATCGGTGCATGGGCCTAATGGGCATAGCCCACCAAGCTCAAGCAAGCCTATTATGTAATCTTGCTTAACATCCCATCAACTATTCTCAAGTCACCTTTCATAATTCCAACTTATAATCACTTTAATAATGGGCTATAGTAATTAAGAATTTCATTAATATAAACCCAAAATGATGTTAACATTTCAACTCATGGTGGCATTAACAGTTAAAATATACATATTTCGTCTAAGACACGTATCTTAGTATCTTACATCACATGAACGTACTCATAAAACAAAATGACTCTTAACTTCCAGCGGAGTGACCACAGTGAAAATGTGGCTACTGAGATGCCATAGTACCTACCAAGAAAACGAGCATATGTGTGCAACTCAATTTAGGTCCCAATTGCCTCCAAATCTGAAAACATGAATTTTAAAAACGTGAGTATAAAACTCAGTGAGTGAACATAAGAAAGGAACAAGCAATCAATAGGAAGAATTTGGAAATCATAATGCACTTGTTTCAAAAAACAATGCAATTGATTTAATTTCTTACTAAAAACCTCTTATTTCAAACTTTGATTAATAACCTCATAGTGTTGCAACAGCCCATGATCAATCCATGAAGTTAAATGGGTGAAAATTATGTCAAAAATTGAATAGGGTAGCATGTAAAACAGAATGTTTCTCGCTGCAGCGAAGTTCATTCTCGCTGTAGTGAGAAACAGTACCAGTTTACATGTGTTTCAGTTTTTCTAGCATATCTTCCACTACAGAAGTCCAATTGATCTGATTTTTAGACCATTAGAAAGATAAGAGGCAGGGATACAACTTTGATGTTTACCACTTTTCGCATTTGGGACGGGAATGTGGTCAAATTCTTCATCAAAGTGAAGGAACTGCATTAGAACCCAAGAGTTTCTCCTTGCATTGAGATTTATTTTCACTGCAACGAGTTTCTGGCTGCCAAAATAGAATGTTTCTCATTGCAGCGAGAAGTAGGGCACCTAAGTGAAAAAGGACCTCTTTTGCACTAAAAAATCCAATTGGTGTTGTAATAAACTCAATTTGCAAGAAAATGGGACATTCTCAAGATTCATCTTGCCAATTTCAACATGAAGTACTCAAAAATTTCCAAAGTTCAACATGCAAGATTCACATGTACAAGACCATATACCATACTCATGAACTTTCTATAAGACACATATCTATATATGTATATGTATATATATATACCCATCATCATGCACACCCTCCCATGATCATCAGCTCATATGCATTCTCCACTAGCACATGGCTGGGTCAGCATGGCTTATGCACACTCTTACTCGCATATAGCCAGGTCATCATCTGCGTATGCACACTCCTACTCGCACATAGCCGGGTCATCATCGTTACACAACAATATATTCATATGTATATATATATCAACATAATGTAGCAGTATATGAATCCATAATAGCCACATATCACAACACAAAGATAATTTATCAAGGGCTTGTTCCTAAGGCACCCATTCTTAAGAAAAGTTTGATAAAATCATTTAATGTCTTATGCAAACACATTCACTTTCCCAAAAATATTTTAAAATACAGGTTCACTCACCGGTCTTGTTGATTCTTTTGCTTGACTCTAACCTTAACTAATGCTCCAAATGGACATGTGAGGCCTTGTTGGAACCTATACACACACAACATCACAACCAACCCAAATTGGCATTAATACCATTCCAAAACTATTTTCTAAATTGGGTTCTAGTAGTCATTCCTAACTAGTTTCCAACCACCATTAAATGGCTATTGTTTGCACTACTCTAATCACACTAAAAATGAGTAAACAACTGAACAATAAAATAGCTCATAATCCCAATTATTAGCCATTATCAACAACTTAAAACCAAGCCTAGTTCATCACTCACCTTAGGGTTTCTTTATAGTTGAATTCTCTTCCAATAGCTTCCAAGCTACTATGGCAAGTCTCTTTTTCTCTCTCTAAAACTTTCAACTAGTGAGAGAAAGTGCTGAACAAAGACTCTTTGAGGGTTTTAAGGTGTAAAAGTGGAAGAGCATGAAAAACCGTAAGAAATAGTGGGCAAAAGCATGAAATTTAGAGCTAGAGAGAGAAAGTTATGAAGTTCTCATACCATGCTTTCAATGGAGGGGAAAACAAATGTGAGATAGAAGGAGGAAGAAGAAGAAGCTGCTAGAAATTGAAGAAGCTGCTGGAAGGAGAAGATATTTATAGCTCAAACTTATCCAATTCCCTTAGAATTTATGAAAATGCCTTTAGCACATTAACTTATTCTCCTTCAATCCTTGGTGTAATTTTTTTACTCTTTTGATACTAAAACAAGTCCATAATGGTCTAGACATGCTCGAGTTTAAGAAACTTAAAAATTTTGACCCAAGGTGAAAAATGACCATTTTGCCCCTATGGTGAAAATTATTAAAATTTCTAGTTTTCTTCGTGTTTTCATCATTACACATTATTTATTCGGTCTCATGCCTATTTAGACCTTAAAATTTCATAAAACCTTCTTTTGGGAGCTTTTTAAAGGAAATGATGAAACTACCCCTAGCTTGTGTTATTGTGTCTATGCGTAGTTATGAGCCTATAAAGGTTGAGGTCTCACAGTTTACCTCCAATTCGACTACAATACCTCACTTATGTCTGTTATTATCCTTTAGAATCAAATCGATGGTAGCCTTCACGATCATTATCTCTTATTTTAAGATGTTGAGTATGCCTTTATCACTATCATTAAATTTGAACCATAACTCTATCTCAATCATAGCGATTTCAATCACATATTATACTTACTTATGTATGCCTAATCACCATCTTATTATTTCGCACCTTGCCAAACTTCTTGACATTCATTCATTCATCTTATCCCCATACACTATTATGTAACCTGCAACATTATAAACATGCCATATTCATTTCTATACATAGTCTCAACGTCGAAAAAGGTTAATGCGTCTAATTATTCCCACATACTTCCGGTTTATCTTGCATTTATGCCACATACTTCAATTATTCCCATGTTATAGATTACATTTCTTTAATCTCATCTCTCTAACTATTTTCCCAAACTTTCTTATAGCATCATAATTCAACTTCTAATGGGACTTCTTCCCATTGTACCATATAGACAACTCATCAAATACATAAAGTTCAATTCTCAAATTACTAAGAACAATTCTTCACCTCAATTGGTCAAGTCATCAATTTCACATATACGTGTGTACATTCATTTCCAAATGTCAGCATTCCTCGTTACGCATAGGGATCCATGTGTTCGCGTGCCTTGGACTACATCTTCATTTATTCATCCCCATCCTTATCCAAGATTCAATATAATAATCCTCATAGTTCATGTCAATGTTCTCATATTTAATCTATGAGTTTTGGGGTATAATCAATTTCAGATTACCCTTTTTATATATTTAAATCACCATTCCACTCTCATCTTAGCATAAGTTATCTCTTACGTAATCCATAAAAATTCTCATTATGCCTATGCATAGCTTCACCTCATTTTCATGCCCATACTCTTTTCTTATCATTTCCAATTATACGCTTAAGTTTCATTGTACTATATATCCTTGCATCACAATGTCATTAATCACATCTCACTCGCCAAATGTCATTTTCATTAAATTGCAATCCGGTAGTCGTATATGCTTTATAACCTCATTGATCCTTCAAAGATTTATCTCTTACTTGATTGTTGCATCTTATGTAATACAACAATCTATAAAAGTCATCCTTATTTCTTAATTATTCTTCATACCTCTAATATATACATTACATCCTTGTTGCATTTCGACTTTAATGAATCACTTAAAATTTAGACTCATTCGAATCGTGCATGCCTTAAGCATTTTCGAATTCAATTTTCATACTATCTTAGGAAGTTTTCATTATTGGACTTCATTATCCAAATTATCTTCGATCATCATTTGCTCTGTTCTTTCATACTAATATGACACCATTCTCCCTAGACCAATTCGTACTTTGTATTTGAAACTACAAGACTTGAAACAAGGTTCTTCTTAAGTATTTTTTTTTCAACATCAATACGAATCTCACTTTCAACTTACAACTTTTTCTTTGCAACTACATAACTTAATGCTTGCTTTCACAAGATCCATAGCAAAACTACTCTTGAGTATTTCCTTGGGGATACCTATCTTAAACTCATGTCTCACCGCATGTGATTACTTAACCTGTGACTTAGCCATTAGGCTCCTCAGCAAGTTTCAAAAATCCAACATTTTATACTTGTTGTGTATGATTGGTAATTCCTTCTCAAAGAGGTTTGTGCATTCCCGAAACACTTTGTCTTTTTTGTGCTCCTTAACATCCCGAGCATGTCATTCTATAGGCATGCATTTATTCTTAAAGATATATAAATACATACTCATCCATTCAATCCCCAAATTGTCTTCATAGGTTTCTAGTGTGCAACACAATTGGGCTTGTTTTGTTACTAACCCTTTTCATTTAGCTGAGTCAAGACAAGAATTGTAAATTCTCATAACGATATTCTGGATAACCCCATTTGCTATACCACCCTTGTAATCCTTCATTCAAACTTTCATTACTTGGTATTGACATCCCTTTACCCATCTCTCATATATTCATCTAACTCTTCACTCACTTTTCCTTAGCCTTTAACAAGGCTTAATCTCTCGTCTCCTTTATTTCTTAGGATTTGACTTTGGTCAACATATTATCCATCTTAATACTTCACATGGTATCTTATCTCAATGTATCCATTTCAAGAATATTTCAATTTCTTTTTTAATTATATGCCCATATACAAGGCGATAAAGAAACTTTTCAATTCATTCATGTAAACATTCTCCGAAACATTTAAAACTCCCAAATAACAAAGCTCAATGACCAATGATCATAATTCAACTTGTAAGATAATTATCGTGCCACTCCCATCTTGGTCATGCATCATAGACATGAGGTATTCGTAGCGTTGTGGTGCTGGACAATCAATGCTGCAGCATCGCGACTGCTAGACATGGGATAGTTTCAATGCTACAACGCTAAAGAGTTAGTGCTATAGTGCTATGGTTGCTGGAAATTTCTTCCATGAATAAGTTCTTCCATCTTTAAAGTTACTACAGGGATCATGCTCAACCATTTGGCTTTCCTCCAAGCCTATCCCACAATCTTCATGACCAGGCATATCTTTTCTTGTGCTTATCATATATACTAAGCTCAGTCAATATTTTCAAGCTCTTTTTATCCTTTAACATTTATCTTCGACCAATAGGTTCCACCTTAGGACAATCTTGTCATATTGTGCATGAAATTCTCAATATATATGACCACACACAAAAATATCCACCATTTATGACATTCCACGATTCCTTAACTTTCACAATTAATTGTCTTTCTTGTCATGTAACTCAAATAGTTCTATTGACTTTTAGTACAAATGAGCATGAAAATAGTTCATCTTTCTCCACGCTCTACATTCACAATCTTTATTGAATCAAGGATTCACCTTTTCCCAAGTTCCATAATTTAATTTCATTGGCTATATTTATGCCCAATTATTACCTCGTAATGTCATGGCATCATTTTGTAATTCCCTCCATACTTAAATTTTACAATCCTTGACTTAATCACAACATCCATTCTAAGTGTCACTTATAGCCTTATTGATTTCTCCCATATCCTTCTGAATTGTAACTGCAACTGGAATTCCAAATTTCACCTTTCCACGATTAATTGGTAATCATTTGTCAAGTCTCATAGTTTCTTGTACCTTTAATGAGTTTCTATGTCGATCCTTAATAATTATCCAAGGCGACCAATGACGCCACTAAGGTGAATATCCTCCCTCAATCATTATATCGCTAATCTATCTCTATTGTATCAAAGGACTCCAATATGCATCAAGTCATTAAAACAGGTACTTCATAATCCATTTAAGTCATACAAAATAAAAGCCAACTCTGAACTCTTTTGTACAGATAACTACTACTATTTCCTTTACATCTCATCGATCTAGACTTAAAGTGATACGAACTTTAACGAAAATATTATGTGTCTTTAGGATCCTCGTCGCCATAATCCAAGCACATCGACGGATCCTCTTCTATGTTCTTTTCCATCTTTTGAGATTTTTCCATTTTATCCTTAATCCAAGCTTGTTGCTACCTCTCAAATTCCTCCTTAATAACAAGTGTAGCACCTCTCCCACAACCAGGAGGAAAGTGTCGGATAATGGATACAGATACCTTTCTAGGACGATAATTACTGATAATCTTTTTCTTTTTCATCTTGTTCATGTTCTTTTTCCTCTAATCGATTTCATTACGCACCAGTCTTGCGAGACTCCTAAAGCTCTTAAATAGTGGTTTACCTCTCGGGGGAACCAATTCACTCGAAAATCGAGTCAAGTTACTTGTTACACTTTCACCCTCGAGCATATATCGGCTTTGAGCAGTGGAATCTAGCGACCTCTAACTTGTACTATGAGGGGTATCGGGACTATCGTCTTTTCTAGACATGACGTGTGCAACCGGTGCACCTCCACCTTTATGCAACCAAGTATTATTTACTCATCCATCTAGACATCATAAGAACAGGTAAGTTTATAATGAAGTAGGGGCCCATGTAGCCGCCTGTCCTTGACTTGCGTTGCTCACCCACAATCCAAGGACAAGACTCTACACGGACTCCAACAACTCCGCTGATCACACAGGAATCCCTAAGACTCAACTAAACCTAGAGCTCTGATACCACATCTGTCACAGCCCAATTTTCAGGTCATGACCGACGTAAGGGCCCAATGGGCTCAGCCCACTAAGCCCAAGCAAGCCTACTTAATTGATCTTATATATTAATCCCTATTCCTTTATAATCAAAAGCTCAAAATGTTCAAATACCGTTTCTTTGAAAACGATTCATAAAACCCAATCATACATTCATAATGGCATCATCCACCAATATATTCATTAATAGATTAATAATGATTCTTAATGTTCACATTAAATATTCACATACAAATAATTAAACCTTGACCATCAGCGGAGTGACTCTAGGCACGATTGATAACACTTAGTGTCACATTAAACCTACCGAGCAATGTACAGGGAGGAGCACCTCGTCCTAGGATCCGATCACCTTTAACTCAGAAAACCTAAAACATAAATTTTAAAAACGTGAGTATAAACGCAATGAGTGAACATAGGAAGGGAACAAGCATCAATACGGGAGGTTTTAGAAATCATGATGCATTTATGTTGAAGACAATGCAATTTAACTCAATTTCTTGTCACAACGAAAATCTATCTTTGTTGCGGTGAAAATCAAGTGGAAACCGTTTTTCAAGATTTAACATTCAAAAATTAATGCAACCAAAATATAATTTCCAAAACCTCTATATATATATATCATATATAAATATTTATATAACCACCGGCCTCACCCCCAACTTTGTCTCAGCTTATGTGCACTACCACACCGCACATAGTCGGGTCTGCACAGCTCATGTGCACTCATACACCGCACATGGCTGGGTCAACACAGCTCATGTGCACTCGTACACCGCACATGGCTGGGTCAGAATAGCTCATGTGCACTCCTACACCACACATGGCTGGGTCAATACAGCTCATGTGCAATCCTACACCGTACATGGCTAGGTCATAATTATCACACAAAAATATCATTTAATGTATAATATACACATCAACATAATTTAGAAACTCATGAATTCATCATGTTCATATCTCATAATATCAAAACATTTCATCAAGGGCTTGTTCCCATGCAACTTTTAAAGAAAAACGAACAAAATATTTCAAATGGCTCAATCAAGTATTAAATCATTTATTCCAAAACATTTTAATGCTAGTTCACTCACCTGGCAACAACGAGATATTAAGTTGCTATTTGTTCAGAGGTGTCTCTAACTATTTTCGCTGGCCGGTCGCTCGTTATTTGCTCCGGCACGCCCCCACAATACTCTAACTTTATCTTTGCACTTCCTAGCAATAATACGAACTCAATATATTTAATTACATATGTATACGAGCAGCACTTCAATCAATTAATTCTTACTCAATTTATACTTTTCCTCCTATCATGAAACCATATTCAATTAACTCACATCTTAATACATTTTTACTAAAATTACTTATATCCATTGCTTATGTAACTCTTTAAATTATATCATCGACAACTTAATTATGATGTCACGTGTCTACTTCAGCCTTTCTAATATGATTTCCACCCAAATCCATCTTATATTTCCACACATAATCCACATATATGGCAACAACAATCATTCTCACTTTCACTCGATTATTTCCTAGTTTACAAGCATCGTTATCTATCTAACTTTCAATACTTTGCTTCTCAATCCTCCATCCACAATATTCCTTTTTCATTTCTTTCAAATGACATGCCATACAATCTTAACAATTTTCAACTAGCTTATGCAAGTAGATCCTTTCAACAACCATAATTTCCTACAATATTTGACTAACCGTAGTCTTTAAAACATAGTGTTAAGCGTACCATTTTCCTTTTCGACTTTGAATCCTTCATGTACCCATGGGTTTATTGGCTTACATGTTATCAATTTTTCTCCAATCAACCAAATCTTTGCTGCCACAAGAGATTTCTCTAAGTCACTAACTCATTTTCAAAGACTATTTAATCCAAAAACATGAATTCTTACTGTTCCTTGCTTGAATCACCAAAATCAAGCTTTTTCTTCCTTTCTCTCTTTTTCTTTCTTCTTCTCCTAGAGTTTATATGTGCTGAAAATTGGGGTTAGAAGTTGTAACTTTGGTGCACAAGAAGTTGGGAAAAGAATGAAGCAAGAGGAGAAAAGAAATGAAAAGAAAATAAGGAAAGAAAATGAAAGAAAATTAGTTTTCCATGGGAGAATGAGAGAATGGCGCTGGAAGCTTCAAGAATGAAGAAGAAAATATATTGCTGGGAGGATAAGGACTGTTTTGGGCTGATAAGGATGAGAGTCAAAGCTTCCAAAGGAAGCTTTAACCAAACTTTGTGCAAAATTACCATTTTACCCTTTAAGTTTCTTTCCATTTTAATTTAGTCCTCCTAACACTCATTTAACTCCAATTTCCTTCTATTATCTTCTTCTACATATGTACAAACAAAGTATGAAGTTTGTACTCCAATGCAGTGTTCCCATAATATTTAAAATATTTATTTACCTGCGCTATCTTTATTTAATAAAGACACGCGACCCCATTAACATCATTTTCCTTTGAAATTTTTCTCATTTTTCTTCTCCCCCACTTAGGTTGCCCATATACTCCTTCATAAAAAATTTTAACACTGAATAAAATATTAATATTTTAATAATATTTTATTAATAAAATATTATTTTATTTCAAAAATTTTCTCTTGTCTCCTCTTATCCCCTTTGTACCCAAAATACCTTATTATGCCTCAATTGCCTTTTGAATAACTTTTTATCTCACAAATTCTTCTCGAAAAAAAAAATTATTATTTTATTATTATTTCCTTGTGTGCGAAATATTTTATCCCAAACCATTCCTTTCATCTCTCATCATTTCTAAACATTATAATTAACCTCAATTGGCATCAAATAAGCTTTATTAGTCACCATATCAAAGTACGGGGTATCATATTTAAGATTCAACAGAATCAACTTTTTATCTTTGTCATCGCATTCAGCTTTTGTTTTAACATGTTTCACACCATTAATAGTTTTGCTATGAACATGAGGTCCATCAATAATAATATCCCAATAATCCAAATCAATAGATTGAATGAAATGTTTGAACCTCATCCTAAAAAATGGGTAGTTTTTGCCTTCGAACAAAAGAGGTGACATCATAGATTGTCCTTCACTAATGAAGTTTGAAAATACCATTGCTATAACTTTAAGCTTTTGCTCTAGATCTCTTAAAGGTTGTTAGACTTGCAAAACTTGAGAACCTGTTCTAATACCAATTGTTAGTTGAGATAAGCTTAAAGTAAATTAACCAAGAAAGGGGGTGAATTGGTTACCAAAAGAAAATCTCTTCTTTTCTAATGGATTAAAGAGATAATGAAACTTCAATGCAACAGAATAAAAAATAAAGCATAATAAAGTATGAAAGTGCAAAAGAGTAAGAAGTGAAAAGCCACGATTTTTATAGAGGTTCGACCTTCGATGCCTACGTCCTCTCCCTTGATATCACAAGGAGTTTGAATCCACTACAAGTTAACTTTCAAGGAGTAGGCATAACTTTTACACAAGCACTGCCTTTTCAAGAGGAGCAAGCACAACCTCACAATGTCACTACCTTTTCAAGGTTAAAGCACAACCTTTCACAAAGTTTTTGCCTTTTCAAGGTTAAAGTACAACCCCTCTAACTTTTGCTTGAAGGCACAATTAGGATACTACCTTTTTAAGGAGATACCTTCAGCTTTAACTTTTCTTGGAAGTATAGCTAAATACAATTGTAGATTACAAATATATAAATGTTATGCCTCTATAGAAGGCTAATGAGCAATGGGAGTACTAAAGGTGAAAGCTTTTTGAGAATAAAGGTCAAAAATTGGAGTGTCTAAGCTCAGACACTTTTTATAGTGAGGAAAGGTATGATATTGGGAGATGATCAGCTCACTACTAGAATAAAGGAGGGATTTTTCTATTTCAGCTATTTCAAAATTATTCTTCTCTTGTTTTCTTTGTCTTTTTCCATCTTTTCTAATTCTTTTTTCTCTTCTCCTTCTCTCTTTCTGATGTCCTTTGGGCAAGTATTTATAAGCTTGAACTTTTTCTACTCGTTAGAATAAGGGAATGATTTTTCTGTTTCAACTCTTTCAAAAATTTTCTTTTCTTGTTTTCCTTATCTTTTTCATTATCTACTGATTCTTTTTCTCTTCTCCTTCTCTCTTTACTTATGCCCTTTAGGCAAGTATTTATAGGTATGAACGTTTTTTGGCTATTGGAATAAGATTAAAAATTTTTCTTTTCGTTTTGTGCTAAGTGGACTTTTGTTTATTATGCCTATAGAAACAACATGTACCTTTGGTGTTAATTCTTTATGATTCTGGAAAATCTGCACCTTTATGTTTGTCTTGAGAATCGACATGTTCTTCATCTAGTGTCGATTCTTTATGACATGCTCTAGATCTGCACCTTTCTGTCTTTTCCCAAAATCAACATGTTGTGCTCTTGGTGTCAATTCTTCATGTGTGTTTGGCACCAATCCAAAAATTCAAACTTGAAACTTTGCACTCCATTTTTATCCATTTGTTAACTCTTGCTTCTTCTCCAAGTTTCTTACTTTTGCTCTTTAAAGTTTCCAAAATCAACATGTCAACTCCTTAATGTTAGTTCTCGCTCTATCAAGTGGCTTCTGTTTCTTTAAAATCAACATGTACTTATTTGAGAATCCATTTTCTTGTAATAGAAAAAAGAGATTTTGCTTTCTGTATAGTTGCGAATCGATTCTTCATTTTCTAAAACTTGATTCTTACAACTAGAAATTTAGAGTTTGAAGATTTAGAAATATCTTTCAATTTAAAACCAACTTCAAAACTCTTTGGAGATTTTGTTCACATTTGGAAACTCTTTTAAGCTTTTTCAAGTAAATCAATTTTGTCATTTCAAACCAGAATAAAGATAGCAATTTTTTTTTCAAAATATAGTAGGCTTTTAAAGTTTTTAGAAGACTTGGGATTGACCCATTTTCACTTAAGGGTTGATCCAAATGGATACATAAGGCTTTTATAATTTTTCCAAGCCTAGGAATCAACCTCTTTTTCTTCACGGGTCGATCCTAAGAAACCCTGAATGCTTTTCAAGATTTTAAAAGTCAAAGAATTGGCCCTTTATAATCTAAGGGTCGATCCTTAAAAAACTATAGTTTCTTAAAAAGGAAATGACAACATAGTGATCAACCCCAAACCCATTAGAGGTCAATAACAAACTTTTTAAAAGCAAAAAAAAACAAAACAAAGAACGCTTGGGATTTAAATTTTAAAAACACGATTCTTCATTCTTAACTTATACCCACTTCTTCAAAAATTACAAATTTCTTCTCCAAATGTTGTAATCCTCTGAAAACAATCATTGGGTAGTGAAATGGTTGAATCCCTTTAACAAAATCCTCCATTTTTCCATCTTCAAATAGGGGTCTTTACTCCTATTTTCAAAAACTTGTTTATTTTTAGAGTCGTTCCAAAACATAGAAGGTTGTTCCCCTTATTTTCCAAAGCCTCGATCTTTCATTTCACAAACCCTCCAAAGTTAATTCTATTTGCTCAAAGCTTCGTCCATGGCTCCAAAATGGTCTAGAGAAGAGAAGAGAAAAGAAAGGCACCAGTAACCTTCTCGAAGGTTCAAGCCACATTGAAAACCAAATACCCATTCAACATCAATTTTATGGACAAGGTGAAAAGAAAGATGTTTGATGACAACTATGTTCAAAGAAAGGTATTTCATGAAAGAATTATTGATTTAAAATGGTTTGAGCATGAATTTAGATTTCCACACTTTGAGAATCTTAAAGAATTAGGCTGGTATGACTACTTAAAAGTGAAAAGACTAGTGTATGAAGACTTAGTTTGAGTATTTTACTCAAATGCAACCTCTATTTATTAAGGAGATGATAAAGAGGACATTAGGGACCACATATATTCCTTTTACACCATTGTTGCTAGAAATGAATTCATTGTCACACTTGCAAAATTGTAAAAAATGTTAAAACTGAAACCTCCTGGTCAAAATGCAATTACTAACATGGATAAGGAGAATGTTTTATTTAAGGAAAATTGAATGTTGAATTTTTGGTAGGTTCTATCACTACACCTAAGTTCCCAAATGGTGATGCCAGGCTTAGTTTGAATGATAAGATCTTGCATCTTATACTGAACCATGCAATTAAACCATTTGGCTCCAAACACTCCACTGTGTCTGTTGAGGATATGTGGTTTCTACATCACATCAACAGGAAGTGTAACACCTCGTACTTTGAGGTGTTGGCTAATAATGTTTACTGGCTGCTAATTGAGGTTGATTACCTAGTAAAAAGGGTAATTCATAAGTGAACTTGTGAAACCTCGACCTCTATAGACACGTAACTAGAAGTAGACGTGATAAAACGAACTAGGGGTAATTTCATCATTTTCTTTAGTGAGCCCCTAGAAGTATGCTTTCAAACATTATTAAGGCTTAAGTAGCCTAAAGGCACAAATGAATGATGAAAATAAGGATAAGATGACGAAGGAAATAGAAATAATGATGATTTCCAAGGTAGAGGCAAAATGGTCATTTTGCATCTCGGGTCTAAATTTTTAAGTTTTCATGAACTTGAGTACTTCTAGACCATTATGGACGTTGTCTTAGTGTCCAAAGAGTAAAAAGTTGAACCGAAGGAAAGAAGAAGACAAAGTCACCTTATGGAGGGCATTTTGGTAAATTACATGAAAAATTGGATAAACTTTAGATATAAATATCTAAAGATCCAACAATTTCCAGCAGCTTCCAACCATTTCTTCTTCCCTTCCCATCTCACGTTTTTTCATCTCCATGGGAGCCTCCCATAAAGCTTCCATAACTCTCTTAATTAACTTCAATTTTCATGCTTTTGAGCACTTTTTCATAGAACCTTTTTGTGCTCTTTCACTCTCTCACCTTAAAACCCTTAAAAAGTCTTACTTCCATCTTCCTCTCACTAGCTGGACATGTAGAGAGAGAGAGTGATTTCCCTTATTAGCTTGAAGAATTTTGAAAGAGGATTCAACTGCAAAGACGATCAAGGTGAGCATAAGTTAGGGTTAAATTTCTTTAGTTGTTGATAATGGCTAATAATGGGGTTTGTGAGTGTTTTATTATTGAGGTTGTTTATTCACTCTTAGGGTGACTAGAGTGGTGTAAATAACTAGCCACTTAATGGCAATTGGAAACTAGTTAGGAATAACTAGTAGAACTTGATTTAGGAAAGATCTTTTGGAATTATATTATTGCTATTTTGAGTTGGTGGTGATATTGTGTGTGTATAGGTTCCAGCAAGGCCTCATATGTCCATTTGGAGCATTGGTTGAGGCTAGAGTCAAGCAAAAGAATCAACAAGACCGATGAGTGAACTTACATCAAAGTGGTTTTGGGAAACACATATGTGTTGGGATGAAGCATTTAAATGATTTTACTTGGTTTTCATTAAATTATGCATGGGAACAAGCCCTTGATAAAATGTTTTGATGTTGTGAAAATGTGAAATGTGTAAAAAGATAAATCCATGTGCTCCTATATTATGTTGGTATGTATATATATGAATATGTGTTGTGCATTGATGAATAATGTTGTGTGATAATGATGACCCAGCTCTGTTCGATGTGGGAGTATGAGCTGATGATGAACTAGCTATGTGTGAGTAAGGAGTGCGCAGAAGCCAATGATGACCCGACTATGTGCTAGTAGGGAGTGCACATAAACTGATGATGACCCAGCTATGAGAATGCATTCTCGTTGCAGGAGAAACTCTAGGGTGGTGGGGGCACAAACTATCCCTGTTTCTTGCTGCAGAGAAAAAGAATTCTTGCTACAGCGAGGAATTTCGCTGCAGCGGAAATCGATTCTCGCTGCAGCAAGAAACTCTCGAGTGGTCCCAAAATTCTGATGTAGTGTTTCCACTTTGACGAAGATTTTAACCACCTTCTGGTCAGAATTGGGAAAGTGTTAAACATAAAAGTTGTAGCTCTACCTTTTAGTTTTCTAATGGTATTAAAATCAGGTCAATTGGACTTCTTTAGTGGTAGATATTATTGAAAAACTAAAACATATGCAAACTAAGATGGTTTCTCGCTGTAGCGAGAAACTTGCTACCATGCTTGCTACCTTGCTTGATTTTGACATATTTTTCACCCATTTAACTTCATGGATTGATCATGGGTTTTTTCAACACTATAGGGTTATTTATCAAAGCTTGAAATGAGGGGTTTTTAGTAAGAAATTTAATCAATTGCATTCTTTTTGAAACCAGTGCATCATGATTTTCAAGTTCTCCTTATCGATTGCTTGTTCCCTTCTTATGTTCACTCATTGAGTTTTATACTCACATTTTTAAACTTCATGTTTTTAGATTCAAAGATAGTTGGGACCTAGATTGAGTGTCCACGTATGCTCGTCCTCTTGGTAGGTGCTATGGCATCTCAGTAGCTGTACCTTTACCTATGGTCACTCCGCTGACGCTCAAGGGTTTGTTACTTGTGAACACGCATATGTAAGGAAATCTGCTGGTATCCATGTTATAAGTCAAATAGGTATATTTTATTACTGATCCCACTAGGAGTTGGCAGATGGGTGACATTATTTTGACAAAATAAAATTGTAAATATTGGGTCACTATAAAATGTTACTGAAATATTTTAGTAGAGAATTACAATATGTGGTTTTAGAAATGATGGCTGGGAATGATGATCGGGATTGCATAAAAAGGCTTGCTTGGGCTTAGTGGACTATACCCATTAGGCCCATGCTCCGATCATGACTCGGGATTTGGGCTGTTACAGGAAGACTCTGATAGACTTGGCACACTTCATATTTAACGACATGGAGTCATTAGCTAGAGGTGCAAGAAACGTTTTGGTATATAGAATGGTAATTTTAGAAATGATAGATAAGTGGAAGGTTGACACCTTACTTGATAGGCCAGTCATGTCAAATAAGGTCAAGTTGTTGGAGAAAAACACATTTGGTAAGATGGGATTTGAGCATGAAGCTATGGCTAATAATGGATAAAGAAGGATGTTCAACAAAGTGCTCAAACACAAGAGGAACCACCAGCTGATAAGGACTCGCTAATGCTTGATGTTCCATCTCCTCCACAAATTGCTACTGCACCTTCACCACATCCTCAAGCATCCAACATGCCTCCTTCATCATCATTTGATCCTCCATCGCCATATGTTCCACCTCCACCAGCTGACCAAGGTCCATTTGGACTGTTAAGCACTATGTACATGGGAGAAGATGTGCACCAAATCTTATGTACTTAGACGGATAATCAAGCAAGTTTGTTTGACGAGCATTTTGTTGGGGTTGAGAAGAAAATTGCGGATATAATTGCTCAAATTACTCCCAAGTACCAGAACATGTTTGACCATTGCTGCTGCTCCCTTAATAAAATGAATGCAACAATAAACAAGATTCAAAATGCAATCACGCAACTTGCACAGAATCAATAGCAGCTCACTAAAAACCAAAAGGTTTTTAACAACAAATTTACTTCACAACCTTCTACATCAACTATCTACATTGAGTTCAAGAGCTCTAAGTCTGATACCAATTGATCATTAGCATTTGCATACATTTTCATTATGTTTTGTATTGTGCTTTTATGACTTTTGAATGTTTTTAATGTTATGATCTTAAATGTTCAATGAAATTCTTCTTATGTTTATCTACTTATTGCTATTAATCTTCTTATGTTTCCATGAGCTTTAAAATTTTACTTATATTCCATTTCTTTTTTATATAACAAAAAGGGTGAATATTTAGAGTAAATTTGCTAGCTTTCCTTGATTCTCATGGTTGGATATGTTCTCAAAATGATTTTGATTTTTCTAAAATTAATTTGAAAAGTAAGCATAAATTCAAGGGGAGTTTTCCTTGAGGAAATTTAGCTCTTAATTTTGTCATAGCAAAAAAGAAGAGATTGTTAACTTGAAAATTGACCTTTGTTTTGAAATGACAAAATTAAATTAACTAAATATGCTTTGAAACCAAATGTAAATGTTTTGAACTTGAAGAATAATACTTAAATGTTGTAAATGAGTTTGAAGTCGGTTGTGAAAAAAAAAAAAGCTCCTAAACACTTAAATTCTCAAAGTTCCAATTGCTAGGATCGACTTTTTGGAAGTAAAGGATCGATTCTAAGTAAAACAAAGAGCAAACCTTCCTTTCTGGAATAGAAAAGATTAACCTTTTGAAAATGAATGGTCGATTCACTAGCAGACAAAAGCATTTTGGAAAACTACTATAAAATAGAGAATCAACACCTGAAGAAGCAAAAGTCAATCTTAAGGACACAAAGAGTAAATAAAAACATACTATGTTTTAGAAAATCGATTCGCATAGAAGCAAATAAGGATCCCAAGGAATGAAGAAACAAATAACTCAAGCTTGGAAGATTTGGATTGACCCCTCAAGAACCAAGTGTCAATCCTTGAAGTTGTAAAAAGGAAAATTGAGACTTAGAGAAGAAGGAAGCAACTGTCTTAAAAGAAAAGAATTGAGCATTCAAAAACAAATTTAAAATTCAAATTTTGGCATTAACGTGGAAGTAGGATCAATGCTTGAAGAAGTACAGGTTGATCCTCAGGAAAATAAAAAGCTTTTGACTTTGAGATGGGACAAGAAGAATTAACACCTCAAGGATCCAAAGGTAGATTCTTGAGAAGTAGAAAGGTTTTGGATGAAAATCAGACAAAAAGGTTCGACCCCTTACACATCTATAGATCGATCTTCATAAGCTCCCACACTAAAGCATTTGTCAATCCTTAATTGCAAAGGATCAATCCCTGAAGTACGAATGATGTGATTCAAGTGGTCTCGACAGTCAAAATTTTGAGTCTAAATTACTCCAATAGGTAAAATCATGAAAGACAATAAATAACTTTATGAAGATGTCATTTTGTAAGAAGAAAGAGCAGAAAATCATTCCAAAAGAAAGAGAAATGCTGAGATATTTGAAGATTCATTTTTTCTTTTTCTGCTGCACATTCTCTTAGTAAAACATTCTTTTTGCAGCCTATATTCTCTGAAAAATCTTTATTCTTTTGTACTTAGCTTAGCTTATCAACCTTGTGAGGTCATGAGCTTTGTAACCTTTGAGTGCATTCACTGTAATAGCCAATTATACCTCCATTAAAAAGGTAGTTGTCAGTTATACCTCCATTGAAAAGATAGTTATTGGTTATACCTCCATTAAAAGGTAATATGGTTAAACTTTAAACTATAAAAGATTGGTTTTTAAGGTTGTGCCTTAACCTAATTTAAAAGACATTTCTTTGTGGATTAAAACTCCATGAGAAATGTCTTCAAACTCCTTGAGAATCAAGAGAGATGATGTAGGCTTTAAGGGCCGAACTTCTATAAAATTGGGTTGTGTTGCTTTTTCTTTCTTCATCATTTTTACAAGCTTTAGCTCAAGTTTCATACTCTGTTTTTAAGTTTATATTCAGCTCTATTTTGCCATGGTTTGAAACTTGTCTTCTTAACTCCAAAGTTGAGTTTTTCAAGTTATATTGTTGTTACTTTGAACATCATTCCTATTTTGCAAAAGTTTTAACTGAAAACCTTCAAACGAATTTTTACAAGAAAATTTTTAAACAACCAATTCATCCTTCTCTTAGTTGCATTTTACTTTAAGCTATTTATCTAACACGACTGATAAAAAGCATAAATCTAAATATATAAACATAATCACTTGACAATTCTTAATTAGATGTGAGTTTTTAATTTGTTGAGCCTATGATTAATATGATCAAAAAAACTTATACAATAATTTCCTAATCCAAACTACGTCTTAGCGCTTAGCATGTTAAAGAGTACTACAAAGTAAATGTATTTCACTAAACATACAAATATAATTATTTGACAATTCTTAATTACATGTCAATTCTTAATTTGTTGAGCTTAGGGTTAATATGATTAGAAAAAAGACTTATGTAATAATATTCTCATCCAAACTAGGTCTTAGCACTCAGGATGTTAGAGAGTAATACAAAGTAGTTGTATTTTATGAGTGCATGTATCATTAGCTACCAATAATCCAAATATAGTGCTGCTGTTAAATATTTTTGTTATTGTAAAGAAGAAATTCAAATCTAATTAATTATATTTTTAAAATAAAGGTATATATATGTATTTATCATTAAGTCACTTGCGTAGGTACATCATTAAAACCTTTTGTACACACAAATTTCTCATCGAAATTTTCTTGACTGGAAAATTATGAGACAAATATAAAATATTTTGATGTGAGTTATAATCTTTGAAAATTCCTCTGATTAATTTCTTCACTTTATCTTCAAGAGTCACGAATTTGAACTTAGTCTTAATCACGAACTAAACTTGATATCTTCAAGACTTGATGACTTAATCTCGATCATGAACTATACTTGATATCTTTGCTTCAAAGGTCTTCACGACTTAATATTGACCATGAACTCTTGATATCATGTTCATGAACTTCACTTGATATCTTGATCATGAAGATATCCTTCACTTTGAGAGTCTTGGTGACAAAATCTTGATCACAAACTATACTTGATATCTTCCCTTCAAGGGTCTTCACGACTTAATCTTGATCATGAACTCTTGATATTGTGATCACAAACTTTGCTTGATATCTTGATCTTGAATTTCGCTGCTGCTTAATCATCACTTCAGAAATCTTGTACTTCTCTCGATCTCTAAAATTCTTCGAATGCCTCTAAATCCGCAAATCCCTTTGAATGATTCAAATGGCTTGGATGAGCCCCCTATTTATAACGCCAGAAGGGAGATTTTGATGAAAATGTAATCCTTTTAAATTATCTTTAAATTATTTCAATTTAAATAGAGATAAATCATGATGACTCATTGAAAGTCTTTTGATTGGCTCAACTTTGAGTCTTTTTCTTTTGATTGGCCGAAGTTACGTGTTATCTCTAAATTATCTTATTTTATTTAAAGATAAATTAAATAATTAAATTTGATATTTTATCTCTAAACTATAATAATTATTAGAGATAAACTGAATGGCCAATAATTAAATTTTGATTGGTCAAAAATATAAATATTATCTCTAAATTACCTTGATTTATTTAAAGACAAATTAATTGGATGACCAATAATTAAATTTTGATTGATCCAATTTAAATATTATCATCAAGTTATCTCAAGGGATAAATATATGACACATAAGTGAATTGGTTATACTATGTGTCTTTAAAATAATCCAACCAATAAATTAATTATTTTATAATTAATTAATGGTTATGACCATGAAGTCCATATGGCAGCACGTAATTGGATCATAATTTTTCTCATTCTACAAATGTCCCCTCAATACTTGTTCACACATGATTTTGAATGTGGCAAGTGGATGAGTCTTGAAATTTTGGCACTTTTTTTTTGTAGAAATTTTTTTAAGATATTGTAGAATCCTAATATGCCTTTATAAAAAGAGAGCACGTTATCAATTTTCTACATATTGAAATCAATTTAAGAATTGCAACTGTTCAATAACGTAGTAGAAAAATTATTCATCTTGTTGGGATTATAAGGTTTGTCGCCCTCTCCCTTTTTTCATTTTTTCACTTCTACCTCAAGGCAATTCCACTAATCTTCTTATTCTTATTTTGATAGTTTTATATCTTGCCTTTTTGTTTATCCGATTCTTGCTGCATTTGAGAATTTCATGCCATGTTACAAAACTAAGTAAACATTTAAAGAAGCCAAGAATTGGCTAATGTCTTTTAATTCTCATGACCCTTCTTCCATGTTATATAGCTCAGCAAAGATTTCAAGAATTGGCTAATGCCCATGTTAAATCAACTTTCTGCCATGTTAAAAGGCTCACCCATTTTGCAAGGAAATTATGCTAGCCATCATTTGTTTCAATTGCCATGCTAAAAATCATGCAAGCCACCATTTATCTTGCCACCTTGCAGCTTAATGTTGAGTCAAGAAAGCCATGCATATTGCCCAGCTTTAAGATGCCCTACTTAGTCAACTTCCTGACACATTACAAGAACTCCCACTAAACTTATATTTTCTTCACCTACGTACATGCCCTTTTTTTTATTATTATAATTTTGTTTTAATTTTTTTTTTATAGTTACATCTCAAATCTACTAGTCTATAATCAAGGCAAGTCCCAATTGAAGTGGAAGAAATTGGTAGCAATTTGAAGGGTGCTTTTTACAATTGCACACAATTTGTTGATCTTTAGAGAGTGCTCTTTCTAATAGCACTTGTTGATCCTTGAAGGGTGCTCTTGATAATAACACTTGTTGATCATTGGGGGTGCTCTACACAATTTGTTATCCTTAGAGAGTGCTCTTTATAATAGCACTTGTTGATCCTTGGGGGATGCTCTTTATAATAGCACGCAATTTAGAATCAGTATGATATACTTCAAGGACTACCAAGATCTTGTCATTATCTCCAAGAATAAAGATATGAAAAAGAGGTTGTTTCTTCCTATAGCGAGACTTTTGATTTTATCTTCATTGAAGAACATAGTTAAAGAATACTTCAGAAAAGTTTGCAAATTTATTGACCTTGAACCATATTTCAGTAGTACGTATGCAAAAGATTAAACTAAGAAGCTTCGAGAACATTATCAAAATTATCGAGCACCCTAATGGTTTACAAGCTGAGTTAACAAATCTTACAAAGGAATTATGTGGCATCCCCCTCAGGGCCCACTCCAAGGTATTATTATGTTTGGGTCCCCATCGCCACGACTATTCTTCATGCAAAAAACGGGGCCGTAACCCTCACCATGCTTCAAACCCCAGACCTTTTGCTCCCCCCGAAGGGAACGCCTTTAACCATTCTAGCTGCATGAAGAATAGCTGTGGCGATGGAGACCCAGACGTAACAATACCTTGGAGTGGGCCCCGAGGGGGATGGCACAATTATGATGTCCCTCAATACTTCATTTTATTATTGTCTTTCGCTCTTCACTTAGCTAAATGAATTCAGTTGCTAACCTAAAGTCATAAATTATTTATAAGTCTCTGTCAAGTTTTTCATAAAAATATCTCTCCCAATTAATTTACTATATGTCTATGTAAATTAAATTAAAGATAGATTCATTAAGTTCATGCTCTAATTTTCGCTACGTATGACTGATAGGTGTATGTCTACCCTATATGCAAATCAAACCTCCAAATCAACTAAGTGTATTCGATCATATGCTATTCTATTCAAGGTCTACCTAAATCTCCTTCGTCAAAGGTTAACCTAAGTTTCCAATTCAATCTAATTGGTAGCCAATCAATTACAAGCATTAAGAAGTGAATAAAATAAACAACTTAAAAGCATTAAACTTAAGCAAAAGAGTAATAAATAAATCAAACTACGTATTTAATTCAATCACAATCTTAGATAAGTAATTTAATTACTCATCAAGTCACACATCATCATTAAATAAAGTTGAAACATCAAATTCAAACTAAGGAAATAAAAGAATAATAGAAAGATAAAAAAACCCAAGAACTGTAATCTTAATCTTCCAAATCTTCTTGAATCTCTTAATTTCTTCCCAGCTTTAATGACTATGTGGCTCGATTCTCAACTTTCAATTTGGTGTTTCATTTTTTTTAAAAGTCCTCCGAAATATTATTTTTATAAGGCTTTGAAGTTAGGCCAAGTTGGATGAAGAAAGAATCAAATTCAATTATGATCTTCTCATTAGATTACGTGAGCTATGACCTACCTCTACCAAAGCCACGACCTCGACCATTTAATTAGAAAAAATCATAATTGCTCTAGGACTGCTAAAGTGCTTTAAATTCAACAAGATTTTTGACTATCTTCCCAACCAAATTGGGCAAAGTGCAAATGAGAAATTGTAGCATCTTTTCTTAACTTTCTGATGGTCCAAGAATCATCTCATTCGGAGTTCTCTAGAGAAACTTATGGTTGAAATATCGATACATATGTAATGTAAATCTACACCTCAAAATTGCTTTCCTTCTTTTATTAAAATTCTTCCTTCATTAAACATCTGCAAAAGCATAAATAAGTCAATAACAACCTATCTTAATCACATTAACACCAAATTAAGCATAAAATTAAGATTAGATTGACTCACCTGAATTAATTAACTTAAAATAATTTAAATAAAACCTACTAAGTTTTATGCATTACCACAAGAACTAAGCTAAATTAATATTAAAATTAAACCCAAAAAACTTTATATCATAGAGTTATCAGTCGTCAATCAATGTTTGTCTCCAATCTTCTTTTCCCACTTCAAGGGCTGAGACGACATTAGATTCTACATCGACTTCTTCACCTAGAGTGATTGGTGGCAAAATCCATCATTTGCAAACTGTACTTGGTGATGCAATTGCTGACGCCAAATTAGCCAAAGAATCTACTTGTGTATTTTTTTTTTTTTGGGCACATGTTTTGTGCTAGCTATGTCAAACCACTTCAAAAGCTTCTTAATTTAGTTGACATATGGCGAAAGCTTAGACTTTTTAACTTCATAAAATGAAAGGATTTGGTTTACAACCAACTTAGAATCTCTAAACATTTTAAGTTGAGTAATTTACATGTCCACTGCAATCTCCAATCCTATGATCAAGGCTTCGTATAAAAGCCCTTAAAATTGGGGGTCTTAGTAATTAAGACTTTATGCTTTTAAAAGCATTACTAAAAGACTCATCCTAAATAAAATACGTATCTTTCTTCATCAAACGACTAAATGGTTGACACCTACCAGCGAAGTTAGATATGAAGCGTTGAATATAAGCCAACCTTCCTTGCAAACTTTTAAGTTCATGGAGATTGCTTGGCTCAGGGATCTTTATGGTTGCATATATATTTGATTGATCAATTTCAATGCCACGATGGCGCACTATGAATCCCAAAAATTTACTAGAAGATACTCCAAAGGCACACTTTAAAGGATTCCTTTTCAATTGATATCCACGCAATCTCTCGAATACTTAGCAAAGATCTTCTAGCTAATCAACTCTTTTCTTGGACTTAACCACCAAATCATCAATGTAGCATTCAACATTCTTGCAAAGCATATCATCAAATATCTTCTACATCACCCTTTGAAAAGTGACATTTGCTTTCTTTAACCCAAAAGGAATAACTTTGTACTAATATATTCCTTGAGTAGTTCGAAATACTGTGAGCTCTTCGTCCTTTTGATCCATGCGAATCTAATTATAACTAGAAGAGCCATCCATAAAAGATAAAGCCTCATGGCTAGTTGTTGCATCTACCATTATTTCTGTCAAAGGGAGAGGAAAATCAACTTTTGAGCAAGTGTTGTTCAAGTCTCGAAAATCCATGCAAACTTGAATTTGGCCATTTTTCTTTCTAATTGGAAAAACATTTGAAATTCAAGTAGGGTACTTGACTTCTCGAATAAAGCCAGCCTCAATGAGTTTATTGACCTCAACCTCAATTTGTGGAATCAAGTTAGGGTGAAGATGTCGTTATGCTTGTTTAATGGGTTAAACATCTTTTTTTATAGCTAGATGATGTACAACAACTTTAAGGTATAATCTTGGCATTTCTTTATAAGTCCATGCAAAGACTTCTTGATACCTTGTCAAAAGGTCAAGATAAGATTTTTCTTTTTCAGAAGTTAAACTAGCACATATGAAGATTGGTCAAGGATCTTCTGTAGTGTCTATGTTAAATTCTTTTAATTCATTAATTGTAAGCTGATTTCCTTCCTCTAATGATGGGGGAGCCTCTTGGATATCTTCTTCTTTAGATTTTTCATCACTTTTTACTATAGACACATGATTACATGTCAAGATTTCCATTTCTTCTTACTCCTCCTCTTTTGAAGATAAGGCTTGTTTAGTCACAACCATAATGTGCCTTTTAGCCTGTAATGTTTCATCATTTGTTACTATCCATTCACTTTTTCTTTTCATTCGTGAAAAGATGATGTTAAAGAAATCCTTTGGTTCATGTGTCATGAGGTTTTTTTTATTCCTTTTTTATGATGGTAATCATTTTAGCCTTAAACTCACAAACTTTCTTGAAGTCACTTTTGTATGATCTTTCTTAAACATTGAACCTTGATTTGAAAACATGCTCAATCGATCAAAAACTAAAGTTTAAGTTGTGGCTATGTCCAAGTGATCGAAAATTAAAGGTCTAGATGACTCCACTAAGGTTTCTTCCTTGTCTTCAACTTTTTTAATCGTTATGTGTCTTGAAGCTTCTTTGTGAATCTTCAACTTTAAGGGTGTCAATCTCAACCCTAATTTTATAGATTTGACAACATTTGCCCTTTTCTTCCAAAATCTGTAATTCTTGGAAGGATCTTGTGGAGTTTCTTTGGTTGGTTCATTAGGTTGTGTACTAATTTAGAAACTTCTTCTTGCTTGTAGCCATCCCTTATTAAAAGCTTATAAGCAATAGGGTTGAAACCATTAGCTCTTTGAAAGGGAAAATCATCATGTTCAACCAATGGTCCTTTTATTTTCCTTACAAATACCTTTAATGAAGAATTAGTGATTTTTAACTCTTGCAAGCTAAAGAATCGCAAAGTCAAATTTTTGAAGCCTTCGATAAGATCATCATCTTCCTCTATAGATGATGATGATTTCTTTCCCTTTACCTTTGATGATTTTCCTTCATCATTTCCCTGATCACCTTTGGGTTGTACCTCTTCCACGAAGGTACTTTCCAAATAAAACTTAACATCGACCAAATGTGCCTCTATTATAGTAAATGGTTTAGTATCCGCTATGACTATCTTCACTTGACAATTTCTACAATATTTAAAGCATTGATGAAGTGTTGATGACACTACACCATTTTGATGTACCCAAGGTCGCTCTAACAACATGTTGTATGTTGTGTTTGCATCAATCGCATGAAACAATGGATTAGATTCCATAACATTAATGAAAAGTTGAAGTCTATCTTTTCTTACAGCACTTTGTCCTTCAAGATTGAATTTTTGGATCATCAAACAACTCTTCGATAATTCATCTAGAGATATTCCAAGCTCTTTCATTATTTTTAGTGGGAGTAAGTTGACAATAGATCCATCATATATCTGTGTTCGATTGATCTTCTGTTCATGACTTTATCCCTGAAAAAAAGAAGTCGATTATTAAAGGTAGACCCCAACAATAAGTCTTCTTCAGAATATGTAATTTTTGCACCATAAGCGGAACTAGAATCGAACTTAATTTTTTCTTCATTCCCAACATCTTCATCAATTTGGAAACATGGTGTTGGAATTGAATTTTGATTTTTGAATTGCATTGGCATGAAGTCATTAAAGGTGATTAGTCATCTAAGCCTTTGTACCACCAAAATTTCACATTTGCTTGTAGTTATTTTCCTTGGCATTGCCTTTGGCATCATTTTCCTAGATGGTTGTTTCAACATTTTGGATCTTCTTGATGCTTGCTTATCATTGGGAAAACTTTTTTTCTTCTTCTTCTATAGGTAACTAGGATCCATCGTTCATTGTCTAGATCCTCAATTATAGAACCACAAGCTTTTCCTCCATTATCTTGAGGATTGTATGTTTTCTCTACATTTGGTGTTGACATTATACAGTTCAAAGATCCAAATTTTATATTCTTACTCCCTGCATTAAGTGGAGAAAGCATATTAGTTGCTTATGCTATATTTGCTATCACCATTTCTTCTTCAAACTCAATTTTCCCATCCTTGTATAAACCCATGATTTTATCTTTTAAGACAACATTTTTCTATAGGGTGACCAATCAAGCAATGGTACTTGCAGTAGTTGAGGTCATTTACATAATTAGCTTTTTCCAGTCGCTTCATCTCTAGCAATTGAATAAGCTTAGCCTTCAAAAGTTCTTCCAACATTTCTACAATATCTGAGTCAATGAAAGGATACTTCATTTCTTGTCATTCTTTCAAAGACGCTTTCCTTTTATCTTGCAAAAGGCTAGTTTTTGTCTCTTAAGTCTTCTTTGAATTGGTATTCACCTTGGTGGGCTTAGTGTTGACAATCATAGACTATTTTCCTTTATCTTTATTTGTCAAAGTTTTACCCCCTTTACGAACATCTTACTTGCCCTTCCTTGGTTCTTGCACTAGAAGTCCTTGATTTCCAACTACTGACATGCTTAATTCCATGTCATGGGCATAAGTAGCTAATTCTTCAAAAGTTTTAGGCTTAATACCTTGAAGAATATAGCATAATCTCCAATTCATCCCTTGGATGCACATGTCAAGGGTTGACGACTCGAACAATTGCTCTTTGCAATTAACATTGAGATTTCTCCACTCGTGGATATAATCAACCACAGGCTCATCTTTCCATTAGCACGAACTTGTGAGTTCAATCTTGCTTACCACACATTGAATGCTATAGAAGCGATTAAAGAACGCATATTCTAGTCACTCCTAATTGTTAATCATCCCAAGTTCTAAGTCTTTATACTAATCAAAGGCATTGCCTTTTAAAGAACGAACGAACTATTTCACTATCAGATCGCCATAAGTGCTAACATTGTTGCAAGTTTCCACAAAGTGTTTCACTATAAGATCGCCATAGGTGCCAACATTGTTGCAAGTTTCCACAAAGTGTGCAACATGTTGACGAGGATTTCCTTTACCATCGAATTGTTGGAATTTTGGTGGTTGGTACTTAAGTGGCATCCTCATGCGATCATTCTCTGAGAGCATGGCTTGGCATAAGTATATGAAGGTTGAGTGACACTTTCCATCTATTCCTTGATGGCTTCTTTGATGACTTCTTTCAATTGACTAGTGTTGACTGCTTCATTGGATTTTTGTTGGAGATTACTTTCCACTTCCATAGTGCAATTCTCCTCATTACCTTGATGATTTTGTCGTTGATTTTGGCCAAGATTGATTGATGCCTTTCCAACAAGGTTGCTAATTTTTGCCATCAATGAGGCAATTTGTTCATCTTTTTACCTGATGCTTGTTGTTAGAGGTTCCATAGTCTTTGTAAGAAGTGCAACTTATTCTTCTAAAGATATTGTTTCAATTGTCATGAAAGCCATTGCTCCATGTCAGTTAAAATTCTACTATGCAAGTATACGTATCGAGTAGATAGTATAATAGCAAGCAGAGTATCGATCTCACAGAGAATTGATCTAAAATTTCACAAAGTACTAAAATTATAGCAATTTAATCTTATCCAAACAATCAAATCCAAATACCTAAATTAATTAACTAAAACTAATTAACCAAAATTTATATTAAAAAGAAAAATCAAAGCAATAATATAATTAGGTAAAAATCAAGTCAAACAAGTCTAGAATTATAATATCCCTCACACTTCATCTAGATTTTACCTCTCTTCCTTAACTTATTTCAATGGGTTGAATTGCTAATCTAGAGTCTTAAATTATTTATAAGGGTCTCCCGACTCATCTTATAAAAATATCTACTTTAACCAAAACATTATAATCCTATGTGAATTGAAATTAAAATAGACTCATTAAGTTCAGGCTCTAATCTGGCTACATATGACCTATAGGTATATCCCTATTCTATACACAAATCAATTAATATGATCATATGCTATCCCAATTTTACTCTACTCTAAACTCCCTTTCCCAAGTTTGTTTAGGTTCCTAGATCAATTTAATTGGTGATCAGGCAATTAAAAGCATTAAGAACAAATTGGAATAAATAATTCAAATCTCATTAAAGATAAGTAAGAAAGAGATTAAAAATTTAAACTACATGTGAGTTCAATTGCAATCTTAGAAAAAGAAAATTAGCTACTCATGATTGCAAAAACAAATAACATTATAATAAATTCAACCATTGAGATTAACAAGAAAATTAAAAGCCAAGGAAGAAAACAAAACAATAATTGTCGTCTTGATCTCCAAGTTTCAGCCTCAACTTTTAGCTTCTTGAATCTCTCAAAAGTTTTGCTCCTAATGTTGCTAAACATATCCTATTTACACTAATAAGCTTAACCTAAAGTTCCTTAAGCTGACCTATGGTTTAATTGGGCTTAAAAGTGTAATGAGAGGCCGAAAAATCAATTATCCATCTTTATAAATTTCCATTCCTGACACAGTACGTCTAGCTATTTTTTGACATGATTTTATCTATCTTCCAAGCATAACTGAGCAAAGTGATCTCACAAAATTTGTAGCTCTGTCTCTTAGGTTTCTAATGGTCCAATAATCCCGTCATTTGGAGTTTTGTAGCTCAATATATGGCTAAAATACTGAAGCATATGCAAGCAGATTTTGGGTCTTTCAACACCTTACTTTCCAAAATTAAGCCCAATCACTTTTAATGCTAAAAAAAAATATAAAAACTAATAAGTAATAACCAAATTAAAAGGAATAACATAAAAATAAAATAACTAACTTAAAAGTAACCTAATTATAAAAACAACTAAAAATAACTAAATTATAATTGAAAATTGAGGACTTAGCTAATATTTCATAACAAAATTGGAGTAAAATAATTCTATAAAATAGAATTATCACACCCCCAAACTTGAGATTTTGCTAGTCCTCGAGCAAAAGAAAATCACAAAAAGAAAACTGAATCATAAAAAAAATCCCTGAATGAGAGATAGAAATACCAAATCATGATTTCCCAATTTTTCCTCATAAATTAACTCCAATTCCAACTTAAGGTAGCATACAGCTAATCCTTAAATTCATACATCAATTTAAGTGAAAACTTATTTTTTGAATGGACATTCGTGTGTGTGTGCGAATACTCTCTTACAAAGACTATCATGCAATTCGGATTAGTTTATGCTAAATCTAAGCATAGATTAGTACTAAGATTCCATAAGTTTGTTTTTCATCTCTCTCTCTTCACTAATGTAGATTAACACTTATTCAAGGATCAATAGGTCTTTATCAAGCTTGTAATGTAAGGCTAGGGTCAAGGTATGATAAAGATATATTTAGGCTCAAATTCACCTTAAGCACTTAATCAATCTAGGACATATAAAGAGCTCATTTTTTTTATAGCACCCCCAAACTTGAAGTGAACTTTCCTTTGTACAACACACTTTATTTCTTTTCTTTTCTTTTTCAACCCCCAAACTTATTTTTGACAATTATAAACTAGGGGTAATTTTGCTAATAACCATCACTTTTTTTTTTCACTTTTGTCCCTCAATTTATCTTTAAGCTCAAACCATTCCTTAGAAAGATTAAAATACTTAGAGGGTGAAAGGTTCAAATTGTTGGATTTAAATAGAAAGGTCAAGGCTAACATAATTGTATAATTACAAAGAAAAGGTAAATTAGGCTCAAAAAGGGTGACTAAGGATAAATATAACAAGGTAGGGTCAAAAAGGCTCAAACGATCGAAAGATGGCCTAAATCACTTCCTATCCTAAGTGTTATCTAAGATTTTGCCTCGAGAGAGAATCAAACAAATTCAAGAATTCTTGACTTCACTATACTTTTTCCCCAACATAAAATTTCTCTAAATCACACAAAAATTCTAAGGAAAAGAGTATAGTGCTCAAATTATTAGAAGTCACATTCTAAAATAAAGCTAACACAAGAATATCACATAAAGTTAAATCATAACTATATGCTTCCCAAAAGCTAAGAATCAAAAGATAATTAAAATATCATCTTAAGATTGGGATAATCATGAAGGAGATACAACTATCTCAATTTTTTTTTTTTGAAACACAACAAAACATGCAAAACACAAATAAAGCATGCAAGATATATCTTAAAATAAAACTACAACAAATAAACTAACAAAATTCTAAACTACTACCCCAAACTTGGAATGAACATTGTCCTCAATGTGATAAAAAACAATAAAAGACAAGGGACAAGAATACTCCCCTCACTCCGAATCTGTAGTCTACAAGTCCTCCGCATTGTCACCACCAAAATCATCTTCAGAGTCAAAATCCATAGGTAACGAAGGAAAAGTAGACATATCCATCCCAATGTGTTCAACATAGGCTCTCATTATCTGTTCAATCACTCGATTCTGCCTTTCCTGATGATTTAATCGACGATCAATGCGCTCCATCCATTGAGCAACACTACGTGTGGGAACTGCCTATGAAGGTGGGGGAGCGACTTAGGAAGAACTACCAGCAACTGGTGCAGATTCCTCTAATCTCTTAAGAATGCCCATGGTGATAGGAATTTTTGGTTGTTGTAGCTCCTTTTTATCACTCCATTGCACACCAGCTTTCACACATAAAGCAGTGATCAAGGAAGAAAAACCGATACCATCTCATTTAGTACGACTCGTATGTAGGATGGCATGAGAGATAACCTTACCAACATCAATGAATTTATGTGTGACAATGGCATAAATAAGCGTTGCACGATCCCTCGTGACATCATTGATATGAGTGGATGAGAGTAATCGTGCCGTTACAAAGTGTAACCAAACTTTCAGCTCCTTTTTCATGGCACTTCGTTTGAATGAAACTGGTTCACCACGCGATGTCTTCCATTGGGCTCCCTCAACACACAGCGTCGAGATAATCTCATTGTAATCCTGATGATCGCCCAAGTACTACCCATATTCATCATTTTCAATATTGGGGGTTCCAAAAAATGCATTGATAGCTTGGCTGTCAAAGGAACTCGTTTGCCACCAACAAATGCCACACCATCAACATGCTCAACCACATTCGCATAAAACTCTCGGACTATAGGAACCACTGTCGCTTCAGGTTGGTCACTAAATCGATGCCAATATCTGTCACTAAGCATGTCATGAATCTCCTTGTAAGGCAAAATGGGGATATCTATCCCTCGTTCGAAAATTGGCACTTTGTTTATCAAGGACGTATGATATCGCGTAGAGGCTTCGGTAGATATGAACTTCAATCTATAAAAAGATCCACTGGAACTTGGTTTGGATCGTTTTGGTGCCATTCCTACAAAAGAAATTTAATTATCAAAACAAATCTAAAGGAAAAATATTTAAGTAGTTTTGTGTGAACAAGCATGAAAATATGAAAGATTTACAAGCATGAGTTTAATTAGTTTCTGTCTAATGCAACAATTAAAATTCAAGCTTTCCCTTGACAGTCTCACTTCTTAAGATGCAACATAAATTCTCTATGGCTTACAACATTCAGACAGCCTTCTCATAATCATAATTTTCACAATGCCATAGTCCAATGAAAAATAAAAATAAATCTATGAAAATGTACTCATCCAAAATTATCAGATATGGCATGTGTTGCACCAACAATTTCAACATTTATTTCTACTTGCTAATCTAAACATCAAAAATTAAACAAACCCATTATTTACCCAAATCAACAAAGCATCTATCAATTATATTGGAAACAAATAAAAATTCATGAATCCATTAGATAGGGAACAAAAAATTTTCTACACTCAAAGCATAAATCACGAGGAAGTAAGAAAACCCATTTACAAACATGCACAAAGGACTCATTCATTATGAAAAAATTATAAAATTTTCCATTAATACCAACCTCATCCTCTCTCTATTTTCCAAAAATTATAAAATTATAAACGAGTGGAAACTACATATTGGGAAGAGGGAAGGAGGAGTGCTTACCTTAAGAATGCAATAAGTGTAGTGGTGTTAAGTGAAAATAGATAACAAATCCAAGAAAAAATAAAATGCAGAAATTTTGAGTGCAAAAGAAAGAAAAAGGCAGTAAAGTTGAAAGGGAATGAGGAATGAGGGAGGGTGTTTGGCTGCAGGAGAAGAAGAAAGTGAAAGAAGGAAAAAAAAAAGGGTTTTTAAAGGGTTCGGGCTGGGCCCTGACCTAGTGTCACGACCCTCACAAGTGAGGGCTGCGGCTCTCACTTGTGCAAACCTGAAGCATTACGCTTCGGGTTTGAGCATCACGAAGCTCGAACATTCTACCAATCTTTGCTTTGTTCAGCGCCACAGCATTCCTTTTGAGGGTCGTGGCACTAAAATATTCTATTTCATGCCCAATTCCGTGCATATTTCAAGGCCATGGCTCTGATCTTTTTTTAAAAAATTTTTTCTTTTTCTTTTCTTTTTGATTTTTTTTTTTGCATTTTTTTCTTTAAAAACCAATTACCTGAAAAAAGAAACATAAAAAAATAGATTAAAGGAAATAAAGTAAAAAGTATGAATTAAAATAAAATAAAATAATAACAAGTAAGGTTAAGAAGCTTGGGTTGCCTCACAAGAAGCGTTTATCAAGCAAGTGAATTGAGGATTTTTTATGATTAATTTCGCCTCCCCAATAATGCTTTAATCTTTGTGCATCGACTTTAAATTTTTGACTATCTATCCCTCTGACTTTGATCGCTCCATGTGGGAATGCCTCATGGACAATGAAAGGACCAGACCACCTTGATTTGAGCTTTCCCAGGAATAGTTTCAAGCGAGAATTTTAAAGCAACATTGCTTGTCCTGGCTCAAAGCTTTCCAATATTTTCTTATCATGCCATTGCTTTGTTTTCTCTTTGTAGAGTTTGGCATTCTCTTAAGCTTGAAGGCGAAATTCATCAAGTTCATTTAGTTGCAACAACCTTTGCTCACCTGCTGCTTGTAGATCAAAATTTAACTTCTTCACAACCCAATAAGCATTGTGTTCAAGTTCCATCGGTAAGTGACAAGCTTTGCCAAAGACCAACTTATATGGAGACATACCAACTGGGGTCTTGTAAGCAATCCTAGATGCCCACAGTGCATCATCTAATCTCTTTGACCAATCTTTTCTTGTGGGACATACGGTTTTCTCCAAAATCCTCTTAATTTCACGATTCGATACTTCCGCTTAGCCACTAGTTTGAGGATTGTACACAGTGGCAACTTTGTGTTTAACTCCATATTTTGCCAGAAGTGCATCAAAATATTTGTTGCAAAAGTGACTTCCCTCATCACTAATAATTGCCCTTGGAGTGCCAAATCAAGTGAAAATATTTTTCTTGATGAAATTCATTACCACCTTCAAATCATTATGAGGAAAGGCTGTCGCTTCAACCCACTTGGAGACATAATCAACAGCAAGTAAAATGTATTTGTTGTTGTATGAAGATATGAACAAACCCATGAAGTCAATACCCCATACATCAAAAATTTCTATCTCCATGATGTTGTTGAAAGGCATCTCAGCCTTGAGATATTTCCAACCCTTTGGCACCTATCACAATGCAAAACAAAATTGTGAGCATCCTTAAATAATGTAGGCCAATACAAACCTGATTAGAGGACTTTAGCAGCAATCCTTGTTCCTCCAAAGTGTCCTTCATAATCTGAAGAATGGCAATGGTGAAGCACACTTTAAATCTCTTCTTCCGGGACACATTTTCTGAACATCTGGTCTTTACACTGTTTGAACAAGTAAGGCTCATCCTAAAAATAAAATTTAACATCATGTAAAAATTTCTTTTTCCGATGAGAATTTAAATCAGGAGGAATAATATTGCTTACCAAATAATTTACAAAATCAACATACCAAGGAAGTGATTTCTAACCAACTTGAAGGATTTGTTCATTAGGAAAAATCTCTTTGATTAAGGTTAAATCTTTACCTTGAGCTTCAATCTTTAATCTTGAAAGGTGGTCTGTAACTTGATTTTCTGTTCCATTTCTATCACGAATCTCAAGATCAAATTCTTGAAGTAAAAGAATCCACCTTATCAATCTTGGCTTAGCATCCTTCTTGGCAATCAAATATCTGATAGTTGAGTGATCAGTGTACACTATCCCCTTTATCCCCAAGAAATAGGAGCGAAATTTGTCAAAAGCAAAAACCACAGCCAAAAGCTCCTTTTCTATTGTGGTATAATTTTTCTGGGCCTCATTCAAAGTCTTGTTAGCATAATAGATGGAATGGAAGATTTTATCCTTCTTTTGTCCCAAAACAGCTCCCACCCGTAAAATCACTCGCATTGCACATCAATTCAAAAGGGAGAGTCCAATCGGGACTAATTATGATAAGTGCAGATATTAATCTTTTCTTCAATTCATCAAAACCAACAAGACATTCATTATCAAACTTAAATGGCACATCGTTCTCCAATAAATTGCAAAGTGGTTTAGAAATTTTTGAAAAGCCTTTAATAAATCTTCTATAAAAACCAGCATGACCAAGAAAACTTCTAATACCTTTGACATTTATTAGAGGTGGTAATTTCTCAATTGCTTCAATTTTTACTTTATCTACCTCAATGCCTCTACTAGAAATCTTGTGCCCAAGAACAATACCTTCTCGCACCATGAAGTGACATTTCTCCCAATTGAGCGCCAAATTTGTTTCTTCACATCTCTTGAGTACCCTAGCAAGATTTAAAAGACAATCATCAAAATTATTTCCGAAGACAAAAAAATCATCCATAAATACCTCCAAACATTTTTCCACCATGTTTGTGAATATGGCCATCATACATCTCTGAAAGGTGGCAGGTGCATTACAAAATCCTGATGGCATTTTTTTAAAAGCAAAGGTGCCATAAGGACAGTAAATGTAGTCGTTTCTTGATCTTCAAGAGCAATAGCAATTTGGTTATAACCAGAATAACCATATAGAAAACAATAATATTCCTTACTAGCCAAACGATCGAACATTTGATCAATGAATGGAAGAGGGAAATGATCTTTCCTTGTAGCTTTGTTGAGCTTGCGGTAGTCCATGCACACTCTCCATCCAGTCACAGTTCTTGTTGGAATGAGCTCATTATTGTCATTGGCCACCACTGTCATTCCTCCTTTCTTAGGAACACATTGAACTGGACTTACTATCATGACCCAAATTTTGGGGCCATGACAGGCGCATGGGCCCAATGGACGTAGTCCACTAAGCCTAAGCAAGCTTATTAATATGACCTGTTCATCATTCCATCAAAAGTTGCTAAGTCACATTTCATAACTTCGAATCAAATTAATGCTAAACATTGCCAACTTGTAGTGGCATTACCAATCAAGTATACATGTATTGTCTAAAACATATGTCTAAATAATTTACATCAGGTTTATCTATACATATAGAAAAAGAGACTCGATTTCCAACGGAGAGACCCGAGTGACGTATGGCTACTGAATGTCGAGATACCTACCAAGGAAACAAATCTACAACGGCACCTCAACCTAGTTACCGGCTGCCTCTTGATCTGAAAACATGAAGTTGAAAATGGTAAGTATAAACCCAGTGAGTGAACAAGGAAGGGAACAAGCCACAACAAGGAAAATTTAAAGACATCATGACTCATTTATCTTTAAAACAATGCAATTTAGTTTAGCTCTTATCAAAACCCCTCATGTAAACCCCAAATAAGTAAATCACTTGATAAAAAGGGTCCATGCTCAACAAATGATTTGAAGAGTGAAAACCTTAATAGCCTATATGCAAATTAAGTAAAGTAAACGATGGGTCCTCGGTGCAGCAGAAAGGCATTCTCGCTGCAGCGAAGTTTGGATTTAAGTTATTAGCCAAACGAAGGTTTCTCAACTAGTCAAGGGTTTCTCACGAAACCTCCTCATTTCAAACTTCACTAATTAATTTCTTAATGTTAGAAGTCCATGCTCAACTATGATACTAAAGAAGTGGAAAATAAGACAGCAACCGAATGAAATAAGGAGCAAAACAGAAAGTTTTTCGTTGTAGCGAGAATCTATTCTCGCTGCAGCGAAATTTCAGCTATAAAACAAAAAGTTTTTCTCTGCAGCAAGATTTTGGCCAACATTACCCCTCCAAACCTGAGAGTTTATCATTGCAGTGAGGATGAATCTCACTGCAACGAGAAACAGAGCAGCAAAAAAAATTTCCTTTCTTTCAAGAAAAAGCCATCCTATTAAAATGACAAAAATCAACATGAAACGTATAAAAATTTCCAAAGTTCAAAATGTCAAATTCTCACATTTTGCATTACAACCATATACCATAGATATATATATATATATATCAATCATCATGCACACCCTTCCATCATCATCAACTCATATGCATTCCCACTAGCACATGGCTGGGTCAGCATCGGCTTATGCTCACTCCTATTCGCACATAGCCAGGTCAACATCGGCTTATGCACACTCCCCCTCGCACATAGTCGGGTCAGCATCGGCTTATGCACACTTCTACTCACACATAGCCGGGTCAATATCATTACACAACATTATTCGTATATATATATATCAACATAATGCAGTAGTACAACAATCCATAACAGTCACATGTCACATATAGAGACAATTTATCAAAGGCTTGTTCCCAAGGCACCCATTTTTTAGGAAAGATTGAAAAAATCATTCACATTCCCAAAACTATTTTGAAATGCAAGTTCACTCACCGGTATTCTGTTGAACCTTTAGTCGACTCTAACTTCCCTAATGGTCCAAATGGGACGGTGTGGCTTCGTTGGAACCTATCATCACATTAACATCACAATTAACTCAATTCTCATAATTACAAGTTTTACAAGTTTTCACCTACAAGTTTCCAAGTGCCATTATATGGCTATCCGTTTTCACTATCCTAATCACTCTAAAGTGAATTTACAACCTCAACTACCAAAACACCCACAAATCTAAACACTAATCATATTCAACACTAAAAATCAATTATAGTTCACTACTCACTTTGGTAGCTTTGTACTTGAAATTCTTTCCAAAAACTTTCAAGCTATTATTGAAGCTTCTTCTTTCTCTCTCTAAAACACCTAACTAGTGAGAGAGAGTATGGATATAAGATTTTTCAAGGGTTTTCAAGAGAGAGAGTGGAATTGCACAAGGGTTTATGAAAAGGTGCACTAAAAGCATGAAAAGTGGAGCTATTTTGAGGGAGGTTATGGAGGTTCATATCAAGCTTCCATGGAGGTTGGAAGCAACGTGAAAGAGAAAAAGGAAAAAGAAGAAGAAGCTGCATGAAAATTGGAGAAGAAGCTATTGGAAGAAAGAGATATTTATAGCCCAAGCTTATCCACTCCATTTAAATTACCAAAATGCCCTCACAAGTTAACTTGTTCTCCTCTAATCCTTTATGCAATCTTTTTACTCTTTTGACATTGGGACAAGGTCCATAATGGTCTAGAAATGCTTGGGTTCGTTAAAACTTAAAAATTTAACTCGAGGTGAAAAATGACCATTTTACCCCTATCGTGGAAATCATCATCATTTTTATTTTCTTTGTCATTTTACCCATATTTTCATCATTCATTTATGCCTTAGGCCCACTTAGGCCTTAATATTGTTTAAAACATACTTTTATGGGCTTACTAAGGAAATGACGAAATTACCCCTAGCCCGTGTTACTGCGTCTATGCCTGGTTACGAGCCTATAGAGGTCAAGGTCTCACACTTACCCATGAGCTATCAGAGATAGGGTAAATTATTCTAGCATCCAACCACTAGATGATTTCTGTGAGACCTTGACTGTAAAACCTGACACTATAAACACATGTCATGACATACATGCACTGAGTAGCATGTTATTATGCTAGGAAAAGCACCTAAGAATAGACGAAACTCGGTATTGTACCTAATGGTACACTTGAGTTGATTTAACCTTGAACTAGTTCAAATAAGAATTGTAGGATGAAATTTAATATTTTATAGTCAAGGAATGACTAAAAATGATTGTTCGGAGTTCGAGGGTTCATTTAGGGTAAAATCAAAAATTTTGATGTTCAGGGGCAAAAGTCGTCATTTTGCCACCTAAGATAATAATTTGATCAGGGAGCAAAATTTTTTATCAAGATTAACTATTTGGAGTATAATTTAATGATAGGAAGTGAAAAAGTTTAATTCTGGTGATTTCTAGAGTGTAGGGGCAAAATCGTAATTTTACCACTCACGGACAAAATTTGAGATTTTGAGAGAATTTAGATAAAATTTTACAAATTGGAGAATGGTATGAGTATAAGGGATGAAAAATATGTTTATGGGCAATTTTTCAGTTTTTTGGGCAAAAATGTAATTTTTCACTTTTACGGGAGTAAAAGTGTAAATTTCAAAAATTACTCCACCGAGACTTTGGATAAGTCTGAGAATTTTATCTAAGCTATGGATATGTGGGACAAGTGTATGGTGAAAATTTGGAAACAAATGGATGAAATTTTAGAAATGGGCCAATGGAAAAGTGACACGTGGCATTTTTTTAATAAAATAATATTATTTTAATGAAAAGTCAGCCCATTTAAACCCCATTTTAAGTGCTGGCCGGCCATAAGGAAGAACAAGAGATGAAATAGAGAGGAAAGGAAGAAAAAAAGAAAAACCAAAGAGAAACAAGAAAATTCAAAGGGGAATTCACGTTTTTCGCCCGTTTGCGCATCTAACGGTAAGATTTTTCGATTTTAGCTTGATTTCTACCTTTCCTATGCTTTTATTTCCATTTAGCATGCTTGAGGAGAGAGATCAAAAAGTGAAATCAAGGGCTGGACGAAATTCTAGGGGAGAGAAATTGAAATTTTTAGGTTTTGATTTTTAGTTAAATTGATAGTTTTAGTTAGTTAAATGTGTTTAGAAATTTAATTGGGTAAGAAATCATTAAATTTTCACAATACCCACCCTTGGCTGAATCTGAAATGAGGTACAATGATAATGATCTGAAATTTATTCTAAGAGAAATGAAGAGAAAATGATGAAAAATGATTAAATGTGATAGAAAAACAAAGTAGAAAAATTTACCGAGTTAATGTCCCATTTTTGGCCAAATTTTCCAAGGAAGGGAGTGAGCTGATTTTGTTGTTTTTAGAAGGTTATTGGCTGATATTTAATGGTTTGAAATGTTGGAGACAGAATGGGATGATTTAGAGCTAAAATGGAGCACGTTAGCAATTTATCGGGTAAAGTGCCAAAAATAGGTTAATACCGCGTTTAAGTCGTTTTAGGCTATTGCATTTCATACCATGCATTAGTATAGGATTTAAGTTAATTATATAGTGATTTAGCATCAATGTGATGAATTGTGTAAATTTTTGTAATGTGTCTAGGAGGAGAGCCTTCCGGAAAAGGCAAAGAAGTCGTACTCGAAGAGTAGTGATCGGGGCGCTTAGAAAGCTTTTAGTTTGTACAAACGGTGAGTAAACTTATTATTATTGTAAATTATCTAGAGTTTATTTTTAAATGCCCTTTATGTATTTTATGAAATGAGAACGAGATTAAAACGGGATTTTTGATGTTTTAGGAATAAATGTAACAAATTAAAATATATTGTATTGATTATGAAATTGAGTAATTGGAGGCTGCAAATTGACTTGAAAAATATATATTTTCCTAGGAATGGCTTATGAGAAATGAGTATATGTGGCTATATTTTGTGAGTGCATTGGGAAATTTATGTAAGTTATTTTTACTATGCAAGCTGGATAAATAAATAAAAGTCACGTTATGCTGTCGAAATTTTATTAAAATTGGTGGGTTAGTCACTGCAGTGACGGGTTTCCATGGACTGCCTATTAGAGGGGCACGATAAACCCAGTTATATAGTTACTCTGGTTGTAGAGGCGATGAGGGTAACTCTCGGGGTAGTATTAGAGCTCACTTCACGTCGAACCCCCACGTGATTGTGTAACTCGGCCAACGCCAAGGAACGGCTTGTTTTAAAAATAAAAATGTGTTTAATGTGTGAATATTTTGACACCCTTGGCGGACTCGATTAGATGCCTCGGCCAAGGTATCCCCGAGGATTAGTTTTGGCTTGAGCCTTGTTTTAATAAAGGACATAAGCCTTAACAACTTTTTTGGTAAATTACAAATATTTTATGGTTTAAGAAATAAATTGGAAACATTATGAAATGGGTTGAAATTTGTTGTTTAAACTTGCCTCCATTTTACTCGCCTTTAGATATTTATGATAATGTCTGTTTACTCATTGGGATTGCAAAATCTCACCCAACTTCTTTCCACCCATTTCAGGTTCAGTATAGACTGTAGATAGCTGATCTCATCGAGGATTACCATTAGATCTGCATTTTCCAAACCGTAGGTTCACAGTTCTCTTTACTTTTGTTTATTCGGGGGCCCTCTTGTTATTGTAAATTAAATTAAATATTTTGGCTTACTGTATTTCAGTATGTATAAATTTATTTAGCTTTTACGCTATAAAAATTATTCACATATAACTCTATAAATATTGTTTTATAAGAAAATAGAATATTTCCCTTAATATTTCTTTTATTTTCTTATTATATTCAAATAACCGTAATTTCATTTTAAATGAATATTTTAGACTTTTAAACTCATTTTGAATATGAATTATGTGTTTTGTACTTGTATATTACGTTTTAGCCAGTTTCAAAATTTTTGAGAAAAAAATGACCAAAATACCCCTGTGTGGGGAAAATTTTATTTTGATTGTTTTTGATCTAAAATTGTATATATTCTCTAAAAACTCAAAATTTAACAACGATTGCTCACAGGAAAGGAAAAAAACTGATATGTAAGCCTTGCGGGGTTCCAGTTGGCATTCTAGATAATAAGTGTCAATCGGGACATCGCGGTGATTGTCATGGGCCTGAGGGAGGTTTCGGGTCATGAGAATTCGATTGGTATCAGAGCCTTTGGTTTTAAAGATAAGAATTTTTTGTTTTAAAGTGGTTTTAAAAAATTTACAGTATCAGTGCGGCCCCGGATTAAGTTAGGTTAGGTTGAATAGAATGCATGCATTTTCATATAGAGCCTAAGGTTCCCTAAGCTTGCTCGTTTTCTCTTATAGATTATTATGCCTCCTCGACGCGGACGCCCACCTCTCACTAGATCGGTTGGGAGGGGAAAAGGTCGTTCCCAATGTCGTCAGCTAGATGCAGTAGGGGAAGAATCGACTGCGTCTACCATTCAGGCAGCACCTGCTGCTGAGCAGGCCGATAGTCCTCCACATCTTCCACCTCTTCCGCCACCTACTGGTATTCCCACCATGCCTACTGAGGCATCACAGGCATTGGCAGCTTTCTTTACCGCAATGGCTGGTAGAGCTCAAACTGGTCAAGTTTCACCTATAGTACCACCAGTTACTCCTTTAGTTCCACCACCGGTACAGGATGTATCCATTTTCAAGAAGCTAAAGGTGGCTAGATAGCTCAGTTGTGTGTCTTTCACGGGTGAGTTGGATGCCACTGTGGCAAAAGACTAGATTAATTAGGTTTTAGAGACTCTCTCTGATATGAGATTAGACGACGACATGAAGCTGATGGTGGCTATGAGATTATTAAAGAAGAGGGCTCGTACTTGGTGGAATTTAGTGAAGTCCCGTTCCACTACTCCTCAAACGTGGTTCGATTTTCTCAAGGAATTCGATGGTCAGTATTGCACTTATTTTCATCATAAAGAAAAGAAGAAAGAATGTTTGAGTTTGAAACAGGGGAATCTAACTGTAGAGGAGTACGAGACTCGTTTTAACAAGTTGATGTTATATGTGCCAGATCTGGTGAAATCTGAGCAGGATCAGGCCAGTTATTTTAAGGAATGGCTCCGTAATGAGATTATAGAGCGGATGATAGTGATTGGTAGGGAGCCGCATAAGGAAATGGTACAGATGGCTTTACGGGCTGAGAAGCTCGTGACTGAGAATAGGAGGATTCAGACTGAGTTTGCAAAAAAGAGGAATCTGGGTATGTCTTCTAGTCAGCCAGTAAAAAGAGGCAAGGACTCAGCGATTTCAAGGAGTACTACTTCTATTTCCGTGACATCTCCTCGACCTCCATTTCCACCATCACAACAGAGACCTTCGAGGTTGAGCAGATCTGTTATGACTGGTTCTAGGAAGAGTTTCAAAGGTTCTGACCAATGCAAAAATTGTGGGAATTATCATAGTGGGCTATGTAGAGGGCCAACAAGATATTTCCAATGTGGACAGATGGGTCATATTAGGAGTAATTACCCACGGTTAGGACGAGCCACGGTAGTTGCATCATCTTCACTAGCTCACACTGATATGCAGAGGATAGATTCTTCTGGGTTGCCACCGAGACAAGGAGTGGCCATACGGTCCGGTGTGGAAAGTAATACCCCAGCACATCCACCTTCGAGACCACAGACTCGTACCTCGACAAGAGTTTTCGCTGTGACGGAAGATGAGGCACGGGTCCGACCTGGAGCAGTGACAGGTACTATGTCTTTATTTCATAAAGATGCTTATGTTTTGATAGATTCTGGCTCAGATAGGTCTTATGTGGGCACCACATTTGCATCGATTGCTGATAGAAACCTATCACCATTAGAGGAAGAAATTGTAATTCACACCCTTTTAGGAGAATAGCTAGTTAGAAACAGTTGTTATAGAGATTGTGGGGTAAAGGTAGGCGAGGAAGAATTTAAGGGTGACTTAATTCCTCTAGAGATCTTGGATTTTGATCTAATATTGGGTATAGACTGGTTAACTGCACATCGAGCAAACGTGGATTGTTTCCGAAAGGAAGTTGTTCTTCAAAATTCAGAGGGAGCAGAGATTGTGTTTGTAGGGGAACGTCGAGTATTACTGTCCTGTGTAATCTTGGCCATCAAAGCTTCAAAATTAGTGCAGAAAGGGTATCCGACTTATTTGGCATACGTGATTGATACTTCAAAGGGGGAACCTAAGTTAGAGGATGTCCCAATAGTAAGTGAGTTTCCTGATGTATTTCTTGATGATTTACCGAGACTGCCTCCTAATCGAGAGCTTGAGTTCCCTATTGATTTACTTCCGGGTACTATACCTATTTCTATCCCTCCATATAGAATGGCTCCGACGGAGTTGAAGGAATTGAAAGTCCAACTGCAAGATTTAGTGGATAAAGGTTTCATTCGCCCTAGCATTTCTCCTTGGGGAGCACCAGTTCTATATGTCAAGAAGAAGGATGGCACTCTTCGATTGTGTATTGATTATCGTCAGCTGAACCGAGTGACCACTAAGAATAAATATCCTTTACCCCGGATAGATGATCTTTTTGATCAATTACGATGCGCTATGGTATTCTCTAAGATTGATTTGAGATCTGGGTACTATCAGTTGAGGATTAAGGAGCAGGATGTACCCAAGACTGCCTTCAGGACGCGTTATGGGCATTATGAGTTTCTGGTGATGCCGTTTGGTTTGACTAATGCCCCGACAGTTTTATGGATCTTATGAACAGGGTGTTCCATCCATACTTGGATAAGTTTGTGATAGTATTCATAGATGACATCCTGGTTTATTCGAAGAATGATGATGAACATGTTATCCATTTGCGCATTGTGTTGTAAACTTTGCGCGAGAGACAACTTTATGCCAAGTTCTCTAAATGTGAATTTTGGTTGAAGGAAGTGGTTTTCTTGGGACATGTGGTGTCTGAAGCTGGAATTTATGTCGATCCCAAGAAGATTGAGGCAATCTTGCAATGGGAGCAACCGAGAACGGTAACTGAGATTCGTAGTTTCCTTGGCTTAGCTGGTTATTATCGGAGATTTGTTCAGGGATTTTCTTTGATAGCAGCTCCTCTGACTCGTTTGACTCGTAAAAGAGTTAAGTATGAGTGGGATGATGTTTGTGAGAATCGATTTCAGGAGCTAAAGAACCAGTTAACCTCCATTCCCGTCTTAACACTTCCTGTTAATGGAAAAGAATTTGTGGCATACAGTGATGCATCTAAGTTGGGATTAGGGTGCGTATTGATGCAAGATGAAAAAGTAATAGCTTATGCTTCCCGACAATTGAAGAAGCACGAGACGAATTACCCTACTCATGACTTGGAGTTAGCAGCAGTAGTCTTCTCTTTGAAGATTTGGAGACATTATTAATATGGTGAGCGTTGTCGGATTTTTACTGATCATAAAAGCTTGAAATATTTGCTCACCCAGAAAGAGCTTAATTTGCGACAAAGACGATGGTTGGAGTTGATTAAGGATTACACTTGGTGATTGATTATCATCCGGGAAAGGCAAATGTGGTAGCGGATGCCTTAAGTCGTAAATCCTCATCGTCGTCAGCAACACTTCGGAGTTCTTATTTTTCGATGTTACTTGAGATGAAATCTCTATGGATCCAGTTGAATAATGGTGAGGATGGAAACCTACTTGCTAGTTTCGTTGTGAGACCTTCATTGTTGAATCAGATAAGAGAATTGCAGAAATCTGATGATTGGTTGAAACAGGAAGTTCAAAAGCTGCAAGATGGAGAAACTAGTGAGTTTAGACTCAGCGATGATGGTACTTTGATGCTTAGAGACCGAATTTGTGTCCCTAAGGATGATCAGTTGAGACGAGCTATTTGGAGGAAGCTCATTCTTCCGCCTATGCTTTACATCCCGGAAGCACCAAGATGTATCGGACTATTAAAGGAAGTTATTGGTGGCCGGGTATGAAACGAGACATAGCAGAGTTTGTAGCGAAATGTCTCACATGCCAATAGATCAAGGCGGAGCATCAAAAATCGTCAGGTACTCTTCAACCTTTACCGATTCCTAAATGGAACTGGGAACACGTTACTATGGACTTTGTATTGGTTTGCTGCAGACACAAAGTGGAAAGGATGCTATTTGGGTGATTGTAGATAGACTGACTAAGTCTCTCATTTCTTGGCTATCCATAACACGTATTCTATTGAGAAGCTGGCAAAACTTTATATAGATGAGATTGTGAGATTACACGGAGTTCCAGTTTCTATTGTGTCAGATCGAGACCCTCGATTTACTTCTCGATTTTGGCCAAAATTTCAGGAAGCTCTTGGAACTAAGTTGAGATTTAGTACTGCTTTTCACCCACAGACGGATGGTCAATCCGAAAAAACCATTCAGACCTTGGAGGATATGTTACGGGCTTGTGTCATTGACTTTATTAGGAGTTGGGACAGACATTTGCCATTGGTGGAGTTCGCATATAATAACAGTTTTCAGTCTAGTATTGGGATGGCACCATACGAGGCTTTGTATGGAAGGAAGTGTCGAACTCCGCTCTATTGGGATGAAGTAGGTGAAAGGAAGTTAGTGAGTGTGGAATTGATCGATCTAACTAATGACAAGATCAAGGTTATACGAGAGAGGCTAAAGGTAGCCTAGGATAGGTAGAAGAGCTATGCAGATAAACGGAGAAAAGACTTGGAGTTTAAGATTGATGATAAAGTTTTTCTTAAGGTTTCTCCCTGGAAAGGTAATAATTTGAATACTTTGAAGTATTAAATCTTATTGATTATACTATCATGATAAATTATGATGTTTTATTGGATAATGAAAGGTGTGATTCAATTTGCGAATAGGGGAAAGCTCAACCCGAGATATATTGGACCATTCCGAATCATTGAAAGGATTGGACCAGTGGCTTATCGGTTAGAATTACCTCCGGAGTTAGATCGGATCCACAACGTTTTCCATGTCTCCATGTTTAAGAAATATGTACCAGATCCCTCTCACATCCTCGAAGCACCTCCGATCGAGTTGCATGACGATTTGAAGTTCGAGGTGCAACCTGTGAGTATCTTGGATCGAAAGGATCGAGTACTGAGGAACAAGAGTATTTCAATGGTCAAAGTGTTGTGGAAAAGTGCTCGAATGAAGGAAATGACATGGGAAGTAGAGCATCAGATGAGGAACCAATACCCGTATCTATTTGTCGAATCTGGTAAGTGAAATTTTGAAGTCAAAATTTTATTTTTAGGGGGGTAGAGTTGTAAAACCTGACACTATAAACACATGTCATGACATACATGCACTGAGTAGCATGTTATTATGCTAGGAAAAGCACCTAAGAATAGACGAAACTCGGTATTGTACCTAATGGTACACTTGAGTAGATTTAACCTCAAACTAGTTCAAATAGGAATTGTATGATGAAATTTAATATTTTATAGTCAAGGAATGACTAAAAATGATTGTTCGGAGTTCGAGGGTTCATTTGGGGTAAAATCGAAAATTTTGATGTTCAGGGGCAAAAGTCATCATTTTGCCACCTAAGATAACAATTTGATCAGGGAGTAAAATTTTTGACCAAGATTAACTATTTGGAGTATAATTTAATGATAGGAAGTGAAAAAGTTTAATTTTGGTGATTTTTGGAGTGTAGAGGCAAAACCGTAATTTTACCACTCGCGGACAAAATTTGAGATTTTGAGAGAATTTAGATCAAATTTGACAAATTGGTGAATGGTATGAGTATAAGGGATGAAAAATATGTCTATGGGTAATTTTTCATGTTTTTGGGCAAAAATGTAATTTTTCACTTTTACGGGGGCAAAAGTGTAAATTTCAAAAATTACTCCACCGAGACTTTGGTTAAGTTTGAGAATTTTATCTAAGCTATGGATATGTGGGACAAGTGTATGGTGAAAATTTGGAAACAAATGGATGAAATTTTAAAAATGGGCCAATGGAAAAGTGACACGTGGCCTTTTTTAATGAAATAATATTATTTTAATGAAAAGTCAGCCCATTTAAACCCCATTTTAAGTGCTGGCCGGCCATAAGGAAGAACAAGAGATGAAAAGAGAGGAAAGGAAGAAAAAAAGAAAAACCAAAGAGAAACAAGAAAATTCAAAGGGGAATTCACGTTTTTCGCCCGTTTACGCGTCTAACGGTAAGATTTTTCGATTTTAGCTTGATTTCTACCTTTCCTATGCCTTTATTTCGATTTAGCATGCTTGAGGAGAGAGATCAAAAAGTGATATCAAGGGCTGGACGAAATTCTAGGGGAGAGAAATTGAAATTTTTAGGTTTTGATTTTTAGTTAAATTGATAGTTTTAGTTAGTTAAATGTGTTTAGAAATTTAATTGGGCAAGAAATCATTAAATTTTCACAATACCCACCCTTGGCTGAATCTGCAATGAGGTACAATGATGATGATCTGAAATTTATTCTAAGAGAAATGAAGAGAAAATGATGAAAAATGATTAAATGTGATAGAAAAACAAAGTAGAAAAATTTACCGAGTTAATGTTACATTTTTGGCCAAATTTTCCAAGGAAGGGAGTGAGCTGATTTTGTTGTTTTTAGAAGGTTATTGGCTGATATTTAATGGTTAGAAATGTTGGAGAGAGAATGGGATGATTTAGAGCTAAAATGGAGCGCGTTAGCAATTTATCGGGCAAAGTGCCAAAAATAGGTTAATACCGCGTTTAAGCCGTTTTAGGCTATTGCATTTCATACCATGCATTAGTATAGGATTTAAGTTAATTATATAGTGATTTAGCATCAATGTGATGAATTGTGTAAATTTTTGTAATGTGTCTAGGAGGAGAGCCTTCTGGAAAAGGCAAAGAAGTCGTACTCGACGAGTAGTGATCGGGGCGCTTAGAAAGCTTTTAGTTTGTACAAACGGTGAGTAAACTTATTATTATTGTAAATTATCTAGAGTTTATTTTTAAATGCCCTTTATGTATTTTAGGAAATGAGAACGAGATTAAAACGGGATTTTTGATGTTTTAGGAATAAATGTGACAAATAAAAATATATTATATTGATTATGAAATTGAGTAATTAGAGGCTGCAAATTGACTTGAAAAATATATATTTTCCTAGGAATGGCTTATGAGAAATGAGTATATGTGGCTATATTTTGTGAGTGCATTGGGAAATTTATGTAAGTTGTTTTTACTAGGCAGGCTGGATAAATAAATAAAAGCCACGTTATACTGTCGAAATTTTATTAAAATTGGTGGGTTAGTCACTGCAGTGACGGGTTTTCGTGGACTGCCTATTAGAGGGGCACGGTAAACCCAGTTATATAGTTACTCCGGTTGTAGAGGCGAGGAGGGTAACTCCCGGGGTAGTATTAGAGCTCACTTCACGTCGAACCCCCACGTGAATGTGTAACTCGGCCAACGCCAAGGAACGGCTTGTTTTAGAAATAAAAATGTGTTTCACGTGTGAATATTTTGACACCCTTGGCAGACTCGATTAGATGCCTCGGCCAAGGTATCCCCGAGGATTAGTTTTGGCTTGAGCCTTGTTTTAATAAAGGACATAAGCCTTAACAACTGTTTTGGTAAATTACAAATATTTTATGGTTTAGGAAAGAAATTGGAAACATTATGAAATGGGTTGAAATTTGTTGTTTAAACTTGCCTCCATTTTACTCGCCTTTAGATATTTATGATAATGTCTGTTTACTCATTGGGATTGCAAAATCTCACCCAACTCCTTTCCACCCATTTCAGGTTCAGTATAGACTGTAGATAACTGATCTCATCGAGGATTACCATTGGATCTGCATTTTCCAAACCATAGGTTCACAGTCCTCTTTACTTTTGTTTATTCGGGGGCCCTCTTGTTATTGTAAATTAAATTAAATATTTTGGCTTACTGTATTTCAGTATGTATAAATTTATTTAGCTTTTACGGTATAAAAATTATTCACGTATAACTCTATAAATATTGTTTTATAAGAAAATAGAATATTTCTCTTAATATTTCTTTTATTTTTTTATTATATTCAAATAACCGTAATTTCATTTTAAATAAATATTTTAGACTTTTAAACTCATTTTGAATATTAATTATTTGTTTGGTACTTGTATATTACGTTTTAGCCAGTTTCAAAATTTTTGAGAAAAAAATGACCAAAATACCCCTGTGTGGCGAAAATTTTATTTTGATTGTTTTTTATCTAAAATAGTGTATATTCTCTAAAAACTCGAAATTTAACAATGATTGCTCACAGAAAAGGAAAGAAACTGATATGTAAGCCTTGCGAGGTTCTGGTTGGCATTCCAGATAATGAGTGTCAATCGGGACGTCGCGGTGATTGTCATGGGCCTGAGGGAGATTCCGGGTCATGACAATGACCCTTATAGACTCGTAGATAGAAGTACATGCGATATCCTTGATCAGAGGTAATTTCATCATTTCCTTAGTAAGCCCATAAAAGTAAGATTTTAAACAATATTATGGCCTAAGTAGGCCTAAGGTATAAATGAATGATGAAATTATGGGTAAAATGATAGGAAAACAAAACTTTTGATGATTTTCACGATAGGGGTAAAATGGTCATTTTTCACCTCAAGTTAGAATTTTAAGTTTTCATGAACCCAAACATTTCTAGACCATTATGGACCTTGTCCTAGTTTCAAAAGAGTAAAAAGATTTCATAAAAGATTAGAGGAGAATAAGCTAATTTGTGGAGGGGTATTTTGGTAATTTAAGTGGAGTGGATAAGCTTGGGCATAAATATCCCTTTCTTCCAGCAGCTTCTACATTCTCCAGCATCTTTTCTTCTTCTTCTTCTTCTTCTTCTTTTCTTTCACGTTGCTTCCCAACCTCCATGAAAGCTTGATAAGAAAGCTCCACCATCTTCCTCAAATAGCTCTAAATTTCATGCTTTTGGTGCACCCTTTCCATAAACCCTTGTGCTCTTCCATTCTCTCACTTTAAAACCATTGAAAAATCTTGTTTCCATACTCTCTCTCACTAGTTAGGTGTTTTAGAGAGAGAAAGATGAAGCTTTACAATAGTTTGGAGAATTGTTGGAAAGAATTTCAAAGTTTTAAAGCTATAAAGGTGAGTAGTAAATTTGAGTTGAAATTTTAGTGTTAAGAATGACTAGAGATTTGATTTGTGAATATTTTGTAGTTGAGATTGTTAATTCACTTCGGAATGATAAGATAGTGAAAATGAATAGCCATTTAATAGCCATTTAAAGTAAGCTAAGAGAAAGCTTTTGGACTCTATAAGTATGTGAATTACCATAATTGTGATGTTAATGTGATGATAAGTTCCAACGAAGCCACACCATCCCAATTGGACCATTAGGGAAGTTAGAGTCGATTAAAGGCTCAATAAACACCGGTGAGTGGACTTGCATTTCCAAAATTATTTTGGGAATGTAAACTTATCTGCACTATATACTTGAATGATTTTATTCAACTTTTTTTAAAAACAAGTGCTTTGGGAACAAGCTTTTGATAAATTGATTTTGTGTTGTGACATGTGGCTGTTATGGATGGTTGAACCACTACATTATGTTGATATATATATATACAAATAATATTCTGTATTGATATTGACCTGGCTATGTGTGAGTAGGAGTGCACATAAGCCGTTGCTGACCTGGCTATGTGCGAGTGGGAGTGCGCATAAGCCATTGCACATGAGATGATGATGATGGGAGGGTGTACATGATGATTGATATATATATATATATATATACATATATGGTATATGGTTGTAATGCAAAAATGTGAGCATTTGAATTGTTGAAATTTGGGAGTTTGTATGTGTTTCATGTTGCTTTTGTTATTTTAGTAGGATGGCTTTGATTTAAGGGAAAAAGAAACTTTTTTCTTGATGTTCTGATTCTCGCTACAACTAGAAACTCTCGGGTTTTGAAGGGGTTGGTTGGTCAAAAACTCGCTGCAGCGAGAATGGTTCTCGTTGCAGCGAGGAACTTTTTGTTTTGAAACCCAAAATTTCACTGCAGCGAGATTGAATCTCGCTGCAGTGAAAAACTTTCTATTTTTCTCCCCATTTGGTTCGGTTGCTACCCTATTTTTCATTTCTTTGGTACCATAGTTGAGCGTGGATTTCCAACATTAAGGAATAAATGAATTAAGTTTAAAATGAGGAGGTTTGGTGAGAAACCCTTGGCCAGTTAAGAAACCCTCGACTAGATGATAATTTAAGTTAAGAAACCCATCGTTTATTTGACTTGATTTGCATGAATCCTATTAAAGTTTTCACTCTCCAAATCCTTTGTTGAGCATGAACTCTTTTCCATAAGTGACTTTTTTTCTCATGTGGGGTTTACATGAGGGGTTTAATAAGAACTCAAATAAATTGCATTGTTTTGAAAAATGAATGCATTATGATTTCGTTAAACATTCCTTATGGTATGCTTGTTCCCTTCTTGTTCACTCATTGGGTTTATATTCACCGTTTTCAACTTCATGTTTTCAGATTACGTGGCAGCTGGTAACTAGGTCGCAATATCTTCGTATATTCGACTCTTGGTAGGTGTCTAGGTATTCAGTAGCTGTACATTCGTCCAAGTCTCTCCTTTGGAAGTCGAGTATTCTTTTGTTGTGTATAGACAAACCTAATGTAAATTATTAAGATACATGTTGTAGACAATGTATATACACTTGTTTGGTATGCCAGTATGAGGTGGCAATGTTTAATATTATTTTGATCCTAAGTTATGAAATGTGACTTAGCAATTTATGATGGAATGATGAACACGTCAGATTAATAGGCTTGCTTGAGCTTAGTGGACTACGTCCATTGGGCCCATGCGTCAATCATGGCCCGAAATTTGGGTCGTGACAATTTCCTTCTTGACCACTTCCTTCATGATGGGATTTAATCTTCTTTGCTATTCAATTGTGGCTTTATGATTTTCCTCAAGGAGAATTTTGTGCATACAAACAGAAAGGCTAATTCCCTTAATATCAGCTATGGTCCACCCTTTTGCTTTCTTGAATTCTCTAAGTGTCCTCAATAACTTCAACTCTTGCATGTTAGTAGGAGCAGTAGAAATAATAACTAGAAGAGTAGAAGATTTTCCAAGAAAAGCATATCTCAAGTGTGCAGGCAGAAGTTTGAGTTCCAAAGTAGGTGGTTCCTCAATGAAGGGCTTAGAAGCTGGCACCAAAGAAGCTAAAATATCTAAAGACTCAAATTGATGATTAGTTTTAAATTCGGAGTGAGCATTCAACAAATTTGAATATTCAATAAACTCATCATCATCCCTATCAGAGTTAGCAACTAAACATGCTTCAAGAGGATCATTGGGATTTTCTTCTAAGAAAACATCATGTGTAAAGTTATTTACCACACTCACAAAAAAATAGTCTTCAGATGTCACAGGCAATTTTAAAGCGTTTAAAATATTAAATGTTACTTGTTGGTCTTGAACTCTCAAAGTGAGCTCACCTTTTCCAACATCAATCAAAGCTCTAGCAGTTGCTAAGAATGGCCTCCCAAGAATGACTAGAATTTGCCTATCTTCTTCCATGTCAAGAATTATAACATCAACTGGAAAAATAAATTTATCTACCTTGACAAGAACATCTTCAATAATTTCCTTTGGGTACACATAAGAATGATTAGCCAATTGCAAAGTAACAGAAGTGGGTTTGCATTCCCCCAAACCAAGTTTCTCAAAAATTGACCAAGGCATTAAATTGATACTTGCACTTAAATCACTCGAAGCTTTTGTATAAAATAAATTACCAATTGTGCAAGGAATTGTGAAACTACCTAGATCTTTGAGTTTTGGTGGCAGTTTATTTTGGAGAATTGCACTACACTCTTCTATAAAGGAGACAGTTTCAAACTCACTTAGCTTTCTCCTTTTGGAGAGGATATCTTTCAAGAACTTGACATAACTGGGCATTGGTTCCAAAGTTTTAACAAAAGGGATATTTATATGTAATTTCTTGAAGGCATTGAGGAACTTTTGAAATTACTTTTCAAGCTTTTGCTTTTGGAGCCTTTGGGGGAAAGGTGGTGAATGATGGATGACTTGAGAAGCTCCTTGATTTTCAGCCTTGACATCTTCTTCCTATTCGACTTCACTCTCTTTTTCACACATTCCTTCCTTATCAACATGTTCATTCTCAAGTTCAACTGCTTTTTCATTCACCCTTTCAATCTCTTTTCCACTCCTTAAAGTGATTGCTTGGCATTGTTCCTTACCTTTAGGATTGATTTATGTGTCACTAGGTAGGGAACCTTGAGGTCTATTGTTGATGGAATTTGCAAGTTGTCCCATTTGGGTTTCAAAATTTCTCAAGGATGCTCTAAAGCTTTGAATTCTAGCATCATTCTTTGATATATATTGCAAGAGAAGTTCTTCCACTTAGGACTTCTTTTCAGGAACTGGTGGTCTAACTTGTTGTTGAAAACCAGGAGGCATGTTGGGTTTTGGATTAGAAGGCCCTGCATTATTATTCCATGAAAAATTGGGATTGTTTCTCCAACCAGGATTATAGGTATTGGAATTTGGGTTGTTCTACTGTCTATTGAATTTCCCCACAAACTGGACTGATTCAGAATTATATGGACATTGATAATTTGAATGGCCATCCCCACACATCTCACAAACTACAAATGAATTTTGAACAGCATGAACTCTCAGTGTGTCAAATTTCTTGGACAGTGTAACCACTTGTGCAGCTAAGTTGCCAATTCCATCAATTTCATAGGCTCCAATACCTTTTCTTGAACCCGACCTTTTTGAAGGCCATTGATAATTATTTGAAGCCATCTCTTCCAACAAATTATAAGCATCAGCAGCATTCTTACTCATCAATGCCCCACCACCACCAACATCAATTGTTGTTTTAATTGACCTAATCAGCCCATTGTAGAATGTCTAAACTTGCAACCAATCAGGAATCCCATGATGTGGACATCTTCGCAGTAGTTCTTTGAACCTCTCTCAGGCTTCATACAAGAACTCACCATCAAATTGTGTGAATGAGGTGATATCATTCCTCATCTTTGCAATATTTGCAGGCGGGAAGAACTTTGTGAGAAACTTTTGAGCCAAATCCTCTCATGTAGTGATAGACCCATTGGACAATGAATTAAGCTAGATTTTTGCTTTATCCCTCAGAGAAAACGGAAACAGTCTCAATCTAATAGCATCATCAGTTACTCCATTGTATTTAAAGGTATCGCAAATCTCTAGGAAATTTACTAAATGAGCATTAAGATCATCACTGGGTAACCCACCAAACTAGATTGAAGACTGAATCATCTTAATGTAGGCTAGTTTAATTTTGAAATTATTCACATTGATGGAAGGTCTCCTAATGCTTTGGTGTAAACCTTGCAAAAGAGGAACAACATAATCTCGCAGTGCTCTACTTGCTCCGAGAACCAAATTAATGGCATTATTGCCATTGTTATTGTTATCCTCAACCATTGTCTGATTTAAAGCTGCAACTTGTAAATTCTCCCTTCGACGTCTTCTGAAAGTTCTTTCTATCTCAGGATCAAGAGGAACAAGATTCAAGTTGTTTCTTCTTTGCAAACAATGACCAAAGATATCTGCAAGCAAACAAAATCTAAAATTAAAACAAGGAAAATAAAATTTGAAGTAAGACCAAATTGCTTGGTATTAATATTAGTAAAAATTTTAAAAACAATTCCTCGGTAACGACACCAAAAACTTGTCAATTAAAATTCCACTACGCAAGTATACATATCGAGTAGATAGTATAATAACAAGGATCGATCCCACAGAGAATTGATCTAAAATTTTACTAAGTACTAAAATTATAACAATTTAATCTTATCCAAACAATCAAATCCAAATAACTAAATTAATTAACCAAAATTTATATTAAAAAGAAAAATCAAAGCAACAATATAATTGGGTAAAAATCAAATTGAACAAGTCTAGGATTATAATATCCCTCACACTTTATCTAGATCTTACCTCTTTTCCTTAACTTATTTCAATGGGTTGAATTGCTAACCTAGAGTCCTAAATTATTTATAAGGGTCTCTCGACTCATCTTATAAACATATCTATTTTAACCAAAACACTATATCCCTATGTGAATTGAAATTAAAATAGACTCATTAAGTTCAGGCTCTAATCTGGCTACATATGCTTACAGGTATATCCCTATTTTATACATAAATAAATTAATATGATCATATGTTATCTCAATTTTAGTCTGCCCTAAACTCCCTTTCCCAAGTTTGTTTAGGTTTTTAGATCAATTTAATTCGTGATCAAGCAATTAAAAGTATTAAGAACGAATTGGAATAAACAATTCAAATCTCATTAAAGATAAGTAAGAAAGAGATTAAAAATTTAAACTACATGTGTGTTCAATTGCAATCCTAAAAAAAGAAAATTAGCTATTCATGATTGCAAAAACAAATAACATTATAATAAATTCAACCATTGAGAGTAACAAGAAAATTAAAAGCCAAGGAAGAAAACAAAACAATAATTGACGTCTTGATCTCCAAGTTTCAGCCTCAACTTTTAGGTTCTTGAATCTCTCAAAAGTTCTGCTCCTAATGTTATTAAGCATATCCTATTTATACTAATAAGCTTAACCTAAAGTTCCTTAAGCTGACCTAGGGTTTAATTGGGCTTAAAAGTGTAATGAGAGGTCCAAAAATCAATTGTTGATCTTTACAAATTTCCATTCCCGACACAATACGTCCAGCTATTTTTGGATACGATTTTCTCTATCTTTGACTCAGAAATGGGCAAAGTAATTTGCATAAAAGTTGTAGCTCTGTCTCTTAGCTTTCCAACGGTCTAAGAATCACATCATTTAGAGTTCTGTAGCTCAAGATATGGCTAAAATACTGAAGCATATGCAAGCAAATTTTGGGTCTTTCAACACCTTACTTTTCAAAATTAAGCTCAATCACTTTTAATCCTAAAAAAAATATATAAAAACTAATAATTAATAACCAAATTAAAAGTAATAACATAAAAATAAAATAACTAACTTAAAAGTAACCTAATTATAACAACAACTAAAAATAAGTAAATTATAATTGAAAATTGAAGACTTAGCTAATATTTCATAACAAAATTGGACTAAAATAATTCTATAAAATAGAATTATCACTCTAGAATTTGCTTTTGACGAAGAACTTTGGCGAGGTGATGATGAAACAGAGTTATTGCTTGAATAGCCATTATGTTCCTTGAGTTGATTTGCACTTGATCCTTTAGAGGAAGTAAGTGGTATGGAAGAAACTTTTCCAGAACTTGGGGAAGAAGCATCATATAAAGAATTTTGGTTAAGGACTAGGAAAGTTTGCTTATACAATTTAGTAAGAGCTTCTGTTTTTCTCCGAGTACCATATGGATGTGTTGGAATATCCGTGCTTGACGATGAAGTAGGAAAGATTGTCAGATTAGCTCAAGCAGGCTTGATAGAGGGCTTGTTGGCGAGATTCGTCTTTAGAGCCATTTACAATTTGAAAATTCGTTTGAAGAAAAAAGATAAGAGGCAGAGATAGTCCCAATAAGCGTGCCAGAAATTTGCAAACACAAATTTCTCCTCAAAATTTTCTTGACTTGAAAATTATGAGACAAATATAAAATATTTTGATGTGAGTTATAATCTTTGAAAATTCCTCTAATTAATTTCTTCACTTCGCCTACAAGAGTCACGAATACAGGCTTAGTTTTAATCACGAACTAAATTTGATATCTTCACTTCAAGAGTCTCGCCGACTTAATCTTGATCACGAACTATACTTGATATATTCACTTCAAGGATCTTCTTGACTTAATCTTGAGCACGAACTCTTGATCTCTTGATCATGAACTTCGTTGTCGCTTGATATCTTAATCACAAACTTCATTGCCGTTATCACGAGCTTCGCTGTCGCTTGATATCTTGATCACGAACTTCGCTGCCGCTTGATATCTTGATCACCAATTTCGCTGCCACTTGATCTTGATCACAAACTTCACTGTTGCTTGATCTTCACTTCAAAAATCCTCTACTCTTCTTGATCTCTGAAATGCTCTCAATCTTCAAATGCCTCTGAATCTTTGAATGCCTCTAAATGATTCACATGGCTTTAAGAAGCCCCCTATTTATAATGCTAGATGGGAGACTTTGATAAGAATGTAATCTCTTTAAATTATCTCTAAATTATTTTAATTTAATTTGAGATAAATCATGATGACTCATTAAGAGTCTTTTGATTGGCCAGACTTTGAATCTTTGAATTTTGATTGGCCGAAGTTAGATACTATCTCTAAATTATTTTGATTTATTTAGAGATAAATTAAATAATTAAATTTGATTTTTTATCTCTAAATTATAATAATTATTAGAGATGAATTGAATGACCAATAATTAAATTTTGATTGGTCAAAAATATGAATATTATCTCTAAATTGGATGATCAATAATTAAATTTTAATTGGTCCAATTTAAATATTATTTTCAAATTATTTCAAGAGATAAATATATGACACATACGTGAATTGGTTAAACTATGTGTCTTTGAAATAATCCAACCAATATGATTATGACATCATGAAATCTACATGGCAGCACGTAATTGGATCATAATTTTTCTCATTCTACACCCTTGAAAATTAAGATTATCAGTGATGTACTTCAGTACACACATATATGTATTCTAATAAAATTTCCCCATGTTCACTCTTTCTTGTTTCTATTAAGAATATTTTGCATTTCAAACATATAAGCGTATCGCAAAAAATATAACGAAAATACAATTCCAAAAAGGAGTACAATTTCAATCTTCAAAGCCTTAAAGATAAGTCAAGCTGGCTAAACTCCTCCTGAACATTTTCAGGCCTGTATCCCTTGGACCAAGAAGCAATCCCTTCTCTAGAACCATAGTGGATGTCTCTCCTTCCATAGCTAATTTCTCCAGCAAACCTACCAGCTCGACCATGTTGTTCAAACGGGGCGATTGGTGACAGCATACGTTGAGCATGGTCCGAACCACTGACGCTGCTGGATCCTGACTGGGAATTCGATCCCCCATGAGTCCGGACAGCTGAGTTTAGCTCTCTGCTTTTCTTGGCAAGTGTTCGTTCTAGTTTGTGGGCATTTTGATGGCCTCCAAGTGCTTGTGAACTATAGAACTTCCTTTGGCAATAGTTACAAGAGAAAATTCGAGGTTCGGCTAGACTATGGGGCGATGAGGAAGAAGATGATGGCTCAAGGACAAGTTCTAGGTTGAGTTGACTGCTGGGTAGGCTTAGACGAAGAGAAGTATTAGGCTGATAATCCATTATGTGAGAGCTGAGGGAAACTGGAAGTACTCAAGCTATAATAAAGGAAAGGTGATGAGTTTAATGCGATCGAAAAAATGATAATGATGATTCAAAGGCAGGTAGGAGAGAGAGAAGCGAGAGAAATTAAAAGTTTATAGGCAAATCAAAAGCAGTCTATGGAAGATAAAAAGGAAGGTAGGGGAAGAGATATGAAGCAGTTTGAGTGGGCATGTCTAGCATTATATGAGGTGCAAAGGTTCACTGTTCCTGCAACCACAAATAGTAAGAAGAGTAAAAAAGAGAAGACCTATGGAGAGAGAGAAAGAGAGAGAGAGAGAGAGAGAGAGAGAGAGAGAAAGAGAGACAGTTATGTGCAAAGATCAGTGGGGAATCGAAGGGTTGTCGCCTCCATTAATGGTAGCATTCTAATCCTTTGTCGGTCCAAGGAAAAAACTTGTAGGGTATTTCCCTGGATGCTCCCGAATAAACAAATAAGAAGTTGGAAAAAAAAATAATTTCAAGCAGTTAACTTTTTTTTAATATAATCATCTATGTTTTAAAGTTTTCTTTATATTGAATAACTTGTGAATCTGTATAATTTAGCCATCTAGTCATTGGTCCAATCGCACTTGTTTCGATCCTACCCTCTCTCCTCTAATTGGTAATCAGGTTTAGATGATGCACTAATCAACTTGCCAAGATAGGTATTAAATTATGAACAAGATAAACTGCCTTGACTAGACTAAACATGCAACATGATAACAGACCAGTTTGACATTTGCCGCAAAGATTATCTTACGGTGCGCTGAACAACCGTACAAGATTATACATAGTCCCATTACAGTGAACCCACTGGTGCTACTCGGTACAACTCTTTGATCAGTTAATGTTCCTAAAATCATGCCTTAATGGTCAGATCGAGGACATTTAAATCCAATCAACTTCTTCAGCCCTTGTTAGCTCATTCTTCTTTTCATTCTTAATTGTCCAAGTTCAAAGTTCAGATCCCTATATGTGCACAAATTTCATGACATGAAACAGATGATAAGTTTAATTTGCAAGACATGACTTTAATAACCAGAGAGAGACCCAACTGTGGGAAATTAATTTTTATTGATACGACAAATAGTTTGAGTCTCTTTGGAGAGTGATAGAGGCGTCTCTAGACAAATGTAACTAACACATTAAAAGAAACACACATAGGTGTTCATCGATCTTAGCTTCATAGTACTTTTTCATGATCATAGCCTGATCGGCACCTATCATTTAGAGTCAGAGCCAGAAAGGCAACTAATACCGAAAAGATTTTGGGGAATTGCATAGAGGGGGCAGATGGTTTTTAATCGTCCATTATGCCTTTGTTTGGGACCCACTGTTTTTCTGCATGTATGCCACCACGGTTTGGATTACTAGTCATTTACCTTACATCACATCTTATTTGAATTATGAATTTCTCTCTGTCTCTCTCTTTCAATCTTTCTTATTTTTTTTTATTGACACAAGTTAAACTGAGACAATCACATGGGGTATGGGATTTAAAACTGTAGAAAAGCAGACAAATCAAATCCACTATGTTCTCTCAAACAGGTTAGCTTTTAAAATGAGCTGCTGAAAAACAATGTTTAGAATTTATTAACATATTATTTATCAGACCATGATTGCGGGATCATAATCTTGCAGGTCGGCTATGATTGCGCTGAGCTTTGCCTATTAATAACAGACATAACACAAACCAAGAAACTACATACTATTCTCAGCAATATCGTTAGTCACCTAGTCCTAAAGATTCCCAAGCTCTAGGAACATTAATTCCCTTGTAAAAACATATTATTATTATTATTATTATCTCAAATTAATCAGCAGCCAATTCCTTATGTTCCTTGTACTTTAACAACCCAAAAGACATGGAATCATCAGCTTCATCCCCCCTTGATACCTAAATATTTCATGTATTAATGACTTTTCCTTGTTCTTTCTCCGAGTAAGTTAATTGGACCGTACTTATTTTATTAATATAATATTATTGCATAGACTCGCATTTACACTATTAAATCCACCCAATAATTAAAGGATGACCGGTAATTTGGCAGCATGAGATAAGCAAGACGAGAGAGGAACTGCAATTATCAATATCCATTTATTAATTAATATAAAGAAAGCGAACAAAAAAAAAAGCATTTGCTCCATTCAAGCAAAATAGAGAGAGAGACAGAGAGACTCACATGGGAAAATGCGAGGATTAGGTGAGAGCAGCGATGAGAGATATAGGAGGGAGCCCCTGGTTTTGCCTACAGAAAAATAGATAAATGAGAAATGATCCTAAGAAGAAACTGAGATAAAAATGGTAGTGGACATGTTTGTGTTTTGTCGGGTTTAATAAACAATAAAAGATTATGGGAGGAACTCACTAGGAAGAATCATGGTTCTCTTTCCCGCCTACAAGTGGACAATGACTACCCTTTTTTCATTATTATTATTGGAACTAAATGTTCAATTTTTAAAGTAATGATACATACACTTACCGCGTGTGAGATCAGAATGCTTTGATGCAATGAATTGTTCGGTTCTTTGCTCGTACGTGTAAAATTTATCATCTCTCTCTCACTTTTGCTAGGTTTTTTCTATTGGATGTTAGTTCTATATATATTTTCATATTATATGGTTGTAGTGAAATCTTTTATGTGCCAAAAGGATATCATCGTAAACCTCATCTCTTCAAGTGGCTGTGTGTGTCTCATGTTGAAGCTAAGCTTTTGTAAATTTCTTTTTCATGATACTTTATAGATTTTAGTGCTGTTTGGCTGCCATAGGTTTGTTTGGTGCTAAGCTACCATGAGTTTCAAGAGTAGGGTCACGTTTGAAACCCACTTTTTCCCGCACTTTGTGCACTTTTTGGGTGTTTTCTGTTTCAGTTTTGGATCCACTATCATACATATCATTGTGTTTGGCTGCAAAGAATATATACCCTACTTCGGGCACGACTGCAATTTCCAAATCTTTTAAGATTTTTATATTAAATCCCTCCATATATAATCTTTTCTGTCTTTAGCATGCATGGCTCATGCAAAATGTAATTACTCATTGCTACTCTATTTCACTTCCATCTTAATTCTAAGTAAAAAAATTTATATTTAATATTCGTTATATCCTTAAGTAAAAGGTAATCAGTCGTGCTACATGGTTTGGAATCCAAAGGAGGAGATAAAAATAATAGCAGTACTGCGTTTGTAAATATTGTAAACTTCAATGATAAATATTTTGTGTTTGTATATATTTAAGTCACTGTATTTGCCTCTTCTATAACATTTCTTAGCATTTTGAGATCGTACTTAAGACACATTTGGTTTACAAAATGAAATAGAGAGGAAATGGAATATATATTATGTGAAAATATAGTAAGACAAAACAACTATTTTATAGTTTGATTCATAAAATAGTTGTCATTCTGACTTATTCCAATGTATAGTTGACAAGAACATCTTTGGAATAACAAAGGACTAAAGAATAAAAAGGCAACACTATCTTCTATTATAATTTATGACTTTTATTTTAAAATATCATTTTTAAAATTTTATTTAAAACATTAATTTGATTTTTAATTTGAAAATTTAATTTTTTTATAAATTATTAAAAAATTAATAATTTATAATTAAAACTTTAATATGATTATTTATTTTAAAATACTAATTTTTACAATTAATTTAAAATATTAATAATTTATAAATTAAACTTTAATATATATTTTTATTTAAATCTCATTTTATTTTTTCTATATTTTTATTTTTGCATTTTTCTCTTTTTCTTCTTTCTTTCTTGCTCTCTAGTGTTGCTCGATCACCAAAGATGTGGTTGATTCAATGGAGCGTCAATCTAGCACTTCCTATAACCAAATATGGTTGTTAGAGTACCAATTTTGGTGCTTCTTATGGCAAAGGACGAAATAAGGGTGAAAGCAAGAGAAAAAATGACGGTATTGGTCGATGGAAGACAATGACAACTATGGAAGAGGTTAGAGAGAGAAGGAGCGAGGTGGTTGAGGAAGAGAGATAAAGAAAATAGGAAATTAAAGGTTTTATTATATATAGGACAGTAATTTCACAAAATGTTAAAAATTATTTGACCTATTATGACCCATATGGAATAGTTATTACTGGGGATGGCTTAGTAATAACTATTTTGGTTTTTCTCGGAGTGACCATTCCTCAGAATAACCATTTCATGAACCAAACAATGTAATAAGAGGGTAATGGACTACACATTCGTCTTAATCAAACATGCTGTTAGAGTTTTAGTTAAGAAAGGTTTCCCTATAAAATTGCAAGGGAGAAAATAATGAGTTAAACTTATTCAATTATTGTACATTAGAAAAAAAAAATCAAGCTCATTGTGTCTTTTAGCACCATTATTGTCAATTTTTTTAATTTTTTATTTTAAATTAGTTTTAAATATGTAATAATTGGCAACAAATTTTTCAATTGTGACAACAAACTTAAAGTGGCTAATCATTTTTTTTGAACGGTAAAATAGATTTTATTAATCGAAAATAGATACATAAAACCCAATATAGGGTTACGAAAGAAGAAGCCTAGCTGTAATATCTAAAACAAAGGAGTAACAAAAAACTAAACACTTTTTTATGACAAAAAGTTATCATTGAAAACAAGACAAGAGTCCCTGAATTTACAAAAGGAAGATTTGAGACCTTTATATCTCATTAAACATACCATAAAGGTATCAAAACTTTAAGTATATGTTAGCTTTATAATTGATTCTTTGTTTTAATATAATAAAAGCTAATGATCAAAATATTGAATGCCTAGTGCATTTAGACTTCAAATAAAACCCCATGACTTTGATTGACAAATAGGCGAGGTACTTAAGTCCAATATTTATTAAGAAGCTAAAGCTAACTTAAAGTATTGAGACCTCGAAAAAGGGTATCGAGATTAGTTTGTTTATGTATGCCTCAGGAAACAACCAAAGGAAGAAGGTGTATCACGACTACTCTAGATGATATCGACATTCCACTCATGAAGAGTTATATTTTCAGAGAACAAATGTTGAAGTATCAAGAACAAGAGTATCAAGTATCGAGACAACTTCTCAAGAATGCAAAATTCTAGAAAGCAAGGATTTTGTATCGAGACACACCTTCAGAATTTCAATACCTTGCTTTCAAACTTCAGATTTCAGAGAAGAAGTCCAATAGTATCTAGAAGGAAGATCTTTAGTATCAAGACAACACCTTCAGAAATTGAACAATAAAAGAAAGTACCTGAGTATCGAGGCAAATTATATCAATATCAACATCAGAACTTCAAGATTCAAAATTCAAAATGGCCAAGTAAATTACTATCAAGATCAGTTAATTTGCAAAAGTATCAAAATGACATCTCATGAGGCAAATTCCAGAAAGCAAAGTGAAATGTATCGAGACTAGGGGAATCTAGTATCGAGACAAGGCTTAGTCAGAATTGTGAATGGAAGATAAAAGTATCAAGAAAGGCTTTTGAAGTATCGAGCCATCAACAAGCAAGGAACTTAAATTATCAAGACTCAGATCGCAAGTATTAGATGATAACTTTACATTATAAAGTTATTTTGTCACTTTTTAAGCATTAAAAGCGACTAAGTCTTTGAGTTTCAATATGAATTAGTCTCGTTTTAGAAGTTTATTTTAAGCATTTAAGTAGTTTGTTTTTAGTTAATTTTAGGTTGATTAGGTCTTTTTTAATTAGAATAGTATTGTGCTTTTATTGCTTTTGAAGGTGCTCATTCGAAGGAGTTCAAATCAGAGAAAGAAAGCTACTCTAAATTCAATGCAAAACACTTGTTGTCAAATTAACCACAAAGTGAACGTATTGTTAACAAATGATATAATGAAAAGTAGAGTATCATTCTCACAAGGAATTGCCCCCAAAAACTTTAGCTAAGTACTAAAATTAACACAATTAATCTTATTCAAATAACCAAAATTAAATTACTAAAAACTAAAACTAATAACAAGAATAGCAAATTAACTAGATAAACTCAATCAAACAAAATCCTAGAACCACAATATCCCCTCAACATTTCATTTGAATCTCTTATACTCTCTCTTTACTTACTAGATAGCTGAGTTGTTAACCTAGAGTTCTAATGAATTTATAAGTCTCTTTTGATGCTCTTATAAAAATATCTCTCTAAACTAAAATACTATATTCCTATGTAAATTGCAATTAAGACAGACTCATTAAGCATAGACTCTAATTATGGCCACATATGACATGCAATTTAAATTGAACATATGCTATCTCATCCTAGACTTACACTAAACTCTTTCTTCCAGTTCCGTTTAGGTTACCTTATCTATCTAATTGGTGATCAGGCAATCAGACGCATTAATCACAAGACTAAAATACACAACTCAAATATTATCAATCTTAAGCAAGAAAAAGCATTAAAATTCAAACTACATGTTGGATTCAATTGCACTTCTAGATAAGAAATTTAGTTTCTCATAACAACTAAAAACATCATTCTAAAAAGTTTAACCATCAAAACAAAACAAAGAAAGTATAAGAAAAACTAAAGAAGAAAAGAAAACGAAGATTTCTCAAGTCTTTGATCTTCAATCTTCAAGAGTTTTTCCTTGCTTTCTTGCTTACTTAAGGGCTCTTTTTCTTCAGAGAAAATCTATCTTAATTGTTGCTTTCAAGCACTCCGAAAGGGCCTTTAAATAGAGCTCAGAATCCTACTCAAAATCAACTCCCAAAATTTATGCCTAGGAGGCTTAACATGTAGTGTCATGACGCCATTTCGCTAGTGCCTCGGTGCCTAAGGTTCTACTTTTTGTTTATGAGTTCTTCCTCTAGTATCACGACCTCCATCCTTTTATGTCATGGTGCCCAAGTCTCTATTTTGAGGCAGTGCACTACTCTTTTCATGGCATCGTAAAGCCCATTCTTCGAACGCCACAACACCCAATGTTCTACCATGAATCCGAGAGTAGCTTTCCTTTTCTTATTCGATCTCCTTCGAATGAGCACCTTCAAAAGCAATAAATGTTGACTCCATATATTTTTGATGATAGCAAAACATTCCTCATTCATTAATGTCTAACTTCACTATTTAAGTGTGCAGGATAAAGTTAATCCCCTTAATAAAATTAGTGTTTAAAGGCAAGATCATATAATAGATAGGTTAATTAGTTAAAGTGACAAAAATGGAAAGGGTTCGTTAAGACAGAGCTTTTGTAACTGATTAACAAAAAGCTTTAATTAGTTATGACATGACAGGGTGACAAGTTGAAACAAAACAAAAAAATCTTAATCAATTAGCCTTTGACTTAATTGATTAAAATGGCACTAGACAAAGGAAATAAAGGTTTGCTTATCGATTAAGGCATGGGGTTAATATGTTAAAGCACAAGACTTGAAAAACCTCCAAGCATCAAAATTCAAATTTGAAATAAGTCTGACCATTGAAAAGAGCCAAAATGAAGCAATTCAAATTCAAAAATATTATAATTGATTAGAGCTTGTGTCAATCGGTTAAGGCTAAAAGAAGCGAAGCTCCAATTAGTTAAGGGGAGAGTTAACCAATTAAAGGAAGTCTGCTGAGGTAAAGAAGCTTGAAGACAAAGGTCCTTTAATCAGTTAGAGTATCCTGTAATAGGTTAACGCAGAGTACACATTAACAAGACAGTGTAAGGTAGAAAAGCTATAATCGATTAGAGCTGTTTGTAACCAGTTAGCCAAATTTTGTTTGCCCATTTGAATTTAAATAGTAGAGGACAAAATAACAACTAGAATGACATCAAATTGTCCTTACAATTAAAAATTGTCCTCAACAGAAAAATTTGTCTCCCCAAGTATAAAAGGAAGCTCCAACGCTCAAAGAAATTAGATTGAATGAGAAAAGAGCCATTTTGAGCAAAAAAGCCAACTATATTTCACCAAAAACACTTGTTATTCACTCTTATTCCAAAAAAAGTGTTTGAGCTTGCTTGTAATCTTTTCAGATTTGTAAAGACTTCTAGTTGTACTTCTTTTTCTTCTTTTCTGGGGTACTTAGAGCATGGGAAGCATTTTAAAATATCATTGTAAGGGAATAAAGCTTGGGTTAAAAGCTCATCTTGTACAAGCTTGGTGGAAGCTGTTAATTCTACTGGTATAGTGAAGTTAGGTTGGAAAACTTTGATTGGGAGATTAAGGTAGTGGATGTAGGTCAAGGGGACCAAACCATTATAAATACTCTTGTATTGTCCACTTCTCTCTACCCTTCCTTACTTGGTGTCTTTTAATTCTAATAAGTTTCAAACCTTCCTTCATCTAGCTGATTAAGAGCTCTACAAGCTTTAAAGGGCTAACCAAAAAATTTTAAATGCTATCCACCCCCCTCTAGCATAAAATAAGTTGCATTAAAGACTGCATTTATGGCTATTAGAGTTAAATATAATTGCAAATATTTGTACCATTTCATTTTGTATTTACAAATTTTTTATAGATCCCAAAAATAATTTAAATTTAAATTTAGTAGAATTTGATTATGGTATTTGAACTTAAATAAAATCGTTTTATAAGAAATTTTGAGTAAATTTAAATAAAAGGTAAATTTGGTAAGGATTGAATAATTCAAAAAGAATGGGTATTTGTAAATTGTGAAAGTTGTAACTAAATCAACCTATTTTGCTAATCTGAGTTCAACTCAAATTAAAAACTAAGTCAAATAAATTTCAAAGTTTTATATTATTATAAATGAAAGAAAAAATAATTTATTTAGTCTTTTTATATTACTTTATTCCAACATAATGCAAGTCATTCATCTAAATTTGGCTTGAGGTATGAATTTTTTTTTCAAATTTTTTTATAGAAGGAGAATTCAAACTTAATTTTTGCAAAGAAGATAAATTAATGTGCATATTCTAAAATCAAATAATTAAGTAAGAAAATATTTATATATAATTTTTTACACCATAAATCTTTTACACTTAAATATTTGGCTTATTAATAAGTATATTTATCATCTACTTAAATATTTTTATTTTTTAAATATTTTTTTCAATTTAATCTCTCAACATCTCAATTTTGTTCAATTTAGTCCCTACACTATATATTTTTGTTCAATTTAGTCCCTATGACATGGCACATTTTTTTTTGAAAATTTTTTTAATTTGTCACGTGGCGTCAACATGTCAACATCTCAGTGCCATGTTATCATTGCCAGGGCATCATGTTAGTGCCACATTGGTAATGCCACACCATCACGTTGGAGCCACCTGCCATGCCATGTCATCATGTTGGTGCCACATCATCAAACTATGCTACGTCAGCACCTTGTCAATACTGACATCATTCCTTTTAATAGTAAATTAGATGTCGTAGGGGAAAAGACTAAATTGAAGCAATTTCTAAAATTAAGGGATTCAATTACTTCAATTTTGAGTATAGGGACTACTTGAACAATAAGCATGAGTATAGGGACTTGGTAGGTATTTTGATCAACTAAGTATATATAGTATGTTATGTACAAGTTTTGAGCATGGGGAACAAGCCTTTCAAAGTTTTGTCATCTCAAACATCTCATTTGTCTATTATTGATGTATGATTGATGATTTCAAACGTTAATGTGAGAATTTATTTCTCCTTAGTGAGGCCATGGTACTTATGGTCATTTATTGAGAGATTTTTGATATGGTTGATTGACTTTGGTTGTGGTTATGTCTCAACCTCTATGATATTTTGGTGATGCGTTTCACCTTTTGATTGTATGTATATTATGAACATTGGATTGTTGTAATGTGGTGGTTATAACCTATCAAGAAAAAGACATGTAGCTAGTGGCAATAGGTGCTAGCCATTGTACATAATGAGTTTCGGTGAGTCAATTGAGGTTATATCCCAAAACTCACAAGGATTTACAACTCGAGCCAATTGAGGTATTTTCTCGAGACTTGCTGGGTATAGGTAGTTGACTAAGTCCTACCTTTTCTTTTGGTCAATGTCTATGTGAACCGTACCATCTAGTGTGACAACACTAGGTGATTTTGTTGTCATTGGGTTATGCTCGATGAATTGCTTGACTTGATGTCTAATATGATGAACTTGTATAATGGATAATGTTTATAGATGTTTGAATATTGATTATTTGATAATAGACTTGGTTGAAGTCCTAGTGGTGAGTTCAAGGTTGAACAGTTGCATTATGTAGCAAATTCACCATTGTATCGATAGATTGTCACATCCTATTTTCTTAGGGATCATCACTAGCACAAAGACCTAGACATATATAGCTCGTTAGACCCAAGCAAGCTTAATGTCATTATAAATAACCATTAGTCATCATATATCAATCATCATCCAAGCACATGCATAAATTGCACCATTATGGATTTCACAATCAATGTGCTCATGAACATTTCCATAATCATATACTTCATAATCCAATGTGGATCCATGTACCCATAAATATAACATTCATATGCACACTTGTGGTGCTCATATAGGCTATCAAGCCATCATGTTCTATTCATATAGTATGCATATATAACATCAGTACCGAGTATAATGCCATAACATGGCTACATCATCATAACAATACCCAGCAATGTAATAACATAATTAATAAATAAAGACCAACTCGTCAATTGGTACATGACCCAACTCTCTAGGCTTCAAGAAGGCTACTATACTACCTACCAAGAAAAAAGAACAAATCACATCTCCATGACTCGGGTGGCTGATTAGCTATCACAATTTTGCAATAAAAATATATGGAGAAAATAACATGTGAGTCACAAAGACTTTGTGAGTGAATATGGGAAAGGCAAGCTAAGGGGGAGATTTTTTGCACAAAATTTCATCACTAATGTAAACATGATCTTGAGATAAACATACTTCCTTTTAAAATTTCTTATAAATTAGAGTCATCATAAATGAGTCTCATTTTCATAGTGAAATCGACATTTCATAAACACATAATCCATTAAACAAGTTGAACATTTATGAAAACCTTTTAGGAAAAACAAGGAAGCTGTAACTTACTTGTCGTATCAAACCTTCCTTGAGGAAAACAATACTTATCCGCATAAACCTAAGCCATGGGTAATTTCCTCCAAGCCTTTCATAAGGCATGTGAGTTAATCATGTACTCAAATTTTTCAAATATGATTCAATCATAACACTTTGTGATCATCTTCCAATCATATAACTCAAGTAAACATTTTTCTAAATCATCATTTTCAATCCATAAAACTTATGTGGCCATTCTTTCTTTATATTAATAACCTCAACCAATGCATTGGGACTTATTCTAATGAATAACCTCTCTTGACTATCTCATAGCTCAGTGTTTAATCTACAACTCAATCCAAAATTTCAAGCATAAGATACAATCACAAGAAACATCATAATACAAGAGTAATATGTACTAATCATGAATGCAAATATGCCAACAAGAACTTGGCCCACATTTGGGCTCTCCACATCTGCGATTATAAGTGGCACATCGACATTACTCACGTGGAGCATCATCACAACATGGTGGAATTTTTCATCATGATGGGTGAGATTGCTCTTAACACGTGTGGTATTCTTACCCCCACTTATAAGCTATATTCATGTGGTATTCTTACCCCCACAACTAGGCCATATTTATGTGATATTCTTACCCCCATATCTAGGGATATTCATATGGTATTCTTACCCCTTCATTTGGCTTATCATCATGATAAAGAATAGCACATATCATACGTGTATCATCAACATACCATGCATATATTTCTTTATGACCCATTCTCATAAGCAAGGTTTTCTCATAGGGTATGTGGTATTACATCACATCTTATCTCGAAGAACATTTCTCGCACGTTTCAAATTTGTGTCACATAAGGCATATCATAAGCTTAAGGATGAGAACATCTACCTCTACCTAAGCATTCATTTCTTGTATTCTTCCAATAATACTCATTCATCATGCTCATCATCAAGTATAAACATGGGAATTTACATCCCTTTGTCATCCATAAGTCCACATACATTTCTCATCTTCTATCCATAACGGGATTGAAGTTTTTAAAGTAAAACATTTGAAAAAGCTCATCCCCCTTTATTGAAAACTAATATATAGTAGTGATATTTACATACATAATGCAATTCTAAAACTTCATTGAAAACATTTGATAAAATCATTATTTTAATATTGTAAACATGGTATTCAAATAATGCAAGTCAAATAACTTAATAAACCATGCTTAGCTTCACCATATTCAAATACTTAAAGGGTGTATTCACTCACCTTGACAAAAGCGTGCTTCTAAGCCTTGCTTCATCAAACCTCACTCGTTGTACAATATTCGAGCTCAACACAAACTATCACAACAATTTCTAGCATAGATTCTTATTTTTCCAATAAACCCATTTATTTGAAACTAACCAAGTAAACCCATTTTTTTATTTCAAGCCAATAACCCATAATACTTTAGACCCAAATCATGTATAATGAGACCTTAATCATTCTTACCTACACAACCTTGTTGAAGAACAAAAACTCCCGAAAATCTTAGTTCAAATTTGGATTCAATGAGTTGAAATTTCCAAAACCTTTGAGTTAGGTTGAAACATTGTGATTAAAACACAAGAATGCCAAATCTTACTTGGGATTTGAGTTTGAAAGATTGAATCATTGTCCAATGGGGTTTTGAAAAGTTGAAGGAGTGTTTGGTGGTTGTAAGGGAGAAGTTGGAGGTTGAGAAAATGTAAATGAAAGCTAGGGCTTGTTTTGAACACTTTATGTACTGACTTGCCAAAAAGCCACTATAGTCAACTGTGGCTTCATTTTTCTACTATAGTCGACTACTCAATCTCCATAGTCGACTATGGCTTCATTTTTTGGCCCAAAGTCAAGTTTTGGCCTTCAATGCTCGACCCTTGACTAGACCCTTGATTTTTTTTAGCCTTATGTCACTAGGGTCGAGTTTTAACCATTAGGGATCAATCCTTCAAGTTCAAATATGGAAAAAACTCTTTCATTTGGCTTCCTTTATCAACCATCCCTTCAGCCATCATTCATCCATGACTATAACACAATAATGGGGAAGGATTTTGCATCAAATGATAATGATTTCTCGAATACAATCATCACCAAAGTATAATTCATCAAAATTCTAGTTTTAACCAAATTTCCATAATATGTAAAATTAGGGTTTCTCAAAGATACAACACAAAACCACTGAAAATGCATTCTGCTTCATATAAATATCGATAGATCAAGATAATCTATCAATAAATGGGACAATCTTTCTATACATGGAGTCAATGTATCAATAGATCAGGCTTACTTTGAAATTTAAATGTTTTCAAAAGGTTTTCTAAAGACCAAAATGAGTTTGTTTTAAAACAGAATCTTTGGCAACCTCTATTTTTGTTTCAAATGCTCCTAAATTGATATTTAGCTCGATTTTATCTAGACTTCTTGAATTGGTCTCCAAACTTATAAATATTCTTTAAATGGCTTATGAACCATTTTACAAACTATGCTTTCTAAAAACATTTTCTATCCTTGTATCATTTGAAAGATACCGACTTTGGAGGTTATATGACATACGTTCCATGATTCATTTAAAAGACAATGGACTTGGAAAGTATGGGATTATTTGGTCCTTGATATGTTTGAAAGATAATGGACTTGGAAACCCTATGTATATTTTACACGCTTGATAAGTTAGAATGTCATATGTTGATGCTTAGGAAAAACGGGATTCGATTTATGATTACACCTAGAAAGACTTGTGTTGATTTATGGTTGTCTGTAAAGGTAAGTATTACAAAACATTTGATAAATGATTAATTGCATATTTCTGAAAGTGTATTTTGTTAAATACTTTTCCCCACTAGCTTGTTCCCGCTTCCGGTATCTGCTCATGGAGTTATTTTTTAACTCACACATGTAAAATGGACTCATTATTTTAGATCAATGGATTGCTTGGCTCATTGTCCTTTAGAGGGAGCTACTTCTACAATCAATTTTGGTAGGTGATTCGTCATGGCATCTAGTGAGTGCCAACCTTTTTACTTTAAGCCGTACTCCACTGTGTATGGTGTCATGGTCCTATTGTTGAATTCTCATACAAGTGCATGTATCATTAAAAAGTAATATAGTAGAAAGTAGAATTCATTCTCATGGAGAATTGAATTAATTTTTAATTGCTAACTATTAAAATTATAACACTCTAATCTTATCCAAACAACCTAATTATTAAAAAGAAAAATTAAAACTAATAACTAAAACTAATCTAAAATCTATCAGTAAAATTACTTTATTAGATTCGAGTGACTAGAAAACTTAAGATTATGATATTTCTCAATACTTCATCTGAATATTCCCTCTCTCTCTTAACTTAGTTTAATGGATTAAGTTGTTAACCTATAGTCTTAATTTATTTACAAATCTTTATCGAGTTTCTTATAAAAATATCTCTCCCAATTAATCTACTATATATCTATGTATATTAAGTTGAAGAAAGATTTATTAAGTTCGTGCTCTAATCTTGGTTACATATGGCTTATAGGTGTATGTCTACTCTTTATGCAAATCAAACCACCAAATCAATTAAGTGCATTCGATCATACGTTATTCTATTGAAGGTCTACCTAAATCTCCTTCATCAAGATTTAACCTAAGTTTCCAATTCAGTCTACTTGGTGGCCAATCAACTAGAAGCATTAAGAACAAAATAGAATAAACAACTTAAATCCATCAAACATAAGCAAAAGAGAGATAAATAAATTAGACTATGTACAAAGTTCAATAATACTTATAGATAAATAATTTAGTTCCTCATCAAGTCACACATCATCATCAAATTAAGTTTAAAAATTAAAATCAAACTACGAAAATAAAGAATAACAAAAAATGATGGAACCCAAGAACTGTAATCTTGATCTCCAAATCTTCTTGAATCCTTCAATTTCTTCTTAACTTCAATGACTTTGAGACTTGATTCTCAGCCGTCCATCTAGTGTTTCATTGTTTTTTTTAAAAGCCCTCTGAAAAGTTATTTTTATAGGGCTTTGAAGTTAGACCAAGTTGGGTGAAGAAAGAGTTCAATTCCAAATAAGATTTCCTTATCAGATTATGTGAGCCACGACCTACCTCCACCAAAGTCGTTGCCTCGACCAATTAATTAATAGAAATCTTAATTGCTCTAGGACTACTATAGTACTTCAAACTTGACAAGAATTTTGACAACCTTCCAAGCCAATATAGGTGAAGTACTAACATGAAAGTTGTAGCTTCTTCTCTTAGCTTTCAAATGGTCCAAGAATCATCTCATTTGAAGGTTTGTACAGAGAGTTATGATTGAAATACCGAGATATGTGCAATAGAAGTCTACACCTTGAAATTGCTTCTACTTCTTCCATTAAAATTCTTCCTTCATTAAACATCTACAAAAGCACAAATAAATCAATAACAACCTATCTTAATCACATTAACACCAAATTAAGCATAAAATTAACTAAGATTAGATTGACTCAACTAAATTAACTAATTAAAAATAATTTAAATAAAACCTATTAGTTTCTATGTATTGCAACAAGAACTAAGCTAAATTACTATCAAAATTAAGCTCAAATAACTCTATATCATAGAGTTATCAGGCTTAGTCTTTTATATTTAACTATTATTGTGAGACCTTGTTAAACTCGATTAAAAGACGATATTGTACCAAGTGGTACAACTAAGTTAAATCGAGCCTTGAACTAGTTCAAATAGAAATTCTAAGAGGAATTTGAAAATTTTAAAACCCACAAAATGGCTTAGAATAGTGATTTAGAGTTCAAGGTCCAGTTGGGAGTCCATCAGAAAAATTGACCGATTAGGGACAAAACGGTCATTTTATAATTTGATGATAAAATGGAGATTTTTAGCCAAGATTTGATTACATTTGACCAAGAATAATCATATGAAATATAATTATAATTATTGGAGTATAAAATGATGTTTAGCAGTGAAAAATTGTGATTCTCGATATTTTTAGAGCACAAGGGCAAAATGGTAATTTTACCACTAGAGGACTAAACGGAAATTTTTATAAAATAATTTTTTTGCCCCATTTGGTTAATATTGATCAATATTAGTGTTATTTGAGGTTGAAAAGTAGAAATAATGTGATTCCGATACATTCAGGAGTATAGGGACAAAATCGTAATTTTTTCACCCCGAGGGTAAATCTGTAAATTTTTCACCCCAGCACTTGTCAAAACCAAGGGATTTTAATTGTGGTAGGATTGGATAAATACCAGAATATTTGTGGCGGAAAATTAAGAAGAAAAAGTCAAAAAAGTTAAAAAAAAAATGGGCCAATAAGCATGTGACACGTGGCATGCTTGATTATTTTATTATTTTCTATAGAAATCAGCCCATTAAATCCCCAATTCTCTCACCATATTCGGCCTAGGCAACCAGCAACAAGAAGAAAGGAAGAACAAAGGGAAAAACAAGAAAACGTAGGTGGAAATTCAAAGAAAAAGTGAAGAAATCAAGGAAACAAGCTAGGTAAGCTAGAATTTCTTTAATTCTCCTTGGTACCTAGCTTACCCATGCTTTTATTCTTGATTTCCATGGTTGAATATTGAGTTATCATAATGAATTCAATTCTGAAAAATGGGTACGGAAGAGAAATTGTTGTTGGAATAATTTGATTTTAGACTATGTTAGTGTTTAGGGATAGTTAAGCATGGTTATGAACAAAAACACAAAAGAAATATTCAATTTCTCTAAGGTTCCTTGTTGGTCGAACCATGAGGGCTGAATATCAATGGGGGATTGTTTTTATTTCAAGGAAAATGGCTTGAAAAATGATGAATTAAGGTGAAACGGTTATGTAGAAAAAAAATTCAGTGCTAGTGCACCAAATGACCGAATTTTTCTATAAGGAACTGTGACGGTTCTAACGCTGAATTTGGCTTTATTTAAATGGTATGTGGTAAATTAAGGTATTAGAGGAGAAGTGGATTAATTTGGAGGTGATTTGGACACAATCGCCAATTAATCAGGTGATCGATCAAATTTAATTGATATCGCGATTAAGTGGTAATCAGACATGTTTTTGCTATGGATTCATTCACTATTGTATTATGATGATATATATATGTGTGTTGTGCATGATGAATGATATTGTGTATAATGACTGTAACCGTGTGTGTGGATGATGTGGGGAATGCACATGCAGTTAATGATGGTGGTGTGAGAGATAGATGATGATAGTGCCCGTGTGCATGATGTGGGGGGATGTACACGATGGCACTGATTATGCACGATGTGGGGGGATGCACATGATGGTACCGGCTATGTGCACGATGTGGGGGGAGGTACATGAGTCGGGAGTGATTATGATGATATTGATGTTTGTCTATGTAATTATGCATATCTAGATTTATGAAATGAAAGCTCATGAATGTGATATATGGTTGACATATAAGTGAAATTTGACACATTGTATTTTGAGAATTTTCATGAGTTTTATGTTGATTTTGTTAGTTTAGTAGGATGGCTTTTGTTGAGTGAGGGAAAATGTTTCTCTTGTTGCTCTGTTTTTGCTGCAGTGAAAGTCATGCTCGCTGCAGCGAGAAACTCTCGGGTTTGAGGACCATTCACCAGAACTGGTTCTCGTTGCAGCGAAAAACTCTCTGTTTCTGGGTAACAATTTCGCTGCAGCGAAATTCATTCTCGCTGTAGCGAAAAACTTTCTGTTTTGTCTCCTATCTTGTCTAATTGCTGCCCTATTTTTCACTTTTTTGCTACCATATCTGAGCATGGACTTCCAACATTTAGGACAAAATGAGTTAAGTTTAAAATGAGGGGTTTTTAATATGAATTGAACTAAATTGCATTGTTTTGAAACAAGTGCATCATGATTTTAAATTCTCCCTTGTTGTTGTTGCTTATTCACTCACTGGGTTTATACTCACCATTTTCAAATTCATGTTTTCAGATCACGAGGCAGTCAGTAACTAGGACGAGGTGTCCTTGTAGAACTGTGTCCATCTTTTGGTAGGTGTTTTGGCATTCGGTAGCTGTATATTCATTCGAGTCACTCCGCTAGAAGTCGAGTGTTATTTTGTTTTGTGTAGACGAACTTAATGTAAATTATTAGAATACATGTTGTAGACATTGTATGTAAATTTTTAAGGAGTAATGCCAGTACGAGTTGGCAATGTATATCACTATATTGATTCAAAGTTATGAAATATGACTTAGTGATATTAGATGGAATTATAAGTAAGATAAATAATAGGCTTGCTTGGGTTTAGTGGATTACATCCATTGGACCCTTGCGCCGGTCATGGCCCAGAATTTGGGTCGTGACAATTATGGATTATGACCCATTTATATCATGTACTAAATGATATTATGGATATTAGCCATGAGTTGGCTTATGGATTGTATTCGCCACAGGACGGCCTATATACAGGATTTGTTATATATGTTCCCTTTGCATTATGAGCACATGAACATGCTGACTAGTTTATATATTTTCTAATATATAATATAATCATGTTTATACTTATTTCATATGATTCCATGATGATGAGTCCCATGAGGCATCTTTGATTATGTGGTTCACTTATTATATTATGTTTGCATGAGTTAAGAGTGTAATTTCCATCGATACTCTTGCATTGAAAATGCCCCAAGTTTGAGTTGTGACACTTTCTGTGAGACCTTGACCTTTGTAGACTCGTAAAGGGAAGTATACGCGATATCCTTGATTAGGGGTAATTTTGTCATATTCTTAGTAAGCCCATAAAAGTAAGTTTTAAACAATATTTTGGCCTAAGTAGGCCTAAGGCATAAATGGATGGTGAAATTAGGGTTAAAATGGAAAGGAAACCAAAATTTTGATGATTATCACGGTAAGGGCAAAATGGTCATTTTTCATCTCGGGTTAAAATTTTAAGTTTTCATGAATTCGAGCATGTCTAGACCATTATGGACCTTATCCCAGTGTCAAAAGAGCAAAAAGATTGTATAAAAGATTGGAGGAGAATAAGCTAAATTATGGAGGGGTAATTTGGTAATTTTAAGGGAATGGATAAGTTTAGCCTATAAATACTTTCTTCCAGCAGCTTCTTCCCCCATTTTCTAGTAGCTTGTCTTCTTCTTCTTCTTCTTCTCTCTCACGTTTCTTTACAACCTCCATGGAACCTTGATATGTAGCTTGCAAAATTTTCTCTCTCTAACTCTAGTTTCATACTTTTGAGCCCTTTTGACTAGAACCCTAGTATTCTTTCACTCCCTCACTTCAAAACCCTTGGTAAAGTTTATTTCCATACTTTCTCTCACTAGTTGGGCATTTTAGAGAGAGAAAGAGAGAATTACCCCATTGATTTGGAAGCAATTAGAAGAGAATTCGACTACAAAGGAGCCTTAGGGTAAGTGATGAATTAAGCTTGGTTTTTAGCTGTGAATAATGGCTGGTAATTGGGAGTATGAGCTGTTTTATTGTTAAGTATGTTCATTACTTTTTAGTGATTAAGATAGTGAACATAGATAGCCATTTAATGTGGCAATTGAAAGCTAGCTAAGAGATAGCTTTTAGGGTTCATAGTGTGTGAATTGACCTATTACTTATGCTAATGTGATCCTAGGTTATAATGAAGTCCCATCCTTCCAATTGGATCATTAGGGGAATTAGAGTCAACTAAAGGCTCAACAAAAAGAATGATGTGTGGACTGCCTATCAAAACTATTTTGAGAATGTGACTGTTTTGTACAAAGTGTTTAAATGAATTTATACAACTTTTCTCAAAAATGAATGTCTTGGTAACAAACTCTTGAGAAATGGTTTATGTTATGATATGTGGTTATTATGGATTTCTATGCGGCTGCATTATGTTGATATACATATATGTTTGAATATAGTGTTGTGTAATTATATTGACTCGGCTATGTGGGAGGTGGGAGTAGGGAGTGCGCATAAGCCGAGGATGACCCGGTTATGTGCGAGTAGGGAGTGCGCATAACCTAGTGATGACCTAGCCATGTGCGAGTAAGGAGTGCACATGAGCTAGTGATGATGATGATGGGTATATACGTATACATATATACATATGTAAATATGTGTGTTATAGGAAATTAATGGATAATGGTTTATGGTTGTAATGCATCTGAAACTTGACATGTTAAACCTTGGGAAATTGTTATGTGTTTCATGTTGGTTTGGACATTTCAGCAGGGTGGTTTTTCCTTTGGAAGACCGGCAAATTTTGCATTGGTGCCCTTTTCTTGCTACAGCGAAAATCATTCTCGCTGCAGCAAGAAACTCTCAGGTTTTTGAGGGGTAGGCTGGCTGAAAACTCACTGCAGGAAGGATGCATTTTCGCTGCAGCGAGAATGACACGGTAGCTTCTCGCTGCAGCGAAAAACTTTCTGTTTCTGGGTTACAATTTTGCTGCAGTGAGATTCAATCTCGCTGCAACGAGAAACATTATGTTTCTGGATCACAATTTCGCTGCAGCGAGATTCAGCAAAAAACCTTCTGTTTTTGTCTTTTATCTTGTCCAATTGCTGCCCTATTTTTCACTTCTTTGCTACCATATCGGAGCATGGACTTCCAACATTAAGGAATAATTGAGTCAAGTTTAAAATGAGGAGGTTTAGTGAGAAACCCTCGTTCACCTGATAACTTAATCCCAACGTCACTGCAGTGAACATTCGTTGTCGTATTTGACTTGATTGAGTATCATTGAAGCTTTCACTCTTCAAATGGTTCTTTATGTATGGGTTCATGATTTTCAAATGATTAATCATTTAAGGGCTTGATGAGGGGTTTTTAATATGAATGGAACTAAATTGCATTGTTTTAAAACAAGTGCATCATGATTCTAAATTCTCCCTTGTTGTTGCTTGTTCCCTTCCTTGTTCACTCATTGGGTTTATACTCACCGTTTTCAACTTCATGTTTTTAGATCACGAGGTAGCCGATAACTAGGACGAGGTGTCCTTGTAGATTGGTATCCATCTTTTGGTAGGTGTCTCGGCATTCAGTAGCTGTACATTCGTCTAAGTCCCTCCATTGGAAGTCGAGTATTATTTTGTTGTGTATAGACGAACCTAATGTAAATCGTTAAGATACATGTTGTAGACAATGTATATACACTTGTTTGGTATGCCAGTATGAGTTGGCAAAGTGTAGTATTATTTTGATTCTAAGTTATGAAATGTGACTTAGCAGTTTATGATGGAATGATAAACATGTCAGACTAATAGGCTTGCTTGGGCTTAGTTGCTTACGTCCATTGGGCCCATGCGCCAGTCATGGCCCAGAATTTGGGTCGTGACATTTTCTACCATAAGGAATGGGTTTGACCTCACTTTGATGCAGCAAAAATAGTAAAAGCTTCCTTGATGGCCAATAGCTTAGCAAAATTAGTGTCTTCTAAGCCAACCAATTTAAAAAAATCACTCTCACATTACCCCTAGACTTGGTAATTTTGTACACGAGCTGACGGCATGACATGAACACAACACGATTTTAAACAGGCTTGGGATTAGTGTAACTGTATTTCATGTAATAATTGTGTAGACATGGTTAAAACATGAATAAATCGTATCTTAACAGTGTCAAACCCGCCTAACTTACAAAATGACCATTTTACCCCTGTTGTGAAAATTATCGAAACTTCTAGTTTTCTTCGTGTTTTCATCATTACACATTATTTATTTGGTCTTTTGCCTATTTAGACCTTAAAAATATCATAAAACCTTCTTCTGGGAGCTTTTTAGAGAAAATGACGAAACTACCCATGGCCTGTGTTATTGCGTCTATGCGTAGTTATGAGCCTATAGGGGTTGAGGTCTCACAACATAACACACATTGAATTGTATATCAAGCTTGCTAGCTGTTAAATGAAGAAGTGATCCGATCATACCTCTATAGAGCTTTTGATCAACATCTTTTCCTTTTTCATCTAAATCAAGTCTGGTGGATGGACTCATTAGTGTACAAATTGATTTCAGCTTTAGCATATCAAACCTTTTAAGCATGTCTTGAGTGTATCTTTCTTGGTTAATGAAGATTCCTTTCTCACTTTGTTTGATTTGAAGCCCAAGAAAATACTTCAACTCTCTCATCATGCTCATCTCAAATTCACCCTGCATCTTTTCAACAAAGTTCTTGCATAAAGCCTCATTAGTTGCACCAAATACAATGTCATCCACATAAATTTGAACAAAAATTAAATCCTTTAAATATCTTTTAATAAACAATGTAGTATCAATGCTACCTCTAACATATCCTTTTTCAACTAGAAATTTTGAAAGCCTCTCATACCAAGCTCTAGAAGCTTGTTTCAATCCATACAAGGCTTTATGAAGTTTGAAAACATGATCTGATTTTTCAAAGTCTTCAAATCCTGGTGGTTGTTCAACATACACTTCCTCTTGAATGAATCCATTTAAAAATGCACTCTTTACATCCATTTGGTACAATTTAAAATTCATAAAGCATGCAAAAGCAAGCAACAACCTTATGGCTTCAATCCTAGCAACCGGTGCAAAGCTTTCATCATAGTCAATTCCTTCCTCTTAGTTGTATCCTTGGGCTACTAACCTAACTTTATTTCTAACTACATTTCCTTACTCATCTACCTTATTTCTAAACACCCATTTTGTTCCAACAATAGGGCGATTTAAAAGCCTAGAGACTAATGACCACACATGGTTTCTTTTGAATTGATCAAGTTCCTCTTGCATGGCCAATATCCAGCTTTCCTCTTTTTCTGCTTCCTCAAATGTCTTAGGCTTAATTTGAGATATGACAGCTGAAAACTCACAAGTCTCTCTTGTTGCTCTCCTAGTCTTAACTCCTTGAGAAATGTCACCTATGATTTGTTCTTGTGGATGGTCTTTTGCATATCTCCAACTCCTTGGAAGATCACTATGCTAAATTCCTGTTCTTTGCAAATTTTCTAGAGGTGGAGTTTCAATTTCTCTTCTAGGTGAGCTTTCTTCATTATTCTTATTGTTCTCTAAGCTTATTTCTTCCATTTGCTTTTCTAGGATCTCTACATCATCATCATCATCATCATGAATTTCCTTTTGTAAGGCATTGGACTCATCAAAAACTACATGGATTGATTCTTCAATAGTTAAAGTTCTTTTGTTGAAAACTCTATAAGCCTTTGAGTTTAATACATATCCTAAAAATATTGCCTCATCACTCTTTGCATCAAACTTACCTAAGGACTGTTTTCCATTGTTTAACACAAAATATTTATAACCAAAACTCCTAAGGTGTGAAATATTTGGTTTCCTACCTTTGTAAAGTTCATATGGAGTCTTTGATATCATGGCTCTAATTGAGACTCTATTAAGTATATACGCTGCTGTGTCCACTGCCTCAGCCTAAAAATATTTTGATAGGTTATTCTCACATAGTATAGTTCTAGCCATTTCTTTTAAGGTTCGGTTTTTCCTTTCTACAACTCTATTTTGCTAGGGTGTTCTAGGTGTAGAAAAATTATGATCCAACCCATTTTCATTGCAAAATTTCTCAAATTCATCACTCTCAAACTCTCCTCCATGATCACTCCTAATACTAACTATGGCTAGTCCTTTTTCATTCTCGACTTTCCTACAATGACTTATAAATGCTGGTAGAGCATCATTCTTATGAGCAAGAAAATAAACCCAAGTGTACCTAGAGTAGTCATCAACTATTACAAAGTCATAAGATTTTCCTCCTAGACTAGTTATACTTATTGGACCAAATAGATCAATGTGAAACAATTCAGGAGATCTAGTTGTTGACACAATCTTCTTAGTCTTAAAGGATGTTCTAACTTGTTTTCCTAGTTAGCAAGCATCACATATTTTATCATTTTCAAATTTTATATCCGGCAGTCCAACAACTACATTTTTCTTAATTAATTTTGACATAGTATGCATGCTCACATGTCCTAGTCTCCTATGCCATAGCCAGCTATTATTTTCAGCATTTGCTACTAAACACATTTCACAATTCATTTCAAGATCTTCAAGAAATACAACATACATATTCTTTAATCTTCTTCCTATAAATAAGACTTTATTAATGCTTATATCTATCACTTCACACTTATTTGAATCAAAGCATACTTTAAATCTTTTATCACACAATTGACTAATGCTCAATAAATTATGTTTCAAGCCTTTAACCAATAATACATGACTGATTTGAGTTTTGGAGTTCTTACCAACCATTGCTATACCATGTATTTTATCTTTTGAATCATCACCAAAGGATACGGTTCCTCTCTTTTTCTTGTCTAGCTGTGCAAATAGCATTTCATTTCCTGTCATGTGCCTTAAGCAGCCACTGTCCATATACCAAGGCTGCTTCTTCTTTAGTTGAGCTTTTAAACATGTATCTTTTAAGTGTAGCTCAACCTACAAAACAAGTTTTCAATTTTTCTTAATAGGTACCCATACTTTGATGGGTCATTGAAGGTTTGTAGCAATGTAGCAATGGGCTACAAATCATTTTTGTTTTCTTTGTGTTTCTTCTTTTATAGCAGCTCTAAGTTAAATGACCAAGTTTATCACAAACATAGCATCTAGGGGAAAAGTCACTTACGTTTCTTCTAAAATTTGTGCTCTTTTTTATGATTCTTTACTTAAATTCTTAAAAGTAACATTTTCATCTATTGCCTTTTGCAAAGCTTCAGTTCTATTGTCCAGCTCCAATTTCATAACTTCAAAATCTTTTTTTGAATATTCCAGTTCAATTTGCAAAAAATTTCTTTGCTCAAAAATAGAGTTGAAATCATGTCTTATCTTTCGCAAATCAATCTCAAGAGATGCAGTTTTTCTTTTCAAAGTTTTATATTTTGATGCAAGTTTTTCAAACTCATCATAGAGACATTCATATTCTTCTTGAAGCTCATCAATTGAAATATCACAAGGAGATGAAGATACCTCATATTCATCTTCTCTAGCCATTAGATATAAATTTACTCGTTCTTCAGCTTTTTCTTCTTCAACATTTGAGCTTGAAGTATCACTGTCTGACCATGTTGCAACCACCATTGACTTCTTCGATTTTCTGTTTTTCTTTGGCTTTTCTTCCTTTTGCATCTTTGTTTCTCCATATAACTCTTCTAATTTGTGCCAAATTTCCTTAGCACTTTTGCACATGGACACTTTATCATATTCTCTATAATCAAGTGCACAAATGAGAGTGTGGATGGCCTTAGAGTTGATTTGTGCTCTCCTCATTTCAGCTTCTGTCTATTTATTTCTATCTTTGGGAGTTTTCTTGCCGTTGACCGAATTAATGATCATAGGAATGAAAGGACCATCGGTAATGACATCCCATCTCTCATAATCTATTGCCCTAATGTATATTGACATCGTAGTACTCCAATAAGGATAATTAGAGCTATCAAACAGAGGTGGTCTGTTTGTTGATTGTCCCTCAACAACTACTAATTTTTGTAGAGCCATTTGGATCTTCTCAAGGGTGTTAGACCTTAATAACAGGGGTTAGGCTCTGATACCACTTGTTGGTCCCAAATAAATGTGCTAGAGGGGGGTGAATAGCACTTTTTGGCTCTTGACAAGATGAGGAACTAATTTGAAAAGCAATGAAAATCAAAACAGAGTAGATAATGCGTAGGAATTTAGAGTGGTTAGGTCCAAGACCTACATCCACTACCTTGATTATCCAACCAAGGATTTTCCAAACTAATCCACTATGAACCAATGAAATTTACAAGCTTTCACCAAGCTTTACAATGGCTTTTACCAAGCTTAGCTAAAACCTTTCACAATAGTGTTTATCGGGATCAACTAAAACCCAAAGTGGTTTTTCAAAGGCTCAACCACAACCTTTCACAACGATTTTTCACGAGCTTAACCAAAACCCATAGTGGTTTTTCAAAGGCTCAACCACAACCTACAACAATGGTTTTTCACGTGATCAACCAAAACCCAACAACTAACTTTTCAAGGCTAAGTTAGAACCTATACACTCAATCAAGCAATCTAAGGTTGAATAAATCCCTTAGAGTGTCTCGCACACTCTAAGTATATAAGAAGAAGTGAAATAAATGTGTACCTATGATCATTGACTTCATCTAAGTGGTACAAAGTGAAGTGCATATCACAATTACAAGGATAGGAGTTGAGTGCAGTAAATGAGCAATAAGTATTTGTAGGTTTTTTAGCCTTTTTTGTGTTCTTGGAAGCCTTCAATACATTTCTAGCCATTAGAACCCTCTTTTATACTTGAAAAATCAGCTCTAAAATGTGTTAAACAGTTTTTGACCATTGGAAACAGTTTTGTTGCAGTTTTGGCAGTTAATCTGTCTTCTAGTGCATAATTCAAAATTTCTAGCAGAATGCTCTTAGTCGACTAACCGATATCTTAGTCGACTAAGTCGTCTCTGTCTTCTGATTCCAGTTTCTGGCAGTGTGCACTTAGTCGACTAACTTATTTCTTGGTCGACTAAGTTGGTTTTGTCTTTCAATACTCTTCAGCCCACCAACTTTTGATTTAAATCTTAGCTGACTAACTCTACATTAATCGACTAAGGGGCTTCTGTCTTGTTGATCAATTGTGACTTCCTTATTCTTATGCTCTTTGATATGTGCATTTGAATGATTAATTATTTATTTGCATATAATTTTTGTCCTGCACACTTAAGTAGAAATATTAGACACAGATGAATGGGAATGTTTTATTATCATAAAAAACTAATGGAGCCAACACTAGGCAACCCTTAGAAGCCCTATCCATATTAAATTTGAGTTGATCGAGTTTAGGAGGAAATCATTGAACATCACTTCTAGCCATTTTTGAAATATTTGGTTTAATCACTAAACTCAGATTTTTATAAATATCCAAAATAGACTTAGAAATATTCACCCACTTACATTTAGCCCACCAAGCAACTCTAATCTTAATTAAATCAAAACATTGAGAACAATCCCATAACTTCCCATTAAAAACCATATCATTTCGGAAAAGCCATAAAAACCACACAATGGCATAGAAAGCCATTCTCCACAAAAGTAAACAATCATTATTATACATTAACCCATTCCATGAATTAAAAAAGTCCCAAGCATTTTTAGAAGCTGATCACTTTATACCATATTCGCTACACTAGGTATTCCAAATTTTTCAGCTTTCACCATAATTAAAGAAAAGATGATTTATAGATTCCATATCATTCCTACAAAATAAACAAGTAATAAAATTACATGCTAAAATGCCCCTTCTCATGAGTTCAACTTTAATCTGTAATTTGCCTCACAAAAGAAGCCAATAAAAGACTTTCACCTTAAATGGAGTAAGCCCACACCAAACCGATTTCCAATTTGAACTGTTACTATAGTCACCAAAACAAACAACATTACAAAAATCTTTAACTTTATATAAACCACTAGATAATCCTTTCCAAATAATTTTGTGTCTTGCATTAGGATCTAGAGAGATATCCCTGATTCTTTGGTAAAAAACTTCCCATTGACGTTCCTCCCAATTGAAAAGTCTCCTTCTAAGTTTAACGTCACAAATCCGCTCCTTATTCACCCAATTACCATATTTTAACAAAAATCCACAAAAAAAAATCTTAAGAGGTTTGTCATTAAGACAATTATCATGCCAGTAAAGCAAATTTCTACCATCATCATGCAAAATACCCAAACCTACCTTAACCACATTATGACAACCATTAGAGGGGGAAAGGGGAGAAAAGATGTTGCTCCACACAAAAGTATCACTCCTGTTGTTTGACACTTTTGGAATCAACTCAGAAGGATTATATTTATTCTTTTCAATAATCACACTCCGCCACAAATTACCAAACTCATTGCCAAATCTCCAAATCTGCTTATTGAGGAGTGCTCTATTTTTCACTCCTAGATCAGTAATTCTCAAGCCACCACAAGAAATTAGACTACAAATAGTCTCCCAATTAACCGAGTGCAACTTCCTTTTCCCTTTATATAAGCCCTATAAAAAACTCCTTTGAATGCTATCAAGCTCATTCTTTATAAATGCTAGCAACAAGAACTAAGAGATAAAATACATTGATAAATTGGAGAACATAGATTTACTCAAGGAAAGCCTACTAATGGACAAAAGCTTAGATTTCTAACCATTAAATCTTGACTTAAATCTATCCACAACAAGTGTCCAGATGCTTAGCAAATTAGACCTAGCACCAAGTGGCAATCCCAGATATGTGGTAGGAAAAGAACCTATTTTACAATAGATGAAATCTGCCCAATAGTTGAGAATATCCTCCTCCAACTCAACACCAAAAAGTGAATTCTTCAAAAAATTAATCTTGAGTCTTGAATTATTTAGAAACATCTAAGCAATTTTTTTATATTAAACAACTCTTCCAAGTTCTTCTCACAGAAAACAAGTGTATCATCCTCAAATTGCAAATGAGATACTTTGCAACTGTTCCTTCCAACCTCAATTCCTTTCACCAAACCAATATCAACAACCTTCTTCATTAAACAGCAAAGGCCTCCACAACCATATTAAATAAAAAAGGAGATAAAGGACACCCCTGTCATAAATCCCTCTTCATCCTAAATTGTCTCATTGGAATTCCATTAACAAAAACTGAAATAAACACTGACGACGCACACGATCTGAACCATTTCCTCTATATTTCCTTGAAACCCATTTTACCCATCACCAAATCTAAAAAATCCCAATCAACGCTGTTGTTGGCCTTTTTAAAATCAACCTTGAAGATAAGACCCCCATAGCCCTTCTTCCTTATTCCATTAACCACTTCATCAGCGACAAGAACACAATCAAGGATCTACCTTTTTTTTAATGGAAGCAAATTGGGTCTTGCCCACCACTTCTTCAATAGCACTCCTGATACAATTTGCAAGGATTTTTGTAGTTATTTTGTAAAGACTACTCACGAAACTAATCGAACAATAATCTCTTAAACATTCCATATTAGAGACTTTAGGAATCAAAGTAACATAAGAGTTGTTAATACTTGCCTCCATAATCCCCGTATGGTAAACGTTTTCCACGAACTACATAATACCATCTTTAATAAGCATCCACTACTTCTTAAACAAATTAAAATTAAACCCATCTGGCCTGGGTGTTTAATTCCCATCACACTCGTGAATAGCACCCTAGACTTTTTCCTCTAAAAAAGGTCTTTCAATCATATCAACAAACTGCTCTTTTAAATTAAGAAAATTGCAATTGAACTCTCTTAACTTAGCCACTCCTCTAAAGCCATACAAAGACTCATAATACCTTGCAACCTCTTTTTTGACTTCCACAGGCTTATCCGCAACCTTATCATTAACCACCAATCGATCAACGAAATTAACTCTCTTTCTGTTAGAAGCAACCACATGAAAACATTTCATGTTACAATCGCCTTTAAGAAACCATTTAACATAAGACTTTTAATGCCAAGATCTCTCTTTGTCTTTGTACAACTTCCACAACCTCGCCTTCATTGAAACAATTTCCCTACTAACAAGTCTGTTGCCTCTACCTTCTTACAAAGCGACAACCTTTCCCCGAATCGCCACTCCAAGGTCTTCGATCTCATTTTTCATTAATCCATAACTCTTTTTCTGCCAAACTTTAATCTTATGTTTAATGTCCATTAATCGCTTCCAAATATCTAAACTCCTTTAACCACTAACATCCTAAGCTTCCTTAAAAACTTTATGAAAATCATTGTTATTGAGCCAATGATTAAATAATCAGAAGGTTTAAGCCCTCAATTTATCTTTTCCTCTATCAAACACGCCAGAATATGATCAGAGATCAAACTAGGAAAACACATTTGAATTAAATTCGCCTTCCACTCAAGAAAATCAACAGCCACCAAAAAACGATCAAGACGACTAAGAGAAAAAGTTTTCTTATTATTGCTCCAAGTAAACCTACTACCTTTCAAAGGCAAATCCATCAATCCAACATTAGTAATAAAATAATAGTTAAATGGGCAAGTTAGGTTGAGCTCAAGCTTAACAACTTGAAAGGAAGATGATAAGCTCTACCCAAGCCATAGACGCCTCTTTGTATGCAAGTGATGAAAGTTGCATTTTGATGCAAAATAGTGATTTAGAAATTAACACCACAATAAAAGTAAAGAGCTTGTAAACCAAAAACACTGCAAATATTATCTTCCTAAGATTTTGATAAGTATTTACCCATTATACTGTGAAACCTGTAAATTCGTCACTTAGACAATTAACTTGGTGAGCTTAGGAAATACCTTTTTTTGACATAAACACCTCAATTTCATCCTTCAAAGTCATAAATAAAAGTCATGAAGGTTGTGAGAGAGATTTAGAATGAGATTAGGCCTTAAAGGAAACAATTTTCACAAATTCAAACCTTGAAAGTTCCTAGTGCATAGAGGGTCGAATCTTGTGAAGTAAAAAGCAAATGGAATCAAAGGTTTTGGCCAAGAATCAACTATATGCCATCTATAGTAGATCCTAGGAAGAAAAATGAAGGAAATGCCAACTTATTAGTCCAGGATCGACTATGGACCCTCTATAGTCAATCCTGTGAAGGAAAATTAGGCAAAAATGGACATTCTAGTCCAAGATCTACTATAGACCTATTATAGTCAATCCTATGAAAGGGAAATGGGTAGACTACCAAACTTACTAGTCTAAGATCAACTATAGACTCTCCATAGTCAATCCTAGGCTGCCTAGTCAGCTTAAAATGTGCTTAAAAGCCCAAAAACCCAAAAATTTCTCATTTTTCTCTTGTCTCCTTATTCCTCCACCCATTTTCTCTCAAATTTTCTACCTTTCAAAATCTTCAAACTTCATCGACAAATCTTGGATTCTAAGTGCCAAAGGGAAGGATTTTCACCCCCAAAAGCTTGGTTTTTATGATTTTTATTTTCTCTCTCTAAAACCTATAAATTTTTTAAGTTTTCAGGATTTGGCTAGATCGCTCCATTAGAAACTCACTAAAAAGAAAACATAGGTAAAATAAGTTGTTTACTTAATGGGTATGAAGTTTAGATGAAAGTTTGGTGGACATAATTGGAAATAAGTGAAGATTACATAGGGTTGAAAATGGGTATTCAAAGTATTCTAAAATTTTTAGGATTTTTGAGGATATTGGTGGTTGAATATCATTTAATTGAGATTTTGAGAGTATTTATATTTGAATATCATTTATACGTGATATTAGAGTAATTTGAGTTGTTGAAAAAATTAAGCTTTCGATGAAAGGTGCCAAGAGGAAAAAAAGGCACCCTCCAAGAAATGGGTGGATACAATTTTTTTTAATTATTCTACTATAATTAAGCATGTCTATTCTACAACCTCACATTAAAATGTATTTTGATGAACTTTTATGCTATGAATAATGTTTTAAAGACAGTTTAATGAAATCTAGATATATTATGAAAATATGATACTATGTATATAGTTTTGTGCTTGGGGATCAAGCCTTTGAAAAGTTTGATGCCTCAAAAATTTATATTTGTCTATGACTAGTTGAATGATTACAAAGTTTAGAAATTTAAAATGATTTGATTTAGCCTTTGCTTCAAATTTTAGTTTGTTGATGAGAGAGAATATACCTTGCTTGGAAATGAACTCTGTACACTTAACGTCATTCTATTGAACCTTTTGTTCTTGAATGGTGATTGGTTTCATCCTTTCATATGGGATTGAGTATTTGGACATTTGGAAACATAATACAAAAATGTTTTAGTAGAGCCTACTTGAGTTATGGACCTGTAGCTAGTGACAGTAAACACTAGCCATTGTGCACAATGCTTTATTTTGATCAGTTAGTTAATAGAGTCCTACCTCTTTGATTTGGTTTCGTTTGGTAATTGACATAATCCTACCACTTTTGCTATATGGTTAACAACTATCATGTATTCAACCCCTTTGGTGCTACGACACACTTTGATTTGGTTGTCCATGCTACTTAGTGCTACACGATTTCTTTGAAATGATATTTGACATTATGAAATTGGAACCTGGTATTTGTTTTGAAATTTGGATTTTCTATTGATATTGCTTCGACTTTAGTACTTGAGATTTGCATTTGTTGATGTCGACATTTACATTTAATATTCGTCTCGACCTTAATCTTAGGTTGGGTAAATGCCCCAACTATGGCATTTAGACTTAACATACGAAATTTATTATGAATTATGTTATTTTTGATAGTCCTCAGTTTTCTTCAAAGGTTTTATAAGGGTAACCACATTATTTCACTTTCTTGAAACCAAACCTTGCTTTCCCTAACATCTTTTACAAAAGCTTTAAAACCCAATGTTTATAAATCATTTTTTTGGGAATACTTGAACACTTTACAAATTATGGTTTTAGTTCAAGGTTCAAGAATGGGTTTCAATAAAACTTTATAAATTTCTTTCTAATGAGTTTGTATCTGTCAAGACAATGGTATTGAAGTTTTGTTTGGTACGTGGTCATACTTGGCATATAACTCGCACCTTGGGATGCTCGATTTTGCTTGGGGTTAAATTCCCAAACTTTTGAATGTTTAATATGGTTGAAAGGTAACTTGGTTATTTCTTTGAAATGGATTACTAGCATTGTTTTTATAAAGTATCTTTGATAAACACTCTTCCATTGAGCTAATTCCCCCTCATCGTATTTACTCATGGAGTTATTTATAACTCACACATGTAAGGCACACTTGTTTTGCATATCAATAGTTGATTGGCTCGCAGTCCTTTGGGAAAAGCCAACATTTCAGTCAGTCTTAGGTAGGCAATCATATGCCATCCAGTAGGCCTTAACCCATGGTTTTTGAGTCATACTCTGCTAGTCCTATTTAAGTTGGTCAATTATGTCTAACTATTATGGACAATATTTTGCTTACGCTTTGTATTATATGACATGTATTTTGAGAGTTGCCATGAGATGGCTACACTTTGTATTTGCCACTAAATGGCCATGCTTGTTAATTTGATATGTATTGCTTCCGCATTTGAGCACATGAGTGTGCAAACTTAATATGATATATACATATCCTTTATGATATAATATGTTCATTCATGTTTGACATATTGTTCCATGGCAATGAGTTCCATGATGTAATTCTAAGCATTTTTTTTGCTTTATTCATTTTAGGCTTGCATGGATTAAGAGGGTAACTTGCATCGATACTCTTGCGCTAGTCATGAAGCCCGAGTTTGGATCATGACATATACCAAACACTAGAATGTTATATTTCTAAAAATTTAATGCCCATCAATCACATTCCATTGAAATCATGAAGTGGTAAAATACTAAATGCCAACTTAAGGTTTTCAACGAAGTTAGAGATATGTTTCATAAGCCAAGGAACAATGGTATGATTGCTACCCCAAATAATTGCATTACTGGAATCACTTCAATAAAGAGATAATCAAAGGTGTCCCAAGGAATAAGATATAAAGAAAATTATATATTCCTTAATATACATAAATTCATCATTGTTAGAATCTTTAATTTCAATAGACTTAAAAGAAACGCTTTTGATGATGCTTGCATGATCGCGTAATACACCCCCTATAGCTAGAAGGCCCGTCTTCTTAATACTTGAGCCATTGACATTAAGTTTTAGGGAGCCCTAAGAAGGACAAGTCCATGAAGTAAAAAAGTGAGATTTTTTATTCACATAGAAAATAGAGATTGTAGAGGGGTTTGATAAGAAATCAATGACTAAAATAGACATTAAAAGCCATTTACCCTTGCACCAGAAAGCTAGGTGAACTTTAATAATATCCAAGAGTTGCATTTGGTCAAAGTGCTTGCCCCTAAACCCCATATTATTTCAAAAGTGCTAAAGCGACTAAGTGGCAACATTGAAAAGCACTTTTCAATTCCACCTTTCTACGAAATAGGGGAATAATAAAGCTAATATAAAAATAAAGAGGTCACGCCACCAGGGACAAACCACGAAATACCATAAATTTTGCAACACATCATCCAAATATTCCAAGTGAAGCATAATGTAAAGAATAAATGACTTACATATTCCAACTCATTCAAGAAAAAAAAGGGCATTTGAAAAATTTAGCATCTAAGCCCCTTTTAAGTAATTTGGCTTTGATAGTGATCTTGGTAGATAATCTCACCAATAAAAGATTTTCAATTTAAAAGGGGCAAACTTAGACCAAACAACTTTCCAAAAGCTTTGAGGATGCAGGAAAAAGGCATAGAAAGCTTTGTGAAAAGATATAGAGAAGAGTAAAAACCATTAAAGGTTTCTTTCCAAATGATTTTATTAGGACTAGTTTATGAGGATAGAAATTTTTAATCAAAAAAAAAAAAAGAAATCCTCCCTTTGTTGAATTCCCAACCAAAGTGTATTTGCAGAAAATATTCAAGATCTAAGCAAAGAATTAAACTACTTGATCAAAAAAAAAAAGAATTACATAAGGGGCTATTTGTAATAGCTAACTAACCTAAACCTACTTGGTGTGCAAGTAAAGTAATTATAATAGCCAACTACACCTAAACCTACTAGGTGTGTGTGAGACCTTGATCTTTAGAGACTCATAGCTAGAAGTAGACACGATATCACTGACCAGGGGTAATTTCATCATTTCTTTAGTGAGCCCCTAAAAGTAAGTTTTTTTAAACAATATTAAGGCCTAAGTAGGCCTAATGCATAAATGAATGATGAAAATATAGGTAAAATGATGGAAAAAATAAAAATAATGATGATTTCCAAGGTAGGGGTAAAATGGTCATTTTTCATCTCGAGTAAAAATTTTTAAGTTTCGTGAACTCGAGTATTTCTAAACTATTATGGACCTTGTCCGAGTGTCAAAAGAGTAAAAAGACTACATAAAGGATTGAAAGAGAACAAGCCAACTAGTTAAGGGCATTTTCATAATTTAAGTGGAGTTGGATAAACTTGAGCTATAAATATCATCTTTCAACAGCTTCTTCTCACATTTCCAGTAGCTTATTCTTCTTCTTCTTTCTCTGCTTTCATGTTTCTTCATCCTCCATAGGAGTTCTTTTCAAGCTTCTATAACTCTCTCAAGTTAGTCTCAAATTTCATGCTTTTGTGCACCTTTTCACAAGCCCTTTGTGCTCTTTTACTCTTTCACCTTAAAAACCCTCCAAAATCTTAAAGCAATACTTTCCCTCACTAGCTAGGTGTTTTAGAGAGAGAAAGAAAGACTCTATAATAGTTTGGGAATTCTTGAGCAAGAATCCAATTACAAATCTAGCAAGGTGAGTGTTGAAATTGAGTTGATATTTCAGTTGTTGATAATGTCTAGTAATTTGATTTGTGAGTGTTTTATTGCTGAGATTGTTTAATTATTTTTAGTGTGACTAGAGTAGTGCAAATAATAGTCATTTAATGGTAGTTGGTAGCTAGTAGGAATGACTAGTAGAACTCAATTTAGAAAATAGCTTTGGAATAGTATTAATACCAAGTTGGGTTGATGGTGATGATGCTAATGTGATGATAAGTTCCAACGAAGTCCCACTGTCGCATTTGGACCATTAGAAGAAGTTGGAGTCGAGTAAAGATTTAACGAATACCAGTGAGTGAACTTGCATTTCAAAATTTCTTTAGAAATGTAGATGTATTCGAGGTGAAACATTTGAATGATTTTATCCAACTTTTTCTTAAAAATCCTAGGGAACAAGCCTTTGGTGAATGTTTCTATCTTGTGAAAATGTGCCATATAAATGATTCATGTGTTATCACAATATGTTGATATGTATAATATGCATTGGATGTTCCTTTTAATGTGATAATGATGACCCAACTATGTCTGTATGGGAGTGCACATGAGCTGATGATGACCCATCTCTATGCAGTGTGGGAGTGCACATGAGCTGATGATGATGGGATGGTATGCATATATATATATATATATATATATATCTGTGTGTGTGTGTGTGTGTGTGTGTGTGTGTGTGTGTTATAAAAAGTTCATGAGTATGGTATATGGTTGTAACACATGTGAATCTTGCATGTTCAACCTTGGAAATTCCTAAGCATGTTCAAGTTGATTCTATCTTTGCAGCTAAATGGCCTTTTCTTGAGAGAATGAAAACTTGTTGTTGGTGTCCTATTTCTTGCTACAGCAAAAAACTCTCTAGTTTGGAGGGTTATACTGGCCTAGTTCTCGCTGCAGAGAGAAAGTTACTGATGCTTCTCGTTGCAGCGAGAAACATTCTGTTTTGTCACATAAATCTTGCTGCAGCGAGAATGAATTCTCGCTGAAGCGAGAAACTTTCTGTCCTGCATGCTACCTTGTTTGGTTGCTGCCCCATTTTTCATATCATTAACACCACAGTTGATCATGGATTCCCAACATTAAGAAATTTGTTTAATTAAGTTTGAAAGGAGGGGTTTTAGAGAGAAACCCTCAGCCAGTTGAGAAACCCTTATCTAGCGAGAATACCTTCCCGCTACAGTGAGGACCCGTCGTTTCACTTGACTTGCTTGAATGCTATTAAAGTTTTCACTCTTCAAATCCTTTATTGTACATGGATCTTTTATCTTCAAGTGATTAATTCATTAAGGGTTAATGAGGGGTTTTAATAAGAAATAAACTAAGTTGCATTGTTTTTGAAAATAAGTGCATTATGATTTCTTAACTTCTCTTATCGATTGCTTGTTCTCTTCTTTTGTTCACTCACTAGGTTTATACTCACCGTTTTCAACTTCATGTTTTTAGATCAAGAGGTAGTCGGTAACTAGGTCGAGGTGTCCTCATAGATTCTTATCCTTGGTAGGTATCTTGGCATTTCGTAGCCGCACCTTCACCTTGGTCACTCTACTGGAAGCCAAGAGTCATTTTTGTTGTAAATACGTACATGTGATGTAAAGTACTAAGATGTATGCCTTAGACCTTATATGTATATTTTGATTGGTAATGCCACAACGAGTTGGCAATCGTTATCAATATTTCGAATTGAAATTATGAAATGTGACTTTAGCAACTTTGATGGAATGATAAACAAGTCATATAGATAGGCTTGCTTGGGCTTAGTGGGATACGTCCATTAGGCCTATGCACCGATCATGGTCTGAAATTTGGGTCGTGACAATGTGCAAGTAAAACAAATAGTAAATAAAGAAGTATTCTAACCCTAAACTTCCTTGGAGTACAAGTAAAGTAAAAAGAAAATAGGAGAATATTTTCTCTAAAATATTCCTAAAAATTAATAATTACAGCTTATGCTGACACTCCTCCTCAAGTTGGAGAATAGATATCAACCATGCCCAACTTGTCAATTATACCATGGAACACTTTCCTTGAAACTGCTTTCGTGAGAATATCAGCTAACTGACCTTCAGACTGAACAAATGAAAATTGTATAATTTTTTGATCGAGGTTCACCTTGATGAAATGTCGAACAATTTCAACATGCTTTGTGTGATCATGTTGTACAGGATTTTTGTGCAATTTCAATGGCTGCCCTATTATCACAATAAAGATTCATAGGTTTTGCATATTCAATTCCCAAATCTTTTAGAATACTCTTAATCCATAATAATTCGCATACACCATGAGCCATACCTCGAAATCTAGCTTATGCCCTTGATCTTGCCACAATCTTCTACTTCTTACTTTTCCAAGTGACAAGATTACCTGCCACGAAAGTAAAATAACCAAATGTGGATCTTCTAGTTGTTTGATCACCTGCCAATTGGAATCCGTAAATCCTTCAATGTCAAAGACACCATTTTTCGAGAACAATAAACCTTTGCACAGAGCACTCTTCAAGTATTTTAAGATTTGATATACTATATTCATATGTTCTTCACTTAGTGCATGCATAAACTGACTTACGACACTTATAGCATAAGCTATATCTAGTCTTGTGTGTGACAAATAAATTAATCTTCCAACCAACCACTAATTACAACATTTATCTATCGGAACTTGATCTGGAAAAATTCCAAGCTTATGATTCATCTATATGGGCATGTCTACTAGTTTGCAAGCAAGCATTCCATTTCGCTTAAAAGATCTAGCATATATTCCGTTGCAAAAAGGAAAGCCCCTATTTCGATCTGGCAACCTTAATCCCTAAGAAATATTTAAGTTGCTCTAGATCCTTCATTTCAAATTTAGCATCCAAATATTCTTGTAATGCTTTCATTTCATATGGGTAATCTCCCTTTAAGACCATATCATCAACATACACGATTAAAGCTGTTACCTTCCCCTTTTTGTGTTTTATAAACAAAGTATGGTCTAAGTTACTTGCTTATAACCAAATGCTTTCATTATAGAAGTAAACCTCCTAAACCAAGCTCTAGGTGACTATTTCAGCCCATATAGTGACCTTTTCAGTTTACAAACTTTCCTTTTACACAAAAAACTGTGTTTAATTCTTGGTGGTAACTCCATGTAGACTTCTTCCTCTAAGTCTCTACTGAGGAAAGCATTTTTAACATCAAATTGTTGTAAAGGCCAATCTCAATTTGCTACTATAGATATGAGAATAAGAATTGTATTGATCTTGGCTACTAGTGTAAAAGTCTCTTGATAATCCACCCCATACCTATGTGTATATCCCTTTGTAACTAACCTTGCTTTATAACTGTCAATGCTTCCATCTGCTTTAAGTTTCACTGTAAATACCCATCATACATCCAATCGTCTTATTTCCTTCGAGTAAGGAAACCAGTTCCTAAGTAGCATTCCTTTGCAAAGCCTCCATTTCTTCGTTCATCGCCTTGATCCATTTCGAACCTTTTAATGCATCTTGCAAACTACTCACAATAGATGCAGTGGATAATTTATTAATAATGAGTGCATACGATTCAGACAATCTATAAGAGGACACATAGTTGTTAATTAGGTAATTGACCTTGGCTTTAGGATCAGGTTCATATTGTTTCTTTGGGACTCCCTTATTTGATCTTTGTGAATATTTAGGAACATGTGTTTCATAGAACTCATCTGATATGGGTTTCGAGATTTCATAGGATTCATCAACTATGGGATTTGAGATTACCTCATCAGATATGGGATTTGGGATTACCTGAAAGAGAACATTCTAGGTTGATTCTTCAGTTAATGGTGTAGGCGTAAGCATGGGTAATTCTAAGGACTCTGTAACGGAAGCACCTAATTCCCTTGCAAGAAGAACTTACTCACTCTCAATTTCATTAACATTATCACAACATTGTTGAACACTTTTCCAAAAACGTTCAGTCATTTCCTCTAACTCCATAAATTCCTTTTCTCTACCATCTTATTGTAACACATTCTCTTCACTAGAGCTCTCCTCCTAAAAAAAAAGTCAAGAGAGTCTCCCTAAATAATAAGGCTCTAATTCATAAAAAGAAACATCCAGGGTTACATGTAATTTACAAGTTTGAGGGTCCTTGCCAAGTTCGGTTGGCTAGCATAGCTGTGCTCTCAAGATTCGAACAAGAGCTTCCCAGTGTCTGTCTTTGTTGATATTCTCTCATGACATGCATACGTGCTTTCCAAATCGAGTTTTGGATCTTTTCATAAGATTTCTCCACAGAACTGATCAAATTCATAAACAAATCCATTTAGAAAATATGGACTTGAAGCTTAGCCATCGCAAAATGTAATTGGACTACACCTTCAACTGTTCCTTCTTACAACATAGTCTTGTGATCAATTTCTTAAAAAATAGCCACAAGTTCATTATAGTATATTGATAGCGGTTGACCATTTTGTTTGGTAGAGAAAGATATCTAATTCAACTTAAAAATACCAATATCGTCTGATCCATCATAGAAGGTTTTTGATACAGTTTCTCATATCTCCTTGGCTGTGGGAAGATGAATAAATCGTTGCATTAGTGATGGACTTACTGAATCAATAAGCCAGCTTTTCACTTTGTGATCTTCAGTAATCCATGTTTCAAGATTCGAATCTTCGGATGCAGTTTTTTTGCTTCCTTAATGAGATATCCAGCTTTGTTGCGAGCGCTAATACACATCTCTATGAGCTGAGACCATAATGAGTAATTTGTCTCATCCAATGTAATACTGGTAGGAAACATAGAATTGTCTTGGTGGCCAATAATTGGTGATGTTGGGTTGCCTGGTATGGTTAGAACCATGGAATTTCTTGATTCAGTTGAAACAATGGAATTGGTTTCTACCATGTAGTTTCAGATGAATAGAAGAAAGAAAAAAATGTGATGGTGATTTTTGAGTACGGGATTCACGTTAGAGAATTCCTTTTGAATTAGAATTGTTTTGATACCATGTAGAAAATATTCAAGATCTAATCAAAGAATTAAACTACTTGATCAAAAAATAAAGAATTACATAAAGGGCTATTTATAATAGCTAACTAAACCTCAACCTACTTGGTGTGCAAGTAAAGTAATTATAATAGCCAACTAAACCTAAACCTACTTGGTGTGCAAGTAAAAAAAAATAGTAAATAAGGAAGTATTCTAACCCTAGACTAGCTTGGAGTACAAGCAAAGTAAAGAGAAAATAGGAAAATATTCCCCCTAAAATATTCCTAAAAATTAATAATTACAGCTCATGCTGACAGTATCTCATGAAAAGTAATGTGCCAATACCTATTATTACCAATCCATTGATCATGTTTAATAATGAAGCCAGACTTATTAGATGAAAAGACATAAATCCTAGGAAAATAAAATGAGAGAATTTTATTGTCGATCCATTTATCTAACAAACTTAGTTTTAGAACTACAATTGAGAGAAAAAACCAAACCGTAAGTAGTAGGGGAATCATACTAGCTAGTTCGGAGCATTTTGTTGGAAATGAGGCTTGATCCACATGCACTGTTCATGTTTTTCAGCATCTTAGCACATGAACAGTAGCTTCCCCCATTGAAACTTGATTTGAGCTTCTATGTCCTTTATTTTGCCTATTTAACACTATATAATCAGCCCCAAATGAATTTAACCTTGTTCCCTTATGTAAATTTGAATTAAAACACATAAAGTAAATTCATTTCAAAAGCCAAATTAAAAACAAAATTTGACATTATGAACCCTAGAAACATAGCACCTTCAATTGACAAGCCATTAGATTTAACATAACGTTATGGTCTTAGTAACAATTTTTAGTTATCAAGAAACAACGATCCCAATGTAATTGTACAAAAATTACATAAAATCATGATGTTCTTGATTTTGAAAATTTTAAAAATCATGATCCTTAAAAAATCCAATTTCTTAAGCATGATTCAACCAATTACAAAGATAAATTTAACTAAACTACCATATTATCAATAATATATCATTAAATAACTATGTCTAAGATTCAAATTGTACCATACATAAAGAAATTATGAATTTGGATAGGATGATTACACAAATTTGAAAACCACACAAAACTTAACAAACGGTAACAATTAATTCATGTAATCAAAATTTACTAAAAGTTAATTATCAAAATAATATCTATGCACAAAATTTAATCAATATATAGTCATTGAATAGCATATAAGACGTTTACCATAAATTTAATCAAAAAAACTTTTTAAATAAAGTATTCAAATTATTTCAAAATTTTCATATTTATTTAATAAGGTCTATCAATCTATTAGTTCAGATTTCGATTTTAATCTTTTTTATCTAATTATATTATGAATTTGACCTATCATATCTTGCATAAGTCTTGTCTCCCTTTTTCCTTCTTTTGCTTTGTTGTTTTTTATTTCTTTTTCCTTTCCCTTCCATCTCTTTGCCAATGTCATTAACCAACAATCAAGTAGGGATGTTGGTTGGCATCAGCGAGCAATACCACTTAAAAAGGATAAAGGAAAAGAACATATTGCTGGTAGCTCTAATTGGTACCAATTATTCCACCCTTTTCTTTGTTACATTCTTACTCCCTTTCATGCTTTCAAACTAATAGCTTTGACATACAAAACAATTTATAACAATTTTGCTAAATGTAATATGTAGTAACCTATTGTAGAATAAAATTTATGCTGCAAAGTAGATAAATTTGATAACATTATAAAAATTGTTGTGAACAAATTTTGTTCCTAAATATAAAATTTACCATGGCTATATTTTGCAATCATAGTATTAAGAGATAGCTTTTTTTTTCTACTAAGAAATCATATTATTACTTTATCGAACTAGACACATCAACAAGGCAATAGTTCACCTGATTATAAACAAACATCTCTCAACAACATACTTAAAAATCAAAAGAGAGTAAATAACATACACCAAGGCCATATTTCTAGCAATGCCCCAATTCTTGTGATCAACTCAATATTTTAACACAACAAGAAGCAAGTGTCACTAATTTCACGTCAATCAGAGATGGGATGGGTGTTGGGCTTATACTTAAAGACCTTTTTCCACCTAAACAACATGTCTTTTGGGTTAAAAATATGGGTATGAGATAAGTGGTATCAAAGCCTACCAAACTTTTCACTAACAAGGGACCCCATGAAAGATATCAAGGTTGGGGTAGGTTTAGACCAAGGTGTGTCCCTCTTCCCTATGGATAAAAAGGGCCAATGTAAGAAAGGCATTGCATAATTGATGGGTAGTATGTCACGAATCCCACATCAGTAAAAGATAGAATGGGTCTTGGGCTTATAAATAAGGGCCTTCATCCACCTAACAAACATATCTTTTGAGTTGAAAATGTGGGTCTGTTATGCAGGAAGCTACCTAAACTTTAACACGATTTAGTCAAGGTCTGAACTATCACATGGTCTTACTTGAATATATTTCCTCAACCAGAATTGAGAATTATGCCTTATCCAAAAATGATTTCATTATCAGTTCTTTGTTAAATACTAGTCTCTATATCAAAAAATGCCCTTCACAACAACAGTCAATCCACGAACTAGTATCAATAACTACATAGTGGCTTTAATAGCTTGATAGCTCCCCATATGGGAACATTATCCACGTCAAATCCTAGCCACAAATAGATCAACATTATCAACTTCTATTTTTGCAAGAGTTTGCATGACCATTAACTTCTTGAAAAATATTCCAAAAGAGGACACAACCAATAGCACCTTAGGATGAATCAATTTGATGAAAGAGCTTCCAAAATTTCCATGGCCTTTTGCATGTATTGAGAACTCAATGAACCATAATCCTTTAGTCCTATTCAATAATTTGAGACCTTTTTCCCAACTATGGTGTTTGACAAAAAATTTCAAAGGCCACTTTTCAAAAATTAGTATCAAGATTACAGATTAATTTTTCAAGATCAGTTGTTTACACTGTATGAACCTCCTTGGAATTTTGTGAGATAATGGTTGAGACTCTTCGATACCAAGTTAGATCTCTACCTTTTACGTATCTAGGGATTCCATTGGATGCGAATCCTAGGAGTTTTCGTACATGGGAGCTAGTGATCAAAAAATTCAAGAATAGGTTGGTGATGTGGTAATGAATAAGAGACATGTGACCATATCCTTATTTCTTGTTACCATAGTTGTAAGGTATGGTTCGCAATTTTGAAATGGTGGAATCTTCCGTAAATAACCCCTTGTACAATTAAGGTCTTCATTTAGGCTTGGGACAGTAACTGCTATGAAGGCTATGCAAAAACTAGTTGGATGGTTTTTGGTGGTGCAACAATCTAGTCTTTGTGGTTGGCTAAGAATGATTCTATTTTTAAAGCAAAAAAATGGGATAAAGATGAGATTGTATTTCTTATCAAGGTGAGATAGATGCTATTGGTAAAGGTGATTAAAGGGCATGAGGTGGTTGATGAGCATGGATGGTGGGTTGAATCATGGAAACTTCAGTGTTGATGCAACAAGGGCAACCTTGGTTAGGTGTGACATGGTTACCACAAGGAAATATCAAGTTTAAATTTAATGTGGATGGTTCAATGCAGGGTAAATCAAGCCCAGTAGGGTGCACCGATGTCTTACATGATTTTCGCGACCACATTCGTGGGGTGTTTTATGAACCATTAGGAGTTTAAGATTCTAATTATGCTAAAATTATGGTCATTTTTTATGTAGTGAAACTATTGTCAACCATTACATAGGTTGGTGCATACAAACTCATTATTGAATTGGATTCCAAAGTTGTCATATATTGGGTGAATGAGAGCACTTCAAGGCCTTGGAATTTTTGGAAGATATTTAATGAGATTGATAGTTTTGTGCAATTTAATTGGTAATATTTTTTTTTCTCATATTTTTTCAGAAGCTAATTCAATGGTAGATGCATTAGCGAAATTTGGTGTTGATCGAGGTGAGATGTTCTATGCATGGTGGTGAGATTTGGCTTATTTTCTTCCCTTTATATGTCTTCTTTCTCTTGGTGGTTTATGTACAACTATTATGGTATTTTGGTCTTAACTAATTAATTGCTGAACAAGTTGTTCTATCTTTATTGGTTTATGGAATGGGGTGATTTTATTCACTACCTCGAGTGTCACTTTATTGGATGCATGCCTGTTTGAATAAGGTTTGCTTATATTATTATGGTGTCCTTAGAGTGTCGATCTTGCATGATGCAATGGGGTGGGGTTTATTATTATGTAAAATGTTTGCTTATTGCTTATGTCTGATTTGGATGTACTTGGGCTATTAGTACTTTTTTGTTGTTTGTAAAGCATTTTGGTTATTCCTGTTTGGGTTCCGATCTTATAATCATTTTGTTGATCATTCTTGGCTTTGCTAAGTTTTCTGTATCAGATTAATTTGATACTTCATAAAATCATCGTTTTGATTAAGCAAAAAAATTTACCTTCAATACCTCTTAATACTCTTTTTATTGCCAATGGACTCAATTTTCCTCTTATGATATCAGTATTGAATTTCAAGAAATTAGACTTAGGGTTTTTCCTTTGGATGTTCTTTTTATTGATAGCATTCTTAAGAGTGTGTGGTCTCGATATTATCCTTAGATCAGTCCATCAAACAGATTCAAAGACATTGTTATCCCCTTTTATTGCCTTATTAGAAGGATTAAAATTTTACCAACAAAACTAAGTCCTTTAAATTCCATTGTTTCCCTTCAAAAACAATTTCATTCCTCACAACCTAAAAAACTTTAAATATCTTAAGAGATAATGGTATCTAGTATTGAGAGATAATTGTATAGATTTTTCTTCTTCAATTTTAAAATTTTCGTACAGTATAAATTCTCCTTTTTTATTCTCAACTCATCAATCAGGTTGTATTAAAATCAATGAAAAGTAACAAAGAAGTTCTACCACAAGGGCCAAAGGTTCAAGCACACACATACAAATTTAATGGACTACAACTGGTGGTACTTAGTACCTTTAAACTAGAGCAAATCGAATAATAAAGAATCAAAAAAAGGCATAACATAAAAATCAAACAGTAGCTACACGAAAACTGATAGAGATAAAAAAATCACCACAACAATGATGCATAATGAAAAAAGTGTGTCATCGCAACCAAGTAGAGAATGAAGGATTTTTGCCAACACCATGTTTTGTCAAAAAGTCTACAAAAGAGTTACTTTCCTTAAGGATATGCACAAAGGAGATCATACCAAGAGAAAGTCGCCATAAATCAATCTCATTGAAAATATGTCATTTGTCTTAAGGCTTCTGATCAACTTTAGCTACCCATGAAAATGTGATTTTTGAGTCTAATTCAATGGTCAAAGGAGACCTTGAAAAAGGGGAAGAAGAATAAAAACACAGAGCGTGAAGGATGGCCATCAACTTTGCATAGTTAGAATTACGAATGCTAAGAAGGCTAAAGAAAACCCTAACCACAAAACCATTAGAGTTTCTTAGCACCCTTCCACATCCTATCCAGCCTAATTTTCCCTTAGTTAAGCCATCCACATTGAACTTATATTCACCATTAACAATGGTTTCCACGAAACCTCAAGTCAGTGGTGCAGTGGGTTCCTTCTAATTGAAGAGTGTCATGCATCTGACCACCAACCAATATCATCAATTGCATCATCCCCATAACAAGTGTGAACCTAAAGCATGAAACACATTCTAATAAGCAATAGGATATCATTACAATCTCATACCTTGCTATTATAAATGGAACCATTCCACGCCAACCAAAGAAACCAAAAGGTTGCCTTACATATAATTATCCATCGCTTAGGTATGACGCCCATAAAGGAACAATCTAACCATGCTTGAAAGAAAGATGATTATAGTATTGAGAGAGAACACCATATAACCCATCATTATTGGAGAACAAAACCACACACGAACTAATTGAAGTTACACAATAAGAAAACATGTGAGCAGTTTTCCTCTACTAAACCACACCAGGAACATCGTAATTGCTCCACACTGAAGTAGACTCCTTATGAGGAAAACAAAGATTTTGATAAGGATGGAGAATCGCAAGCCATCAAAAACATTGTAACTTGAGCAAAATAGACAATCCCAAATAGATTGAAACCAAACCTTGCACTCACTTGGGTGAAAATTCAATAAGGAGAAGAAGGTTTTCATCAAAAATGTTCTTTGGGATCATGTTCCATTTGAGTTTATCCTCATTCCTTATCATAAAGATAACAGAAGACAGTTTGAAGAATCATAAGACTCCCTTTCCCAAGAGTAAAAGTTTCGCCTAAAATGTGATAGACCAAGCACCATTATTCTATGTATCAAGGATCTTCATTTTCTTTGCTTTCACCAAAGAGAAAAGACAAGGATATTTAGAACAAAGTGGCACACCATCTATCCATTTGTCTAACCAGAAATTAACCGAGGCACCATCTCTCACAATCCACGATGAGTGTGATAGCTAAAAAAATTATATACTCCCTTGTTGGAAGGAAGTTTTACTATATTTCTCTAAATAGCTGGCATTTCAATTTAAAGAATTCTAGAGTTATATATGTATAAATATATTCCATTTATTTCTGTAATAATATAGTTTTATATAATACAAAATTTTCTCTTCATTTACCATGGTATCAGAGCTAAGGTCTTAGCCATTTTTTTCTATCTTAAAATTTTGTTTCCACACCTTTTGACTTAAATCTAGTTTTTTAGTTTCCACCAATTTTGATTGTTTGATGGAGAAATCTAAAGTTTTTAGACCAATTGCAACTATTTTGGAAGTAATTACAATTTATGATTCCAATGTTTGGAACGTTTTCTTTTTTTTTTTTTTTGAAAAGTAAAAATTTTATTAACTTTAAAAGCTTGCATGCCATAACAAGTCTTAAATCTTGTAGATAAAAGACTTCTAGTGGCATAAGAAATCAAGCTATGAAAAGAAAAGGTTTCTAATTGATGCAAACTCAGGCGCATTATCACTAGAGACATTGTTCGAGCTACAAAAAAGGCTAATAAGATTACTTTCAAGTTTAAAGAATGACTTGAAGATTGAGATAATAAAAATCATTAGGTAATAACTTGGTTTTATAACACCTCTTTTCCAAACATTTATGTGTAGTTTGCTAATTTTGATACTATAAAAAAAGATTTAGGGTTTTTTTCTTTTCGCCATAATGTATTGAGGTTGCTCACTATTATCAGTTGTGGATTACTTTTCACAATCTAAAACAAGAATCAGGACATTCAATAAATGATTTTCTAACCTAAATTCACCTTATTTGAAATAAGTTGACTCAAGCTAGAATTAGTGCAGATTTTCATCTTATTCAAGTTTTCATGGCTCTTCGCCCACAATATGAAGCTATCAAGGCTTCTTTGCTACATCAAATTCCACTTCCAACATTGTGTATTGCTATTCGAGAAATTATTTTTCAGGAGACACGTTTTCGCTTGGCTAAATCTCCACAAATAAATAATGCTCATGTTACTATAAATTCCAAACCTTCCACCTAAAGAGTTTGAGGTTAGTTTTATATGTATTGTAGACAACGAGGTCATATTTTTTCTAATTTCTCCATAATTATGTACAAATATTTTCATAAGCTTGGGCATTATGTTAAAGAATATCTCCTACTTAGATCGAAAGGTCAAATAGTTAAACTTACAAGAGATTCCTCATTATCCGGATCTTAATCCATTGCTATTGCTACATCTTAAGGAAATATTACTCTAACTATAAGTGACAAAGAGGCTCTATAAAAATAGATTATCTCTTCCAATTCCTCTTCTTACACTGCTCTCTTTGTTACTCCAAGTAATTCATCTTGACTCCTTGACTCTTCTTGTTGTAATCACATGACTCCTAATTCATCTACTTTGTCTACTAAAAGATCTACTTCATCTATCTCTTCTATCCATGCTACCAACGCTACAAAAATGAATATAACTCATATTGTCCTCACTTCTAACTCACATCTTAGCCTTCTTGATACTTATTGTGTTCCTACTTTATATCGCCAACTAGTTAAGAGTTTGGTCTATCTCATAATGACTCATCCTAATATTGTTTATGTTGTTCATTTAGTTAGCCAATTTATGGCTACTCCTCATCATCTCATTTTTCAATAGTTTTGTGTATTCTACATTATATCAAAGGCACATTATTTCATGGGCTTCACTTATTTGCACACTCTTCTCTAATTTTATCTAAGTATTATGATGATGAGTGGACAAGTGATCCCACATATCGACATTAAACTACATGTTATTGTTTCTTTTTAGGTGATTCTCTAATCTCTTAGTGAAGCAAGAAACAAACTATAGCAACCCATTCTAGCATTGAATTTGAATATTGTGCTCTTGCAGATAATACTTCAGAGATACTTTGGCGTCATCAATTGTTAAAAGATATGGGCAATGCCCAAACTTCTACCACTATCCTTCACTATGACAACCATAGTGCTATACAAATTGCTCACAATGATTTGTTTCATGAGTGCACCAAGCATATTGAGATTGATTGTCATTTTATGCGTCATCATGTAATACAAGGGACTATTCATCTTGGTTCTATGACCTCTTCAAATCAAACTGTTGATATCTTTACCAAGACTCATCTTCCTAGTTGATTTCAAGAGTTAGTTTCTAAACTCAAGTTCGCATTTACTAGATCACCTTGAGTTTGAGGGAGAGTGTTAAGATAATTATATCAAATATTTAGTTAGAGTTGTAATACAGTACTTTTGCTTAGTTAGACGACAATATCTAGTTAAGAGTCATACTAGATACTGTTAGTTAATTTGAGTTAGACTATATGTAATAAAAGATTTTCACTTCATCCAATCGAAAGGTTGGTCCTCTTTTTCGTGATGAAGCATGATAATTCGAAAACTGACTATTCACGAAGCATAATAAGAAGGTGTAATTACAAAATTACTGACAGCATGTAATGAAGAATGCCTCTAACTCCTTTATGTAATGACTTGCATAGCTCCTTGCTCCAAAATTACTAGGCCATAATACAAGTACAATAATTATTTTTGGTACATTAAGGACAATAATTTGGTTTCTTTATATTGTGTTACTTCAAAACTCTTGATGGCTGACAGAATGAATGTTACTCTATTTCTGTTTTAAGTTGTCTGCATTAACGTCTCCTATGTGTTTTGTCTCAGTGAAAAGCACTTTAAATAAATCCCATTTATTCATTTTCTTTAAAAAATTGGTTTTATATATACGCCACATTTGACTTTGTCGGGGTTGAAAAAGGAGGAAGAGGTAATTTTGAAGGATTAACCCAGAAGGAGAAAATAAATAGTCTTTTAACAATACAATTTAATTGCAGCAGCTAGCAATAGTTGAATTGTGGTGGAGATTCCTAATGATCTACGTAAGGCAAATAAAATCCTACTTAAAGCCAACCTTTCTCTTGTCCATTCCTTGTTTGTAATTATGCACCGACATTATCACTCTAACCAAAAAGATAACTAGTTTGACATACATTATCTGTCTGAACGATCTTTCTTTATCTCTCGTTGTCAGTCTAATCAAACCCATCTCTCTTAATCTCAAATGGGAAAGTTCTTCCAAAATAATGCCTCAAATTTCCATGGTAACATCACCATTGAGTTCCATGATCGAGCTTCTTTCTCCTTTATGATTGGTTTTATTTTCTATAAAACATCCCGAGTAATCTCCGTCACATATTTCTTTTCAGTTTTTTCAACATATTTCGTTGGTTTCACTAAAGACTAGCATCAGTCAGTCCCTATCAAGCAATAAGTGGATTCTTTCAAGGCACGATGTAAATGTATATGTCCTTAAGTCACTCTTCAGTATAAATAACTTATAAATACTCTAGTATATAATAATCCTTTCCGTTTTAAAATTGAATGTTGCTTTTTCTTTTTCGATTTTCGAACTGTGTATACTTTTTCTTTTCAAATACCTCTCGATGTTATAAAAAAAATTTTAAAAATATCAACAACAATAAAGTTAACATGGCTTTGAAACAGAGAAAATAATATGTTTATACAGTCGGAACAATCTAATGTACGATTAGAAATTGAAATTTTATTTTAATTCCAAAATTATGATAGGTTACAAGACCAACGGAAAAAATTGAACTCCAAATCAATCATAAACAGGGTTTTTATCATCAAATTTAAGCCTAATGCTCTCAGTCGAGGGTAAGATAAGCAACGTTTGTTCCAAGCAAGCTGTATGTTTGGCGTTTACGAGAAAAAAGGAAACGAAAGAAGATAGGCAGGGGCATAAAGTATGGCCAAGCAGGGAGTGACTTGGAGTCAGCGTCACTTTTCAGCTTTTAAGAGAGCTAAGAGCCGAGAGGACAGCAGAGAGAAAGGATGAGGACAGGGGAAGTGACAGAATAGAGAGGATTCTTTGCGTGAGAATGGAAAGTAGGGTTTGCAATGATATGTGGCGGACACAAGGGTAACACAAGTTGACCCTCGAAATTGACACGTTGGAAGTTGGAAGCTGAGGTGTCGGCACTCAGGTTCTTTAAGTGGGGGGATGCAGAGGTAAACTCTTGGTCTGCTTTTTTTTTCACCATCTCTCATCGTGGGAAGCAACAGTACAAAAAGTACACACAGTGAAATACATAAATGTATGGTCGCGTGGTCAAGCTAGCAAATATAGGCATTTGCATTTGCATTTCGTACTCCAAGCACAAAATTGTTTTAAATCCGCACATTCCAGAAGATAAGGGTATATACTGACTACAATCTACGCAGGCAATCTTGTAGGAATCTATTAGGCTTCACATGTTTAGATATCAGTATATCACTTTGAGCAAGACCATTCATTAGCAAAACGAAAGTGCTAATGGTCAATCATGTTAATATTATGTCTTTCATTGCATGAGAGAGAGAGAGAGAGAGAGGCATCTGCCAAAAAACGTACACGCACAAATATGAATTGGCCCCTACATGTTTGAAAGCGGACTTGGCTGAAGTTCACGTTTCTGTTTAATTACAGACTTATGTGAAGTTGAGAGTTCCAAAAGTACCTTCTGTAAGATGTTCTGGAATAATGTTTTAGGGCCTTAGGAGATGCCCTACGATCAGACTAGAACCTTCATACTCAGGTTACGGTCCGAAAACTAGCACGGTGCAGTGAGATTTATGAAATTGAATAGAGTACCTTTTGTTGTGTAGTTCAAAATTTTTATTTTATACAAAAAAAACTGTCCATCATAAAGTTAGTTCTAATGATGAGTGAATATAATAATTTCATACGTTTCTAATAACTTATATATTTTATAAAAAAAAAACAACTCATCATATGTTTAAATAATTAATGTTTGAGTTTCCCTTCTTACAATCAATTTCTTTTTTCAAATTTGACCACTATTTATATATAAATATTCGTTAATTGAATTTTGAAAAAATATTTTGAAAAGCTTTTTATAAAATAGTTTTTAAATATATATTTATTAGAGTTTTAATTTAATCACATATTTAAAATAATTAAAGTCAAATTTAACAAGTTTGACTAAAAAGAGTTAACCAAATTCATTGTTTATGGGACAGATGGAGTATTATCTTTCTTGATTCATTCTTATATCTTACATGTCTAAAATAACTACTTGGATGAAAGTAACAATAGAATTTAATATTACAGTAAAACGTCTATAACCGATCAATTAATAATTTTAATTAAATGATATTTTTGACCGGTCTTAAGTTGGAATCAACATAATAAATTAATAATTCGTTCAATTTATAAAATAATATATTTTAAAAAAACATATAAGTTTCACTTGATGTATAAATTAATAATCTTCTTATACATGACAATTATATTTATGCATGATTTAATTAGAAGGCTTTTGTAAAATATGACTTCAATATTACTTTAAAATGATGTCTCATTGGATCTCATCTCTTACTTTTCTTAATGCATTAAAAAACTCTAGTGTAGTATTCTCGTATTATAAGAGAAAATTATGCAATTGGATTATTCTTTTGAATGCATCTTTGCTCGAGACAAGCTTTAATACAGAATTATCATCCTCAATTTCATCTTCTTTATCATTTCTTATGACATTATTAATAATTTGCTCGTCACGAATAATGATAATTTGTAATCTGGTAACTTGATAATATTCATATAATCAGAATATGCAATACATATATTAAGTTTAATGTTTTGAAAAAAAATAAAAAAATACCTTGATAAATTATTTTTTATTAATTAATATATAAATTAATAAATTAGTAATTTATCAATTAAATAATAAATTGTCATGGGTATAAGAATATTGATTTATAGAAGTTTTACTGTATTATCAATTATCTATAAATTAGTTTAATAAAAATATAAAGATTAAATTTATTAAAATTCAAAAAAAAACTATACGGGATTAAAACCACCACATTAAAATAATAAAGGGACCAAATTCAATCTTGGACAAAAAACAATATTATACTAAAAATCACCATCATTGCACTTGTAAAGATAATATTTCTCAAGTGGACTTCAAATCTTTTAATTTTCTAGCTAGGCAGGCCTTTTTTGAACCTGGCCTGGCTGTTTAATTTATAGAGCGTAGACCCCGAAAGCCCAAAGTTGCCAACCATATAGTTGTTGGGCACCCTAACAGGCTATTGTCGCAACAGGGACGAGAGCAATGATTCGAGCATAGGATAATTTAAGCTCAACTAAAGCAGATATAGAAAAATCAATTCAATAATAGAAATGGGAAAAAATAACTCAAGAGATACAGACCAGACAAATGTTGGGAGTTTCTACTCCGTCAAACTGTAAACATATGTTCGACAACTTTTTCGAGTTTGTCCACAAAACCATATACATGAACAAAATAACAATTTTAAACAAAGCCCCAATAGGATACTAACAATTTTCTTTGTTGCTAAATTCTTGGTTCTCCAAAGTAGCAAATTCAATTCCTTGGCATTGAAAATCACCAGCATAATATTATTAGGCCTTTCCTTCCATATCTACATCTGTTGATAGCTTTTTCTTGATGGAATGTCGCAATCTGTTCCATTTGGGCTACTTGGGAATATCTGCAGCAAGCCTTGCTCGTAGATCTTTCCGCAAGATCTTCCCCGAGGGAGCTTTAGGGATTGCTTCCGTGAAGAAAACCTGGCCAAGTCTCTTGTAAAACACAACCTGCAAAACAATCAAGCCAAGGGTACTAGTTAGTCAGGCTGATATATGTTCTTGTTCATTGTATTAGGTGGACAAGGTGTCTTCAAATTAAATAATCTCTTAAGATTTTCAAGTAAAGATCTATTCAATAACGATATCAACACAAAAATAAATCATATACAAGAGATATTATTTAACATATAGTTCCACATCATTGCTTACATACACAGACCAAAGAAAAAAATCCTCTATAAATGTTTATATTACAATAGTACACTTTATCCAATATAACTCAGATGTTTTCACTCTTTCTCACATCCCTAGAACACTATGAAATCTTCATAAAAAAATACATCTCTCACATAGATATTACATTTCTCTCGTAACTTTAGAAGTTAAGATTCATTTCATATTTATAGGGTTCATTTATTTGGTTATCAAGAATTGAAACTCTTGACTATTAAAGTATATTTCCCTTTAAATAAGCTTAATCACTAAATAATGCTCAACCAATAAAATTTCATCGAAATCTAAACTGATTCTCAATTAGAAATTGAGTCAAATATCTAACACAATTAATAGTAAAGAATTCTTAATATTACCTGCTTTGAGATGAATTGCTTAATTTCATCTTCAGTGATCTTGGAACCATTGGATCTCACAACGAATGCAACTGGAACCTCTCCAGCAGCCTCATCTTTCATGCTGGAACACATAATTACAAAATAACATAAAGGCATATGAATCAAACTCAGGCCACTAATATACTCAAAATCATTTGTTAATGCCAGTTTAACGTAATGTTAAGGGACACTTACGGTACAACAGCAGCATCAGAGATGTTGGGATGGCCAATCAACATTGCTTCGAGCTCGGCAGGTGCCACTTGAAACCCTTTGTACTTGATCAATTCCTTCAATCGATCAACAATGAAAACCTCGTCATCGTCATCAATGTAGCCAATGTCCCCGGTGTGCAACCATCCATCTTTGTCTATAGTTCTTTGCGTGGCCTCCGGGTCATTAAGATAACCTGAAAAAAATGTTAATTCTGCTTAATTTTTGTATGTTTGAGAATCCAGGGCATAGCCTGGACTTGAATATGAACTGCTTTTGTGCAAATTTTGTAAGAAGAGATCAAATTTTAAAATGGAAAATTTTCTGATTTTGGAGGTACCAAATTATTTTTGGGAAAGATAAACTTTAGAATGTGTATTTTTTTATAAGATATAATTTGAGAAAAGGAAACTTCAACTCAATTCATTAAGTGCGAGATATATATTAATTATAATTAAATCAAAAACTTAAATGTAGAATTTAGATTTAAAACTTATTAACTTAAAATAGGGATCATCATCTTTAACTCCTTTGCCTCTCAATCAAATATATGTGAATATAAAGCTAAAAACTAGTCCAAAAATAAGCAAACAATTCCACACCATATGTGTGGAGTAGAATTGAAATTAGCAATAAGAATGCTTAAAATTGACAATTATAAAGAAATCAACATCAAAATCAAATTTGGATCCTTATGCTAATATATTGAGAAGAATTAGGTCCTTTTACAAAATAATTGGGATCGTTTTGTTACTTAATATATCTAATAGTTTTACTCATTTATTTGAAGATATGTTTTGTATTGTTTGATCAAGATGTGATGTAATTATTTTAAGTTAATTTATTTTCTTTTTATTATAAAAAACATCGAAAATGATCAACAATAAATATTTCTCAAAGCCAGAGCTGATGTCAGAGATACTGAACAATGACATTGTATTTTCTATGTGCAATTCCACAAAAGCCCTTTCTGGGAAATTTTCTTTATATTATATTGGCCTGGGGCTTTAAATAACAAAAATTCAGTGGAAATAAGTTCTGTGGTCACCGTCGAGCTGAATATCCATGCATGATAGCTAAATCCCATTTTCATACCCCAATCAATCCAATAAGGCAATTAGAAGTAGACTGCTCATAATCGTGGGCAAAGACCTTACAATACGGTGCATACGTTTGAGGATGAGATGATCGATTAAAGAAAGACAAAAAAAAGGGATAGAAAAGTCATTTGATTAAATTATGCCAATCAGTCTTAGCCATGTTCTGGAGGAGGTGAAAATTTCATTCCCTCCAGTTAATGAAATTTGCATTACTCTTCAAAAAAAAATCAGTCTTAGCCAAAGAAAGATGCAATGACAGAAAATACGACACAGAATTAGAAACACTTGATCTTGTTGGGCAATAAATTAAAGGCATATTTGACATATGCTATAGTATGTCATGAAAAGGAAGGAAACAAAATATAATTATATAATCATATTCTTTTAAACCCATCCGTAAGTTAATGGCTTATAAAATCAAACCATTTTTTTGTATTTAATGAAATGGTTCATGAATATGGAAAATAAAATTTGGTAGAAAGAAATTAGTGAAATGAGATAAGGGTTTCCATGTGACTCAAAGGGAAAAACTTATGTAAAATTTCTTTTAGGTCAAGTTTACAAGGTTTTCTATTAGATATTATTAAATAAAACTTTAAGAAACGAAAATCTAAACTAATTAGATGATATAACTTTTTAAATAGATCAATTACATAATAATTTAATTTTTAATTAAATTTACATAACTAGTAAAAGTTATGACAAACTTTGCATTATTCAGAGAATTATTGATCATATTTTATGCATAGATAATATTTTTAATTAAGTATTGTTGTTGATTCAGTAGGTGAATTCTATCACTATATCATTTTAATTTTTATGTAATTATTTTTAATGAAAAACTCACAAATTTGAGTAAAGAAACATTGTTATTCCTCCTTCTCAAGACTTTGACTTTTGGGCCTGCAAAAGATACGTCCTACCAAACATATAGTCCACGTTTAAACAGTGGTTTATGCAATTTCGTTATCACAACTACTATAGAGGCAAATAATGCGGGTGAAATTTTATTGTTTATTGTTTTTTATTAGTAAAATTTTTCATACACTGACGCCATGAAGTTTCCAACTACTACCTTAGTTAAGTAACCATAGCATTAAATAGACATTTATAAATTTTCCCCTTTAATTAATCCCAGCTAATTATTTACTTATTCTTGATTCTTCTCTTCAATATAATTTAGTTTTTTTGGATTAAAAACTTATTAAATTTTAGTACTATTTATTAATACAGATTAGACTATCCAACTAGACATATTCTTTCCTTTTGAAAAGATCAAACTTTCATTAAAAAATAATGGGATTTACACTCATAAGCAATAATAGATTTAATGCAATACAATCATACCATTGTTTCTGTAACTAGACAATTTTTTTCTATTAATTTTATGAAATTTAATTTGGTGTAGCCAAAAGCCAATAATTTAAGAATATATTAATTAATTATTTGTCACTTCACACCGAACTTGACAGCTAACAAAAGATAATGAAATTGATCATTAAATAGCATTTGGTATGGTCCTGAGGGAAGATGGAAATATGGTGTAGAGCACATGGTTGTACCGTACCTTTCATGATCTGGCTACCACGGATGCAAATTTCCCCTGACTGATTTCGTGGAAGCGAAGCACCAGTGTCAGGGTTGACAATTTTCATTTCTGCGTTCCTCACGACCGTGCCACAGGAGCCGGATTTGGTCTCACAGGCTTCTTTTGCAAAAGCTAAGTTCATTGCTAGCACTGGCCCTGCCTCTGTCATCCCATAACCCTGCACTCATTGAATAATTGCAGTTAGTCCCATATCTTTGATTTCTTGGCATTTAAAAATTTGGGTGTCATAACCAAGACCAAAAAGTAATAGCAAACCATGGATTTGTTGTGCTACGCGGTTATGGATACAATCAAAGTTATCATGTTCTCTTGCAATTATTTCGTTTTCCTTTGTGATTATTTTGGCTTTCTTTCTGGTTGATTTTTTACTATAACTGAGCTTGGCAGGTAGAATTTGATTCAAATTTAAACGTAAAAACAATGCAAAATATGAAAAGCAATAGAAAGGCATAGCAGATTCATTGCAAACAAGATCAATTATTAGAGGCAAATAATCTGTAGTAGATAAAATTTACATGTATAGTGGGATTTATAATCTTGTTTTCTCGATTGGAAAGAACCATATGCATTTACAGATTTTTGTTTTTGTCAGAGGAAAATTAAGAAAGTTGCTATCACGAAATTAATGGAGTCGTTCATGGTCCCCTAATATAAGGAAACATGCTGCCCACTACGAAAAATTTCAAAGGCCCTTTTTAAGGGCACTAGAATATGACCGTGGTTTGCACACGGTCTCTTTGCACTGCTCTTTGCTTCGACATTTTTTGTCTTTCTCTTCTAAAATAGAGGAAGTAGAGTTATTAGAGAAGCTGTGGATATTTCTTTCATCTCTTTCTCTAAGATTAAACTTTTGTTGTTACTGTGTTTTACAAAAATTTTACCTTTTGTTCAGAAAGAAAGAAATTGGGTCCAACTTTATTTATTTTTGCTCTCATTTTTTTCTGTTAGAAAAATCCTTAAAGAAAGAACAAAGTCTAATCCTTTTGTGGGTACTTATTGTAAATTCATCTTCTTCTCCTGTTTTTTCTTCAAATTTGTTACCAACTCTTTTTTTCTTTGTTTCAGAGTCTACTATTCTACTCTGCTAGAATTATTAAGAAACATTTTTTATTTTTTAATTTTACTCTCATGCCTAGTCAATTTAAAATTTTTTTTGGGAACTTGTTAGAGCTCTAAAACTCCTTCTTGAAGGCACCCTGTTAGAGCTTTAAAATCCCCTCTTTAAAGCCTTATACGTGGCAAAGGAGCGTCCTTATAATAATGTTATAAATTTGTTATGATATATATATCATAATTACTAGGTTTGTCCTTATATAAGAAACCCAATCTCACAACATTATGAAATTTCAACCTCAAATACATTAAGATACAATCTTAAATTTTTATTTTAAATTAAATAAGTATTTAATTTTAATAAAAAATTAATTATCATGTAATAGTTTTGGGTAAGCTACAAAGATTTGTCATTTTGTTCTTCCACTCACCCCCCCCCCCCCCCCCCCCCCCCCCTTTCTCTCTCTCCCTCACTAGGATCTATCTAAAATCCGATTACCGCAGTTGCCTGTAGTTGGCACCCTTCGTCACTAGCAAAACTTTTTTAAAAATTCCTATTTTCGGTTTCTCGTAAAGAAAAAAGTTTTGCTGAAGTTTATGTCTCTTTTTTTGAAGAAAAAAATCTGAAATAAACAATTATCCATATAAAATAAAAAATTTAAGTTGGTTTATTTCATATATTATAAAACTTAATAAGTATATAATTAAGAAAATAAAGAACCAAACAAGCACGTAATAAAAAAAATAAACAAACAAACAAACAAAGTAATATCCAAACTTACTTGTCCAAGTTTTGCATTAGGAAGCCTGGCTCTGACAGCATCCTCTAGCTCCTTTCCCATTGGTGCGGCGCCAGACATCACCGTCCGAATGGATGAAAGGTCATACTTATCAACGTCCGGAGTCTTGGCGATGGCCAAAACGATCGGTGGCACGAAGGGGGCGATGGTTACCTTGTAATTCTGCACAAGTTCCATCAATGTCACAATCTCAAACTTCTGCATAATCAGAATTGCTGCCCCCACCCTCAAAGAGCAAAGTAACACAGAATTGAGCGAATATATGTGGAACAGTGGCAACACGCAGAGAATCACATCTTTCTCATGGAAATAGAGGTTGGGATTCTCTCCATCCACTTGTTGGGCCACGCTTGTTACAAGACTTTTATGAGTCAACATCACCCCTTTCGGTAACCCTGTTGTACCAGAAGAGTATGGCAGGGCCACAACGTCGTCAGGGTTGATTTTAACGGCTGGGATTTCACTTTCGTCAGCCTGAGTCAACTCCGAGAAGTGCATACAACCCTCCGGTGGTGTATCAATTGTTATGATCTTGATATCGTTTTCTTTAGCGAAATTCTTCACTTTCTCTGCATATACTGCTTGAGTTATGAGCAGCCTAGTCTTTGAGGCCGTGGCCTGTTTCACAATCTCGGCTGGGGTGTAAAAGGGGTTAGCGGTAGTGCTGATTGCCCCACGGAATGATGCACCCAGGAAAGCAAAGACAAACTCCGGTGAGTTCTGAAGCAAAAGCATGATAACATCTCCCTGTTGGATGCCTAAATTTTTAAGTCCGGTGGCCACTCTGCGAGCAGTGAGCTCAACTTCGGCATAGCTGTATATCCGCCCATTAGGACCATTAATCAAGCAAGGACGATCTTTAAATTGGGAAATTTTTTCAAAGCAGTATGTGTGCAAAGGGAGGTGCTTTGGGATGTAAATATCAGGGAGCCTGGACCGAAAAATGAATTCCTGTTGCACTTGATTGGCCTCCATTGTTTGGGAGCGATAGAGAAAGAATTGAAAGGTGAGTATGGGAAATCAAAAACAAGGGAAGGTCGATGTTTGGTTTTTTTGCCTCTCTGGGTTGGTTTGAGATTTGGTTGAGGTAATATACAAGTAGGTAATGGTAGATGGCGGTGCTGCAAGGGAATTGATTAGCAATTTAGAACTTGTCAAGTCACAAATATTATGAGATTAAATAATGTCTTGAATTGATTTAGACATTTCACATTTGGTAATGCCTATGCTGATTGGATAATGCCATGCTGGCCAATTTACAGAATACGTAACATGCTACATAAATGAATTCTAAATCCTAAAATGTTTATTATTTATCATGATCCTCAATATTCTTTAAATGGTTTATATGATACCTAAAACATGGATTAGCCAAAAAAAAGACCCAAAATATGACTGAACAGGTTCAATGCTCAGAATAACATTTTTTGGGCTAGATCCTTTATATATATATATTCAAGAATATGTATATTTCTTTTACTGAATACAGAAACTCAAAAAATGAGCAGTGAGGGACTAGGGAGTGCTATGACCAAAAAAGCACTCTCACAGCACAAGAAGTTGCTGCCTCTCCACAAACCACACTGTACAACAGTCAACCACCAGAAAAATCGCATCCCATAACACAGGCATATATATCTCAGCCCAAAAAACAAAACTCAAAATTTATGTACACATCAAAAAATAGCATGAGCAACATATGGAAGGACAGTGAAGATAAGATAAATGTTTGTTTGTGACTTGCATTTGAGGTACTGATAGAGCTAAAGGGATGACGAGTGGTAACGGTCGTCATTTTTTAATTTTTAATTGTATTTATTATTATATGTATAAAATTATATATATATATATATTTATTTATTTATATGATTATTTTTTAATTTTTAATGTAAAATCTTGGATTCGTTACATTTTGAAGTGAACATTTCTTATGTTCGTGCATGCATTTTGATTTTGGAATATGGCTGTTTTGTTGTTGATGCTCTATTTTCGCAAATGATTTTGGTCCTGTCTATTTTATTAGGAACCCTGCTGAATATTATATATAACTGGTATCTGCTCTAAGGTATTTTATAGTTTTTCTTCTCATGTTGCACCTCGCAGCTCAAGCATCTTGACTGTGTTGTTTCTTGTCCATCTTGTGTATATCTTGAGATAGTAATAAAGCTGTTTTGATTAGCAAAAATAAAATAAAAAAATCCAGGGTGTTTATAAACATTTTTTATAATTAATTAAATTGTTATTTGTAGAATTTTTTATTTAATACATTAATACTTTCACCAAATTTAAGATGAGTTAATACATTAAAATACAAAATACTTTATCATAAATATAAAATTTTTTCTATAAATATTAACTTAAGGAACGAAATGTTTTATAATTAATAAATTATTATGTACAAAATGTTTTATTTACGGATTATGACATTGTGTCTATCTGAACAGAATGTTGATAATAAATATGAGCTCTTGCTTATTTAAACGTTTCTTGCTTGCATTGGTCGAATGCTGGCGTATAGTTGGGTTTTTGGTTAACTTAACTGCTTTGACCTATTGATGTGATAAAGATGGTTTTGGATGAACAAGAAATGGATTGGGAAAGGCGGTTGGTGAAGGGCAATTTTGGAAACAAAAATGTATGTACTAAGTAGTAAAATAACTACAATGAGGTCACGCTTTGACTTAGAAGCCTGAAATCACAGGGCACGTAGGAATTTCACCCAATGCAGCTTGGTTTCGTCTCGTTGACTCACCTACCACAGTTTTCTAAAGTTGCATTTGTAGTGCAAATTACAATTTCCCTAACTTCATCACATAATCAAACTAACAGGAAAAGAATCCTCTTTACTCAACTCTTTTCAGTACGTTAAATGACATTTTCCTTCGTTCATTTGTTTATAGTTCCCTGCATTCTTTCTTGTATTTTAAAAGGTAAAGGACTAATGCGTACATTTTTAAAATATTCATAATGAATATTTACAATTTTATAAAAATAGAATATTCTATACTGAGTATTTAAAATAAAGAATGAGGGCTCTCTTAAAAAAAAAAAAACCCTAATCTTGGGATTCTTGATGATCAATTTTGCAAAAAAAATAAGGACTCATAATTAAATCTTAACGAAGTTCAGAATGAGAACGAGTTGATTGTTCATGACAATCCATCTTTTAAGGAAGCATTGCTTAGTCCAGATGGTGATGATATGGTTTCTAATGGTGAGAAATATTCTAGGTATGATTTTGGTGATGAACATGATTTAGGGATGGATTATGAATCGGATGATATTGAGACAAAGGACGACCAATATGGTTCGATTGATGGCTACCCATCACTCACGATCTCAGATCCTAAGCGAAGTGAGTTGGTAAATCGATGGCAGAATTAGGTCATAGTGGGGCTTCTTAGCTACCCTATCTCTTACAGATTACTCTCTGAAAAAATTGCTGTTTGTGGAAACCAAAAGGGAAGTATAGTATCGTTGATCTTGGTGATAAGAGGTTCTTAATACGCACTACAACAAATTTGATCTAAAACAGCACATTTTTAAAATGTGCTATTAAAACTATTTTTAATAACACTTTTTTTTTTAGAACAATTTTGTAAATTTAACTTCACTATATAAATTTTTAAATGCATTATGAATAAAATGTAACCATAGGAATTGCATACACTGGCAAAAGTTACACTTTTTTTTATTGCTACTAAATGTGAAAAAAGTGAAGCTAAAAGTTTAAATACCTACACTTTTAAAATTTTACTATACAAAAAAATATGTTGCCTAAAAAAGTATGATTAAAACTCAATTTTTTTGTAGTGATGATTTGTGGAAAAAGCTTATTATTTGTCTGCATGCTCTAGAGAATGGGTCAGTGTGCAAAAATCCTCTTTCCTTTGTTCTAAGAATGTGTATAGTGAGTGCATTAATAATTTGAAGTCTTGTTCGGGCTTTAATTACTCTGATGAGATGGGGACGTATCTTGGTGTCTCGTTTCTCCCTGGCAAGAAAGGATTTATCTCTTTCCATTATTTGGAAGATAAGGTAAAAGGTAAACTAAGTGCATGGAAAATAGCCTCTTTGTCTTTTGCAGGATGACTTACCTTAGTTAAGTCTGTACATGCCACTATCCCTTACTACACTATGCAAACCATGTCTATTCCTATTGAATGTTGTAGGCGAATTGAACGAATTTTTAGAAATTTTCTTTGGGAAGGAGATTCATCCAATAGGAAGGTTCATTTAATATGATGGATTGATGTATGCAAGCCCAAAGAGGAAGGAGGTGTGGGTATTAGGCGTTTGCATTTAATGAATGATGCCCTTTTGATGAAATTACTATGGTAATTATTCTCTCATCTAAATGCACTATGGATGAAATTACTCTACGGTAAGTATAATTCTAAGCAGTTTGCTAATATTTATTGTGCTGGTATTTCCTTGTTATGGAATTCCTTGAGCCGTTTATGGTCTTTATTTAAAAAAAAATGTGAGGTGGGCAATTGGTGAAGGGCCTCTACAAGATTTTAGATTGATGTTTCGCTTGGAGACCAGCCATTGATTGAGGTGGATCACAATGTGGATATACCAACCAATGTTAACAGTTTTTTTCGTGTTTTCTTGTTACTGAATGGGAATTGGGACTTTACGCAATTAAATTCCCTTTGTCTTGCAAGCATAGCTCAACGTGTTGCAAATGCCATTCCACTTTCTTTGTCTCTTGACTCGGACGAACCATTTTGGGGCTTATTTCCTTCAGGTATATGTATTATGGCGTCTGCATATGAGTATCTCAAGCAGACTACTACTACAGCTACTGATTCGAATAGTGGACTATGGGACCTTGCATGGAAATGGAAATGACCTTTTCGCACTCTTCTGATACAATGCTTTCATAACCGTTTACTTATTAATATGGAGAGAAGACGCAAACTTTGGCTTCTAATGCAACGTATGCTCAATGTGGATTACACAAGGAGTCGACTATACATGTTTTACTTGATTATCCTTACACAACTGTGGTGTGGATGCAAATTCTTCATTTGAATATGCAAAAGAATTTCCATTCTCTTCCTTTGGTTGATTGGCTTTATTTTAATTTATGTAGGCACCAACAAAAAGTTGAAAACATGCCTTGGCCCTTTCTTTTTGGAATCACAAGTTGGCAACTTTGGAAGTGGTGCAATACTTCAATTTTTGAAAGGTGTAAACTTTCAACAGCTAGCAAGTTATCAGTAATTAAAAGCTTGGCAGCTACAACCGTTGATGCATGTTCAATTTCTGATTATGCTAGTGAATTTGCAACATGCCGAGAAAAGGTGTTAATCTCTTGGCTTCAACCGAGAGCTGGCTGTGTAGTGGTAAACTCAGATAGGGCACAACGATGCGACATAAATTTGGCTTCTACTTGAGGAGTTATGCACGATAATGAAAGTCAATGGTTGGGCGGCTCTGTAGCTAAATTAAATAATTGTACAATTAATAGAGTTGAGTTATGGGGGATGTTTCGCGAACTTTAACTACATGGGAACTGGGCTTTCGTCGAGTATGGTTGCTGGTGGATAATAAAATGGTAGTTCAGGCACTTTTGGCTGAGCCTTCTCATCCGTGTGCTAACTTGGACTTAATTAAAGCAGTTTGTGGAATGATTAAGAGACAATGGGAGGTGAAAATATCTCATATTTACTAAGAAGGGAACAGAGTAGCTGATTTTATGGCTAGTATGGGTTTGAATTTAACAAATGATTTTGTGTTTTACGATTTGCTCCCTATTGAATCTAAAAGTTTGTTGATGTACGACATGTTAGGAATTTCTTTACCTAGGATGATCAGATTATAATAAAATCCTTATTTCCACCAAAACAAATTTCTTATATATTTATTCATTTAAGGATCAGTGACATTCGGAATGATTTATAAGTTAATGCTATGTTTGGAAATATAAATTTGAGAGAGTGAAATCTAAATTTTATTTGTTATATGTATGTACATATAAGGATGAGTGCATATGTTATATAAAAACTATATACACTTATGTATTTAGAAAAGTATAAGACAATAAATTTAAAAACACCTTATTTTTGATAAAGCATTTCAAATTCACTACGAAATATAAATTTTAATAAATTCATGAATTTAAAATTATGATCATGAAAATCATTTTTTCATGAATTTTATCAGTCAATGTAACTATCCGAAATTTGAAATTCAAGTTCACAAACCCAATTTTAGAATTTCATACTTTTGTCAAAGATTTTAGTTTGTATTTTTGCCTAACAAACCAAAAAACATGCTCTCCTTTAGACCAGTTCACGAGTCAAGTTGACTACCTATTTGGTCCAACTTAGTTTGGATTTGGGTTTTTAAAATGTGAATTGAACTTATCTATTCTTGATCTAGGTACATCTTTAGAATAATTAAGGATTTCAATTAGTTTTTCTTTTATATTACATTGATCTAAACATCTTTATGCTTATCTTTCTTGAACTTAATAAATGTTATGTCCACATTTCGCTTATAGATATATATACAGGTCGCATTCTTATTGATGATTCTCTTCATGAATTAATACTTGAATGTGTTTAATGGCTATGTTTCTTAATAACTGAGTTGAGGATATTAAATGCATATATATGATGACTTGGTGGGTTTATGGTTGCATATATTCATGGTCTTAATGTTTATATTCTTGATGATTTTTGCTAACCATTATTTCTTGAGCTTAAGTGTTTAATGCTCACACTTCTTAACCTTTTTTATATAACAAAAGAAAAAAAAAGGGAGAAGAAGGTTTATGAGCAAATTTAATTTTATGTATATGTTGAGGAGAAGATTTTAAAATCAGTTCAAATATAAAGCTTATAGTTTTGTCGTACCAAAAGGGAGAGATTGTTAACTTTAAAACCATTATAGTTTTGATTATGACAAAATGATTAAAGTTACTTGAATATTATTTGAATGATCCTTAACAAGTTTTTGAAATAATTTAACTCTCATACATTTGTTCTTACATAGTTACAAGCTTGACTCTTGAAGTTTTTGAACTATATCTATAAGCTTGTATGACTAAGTTGTATGAGTGCTTATGATTCCTCATTCATTAAAGTCTAATTTAAGGATTAAAGGAAAATCTTGAAATTGTTTTTTGTGCACATATTAAGGGGGAGCATATATTAAGGGGGAATAATCCCTCACTTGCACATAGATATAAAACAAAAACATAAACATTGCACTATTAATCTAGGAGTGTTTTATCATCATCAAAATAAGAGAAAGTTGAATGTTGACTCCATGTGTTTTTTATTATAACAAAATATTCTCATTCATTGGTGTCTAATTATATTATTTGTGTGTAAGAGAATACTTAAATTCTTTAACTTATTTGTTGTTTGAAAGCAAGACGAGAAGCTTGCTCAATTATCAGATCAGTTAATCAATTAAACAAACAAAGAAGATACAGCTCCATGGAATAGATTAGTTTTAATTGATTAACATGGAGCCTTAATTAGTTAAGCTAGCACTAGGCTCTACACTAAAGTGAGAAAGAAAAGCCTTATTCAGTTAGCTTAAAGCTTAACTGATTAGGAAGGTACTGAATGCAAAATAGAGCTTATTAATTGGTTAACCAAAAAGGATAATTGGTTAAAACTCAAACTTGAAGTACCAAGAAGCACCAAAATTCAAATTCAAAGTGTTGATGATCGTTAAAGGGTGCCAAATGAAGAGATTCAAAGTTCAAGATTTCTTAATCTGTTGAAGCCCATTTTAATTAATTAAGGATTGAAGAGAGAGAAACTTTAATCAATTAAAGGGAGGATTAATCATTTGGAAGAAGGCTGATGGAAGTAGTTACTTGAATAAGTATGAAAATAAAAAGTTCTTAATTAATTAAAGTCACCACTAATTGGTTAAAACAGGGAAGTAGACTACAAGTCAAAAAGGGCTTAATCGATTAAAGTTATCTTTAACAGATTACAAGGTCACTGCCAGCACATTTGAATTTAATCGCTTGAAGACAAAATAACAACTAGTAATGGCTAGAAACTGTTTGCTAATAGTTAAAAACTATCCTCCAAGTATTTAAACGATTTCAAATGGTCATAAATGATGAGAGTTCTCTTTTCAAGTGTGTTTTACTCCTATCTTTGTAAAAAAGTTTTGAGCTTAACTTTGTATATCTTAGAATAGCTAGGGGATCAATTTTACTTCATCTTTTCTCTATTTCTTATTCACTTAGAGTGTGTGAGACACTCTAAAGGCTAGATTAAGTTTAGGAAAGCTTAGAGTTTCGGTTAGAAGCTCACCTTGTAAAAGCTTGGTGGAAGCTGTTAATTCCATTGGTTTTAGTGAAGTTCGATTGAAAATCCTTGATTGGGAAGATTAAGGTAGTGGATATAGGTTAGGTGGACCAAACCATTATAAATATTGTGTTTTGTCCACATTTTTTATCCTTCTCTTTACTTAGTGCCTTTCAACCTTAACAAGTTTTAAACCTTTTATTTCAAAATCATTCAAAAAGTTTTTCAAGCTTAAGAATTTCCTTCAGAATATTTTTTAAGTGCTATTCACATCTTTTAGCACTATTTTTGGGACCAACAGGAAAGTCTCCTTAATAGCAAGGATTTTCGCCAAGTTTGAGTTCCCCACACCAATTGATCTTGAAAAAAACACCTTTGTCTCCCCAATTATCATTTCTTAATGCACCCTTAATGTTCACTTTTCCAAGACATCCTTGCACTTTCAACTATGCTCTTGCTGGTTTCTTTCATGACTCTTCAACTCTAATTTTTTTTTCCTTTCCTTATGGCAGTCTTTATCATGGGAGAATTAAAAGTGTCAAGGGCAGTACCATATACTCTTTCGGTCATTTAACCTTTGCCCACATGGCCACTCTAAGTTCAATGAGCTTATAAAGTTGACCAAAATCTCTACATTTGCCAAGAAACACCATCTCATTCCTATACAATCATAAAGACCATATAATGGCATAGACGGATATTTTCCATATCTAAATCTCCCCCTTTTTCAAAGACATTGAGTTTCATGAGAGGGAAAAACTAACCATGTCATTCGAGAAAGACCATATGATACCCCACTCCTTACACCACCAAGTCCATATTTCCAAGCCTCCACACAATTGATGAAAAGATGATTTCAGGTCTCATGATCCTTATTGCAAAAAGGACATACTATTGAACTACTATTAATGATCCCTCTCCTCACTAACTAATCTTTACTGTTACTTTTCCCTGTAAGAATTTTAAAAAATACACCTCTACCTTGTAAGGGGTAAGATTTTCCCACACCTATTTCCACACCTCCCTACTATTGTCTTTATCAAGATGTTGCTTATTCACAGAATATTCACCATTAGGTGATCCCTTCCAAATCAATGTTTTGGCAAGTTCATCAAACAAATGGGAATATCTATTAATTGCATTAGCTATTTTTATTGATCCTCCCACTTGGAAGGTCGTTTACAAAGTTCAATGTTCCATTTCCACATATTGCCTTCCCATTACTCGAAGTCTTTGAGTCTCTCATTTTTGTCTATTGGTGAAAATATCCTTGAAAATACTTTCTGGAGAGTGTTTCCTTCAACCCATTTGTTTGTCAAAACAAAATGGTGTTATGATTACTCGCCATCAATCTAATACTTGAAGAAACCTACATGAAAAATTGTTAGTTGAGAAAATGGGATTAATCATATTACACCATGCAGTGGAGCATCCACTATTACCTTTCTCCAAAGACTTGTTTTCTCTTTTCCATATCTCCATATCCACTTATTTAATAGGCACTATTTTTTAGCTAAGGTCAATAATACCTAAGCCTTAATTCTCCTTGTAATTGAAACTTTTCCCTATTCCACATAATGTATTTTATGTTTTGCCTCGATCCCACACCATAAGAATTTCCTTCGGATCGTCTATAACTCTTTTTTAACATTTCAAAGTATTTGAAATAAGGATATATAAAAAATGGGGAGGTTCACCCATACAGACCTTATCAAAGTCACCTTACCACTTAAGGATATCATTTTTTTATTTCTAACCTGCTAAACAAGTTTCAATTTTTTGCACCACTAAACTACGATCCCTCTGCATATTTAAAGCTTGCATTTGCCTAGTTCTTTAACTACCATGGAATTCATCTTTAAGAAGATCTTAGGCCTCTTTTGGACTATCACAGTGTATTATCCTAGCGAAAACATCTTAAACAGCTAAATATAGACAATATAAAGTTTTGTACGTCTTAGCAACATTTTCATTATGCTGTTTGATATGTGCAAGTGTTGGATTTACATGTCTTATTACAGGATCATCACCTTCAACTTCAACAATCTCCTAGAGGTCGAAAGCATGCAAGTATGCCTTCATCTTCACTGCCCAAATAACATAGTTTTCCCCACTAAAGACAAGTGGAACTGTTGCATTGAAACTAGAAGAAGTCATAGAAAATAATAAGATTTAGAGATTAAAAAATGAAAATATAAAAGATAACCTTCCTCAAGCAAAGTTTAACGCCTTAAGATCCATTGTACAGCTCTAATACCATGTTGAAATTCAAGGAAAAATGAAGAACTTATGAAGTTTTTCCAAAAAAACAGAAAATAGAGGTACCAAGGTAGAAGAAAGAGAAAAAAAAAAACTAAATGGAAATAAAGATGCAGTCTATCATTTCTCTAAGCAGCAACCTTTAAATATTCTAGTTTCAACATGTAAGAGAAAATAAGGAAATAAACAATGAGCATGCTGCACTTGGACAGGCAAAGGTTTTGGGTAGAATTTACGGAAAGATGTGCTAGATTTTTAACAACCATCTCAAGGTATTACATGTGTAGATAACCGGACAAATATAGCTAGAAGAAAGAGAACATAAAGAGAGCTACATTGTAAAAAGGTAAAGTACACTAAAAACAGTAAAGACAATAAACAATTAAATGCTATTTAAATGAAGCACATATTGCCACCACGTGTCAAGTCGTCTTCTCTTTTCAAACTCAATTGTGGCACGAACCACCATCAAAGAGCTTCTATTACAGCTTTTGTGCAAGATGAAAAACCAACTTTTCAACAATCCTTTGTGCCAATCATGATCCTAAAATGGAGATGTGAGTTGTGTTTTATGGTGAGTTTTACTGATGCATTGCTGTTAGTAAAAGCATGGTGTTTTTCCTCTAGTTTTCTAGGAATTGATTGGATATTGCAGTGTGTTTTATGTTGTGTCTTATTCAGGATATTTGGCTTTCTAGTTTTCAGGGGAATTCTTATGGTGGCGATTAACTTTATTGTGATCATGGTGTGGATATTAAGGTTTTATGGTTGTTAGTGTCGTTGAATTTATCACGCAAGTTCACAAATCATTAATAAGTAATATTATGAGGAGTAAAGTTTCGTTCCCACGAGGAATTGCTATCAAAATTTTTCTAACTACTAAAATTATAACAATTTAATCTTATTCAAACAAACAAATTAAAACTACCGAATAACAAAGGAAATTAACCTAATAACAAGAATGCTAATTTACACTAGATAACTGAATCAGAAAAAGCCTAGGATTACAATTTCCCCTCAACACTTTATTTGAATCTCTTCTATTCTTTCTAAACTTACTTAAATGGATTGAGTTGCTAACCTTGAGTTCTAATTTATTTATAAGTATCTTTTGAATAGCTTATAAAATATCTCTCTCAACCAATTCACTATATTCCTATGCAAATTGAATTAAAGAAAGACTCATTAAGCATAGGCTCTAATTTTGGTTACATATGACATGTAAGTGTATTTTTATCTTACACGCAAAACAAATCAATCAATCAACTAATTGAATTTGAACATATGTTAGTTCATATATGGCTTACTCTAAACTCTTTTTTTCAAGTTGTGTTTAGGTTACCCTTTCAATCTAATTGGTGGCTAGCCAATCAGATGCATTAATCGCAGGATTGAAATAAACAACTCAAAATACCATCAATCATAAGTAAGAGAGAATATTAAAAATCAAATGTCACGACCCGGTACTCCCTTTGAGCCCGTGACAATCGCCGCGGTGTCTCGGTAGACACTCATTGCCCAAAATGTCAACTCGAAACCCCGTAAGGCTTTACTATCAGTTTCTCTGTTCCCTTGTGAGCAACCATTGTCAAATATCGTGTTCTAAAAGATTTTAAGCTGTTTCCAACTTTAAACAAATAAAATATTAATTTTTCGTCTCACAGGGGTATTTTGGTCATTTTTCTCAAAAATTTCGAAACTGGCTAAAATGTAATATACAAGTACAAAACACATAATTCATATTCAAAATGAGTTTAAAAGTCTAAAATCTTCATTTAAAACGAAATTATGGTTATTTGAATATAATAAGAAAATAAAAGAAATATTAAGTAAAATATTCTATTTTCTTATAAAATAATATTTATAGAGTTATACGTGGATAATTTTTATAGCGTAAAAGCTAAATAAATTTATACATACTTAAATACAGTAAGTCAAAATATTTAATTTAATTTACAATAACAAGAGGGCCCCCGAATAAACAAAAGTAAAGTGGACTGTGAACCTACGGTTTGAAAAAATACAGATCCAACGGTAGTCGTCGATGAGATCAGCTATCTACAGTCTATACTGAACTTGAAATGGGTGGAAATGAGGGTGGTGAGATTATAAAATCCCAATGAGTAAACAGACATCATCATAAACATCTAGAGTTGAGTACATGGAGACAATAAAGTAAATCATCATAAACTGGGTTATAGCATTAGAACACATTTTGTTCAAAACACATAAAGAGGCTTATGAATCTCATAAAAATCTAGGCTTGTGCCATAAATCCATTCTCAGGGACACCTTGGCCAAGGCATCCTACCGAGACCGCCAAGGCTATTAAAATTCACATTTCACATAAATCATGTTTTTGTTTTGAAAACATAGCCGTTCCTTGGCGTTGGCTGAGTTCCCCCTCACGTGGTGGTTTAACGTGAAGTGAACTCTAAACTTTACCCCAGGAGATACCTTACGCGCTTCTCCGTTCGAGGTAAGAATATAATAGGGTTTACCGTGCCCCTCTAAAAGGTTGGTCCACAGAAACCCCTTACTGCAATGATTAATTAATATATAATCCACCATATAATAAAACTCAATAACATGATATGACAATTTGTTAATTCGCAGTTTTTCAAGGCAACCAAACAATTCGCATTTCAATACAATTGCCAACTAGCCAATCCTGCTCGATTTATCATAAGCCAGTCAATTTAAACAATCAAATTGCCACATTTAACAGCCTCCGTGTACTCTATTTTTCAAAATCATTATTAATTCCAAAACAATTTATAAATTAATTTCATTGAAACTCATTTATTCATAACACATGAAAATTTACCTTTTTAAATTCCTTTTTCCATAGAATTCATGAAAGCATCTAAAAACCACCCTAGATAATTAAAATGATAGTAAGTTTACTCACAATGTCTAGAATGCAGACTTTCGAAGCACTCTGTCTACTGATCCTCGGATGCAATTTCCTTGCCTTTATCGGAGGACTCACCACCTTGACACAGTACAAAATTGAGAATTTCACCAAGTTGGTACTAAATCAAAATTAAACTAATTTTGACTGCCAATGCATGATATGGAATGCAAAAATGCACTGGTAACTATCTAAACTCAGTATTGGCCTAATTCGTCTTATCACCCGATTAAATTCCTAACGCGTCCGTTTAAACTCCAATTTAATTCTTTTCAGTTTCTATACCTCAATTGCACCCAAATTAACTTAATGTCCCTCAGTGTGGTGCAAATTATCAGTCTCGATAGTAAAATACGAAAATACCCCTAGTGGGTAAAAATTCGTATTTTTGCTTCGAAAATTCCCATTATTTTTCTAGGCTCATAATTCATCATTTCTTAACCAATTCTACTAGAATAAAAATCAAACTCATCCTCACTCAATACATGGTAAATTCAGCCATTAATGGTTGTGGGAGAAAATAAATTATTTTCTTGTTGTTTTGTTTTTAAATATGCTAAACTAACTAAAAACACTAACATAAATTAAAATCAAATAAATCCAACAACTTTCTCTCTCCTAACCCATTTTGATCAGCCAACAATTCATCATAAAAACATGCAATTTGAGCATGGAAAATGAAGAGAAATGCTTAAGAAAAATAGATTTCAAGCTTAAGTTGAAAAATCCTACCTTTTTCACTTGTTTTTCTTGATTTTTCACACTTTTTCTCGTGAAATTCCTCACGTAGGTTTTGTTTTTCCTTTCTTTCGCTCTCTTCCTTGCTTGGCTGAATATTTGGGGAATAATGGGCTGATTTGTGCTGATTTTTAAGTTAAATAATAAAATATCCTAAGCTTGACATATGGCATTTTCTAATTGGTCCATTTTTAAAATTTTAAAAATTTAAACATTTTATCTCCACCACATGTTTATTCAAGGGTCAAAGATGAAGATAAAGGAAGACCATGTGCTGGAAAAAATATCCTGGTGGTGGAAAATTACAATTTTGCCCTTGAGGTGGTAAAATTACCATTTTACCCCTATACTCCAAATTATACCGAAATTAAAATTTTTCACTTCTAAACCTCAAATCATACTCCAATAAGTCAAATGGGGCCAAAAACTTCTTTTCTAAAATTTCCATTTTGTCCCCAGGTGGCAAATGACCATTTTGCCCCTAGTTAGTGAAAATTTCGATTTGACTCCAAATTGATCCTCAAACTCCAAATTACCATTTTAAGTCATCTATGAACTGTGAAACTCTTAATCTCACCTTAAAATTCCTATTTGATCTAGTTCGAGGATTAAATAAACTTTGTTGTACCTCTAGGTACAATACCGATTTTTGTAAATTTTTCGGGACTCTCCTAGCATGCAATCATGCTATCATCACATGTATGTCATGAATAGTATTTTATAAGGTTGGGCTTTACATCAAAACTACATGTTAGGTTCAATTGCAATCCTAAATAAAGAAAATTAGTTCATATTGAATACTAAAAACACAATCTAAGGAGTTTTAAACATCAACAACAATTCAATAAAATCAAAGAAGAAACAGAGAAGAAAAGAAACTAAAGCTTGTCAGGTCTTCGATCTTCAATCTTCCAAAGTTTTTCTTGCTTTCTTGAGTGATTGATGGCTAGTTATTCTTTAGAGAGACACTAGCTCAATTGTGTCTTTAACTGCTCCAAAGGTGTCTTTTTATAGCCTCCAAAAACCTTGCTTCTTATAAAGTTTGGAAAACACATTGTCCGAGATATCGACACGGTGCCGCAACCTCAATTTTTTGGCACTGCAGTGCCACTTGCTCGAACTATTGAATGATCCTTCATCCTTCTTCAACGCTGCAACCTCACTCTTTTGGTGTCGCAACGCTGAGTTTGCTGCCTTTAATATGGTGCCGCCCTATTTCTTGGTGCTACAGCCCCACCTCTTCCAAGCCACGGTGCCAAACTCTCTAACTTGTGTATGGTTTTCGATTTTCTTCTCTGTTTTGACACCGTTTGATTGAACACCTTCAAAAACAGCCAAAAGCAAGTTACTATTTTTAAGAAAGTAACTTAATCAACATAAAATATACTTAAAATTAATTAATTAAAACAGTTAAAAAAAACTAAAAAAAAAACTAAATTCGTAACAATTCTAACTTTAAACTCTAGGATTTAGCCTATTTCTAAACTTCAAATATAAAAAAATAATTCTATAAAATAGAGTTATTAATCAGTCCAATATTCGACACAACGGAGCTCTTTGTTTTAGCTGCTATTAATATTTTTTCTGGTGTCTCTTTGTATCTGCTAATGCCTGAAACTTCTAGCTTTCATTTTTGTTTCTACTTTGTGGCTTTATAGGGTACTTCTGCCCCTGGTGGATGTTTGAGTCATCCTTTATCCAGGGTCTTACACGTCGTTGCTGAAACCCGGACTTTCAATTGCCTATTTTTCTTTTAAGAGTTTCTATTGTCTATTTTAAGATCAATAAATAGTACAAATTAACTTGATCGAGTAAAAAAATGCATTTGCGAATTATATATTTATTCTATAATGTTGATCGCAGATGATAAAAATAGATAATTATTAATTTTATTTGGAATAAGATTTAAATTTATTACTTTATTTAAAGTAATGTTGCTCATTTTTAATGATCCTAATCTTTACTGTTATGTTTTTTAGTTTGGCACAAAATTAATTGAAAATTAACTATAAAATATTATTGTATGAAGAAATAAAACAATGTTGTATAAAATATTTTAATTTTTGATAATTTTTAAATCAAGTTTAAAAAGTATAGTAATAAAATTGTACACATTAAAAACTAAGTGGAAAATTTGCTCCCACTCTGTGTAGAATAGTAATGATAAATCTTATCCCATTATAATATAGTAAAAATGTCATTTTATTGAGAAAAAAAAAAGGGAGGGTAATCCGGTATACATAGCATGTTTGCTTCACCTATGGCGGAGTTTGGGGGAGTATTTTTCCATATATATATATATATAATTCAATGATCCAAAAAAAAACAAACTTTAAGAATGGTCCGGTGTGGGTTTATTTTATGCCTTGAAATTGAAAGATGTTGGCGGTGTTTCTTGGCCTCCCTTCATTAGCAGTAAATTTTGTTTTTATTTTGAATACCTTTTTATATAAAACAAACAGACAAACACAACATGCACGAGGAATCATATTGGGCTAGTGTGATGCAATTTAATTTACTAATTTTGGTCCAATTTGACACAAAACCAGATGATAATTTGAAGAGCGAAGTCAAACAATGGCAATCATCATAGCTGATTTGACATTTATACTACTTTTTTTCTCAAACTATTATGATGAAGAACTAGTCCTTTCCTTTCTTGTTTTTAGCTTTTTCGTTTGAACAATAATGCCGAACCAGTCTGTTTAACTTATCTTGAAACTTAGACTATTAATTAATTTTGTGGGACTTGAAAAATTGTCCTTAATGTTTATTGTACATAGCTTTCTATTCCCACGCCATACAATATTTTTTGTGTTGCTTACACTCCAAGAAAACAGGGACGGTCAATGATTCACAATTTACACAATCCAAGTGTCTAACAAAAGAACACTTACACGGCTCAATTTTTTTTTTTAAAAAAAGTGATGTAGTTATAAATTGAAGAGAACTATCTACTTTTATTTAATTCATACCTGATTATCCACTTTTAGCTTTATAAAAAATAAAAAAATATTATCAATATTTTTGTAAATATTTATTTTTGTTATGTATATCTAGATTTGAATGTATATTATGTTATGTATATTTTTGTGAAGATTGGATTAGATTGGATGTAGATTGGATTTGGATGTTTGCCTAGTTATGTATATTCATCTAATCCCTTAGTATTATTTTCGTCTTGTAAATTCTATTTAGATAAGAGATTATTAACCTATAAATAAGCCCTTCACTTCATTTGTAAATACATACTTGAATAAGATCTTTTTGCTTCTTCTAAATACTTTCTCTCCCCCTAAATGCTTTCTCTTATATTTACCTCATAGTTGTTCTTTCAAGTTATATTTTATATTTCGTTATCAGCACAATTCTTTAATCTCTTAAATTTTAGTATTATTTTGTTTTTATCATCTTCAAGCTTCAAAAGGATTTCAATTATTGGTCTTTGATTTTTGGTTTTAGTGAATCAACTAAGTGTTGTTATTATTATTTTTTCATCATTTCAAAGCTTTAAAAGGATTTCAATAGTTTGTCTTTAATTTCTGCTTATAGCAAATTAGATAAGTGATTTTATATCTCCTTAGTGTTTTCATACCCTAAAAATCAATCTTAATATAAATTATGCTATCATATAGAATAAAAGAAATATGGAAAAAATCTTGTCATCAATGTGGCAAGAAAATAAAAGGCCATTAACTAAAAAATATAGGCTTTACCGACGGAATCAATTCTGTCGATAATAATCCATCGGTAATCACCAATAGGAGAAGAATATGAGGAATACGGATGGATTATCGATGAAAAATTCCAACGAAACTCAATCTGTCAATAATATAATGGCACGCACAAATAGCAAAATGGCAGAAAATTTATCGACAGAATTATTCCATCAATAATATTTTACTGACAAAATTTACCAACCATTTTACCAACGGACTAAGTGGTCGATAATTTGGTGAGACAATGATAACATTACTGACAGATTAGCCAACGAAAATTTCATCAGTATTACTTTTTTATTTACTGACGGAATATTCTGTCGATGATTCCGTAGGTAATTAATAATTAAAATTTGCATACAGGAGTTTTTCCCCCATTTATTCCTATTTTAGTTACCAGCAGAATTTTTAGTAGGTGATTCCATCGATAAATAAAATAAAAATCCCCACATAGGATTTTTCCCTTGATTTTTCCCTTTTCTCTTTTCTCTGTTCTGTTCTCTCTTCAATCTCCTGTTACCCTACCGTTCGCCCCACCTGAGTGTGCCCTCTGCAGACGACCAATGCCTAGGAGTGAGCAAAGTCAATTTCGGTTTGGTTTCGATCGAATTTCTATAAAATCGATAAAATTTTTTTATCAAATTAACCGACCGAACCGCACCCCCCCCCCTCAAAAATCAATTTCGGTCGATTTTTTAGATAAGCGAGTCGATCGGTTACGGTTTGATTTTTTAGATTATGGGCTTAATTTGATTTGGGCTTGGGTTGTGAAGGTTTTATGAAATTGACTTGGGCTGTGAAGGTTTATATGGGCCGTAAAAGATCCATAGATTTAACTTATTTTTCCATGAGTACTAGTAGTAATTCAAGGATAGAATATTGTCACTTTCTAAAGCAAGGCAAATCAAATTTTAGAACAATGATATTTTTTTGTATATAAATCACAAAGATTTCTACTTTTGATATAGTTAAATAATTTGATCTTTTTTTTGTTTGACATAAGCCTTTTGTATATAATTTGTTACAAAGAGTTTTTTTTAAGTCTTCTTTTTGACCTATTTATTTATTTTTCAAATGATTAATAATATTATCTTCATGCGATAAATTAACATTAATCTTTATAGAATAATTAAACATTAGTTTAAAAAGTTCTATAATTAAATATGATCTCAAAGAAATTAACATTAATCTTCATACAATAAATAACCAAATAATAGTTCCACAACTTAAAGCTTAATGACATAAATTACTAAATTTCAAAATATGAATCTCCAAGGCTCAAACTTCAAATTTTAATGATTTTACAGAACATGCTCCTAAAAAGATTAAAAGCAAATATATAATTAGTGTAAATTTTTGTAGTAAGATAACCTAAGTGAATTATAAATAACATATAAATATTGCATAATATTACCTAAAAATGTTAATCCGACTCAGGCTCAGACTCAGCTATTGTATTCAACACAATAGTAGCTAACTCTAAAAAATAAAATAACAAATATGGTAAATTAATTTTTTACAAATCAAATAAATTAAATTATAAATAAAACTATAAAAAGAAATAAAATAGTTACCAAAATCAAGTTTATCAAACTCGTCCAGATCATCTTCAATCAAATCCGAATCACCACGTGCCTTTCCAAGTAACCAATCTTGAGCACAAATAAGTGCTTGCACAACCTTAGGAGTCAAAGAACTCTTATATGCATCAAGCACACGTCCACCGATACTAAAAGCAGATTCCGAAGCAACTGTTGATAGGGGAACAGCCAAAACATCACGAGTAATAGCGGCAAGTATAGGAAACCTAAACTGATTAAGTTTCCACGACATGAGAACATCAAACTCATCATCATCGAAGCCCTCATCATCCACAGGCTCAGATAAATATTTCTCCAATTCCATTTTCAGTTCTTTTGATTCAGTATTTAAACGGTGCTTCTTGAACGTATCCAATCTTTTTTTAATTCGTTTTGTGTCCTTGCCAATCAAAGTTGAAACAACATTATCATTACAACCACCACTAGTGCCTTGACCCATGGACGTTAGACATTGTTGACCACCTTCACCAACATCACGAGCTGAAGGTTGTAACATATTTCTATAACAACGAAACAACTCATCCATTGTTTGTGTCACCAAAGAAAACATCATTGAAGCTTGAGTTGGAGGATACATGTCTAGCAAAGTGAATTCAACATAAGAAAGCTTTTTTGTCGCATCAAGTATAGCAGCAATAAATAACACCAAATTCATTTTCTCCATATTACCCCAATACTTGTCATATTTCTCTTTCATCCTAATTGCCATAGACTGTAAATCAACATCATCACCATTTTGCCATTCAATCAAAGTCGTATACACATCAGAAATGGAATCCAAAAAAGCATTAGTAGTTATGTAAGATGTGCTTGAAACACTAAAAGTCAAATCATAAAATTCTCTCAAAAAATGAGAAATCCTCCTAACATTTGCCCAACCTATGTCATCGGGCACCCTATCTCCCGACCTTATAAGCTTAGGTATGTAGCCATTATCACATAATTCAAATGATACAAACGCCCTCTGAAATTTCAAAGTTGTATCCAACATCAAAAAAGTAGAATTCCATCTAGTGCTTACATCTAAACACAATAAACACTTGTTCTCAACTCCTGCACTAACAGCACACTCCTTAAACTTGACTAATCTAGCAGGGGATTGTCTAATATATCTCATTGCCCCTCTAACACGAGCAATTGAGGTATTCATATCCTTCAATCCATCAGAGACCACAAGATTCACAATATGAGCAATGCATCTCACATGAAAAAATCTACCACCTAAAATACTAGTTCTAGTAACATTACATTTTTTCTTCAAATGCCCTACGGCAACATCATTTGAACTAGCATTATCAACAATGATAGAAAAAATCTTTTAGATCCCCCAATCCCCCAAACATTTACTAATTGCCTTACCCATGGCCTCACCTTTGTGACTAGTGATCAGACAAAAATTCAAAATTCTTTTTTGCAACTTTCAATCATTATCAATAAAATGGGCAATTAGACACATATAATTAATTCTTTGAATCGAAGTCCATGTGTTAGTGGTGAGACACATTCTACTAAGACATGATCTTAACAATCTTCTCATTTGAGTTTTTTCATCAGTATAAAACTTATAGCAATCCCTAACAACAGTTCATCGTGAAGGTATACGAAATCTAGGACATGCTTCATTTATGTGTCTCCTATATCCATTATTTTCCACAAACTTAAAAGACAATTCATCTAAAATAATCATTTCAGCTAAACTCCACCTAACTGCATCTTGATCAAACTTCCAACTACCTAACCCATCCCCTCCCGAAGCAAAAACTAATTTCATCTGCTTTTTCTCCTCACTATCACGCACCAATTTCAACTTAGGACAAACTTTAATATAATTTTTCAAAGAAGATGTTCCGTTCTTTTTTGTATCAGCACACAATTCTTTACCACAATGAGAACATTTAGCTTTCTTATTACCTTTCTTATCAACAAATTTGGTGAAGTGATCCCACACAATCAATGTAGATTGAGACGGCTCCATTTGCTTCCACACCTTGCTTACAACATCACATGTTTTGTTGGGATCGATATAACTAGTAGTAACATAAGGTGTAGATGTTGATGGTGTTGGTGTTGGTGTCTCATTAATTGCGAAATTTGTTTCCTCATTAGTTGACATCTACAAAAAAAAAATAATACCCAAATATTAATTTCAATATTTAATTCTAACATATTGTCAATCATTTTAATTAAAAATCCAAATAATAATTCTAAGTTGCCAACCATGTGAAACACATGCAAGGTAAACAATTTACTCTTCCTCGTTGACATCGGTATGACTTAAATTAAGTTTCGTGTAGGAATATTAAACAAGCAGAGCAGAGGATGATGAACTGGATTTGATCATTACAAGTTTTAATTTAAAGTAATCGCTTATTCTACGTTTCCCATCATCAAACAAAGTTTTCTACGACACAACATTGCATATCAGATACGTAGAATGGTATTCAATGTGAACTGCTAGAGGAGGGTGGAAAATTGGACAAACAAGGTATAGCAGGAAATTAAAGCCTTATGGCTTAATGGCATGCAGACTAAGCATGCATTAGCCCAACGGCAATGCCATGATTAATCAATTTTATATACCTTATTTTTTCTCTATTTTAATTCCTCCAATAATATATCTCCCCTCCCAACAGGTAACTAACACATGGATGGCTTTCATCATTTTAATTACTTGATGATCCTTTAGATTTGGCAAGCACATACAACAGTTTCATCAGTTTAATTACTTAAGTGTATATTTAATTATCTTAGTGACTATCATTAATTTAATAAACATTTTGAGAGAAATGAAAAATGCGAAAATAATGAGTGTCGAAATTAACAATTTTCATATACAATTGAGAAAGATATTATAGTGTAATTTAAATTAATCTTTTTTAAGAGTATCTTATTTTAAAATTTTAAAATATTGAGTTCAAGTGGGGATTCTAATACGATAGAAAAGGTGGGATTTGGAACATGGGAGAAGTTAATATGAACAAACAAAAGCAGCAAAAGGGTGAAGACCAAGTTTGGAAAGAAACAAATGAAGGGAGACGTAGGTCTAGATACCTTGTATATTTATTCATTCACTCAAGGAAGCACGATTCCAAACAGCAAGCTTAATGGAACAAACATAATTTTTACAAGCAAAAAACAACCACCCTAAACTCATAATCTCTAACATATTTTCTCTCAAACTTTCTCTCTCTGCTTATTTTCACAAAATAACTTAAAAAATAAAAACTGTTGTTTACCTTGCAATGGCAGCAATTTTGACTGAGAAACACAATTGATAGCAATTGAGAAGCACCTATGGTTGTATGAGACAACTACTGGCTATATGAGGCAGAAAGGGAACTGAGAAAATAGGGGGCTGTCAAGGGAAAGGCCGAATGGCTGTTGGTTTGTGAGGTCTGCAGAAGTTGATTGTTGGTTTACAGGTTTAGGGTCTTTTGAATGGGTTTTACACTCTTACCCATATGGGGGGCAGAAGAGAAAGTGTTTATTGAAGGGTATTTTGGTGCTTTCACCTTCAATGGAAACCAAGGCAGTCAATGCCCAGTTATTCGGTCGGCTTGGGGGGGAAGGAGTCCCCCCCGAGGGTGGAGCCGATCGACCGACGAGGTCGATCGGCATGACCGATGGTTGCTATTGCAACTGTCGGTTACAAAAACCCACAGTCGCGGTCGGTTGCTCGGTTGCAATCGACATCTGCACAGTCCTACCAATGCCCCACATCGACCACCGCCCAGCCCTCCCACTTTCGAGCCCTCTTCTTCACGCTTCTCTCGATTCTCCAATCGCCCCCTTCCATTTAAGTCTCTCGATTTTGCTTCGGCAAGTGGTGCATTTGTGTTGCCCAGAAGGTAAGGGTTTCTTGCTTTTAATTTACCATATAATTGGGTTTACATTTTGTTATTATATTTCGGAATAATCTCATTGGTAGATTTTGTTGATATTTAAGGTTTAGGTTTGCTTGTTTTTTCATATTGTTGTTGGTATTTTGGTTGTCTAAAGTGTTGATTCATGGTTGTTGTTTATATTTTGGGGATAATTTGTTGATTCATGGTTGGATTGATTGATTGTTGGTATTTTGTATTGATTCTAGTTGTATATGTGATTCATTGTTGATGGTATTTTAATTGGGAATAATGTGTTGGTTCATGGATGCTAGTATTTTGGCTGTTGAATATGTTGATTCATGGGAATAAGTAACCATTCATGGATTTTTAGGCAGGAAATTTTTTAAATTTTTAGTGATTGAGAAAATTAGTAAGGTTTTATTAAATATAAATTTAGTAATAAAGAAAATTAGCAATTAAGCAATTAAGAAAATTAGTAAATACCTTAAAATTTATAATTACTTAAATTAACGTTTTATTAAATTTTTGAAAAAATTTAACTAATCAAATGAAAAAATGTTTTAGTAATTAAGGAATTAGTTAAATTAGTTATTAAGAAATAAATTAAATAAGTAATGTTAGAAAATATTTTATTTAATTAAATTAATTAAGGGTTTAGGATATTAAGTACATAATTTAATTAATTATGAATAATCAGGTATTAATAATTAAGCAATTAATTAAATTAGTTAATTTAGTCAAATTTAAGGTGTATTTAAAATAATTATGGATTTATTAAATTAATTAAATGTTTAGTAATTAAACATTTAACTGAATTAGTAATATTAATTCATTTTTAAAATATATAAATAAATTAAGATGTTAATTAATGAGTTAATTAAATAATTTATTTAATTAAGTAATGTAATGTCTTATAAGTAATTAAGTAATTACTTAAATTTGTAATATTATAAACAAATAATTAAACTAATTAAATGAAAAAATGCTTGAGTACTTAAACAATTAACTAAATTAGTAATATTATTTAATTTTAAAAATATTTAAATAAATTAAGGTGTTGCACTTGAGCATTTGTCTCATTGGTTGGTGCATAATCTCCCTACCTAAAGAGTAAAGTTCGAATCCCCCCTTCCTTAATTATAAAAATAAATAAATTAAGGTGTTAATGAGTTAATTAACTAATTATGAAGATTCTTGAATTACTAGTTAATCAATTAATTAAATTAGAAAAATTTAGTAAAATTTAAAATTGTTTAAATTAATTAATGTTTTATTAAATAAAACAAATAATTAAATTAATCAAATGAAAAAATGTTAGTTCTACTTAAGCAATTAACTAAATTGGTAATATTATTTAATTTTAAAAATATTTAAATTAATTAAGGTGTTTAGTGAGTTAATTTAATAATTTATAATCATTGGTAATGTTAAAAAGAAAATGGAGAGAGAGAGAGAGAGAGAGAGAGAGTTTTGGAGAGAGACAGGGAGGTTTTTTGTAGGTAGGCATAGAGGAGGAGCAAACAAGGACTTCCGTCAGCAAGGGCTTTAGGGCATAAGGATACGTGAACGATCAGAGTTGGTAAGGTGGAGTCTTCGTTGCATTCAGCTTTTGTGGATAATTTGAAAGTGGGGTCTCATGGGCAGAAATCAAGGCAGCTTTTGACCGTTTTGGAGTGGTGGTCGATGTCTTTGTGTCGAGGGGCCAAGGTAAACGTGGATACACTTTGTTTTTGTTAGATACAAGAAAGTGGAAGAAATGCGTGTAGCCATTCAACACAGTAATGGAATGTTTTTTGCTGGGAAGAGATTAATGGTTAAAAAAGCTTTTGCTAAGTACGGAGGTGGTGGGGGTTTGTATGCAGGTCGATTAAATACAAATATGCATGAACGGCGTTCATTTAAAGATGTGTTAATGGAAAAGGATAAAAATACTGTCATGAGGCCTACCCATGTTGTGAAACAACCGAGTGTAATGGTCCAAGAGGACTTGAAAGTCTACATTCCTAAAATCGGTACAAAGTGGTTGAAGAGGTCAATTATTGGGACTGTACGTGTGGGAGTATGTACATCCCAAATTAGAGAAGGTATTGCGGATTTCGATATTAAAGCTAGAGTTAGGAAAGCTGTAGGTCTCACTTTTGAGGATCATAGGAGGATGGATACGGCGTTGGCGGAATCGTTCCTTCTACTAAAAGAGTGGTGTGTGACTGTCTTCGTACGACTGTGATACGCAACAAGGAGAGTTAGATTGTTGGGTTTGTATAGAAAAGATACTGGTTCATGTGTGGCATGAAAATTTGTTTAAAGCCTTGGGGGATAAATGGGGTGAATGCCTTAAGAAAGACTTGGTTTCTTTGTCAATGAACCAGTTCGAGTATGGCAAAATTTTGGTAAAAGTACATAGCCTCAAACAAATTCCTATGTTTTCCACTATTCGGGTTGGTAATAATAACTTTACAGTGCATGCAAAACTTGTTGATATTATCATAGTTAGCTCTAGAAAGGATGGTCGTGATGTGAAGGGTAGTGACGGTGGTGCTCAGCTGGTTCAGGAGTTTGCTCATGGTGGCAATAGGTATCAATATATTCAAATGTTGAAACCAGGAAACGGTCAATTGGACAATGAGTTAGTTGTGATTGGCGATTAGGAATGTAAGGGAAATAAAGAGAATAAAATTCATAATTCAAATAGAGCTACTGTCGAGACTAGGGAGACTTCTAATGAAAATGGAAGTCTTGATGATGGAGGGTTAGAGTCTCCTGGTGCAACATATCAACCTATTTTAGTGGATAATTTTTTTTTCCTAGAATTTTCTAATCGTTGGAGAGGTAGGTGGATAAGGTACAAGATTTGGAGGCTTGTTTTAATATGAAGAGTGTTGTGGTTTGTAAACCAGTTCAGACAATTTATGGAGATAATGATGAGAATAGGGAAGTTGGTAATAAAAGTTGTGACTTAATTGAAACTGAGCTGTACTTAGAGTTGTCGACTTGGACAGAACATTGGATAAAGTGGAGACAAGGGGAGGTGCCGTAGCATTATTTGGATTGGCAGGTGCGACTTTATCTCTATGACTAAGCAAAAGGATGTTGCTGGTCAATATGATGGAAATACTGGTATGTTGGAGGTGTTAATCACAGAAAATAATTTATGGATGTAGTGTGTTGAAGATGGCTCCAACAGAAAGTTTAGGGATGATAGTAGTGATTTAGATGGTGGATTAGGATGTAACTTTCGAAGGATTCAGAGTGTGTAGTTAAGAGAGGTAAGAGGCATCCTAAGAGGAAGAAAAAAGTAAATGAGAGAAAAAATGTGTTTGTAGGTGGTAAGACGTTGAGAAGTGGCAAGTCTATTGATAGGACTTTTGAATGTTTGTACTTTGAGCCGAAATTGAATGACCAATTGGACTGTAATATAAAAGAGGCAGAAAGAGTTTGGCAGGTGTGCAAGAAGGTTGGATTAGAATTAGCGGTGGAAAAAGAGGAATTAATTAAAGCTGTAACCTTGTTGGAGCAGGAAGAGCAAGGTCAATATGCGTAATGAGCGGTTTGGGAGGTTGGTGAGTGTGTTTAATTGATTTATGATGTCAATAACATGGAATGTCAGAGGAATTTGTAGAAGGGAGAAAAGAAGAGCGGTTAAGAGGGTTATAACTAAAGAAAATCCATCTACTATTTTTTTACAAGAAAGGAAGTTAAGAAAACATTTAAGCAACATGTTTGACTGGTTGTGGTGTGAGGATAAAATTAGAGGTTGTAGTCTGGAGTCGGAAGGTTTGTCTGGTGGCTTAACTTTGATGTGGAAGGATGAATTTTAAAATATGGATAGATGGTGTTTGATAGAGATTTTATTATTGTCATCGGTGTTATGAATGGGAATTCTAGAAGATGTGGCTTTATGAATGTATATGCGCCCAATGATAGATTCTAAAAGAGCTGAGTTATGATTAAAATTATTGTCTAAAATGAATAAACGTGGTGTTTAGTGGTGTTTGGGTGGTGATTTCAACTCAGTCAAGTTTAAAAATGAAAAGGTGGGTAAAGGGGATGTAACGAGAGCTAGGATTGATTTTGATAATTTTATTCAGGAGACTATGTTGGTGGATTTACCTATGGTATGGGGTAAATTCACTTGGTGCAGCAGAAGGGAGGATGCTACCTTTTGTCAGTTGGATAGGTTCCTCATTGATTTGGATTTGTTGGCATGTTACTTGGATGTGGTTCAAATATGTTTGTCGTCTTCTTTATCTGATCATAATCCATTCAGTTTGGGTGGGATAGATTTTAATTGGGGTCCTAAGCCGTTTAAAGTATTCAATTATTGGTTCAAGGATAGTTCTTTTACATCACTTATAAAAGAGACTTGGAGGTCAGATTTATGTGGAAATAGAAAAGGGCCGACTATATGGAGGAATCTAAAAGACTTGAGGCCTTTAATCAGGCAATGAAATTTAAAGGAATATGGGGGCATGCAATGCGAGATTGAAGCTTTGGAAGGAGAACTACATTTGTTAGATATGGAATGGCAAGATTTGGGGGTGAATTTTTTGCAGAGGGAGAGTGTTTTATAGAAATGAGTAGAGTTATGCGATTTGTATAAATTAGGAGAACGTAAATGGAAACAACAATTTCATACTAGGTGGGTTACAGATGGTGATAGGAATACAAAGTATTTTCATACAATGGCTTCTACAAGAAGGCAAATTAATAGATTGATGAGTATTACAATGAATGGGATGGTTTGTTTGTCCTAAAGAGCGTGTTAAAGGGGGAGTGAATAACACTTTTAGAATGACACGAAGTAAAGAGCTGATTAAAGGAATTGAAAATGGAAGTTTAAAGCTTGCTAGAGGAATGATTTAAGTGCTAAGAGTAAGAAGAAAATAAAAGAAAGTAGACAAAACACAATAACTTATAGTGGTTCAGTTCTTTTGACCTACATCTACTACCTTAATCTCCTAATCAAGGATTTTCAAACCAATTACTAAAATCAGTGGAATTTCCAAGCTTCCACCGACCTTTTACCATAGCTTTTCACAGGCTCAGCCACAACCTTTAACAATGGTTTTTCCTAGAATCAACCAAAACCCAAAACTAACTTTTCTAAGGCTAAGTTAGAACCTACAATAACAACCAAGATAACCTAAGCTTGATCAACCCCTTAGAGTGCCTTGCACTTCTAAGTAATCAAGAAATGAAAAAAAAATGAAGTACAATTGAACACTTAGTTGATCTAAGATGTACAAAGTTAAGTTCAAACACTTTTTTAAAGGATAGGAGTGAAACACAATTGTAAAGAGAAGGTTTTTGATCTTCTAAGCTCAAAATCACTTTGGATGGCTTCTCTATTTGATTTTTAACTATTGGAGAGGTTTTAAATACTTGAAAAATCACTTCTACCCATTGAAGACAGAAACCAGCCATTTTTGGCCTTAATTTTGTTCTTTTTTGCTTAAATTCAAATTTTCTAAAAGTGAGCTTTTAGCTGGTTAACCATACTTCTTAGTCAATTAAGCCTTCTCTGTCTCGCAATCTACTTTACTCTATTAATTGGTTAAGTAAGACTTTAACCGATTAAGAGTTTACTGTTTCTAGAGTAACTAGTTTCACCAACTTTTTTTTGTTTGATTAATTCTTCTCTTAGCTTGGTAACGTCGATCTTCCATTTCTCTTAAATAGTCATGAGATATGTTAGTTATTCGAGACTTCTTGAATTGTTCTTCACAAATTTGATTGCCTTCATTTTGGATCTTCACTTTTGGATTTTAGCTAACTAAATCCCTTGGTTAACCGACTAAAAGGCTTCTGTTTGTATCCAGCACCTGCTTTACTGATTCAATCTTGTGTTCACAAGTTAAGACCTTTTTGTTTGTCCTTAGTGTAGTACCCCAAATTGCTTTAATTGATTAAAGATTTGTGTTAATCAGTTAGGACTAATCTGTCTTCATTAAAGCTTTTTCTTCTTTGCTTGTTTAACCAATTAACCCATCTTGCAATTGAACAAGCTTCTTGACTTGCTTTCAAATACCAAATATATTAATGAATTTAAGCTTTCTCCTACATACTTAATAATATAATTAGACACCAATGAATAAGAATGTTTTGTTATAATAAAAAACACATGGAGTCAACATTCTTTTTCTTATTTTTGATGGTGACAAAAAACTCCTAGATCAAGAGTGCAACGTCTATGTTCAATATGAATGCTTCAAATCTTTATGCATAATGAGTTGTTCCCCCTTAGTTAAGGCATCTATTTTTTTTAAAGATTTACAATAAAATATTTATAACATCCACAGTAGCTAAACAAGATATATTGAATATCCACAATAACTAGCACATAATATTCAATAAAACCATAACTAAGCATCACACACATAAATTAAACATGAAGACCTATCAAACTCTATTCAACTTAGTCTTCTTTCTCTCCTTTTTTGTCATTATTAGAAAAGATATTTAACTCCCCCTTAATGAGTGCATCTAGATTTTCCTTTAATCTTTAAATCAGACTTCAATGAATGGGAATCATAAGCACTCATATACCTAAGTCATACATGCTTATAGATATAGTTCAATAATTTCAAGAGTCAAGCTTGTAACTATGTAAGAACAAATGTATGAGAGTTAAATCATTTCAAGAACTTGTCAAGGATCACTCAAATAATGTTCAAGCAAATTTGATCATTTTGTCATAATCAAAACTATAATAATTTTAAAGCTAACAATCTCCCCCTTTTTGATATGACAAAACTATGAGTATAATCTGCATTTGCCATGATTTTAAAATCTCCCCCTCAACATGTGCATAAAATTAAATGTCAAACCCTGTTCTATAAAATAATTACGACATCATTTACATGCTCAATAGAATGTTTGCATATTTAGGAAGTTCGAGAAATCGTTAAAAGAAGATATTGCCCCTAATGGTACCATTAAGTCGATTAAGCTCTGAACTAGTTCAAATAGGAATTTTAAGGTGAAATCAAGAGTTTAACAGTCCAGGGATCACTCAAAATGGTAATTCGGAGTTTGAGGATTAATTTGGAGTCAAATCGAAATTTTCACTATCTAAGGGCAAAATAGTAATTTTGCCACCTGAGGATAAAATTGGAATACTAGAAGACGTTTTTGATCAAGATTGATCACATTTGACTTATTGGAGTATAATTTGAGGTTGATAAGTGAAAAAGTTGTAATTTCGGTATTTTTGGAGGATAGGGGTAAAATAGTAATTTTACCGCTCTAGGGTAAATCGGTAAATTTTCACCCCCGACACTTGTCAAGACCAAGGGATTTTATTCATCATGAAAATGGATAAACATGAGAAATGTGTGGTAGAGAATTAAAGAATTAAAAGTCAAATATTTAAAATTTGAACCAATAAGGAAATGCCATGTGTCATGCTTTTATTATTTTATTGTTTCTTTATAAAAAGGCATAAAAATCAGCCCATTTCTCCCATAGTGGTCGGCCAAACCAGAAGAGAAAAGAAACTAAGGAAGAACAAACCCTAGGTAAGAAAAATCAAAGAGAAAGTGTTGGAATTCAAGGATTTGATCAAGTAAAGGTAAAATTTCTTTGATTTTGCTAGTGATTTACCTTACCCATGCATTTTTTCTTAATTTTCATGGTTGAAAAGCATGCTTTCATGGTGAATTCATGGCTGGTCAAAATGGGTATGGAGAGAGAATGATCTTGGATTGGTTTGATTTTTAGGTATGTTAGTGTTTTTAGGTGATTAATGATGTGTAGCATGAAAAGAAGTGAAGAAAACCACCAAAGGTTTGGTGCCCATCAATAGTCGAATTCTCTAAGTGAATAATGAGGAAGAATGGGATGTTATTCTAGGTGATTTGATTAAGAAATAATAGTCTTTGGTGAATTGAGGGATTGGAAAAGAAATGGAGAAAGTTGGAGTGAAATTGGACACATTGGCCAATTTATCGGATGAAAAATCGACTTAGGCCAATACCGGGTCTAGATGGCTACCCGTGCATTTTTCATTTCATATCACGCATATATATAGAGCCTGAAATAGCTTATGACTGTAAGACACAATTTAATTAGAATATGTGTCATGGATTATGGCTAGGTGGTGAGTCATTGGAAACGGGTAAAGGACTATACTCACGGATTGAAAATAAGAGTATTTCTACTCCTAATGCTGTGAGTAAACTTATTATCGTCTTAATTATCTAAAATAGTTTTATACAATTGTATGATTTTATAGAAAATGGGTTTAAATGGTAAATTGCTATGTTTTAGGAGAAATTGTGATTTTATAAAATGATTTTATAAATTTTCTGAAAAATTGAATACTGGTTTTGAAAATAGAGTAATTGGAGATTGCCTGCTTGTGTTATAAATTGTGTTTTAAATTATATGGCTTATAGCAATATGTGAGCATGAATGGCAGAGTCGGTATTTGTATCAAAATTATATATACTATGTATTCAGCCTTAAGAGGCTAGATTGCGATAAATTGCCATATCATGCAGATAAAGATTTTATAAATCAGGTGGTAGATAAAATAATCCATAATCTCTGTAGTGGAGGTTCTGTGGACCAGCCTAAGAGAGGGGGCACAGAATCAGATATACCTTACCTCAATCGGAGAGCCTTGTGGAGGGTTTCTCTGAAGGTAAAGATTTGAGTGCACTTCACGTGGACCACCGCGTGAGAGTGAGACTCAGCCAACGCCAAGGCATGGCTAGAATTTCGGATGTAAAGACATTTAACAGCCTTGATGGTCTCAGTCAGATGCCTAGGCCAAGGTATCCCCGGGAATGATTTTGGCAGGAGCTAGATTTTGTGAGATATATAAGCCATGTTGATTAATTGAGTAAACTGAATATTCATGTTATGAAACATATATTGGGAAAGAATATTTTAATTCGTCTCCATTTACTCGTCTTTAGATAGTTTAGATGGTGTCTGTTTACTCACTGGGATTATGTAATCTCACCCCTATTCTTATCCATTTTTCAGGCTCAGGACAGTTTGTTGATAGTTGATTAAGACAAGAATTAATCTCGGAGTTGCATTCTAGAAAGTAAAGGTTCGTAACCCTACACCTTCTTGGTCAATTGGGGCCCCACGTGTCACTGTAAAAGTAATTTTATACTTCAGTTATCTGATTTAAAGTATCTATGAACATATTTAGCTTTTACACCATGTTTTTGGCGGGTTTCGGTATTTTTAAAGAAAAATGACGAAAATGCCCTTGTGCGCTAGAAAATAATATTTTATTATTTTGATTTGGAAACGACTTATGGTTTCTTGAAATGCGAGATTTAATAACTGTCGCTTACCGAGGAGATGTGGAAGCTGATGCTAAGCCTTGCGGAGTTTCGATCGGCATTTCGGGTAATGAGTGCCTATCGGGATGTCGCGGCGATTGTCATGGGCCCGATGGGAGTTCCAGGTCATGACATTAAATTTGCTCATAAACCTTCTCCCCTTTTTTTGTTATATCAAAAAGGTTAAGAAGAGTGAGCATTAAACATTTAAGCTCAAGAAATAATGGTTAGCAAAATCCATCAAGAATATGGGCATTAAGACCATGAATAAGTAACCATAAAGTCACTAAGTCATCATATATATGCACTTAATATCCTCAACCAAGTCATTAATAAATACACCCATTAAGCACATTCAAGTATTAATTCATCAAGAGAATCATCAATAAAAATGCCACATGTATATATATCTATAAGCAAAATGTGAACATAACATTTATAAAGTTCAAGAACGATAAGCATAAAGATGTTCAATAAGCACATAAGCCACATTTCAACTCCAATACCAAGTGTTAAAGTTCAATATACCAATTGATAGATATAAGTAAAATCTCCCCATTTGTAAAAGCACAATATCAATTATGAGAAATGGAATCATTTTAAAGCTAATTATATCAATTGGTAAAGACTTCCCTTATCATTAAGCATTCCAAGCATATCAACTTCAAGTCTCAAAATATTTAAGAAAGATATGATCAATTTAAAGCTCAAGTGAGAAAAGACAATTCTAAAGCTTGATGCTAATTTTAAAGCTAGATATTGATTGAGAAAACTTAAAGCTTGATACCAATTATGCATTTCAACGTTCAAGTTTAAGTGAGAAGTAGTATAAGGCACAATACCAATTTTGGTGTTTGAAAAGATGTTACCGATAGTGAAGAACACCAAATGTTGAATTGTCACCAAACCTTGTTGTTAAAGATCTCGATTTCTCATGATATCAATGACAATGATTAACTCCCCTTTAAGAAATCATAAGCTGAACACAAATTGCTAAAGATCTTTAATAGATCAAATATTAGGAGAGAAATTATGAGCCTAGAATAAATGAGCATTCAAATGAATATTCAATTTATTTCCTTAATACTCAAGTATTCATGGAACTAAAAGAGCATGAGTATTTGAATAAATGTTCAACATATGCATCAAATACTCATATTTTCAAGAAGTATTTGCAAAGTAGTTCCTAGGCATGTCTAAGATATCATTAGTCTTCAAGCATCATTCTCAATTATTATCAATTATTACCAATCATCATCAAGCATTCATTATTTGTTCTCAATATCAATTAGCCAAGTAGTATTAACCAAGCATTTTCATGAAATTCCTTAAAAAATAGCAACTTAAGGAGAAATTAAAAAAAAATATCATCATTAAACATTTTTAGCAAGTATTCTTCCAAATCATTTTCCAGCAGTCATTCATCCAAGTCATTTTAAAGCAAGCATTACAAGATGTATTCTTCAAATTATATATGAAGTTATCAATTCAAGGAAAACTTTCACAAAAAGCATATCATTATTAATGAAGCATACCAAACATTTTGCACTTATTGCAATCATGTAAGAGAATATTGTGATCAAGTAAGCACTAGCATGATTACAAAAAGTGGCTATCTTTATTAATCATGATTTTACTTTTCACAAATAGATAGACATATACCAAAAAAAATACAAGCATTGAATTTTATTGTGGTATATGCTATTTCTCAATATTCTTCATAATTCATGAGTAATACTAAAAAATATTGAAAATAAAGTACTCAACTCAGGAATATATTCAAAGTGAACATTCAATCATCAATGAATACCAATTATCAAGATTCCAGAATGATATATTTAATCAAAGCACATTAGGCATTCATTGCTAACTAAAGCTATAGGCCATATTTTGTTTAACATATCAAGTTGTTTATGGTGACCTATAAGCTAAAGTTGGATACACATAAAATCTTTAGGTCATATAAACATTAAGGCTCAATGAAGGCATAGTTAACTTTTAAATGCATATTCAAAATAAATTTCAACTATGTCAACTTACAATACATGTCATGGTTAAACTTGACAATTAAATTCATATTCAAATGCATAGCTTAAGTTAAGTTTTAGACTTCAAACCTTAAGGTCAAGCAAAATGAAAAATCATGTGAGCATGTGTCTTGACCAATAATAGATGAACCAAAATTTATTTTCATGAAGTTCAACAAGTTCATCATGATGAATTTCATAAGTATAATCAAAGAATCAATCTGGAAATGATCATTAAGCACAATCATAAAGCATATTTCAAGAGTTTATCTTAAGATTCATTATAAAGATTTTTCGATACAAGCACATTAACATTTCATTTCTCAAGACATGATTTTTCAATGTAAGCACATGAGAAATAATAAAATCAAGGACTTATGAACAATTTCTCATTTTTCAAATTTTTTTAATTAAACACAAAAATAATAATAATATCAATATGAGTGTCATGCTTGGAAATAGATAGATTTAAGCAATCAAGAAAGTTTTCCTTTTTTTTTTGTTCATCAATTTTGTAATTTCAAGAACTTGTACTTGCACCAAATGATCATGAGAATTTTCATAATGCATGTTTTTAAAATCCAAGAATAATCTTTGAAAACGAAATTCATCGAAGAAAATATTGCAATGGACAAGAAATGAAGTAAGACAACATTTTGCAACTCAAAACCTATCCATTTTGACTTTATAGCACTCAAGAGTCAACTAAATATCTTTGGGGGTTGACTTTTTATCATTCCAATAGCATTTTTTTTCATCCAATAGTTGACTAACTATGCTTAGGAGTCGACTATGCTTGATCCTTGCACATTAAAAAGTAAAAAAAAAAAAACAAGACATGCAATGTTCCAAGGTACAATGATCTCAAAATATAGACTTATGTGAGAACAATTTAAAATTTCATTTCAACCATGTTTGGAACATCATTTTGGACATGAATGATCAAAGATTCTTCAAGAAAAACATGTGAACTCAAATTTTGGCTTTTATTGCTCATTGTTTACTAGTGCTAAAAAGTTGAAATGTTTATTGGAAGAATCATGTTTCTAATATGCTCAAGCATGTTCAATTTTCATCACGATGCGTGTATATGACTTATAAAATGTACTAGCATTTTAAACAACATTTAAGCATAATAAGCATCAAATTTCACATTTTCAACATTTTTCCAACATATAGACAAAAATACCCTTGAGTTCATTCAAGCATTCATTTGCAACAAGAACAAGTTATAATAGCATTTTCAACATAAGGCACACTTCTTCAAGTTTTATATCATTGAAATCATTGTAGCCTCAAGCATTACAAGAAAGTTTGTACTTTGCTTAAAATATCATCAATGTCAAATTATCATACTCATGATTATGTTTAAGAAAACTCTTTCAATCTATTTCATAAATCATGAGAAAAATATCAAGCAAAATGGGATTTATGCAATTCATGTATCAAATCAATTTTGCTCAACCATGCTATATCATCAAAAATAATAAATCAATTTCAATTAAAGAGAATAAAAATATTTTGCAAGAAAATCAATTGATAAAGATTTAATCTTTCTTTACAAACGTTTCAACTTGAAACATTCAAGATTAGGCATGCTTTGTGAAAAATCATGAGCTCAATATCACTTAACTTTGTTCATTTATGCTTGAAATGATTTATGGAATGTGTAATGAGCATAATGAATCATGTTTAGGCATGTCAATGGTCATTTGCAAATATCTCACAATCATGTTCCAAAAAAGCCCTTATGACCCTTAAAGCTTACAAGCAAGCATGCACATCAAATAAGAACAAGTCATAAGTCTTTTCATTATGAAACAAACTTGTTCAATTCATAAATCATTCTAAACTTAAATGATGGTAACATTTTTCTCATATAAGCTCATTTTGCTTTAGAAGTACCAATTAAAGCGATCAAAATTTTCAAGCTCATTATCAACCATCTTGAACTATTCAAGCAAGTTCTAGAATGTAAATCAAGATTGTTCAAATGGTCAAATTATGTTAGGTACAAGGAAATTAAGGAAAAAATTTTTTAACTCAATTTCCCTTGTTTTAAGCTATTAGAATAGGTGTGAGTGTAAGTCAACAAGTATGCTCATATTTCTATCACATTATCCAACCTTTTATGTTTCAAAATTATGCTCAAAAATTATTTTTCCTCAAAGAAATAGTATGGAAACAATTTCACAAAACATGAGAAAATTTTATAGAAACATATTTCTACAATCAAGCAATCTTAATAAAACAATTTTCTCAAAATAAGAATGATGATATATTCAATATCAAATAAAAGTAAATACTCAATCTCTAGATTCATACCTCCTTGCAACTTATAGCATGTATCATATCAAATCAAGTTGCATACCCAAGATTTTTCAATAAAGCTCAAAGAATTTTGCACCTAATATTCAAGCAGGAATAGGCAACCAAAGTTTTCAATTAAGAAAAGCAAACAATTTTAGAAACCAAGCTAAATCAATGAAACATTCAACAAATAAGTAATAGAAAATCTCATGTAAACAAACAAAAGGCTTTTAGCATAGAGGTCACCCATTTTCCTTTATGTGTGACTAAAGAGCATTCATTCTTAAAGAATGGTTCCTACTAGCCCTAGCACACCTACAAGATACATTTCTCATTTGAATTTTGGTATCCAAATTGCTATGGATCCTTGAAAGTTAGTCTCACTACACAAAGTTCCTTTTGGAACCCACACTTGTCTAAATTTGTAAGGTACACATTTTTCAATTGGACAAGTGTATGAACAATAACTACAAACTGTGCAATGATTGTATTTGGTCATTTTGGAAAATGAGGAATTCATGGAAGCCTTTTGTTTCTCATTTAATAAATCTTCAAATTTCCTTTCCACATCAAAATTTTTCTTTTTCCAAAATATTAGTTTTGTTTTGGTAAGCTTCAAAATCCTTTTCTAAATTTTCATTTTCTTTTTCCAAGTCAATTTTTGTTTTCATCAAAAATTCATTTACAACATCGAGTATGGAAATAATTTTCTTGTGCTTCATATTCATTTTCTCAAACTTAAATGTTGAATCCTTAAAAGTATCATGCAACTAATTAAAAGCATATGAATTAAGTTCACAAGATGAAGAAATTACTTTTTTCTCTTCAAGAGCCATGAGGCATGATTCATTTTGATTTAAGGATTCATCTTCACTTGATTCCTTGTCTACATTTGCCATGCTGCTTGTTGAGCATTGATTCTCACAAGACTTGTCTTCCAATTCCTTTTTCATTTTTGTTTCTCCATATAACTATTCTAATTTTTACCAAATTTTCTTGGCACTTTTGCACATAAACAGTCTATTGTATTCTCTATAATCAAGTGCATAAATGCGAGTTTGCATGGCCTTAGTAATCATAGGAATGAAAAGACCATTGATAATGACATTTCACATCTCATAGTCGTAAGCCTTAACATAAATGGACATTTTAGTACTCCAATAAAATAGTTTAATCCTTCAAATAGAGGTGGTCTATTTATGGATTGACTTTCAGCAACAACAGCTTATTGTAGAGCCATTTGGATCTCCCTTAATGATGTTAAGCCTTAAAAATGAAGGTTAGGCTATACTACCACTTGTTGGTCCCAAAGAGAGTGCTAGAGGGGGGTGAATAGCACTTTTAGAATGACACAAAAATTCTTTCCAAGTAGAGAGTTGATTAAGGGAATTGAAAATGGAAGTTTAAAGAATGATTTAAGTGTTAAGAGTAAGAAGAAGATAAAAGAAAGTAGACAAAACACAATAACTTATAGTGGTTCGATCCCCTTGACCTACATCCACTACCTTGATCTCCCAATCAAAGATTTTCAAACCAATTCACTAAAATCAGTGGAATTTCCAAGCTTCCACAAAGCTTTTATAATGGCTTTTCACAAGCTCAGCCACAACCTTTAATAATGGTTTTTCTCAAGATCAACCAAAACTCAAAACTAACTTTTCTAAGGCTAAGTTAGAACCTACAACAACAATCAAGATAACCCAAGCTTGATCAACCCCTTAGAGTGCCTCTCACACTTTAAGTAATCCAAAAATGAAGAAAAAATGAAGTACAATTGAACACCTAGTTGATCAAAGATGTACAAAGTTAAACTTAAACACTTTTTCAAAGGATGATAGTGAAATACAGCTGAAAAGAGAAAGATTTGGGTATTCTAATCTCAAAATCACTTTGGATGGCTTTTCTTTTTGATTTTTGACTATTGGAGAGGCTTTAAATACTTGAAAAATCACTTATGGCCGTTGAAGATAGAAACTAGCCATTTTTTTACCTTTATTTTGTTCTTTTCTGCTTAGATTCAAATTTTTAACAGTGAGCTTTTAGCTGGTTAACCATACTTCTTAGTCAATTAAGTTTTCGTTGTCTCGCAGTCTGCTTTACTCTATTAATCAATTAAAAAAGACTTTAACCGATTAAGAGCTTACTGTTTCTAGAGCTTCTAGTTTCACAAACTTTTCTTTGTTTGATTAATTCTTCTCTTGGCTTGGTAACACTGATCTTCCATTTCCCTTAAACAGCCATGAGACATGTTAGTCATCTGAGATGTATTGAATTGTTCTTCAGAAATTTGATTGTCTTCATTTTAGATCTTCACATTTGGATTTTAGCTAACTAACTCCCTTGGTTAACCAACTAAAAGGCTTCTGTTTGTATCCAGCACTCGCTTAACTGATTAAATCTTATGTTCACTAGTTAAGACCTTTTTGTTTGTCCTTATTGTAGTACCTAGAATTGCTTTAATTGATTAAAGATTTGTGTTAATCAGTTAAGACTAATTTATCTTCATTAAAGCTCTTTTTTTTTTTTTTCTTTGCTGGTTTAACTAATTAACCCATCTTGCAACTAAACAAGCATCTTCACTTGCTTTCAAATACCAAATATATTAATGAATTTAAGCTTTCTCCTGCACACTTAAATAATATAATTAAACACCAATGAATAAGAATGTTTTGTTATCATAAAAAACACATGGAGTTAACATTCTCTTTCTTATTTTTGATGATGACAAAATACTCCTAGATCAAGAATGCAATGTCTATGTTCAATATGAATGCTTCAACTCTTTATGCATAATGAGTTGTTCCCCTTTAGTTAAGGCATCTAGTTTTCTTTAAAGATTTGTAATAAAATATTCATAACATCCATAGTAGCTAAACAAGATATACAATATCCATAGTAGCTAAGCAAGATATATTGAATATCCATAATAACTATCACATAATATTCAACAAAACCATAACTAAGCATCACACACATAAATTAAACATGAAGACCTATCAAACTCTATATGACTTAGTCTTCCTTCTCTCATTTTTTGTCATCATTAAAAAAGATATTTAAAACTCTCTCTTAATGAGTGCATCTAGATTTTCCTTTAATCTTTAAATCAGACTTTAATGAATGGGAATTATAAGCACTCATACACCCAAGTTATACAAGCTTATAGATATAGTTCAACAACTTTAAGAGTCAACCATGCAACTATGTAAGAACAAATATATGGGAGTTAAATCATTTCAAGAACTTGTCAAGGATCACTTAAATAATGTTCATCCAAATTTGATCATTTTGTCATAATCAAAACTATAACAATTTTAAAGTTAACATGGTTGTTGATGATCCTATATAGATTGAAAAAGAGGTTGTAAGGCACTTCACAAAGCTTTATTTATGTAAAAAGACACTCAAGGTGGCAACCTTGAAGTGTAGACTTACTAAGTTAAAGGTGTCTTCTAGAAAGGGCTTAAAATGTCCATTCACTGAATGTGAGGTTTATGATGTCATAAAAGGCAGTGATGGGAATAAAGCTCCAAGTCCTGATGGATTCAATTTGAATTTTTTAAATCTCGATGGCAAGTGGTTAAAGGGGATGTTATGTCTTTTGTTGAGGAGTTTTATGGAATTGGAAGGCTTGGTGATGGGGTGAGAGAAAGCTTTATTACTTTAATTCCTAAAGTTACTAATCCAAATTCAATTAGTGAATACAAGCCCATTAGCTTAGTGGGGAGTGTTTATAAAATCGTAGCAAAGGTCTTGTCAAATAGATTGAGAAAGCTGATTGGAAAGGTGATTGAGGAACAATAATTTGCATTTATGCAAGTGAGACAATCACTTGATGCTGCCTTAATTGCTAATGAACTTGTTGATTTAATGAAAAAGAGTGGTGAGAGTGGCCTTATGATTAAGGTGGATTTTGAAAATCGTATGATAGTGGAAGTTGGGAGTTCCTTGAATTTACAGTGGATCAAATGGGTTTTGGAAAACAATAGAGATCATGGGTTATAGAGTGTGTGTCATTCGCCTTTGTAAGTGTTTTGGTGAATGGTGTTCCTACAAAGCCTATTAAACTTCATAGGGGACTTCATAAGGCTGCCTGTTGTCTCTTTTCCTGTTTAATATTGTTGTGGAAGTTCTTCATTGTATGATAAGAAAAGCTGTGGAAGAAAAAATTTGTTCTAGCATACAAGTGGTAAAAAAGGTTTGAATGTTTCTACTCTACAATATGCGGATGATACCCTTTTGTTCTGTGCATCGAGTTTGGTGTGCTTATTAAATATGAATAGGGTTATTAGGGGTTTTCAAATTGTTTCTGGATTAAAAATTATTTTCAAAAGAGTAGCCTAGTTGGAGTTGGTGTTGATTAAGAAACGTTTGAATCATGGGCGGGTATGATTCATTGTAAGATTGGGTCTCTACCAACAACCTATTCAGGATTGCCTTTGGGTACATCTTATGCTTCTTTAAAAATTTGGAACCCTATTCTGGAGCGCGTAAAGTCAAAGCTTGAAGGATGATAGGCTAAATTATTATCGAAAGAAGAGTGGGTGACATTGATGAAATTGGCTATAAATAGCTTGCCTATTTTCTTTATGTCATTGCTTCAAATGCCTAGAGATGTGAGGGATTAATTGAATAAACTGCATAGAAGGTTTTTATTGGCTGGTTCGAATCAGAATGATGGTATTCATTATATCCGATGGGAAAACGTTTGTACCTCAAATCAATGGGTAGGATTGGTTTGGTTGATTTTGAGGTCAGAAATAGAGCTTTGTCGAATAAATGGTTGTGGAGATATGGGAATGAAGCTGGAAGTCTTAGAGGGAGATTGTGGCAGCTAAGAACAAATATGATCCTTGTGCCATGCTTCTTGAAGCTACGGTGTCTCATAAATGCTTTAAAATGTGGTTAAATATTTCTTCTCCTCTATTGCCTATTAATAAATTCTTTTTACAGGTTTCTACTAATTTGTTTTGGATGTAGGTAATGGATGTTTAATTTATTTTTGGACGAAACCGTGGCTTAATGATATGATATTGAAAGATGAGTTTCCGAGACTATTTGCTTTGGCTGTCAATAAAAATGGGAAACTAAATGAATTTGGAGTATGGACTGAGGTTGTTTGGCAATGGCGAATTGAACTTCGAAGGAATTTGTTTGGTTGGGAACCTAATCAATGGTCCAATCTTTGGGGCCATTTACAAGTGCACACCTTAAGTAAGGAACTTGATGATAAGGTTATCTGGAAGGCAACAACTAGTGGAAGGTATTCCTCTAAATCTTTCTGTAAATTTGTTTTGAATTCAAACCAATTTTGTGATGATTTATGGAGAAAAATGTGGTTAGGTTATGCTTCATATAGAGTGGAGGTCTTTACTTGGTAGCTTATGTGGGAAAGGGTTGTTGTTAAATCAGAATTAGTAAAGAGAGGTTTAATCCCTTATGTGTAATTTGTAAACATAGACAAGAAACTGTTAGACATCTTTTTTGTACTTGTGATGAAACATGGAAAATTTGGCGTATGTGGTGTAAGGAGTGGGGAATTGATTGGGTTTCTCATAATAATCCAAAATCATTATTTTTAGCTTGGTCATCAGTGTGCCCGAACAATGAAGGACAAAAAATATGGATGCTAGCTTTTTATGCAATTGTATGGTCTATATGGCTATTATGAAATGAGTTGATTTTTAATGGCAAAGTATGGGAGTCTTCTCAACTATATGGCGTTATTAGGATGTGGATTGCCATATGGATGAAAGCTAGATGGCCAGATTTGGTTGAGTAAACTCAAGAAATCTTTAGATGGCCGAATTTTGTTCGCATGGAGTGTAGGAAAGTGGTAGGCCGTGAAGCTATTTTATAAGAGGCTCCGAATGAGGGTTGGCTGAAATTTAATATTGATGGAGCGGTTTCTAGTAGTATTGGGGGAATTTTGCAAGATCATGATGGAGTAACCAAAATTATATTTTTTAAGTCTATTGGTAAGTCTAACTCTAATTTAGTAGAAATTGTTGCCATTAAAGAGGCTTTGCTCATTTTTGCTAGTAGCAGATTGTGTAGTCAATCAAGGTTGTGGATCGAAAGTGATTCTCATAATGCAGTTTTGTGGTTTGATAAACCTCAAAAGGCTCCATGGAGAGTTAGGAATCTATTGGTTCAAACCAAACAATTGAAGAATCTAACGAGCCAATGTAAGGTTACGCACATTTCTAGAGAAGCAAATGAGGAGTCTGATTGTTGAGCAAAGGCTGGCATCAACAGAATTGCAAGTCTGGTTCAATTCTTTGGATAAAATCAGATTGCCGGTGATTAAAACGTTGAGTGAAAAGGTTTGGATGGGGTAGAATTCTGATTTTGTAAGCTGATGGACTATTTATGTGGAGCAGTTTTACTTGAATCGGAAGAGGAGATTACATGGAAGTGGTGGTGGTGGTGGAGATGGATTCGACCTTAAAGTATTTGATTTTAATAGAGTTCTTGATGAGTTGGTAAGGACCTACAAGAAAGCTGACTCTTGTAAGTAAAAGCACTCAAGGCGGCAATTCTAATTTCCTTGGACAAGCGGCTACAAGACTTGGATTGTTTATTACAGTTGAGTGGTTGCATAGTTTTCTCAAAAGTAGGACATTGATGGAAGGTAGCGGATATCATGCTGATAAAAGTGTGCTTGTTTTTCTGCAAAGAGGACTTAGCTGATTTTAAAGAATTTAAAATCACGGGTTTGTGCAACTCACGGAACCTTGAACGTGCTGGAAAGGTGCAAGGCAGAGGTTTGCATGTTTACGCTGTTTGGATTTAGATCTACGTGTTTCTTTAATTTGGACACTATATTGTTTGGCAAGTGAACCATGTTTTGGATAGGATTGTCTTGGACAGCAGCTGGGAGTTTTTATGAGCCTTTAGCTGATTAAAGACCGGGTAGTAAGGCCTTGGATATCCTCAAATATGGGTCTGAGCTATAAGGGGTTTTAATTTTTCTTTCTTTTATTTTATTTTGTAATTATCAAGCCCTAATCCTTATTTGAGTTTTGGCATTTAGTAATAAAATTATGTACTTTTTAAAAACAATTAATAATTTATTTAAGGTTTAGGGTTTAGGGTTTAATGTAATATGTTATAATTAGCAATTGAGTAATTAATTAATTAATATTATATAATATTATATTTATTTGATGTATTCTTCCGACCTTTGATAAATTAAATTTCTGTAGGATGAAGGGGGTGGTTACCTAAATTGGTTTGCAACTGAAAGATCTGTGGTACATATGAGTTAAAACTTCTTTATTCTCTCAAATTAAAACTTAAATTAACAATTTAAGGTTTGGTTTTAATATTTGAGAAGTACGTGGTCTGCAAAAGCTAAAGTTATGGCTTTCTACTGTAGCCAGAGATCAAATGCTCATAGTAGCCTCAACTTTAGGTTCAAAAAACTTCATTTGTTTAAGATAATTTGCAAAAATGCTATTTAGCATAGAAAACTGGTGAGTAATTTTTTCTCAATTATAAAACATAGTTTTCAATGTGATTCTAAAGTCTGTTGTATGAAAGATATTCTTGGTGCTTGTTTGGCTTGACTTTTTTTCAGCTTATCTACTTCTTAAAAACAAAAGTCAAGCCAAACATAAATTTTGAAAAGCTTTTAAAAAAAAAGTAGCTTTTATTTTAAAGAATAAATTTTTTAAAAAAAGAGCTTCAGGAAAAGCTTCTATGAGGAGTTTTTTCTTCTCTTCTTTTAAAAATACAAGAAAATTTTTATTTTTGTTTAAAAAATATTCTCATTTGTTAAAAATAATTACAATATTACCTTCTAAAAAAAGAAATATCTTTTATGATAATTTTAACAAAAATTATAACTTATAAAAAAGAACTTATAAAAAGAAATTTACCAAATAACTTTAGCTTAGTTTTAAAAACTATTATTTTTCATAAGAGCTTCATAATAGTTTTTAAACTAAAAAAAAGTCAGGCCAAACAGACTCTTGGCATACAACAAACTTTAAAATCACATTCAAAATTATGTTTTACAATTAACTGAGAAAAGATTACGCACCAATTGTCCATAATCAATATCATGCCTAAGAATTATCTTAAAGAAATGAGGTTTCTGGACATAAAGTTAAGGTTGCCATGATCATATCTCTAGCCATTGTAGGAAGTCATAGCTTTAGCTTTTGTACACCACTTCTCCAATATCAAAGTTATAGCTTAGATTGTTAATTTAAGTTTTAGTTTGAGAAAAAATAATTTATCGATGGAATTACCGACGGAATTTTTTGTCAAAAAATACCAATGGAAATTAGCAACGGAATTCTCCAATTGCCGACTAAAAATTCAGCTGACGGAACAGACCTTTTGCCAACAGAATTATCGACGAAAAATTTGGTTGGTAAATTAACGACAGAATTTTCTATTACCGACATATTTGCTTTTACCGACGACAGTATCTACAATTGAATACTGACAAAATCATAACTATTACTGACAAAAAATTCCATTGGTAATGCCTTATTTTTTGGTAGTGACATCATGTATTTGTTATAAGTAGAAATATCTTGTTGAACTTTATCAAGCATCACTGAATCCTTTTAAGAAAAAATTTGTTGAACTTTATCAAGCATCATTAAATGATAAAAGGAAAAAAATATCGAAGCAAATTTTGTTCAAAATGATTTTAACCATAGCCAAGTTGATATAGCACATCAAGATATTGCAAATTTTCTTGTCCATCTTGAAAGAGAAATTGATCATTTGATTGGTAATGGAAATATCCAAGAATGAAATTTCTTAAAAGTTTATTGGTATGTTTAGTATAACTTTATCATGAAGATATTTTTATATGTTCTTATTATATTTAAATGATATGTTTCTATTATGTGTTTTAATTAGTAAATTATATATTTAATGTTCTCTTGGGTTAACTTATAAGTTTCTTATTATGTATCTTATCTTATTAAAGAGAAATATTGATATTCATCGTGTTGGATCTAAGATTAATAATGCAAATATATGTCTAATGGAACATAACCGATGCATAAACCCAGACGGGTATAACCCACTAAGCCCAAGCAAGCCACTTTAACATTCATCAGTGCATAATCATATTTAAACATCCGTAGGCATACAATATCAACTCATGCATACCATCATATGCAACATTACACATATATGGAACTTTTCAACATATTAGTATAAGTAAAAACATTTCATATATTATCAGAGTGTCACGTTTTCAGTGCACCATATCATTTACATTTCTCAACACCCTCAAGTGTCCATATGGGCTCTTAAGCCACTTTATGCATTTAATATAACATTCATAATGTAATATGCCTAAACATTTGGCTACATTATTATAACAAACTCATAATCTATAAAACATGTTCATAGTCTGTAAACATAAACATAATGTAGATTGATTCATCAGCGTAACATGACTTGATTTGTTAGGCATCAAGAGGCTACTAGACACTTACCAATGAGGAATGAATGGATCACATTTTCGTGACACTAGTTGCTAGCAAAAGAGTGCTATCATTGATCTGTAACAAAAATAGTAAGGGAAAATAACGTGTAGGTCACAAAGACTCCGTGAGTGGATACAAGGAAGGGGACGAGCCAAAAGGAAGAGTTTTTTGTAACCATGCAATTTTAGATACATATAATTCATTAACCCTTTTCACATTACCATGATGTTCATAAAACATAGCATTTAATCATCCTCTGAATAATATTGCATGGAAAACATCTTTACATAAATCATTAAAAACCATTTAATCTTGAAAAGCTCTTTAAAATCACTTGAAAAGTCAATTCTACAACAATTCTATCAATACATTCTAGAATGTATAAATACATGCAAGGAATCTATCAATACCTTTGGGAATGTATTGATACATTCCACACAGAATGCCTCATGTATCATTCTGTTGAAAATTTATCAAAACATACTTCATATGTATCGATACTTATGCCACAAAATCCAACTTTCTAAGCATTTTCTTGAATCTAACTCATTTATAAGTCTTTCTAACATTGAGGGATCCTTCTCTAGAGTAAGGTTTTGTCTAACCAAGCCAATATCACCACATTTCAATGTGAATAACATTCTCAATAATCATCAAATCATAATCTATGCATTTAAACATAAAGCATCAACAATACTAATTTAATTATTCCTTAAACTCATTCATTTCATTACACATTACAGTTCATCTGTAAGTGGGTCTACCCCATTTTGGTGAATAGTGGTCAAACCCCCATTATTTGGGGTTCCTAACGAGTTTTCGTGGATGGCGTATGGGTCTCATCCATGATCTATCAAGTGGTCCCACCCTAGTTAGGCAAGCAGTGGACAAAGTTCTCACTACTATCTACTTCACCTCGTGTAAACAATCATCATAGTTGTGTGAGTGGCATATTGGCCTCACCCACCATCATCTTAAAATCTCTTAAGCTTAGGATCTTTCTCGCCCTTAGTGTCATGAGCTAACCCTGCATCGGACTATTATAGGGTAAAGTTGTCTAAAAGATTGAGTCTTTTGTATCTATAAGGGAAATGTCTCTCTTTCAAACATTATAATGGCTCGTGGTGATATCTCTAAAAATACTTGTTAAGTCTTTACGAGGAAAGACCCTTTACGAAAGGAACGTCCAAATTTCAAGCGTTGTAATGGCAATTGGTAGAATGCATGTAAAATCTCGTAAACTCTTTATAGGAGGTGAACAGTCAGTGGATTGTTGGGCTACCTCACTAGTGAAGGTATGCTTGTAGCGAATCATCTAGGGCTGCTCCTATGGCCCGACGATGACATGTCTTGGTCCCTTTGTAATTATTTTCATATTAATAAAATATTTTTCTTTTTTATGACTTAATAGTTGCATATATGGTATTTGGTATACCCTATAATTTTGATGCGTATTCTCTTAGTTTGATTCGTTGCTATTATTGATTTTTTAATAGATATAACCGATTATCAGCTGACTTACATGGAAGTGTCCACTAAAATGCCTCATGAACTATCGTACACTTAGGCGAGAAAGCATAGTTCATGACACTTAGCTTGCATCATGAACATACAACATTTTCATAAATCATCACCATGCTTAACCCATAGTGTATATGACTATCTCAACACATACATCTCATGGAATGGATTTCATAAATTCATAATTCAATCACATGCTTAGCCCATAATGTATATGATTATCTTAACACATACATCTCATAGCATACATTTCATAACCTCATAAATCACTCACATACTTAGCCCATAGCTACATGATATGCTTAACACATACATCTTATGGCATACATGTTACAATCTCATAAATGGAACTCATGCATCCAACATTCTTATCATGCTACATCGTATCTAACATGTGCATAATAACATTCATACATTAACCATAGAAATATCTCGTACCCACACTAGCCTTAAGACCGATGTAATTGAGTGGACTACAAATATAAAAATGCTTGCCCCCTTGTTGAAAATTAATACATAGTAGCATATTTACATACACAGTAGATTCGTAAACAATTTGAAAATCGTTGTGTCACACATATCACAATCATCATCAAATCAAGTCATTTGAACATTTCCTTGAAAAATTCATAAAACCTTGTAATTCAAATCCTTTATTAAACTATTTATGAAAATAATTTTTCAACATGCTTAAACAATCATTTTCATAAAAATCATGCTAACTTTACGTATTAAAATACTTGAAAAGGTGTATCCACTTACCTAATTTGAGAGTCAATTCTTAGCTCCAATCACAACTCCATTTTGGTGATATCCATGGAGTTTTCAAGTGTTCCTTAACAATCATCACAATCATTTCTTATAATAAAATCTCATAAAAATCATTCTAGGTACTTTTGAAACTACTCGTTTTTCGCTAAACTAATTTTCTAGCTAAAACCCATACTTAGAAACCCATAAATCTTTCATCTTTAAGCTTTAATTACGAACAAAAATCTAGGCAATAAGATCATATTTTCATAAACAAAAAATCAAGATGTAAAGTTTTCAAAGCTTAAAAATATCACCTTTTTCATAACAACAAAAACCACATCATTTAATCATCAAAAATGAAGATTTGAGTTAAAAATGAGTTGATAGAGTTTGAGTTGAGAGAAATACCTTGGAAAAACGGTTGATGGTTGAAAACTTTCAAAAAATGTGAGGTATTTATAGCTTTGAGTGTGAAAATACAGTTCTGCCCCTTTTATTTTTCTGAAATCGATAAAATGTATCAATACATTTGGGCTATGTATCGATACATTGGGTTCTGAAAATATTGTATCAATACTTGACCATATGTTTTGATACATCATGAATATGTATCGATACATTTGAAAGAAAATGCAGTTTCTGAGACAAATTACTTATTAAACCTACCCAACTTTTTTACATTAAATACCATTTAGATTCAATAAAAATAAGCAAACAACCCTTCATTTGGATTTAAAAAAATATAAAAAAAAATCAAAATCTAAATTTTACTTTTCAAGAACAAAATTGAAAAAGTTTGACTGAAATTAAATTTGCAACTCCCATTTACCATAGCAAACGTACTCCAAAAATTATGAAAAAATCATTTTTGATTATCTAAAAATCAAGCAAATCATTACCATCATTTTTTATTTTCAAAAGATTGTTCTATAAAAATAAAAAATTTTGACTCCTTTAAAAACTTAAAAAATTTTTTGCTTCAAAAGTGACAGACAATCAAATATGTCAATGAATTCTTTTGAAGGTTAAAACTAAGTTTGATGTTCAAAATCTGTAATCCATATGCTTACCTAAGGATTTCCTAACTTATCCTCTTATTGAATGTGAGATTTCACACTTAACAATGGAAGAAACCAATGTCAATACAATATCTGGTAGTACAAGATTAATTGAAGGCTCTAGAAGAACTAATATTTTACTACCTAGAGAAACAAAGCTTATAATAAAAGATATATTATTTTCTATTAAGTCTCAAAAAAGTTTATTAAGTTGTAAAGATATTCATTTGAATGAATATCATATTGAGACAATGAATGAAATAGACACTTAATACATCTATATTACATTTATCATCTCAAGTAAGAAGTGTGTGTAGAAAAAAATTACCCATTTTGTCATTTAGAATATACTACACAAAAATGAAAATGATTTAAACTTATATCATAGTAAACCAGAAGTTTACTAATAATTTTAATGTTTGACTTGACCGATTAGGCCATCTTGAGTCAATAATGATGCAAAAATTTATTTAAAATTCATGTGGTCATCTGTTGAAAAACAAGAAACACCCAAGCATTTGGCTCATTGGTTGGTGCATGATCCCCCTGCTTAAAGAAAATAGTTCAAATCCCCCTTACCTGAATTAATAAAAGAATCCATTGAAAAACTAAAAGATTTTTCAATCTAATGAGTTCTCATGTGCTGCTTACTCTTAGGAAAAATTAATTATAAAACCATCACCAACTAAAGTTATGAATGAATCCTCTACATTTTTTGAACATATTTAGGGTGATATATGTGAAACCATACATCCACCATTTGGACCATTTAGATATTTTATAGTTTTAATCGATGCATTAACTAGATGGTCACATGTGTGTTTATAATTAACTTGCAATTTGGCATTTGCAAAATTACTTGCTTAAGTCATTCGTTTGTGAGCACATTTTCCTAATTATGCAGTCAAGACTATTCATCTTGACAATGTTGGTGAATTTACAATTTAAGTCTTTAATGAATATTGCATATTAGTTGGAATAACTATTGAACAACTTGTTACTCATGTTCATATACAAAATGATCCAACAAAATTGTTTATTAAACAATTCCAACTGATTACAAGGCCATTATGAAATCTAAACTCCTAATTGCTATTTAGGGGGCATGTCATTATGGATGCAATAACACTTGTATGTATCAAGCCAACGAATTATAACAAATTCTTCCTTATATAATTTGTTTATGGTCAGAAACTAAATATTTTTCATCTAAGATTTTTGGATGTGTGGTATATGTTCCAATTGCTCCATCACAATGCACAAGGATGAGTCCTCAAAGGAGGTTAGGAATATATGTTGGATATGTATCGCCATATATAATTAAATATCTAGAACCCTCAATAGGAGATTTATTCACGGTAAGATTTACTAATTGTTATTTTGATGAAATAATTTTTTCAACATTAGAGGGAGAAAAAAAGTAGCTAGAAAAAGAAATATCTTGAAATGTATTATTATTATTTAGTTTTGATCCTTGCACAAATCAATTTGAACTTGAGTTTCATAATATAATTCATCTGCAAAATATAGCAAATCAATTGCCAAACGTATTTACTGACCTAAAGCGAATAAGTAAATCTCATATACTAACTACAAAAGCTCTTGTTAGAATTGATGTCTTTATAGGACAAGGCATATCAGAAGCGTGGGAGACCAATCGATTCCAAAAATAAAATCCTCGAAAAAGAAAAGGAGAAAATATTAAAGATGGTCAAAAAAAGGAAACAGAAACTCTAAAAGAGACTCTTAACATAATTAATAAATTCTAGAAGAAATTTAGGTACCTAAGATCAATGAAAATGAAGAGATTGCAATAAGTTATGTCATAATGGGAAAAGATGGAATCAGAATTAAATAAATGTTAATGATATTTTTGTATATAATGTAGCATTCAATATTATGAAAAAAAATGAGGATCTTGAACTTACATATGTTGAAGAATGTAAAAATAGAAATAATTGGCCAATGTGGAAAGACGCAATCAAGGCGGAATTGAGTTCACTTGAAAATCGTGAAATTTTTGGACTTGCAATCCATATAAAAAATGGTGTTAACTAGCAGGATAGAAATAGGTATTTGTGTGAAAAGAAAATGAGATTATGAGATATAAAGCATGACTTGTCACACAAGGTTTTACCCAAAGACCTCGTATTGATTATGAGGAGACTTATTCTCTTGTAGTGGATGCAATTACAATTTTATATTGATTAGTCTGACAATAAATGAGAAGATTAAAATGCATCTAATGAATGCAGCTATAGTAGATTTATATGGATTACTTCATAATAATATTCGTATGAAAATTCTTAAAAGATTTAAATTACCTGAAGAACAAAATTTGAATTCCTAAGAAATTTATTCAATTAAATTAAATAAATATGTATATAGATTAAAGCGATTCGAACACATATGGTATAATTGCCTTAGTGAATATTTGTTAAAAAAAGTCTATAACAATGATCTTATATACCTATATGTTTTTATAAAAAGGTTTGGATCTAAATTTGTGATAATTGTTGTTTATGTTGATGACCTAAACATTATTGGAACTCTTGAAGAACTATCAAAAGCTGTGGATTACTTAAAGAAAGAATTTGAGATGATAGACCTTGGGAAAACAAATTTTTTTATTTGAGTCTTCAAATTGAGCACTGGACAAATATAATTTTTATCCATCAATCAAATTATATAGCAAAAGTGCTAAAACAATTTTATATGGACAAAGCACATCCATTGAGTTCACCAATGGCTGTAAGGTCACTAGATGCAAGAAAAAGACCTTTTTCGACCTCGTGAGGATGATAAAGAACTTTTTGGTCCTGAATTACTATATATTAATGCAATCTAAGCATATCTTGCTAGCAATACACAACCTGATATATCATTTGTTGTAAACTTATTAGCAATATCTAGTTCTTTTCCACTCAAGGATATTGGAATGAAATTAAACATATACTTCGATATCTCCAAAGAACAATGGACATGGGTTTATATTATCCAAATGTATTAGAATCGAATTTAATTGGTTATGTAGATGCATAATGTTTATCTGATTTACACAAAGGTTAATCCCATAAATGTTACTTATTCACATGGGGAGGTATGACTATTTCATAGTGTTTTGTAAAACAAACTATATTTGTTATTTCTTCTAACCTTTTAGCAATTTTCACAATTCATGAGGTAAGTCATGAATGTGTCTGCTTAAGATTTATAACTCAACATATTTGAAAAATGTGTAGCTTGTCAACTGAGAAGGAAATTCCAACAATGTTATATGAGGATAATACCACTTACATAGCATAGTTAAAGGAAAAATACATTAAAGTTATGGAATATAACAGATTTTGTGAAAATTCTTCTTCACTCATGATCTCTAAGAAAAAGTTATATTAGTGTTCAGCAAATTTGTTCAAGTGACAATTTAGTAGATTTGCTCACTAATACCCTTCTTTCTCCAACATTTGAAAAGTTAGCATAAAAAATGGGAATACGTCGTTTTAAATATCTTAAATAATGCAGTTATCAAAGGGAGTAAAATACGTACTGTATTCTTTTCCCTCATCAAAGTTTTTCACGCTGGGGTTTTCTTGATAAGGTTTTTAATGAGGTTGTATTTCAAAAGCGTACTCTTGAAAGAATTATGTACTCTTTTTCTTTCACTTGAATTTTTTTTTCTAAGAGGTTTTTTCCTATAAGGTTTTAACGAGGTATATTCTGAATACAATGGATATTCAAAGGGAAGTGTTATGAATATTTTTATGAATATTTGTTAATATTATGTATAGATTTAGATGTAAATTAGATTGGATTAAGATTAAAATTTAATCTATCCATCTAATCTCTTAGTATTTTCTTTATCTTATAAATTCTATCTAGATAAGACACTTCATTTGTAAATATACACTTGAATAAAATCTTTTACTCCCTCTAAATACTTTTTTATATATGTTTCTTATAGTTATTCTTTCAAATTATAGTTCTTAATAAAAAATAGTTTTTTTAAAAGGTAAAAAAAAAGAAAAATAATTCACACAAGCAATATAAGACAGGGAAGCTTCGTTTCCAAATAGAGGACGGTTACCTTCACGCTTTCACTCATTCTCATTAGCGGTAAGCATAAAGATATAAAATACGTTATGTTTTTTATTTGAAACAAAATTGATTGAAAGTCTTGAGTAAAAAGGAAAATGATTGATGCATATATCCTAAAATTAAATATGTGATATTACAGTACCATTATTTTAGACTACATTCAAAGCAACTCAGACATATTGCTACACGATAAAAACAATTTCTTAGACCCTCAACTACCATATCAAGCTTTAAAATTGAGTAATTGTTGACATGATATCAAAGCCTCTCTTAACCAAGTAGTCAAGGGTTAATTTTGGCAAGATCTATTTTTTAAAAAATTAAAATTCAACCGGGCTTGAACTTTGTCCAAATTATCAAGCCTGATGGGCTTGCGGTTGGAGGGGTAAATTACTGAATGAAATTATTCTTTTAGACCCTTATCTAGCAAATTAAGTTTTTAGGTTGAGTGATTCTTAACCATACGTGGAGATGAAAGCATTTAAAGATTGCACCGAAGATCTACGGGTATCATAAATAATTTAAATACCGAACTTGTCCCAAATGTACATTCAAGCCATAAAAGTGGACCCTTGTGCCTTTCAAAAGAAAAAAAAAAAGTGGACCCTTACCTTATATTTTTCGTTGCAATGGTGAGATACAAAAATTACTTAACCAACTCATAGACCCTGGCATTAACTCTTGAAGGTGCAATATACATGCGCAAACCTAAGAGATTCATTAGTTAGAAAAAGATGGCACTTGTAGCCTTAGTTCAACCATTCAATAACAAGGGAGTTCAACCTTGGAGAAAAAGTCAGAGTCAGGATATAATCCTATGAAATTAATCTCTATTTCCACCCAACTTGGAAAACAAAAACCAGAATCAGATTATCTTCTTTTGAACACACCCAACTCAATCAATATTAAGAGCATTCTCTTAATATCTATTTCATCGTGAGATTAAATGTTTCTTGCTGTTACTATGTGAAGTAATAGAGTTGTTAGAACTTTGGAACGCCAGAATCTGAATATATAGTTCCTGATATACCTGAAGAGTGAACACTTTGCGATGAATTGGTAAAATCAGTTGCTGGTTCAATTAATTTGATTTTGGATGATGATATTGAAGCCCACACCATGGAGAACCGCAGCACAATTAGTTCTTTACTGGATCTCCTGGTGTATCACTTGGTCAATTTGCACTTCACTTCATAGCTATTGCACCTATTAGTGGACTGTCCATTACCACTAGTACATCTATGAGCAGCAGAGCTACAAAAAGCTAATTGAAGTTGGTCCCGAGCCCAATTCTCTTACTTAGAGCAGTAAACCTGTTAGCTGTGTGAAAATCACATTTTCTATGCTAGCCATGCCTTGTTGGAGGTCTCAACTGATCTTGAGTATTGAGCCAACTTTTCATTTGGCTTCTACAAGTCATAGTAACATTCAAAGTGAGCAAGTTGCATACATAGCTGAAAACGTACTACATAAATTTATGAGGTTTTGAGAGTAGATACACTATTTGTTCCACTTCTGTCTTAGGCTTGATGCATCCTTGTTCCTCTGAGTTATTTCAAACATTTGAATTCATCCAGGTTCCTTACCTGTCTCATCTTCCTAACTGTACATAAAGTTTACTAGAATTGATAGCATTCAGTGTAGCAAAGTCCTAATAGGCTACTTGACCAAATAAAAAAAAAACATAAAGCCAGGTCACAGTGGCGTTTTAATTATGTTTTTTACGCTATTTACCTCTTATATTTTTTATTTCTACCCTGATCCATCGCTTTGATAAATAAAAGAACTATTGAAATTGTTGCAATGTGCAGATCCAATAATCCGATCACTTGACATAAAGAGAAGTTGTCACCAATCTTTTGTATTTAGGTGTGATCGACCATTTACGTCAATAACGATTCAATAACCTCAAAGAATTAAAGATAAATATTCAAATGAGATTTTTTTATTAAAATTTAAAAAATTGAGATCTTTTTTATTGAAGTTAAAGAAGAAAGAGTAAATGAGGAAAGAAAATTCATAATTAGATATTATAAATTGAAAAAAAAATAGTTATATATATATATATAAATAACCATTGGAAATCATTAAATACATATTATTCTTAGTCGATTGGGAATAGGAGAATTAGTTGAGAATTAATAGCATTGGGAATTGGGAAGTTATAAAAAATTTAGATTTATTAAGTACATAATTAAAGAAGTGAGAGAATATGTCATTTTACTAATAAACTTTTACATATTTTTATTGAAAAATGAGATAAATAGTTGAGAATTAATAGGGATGTGGAGTTAAGAGAAAATAGATATTTATTAGTCATGAGAGAATAGATAGATATTTTATTAATTACCTTAATTCTTTTATATTTTTAATATAATTAATTATATTATTATTATAAAATTATGAGGTTTATTAAAATTTTGGGCCTAAAGCCCTTGCTTTAGCGACTTTACCCTAAAGCAGGCCTTGATTTACGTTCATTAAAAAAAAATTGATCCACGAAATCTATTTTGATTCGGGATTACAATTACGCCTACAGAAGGTATTAGCACTTATGTGACATCCGTTCATAAAACGGTATCATCAATTAATCATGTATTTGTTCACTTTAAAATTATTATAGTTTTGACTATGACAAAATGATCAAATTTTCTTAAACATTATTTGAGTGATCTTTGACAAATTCTTAAAATCATTTAACTCCCATACATTTGTTCTTATATAGTTACAAGCTTGGCTCTTGAAGTTATTGAATTATAGCTATAAGCTTGTATGACTTAGATGTATGAGTACTTATGATTCTCATTCATTAAAGTCTGATTTCAAGATTAAAGGAAAATCTAAATGTACTCATTAAGGGAAAGTTTTGAATTTTTTTTAATGATGAGAAAAAAAGGAGAGAAAGAAGACTAAGTTAAATAGAGTTTGATAGGTATTTATGTTTAATTTATATGTGTGATGCTTAGTTTTGGTTTTATTGAATATTATGTGCTAGTTATTATGGATATTTAATATATCTTGCTTAGCTACTATAGATATTATATATCTTGTTTAGCTATTGTGGATATTATAAATATTTTATTGCAAATCTTTAAAGAAAACTAGATACATTAACTAAGGTGGAGCAATTCTCATTATGCATAGAAATTTGAAGCATTTATATTGAACATGGATATTACACTCATAATTTAGGAGTGTTTTGTCATCGTCAAAATAAGAGAGAGAATGTTGGCTCTATGAGTTTTTAATGATAACAAAACATTCTCATTCATTGATGTTTAATTATATTATATAAGTATGCAGGAAAAAGCTTAATTCATTAATATATTTGTTATTTGAAAGTAAGTCAAGATGTCTGTTCAATTGCAATATGGGTTAATTGATAAAAGAAGCAAAGAAGAAAAGACTTAGGGCCCGTTTGGTAATCGAAAAATAACTTATTGGAGAAAATTTTTTTCTATGTAAAATGTTTTATAAGAAAATTTAATATTTTCTGTTGTTTAGATAAACTATTGAAAATATTTTCTGTTGTTTGGATCATTTTATGAAAAATATTTTCCACAATGGTAGAGTTATTTAGGTGTTAAAATAATAAATAGGAATTGATTACAAAACAATATTGATATTTGATTTTCACTAACTTGAGATCAAAATTAATAGTGGAAATGAAAATGGACAAAATCAATAATGATATTTTCCAAAGCATTTAACCACATATTTGTAATGAAAATAAACTCTAATTTTTAAAACATTTTCCATCTTTTTATTTTTTTATTATGACTATAAAAATATAAATATTCATCAATTGCACAAGATATCCAAAACCTATACTTATAAATATGTATTCATTAAATGACGATCATTGAAATATTTTTTTATTATAATTATTAGTAAGATTTAAACCTATTATTAATGTATATTCATCAAATGATGACCATTGAAATATTTTTTATTATAATTATTAGTAAGATTGCTTCCATTTATACATAAAAAATTTAATTGTATTGAATGGTTTCACTAAAAAACTATTTTTTTTTATTTTAATTGTGTTGTATAATTTAAATATTAATATTTTAAATTAATTTTTTTTAAGTTAAATATTAATATTTTTATTTTTTTATATTTTAAGTTGAATATTAATATTCATCAAACTTATACTCATAAACTTAGTATAAAATTATTTTTGTTGTTCTTTGGAAAATGTCTTATGCCTTTCAAGAGCGTAAGACATTTTTCGTGGTTAACCCTATTAACTCGTAAAATGTTTTACATCTAAAATTAATTTTTCGTATTCCAATAAGCATAAGTCTTGAAAACAGTTTCCGAAAAATATTTATTACAAAGCAAACAAACCCTTAGTGAAAATAGCATGTTGTTAATTGATTAACATAAAGTCTTAATCAATTAAGGCAAAACTGGACGTTATACAAAAGTAAGACAAAAAAGCCTTAATTAGTTAGTATAAGGCTTAATTGATTAAACAAGTGCTGGAAGCTAAAGATGCAGGTGTGTTAATCGGTTACGGTATAGGGTTAATTGGTTAGAGCACAAGATTTGAAGAACTTTGAAACGCCAAAATCCAAATTTAAAATGAAGTTGACCGTTGAAGGGAGCCAAAATCAAAAAATTCAAATTCAAAGAATTTTAATTGATTGAAACTCAATTTAATCAATTAAACATAAAAGGCGAAAAGCTTCAATCAGTTAATGGGAGAGTTAACTAATTAAAGGAAGACTGTCGTGTAAAGAAAAATGAAGGCAGAAAGTTTATGATCGGTTACGATTAACGCAATGATAGAAAAGCAAGACAGTGCAAGACGGAGAAGTTGTAATCGGTTAAAGCTGCCTATAACAAATTATCTAAACACTGTCTGCCTATTTGAAAAGAGCCACTAGAAGACAAAATAATGGCTAGTAACGGCTAGAATATGTCTCTAACTACTAGAATCAGTTTTTTAAGTATTTAAAGCCTCTCAAATAATCAAAAATCATAGAGAAAAGCTACCAAGAGTGATTTTGAGCTTAGAAGACCAAAAACCTTCTCTTTACACTTGTATTCCACTCTTATCTTTGTGAAAATGTTTATGCTGAAGCTTGTATAACTTAGATCAATTAGGTGATCATTTGTACTTGCTTTTAACTTCTGTTACTTATTTATTTAGAGTGTGTGAGACACTCTAAGGAGTAATCTAAGCTAAGGAAAGCTTAGGAATTGTTGTAAAAGGGTTTTGAGTTTATATTAGAAACTCACATTGTAAAAGCTTGGTGGAAGGTGTCAATTCCACTAGTTTAGTGAACTTGGGTTGAAAATCCTTAATTAAGAGATCAAGGTAGTCGATGTAAGTCAATGGGACCAAATCACTATAAATATTTATGTTTTGTTTACTTCTCTTTACTCTCTTTTTATTGGATGATTTTCTACCTTTACAAGTTTTAAACTCTCTTTTTCAAAATCCTTAAAAAGTTTTCCAACTAAAATTTTTCTTCAAAATTTCTAAAAATGCTATTTACCCTCCTTTAATACTCCATTACAACCAACAATATTATCCTATTTTGCCTTGACAAATAGTTATAGATTACTTTTTTAATTCCCCTAATTCCTATTTCTTCCTTTTGTATTATTTTCTTTTCTCTTCTTTTTGTTACTTATGATTTAAGCATTGAAAATTTTTCCTAAATTCTTCCAATACTTTTGACAAAAAATTAGGCAAAATCTTCCTACTTGAAGAGTATTTAATAAAATCACTCATTCTTTTGAAAAGACTCCATCATCGGATTAATTTGGTATTTTGTGAAAAGGTTTGGATTAAATCTTTGATTCTTCTTTATATCTCTTTCTTCTTTTTCTTTTCTTTTCCTTTTTTTTATGAATTTTTTTATATATTTTATTTTTTTGTTATTTGCTATTTTTTAAAATGTAAATGAAAACCCTTGATATTGAAAATGTTTTAAATTCTCCAACATTATTGACAGATTTTTTTTAAAATTTTCTTACTTAAGAATTTTCAAGAAAATTGTCAGTTACAACATTCTTAAAATTCCATTATTGATTGATTTCCATTTTTTGTACCTTTTATTTTTTTTTATTTTATCCTAAACATAATTAAAGCCGTTGGAATTGGAAATTCTAAATTCACCAACTTTTCTTCACATAGATATTTTCAAGAAAATTGTCACTACAATTTTTTTCAAAATCCATCATTCGTTGATTTCCATTTATTTGTATAGTTAGAATGAAATATATAAGATGTAAAAAAATATCATTATGCAATTAACAATTTTATCTACAATACATTTTTTTTGTTACATATATTTTTCTATGTGTGAAAATAGTTTGTTTGGATTCCTTCAACACTTTTGGTAAAGTCCCAAAATTATTCACTTGAGAAATTTAAAAAATTACTGTTTTTAAATATTAAAATTACTTAGGAATTTAGTTTTGTCATTGTTATACTTTAATTACTATTCTTTAATAATTTCATAAATTAAAAAATGTACATAATAAAAAAATTAAATAAGAAAAAAACCATGGGTTGGGAAAAAATACCCCCAATGGGCTTAGCGGAATCTGTCTTAAGGTAATTTGGGCTTTATTCGTCAGAATCTGGGTTTAGGCTGGGTTAGAACTGAGCCACTTCTTTCTTATCTTCCTGTTTTTTTATTCTTCACTAAATGGGCTGATTTTAGTCCTTGGGCTTCCGACTGGGTCAGGACAATTGGGCCTTGCTTTTCGGCCTTCTTTTTTTATTTCTTCCTTTCCCCGAAAAACACCGTCAGTCTAGGACTCCTCTTTATTAATCCCCAAAAAACATGTTTAGACCCCGATCCCCCATAAGAAATGAAACTTAGGTAGTGAACTAGTGAAGCCTGAATCTATAGTGACCAGGGGCTTGAATCTAGGGAAAAAAAATAAAGATAAAAGGAGCTAAAGTGCATTGCAAAAGGAAAATGAGGAAGGTGATAGCGGAATTGGTTTACGGAGCTAGCCAAAATGATGTGCTCAATCTGTAAATGTTCATCTCAGACAATGATATGGCTAACTGGAATATAGCTCTTGCAAGGAAGCAGACACAACTTCGAAGCTATGTTCGACCCTCGGTTTAGTCTTTGATTACAGTAGAGATGTTAGGATAGTCTTGAATTGTGATTTAATTAGGATTGTTTAATTCTAATTAAATTAGTATACCTTATAAAATAGTCTTTAAATCTAGTTAGACTAGAATAACAATTCCTAATTCTATTAGGAGAAGATTCCTAATTATATTAGGATAAGGTTATTGTATTTGGCACTATAAAAGGACCCTATGGGTTAAAGAATAATTATCACCTAAATTTAGAGAGAGTGATTTAGGTGTACGTGGGATAAGGGTTATGAGTTTGAGACTGTTCTTGTAATCTCTTAATGTTTCTCTTAGTGGATTTTTCTCTGTTGCTGTGCCCGTGGACATAGGTCATCAAAAGACCGAACCACGTAAATTCTTGTGTTCTTGTGGGTGTACTTGATTTCTTTCTTTTTTTATTCTATTGATTGGGTTAGATCTTGGGCAATTCTTTATAGATAATTCCGCAATTTCCTAACAAGAGACAACATAGTTGAAAGAATATCCCAATTGGAGGCCTCAGATGGAGACCTTCACTGTAAGTTTAGGTATGTAGCTCTTCAGGGGTGCCTATTTGGGACATTCCATATGTTTCTTGATAGAATTATATGCTTTTGATGTGGTTCATTTTTGTCTATTTAATTAATTTTATTGATAGATTATCCTGTTATATCTTGGATAATCAATATGTTTTCTAAGCAAATGTTGATTGTTAGCTGTAGACACTAAATTATAAACAAGAAAAATTAAAAATATATATAAAAAAAATGAAAAAATGATGAAAAAAGAAAGGAGAGAGGTACGACTGGCAGGGTGCGGACGCACCCTGCCAGGCACCTCTCTCACCTGCCAGACGCGAAAAATTCGCGTCTGGCAGGGTAGTGGAACTTGTCCCCTGATGCCCCGGGGCAAAGCAGTGGAGCGTGCCCCTCCAGAACCCGGGAATCGGGTATAAAGGGGAGGGGGCACTGTAGCATCCGGGGGGAGAAAACCTACAAGCTTTCTAAGCAATGGAGAGTAACCAAAATTAGCCAAAAAAAAGGAAACAAAAAATCAATCAAAAAAGACACCCTAAGTTTGCCTAGCAGCCAGAACAACCCAAGAAATTTCTTTTTTTTCTTTTAAAAAAAAATACAAAAATGTGCAATGGGGAGAAGCGGACCGACGGTAGTTGAGAAGCCGACCGACGGTAGTTGAGAGGCTGACCAAAAGTCGACCGGCGGTAGGAGAGAGAGGAAGCATGACCGTCGCTCCACCGTACCCGGCACAGGGAAGAGAGCAGCAGCACCCGATCGACGCCAAGGGGGTTCGCCGGCGTGAGAAGCAGAAGCATCGGTGCCAAGGGGGTTTACGCCGGCAGGAAGAGTTCGTCGGCGTGGGTCCTCCAACAGATCGGCGGTCGAGGAAGCCCAACCGTCGCTCCACCGTACCCAACACAGGGAAGAGAGCAGCAGCACCCGATCGACGCCAAGGGGGTTCGCGCCGGCAGGAGGAGTTCGTCGACGTTGGTCCTCCAACAGATCGACGGCCAAGGGGAGTTCGCCGGCGTGAGAAGCAAAAGCATCCGATCGGTGCCAAGGGGGTTCGCGTCGGCAGGAGGAGTTCGTCGACGTGGGGCCTCTAACAGATCGGCGGCCAAGGGGAGTTCGCCGGCGTGAGAAGGAGAAATCCAGCGGATGAAGAGTGTAGAGAGAAGTTAGAGAGTTTGTGGGTGGAGAGAGAAAGTGAAGGGAAGAAATGGGAAGAAAAGAAAGAAAAAGGGGGTTTTATAGTTAGAGCTTAAAGCTAAACGGTGTCGTTTTGAGGAATACTATTGGGCAGCTCAAGGGCATTCAAAGCGATTGCGTTTTGGCTCAGGAAGGCTGAATACTTGGGGCATGCTCACGGGCTTTCTGCCAGACTAATGCGTACTGGGCTAAGTTGGGCTTGAATCTTGGGTAAGTTTTAAATCTTGGGCTTTTGTTTGTGATAGTTATGATGATTTTCTTAATGTAGTCTTTTGTTAGTAAAATAATGGGGACATAGTATAATAACATGGTAATATAAATTAAAAATATAAAAAATAATAATAAGTAAAAAAAAATCAAAATCATTAAAATAGAAAATATATAAAAAAAATAGGTAAATAACAAAAACAACAATAATAAAATAATAATATAAACGAATGAAACAAATGGTAGGCTAAAAGATTAAATTAAGAAATTAAAAATTATTAGATTAAGCATTAAAATAATAAAATAGGTATGAGAATCAATATTAGAAAGTTAACCCTTTTAAAAAATATATATATATAATTAATAAAATAATTTGTCGATGATGGGATAATCGATCGGGATGCGAGAAGTCGCAATCCCGAGCTTATGTTCCCTAGGCTCGGAATCCGAATCAAGGCTCCACCAGTACGATGGGAGGGCCTCGATTTCAAGATTCCGAAATTCTTAATAAATAAAGAGTTTGATTATACAAAAAAAATTACTCGATAAAAATAATAAGTAAATAATAATAAATGATAAAAAAAGATAAAATAATAACAATTCAAACATATAATAAATAATTAATTTGAAAATACAATATACATGACATTAAATAAATAAAAATAAATAAATATATAATAGTAAAAAATAACTAATTCAAAATTAAACATTGAGTATTAAGTGGCATAAAGAAATGTGAAGATAAAGATAAAAAAATAATAAATATATATATAAAATAAGATCTTAGGCATTAGGTTTGAATAAAAATCGCTTATGAAAAATATAATAATAATAAAAATATAAAAAATACATAAAAATAGTACAATAAAAATACATATAATTTCTATTCACTAAAATAACATAGAATTATAAACAATTTGTCTAACTATAAGTGAAAAACAAAGAACTTAAGAACAAAAAATGTAAAGTATAAAAAAAATAATAATAAGAAATAAGAATAGAAAATATAATAATAAAATATATAATAAAATAAAAATAATTAATAATAACAAAAAATAGATAATTGCTTAGCATAGATGTATTGCATCATATATATCATTGCATATAAATATTTCTGTTTTCGAGTTTAAGCCCCGATGATGGGATCTTTCGGGGATCCTACGAAGGCGGGTATTTCTCGAAAAGTTTCTTAGGTGAAAAGATGTCCTCGGGTCCAACCAGTATGATGGGAGGGCTCGAGAACCATCTTTAATAAAAGGCTTTTGCCCGAATTGGGTTCATTATGCACAAAAATATTATTTTAAAAAGAAAACGTACGATGACCCCGATGACAGGAATTATTCGTCGAATTTGCGAAGGCGAGTTTCTCGGATAATTCCCTAGGTGAGAGAATATCCCGAGTCCCACCAGTATGATGGGCGGATTCGGAAAATATCCTCGATAAAAGGTTATTTGTCCGGCATTTTTATCTCACGCCATGCATTTCATCTCGCCACTCATTTGCATTCCATTTTAGGTTAAATAGGAGATAAAATAAAAAAATAATAATTAGGAAATCTAGTGAAATTAAAAATTAAAGCCCAATAGGATAATCTAAAAATGGTACCGTTCATGGAACGGGCGTCCGAGGGGTGCTAATCCTTCCCCGGGCTTAACCGTACTCCCGAACCTAGATCCAAAAAATTGTAGACCGGTTTAAGGTTCTTTTCGGTGGGCTTAAAATTAATTTAAGTTTTCATCTATTAGAATCGAGTCAATAGGTGGCCAATCGCACTTAGTAAAAAAAAAAGATTGGTGGCGACTCCTAGTTTAATTTTTAGTGAGTTTTCACATTCACGTCTAGCGGTCGGGTTCCCGGACTCACACGTTACGACATTAGCAATTCCACAAGCTAACGCCGCAGCGAATTCCGTTGTCAAGCATGCAAAAATGTTGATAATTATTGGTTTTGTTGATCTAGAGATTAAGGAGATTTAGGGTAATATTAGAATAATTAATGAAAGTATGTAGAATGCTATCTTTTAATCAAATTTTTAATTTTCAATATCTGAATTAAACAAAAGATTAACATTATTTAATTTACAAGATATAAAATATCCTTTAAATATGAGGGATGAAATTTTTTTAAAAGAAATTATTATAGAAGTTATTAAACTATTTTATTACAAATCTTATTTCATGTATTGATTTATAATCCTAATTTTTAAGATAAAATTAAATTATTTTAATTAGTTTTTAAAAGATCAAGAGACAAAAAGAGTTGAATAAATTGTTCTTAATTAATTAATTATTCATTTAGTACTTATGTAAATGCTTTTTAATTTTTTTAACTGATTTGTTTAAATAAAAAAAATTGATTAATTGATTTTTTTTTTACATTTTTTACATTTATAAGTGAGATAAGGTGCATTACAATGCAAGATGGTGCTTAAAAAAAATTTATAAGTGAGATGATAGTTACATATTTTGTAGATAAATAAATTGTGATAAAAAAGTGAAGAAAATAATTTTATGAATATTATATTTGCATTATGTTTAATTTTTTATAAGTGCTTGATATCAATGATATTAATGTTTTCATAAGAATTTATAAAATATAAATTGATTCTTTTATTGCATTGGGAAGTTGAATATTGGCATGTATTATATATGAACATACATAAAAGAATAGATAAATTTTAGGAATCAAGGAAAAAGAAAATGCTAATTGATTACGAGCTCTTTGTCATTTGTTTGATGCAATATAAGCTTTTAATTTATATGCAAGTATGAAGAAGTTATGTGAGTAAGTTACAAGACTTTCTTTATAGAATAGTAAATGTAAAGTAAGTTAATTCGGTTAATTGATTACAAAATCTTTTAATTTAATGATTCAATTTAATCGATTCCTTAAATCAAATTAATTGAATTGAATTAATCAAATTTCATCAATTAAATTGATTAAATCAATTTTAACAGATTTTTGCTCACCCCTAGTAATGGTAACAAATCCACTAAGCTTGAAAATGCGAGTGTTAACCATTTTATAAATTATTTTTTCAATAAATTTGGTTACTTAGTTAAATTGATAACAAGTACTTATAAACATTTTCAATAAAACTTTTCTACAAAAACATTTTCAATAAAAATGTTAAAAATATATTAATGCATCAATTAAGTAAAAAAAAACTTAATTAATTATTGTATTAAGTTATTAATAATAGTTAAATTTATTTTATCGTGTTGACTATCTAACTATGTAATTTTCACGTTTTTAATATATATATATATATATATATATATATGTGTGTGTGTAATGATATTGTTTCAATTTATAAGAAAAAAATCAATGAAAAATGTATTCAATATTTTCTGACCTACGAACATTAGACAAAATAACTAGAAGTATTTAATAGTTCAATAATAAAAATAATCACATTTTGCTATCAAAAAAAATAATCACATTTTTTACTATTCAAAATTTCAATTTATCAAATAGCACTTCAATTAGTAAATTGACTTGTTTGTACTAAATTTTTTTTTTTTTACTTTAAATTTCATTTTTCTTCAAGTTTCTCTTTCCTTAAATTTTTCCACAAACTAAAATTATCCTTTACCTTTAAGATTTGCCTCGATGGTTGCTTCTCGTCAGAAACTAATATTATACTTGTTCTGGAAAGTTTCTCTCAATTTTCTACAACAGGTTTCCTGAACTTTGCTTTCGTTTTTTTTATTGTGCGACTACTCATGATTAACATAAATATAATAAATAATAATTTTATAAGCATATTTTACTTTATTCGAGCAGTTCGAGTTTCAAACACTTTTTAATATCTTTCTTTTGAGAAGTCCAACTTTCGCGAAGCATGAAGCCTCTGCTCTAACCCAAACAATGAAAAGCTTGGATAGCAAGCCAAGTTAATTATAATTCCTCGTTATCCAATAATGTGTTGCCATTAAAACATGAGATATAGAGAGTTGACCAGTGGCTGAAGCTTGATAGGCTAGGGTCTTGGACTTTTAGCTCAAGAATTGAAGCACGGGGAGGTAATGGCAAGCAGACTGAGTCAACGGCTGCGGGCGAGGAGGACCAGAATGGATTAATTATAGTATAGAAAAGGTGAATTGGAAGCTAACTGGTGATGGCATCAAACTGAGTGGGTTTGTTACAAATAATGCTTCGAAGTATTAAATTATACATTCCATTTCAGTTTACGGTGCCATCTCCGTGGATTTTATTAACAAACACGTTAAAAAACCAATTGATTGCAACTCTCTGCCTGCAGTCCTTAAGACGCCGCAAGATGTAGAAAACTTGAACTACAAGTACGAACAGGCATAGACATCGGTAAAAAATTTCGTGCTATATCTATTGAATGACTACTTTTGCAGATGATAAGGATAATCATGTTAAATTATTACAACGTCAAAGTCATATTTTTACAATATCATATTGTACATAAATTTGAATAAGATATTTACAATTTTAAAATGTACGATATTTATATGAGTTGGATTTGAATCCCACCATTATACATTGCGTACTTGCATATGAAGGCAAACAAACTCTGTCTTTTCCATCCTTTGCCGGGATTCAACTTAGTAGCTAGCTTAATCAGAATTCTAGAACGATGATTTGTAGCGATCAAGTCCAGGATTCCCCAACATGGCAAGTTGGCAACATGTATATACAGGGACGGAGCTAGCCAAATTTTATTAATAGAGCAAAACACAGTTAAATAAGAGTTAAAAATTTTAAAAAATTAATATGTTAAATTCAATCAATAATAAAAATATTGATAATGGAAATATGAAACTAAATATAAAACTATAATTTGTAAAATATAAATAGTTAAAAACGATATATAAGATTAATAATTTTTTCTTATATAATCAGAATTATTTAACTATTATATATTAAAGAGAATTTCATTTTAACTAAACATAAAATGTAAAGCATATAAAAAAATATACTCAAATTAATTTCTTCTTACATAATCAGGATTAATAAAAAAATGATACGTTGATGAAATTTTAAGTAACAATGTAATATTATAACTTATATTTAAAAACTATATAATAATTTATTAATTTTTAAAGATTAAAATCATAAAAAATAAAATTTATGTAACATAAAAAAGAAGAACATGGCAAGTAAAAGGTAGCTGCCATATATTACATAACAAAAAAGAAAGAAATAGAACATAGTTAATGGTTTGTAGAAATTTGAGAAAGAATATTTATATAAACTTAAAACATATGAACAAATAGAATAAAATGAAAAAAATAAATAAAAATGATAATATAAATTAAAAAAATTTAAAGTTGAGTGAGATAAGTGCAATTATTTTATTATTTTTTATTTATATTAATTATTAAATAAAATATTATTTTGAGGGAGCAAGTAATAGAATATATAAAAAATTTAAAAAATTTTATATGTTATGAAAAAAAATTTAAAAGTTTGTGGGGCATCACATAAGGAGGCTCCGCCCCTGTGTATATATGTATTAAATTTTACGATATGTCAGGTTTTCGGCTGGCGACTATACTTCGTTAAAAGAATTTTCCTTGCCATTTCTTGTAGATACTTGTGTGCTTCAACAGGATTATTGTTATAGAATCAATCAAACTTTTGACCGAATATATCCTTAATCTTGTTGCCGTCGCCCTGACACGCTTGTCCATTTTTATACGCATTTATGGATTTTCTTTAAAACTTACCCGGCGGCTTCCTTTTCCCTAACTCTTTGTAAGAAGCCTCTTACATTCCTTTTCTGTATAAATATGTAAATACCATAGTCCAACACTTCTTATCTTCTACCAATATATAAGCCTCGCCAAACACATTAAAACTTCAACCTGCAACACTCAATTTGTTTATTTTTTCTTCGATATACAAACAAAGTTGTTTATACCATGGAAAAGTGGTCTTTGCTTAGCCGCCTAAGGAGGGCCGTGAAGAAGGTAAAATTCTTGCTAAATTTCAATATGAATCGCTGGCGGATCGCTTCCATGATCGGTGCTTCTCCTAGCAGCCAGAGGCTGAGCTTCACGGATAGGCCAGGGCTGAGGGCATGTGCAGACGACTATGATTCGGATGATTCGGGTTCTAGGAGACTCGCTAGGACAACAAGTTATCTATCGGAGGATGATATTGATAAGAGAGCGGAGATGTTCATTGCAAATTTTCATAAACAACTCCAGATCGAAAGGCAGGTTTCTTTGCAGCTCAAATACCTTCGTGCAAACAGCTTTGACTACAACTCTCCATGATTCATTCATTTTTAATTGGTTCATTATTATTTATTTTGGAAAAAGATTTGAAGCTTTTTGGGGCAGATTTTGATGGCCATTGGTGATTAAATTCAGTGTGAATAGTTTGTATTGCAATATCAATGCTCAGCATTCGGTAATGGACCCCTGTACGTTTTATTAGAGGTTGTCCATTATTGCAAATTCGATTTCAAATTGTAATTCTTTTTCAAGTTTTTTATGAAAATTTTGATTGTTTCCTAAGAGATTGCAAGGACAAAGTATCCTTTGAATATGTTCTGTTGTAATTAATGATTGCCTTTTTCTATTTAAAATTTCTGTATAGAGATTTGTCTGCTTTTTTTTTTCTTTTTTTAATTCCTTCCCTCTTTATTTTCATTATCCAAAGTCAGTGTCGTGTCAAATTTTTTATTCCTTAAGGGAACCGTCGGGTATGATGTCTCTATCGTTTAAAACGTGTATATGTTGTAAAATGTCATTATACTCGCTAGATTATACAGAGGTAACTGATGTAGCACTACCCCTTGGAATAGAAAAGAAGAATGTAGGTACCAATAACATACAAAAAAAAAAAAAGTTGAATGGATCGTTTTTTTTTAATGACAATTACTTATGTTAGATAGTTTGATAATAATGGTATTTAGATTCTTCAATTAAAATATTAATAAGTAATTAATTTTTAATTATTTTAAATTTCAGATTAAATAATAAAGGTTATTTATGAAGAGTGCTTATTGATTGAAGAGTTATGAATGATTACCTTATTGAATATAACTCTTTGAATAGTTATACTATGAAAATATAACTCTTTGAGTAGTTATATTATGAAAGGAAACAACTATTTAAATTGAAAGGCATGTATATTTGTTTATTATATTGTTAGTGTAGTAGCTCAATATAATAAAGACCAAGAGGAGGAGGGGTGAATTGGGCTTTTTAAAATTTCTTTAAAAACTTTGGTGAAAAATTAAGCCTTTTTAAACAATGAATTTTATATTTATATTGCAAATAGACTAAATGATTTTCTTAAAAGATTTTTTCAACAATGAACCATAAAGCCAGAAGAGAAATCAAGACACAAATATTTTTATAGAGATTCGGCTGTCTCAAATGCCTACGTCCTCTCCCTTGGTGCCTAAAGAGTTTCGAATCCACTAACAAAAATGTGCGTTTTAAATGAGATTAAGCACAAACCCTTACAAACGTTTTTTCATGAGATCAAGTAATAACCTTTACAATGGGTTTTAACGAGATCAACCACAAACCCTCATAATAGTTTTTAACAGGTTCAACCATAAACCCTTAGTAACTTTTAAGAATGAGTTAGAACTTTTATAAGAGTGTGTACAAAGAAGTACTAGCAATAAATGCCTATTAAAGGTTGGTAAGCTAAATGTTTAAGCTTAAGCACAATAAATACAAGAATGTCAACTCAAAAGCTAGCAATAAATAGCTTTGAATGCTTGAGGGAAGACTAAAATTTTAGTGCAAGAAAGGAATAATGAACAAGAAGCTTTTCTCTAGGATTTTAGTGCCTTTCTTCATCTTATCTCTCTTCAAGATAAGTCCAAGGCATCCTTTTATACTCAAAAAAAGATTCAGAGTCGTTAGACATATGTTTGAAACAAATGTGGCCATTGTTGAGCCTCTAGGATCGACTATAAGGCTCTTGGGATTGATTATGGTTTTTCAAAATCTCAAATTAGGGCTTTTATAGTCGAATATAAGTGTCTTCTACGTGATCCTCGACTCAAGAGCATTGTCGAGCCATCGTATCTCTTTTTCTTTTTGGAATAATAATAATAATGTTATACGCTTGTTGTGTACTTATTCATATTTCACATTGTATGCAGCTAAAGGGAACTCTCAACTTTACATCAAGGAGATTAACTTTAACCTGATGCAAAAAAGATTAATTCAACCCTTAAAATAAGTAAGCGTAAGAGCTGTGGCCAATTTGTGAGTAATATGCTATGGCCAAGAAATGAGTGATAAAGCTTGCGGCCAATAGCATTGTATGCAACTAAAGGGAACTCTCAACTTTACATCAAGGAGATTAACTTTAACCTGATGCAAAAGAGATTAATTCAACCCTTAAAATAAGTAAGCGTAAGAGCTATGGCCAATTTGTGAGTAATATGTTATGGCCAAGAAATGAGTGATAAAGCTTGCAGCCAATAGCATAACATAATTACAACCAAATTATAACTGATAAAGCTAACGGTTGGAATATAAATGATAAATTATGGTCAAAGAATTAGAAATAAAGCTAACAACCAATAGAAAAATATCCTTGTGTAGACACATAAATTAAAAAAAAAATAAATAAATATAAATATAAATAAAATAAAATAAATAAATAAATAAAATAAAAAATAAAATAAAAAAATCAGGATGGCTGGGCGTACGCCCAGCCATCCCTTTGCCGTCCCATCCCCCACCCACTACGCGGGATGGGGGTTCTGGCCACCAACTCCAGGGGTGCTAGAACCCCCTCGTCGGGTTGTCCAAAAAATTGGACAACCCGGCTCTTTAAAACCCTGCAAAAAGGAAAACACAGCAATTAGCCACAAGGAACGAAAAACCAAAAAACAACAACAAAAAAGAAAAAGGGGTGAGATCTGAGAAGAGAAAGCGGTAGAGAGAGAAAAAGAAGGAACGGCCGGCGGAGAGAAGAAAGGAGAGAGCTTGACGCCGGCAACGAAAGGCGAAGTGATTTGCCGACTAGGAGAGAGAAATTCGAGAAGAGAGAGGAGGACGCCGGCGCCAGAAGAGAGAAGAAAAAGATTTTTAGAGAGAAGGGAGGGTGCCGCCGCTAGAGAGAGAAAGTGAGGAATGAAAGTGAAGAGAGAAAGAGAGAAAAGGGGGTTAAATACCTAGGGTTCGTGGGCAAAACGGCGTCGTTTCAGAGAGGCAAGCAGAAGCTGGAAGGACCAGGCCAAACGGCGTCGTTTTGAGCGGCTTCGCAGACATCAAAACGGTGCGTTTTGGATCTTACCTTGCGGGCTTCCAGAAACAGGCCGGGGTGTTGGATTTGGGCTCCCACGGGCCGCCGAGTTGGGCCAATCGCAGCCCAACAAGGTATAACCCTTTTTGTTTGGTTTTGCTTGGGTCTAGCCCATTTTAATTTAAATGCATTTATCATTTTTTTTAGGAAAAAATATTTATATAATATGGACACTTATATTTAATATTAAAAATCAAAAATAAAATAAAAAATAATGATAGTAAATAAAAATAAAAAATAAAAAATAATAATGGTAAAAATGCATAGTCTAAAGAACATATATATCAAATAAGTAAATAAATAAAAAAATTAAAATATATATGTAAATAATAACAATGACAAGTGAATAAAAAATATTTATATTATAAATATATTTGGAGGCTTGCAAAAAAAAAAATAAAGTAAATAATAATAATAATAATTCATGATGCAAATATATATATTATATTATATTTTTTAGATTAAAAAATAAAAAATATAAAAATATATAAAAAAATAAAAAATAAAAAAAATAAAAAATAATGATAATAATAAAATGAAAATAAATAAATAATAATAATAAAAAATATAATTAGAACAAATATTTAAGTATTACCACCAAAAAGGGGTAAAGAGTTACCTTTTTCCGGTGGATATTTTTGGGTGCGAAGTTAGAGACAGATTTTCACCGAAGCGTCAGGATAAATCTGAACTTTAGATTGCAAAACCCATTAAGTCAAATAGTTATTGTTAAAAAAATAATATAAGGAAATTTTGTTACATTTAAATAAATAAATAATCCAATATTTTTTTAAACATCTAAAAACAATAAACGCGTGCATGTAGATACCATCATTTTATACTGTCATTGCATGCCACTCTTATTTTGCAAATGGCGCGGGAATCCCGATGACGGGATTTTCCCGAGGAGCTCGTAGAGACGAGTTCTTCCGGGGATATCTCTAGGTGAGGAAAATTTCGAGACTTCACCAAAGCGTTGGGATGGTCTTCGAATAATTTTCCAATAAAAGATTACCGACTCCATCATTTAAAATAAACAAGTCACGACATCATTCTACGCTTGCATCATATGCATACGTAAGACCAAGTGAAAAACTCAGTCTGACAATTCAATAAAAAAATTTAATTAATAAAATAGGGATTAAACTAAGAAAAGGCTATATTAAGATAACTTAAGATTAAATGGTACCGTTCGTAGAATGGGCGTCACGGAGGTGCTAATCCTTCTCCGTGCGTAACCGCACTCCCGAACCCATCTCTAAAAAACGTGGACCAGTTCTCGTTCTTTCGACGGACCTAAAATTAATTTAGGACTTCGTCGATTAAGAATCGGGTTAATAGGTGACCAATCACACCTTAAAAAAAGATTGGTGGCGACTCCCACACCTTGAGATTTTTAATTTTCACACGCGTCTGGCGGACGGGTTCCGAGACCCGCACGTCACGACAGATGGCGACTCCGCTGGGGATATTAGAGAGTCAAGCCATTAATTAATCATAAGTTATCTTAAGCCTTAAATAATTTGATATTTTCCCTAGCGTCAATTTTGCATATTTTTGTTTAATGCATTTATTTATTTTGTTACTATTACTTCACTATTTTTAATAATTGCGGAAAATTTAGGATAAGGGGAATGTGAAATTATTGATCCAAGGTCTGTATATTCCTTCTCACACAGTACACATCTTGCATTCATGCATAAGCCTTCCACCCGGGCTTTATTCTTGATTAGGAGGGAGTTAAGTAGCTACGCTCTCGTGAGGTGATAACCTCCGCATGGGCTAGTGAAGACTCCCACTCAAATCGAACCTAGTCCATTTGAAGCCTGTAATGGGTGAGGACCGGGGTGCCTTACTAGTCCGTGTGGACGACAGTGAGGAGCGATTTGGGAACCTTTAGCTCCATTTTCAACCCAAACTCAGCATGTAGGATACCGAGAGTTGCCTTTGCTTAGGTAGAGCTTCACCCGTGAGAATATACCTTTGGACTAGGTACACATGAAGGAATTTTCATAATCCCCTCGTTCTAAATTCTTCTCCGCGAATAATAAAGGTATCAGGTTACTAATTACTTTCATTCATCTTTTGGAATTTTTGTTTGTAGTGCTAACTTGAATTTTTTGTCATATGCACGTTTGCATCATAATAGGAAAAGTATTTGTCACCTGACAACCATTAACAGAGTAGATCCAGTTGCATACATGGAGTCATCATGGCCATCCTCAAGTTACGATGGAATTTATCAAGTGACTCAGCATATGGCGAGTACCCAACAAAGTGAAGGAGATTGCTTGTCAAAAGATCACTCCTCATCACTACCTGATAGGGTCCACCTTGATCTCAAACAGAACGACTTCACCGATTTGCTCAACATATGGGATAAGTGGGGGGCTACCACTCGGGCAAATTTTGATAGGAAATATGGCCACATAGCTCGACTCCTCAAGGTCCAGATAGATGAACATTTGTTGAAGGCCATTGTGCAATTTTGGGATCCGTCGTATAGATGCTTCGTGTTCAATAAGGTGGATATGGTCCCCACGATCGAAGAATACTCGGCTCTCCTGCAAATCGATCTCGATAATCCGGACAAGATATATTGGAGAGGACAGAAGACCGGACACAGGCGAAAGTTAGCCAAGATGATGGGTATTACTTCGGCGGAAGTTGATCAGAACCTAAGGAAAAAAGGGGACAATGAATGTATCCCGTGGAGTTTTCTACGTAGTTATATCATGAAGCAACGGGACACCGAGCAAGGACAGCTTGTGATGGCCTTGGGAATTTATGGGCTAGTGATCTTCCCCAAAGTTTTGGGACATATAGAAGTCGAAATTATAGACTTTTTCGAGCAAGTCATCAACAAGGCCAACCCTTCGCCCTCTATTCTAGCGGAAACTCTTAGATCACTGAATTACTGCAGAAGAAAAGGTGAGGGACGATTTGTGGGATGTGCACAGCTTCTTTCCATCTGGATAGTGAGCCACTTTGAATGCAAGGTCGATAAATTCAGAAAGCCATTTCATCCGCAAACCGCCCCTATCAGAGAATTTTGTGAGAGTGAATGGCCAGAAAATAGGACTAAGGAACAATGGATCTCTAGACTTCGAGAACTCATGAGTGTGGAAGTAACATGGAGAGCCCCGTGGATGCCGCATCACCCGGTCTTGTACAAATGCGGAAATGAACCTTGGGTACCGTTAACGGGGCCATGGGGAGCCATCAGTTACGCCCCAATTATGGTAAGAAGACAATTTGGGTCAGAGCAGTTTGTGCCGATGACACACCGACTTAATACTTTGGAGTTTGCTTATGGAGAGCCGGGTTTTCTAAAAAGGATTGAAGAGATTGCTCAAGCTTGGAAGAAAACCAGCCGAGTGGATCAAGGGAGGTACACCGACGAAGTGACTACCGGATATCAGATGTGGCATGACCAACGAGTTAAGGATGTAGTATATCCGAAAGAAGATGCACTACGTGGCCCAGTTGATCCAGAACCACGAGACGCTTTGCTCGAAAGTGAGTTGGCTCGAAAGAAGTCCGAAGCTGAAAATGCCAGTTGGAAGCAACGGTATGAAGACCTCCAAAAAGAGTGTGAGAAAATGAAAAGAGAAGTAAGTGAGCAAAGAAAGAAAGTCCGAAAAATGGAAGGGAAGTATGAGAGCCTGAATGATAAGTTTTCTGCCACAACTAGTGAACTTCAAAGGGAAATACAGGTAAGAGAAAATCGAGACAACGAACTTCAAACGCACAATGATGGGCTAAGAAGACAAGTGCGATTCCAACAAGAGTCCATCCAATTACTAAGACAGGAGTACGAAGAGCTCGAAGGGGTCATGACGACTTATCAACAGGAATATGAATGCCTCAGGCAACAGAGCACCAGAATCCAAGAATGGGGTGAATCTTACAGACAAGCTTATACAGAGAAATACGACCAGATGGATTACTTGGTTTGGCAAATGAGGGAGGTGGCTTACAAGGCAAGAAGCATGGCTTGGAAAACGGACATATTAAGGAGCCAGATATTTCCAGTTGGAAAACAAGAGCAACAGTTGATCAAGTATTTAGATGAGGTGTATAGCCATTATAATAAGATTGGCGAATATTTCTAGGTGGCCTTTGAGTTGTAATCTAAGACAAATATCTTATGCAATGGATGACTTTTGTTGTTGGGTGTCATGTGATGAATACTTTTAGTACATAATCATTCATACATGCATAAATCATCATTTCATGGCAATAAGTATTTTCATTTAAAAATAAAGATAATGGGTTCACTCATGCATCAAATACGCATCTAATTCATGTTTATGATCAATAATAAGGTTCCAAAATAGCTCGACCACCTAAGCCAAGTGATCAACGTGTTCATAATACGCGTCAACGAGCAAGGATCATGGAAGAAGAACAAAGAGAGCGAATGGACAGAATGGAAAGAGCTCAGGAAGAAATGAGAGAACAGTTAACAAAGATGATGGAATTGATGATGAGTCTTAGTAAAGGAAAAAGAGCGATCGAAGAGCCAGCTCCGTCAGAAAACCCACCAGCACAAGACAGTGGAAACCAAAGGGAAGATCCACCCTATCCCCTAGGGTTCACTCCACCACATGCCCAAACCTCTCAAAGGGTCCACCCTCAAGTGATCCCACCCGTCTATTACAATGCACCACCCCCGCTAGGCCATCAACCGATTCATGGGCAATTTGGGCCATATTCTGGGATAAATCCTGCTGAACCAATAAATGTCCCAGATTTAGACGATCCAAAAGAGCAAGAAAAACTAAGAAAGGACTCGTCACAAACAGGGGAAAATGAAAAAGACCAGAAAAAGTATGATCTGTTGGAAGAACGTCTTCGTGCTATCGAGGGAGTTGATAGGTTTGGTACCATGGACGCAACCGAGTTATGCTTAGTGCCGGATGTATTGATTCCTGCCAAGTTCAAGGTTCCGGAATTTGAGAAATACGACGGAACAAAATGTCCCATGGCACATATTACTATGTATTGTCGGAAGATGGCGGCACAGTCTCACGATGATAAGTTACTGATCCATTTTTTCCAAGACAGCTTGACTGGGTCAGCTGCTCGGTGGTACGTACAGCTAGATCGAAACCGTATCAAGACTTGGAAAGACTTAGCAAGAGCCTTCATAGCTCAGTACAAGCATGTGGCTGAATTAGCCCCTGATCGGTTGTCATTACAAACTATGGAGAAGAAGCAAAGCGAGAACTTCAAGGAATATGCCCAAAGGTGGAGAGATACAGCAGCGCAAGTTCAGCCACCTCTCACTGATAAGGAGATGACTGTTTTGTTCATAAATACCCTCCGAGCTCCATTATATGAGCGCTTGATCGGCAATGCCACGAAAAACTTTACAGATTTGATCTTATCGGGAGAAATAATAGAAGGAGCTATCAAAAGCGGAAAAATTGAAGGGCATGAAGTTGCCAGCTCAAAGAAAGGGAGTACGCCCAAGAAGAAAGAAGGGGATGTGCAAGCAGTCGCTCACGACAGCCAACAAGCCCACAACTTTAACCCATATTACCCGTACCCTCCATACCAACCCTTCTATCCGCACATAGGCAACATCACACAAAATCCATATGTGTACCAACCCGTCCCGCAACCAACATTTCAAACCAATGTCCTTCCACAAACTCCACCACCAAGACCGGTAGCTTCAACCAATAATCCTAGCCATGGTCAAAGAGGACCTAAAACTACCCCAGAAAGACCAAAGTTTGATCCTATTCCAGTCTCTTACACTACATTGCTGCCACAACTCATAGAAAATCGACTCCTTGCTCGAACACCTTTAGAACCACTCCGACCACCCTTCCCGAAATGGTATGACTCGAATGCCCATTGTGATTACCATTTTGGAATTCAAGGGCACTCAACCGAGAATTGTACTGCTTTAAAACATAAAGTTCAAGCGCTCATTAAGGCAGGACTTTTAAATTTTACCAAAAAAGACAGTTCGGGTGTTGATGGGAACCCGTTACCTAATCATGGAAGACCGACTGTGAATGCCATACATGAAGGGAAGATTCGAAGGGTGAAAAAGGGTATTGATGAGATTCAAACGCCGATGGATAAAGTGTTTGAGGCGTTGTCCAAGATAAATGCCATCACCCCAGAACCTATCGACACAAAGGAAGTGGGGCATGATCTCGCTTATTCTTGCAAATTTCATATGGGGGCAATTGGGCATTCCATTCAAATTTGCAATGGCTTTCGTCGTAAGTTGCAAGAATTGATGGATTCATCGATAATCGAGTTTTATGAAGGAGCTGAAGAGAATTTGGTCGGAACCATAAGTGGAGACACCCCAGCTGAAGTGGCATCAAGTTCATTCGGGGCAAACAAACCTAAACCTCTCACCATCTTCTATGAAGAAAACAGAAGCCCGATGAATGATACGTCCCCAACTATGATCAGAAATGGTATCACCATCGAAGTCCCCAGCCCATTCCCTTACAAGAGCGATAAGGCTGTCCCATGGAATTATGAGTGTAATATTTTGGGCACAGCTTCATCCGCCCCCCAAGCATCTTTTGAAGACCTAACTGGTGTGGGGGGTATAACGCGAAGCGGACGATGTTATTCCCCTGAGGTAGCAGAAAGAGTTGGAAAAGGGAAACCAGCACAGGGAGAGGGACGCCTAAAGGAAGCAGACACCTTTTCCAAGGACCAAGTGGACGAATCCGCAGTTACCCCGAACAGTGAGGTCAAAAATACTGTCACCGAGAAAGAAGTGGGTGAATTTTTCAAGTTTATCAAACACAGTGAATACAGTGTGGTAGAACAATTAACCAAGATGCCCGCTCGCATCTCGTTGTTGTCTTTACTGTTGAATTCGGAAGCACACAGGAACGCACTGCTCAAAGTCTTGAACCAAGCTTATGTGGCACAAGATATATCAGTGGAGAAGTTAGACCACATCGTGGGGAACATTACAGTGGGAAACTTCATTGCCTTTAATGATGAAGAAATACCATCGGGTGGTCGAGGAAGTAACAAAGCGCTGCACATTACCATCAAATGCAAGGACCATGCCGTACCTAGGGTCTTGGTCGATAATGGTTCCGCTTTAAATGTCATGCCTCGCTCTACTTTAACCAAGTTGCCAGTAGATGCGTCGTATATGAGAACCAGCCGCATGGTTGTAAGGGCCTTCGATGGGACCACAAGGGAGGTGGTAGGCGACATTGAACTACCAATAAAAATTGGCCCTTACAGTTTTGAGGTCCAATTTCAAGTCATGGACATTGCCCCGTCATACAATTGCTTGTTAGGGCGTCCATGGATTCATATGGCTGGAGCCATACCATCTTCCCTTCATCAAAAAGTCAAATTCATAGCTGAAGGCCAACTGATAAGTGTATGTGCGAAGGAAGACATACTGGCTATTCAACCATCATCTGCTCCCTATGTAGAGGCGACAGAAGAAGTCCCAGAATGCTCTTTCAGATCTTTTGAATTTGTTAATGCTACTTATGTGGGGGAAAGGAAAGTGATACCGACCCCTCGTTTGTCAGTAGCCACTAAAATGGGAGTTAAGCAGACTGTGGATAAAGGATGCCGTGCCGGTTTGGGGTTAGGAAAGAATTTACAAGGAATTAACCGTCCTCTTACTCCAATGAAGAACGAAGAAAGGTTTGGTTTGGGGTACAAGCCTACCAAAGAAGAGATGAGGAAACTGACAGCTCAAAAGAAGATTAAAAGGATGGCTCAACTTGAGGGAAAGGAAGAAGAATTCGGGGAACGGACAATCCCACACCTATATGAGACTTTTCGCTCTGCAGGTTTCATTCATCCCGAAGCGCCACCAAAGGTCAATCAGGTTCTACGGATATTTGATGAGCTATCAATCCATATGATCAGAGATGAAGAACCTGATGGGAAGATCCCTGTGGTGTATCCAGTACTGTCGGGAGAGGAGTTAAGCAATTGGACAGCCACGGAACTGCCCATCATCTTTAAGTCTTCCAAAATGTAATGAACAATTTTATCTAAATGCCTATGCCCAAGGGTGTTAAGATTAATTTCCTGTTTAAGTAGGGCTTTCTGTTACCTTCATCATTTGAATAAATGACAATGCATAATGTGTTTCATAATTCATTAATCTTTTTGCATATTTCCTTTCATCTATTCTTTTAGCCAATAAATACTTGCCCATACACCCGTCCAACTTTACCTGTTTGCAGGTCTTTAAATAATGAACACGAAGACAATCTAGACAACGATTTGAATATCGATTTTGAGATAATTCCGAACATTGATGAATTGAAAAATGAAGAGGAGGTGGATGACTACAGCTTACCCCCTGATTTGTCGAGAATGTTGGAACAGGAAGAAAAGGAGATTTTACCTCATCAGGAACTCACAGAAATGATTAACCTCGAAAATGGGGAAGAGAAGAAAGAGGTTAAGATTGGCACCTCGCTGTCATCCGACGAACGGCAGAAGCTGGAAGAATTGCTCCGTGAATATGTGGATGTGTTCGCTTGGTCATATCAGGACATGCCAAGTCTTAATACTGACATAGTTGTTCACAAGTTACTTTTGGAACCAGATTGCAAGCCTATTAAACAGAAGTTGAGAAGGATGAAACCAGAGATGTTGCTGAAGATTAAAGAGGAAGTAAAAAGGCAATTCGATGCTGGATTTTTAGAGGTGGCTAAGTACCCTGAATGGGTAGCTAATATAGTTCCAGTTCCTAAGAAGGATGGAAAAGTTCGAATGTGCGTCGATTATAGGGATTTGAACAAAGCGAGTCTGAAGGATAGCTTCCCTTTGCCACATATTGATACTCTTGTGGACAACACGACAAAACATGCTTTGTTCTCATTCATGGATGGCTTTTCTGGTTACAATCAGATTAAGATGGCACCCGAAGATATGGAAAAAACAACATTCGTGACCATGTGGGGAACGTTTTGTTACAAAGTAATGCCATTTGGATTGAAGAATGCAGGCACCACTTACCAAAGGGCAATGGTAGCTTTGTTCCACGATATGATGCATAAAGAGATAGAGGTATACGTGGATGACATGATTGCAAAATCTCATACAGAAAGGGATCATACTGTCAATCTCAAGAAACTGTTCGAGAGATTGCGGAAGTTTCAGCTCAAGTTGAATCATGCAAAATGCACTTTCGGTGTAACCTTTGGGAAATTGTTGGGATTCATAGTCAGTGAAAAAGGAATCGAAGTGGACCCAGATAAAATACGAGCTATTCAAGAGCTACCACCTCCCAAAACGCAAAAAGAAGTGAGAGGATTTTTAGGGAGGCTGAATTACATTGCTCGATTTATATCCCAGCTCACCTGCAAATGTGATCCAATCTTCAAGCTGCTTCGGAAACGAGACCCAGGAGAGTGGAATGAAGAATGTCAAATAGCCTTTGATAAAATCAAAGAATATCTCACAAATCCACCGGTGTTGATGCCACCGACGGTCGGAAAACCTCTCATTCTGTATTTGACTGTGAACAAGAATTCTATGGGATGTGTATTGGGACAACATGATGAAACTGGGAAGAAAGAACGAGCCATATATTACTTGAGCACGAAATTCATGGAGTATGAGTCCAAATATTCTGCGCTCGAAAAGATGTGTTGTGCACTAGCATGGACCGCTCAGAGGCTCCGGCAGTATATGTTGTATCACACAACATGGTTGGTGGCGAAATTAGATCCCATCAAGTATATTTTTGAAAAACCCTGCCTGTCCGGAAGAATAGCTCGATGGCAAGTGCTATTGTCCGAGTATGACATTGTGTATGTGTCCCAAAAATCAATCAAAGGGAGCGCCATCGTCGATTTCCTTGCAGATTGAGCTAATGAAGATTATGAATCTGTAAGTTTCGATTTTCCAGATGAAGATTTGATGGCCGTCCTGCATATAGAAGAGGTTGGTCCCAATGAACTTAATCCATGGAAGGTGTATTTTAATGGGGCATCCAATGCTTTGGGGCACGGAATTGGGGCAGTGTTGATTTCTCCAAATGGAAGTACTATCCAGCCACGGCGAGATTAAATTTCAATTGTACCAACAATATGGCGGAGTATGAGGTGTTGGTAATGGGATTACAAGCAGCAATTGAGATGAAGGCTGATGCGATAGATGTTTACGGAGATTCGGCTTTAGTGATATGCCAAATGAAAGGTGAATGGGAAACTAGAGATCCTAAGCTAGTTCCATATAAAAAGCTGGTTACAGAATTAAGCAAACAATTCAAAGAAATCAGCTTCAACCATTTGCCTCGAGAAGAGAATCAGATTGCTGACGCTTTGGCCACCCTCGCAGCGATGTTCAAAATAAAAGAGGCGGCCGATGTACGCCCTTTTGATTTAGAAGTTCGTGAAGTCTCCGCACACTGCTTGAATGTTGAAGAAGAGGTTGATGGTAAGCCGTGGTATCATGATATCATGCAATACATCAAGCATCAGGCATATCCTGAGAATGTCATGGATAATGACAAGCGAACTCTTCGAAGACTAGCAATGGGTTTCTTCCTTAGCGGAGAAGTGCTCTACAAGAGGAGTCGAGATCAAGTACTCTTGATATGTGTGGATGTTGCGAAAGCCAACAAAATAATGAAAGAAGTCCACGAAGGAACTTGTGGAGCTCATGCTAATGGACATATGTTGGCTAGACAAATTATGAGAGCTGGTTACTATTGGTTGACATTGGAATCCGACTGCATAAACTTTGCTCGAAAATGCCACAAGTGTCAAGTATACGCCGATAGAATCCATGCTCCACCAGCCCCATTGCACGTTTTCACGGCACCTTGGCCATTTTCAATGTGGGGAATGGACGTGATTGGACTTATTACGCCAAAAGCCTCTAATGGACATCGATTCATATTAGTGGCCATTGATTATTTCACGAAATGGGTAGAAGCAGCTTCCTATGCCAATGTGACACAAAAGGTGGTCTGCAGGTTCATCCAAAAGGAGATCATATGTCGGTATGGGCTTCCAGAAAGGATCATTACGAATAATGCAAGCAATTTGAATGGTGCGATGGTGAAGGATGTTTGCGCTAAATTCAAGATCAAGCATCATAACTCGACAACCTACCGTCCGAAGATGAACGGAGCGGTAGAGGCAGCCAACAAAAACATCAAGAAGATTGTCGAAAAGATGACTGAAGTTTATAAAGACTGGCATGAGAAACTTCCGTTTGCCCTACATGCATATCGAACTTCTGTGCGTACCTCCACCGGGGCAACTCCGTACTCATTAGTATACGGTGCAGAAGCAGTCCTACCTGTTGAAGTAGAAATCCCATCATTGAGGGTGTTGATGGAAACGAAAATGGAAGATGCTGAGTGGGTCCGCTCCCGCTACGAACAGTTGAATCTGATTGAGGAGAAAAGGCTGGCGGCTCTTTGTCATGGTCAGATGTACCAACGAAGGATGATGCGAGCATACGAGAAAAAAGTTCATCCCAGGCAGTTTCGAGAAGGAGAATTGGTTCTCAAGAGAATACTCCCTAATCAAACTGATTTTCGGGGAAAATGGATGTCGAATTGGGAAGGGCCATACGTGGTAAAGAAGGCTTTTTCAGGAGGAGCTTTGATTTTGGCTAACATGGATGGGGGAGATCTGCCTAATCCAATAAATGCGGATGCGGTGAAGAAGTACTATGCCTAAAAAAAAAAAAAAAAAAAAAAAAAAAAAAAACGGAAGGGGTTCGTGCTGAAAACCAGAAAAGGGCGGCTCGTACCTAAAGGAGGGGGTTCGTGCTGAAAACCCGAAAAGGGCAGCTCGTACCTAAGGGAGGAGGCTCATGTCGAAAACCCGAAAAAGGGCGGCTTGAGGCCGAAAAACAAGAAGATAGAATGGAATTTGGGGATGTCAGCCTAAATACACCATAGATGGAGCTCCACAATTTCACAAAGTAGGGGAAGTTAAGGAATCTGCAACCTACAGATTTGCTCAAAGCATCAATCAAGGACAATTCTTGAAGTCGAATATCATATTGTTTTCTCTTAATGGTCTAGGTGTTCATTATTTAAAAGATCTAATGTCTGCCCTGTAAATTCTGCTTACCTTGAACTATTTGATTCCTCATATATGAAGTTTTTCTTCGCCCCTTTATTTTAACTCTTTCGTTATTTACCATCCTATGATTCACATCATGATTGTCATGGAAATGAATGATGATTGGTAAAAGAAATAAACTAACTAAGCAAGAAATTACACTCACTGTTCAGCAAAAGACTTAAGGATGAAAAAGGAATGGCAGAGCCCTGAACCTAAGGCAAAGTCAAGTGTCAAAGGAGAGGGTACTTAAGGGAAAGTCTGGAGTTACCTGAATTCTACAGAAGGAAAGAAAACAGGCAAAGAAGATCGAAAGTTGCAGTAAAAATCGAATGAAGCGAGAAGGTCTTGGAACCTTAATCATAAACATGAAAAACATTCTATCATGTCAATCATGCATACATGCCTAGCCATGCACTCGACAAGAATCAAAATTAATTCATGTCCCAAGCGTCGAAAGTAGAAAGTCACTCGACCTAAAGGGTTGAGATTGTAAAACTTCAATGGAAGGATTTGAGTCTTTTCATTTCATGTTATTCCAATTAAGTTAGCATTAAAGGAATTTCAATTTTTAGATCGAACCTGTTGTGAGATAGGTCGAGCCTAGATTAAGTCTAGGAATTTTAATTTTGTTTAAATCGAACTTGTTGTGAGATAGGTCGAGCCTAGATTAAGTCTAAGAATTTTAATTTTGTTAAATCGAACCTGTTGTGAGATAGGTCGAGCCTAGATTAAGTCTAGGAATTTTAATTTTGTTCAAATCGAACCTGTTGTGAGATAGGTCGAGCCTAGATTAAGTCTAAGAATTTTAATTTTGTTAAATCGAACCTGTTGTGAGATAGGTCGAGCCTAGATTAAGTCTAGGAATTTTAATTTTGTTTAAATCGAACCTGTTGTGAGATAGGTCGAGCCTAGATTAAGTCTAGGAATTTTAATTTTGTTCAAATCGAACCTGTTGTGAGATAGGTCGAGCCAAGATTAAGTCTAAGAATTTTAATTGAATTTGTTCTAACATGGGTCAAGCCCAGATCAAGTCTAGAAATTTCATGTTTGTTTAAAATCGAACTTATTTTGAGATAAGTCGATTCTAGATCGATTTGATTAAACCAACTGGCTTCAAGATAAGCCAAATGTGGTGTCTACGTCTTTGCACTATCCTTGATTCTCAAGAATGTGCAAAGAGGGGCAACTGTAGACACATAAATTAAAAAAAATAATAATAAATAAATAAAAATAAATATAAATTAAATTAAATAAATAAATAAATACAAAAATAAAAATAAAAAAAAAATCGGGATGGCTGGGCGTTTGCCGTCCCATCCCCCACCCACTACGCGGGATGGGGGTTCTGGCCACCAACTCCAAGGGTGCCAGAACCCCCTCGCCGGGTTGTCCAAAAAATTGGACAACCCGGCTCTTTAAAACCCTGCAAAAAGGAAAACACAACAGTTAGCCACAAGGAACGAAAAACCAAAAAACAACAACAAAAAAGAAAAAGGGGTGAGATCTGAGAAGAGAAAGCGGTAGAGAGAGAAAAAGAAGGAACGGCCGGCGGAGAGAAGAAAGGAGAAAGCTTGACGCCGGCAACGGAAGGCGAAGTGATTCGTCGACTAGGAGAGAGAAATCCGAGAAGAGAGGGGAGGACGCCGGCGCCGGAAGAGAGAAGAAAAAGATTTTTAGAGAGAAGGGAGGGTGCCGCCGCTAGAGAGAGAAAGTGAGGAATGAAAGTGAAGAGAGAAAGAGAGAAAAGGGGGTTAAATACCTAGGGTTCGTGGGCAAAACAGCGTCGTTTCAGAGAGGCAAGCAGAAGCTGGAAGGACCAGGCCAAACGGCGTCGTTTTGAGCGGCTTCGCAGACATCAAAACGGTGCGTTTTGGATCTTACCTTGCGGGCTTCCAGAAACAGGCCGGGGTGTTGGATTTGGGCTCCCACGGGCCGCCGAGTTGGGCCAATTGCAGCCCAACAAGGTATAACCCTTTTTGTTTGGTTTTGCTTGGGTCTAGCCCATTTTAATTTAAATGCATTTATCATTTTTTTTTAGGAAAAAATATTTATATAATATGGACACTTATATTTAATATTAAAAATCAAAAATAAAATAAAAAATAATGGTAGTAAATAAAAAAAAATAAAAAATAATAATGGTAAAAATGCATAGTCTAAAGAACATATATATCAAATAAGTAAATAAAAAAAAATTAAAATATATATGTAAATAATAACAATGACAAGTGAATAAAAAATATTTATATTATAAATATATTTGGAGGCTTGCAAAAAAAAAATAAAGTAAATAATAATAATAATAATTCATGATGCAAATATATATATTATATTATATTTTTTAGATTAAAAAATAAAAAATATAAAAAAATAAAAAAATAAAAAATAAAAAAAATAAAAAATAATGATAATAATAAAATGATAAATAAATAAATAATAATAATAAACAATATAATTGGAACAAATATTTAAGTATTACCACCAAAAAGGGGTAAAGAGTTACCTTTTTCCGGTGGATATTTTGGGTGCGAAGTTAGAGACAGATTTTCACCGAAGCGTCGGGATAAATCTGAACTCTAGATTGCAAAACCCATTAAGTCAAATAGTTATTGTTAAAAAAATAATATAAGGAAATTTTGTTACATTTAAATAAATAAATAATCCAATATTTTTTTAAACATCTAAAAACAATAAACGCGTGCATGTAGATACCATCATTTTATACTGTCATTGCATGCCACTCTTATTTTGCAAATGGCGCGGGAATCCCGATGACGGGATTTTCCCGAGGAGCTCGTAGAGACGAGTTCTTCCGGGGATATCTCTAGGTGAGAAAAATTTCGAGACTTCACCAAAGCGTTGGGATGGTTTTCGAATAATTTTCCAATAAAAGATTACCGACTCCATCATTTAAAATAAACAAGTCACGACATCATTCTACGCTTGCATCATATGCATACGTAAGACCAAGTGAAAAACTCAGTCTGACAATTCAATAAAAAATTTTAATTAATAAAATAGGGATTAAACTAAGAAAAGGCTATATTAAGATAACTTAAGATTAAATGGTACCGTTCGTAGAATGGGCGTCACGGAGGTGCTAATCCTTCTCCGTGCGTAACCGCACTCCCGAACCCATCTCTAAAAAACGTGGACCAGTTCTCGTTCTTTCGACGGACCTAAAATTAATTTAGGACTTCGTCGATTAAGAATCGGGTTAATAGGTGACCAATCACACCTTAAAAAAAGATTGGTGGCGACTCCTACACCTTGAGATTTTTAATTTTCACACGCGTCTGGCGGACGGGTTCCCGGACCCGCACGTCACGACACCTTGCAGCCAAAATTTGAGTAGTAAAGCTTACGGCTGAAGTAAGAGTAATGAACTATAGTCAAAGAATGAGCGATAAAGCTTGTGACCAATAGTATAATATAATTACAGCAAAATATAAGCAATAAAGCTGACAGTCGAATATGAATTTTTTTTCAAACTTTAAATTGTAATTCATAAAGTAATGAAGAGTCAAAGTAATAGAAATATCATACGTGAGCAGGAAACGGGTTGTTCTGGACCTTGTTGTTCTCGATCAGTAACTCTCCTACTTACATCTTCTTATGGAATATTCCCTTCTGAAAATGACCTTTTCTTTCGCAACCTCATCATTGAATTGCATTCACTATTAAAGCATTTTTTCTATCAAAGTGAGTAGCCTCCTTTTGTTTGAGAACTGTATTATTGGTTCTTCATACCATTTCCACCAAGGTAGCAAAAGTTAAAAGAGGTAATTTCTCTAAGTGTAAGCTACACTCATTGAACATTCCTTGAATGCAAACCTTCACCAACTCCTTCTCACCATGAGACTCTTGTATATCCAACACCATTTCTCTAAAGTGTTGGATATATTCCATGACATCTTCTCTGAACTTTTAATATTCTCCTCCCAAATCAACAAGATTAACCTTTTCTTGAGTAGAGAAGATGAACTTTTCTCCAAACATCCTACACATTTGATTCCAAGATTCAACAAAGCCAGGGGTGAGATTAACATACCATTTCAAAGCCTTTTCAATGAGAGATTTAGAGAACTCTTTCAACTTCAAATCATTATCCAATCCTACTACTCCAAGTGTTTCCACAAACTTCATAACATGCTTTCATGCGTCACCAGTCTTACCATTGAATTGCTTGAATTTAGGACTAGTGCAATCCTTAGGATATGGCTCAACTGCTATATTTGCTAGGTAAGGAAATTTAAGATAAAATTTGAAAAAGCTGAATCTCTTATTCTTCTGATCCAATAACTTTTGGAGCTCTTCCATTATCACAAAACCTTATGTAGGAATAGTTGACATTACTACAGTAAAGGTAATTGCTAATGTAACTGAAGTAGTGGAATTAATCAAGTTAGGATTTCCAATACCTACCACATCAGTTGCATTTTCTCCATTTCCTCCATTCACATTTGTGTTTACAACTAGGGGAATGGATCCATTTGATGCATTCTCATCACCATTAAGGTGTACGGATTGAGCTTGAAAAATGGTGGGAGTGGAGGATGCAAGTTGAGATATGGTCTCCAACATCCACCTATTGTTGTCTACCAACATTTTCATTTTCTCTCAAGAAGCTTCAATCATTTTCATCAGCTCTTGTATGTAGGTGGGAATAGGTGCATCTTGGTTACCAGAGGAACTGTCCATCTCTTTCAATAATGCAAAGTTTTTCTAATAAACTTTTACTTAATGCAATCACTCCTCTCCAACGAAGTCGCCAAAATGTAAAGGGGGTTCTTGTGATAGGAAAATGAAGCATTGCAAACAAGTAAAAGATTATGCAGGAGGTCGCAAAAAGGAAGATTGGAGCAACTCCTAAAGTATTGAGTGTCGTGGCAAGTGGAATACAATAAGAAGAGAATTAGGGAATAAAAGAGAATTAGAGAGAGAATTTAGAAAGAAAAGCTTTGGAGGAGAATGTGTTAGCCTTTTAGGGAGGAAAGAGCCCTTCTAAATGAATTATGAGACTCTATATATAATGCTAAAAGTGGCAGTGACTCAAGAATGACTTTAATGCCTAATGAATGACATTATTATGAAGAACATTAATGTGAGTAATTGTTACTGTAATCGGGTGTAATATGACTTGTTCTCAAGTAAAAGGTAATAGAAAATAGGTACACGTGAAAAGGTACAAGAGAAAAAGCAATACATGAACAAATATAAGAAAAGAAGCTGTACAAGAATAGGTACAAGGGAAGAAGTTGTACGTGAATAGGTATAAGAGAAAAAAGTGTATGTGAACAAGTATACGAGAACAAGGTAGGAGGGTGAAACACTTGTACTTCAGGAAAAGGTTAAGAGAAAAACCTATTAAGTACCTCCATATTTAAGCCACCAAGCCAAACTTCTGGAACATCCTAAGATGAAAGTAACCCAGGAACCTTGCCTTTTATTCCGAATTGCTTTCACTATCATCTAAGTGAAGTCATTATTCTATACGAAGTATCTATTCTACTTTTATTAATTGTTCTACATTGAGTAGTGTTCTACTTATTCTAGTTTTTCTATGTGAAGTAGTAATTCACTTCTTTTAGTTGTTTTGCGTGAAGTAGTGCTTCACTTATAATGGTTGTTATCATTATTCTCTATACAATATTATGCTATAAAAGTAGTTCTTTAAAGAATAGGTATTAACCAAAATCAACTATTTACAGAGCCCAATACACATTATTCTCTTCACAAGTACAAAAGAGGATTTCCAAAATACCTTGCACCAAATCCTCTAGTAACACATTCTTTAATTCTTGTACATTCCATCCATCATTACTATAAAATTCATTTACTTTCATCATTGAATTAATATAAGAAGGGAACAATGTTACTAGAGAATGATCACCCATCCAACAGTCATGTTAGAAGAAAACATCACCTTTTCTGATTCGCCACCTTATGTTCTGTTCTGCGATATGGCAGCCACGTAGCATTCTTTTCCAAGGTTGAGAATCATGAATTTTTGGCTGCACAAGTATAAAAATTTGGTTGGCACAATATTTATCCTTTATAAACTTTGGCCAAAGGCTATTACAAGTTTTAAATATCCACCACAATTTTAGAGAAAAAGCCTTAACCACATCCATCAATCGCTTGATGTCTAAACCTTCTTCCATGCAAAGAAACGTGACTTTCTACCATGATGCCCATTGAACACGTTTAGCATCCGTTGATCCTCCCCATAGAAAATTATTAAACAACCTCTCAAGTTTCTCAATTTCACACACAGGTGGCTTAAGTACTTGAAGAAGATAAATTGGTAAGGAAGAAAGAACACTCCTTAAAAAAGTTATTCGACACCCTGAAGATAATACTTTATTCTACCAACCTGCCATTTTATCACGTATCTTAATAACAAGAGCATCAAACAATAATACCTTTTGATGCCCTTTATACAATGGAGCTCCCAAGTAGGTAATCAAAAGGCATTTATGTGTGAAGCCTGCAGCTTGAGTGATTATTTACCTTTTAGTGTTTACAACTCTACGATGCGTGATAAAACAACTCTTTTAGTGATTAACTCATTTCCCTGACACTGTTTCATACTCTTGTAAGAATTGAAAAATTATCTGCAGTGTTGATTTACTACCATTAGTAAATATGAGCACATTGTCTGCAAATGCTAAGTGGCTAATTGTGGCATTCCCACTGGGGGACCCACATCCAGGTATTGCTCCGTCTGGGATGAGTTCACCAACCATACAACGCTTCTGCAGAGCTCACCAGGCCTCGAACTCCAGACCTTTTGTTTCCTCGAAGGGAACGCCTTTAACCATTCTAGCTGTTAGAATGGTTAAAGGCGTTCCCTACGGGGAAACAAAAGGTCTGGGGTTCGAGGCCTGGTGAGCTCTGCAGAAGCGTTGTATGGTTGGTGAACTCATCCCAGACGGAACAATACTTGGATATGGGTCCCCCGGTGGGAATTCCACACTAACATTCAATGAGCAACCAAAATAATAATGCAATGATGGAAATTTAGAGAACAAGGTATTTAAACCTCTTGATAAATATTCTGCTACTAAAAAAAATAAAAGGGGAGAAATCTAATCACCTTGCTTAATCCTCTTTTTGATTTAAAATACCTCACAGATATGCCATTTATTAATAAGAAAAATCAGCAATTAGAAATGCACCTCTAAATCATATTTATCCATTGATCATTAAAGACAAATTGTTGCATCATGAGAAACAAAAAATCCTAATTCAAATGATCATGTGCTTTCATCATATCGAGTTTAAGAACAACATTACCTCCTCATGCTTTTTGATCAATTTTTCCATTTAATTCCTATGCCAATAAAATATTGTCACTGATAAGCCGGCCACCAACAAACCCATTTTGATTCTCAGTAATAATAGAAGGCAGAATTGTAGCAAGATGTTTAGCCAATAATTTAGTAACTATCTTGTTAAGATAGTACATAAACTTATTGGTTTGAATTCACTCCATTAGGAAGCACTAGGATTATTAGGCAGTAGAACTATCATAGTAAAAGTTACCCCCCTTGGCTATTCCGCTGCATAAAAAAATTCTACCACTGCTAGTAGAAGATCCTTCGTGATGATGTACCAACAATATTGGTAAAAAAAAGATGAAAAGCCATCAGGTCTAGCTACACTATTTTTATTTGTAGCAAACGCAGCTTCTTTAACCTCTTCCAATGTTGGAACTGCACATAACATAGCATTATCAGTCTCACTCACAAGATTAGGAATTAGAGATAAATCAAACCTGGAAATGTCAGTAGCTTCTTCTTTCAAAAGAGACGAAAAAAATTCTTCTCTTGATGCTTGTATCATGGTCGGTTCTTCTACCACGGATCCATCACTGTTTTCTATTTTAAAAATATGGCTTTTCGCTCTTTTCTACTGCACCTGCATGTGGAAAAATTTGGCATTTCTCTCCCCTTCCACCATCCATTTTACCTATGATTTTTGCTGCCAAAAAGCTTCTTCAATCCTCAAACAATAATTCAGCTTAGTATAAGATTTCTGCATGTTTGCCTTATTGACTACTGACTGCTCTTGTTGATACATTATCCCACTTTCTTCCGCTTGCTTTTCAGCTGACCTTAGGTTGCTAAAAATATCCCCAAAAACTTCCTTATTCCGCCATTTTAAAGCTTTCTTCAACCTCTGCTATTTATACCAAAAAGCTTTTAGCCCCATGGCTTATAAAGGATGTTGCTAGTTTCTTTCAACAAAAGGAAGAAAGGCATGATGCTTAGTGCATGCATGAAGAAAACGAAAAGTTGATGGTCCTTTCAAGGATGAGTTTAAACAAGAGATAAGAAAAGGGTAATAATCAGAACTATCTCTATTTAGATGCTAAATTCTAATAATATAAAAAAATTCTGCCTACTATTGGTTCAAAACTACCCTAACTAGTCTTTGAAACATGTGAGAATTGGTCCATGTAAAATGATTCCCTTCATACCTGGCATCTACAAGACCACAATCAAGCAATGCAGTAGTAAAATCTTCCATTGAGCCATCATGAGGATCGGCACCATGTAACCTTTCATCTCTACTCAATATAGAATTAAAATCTCCTCCTACAATCCACGATTTACTAATGTCCGCTGATAAACTTCGAAGGTAGTCCCATTACTCTTTCCTCTCCAATATGGTGCATTTAACATACACTAAAGAAACATACAAGATAGTAGACAACCAAGGCACAGACAACTAGATGTCTAGACATTGAGCATGGTCTAAAACTATTTCACAGCCAATGTCATGAGAACAAAACAACCAAATTTTTTTAGAGCAATTGCTAAAAGCTCTTTCAAAACCAAACTTTCTTGTAAAAAAAATCAATTCTAGCTACATCAACCATAGGCTCTAGAATAATCAACAATTTAATACTATGCATTAATATTATTTTTTTTTTAACCTTCTTTGGGTCACCTTACTAGCAATCCTTCTCATATTCCGCAATAAAGACTTAATAATGGATATGTTTGGGCAGGGGGATTTATAGAGATAGAATCTACATCTTCTATTCTATCCTTCACCTTAACATCTAATTCTTTTGAAGAAATTATTTTGGGGAATAAGGTATGTCCCTATCAAACTTTCTATGTCTAGAACAGATGGATAGAGTTCAATATTTTTGCTACCCAAGTCTGCATGGGAATGAATAGAAAGTTGTTCTCTATCACCCTCACAATCCCCTGCACCTGGTACCTCATGTTCCTGTGGTATAAAGTCTCCACTACTTTTAGTTTCCTAACCTTCCATTTGCCCCACATTTGAATCAACATCCACATGAGATGAAGCAGAAAACTCCTGCAACTTGTGCATGGGAGGAACTACATATTTTTCATGCATTACTGCTTTTCTCCCTTTCTTCTTTTTATGCTTTCTTACAGGGATATGCTGAACATTTTCTATTGCCCACTGCAAATATCCATCTCCTCTAGAGTTTTCTACACTATATGAGCATCCATCCCCTCTTGTTGTGCATTAAGTTCCCATGCTTCAGTGGTTGTGTTTTGAGCTTCTTCTGCCTTTGATTTCTCTATGTCCAGATTTGTTCTTTTTTCCACCAGCCAATCTAAAGCTCCCTTTTCTTAACTCCCTTTTGAATCCCCTTGGTCATCAATTGTAATTTTCTCCTTGGATAATGGAACCAAAAATTGATTTTGAAATTTTGCACCCACACTATTCACTTCCATTCCCTTGCTCTGTTCTACATTGCCACAGTTTTCCTTAATCTCTCCCATGGTTAAACTAGCAAACCGTATCGAAATTGGCTTTTGAGGAAGATTTTCAACATTTTCCAGATCGAATCTCCACACCCTTAGAGTTCTTTGCTCCACTTCTACCTGCCTTTTTTCTATTTCTCTCCATTGCATGGTCTATTTTGCGTCAACCCGCATGATCACTTTTCCTTTTTCTCCCTTGTGATTCTTGGGTATTTCACTAGAACCATTACTCTTAATAAAATTTTCAGACTCATTTTCTTTCTCTAGTATCGTAATAAGATCATTTGTAACTAAAACATCCCCTGATGGTTTTGATTTTGGCTGCCAAGGTTTTTCTAGTCTGTTACAGAGACCTCATGACCGACGTGACAACAGTGAGAACAATATATGGGCATTTTTTAAAACTTAACCTTCTGCAGATAACCACCCATGATGGCCCTGGTTTCTCTGTTACTAATCACTATCCACATACAATCCAGCGGAGACTATAGGCAATCATATTCTATACATACCCGTGCAACACTCGGTCCTGTTCCATTTGCAGTAGCCTCATCCACAAAAAGAGGCCTTCCGATGGTCTTAGCATTCATCATCAAGGCTGACTTTTCATAAAGGTGAGCTTTTAAATTCGGAAAGGAGATCCACACCGAAACGATGGACGATTCCTTTTTAGGTTCAAATTCTGAAATCTGCTTGAAGGTCCTCATTTTCTGGTTTGCAATAAACCAGGTTTATTTGATCCAAATCCGATTGAAATCCTGCTCGTTTGATAGATTTATAAGCACATGCTTATAATCTAACTAGTGAATATTATAAGCCCTTGTCAAGCCAATACCAGTGAAGGCTTGTCGAATCTCCTATAAGCGAGGCATCTTGGAAAATTTTCCAATGATTGAGTGTTTGACTGGCAGTGAAAGAGTTTGGATCTCATCTTCAAAAACCTAGCTACCGTTTTATCTTTATACCGAAGAGGGTTACGAGAGGGAGGGATTAAGGGACGTTTTTCACCAGTAAACACCAATAGAAAAGTCTTGTTGGCTAATATGGGGGAAACAGGTGGCTGAACCATGGCTTTCATGGCTTGCGATGATCCATGAATGAGTAGGCTGGCTCCATTGCCTTGTGGATTTGCCGAAGGCAAGGTAAGGGATGCTAGGTCTGTTGGTGGCCGGTTTGCTGTAAGGGATGATGGGTCTACTGGTGACCTGTTTGAGGAGTCCGATGACAGGCCAGTCGCCAACCCATGAGGGTTAAAGAGGGGTGGAAAGTCGTGGGAGTTAAGAGCTTGTTCCATCTTTTTTAAAGTGCATTAATTAGTTGATTCAGAACTATTGATACAATAGCTTATGCGATAGCCATATCATATCTCCTTTATTCGGTTAGATGGAAATCTATTAGTGTCATCACATTTTATATACTTGTCAAATTTTAATAACTTAATCGGAACAAGCATCCTAACATTTAGCTTATTGGTTGATGCATGATCCTTTTACCTAAAAAGTAAGGTTCGAATCCCCTTTCCCTCAATTATATTAAAAAAAAAACTTAATCAGAACAAATTAAAATTAAATGATTAAAATAAAAATTTGATGAAAGTTTAATGACTAACAGTGTAATTATTCTAACTTTTGCCGTTGGGGGATATTTTTCTGTTACAATTCCCAGTTTCTCATATGAATTTGATGATGGTTAGACTCAGGCAAGAAATTCTGTCTGGGCAAGATGACATGACATCAAAAAACCATGACAAACTGAGGCAACTGCCAAAAAAGAAGCCAGTTTTAGGCCTAGCAGCAATGGAAAATATATACAAGGTTGAACTAGTAGATGATGATAACGGCAAGGGGATATGTGATACACATTCCTGTTACTGCTGGAGTAATTATCCATCATAAAGATGCTTATGATGGACAGGCTGATGATGCCAGGACAACAGGGCAGAAGCCCTGTCACGACTTCAGTTAATAATCTGAATGAATGGAGAGTGGAGAATGGAAATTGGGAATTGAAGCGTTGGAGGTGATGCTAAACTTGACTTTGATAGGAAAGGTGAGTTCTTCTATTGGTGTTAATTATGACACTGTCACGTGATGCAAATCTGTGAATGGGATTCTATATTTGATACCATTCTCTGTTAGTGAACAACAAAAGAGAGTGTAAACGAGGGGGACACGGTTATTCGGTCGCGGTAGCATGGAAATGCTGCAGCGATTTTCTAGAGGAATCAGCCCTTGCCTCACAATTTGCATACATTAGGAAAGCTAATTAATTAACCTTTGGAAAATCCACATAAGTTTGCTATTCTAGAAAAAGAAGATTGATTGGTGGGGGATCTGTTTTTGCGTTTTGTGTTACCGTCTAAGATATTCCTCCTTTTATAGGAAAAATTAATGAATGTTCAGTGAAGTTAGTGCCATAACGTGGCGCCTTACGATTGGTTGTGACTGGAAATTTTCAGCTACTTTGTACAACTCGTATAAACAATCAAGGGGACGGTGGTTTCTTGGATCACTACAAATCAATTTCACATGCAGGATTTTCTACTGGTTAGCATGTCTCCAGGGTCAACGGCATTTTCTTCAGATTCAAGTATAGGGTGAGTCGGTAACTTAACCAAAAGAAAGGTCCGAGGTATTTCAAGTTCTTGCTAATGCACCTAATTACGGAAAGTTGACTGAACGATTATGACCAGATACAGGCCGCGGCTAAGAAAAAAGTGCAGCCAACGTTAGGCCTAAATCCACTTTCCCTGTGGCTAACATTTTGTGCATTTGATTTCTTAATTTGAGCTCACAGTATCAGCCTAGAGGTGGGGAAAGAAGAATATGGTGAATAGACTAAAAACTCCTGGATATTTTCATAAATTAAGCACGGTTTTCTCAAGTCTTGTTTCTAAGTCTTCGGTGGATTGTTAACCGACCCATATATGAACCTTTTTGACTCTGCAACTCTCTTAACAGTGTTCAGATGTGTACTTGGATTTTAGGAATATTATTTAGATTATGTAATTGTTACAATTTAGTAATATCTACTTACAGATGACAATAATACATAGAGATGTCGAAAGAGTTTAAAAAAGCATTAATCTGAATGTGAGATATTAAAGTGTATATTATTTATATAACAAATCACTATTTATGTTTCCTCGCAGTATTGATACATCCCGTGCTTATTTTTGAGACATCTCCCGGGAGCCTTTTTTTAGTGTCCCACTTCACACCAAGGACACAAGGGTACATTCATGCTTTTCATGCCTTCTTCCTCAATATACTTGAAGCTTTTTCCTCCATCACGTTCCTTGCAGGTTGAAAAGTCAAATTTGTAGTCCAAATAGCACGAAAGTTACGACTATTGCATGCGTTGCATCAAAGGAATTTTTGGAATTTATTACTCTCCACCTTTTAGACTCTAAAATCTTCTCATTGAAACCCGCACCCCCTCTCACAAAATCTCTAACAAAGGAAGCCAACCCAAGTATTTCAAATTAGCAATGAAGCCTTCATCAAGATCATCAGAAGGAAAACGATTCATACTCTCATATCTCTTCTTAATCCTGTTCCTATGTGCATTAGCTTCCATCAATGAAATTAGATTCGACAGCTTTTTGAAGTTTGGCAGATGTGCTCTTTCCAATGTCCCTCAATCCTACAACTCCTCTTCCCATTCCGTTGCATCAAATTCTTCATCTGATGACATTCGTATTCTCATCGGAATCCTAACACTTCCTGATCAATACCAACGTCGCCATTTCCTCCGTCTCATATATGGCACGCAGTCTGTGGCTGGCGCACAAGTTGATGTGAGGTTCGTTTTCTGCAACCTAACAAAGGAAGACCAGAAGGTGTTGGTTGCTCTTGAGATAATGCGATATGATGATATTATCATCCTCAATTGCCAAGAGAACATGAACAAGGGCAAGACTTACACTTTCTTTTCAAGCTTACCGGAGATTTTCAACTCCTCGGATAGGCCTTACCCTCCTTACCATTACGTGATGAAAGGAGACGATGATACATACTTCAGATTGGAAAACTTGGTGGAGTCTTTAAGGCCATTGCCGAGAGAAGATTTGTATTATGGGTATGTTATTCCATGCCCCAGCATGGACCCTTATGTTCATTACATGTCTGGCATGGGATATTTGGTTTCATGGGATATTGCTGAATGGATTAGAGAATCAGATATTCCAAGAAATCACTTGGAAGGCCCCGAGGATAAGGTTTTTGGAGAATGGATCCGCGATGGGCACCGGGCTAAAAACAGGTTCAATGCCAAATGGTCTATGTACAATTATCCTGACCCGCCCACCAGGTGCACGCATGAGCTCTGGCCAGACACAATCGCTGTGCATTTGTTGAAGAATCAAGAAAAGTGGATTCACACCTTGAAGTACTTCAATGTCACCAGTAATTTGAAACCGTCTAAATTATATCACATACCATAATTAGCTAGGTAACTCTACACTTTTTGTATTCTTTTGATATGTGATCAGATTTTAGACCCCACACCCAAAAATTAATTTTGTTGATTCACTCGTCCGGTTTTCGGTAAGGTAAGATTTTCAATTGTAATGATGAGGATGAAGTAATTCAATGGAAACATTTAAACTTCCAACACAAAAATGGATTAGCATTGTATTATAAATGTGTACTATCCTTATATTACGAACGAAATTGTTATTTGTTCTTTTTATGACTGAAAGGTCATATATGTCATTTCATTACTATCCATACTCTTTTGCTACTTTGCCGGTGCAAGATACCTAAAAACAAATATAAAAATAATAGTTAATTTGGTATTTGTCATTTTTTATATTCCTCGTCAATATTAATGTTCTAGTAATAACACTCAAGCATTTTTTTTGGAAAACTAGCATAAATATATATATATATATATATATATATATATAAAAGCTTCACAAACCCTCAAAAAGAGAAGTTTTAATTCACTAGAATATCATTCTAGTTTTCCTCTGTTAATATGCATAAATCCATTTTAGGTAAGATCATAGATCAAATTAACTTATTAATTGGATATATGTTTAATCAAGTTCTCTAGGCTTGTGAATTGCGATTGTGTTGGAGTTGAATTTTCTTAACTTGAAAGTTATGAGACAAATACAAATATTTGGTCTGAGTTATAATCTTTGAAAATTCCTCTGATTAATATTTTCACTTCATCAAGAGTCACGAATTCGAACTTAGTCTTGATCACAAACTTCACTTAATCTTCGCTTCAAAAGTCTTGGCAACTTGGTCTTGATCACGAACTATATTTGATATCTTTGCTTCAAGGGTTTTCACGACTTGATCTTGATCACCAACTATGCTTGATATCTTCGCTTCAAGGGTCTTCACGACTTAATCTTGATCACCAACTGCGCTTGATATATTTGCTTCAAGGGTCTTCACGACTTAATTTTATATTTGCTTCAAGGGTCTTCACGACTTAATTTTGATCTCGAACTTCACTTGATAACTTGATCACGAACTTCTCTTGATGACTTGATCACGAACTTCACTGCCGTTTGATCTTAATCATGAATTTCGCTGCCGCTTGATCTTTACTTCAGAAATCTTCTACTCTTCTTGATCTTTGAAATGCTCTCAATCTTCGAATACCTCCGAATGAATGAAAATGCTTGGAGGAGCCCCCTATTTATAATGCTTGGTGCGAGACTTTAATGAGAATGTAGTCTCTTTAAATTATCTCTAAATTAATTTAATTTAATTAGTGATAAATTATGATGACTCATTGAAAGTCTTTTGATTGGTCGAACTTTGAGTCCTTGAATTTTGATTTGTCGAAGTTAGGTGTTATCTCTAAATTATATTAATTTATTTAGAGATAAATTAAATAATCTTATTTGATTTTTATCTCTAAATTAGTATAATTATTATAGATAAATTAAATGACCAATAATTAAATTTTGGTTGGTTAAAAAATATGAATATTATCTCTAAATTACCTTGATCTATTTAGAAAAAAAATTGAATTACTAATAATTAAATTTTTATTGGTTCAATTTAAATATTATCTTCAAATTATCTCAAGGGATAAATATATGACACATAGGTAACTTGGTTCAACTATGTGTTTTTAAAATAATTCAACCAATAAATTAATTATTTTATAATTAATTATATGGTTATGGCATTATCAAGTCCACATAACAACATGTAATTGGATCATAATTTTTCTCCTTTTGCAAATGCCCCCTGAAGAGTTGTTCACACATGATTTTGAATGTGGCAAGAGGACAAGTCTAAAATTTAAAAAAATTCCTAGGATTTCTTAGAATCCTAGCATGACTTGGTATCCTTGCAATCCAAGTTAAATTCGAATGATACTTACCCATAAGTAAGGGAATTATGACTTGGGAAGATGTATATTGTAATAAAAATATTTGAAGACGTATATTGCAAAAAGACTGTAATATTGAAAGAAGTATATTACAATAAAACTATTTGAAGAAATATATTGCAATAAAACTATAATTTTGGAAGAAGTATATTGCAATAAAACTATTTGAAGAAGTATATTGCAAAAAGACTTATAATCTTGGAAGAAATATATTGTAATTGGTATTGCTTATTTTAATCAACTAGGACTCTCTCTTTTTACTCTGTAAAAAGGGAGGTTCCTTGTCAATTTTCTGCATATTGGAATCAATTTAAGAATTACGAGTGTTCCATAAGCTAGCAGAAAAATTCTTTAAGGTATGCTGCCCATTTTTTCCTTTTCTGCCTCAAGGTAATTCGACTAAATTTTTTTTCTTATTTTGATAGTTTACTATCTTGCCACCTTGTTTATCCAATTCTCACTACATTTGAGAATTTCAGGCCAAGTTACAAAACTAGGTAAACATTCAAAGAAGCCAAGAATTGGCTAATGTCTTTTGATCCACGTAACCCTTCTACCATGTTATAAAACCAAGCAAAAGTTTCAAGAATTGGCTAATGTCCACATTAAATCAACTTTCTGCCACGTTAAAAGGCTCACCCACTTTGTATTCTTGCCACATTACACATCTAGGCAAGGAAATTATGCTAGCTATCATTTGTTTCAATTGACATGCTAAAAATCACGTAAGCCACCATTTATCTTGGCACCTTGAAAGCTTATAGTTGAGTCAAGAAAGCCATGCATATTGCCAAGCTTTAGGATGCCCTACTTAGTCAACCATCTGCACGTTACAATTTCAAATTGCCATACTAAAGATCCATCATTGCCATGTTATGATTGCCCCCCTTTTTTCGACTATTTTTTTCTTTTAATTTGTCTTCTTCTTTTTTTTTTACAGTTAAATCCAAATCAAGACAAGTCTAAATTGAAGTGGAAGAAATTGATAGCGATTTAGATGATGATCTTTATAAAAGCACTTGTCGAGCTTTGAGGAGTGCTCTTTATAATAGCACTTATTGATCTTTGGGAGTGCTATTTATAATAGCACACAATTTAAAATCATTATGGTATACTTCAAGGACTACAAAGATCTTGTCATTCTCTCAAAAAATGAAAATATGAAAAAGAGGTTATTTCTTCCCACAGTGAGACTGTTGATTCATCCTTGTTAAAGAACATAGTTGAAGAATAATTTTGATAAGTTCGCAAATTTATTGACCTTGAACCATCCTTTAGTAGTATGTCTACAAAAAGATCAAACTGAAAAGCTTCAAAAACTTGATCAGATTTGTTGAGCATGTTGATGAATAGCAAACTGAGTTGACAAATCTTGAAAAGGAATTGAATGCTTTATGTCACAAGAAAAATGAGATTGAATCTTCTCTTAAAGGGAAAAGGGAAGAGGTGCAAATGAAGGAAGTCAATATTTCCAAGATTAATGAAGAGATAACTGCCATCAAGTTCTCTTATTTTGAGTAAAAGTGAAGTTAATTCCTTAAAACTGTTGTAGAATATACTATAATCTTTTAATGAAGAGATAAAGAATTTCAAGTGAAAGTCTTGATTTGATTACATCCTTATTCATGTAGCTCTTGTGTTTTTTTTTTTTTTTTGCACTTTTTTTTTCTAGGATTAGTCCTTTAAAATTTTCTTTCACGTTGTAATGCATTTCAAATTAGTAATAAAAATCAATTTTTTTTTCTTATTGCTTTTCTTTACTTGTGAAGAAATTTAAAAGATAATCCTATGAAACCTTCGAGATACTTTATGTTCCCAAAATTTTCTTGGACATCAATTGATCCTTAAAACAATTCAACTTAGGATTGTAATTTGTTTCACTTGCAATTTAATTAATTGAATCACGTAACTTAAGGAGAAGTACAAACTTGATTTATTCTTCTATCTTCTATCTTGGTAGCTTCATCATTTTAAAGAATTAAGCCATGCTTAATGCAAGAGATTTTTTTTCCTTGATGTGACTGAACTTGGGAATGGGACCAAGCTGCCTACGTACCTCTAATATGAAAAAGGATCAGGTCATAACATAGTTCATATTTTTTTTTTTTACTTTTACTTTTGCCTAAGTCCTCTTGTTAAGGATTTTCAACTTAACAAGCTTTTTTTTTTTTGCCTTAACTTTTGCCTAAGTTGTCCTGTTAAGGATTTTCAACTTAGAAGGCTTTTTTTTAGGGGGGGGGGGGGGGGTTTAAGCTCTTGCTGAGAGAAGCATCTGACCTTTAAACATAGTAGCACTTCAAGAATTTGCCATTGATTAGGCCAACTCTTACTCCATCTTGATCCATAATCTTATATGCACCATTGGTGTAGACTTCTCGAACAACATATGGTCCATCCCATTTTGAGAGGAACTTGTTACCCATACAATGTGTAGTGTTTATGGGTCTTCTTATCGCAAGACCTAAATCTCCTACTTGGAATGATCATGGTTTAACTTTCTTGTTGAAAGCTTTGGATAATTGAGCTTGATAACATTCCAAGCATTGTTGTGCTTCCAACCTTTTCACATCCAACATTTCAAGTTCTTCAAGGTGTACGCGAACATTATCTTCACTTTAAAGACCTTCTTGAATGGCAATTCTTAATGATGGAATTTAGAGCTCTAGTGGGAAAACGACTTCTACACCATAAACAAGTAAGTACAGAGTAGTTTGAGTAGGTGTATGAAATGCCATAAGATAAGTCCATAAAGCTTCCCCTGTTTTCTTTAGCCAATCTTTCTTTGCGCGATTAGCAACTTTCTTAAGAAATTTGCATAAAGTCTTGTTGAAAGTTTTAGCCAAACCATTTGTTGGCATGTGGTACATGGAAAAATTATGTTGTTTGAAGTTTAATTGTGAACATAACTTCTCTATCACAAATTGTTTTCCATTATCAGTTATGATGCATTGTGGCATGCCATAACCATAAATAATGTTTGTTCTAATGAAGGCAGCAATAGTTTCTTTCTTTGCTTCTCGATAAGATGTTGCCTCTGCCCATTTTGAAAAGTAATCTGTAGCTGCAAGTATGTAAAGATGCCCTGTTGAACTTTTAGGCAATGCTCCAACCAAGTCAAGTCCCCAAGCATCAAAAATGGCCATGATGTAACTGTCGGGTCGAGTGGCTCAAAGGGTTGATGAATGAAATTAGCATGAAATTGACATGCTTGACATCTTTTAGCATAGTCCATGCTATCCTTCACCATTGTTGGCCAATAATATCCCATTCTTTTGATTTGGAAGTGCAACTTGGCTCTAGATTGATAGGCCCCACAAATTCTTGAATGAGCTTCTTGTAAGGCTTTGTATGCTTCTACCTCTCCTAAACAACGAAGAAAGACTCCATCAAAAGAACTTCGATAAAGTGTACCCTTGAAATAAATAAATCAAGGAGCTCAATGTTTTATTTCTGTTTTGCGCCTTAGATCATTAGGAAGCCTCCCTTTAGGTAGTCAATCAATGGTTGTTTCCAATCTTTTTTTCCCACTTCAAGGACTGAGACGACATTAGATTCTACATCGTCTTCTTCACCTAGAGTGATTGGTGGTAAAATCCATCACTTGCAAAGAGGAACTTTTAATTCTGTACTTGGCAATGCAATTGTTGATGCCAAATTAGCCAAAAAATTTGCTTGCCTATTTTTTTTCTAGGCACATGTTCTATGCTAGCTTGTCAAAGCACTTCAAAAGTTTCTTAACGTTGATTGACATATGGCAAAAGCTCAGGTTTTTTAATTTCATAAAGTGAAAGGATTTGGTTTACAACCAACTTAGAATCTCCAAACACTTTAAGTTGGGTGATTTGCATGTCCATCACCATCTCCAAACCTATGATCAAGGCTTGGTATTCTACCATATTATTGGAGCAATTTTTGATGAGAGTGAATGCGTAAGGCAATACTTCTCCTTCTGGGGTGATAAAGATGACTCTTGTACCTACCCCATCTTGTCGAGCTACTCCGTTAAAGTATAACTTCCATGGCTTAGGAATTTCGATGTAGAGAACATCTTCATGATCTTCAAAGAATTCCCAATCATCTAGAATTGGATGATTTGCAAGAAAATCTGCAAGTGCTTGTCTTTTGATGGCCTTTTGAGGGATATATGTGATGTCGAACTCTTGTAACAAAAGAGCCCATTTTCCTAATCTTCCACTAAGTATCGATTTAAACATAAGATACTTGAGAAGTTTTGCTCATGAAATTAAGTGAACAGAATAAGCTTGCAAATAATGTCTTAATTTCTTAATTACAAACATCAATGCCAAACATATCTTCTCAATGAGAGAATAATTTAATTATGCTCCATTAAGAATTATACTAAGGTAGTAAAGCACACTTTCCTTTCCTTCATCATTTTGTTGTGCCAAAATTGCTCTTAAAGAGAGCTCTTATGCCGCAATATAAAGGATCAATGGACGTCCTGGTATAAGAGCCCTTAAAACTAGAGGCCTTAGTAAATAAGATTTTATGCTTTTACAAGCGTTATTGCAAGACTCATCCCAAACAAAAGGCATACCTTTCTTCATCAAACGACTAAAAGGTTGACATCTACCAACCAAGTTGGATATTAAGCGTTGAATATAAGCCAATCTTCCTTGCAAACGTTTAAATTCATGGAGGTTGCTTAGTTCAGGCATCTTCATGATTGCATCTATTTTTGATTGATCAATTTTAATCTTACTATGGCGCACAATGAAACCTACCAGAAGATACTCCAAAGGCACACTTTAAGGGATTCATCTTCAATTGATATCTACGAAATCTCTCGAATACTTGATGAAGGTCATCAAGATGATCAACTCTCTTTTTGGACTTAACCACTAAATCATTAACGTAGCATTCAACATTCTTGTGGAGCATATCATCGAATATCTTTTGCATCGCTCTTTGATAAGTGATGCCTACATTCTTTAACCTAAAAGGCATAACTTTGTAATAGTACATGCTTTTAAGAGTTTGAAATGCAATGAGCTCCTCATCTTTCGGATCCATGCGAATCCGATTATAACCAAATGAGCCACCCATAAAAGATAAAGCCTCATGGCCAGTTGTTGTATGCACCATTATTTCTGTCAAAGGGAGAGGGAAATCATCCTTTGGGCAAGCATTATTCAAGGCTTGAAAATCCACACAAACTTGAATTTGGTCATTCTTCTTTCTAATTGGAACAATATTTGAGATCCAAGTAGGGTACTTGACTTCTCGAATAAAGCCAACCTCAATAAGTTTATTAATCTCAACCTCAATATGAGGGATCAAGTTAGGATGAAGACATCGTTGAGCTTTTTTAATGGGTTAGACACATTTCTTTACTGTTAGACGATGTATAGCAACTTTGGGGGTCCAATCCTAGCATTTCTTTATAAGCTTATGCAAAGACATCTCGATACCTTGTCAATAGGTCAAAATAAAACTTTTATTCTTCAAGAGTTGTTGTTCAATTTTCCACTCACGCAAGTGTACGTATTGCAAAGATAATATAGAGATGAGTAGAGTGTCGATCCCACAGAGAATTGAATTAATCCTTATAGTTAACTACTAAAATTAACACACCTTAATTTTATCTAAACAATTAAAATTAAAAAGGAAAATTTAAATTAATAAACTAAAAACTAAAACTAATATATCAACAAAATTTACTTTATTAAATGTAAATGACTACTAGACCTAAGATTATGATATCCCTCAATACTTTATCTAATTATTTCTCTCTCTCTTAACTTTGTTTAATGGATCAAATTGTTAACCTAGAGTCCTAAATTATTTACAAGTTCCTGTTGAGTTTCTTATAAAAATACCTTTCTCAATTAATTTATTATATGTCTATGCAAATTAAATTGAAGAAAGATTCATTAAGTTTGTGCTCTAATCCTGGCTATGTATGGCTTATAGGTGTATGTCTACTCTATATGCAAATCAAACCACCTAATCAACTAAGTGTATGCAATCATACTCTATTCATTCAAGGTCTACCCAAATCTCTTTCTTCAAGGTTTAACTTAGGTTTCCAATTCAATCTAATTGGTGATCAGGCAATTAGAAGCATTAAGAATAGAATAAAATAAACAACTTAAACCATCAAACATAAGTAAAAGAGAGATAAATAATTCAGACTATATATTGAGTTCAATCATAATCTTAAATTAAAAATTTAGTTCCCCATCAAGTTATACATTATCATTGAAAAAAATTTAAACATTAAAACCAAGGAAATAAAAGAATAACAAAAAGATAGAAAAAATCAAAGATTGTATTCTTGATCTCCAAATCTCCTTGAATTCTTCAAATTCCTTCAATGACTCTGTAGCTTGACTCTCAGTTGTTAATCTAGTGTTTTTCTTCTTTTTTTTTTAAGTCCTCCGAAAGGTTATTTTTATAGGCTTTAAATTTAGGCCAAGTTGGATGAAGAAAGAAGTCAATTTTAGTTGGGATTTCCTCATCAAACTATGTAAGTCGTAGCTTTGCCAAATTAATTAACAGAAATCGTAATCGCTCTAGGACTACTATAGTACATCAATTTTATAAGATTTTTGACCATTCTACAGACCGAACTGGGTGAAGTAGTAAACATGAAAGTTGTATACATTTCTCTTAGCTTTTCAATGGTTTAAGAATCGCTTCATTTGGAGCTCTTTAGAGAAAGTTATGGCCAAAATACTGAAGTATATACATTGAAAGTCTACACCTCAAAATTGCTCTCCTTCTTTTACTAAAATTCTTCTTTCAAACACCTACAAAAGCACAAGTAAATCAATAACAACCTATCTTAATCACATTAACACCAAATTAAGTATAAAATTAACCAAAATTAGATTGACTCACCTAAAATAACTAACTTAAAATAATTAAATAAAACCTACTAATTTCTATGCATTACTACAAGAACCTAGCCAAATTATTATCAAAATTAAGCCCAAATAACTCTATATCATAGAGTTATCACATCCCCAAACTTAAGATTTTGCTAGTCCTTGAGCAAAACATAGAAAAGAACTTAACTTACGAAAATCAAATTCAATTAATGAAAAATAAATATAGTTATTACTACTACTACTATTACTAGAGATAAAGTGCACCAACTCAATGATTCTTTATAATTTCCTCAAAAGTATGTCTATCAATCATTAATTTAAGGAAAAATAAAGGCCCCATTCAAATTTATTTTTCAATTTTAATGCAAGCACATTCTTGAATGAATTTCTATGTGTGTGAAATCTTTTACCAAGAATATCATGATATCCGGATGAGTTTATGTCAACACAAATTTCAAATTAGTACTAGATTTTCAAAGGTTTACTTTTCATCTCTCTCTCCACTAATGTAGACCAATACAAAGCTAGGAATCAATAGGACTTTATAAAGCTTGTAATGTATGGCTAGAGTCAAGGTATGATAAAGGATATTAATGTGGCTCAAATCACCCTAAGCACATAATTATTTTAGGACCTATATATATAGAGCTCTATTTTCTTTCTCCTAGTACACCTTTTCTTCCATATTTGAACTTTTCTTTCATCCAACACTTTTGTTTTTTTTTTTCAAAAATTCACCCCTCAAACTTATTTTCTTTGTATTGTAGGTAGTGGGGTTATTTTTTCATATTTTGAACTTTTTTATTTTTTTTTTCATATCAACATCACCTTCCCACCTTTTTCAACATTAGCTCAATTTATATTTCCTAAAACAATATACATGCTTAGGAGTGAGGGTTGCAAAATTAGGAAATTTAATTTTAAGGCTAAGCTCAATTATTATGTAGTTAAACAAAGAAAAGGGAATTTAGACTCAAAAGGGGTATACTAGGGATAAAATTTAACAAGGTCGACTTTTTAGGTTTAAGCGGTCCAAAGATGGCGTAAATCATCTCCCTAACTAAGTATTGCCTAAGATTTTACCTCGAGAGAAAATCAAGTAAATTCTAGAATTCATGACATAATCTAAAATTCTCATCAATATAAACCTTCTCTAAATATTCATAATAATTCAAAGTAAAATATATAGTGCTTAAAATTGTAGAAATTACATCCTAACAATAATACTTAGCAAAAAATTTAGCATGAATCCAAACAAAAACCTTATTCACCAAAAGTTAAGAATTTAAGACAACTAGTTATCACCATTGGATAAAAAAAATCATTGAAAAAAATTAGCACAACTTTACTCTAGATTCTTAAAATTCAACAAAAATTAAATTCTTTTACCAACTAATCCTAAATTATTTATAAATCTAGATAAACATGCACATAAAATTAAATTTAAAACTTCACAAGATATCCACCATTAGAAAAATAAATTCACCCCCCCAAACTTAAACTAAACATTGTCCTCAATGTTAGAAAAAATAAAGGAAAAGTAAAGAATACTTCCTTGATGATTGGATGAATTTATTTTTTTTTTTGACAAGCTCTAATCCTCCTCTTTATTGTTATAACCTTCACTGCCACTTGGAGGAATTTTTTTTTAACTGTAAAAAAAATAAATAATTAATTAATGTAGAGAAATAAAATAAAAATATATGGAAAGAAAAATAAATAAAAAAAGGTTTTTGTTGGGTAATGGGTAAATGGGTAAATGGGTTAGTGGCTAAGTGGGTAAATGGGTAATGAGTAGTCCAAATAAATAAATAAAAAGGATTTGGGTTGGGTTACATTGGGCAGCCCAAATTGAGGGTGGTGGGGAACGACCTGCCCCATAAAAGGCCTCTTTTTTTTTTTTAAGAGTGAGCCGCTACTCTGAGCCTGGTGAGCTGCGGCTCACGTTGTTGGAAGCTCTCTAAGTCATGGCTTCCCATAGTGGGAGCTGTGGCTTGCCATTTATTTTTTTCAAATTTTTTTAAATTTTTTTTAAAAAAATTTTATGAACCTACACAAAATAAAAAAAAGTGTTAATAATTTAATAATTAAATAAATAAAGATAAAAAATAAAAGAAAGTAAGTTAGAGTGCTTAGGTTGCCTCCCAAGAAGTGCTTCTTTATAATCACTAGCTTGACTATGATGCCCACTTGTGCACTACTTTGTACGGCTCGAGATTTTCTTTATTGACCTTGACTGCTCCGGTAAGTCCACTATAAATCTTGATAACATCATAAGGATGAATTTTTTTTACCTTAAACTTGTTCCCCCAATATGTTCTAAGATTCCATGGCAAAAGATGAAGTTGTGAATCAGAAAGTACTGCTCGCTGTCCAACCACAAAATCAAGACAACTGGAAAGTGGTGGTGGTTTTGTCTCAAGAATTGAAGCTTGCTCCATTGAAGGTTGTGGAATAAGCTTACCTTTACCCTCATTGATTAAATCCACTTTATAGCAACTATCTATATAAGGATACTGAGTTGCATTGAACAAATTAAATACCACTTCCTCCTCTCGAACTCTAAAAGTTATTTTACCATTCTTCACATCAATAAGTGCTTCAGTTGTAGCTAAAAATGGTCTTCCCAAAATAAGACGAATTTCAACAGCATCTTCAATCTCGAGCACAATGAAGTCTACCAGAATGTATAAATGCCCAACTTTAAGCAAAACATCCTCTATAATCCCAATTGGGTGCCTGATTGTTCTGTCTGCTAATTGCAAGGTAACTGTAGTAGGTTGTATCTCTTGAAATCCAAGTTTCCTAGCAATAGATAAAGGCATTATTGAAACACTAGCACCTAAATCACATAAAGCTTTAGAAATTTTAAAACTACCAATAGTCCATGGAATAAAAAAACTCCTTGGATCTTTAAGCTTTAGTGGAAGCTTATTCTTGATTATAGCACTGCACTCTTCAGTAAGTGCAACTGTCTCAAACTCTTCCAATCTCCTTTCTTTGGTCAGGATGTCTTTCAAGAATTTAAGATAACTTGGCATTTGTTCTAAAGCTTCAGCAAAAGGAATATTAATGTGTAATTTTTTAAATACCTCAAGAAATCTTTGAAATTGTTTGTCAAGTTTTTTCTTTTGAAAACGTTGAGGAAAAGTTGGTGGAGGTGTGAGGGTGGATTGTGATTTTTCTTTTGAATGTTCAGTAGATTTTTCAACCACAATTTCCTTTTCAGCATTTTTTTCAATTCTTTTCTCATCAAATTGAATTGAAATCTCAGGATTTAATGCTTGATTACTTACCTCTTTACGTACCTTTTTTCCATTGCGGAGAGTGATTGCCATGCAATGTTCCTTGCCTTCTCTTCTTGGGTTGGGTTCAGTATCACTTGGTAAGGTATCTTGAGGTCTAGTATTTAAAGCACTGGCAAGTTGGCCTCCTTGTATCTCAAGATTTCTAATTGAAGCTGCTTGATTTTGAATGGAGGCATCAATCCTTATCATAAATGCATCAGTCTTTGTTATGAATGCATCAGTCTTTATCATGAATTGCATAAACATATCCTCCATTGAAGGCTTTTTTTCTGACATAGGGGTTCTAGATGGAAATCTAGGGAGAAAGTTTGACTTAGCTGTTGATGAGGACCCTTGGTTATTATTTCATGAAAAATTATGATGATTCCTCCAACCAGGATTATAAGTGTTGGAATAGGGATTGTTCTGTTGCTTATTTCCAACAAATTGACAAAACTCAGAATAGATGGGACAATTGTCATTGGAATGTCCTTCCCCATAAAATTCACGTCGTAAAGGAGTTCTGAACAGCATTAACACTCAGTTTATCTATTTTCTTTGTGAGAGAGGCCAATTGTGTAAAGACAATGTTTATCACATCTAATTCACGAATTCCAGCAATTTTTCTTGTACCCAATCTTTCAATGGCTATTGATAATTATTAGAAGCTATCTCTTTGAGCAAATCATAAGCCTCATCAATGGATTTACTCATAAGTGCACCCCCAGCAGCAGCATCAATGGTAGTTCTAAAAGGTCCCAGCAAAACATTATAAAAAGTCTGAACTTGCAGCCACTTAGGTAATCCATGGTGATGACATCTTCTCATCCAATCCTTATACCTTTCCCAAGCCTCATATAGTGATTCAGAATCAAATTGCATGAAAGAAGTAATATTATTTCGCATTTTTGCTAACTTTGCAGGTGGGAAGAATTTTGCTAAGAATTTTTTAGCTATATCATCCCAAGTATTAATGGAACCAGCAAGAAGCGAATTTAACCAACTCTTTGCTTTATCTCTCAATGAAAAAGGGAAAAGCCTCAATCTTATGGCATCATCAGTAACACCATAAAGATTGGTCATGGATCTTTTGTAGTGCCTATGTTAACTTCTTTCAATTCATCAATTGTAGGTTGATTTCCTTCCTCTAATGATGGGGGAGCCTTTTGGATATCTTTTTCATATTTTTCATCACTTTCTACTATAAACATGTGATTGCAAGTGAAGATTTCCATTTCTTCTTGCTCTTCCTCGTCTGAAGATAAGGCTTGTTTAGTCACAACCATAGTGTACCTTTTACCCTTTAATGTTTTATCATTTGTTACTATCCATTCACTTTTTCTTTTCATTTGTGAAGAGATAATGCTATGGCAATCCTTTCTTTCATATGTCAAGAGACTCTTTTTATTCCTCATTTGAAAGGGTTTTCCTTTTAACTTTGAACACACAAACTTTCTTGGAGTCATTTTTGTATAATCTTTCTTAAACACTGAACCTCGATTTGAAGGCACTCGCAATCGATCAAAAACTAAAGTTTAAGTTATGGCTATGCCCAAACAATCAAAAACTGAAAGTCTAGATGACTCTATTGGGGTTTTTTCCTCATTCTAAACCTTTTCAGTTGTTATAAATCTTGAAGTTTCTTTGTGAATCTTCAACTTTAAGGGCGTAAATCCCAACTTGTAACTTGGACAACATTTTTCTTTTTCTGCCAAACCTTACAATTCTTGGAGAGATCTTGTCGAGTTTCTTTGGTTGGTTCATTGGGCTCATGTACCAATTTAGAAACATTTTTTGCTTGTAGCTAGCCTTTATTAGAAGCTTATAAGCATTAAGGTCAAAACCATTAGCTCTTTAAGAGGGAAGATCATCATGTTTGACCAATGGTCCTTTTGTTGGCCTTACAAATCCTTTCAATGGAAACCTAGGGAATTTTGACTTTTTCAAGCTAGTGAGTGGCAAAGTCAAATTTTTGAAGCCTTCGATAAGATCATCATCTTCTTTTGTAGACAAATACAGTTTCTTTCCCATTTTCTTTTGATGATTTTCCTTCATCATTTCCCTAATCGCCTTTGGGTTGTCTCTCTTCCATAAAGGTACTTTCCAAATAGAACTTAGCTTCAGCCAAATGTGCCTTTCTTATAGTAAATGGTTTAGTATCCGCCATGACTATCTTCACTTGACCATGTCTACAATATTTGAAACATTGATGAAGTGTTGGCGATACTACACCATGTTGATCTATCCAAGGTTGCCCTAACAAAATGTTGTATGTTGTGTTAGCATCAATCACATGAAACAATGGATTAGATTCCATATCATCGATGAAAAGTTGAAGTTTAACTTTTCCTACAACTCTTTGTCTTTCAAGATTGAAACCTTGGATCATCAAGTGAGTCTTCGATAATTCGTCCAAAGGCATTCCAAGCTCTTTCATTGTTTTTAGTAGGAGTAAGTTGACAGCAGATCCATTATTTATCTAGATTCGATTGATCTTTTGCTCACAACTGTATCCCTGAACAAAAAAATGTCAATTATGAGTGGTAGACCCCAACAATAAGTCTTCATTAGAAAATGTAATTTCTACACCATAAGAGAAATTAAAATTGAACTTAACTTTTTTTCATTCCCAACATCTTCATCAACTTGGAAACATGATGTGGGAATTGGATTTTCATTTTTGAATTTCACTGGCATGAAGTCATTCAAGGTGATTGATCGTCTAGGCCTTTGCACCACCAAATTTTCATGCCTATTTGTACTTATTTTCCTTGTCATTGTCTTTGGCACTTTCCTAGATGGATGTTTCACCATTTTGGATCTTCTTGGTACTTGCTTGTCCTTGAAAGGATATTTCTTTCCTTTTTTTTTGACGAGTAACTAGGATCGATCCTTCGTTGTCTAGATGCTCAATTGTAGAACCACAAGCTTTGCCCCCATTATCTTAAGGATTGGATGTTTCCCTTACATTTGGGGTCGACAAGGTGTAAGCAAAAAATCCAAATTTTATATTTATCTTCCACATATTAAGTAGAGAAAGCATGCTAATCGCTGATGCCACGTTTGCTATCACCATTTCTTCTTCAAACTCAATTTTCCTATCCTTGTATAAACCTATGATTTTGTCTATTAAGATAAAACATTTTTATATAGGGTGACCAATTAAACGATGGTACTTGCAATAGTTAAGGTTATTTACTCGATCACTTTTTTAGGTGGCTTCATCTTTGGCAATTGAATAAGCTTAGCCTTCAAAAGTTCTTCCAACATTCCTGTGATATTTAAGTCAAGGAAAAAATACTTCTTCTCTTGCCTTTATTTCAAAGATGTTTTCCTTTTGTCTTGCGAAAGGCCAATTTTTGTCTTTTGGCTCTTATTTGAATTGGTAGTCACTTTAATGGGTTTGGTGTTGACAGTCATATATTATTTTCCTTCACCCTTATCTGTTAAAGTAAAGTTTTACCCCTTTTACAAACATCTTGCTTGCCCTTCCTTGGTTCTTGCATTGGAGGCCTTGATTCCAACTATTGACATGCTTAATTCTATGTCATGAGCACGAGTAGCTAATTTTTCAAAAGTTTTAAGCTTAATGCCTTGAAGAATATAGTGTAATCCCTAATTCATCCCCCAGATGCGCATGTCAAGGGTTGAGGACTCGAACAATCACTTTTTACAGTTGAGACTAATATTTCTCCACTTGTGGATATAATCAATCATAGGTTCATTTTTCCATTGGCACGAACTTGTGAGTTCAATCATGCTCACCACATGTTAAATGCTGTAAAAGCAATTGAGGAACTCACGTTCTAGTTCTCCCAATTATCAATCATCCCAGGTTTTAAGTCCATATACCAATCAAAAGCATTGCCCTTTAAAGAAAGAACGAACTGTTTCACCATATGATTGTCATAGGTGCAAACATTGTTGCAAGTTTCCACGAAGTGTGCAACATGTTGACGAAGATTCCTTTACCATCAAACTGTTGGAACTTTGGTGGCTACTATTTTAGCGGCATCCTTATGCAATCAATTCTCTAAGAGTATGGCATAGCATAAATATATGACGGTTAAATGACATTTTCCACCTGTTCCTTAATGGCTTCTTTGATGGGTTCCTTCAATTGCTTGGTGGTGACCACTTCATTGGATTTTTATTAGAGATTATTTCCCACTTCCTTAGTGGAATTCTCCTCATTATCTTGATGATTGTGGCGTTGATTTGGACAAGATCAATTGGTGTCTTTCCAGTAAAGCTGCTAATTTTTGCCATCATTAAGGCAATTTGTTCATCTTTTTCTCTAGTATTTATCATCAGAGATTCCACAATCTTCGCAAGAAACGTAACTTGTTCTTCTAGAGCTGTTGTTCTAGTTGTCATGACAGCCACCGCTCCAAAATTTGCTTTTGACGAAGCACTTTGGCAAGGTGATGATGAAACAGAGCTACTGCTTGAATAGCCATCGTGTTCCTTAAGTTGATTTGCACTTGATCCTTTAGAGTAAGCAAGTTGTATGGAAGAAACTTCTTCAGAACTTGGGAAAGAAGCATCATATAAAGGATTTTGGTTGAAAAGTGGGAAAGTTTGCCCATACAATTTAGTAAGAGCTTCTATCTTTCTTCGAGTACTGTATGGATGTGTTGGAACATCCGTGCTTGATGATTATGTTAGAATAACTACAAGATTCACTTGAGCAGGCTTGATAGCAGGTTTTTTAATACCCTAAACTTTGATATGGTGACGGATAAAGTTTATCGGATACAAATTGAGGCCAATTATAATGTTTAAACGTGATGGAAGATGAAAGGAGTAGTTTAAGACAAAATGATCCGCACGCGAGAAAATAATAATATTTTATCGGAGGAGAATTTGTGAGATAAAAGGGTGATTCGGAAGTCAATTGAGGCATAATAAGGTATTTTGGGTACCAAGGAGACAAGAGAAAATTTTTAGAATAAAATAATATTAAAATATTAATATTTAACTGGATGTCGAAATCAGTCATTAAGAAGGATCACATGGTTGATCCAAGTAGGGGAGAAGAAATACAAGTAAATTTTTGGAGAATGAGTGACAAAAGTAAAATACGCATGTTTTGCTAAGTCAAGCCAACGCGGATAAGTAAATATTTAAATATTATGGTAATACCGCGTTGAAGTGCAATTTTGATATTTTGGTGATACACGTGCAGAGAAAGGAAGATAGATGAAAATTGAAATTTTTAGACGCATCAAAGGGATCGAATTTAAAATATAAAAGTTGAAGGATTATGTAGAGAAATTAAATGGAAGAGATAAAATAAACAAATAGTAAAAATAATAATACAAGTATGTATATATAATAAAAAAATAAAAAAAATAAAGGAAGATTAACATGGGCAGCCGCCCATGTGGTCAATAAAAAGAGTTAAAAGACTCTTTAATTAAATTGATGGAAGGGGACCGGCCATGTGGAACAAAGGGGAAAGAAAGAAAGGTGTGAGGGGTCGGCCAAGTTGGAACAAAATGGAGAATAAAATATATATATAATTATATAATTATATAATTGGTTAAGTAAAGTGAAGAAGACAAAGAAGAAGAGAGAAGTCGATTAGTGAAGAAAAAGAAACAAGAAGAAGGCGTGAGCAAAAAGAGCAAAAAGAAACAAGAGAAGGCCGAGAGGTGAGGAAGAAAATGAAGGTGGAAGAGTTGAGTTGAAGGGGGCAGTTTTGCTGCCATTTAAGGAGGAAAAGAGAGTTATTTTTCTGTCAATTTAAGGGGTGAGAAGAGCAGCTTTTGCTGCTGATTTTGAAGGCTGAAAAGTACAGTTTTTGCTGCTGATTTTGAAGGTTGAACGGTATGGTTTTAGTTGTTGATTTTGAAGGCTGAAAAGTGCGGTTTGGTGTTAATCTTTATGGCTTTGGCTACTTATTTTTTAGGGAGAATAGTGCAGTTAAGCTGCTGATTTTTTAGGAGAAATAGAGCAGCTTAGCTGCTGATGTTGAAGTTAATATGAGCAGCTTTGGCTGCTGAAAATTATTAGTTGAAAGAAGCAAGCAATTGTGGCCAGCGATAAGAGAGAGAGAGAAAGGAAGAAATTGTGGACAACTTGTGCATGTGAGAAAAGATAAAGAAAGACAAGCAAGGTGCTGCTGGACGGTGAAAGAAAGAAAAGAAAAGAAAAAAAAAAGGAAAGAAAAGAAAAAGAAAAAAAGAAAGAGTGGGCATGGCCCAACAAGAAAAAAAAATGGGCATGACCCAATAGAAAGAAGTTGGGGAGAGACCATAAAAAGGGCCCAATAGCCATAAAGCAAGAAAAGCCCAAAAGAGAATAAAGGTAGAAAAAATTGGACTTGGACTAATCTAGTCCCAATAGGTAAAGAAAATTTTCTTTGCTTTTATTTGGCCTATTATGAAATTGTATTATTTTAAGTTAGCCATTTGTTTAATTAAATTTTTGGTTATTAGTGATATGAATTAAATATAAATTACTTTAATATAATATTTAAATATTTTATTAGGAGGTGTCATAGGACTAAAGTAAAGAAGAAAATGTGAAATTTACGAATACTGCTCAAATGAAGTTAAGAAATTTTAAATGATTCGTTGTGAAGAATTATTGATGTCGAAGGAATTTAGATGCATAATTTGGTTGAGAGTGTTAAGTTGAATGGTAAAATATTAGAAGAAATAAGAAGAAATAATGTAGATTTATGATAGAATGAGAGAGAGAAGTGGAATTGATGCACTAAGTGTATTGGGTTTAAATTGTTGCTAGGGAAGTTGTTGTGGAAGCGTTACAAACGAAGTATATGATTGGCAATTAGGAATAATTATACACGCATACGAATCAATAGCGACGTAGTAATCCCTCTATTGTGAGGTGAGTAACTTTATTATCATCTTAATTATCTAAAGTATGTTTTATTCGATTTTTGTGAATTTGATGGAAAATGAATTAAATGATTAATTTTTTGATTTTATAAACAAAATGTGATTTAATGAAATGATTTCATAAAATTGTTTTAAAATTGAATGATGGTTTGAAAATAGAGTAATTGGAGACTGTTTTGTGTGTTGTAAATTCATGACTCTAATTGATTGGCTTATGGCAATATTGGCATGAATGGTTGATTTGATAAATATGTTGGAAATGTATAAATTGTTGATTTTCCTTGAAAGGCAGTAAAATAAAATAAAATAATTGTCATGTCATGTTATTGCAAATTTTATTGTATGGTGGGTTTAACTTGCTGTAGTGGGTGGGTTTTCTATGAACCAGCCAGTTAGAGGGGCATGAAATCCCGTTATATTTTACCTCGTTGGAGAGGCGAATAGGGTAACTCCCGAGGTATAACTTTAGAGTTTCACTTCACGCAAAACCACCACGTGAGGGTGAACTCGGCCAATGCCAAGGAACGGCTATGTTTTCAAAATAAAAACATGATTTATGCGTACATAACTTTTTAACAGCCATTGCGGACTCGGTTGGGATAGCCCTCGATCAAGGTATCCTTGATAACTGGGTATGAAAATGATTTTGGCACGAGCCAAAGTTTTAAGAAATTCATAAGCCATGTTGATTACTCAATTTATATGAATTGATTTTATTTGGTTGAAACAAGTTGAAAGGTGATGAATTACAATATGTTAAACTATTTTATCTATCTCCATTTACTCGGCTTTAGATATTTTAAATGGTATTTGTTTACTCACTAGAATTATATAATCTCACCACCCTCTTTTCCACCCGTTTCACGCTCAAGATAGTCTATAGATAGTTGATTTCATCAATGACCACCATTGGATTTGCATCCTCCAAACTGTAGGTTTACAATCTTTCTTACTTTTGGTTATTCGAGAGCCCACTTGTTACTGTAAATTAAATTAAATACTTCGACTTACTGTATTACTATATGTATGAATTTATTTTGCTTTTACATTGTAAAAATTATTTATGCAATGTTCTAAAAATATTATTTTATGAGAAAATTAAATATTTTATTTAATATTTTTATTTTATTCTAATAGTCATAATTTCATTTTAAACGAATGTTTTGGACATCCAAATTTATTTTTGATTATGAAATATGTGTTTTGCCCTCGTATACTACATTATTAGCTGGTTTCGAAATTTTCAAAAAAAATGACTAAAATACCCCTGTGAGATGAAAATTATTATTTTATTTATTTTAAGTTGAAAATAGCTTAAAATCTTTTAGAACATGATATTTTGCAACGGTTACTCACAAGAGAAATGAGAAACTGATATTAAAGCCTTGTGGGGTTCCGGTTGACATTTCGGGTACTGAGTGTCGATCGGGACATCGCGACAGTTGTCACAGGCTCGAGGGGAGTTCCGGGTCGTGACAGGTTTGCTGGTGAAATTCTTCTTGGGAGCCATTTCAATTTGGAGATATTTGGAGATGTGTTTGAAGAAAAAAGATGAGAGGTAGAGATTGTCCCACCGAGTGTGCTAGAAATTTGTACACACAAATTTCTTGTCGAAATTTCTTGACTTGAAAATTATGAGACGAATACAAATATTTGGTGTGAGTTATAATCTTTGAAAATTCCTTTGATTAACTTCTTCACTTCGTCTTCAAGAGTCACGAATTTGGACTTAGTCTTAATCACGAACTTCACTTGATCTTCGCTTCAAGAGTCTTAGCGACTTGATCTTGATCACGAACTATATTTGATATCTTTGCTTTAAGGGTCTTCACGACTTGATCTTGGTCACCAACTACGCTTGATATCTTCAAGCGTAAAGTGTTTTCACGACTTGATCTTGATCACCAACTACGCTTAATATCTTTATTTCAAGGGTCTTCACGACTTAATCTTGATCACCAACTTCGCTTGATGACTTAATCACGAACTTCACTACCACTTGATTTTGATCACGAACTTTGCTGTCGCTTGATCTTCACTCAAAATTCTTCTACTCTTCTTGATCTCTGAAGTGCTCTCAAACTTCGAATGCCTCCCAATCTTTGAATGCCTCTAAATGAATGAAAATGGCTTGGAGGAGCCCTCTATTTATAATGCTAGGTGGGAGACTTTGATGAGAATGTGGTTTCTTTAAATTATCTCTAAATTATTTTAATTTACTTAGAGATAAATTATGATTTGATTGGCCGGACTTTGAGTCCTTGAATTTTGATTGGCTAAAGTTAGGTGTTTTCTCTAAATTATCTTAATTTATTTAGAGATAAATTAAATAATCCAATTTGATTTTTATCTCTAAATTAGTATTATTAGAAATAAATTAAATGATCAATAATTAAATTTTGATTAGTCAAAACTATGAATATTATCTCTAAATTACCTTGATTTATTTAGAGACAAATTGAATGACCAATAATTAAATTTTGATTGGTCCAATTTAAATATTATCTTCAAATTATCTCAAGGGATAAATATATGACACATACATGAATTGGTTCAACTATGTGTCTTTGAAATAATCCAACCAATAAATTAATTATTTTATAATTAATTATTTTATAATTAATTATATGGTTATGGTGTACCCGAACATTTGGCTTATTGGTTGGTGCATAATCTCCCTACCTAAAGAGCAGGGTTTGAATCCCCTCTCCTCCAATTATAAAAAAAAATTATATGGTCATGGCATCATCAAGTCCACATGGCAGCATGTAATTGGATCATAATGCTTCTCCTTCTACAGAAACATCAAACGAGAACTTATTAGATACTTCTCTTGGGTGAATTATGAGTTGAGAAAGAAAGCTTTAGATTTCTATAGGTTTCCAAGAGCTTTAGACACTCAAGAATGATTATTAGATTATATTTATGCTTGGCCTAGCAAGAAAGGGAGATTGTTTATCCACATTGATCTAAACAAGATACTATCATATCAAGGTCCTTTTGACGTCATTTTACACAAGGTTAGTGTGACTTCTTTTGTGAGACTTCTTTGTATTCTCCTTATGAAATGGTTTAAATAATTGTTTAGGTTGTCCTCTTTGCAATGATTTTGATTCATGGACAACTTATAAGTTAAAATTGTTAGTTTTCATTATTCTCTATATGTATTGCAATATGTTCTTAACTTTGAAGTAAATGATTGATGACCCTTATACTCCTTTTAGTTGTTAAGAAATGAGTTGTGCATGATTATTGCAGTTTGTCTTACCAAACTAATCCTTACATTGGTTTATTATACATTATATAATGAATTGAATATGTAGTGTTGCATTATCTTGAGTTACACATCTTGTTGTGAATTGATGCCATCCATTCTTGCTTGGATGTTAAATATGGACCAGTTGTTATTAGTTGAACAACAAATATCCCAAGTTCTCTACATTATTGTCCAAGTACTTGCTATATGTAGGCACTTTTAGGACTTTTTAAAGAAATTCAAGGTCAAATTTGTAAAACTGACCACTAATTGTTCCTACGACCACATAGATTGCTTAATTTCATCATTTAAAACTTGATCAAAGGATGGAATTGTTATTATTTGCCTATTTGTTCCTGTAGTTGATGAATTTAGGAATTTTATGGACTTTTTGTCATTAAAGAGTATTTTGGTCAAGTTGCCTATTAACTGCTCTTTTGACCACATACATTGCTTATCTTATCATTTAAAACTTGCTTAAACTCTACAAATATTCTTATTTACATTATTGTCCATATACTTGCTAAATGTAAACTCTTCAAAGACTTTTTTGAGGTTTTCAAGGTCAAATTTCTTAGCATGTCAACTAATTGGTCTTAAGACCATATAGATAGCTTAATTTCATCATTTAAAACTTGTTAAAAGTCTAAAATTATTATTCTATGCATATTTGTTGTTATAGTTGATGTGTACTTTGACGAATGTAAGCTTTTTAAGAGTTTTTTGGGGTTTTCAAGGTCAAATTTCTAAACCTACCCACTAATTGGTCCTAAGACCACATAAATAGATTAAATTTATCAATTAAAACTTTTTCAATGTTTGAAATTATTTGTCTTTGCATTTATTGTTGTAATTGATGAATTTAAGCATTTTATGAATTGTTATTGTCGTTAAAGGATAATTTGGTAAAGCTACATATTAGTTGCTCGTAGGACCACATACAAAGCTTATGTTCATCATTTGCAAGTTGCTCAAACTCTACAAGTATTCTTCTTTACATTATTGCCCATGTACTTGGTGAATGTAAGCTATTCTAGGTTTTTTTTTTTTTTTGAGGTTTTTAAAGTCAACTTTCTAATGATGCCCATTAATCAGTCCTAAGACCATATAGGTAGCTTAATTTAATTTTTGAAACTTGTTCGAAGTTTGTAATTATTAAAAATGTCACTTGTCATTTTATATTTACATGGCACTGAAATGACATTGATGTGGAGGTCGAAAATGCCACATAATCATATTATCATGCCAAATTAATATGCTATGTCATTATTAATTATGATACGCCAGTATGCCACCTCATAATCAATTATGATATTTTAACATACCATATCAGCATCAAGTGACATAAAATAACAAATGACATTTTAACTAAGTCAATTATTAGTCATAAGGCCTTATTTGACTCAAAATAAAAGTATAAGGGCTTATTTGAATTTTTTAAATAGTTTAGGGGTTTTTTTTTATTATGTCTTTTAGGAAATATATTGTTGGGAAAAGCCCTGTAGCCAATTGGGATTGATTAAGGCTTAATTCCAATCATGCAACAATATCATTCATGTTGAATGATTTGAGGTTTTCCTTCATCAATAAGACATCAATTATAATGAGTTATAAATCTAATTGGATGAAGTCCATGAGATTAATATACCTTGTAAAGGAACTGTAATAGGTTGCATTTATGAGATCCTTATGCATCAAAGCATAATCTCAAAATGTTCCTAGTCAATTTATCATTGAGACTGGACATCAATGATGCTTAGAGACTGGTATATTTTATGTTCCTTACTTTAAAAGTAAGCAATCGATCTCATAGATTGAAGTATAGAGATACTTGGAACTAGAATATAGGTGCTTGCCTTGGAGAGCAAGTTCACTGAACATAACCCGCCATGAGAAGTGCATTTTGTAATACACTTCAGTGTCTATGGAACACTTTTCATGTGTCAGTCATGTAAATACTCCCTAAACTTGAGACACCAAGTTGTCTTATATGTGGAATGTTATGCTTTGATTTCATCACTAAAGGTGCCTAACCAAGGATGCCAAAATAGGATGCTTTTGGGTATAGTATGAAACATGTGAAGGTAAATGAGTGGTCAAGATAGGAATCATCATCTCAAGTGTTTTAGAGGACATATCTTATCAGTTCTTAGTTAACATTAGCTTATTGAAGTCCTTGGCCAAGGCGACATGGAGATTATGAAAAAAGTTTCATAACTCTTTATAAAGCTAATGCTATAATTGCAGGAACAAATATAGAGGTCAATAAGAGTAGACACTGTATCAAACTCTTATCTTTCCAGGATATATGATGAGGGAATAATTTACATTGATAGATTGTATGCTGAAAGGTTGTCAAAGAACCCTTTGACTCTCCTAACAATTGAGTGGCCATGATGCATTACTAGGTGCCAATCTTGGTCTGTGGAATTGATTATAAATTAATTGATTGAAATTTATATTAATCAATTAAGTCATTAATCAATTCCATTGCCAACATGTTGGGAACCTAATGGGTCACACACAATGATTGCATTTGAATTAAATTGAGAGAGTGATGATTTAAGTTAGACTTAAATCACATACTAGGTAATTAACTTTTATAAACTTAATTAAAAAAGTTTAATTAAGTTTTAGACATAATTATAAAGCCTTGATTGCAAAATATAAAGGAAATTAATTTTGATTTTATTTTTCAAGGACTTAATTAAAAGGGTTTAATTAAGTAATGGGCCTAATATTATAATGTGTTATAATATTGAGAGCTTAATTGTAAAATTGAAGTTATTTTAACCTAACTATATAAGTCACCTTTTAACTATTTTTCATATGAGAGTTTTTCACAATTGAGGAAAACCTATTTTTTGTCAAAAAAAAAACATTTTCTTTCTTTGCCACCACTCCCTTTGTGTAAAAGAGAAAATTGTTTATGAAGCAATTTTTGAGAGAAGTTCGACTAAGATTGTAAAAAAGAAGAAAAGGACAATTGTTGTCCTCTTTGCTAGCACAAAGTATAAGTAAAAAAATCCTTCCTTTGTTGAAAGTTCAAGTGTAATCATGTGCATTACCATTAGAGGCCAAGTACTTGATTGGCTAGGGTTTTTGCTCCTTGTGGTGTTCACAGGATTGCTTTGGGAAGTGCCATTGTGATTACGAAATTACTTAGCAAGGTAACTTGCTGAATAATAATTTATTTTATACTTTTATGTGTTAAATATCACCAATGTGATCCATGAGTGGAGGCATGGTTTGGTTGTTAAACTTTGACAAAGTAGATTTAGAGTAGACCATGAATAGAATAACATATGATCGAATGCACTTAGTTGATTAGGTGGTTTGATTTGCATATGGGGTAGATATACACCTATAAGACATATGTAGCTAATAATAGAAAATGAACTTAATGAATCTTTCTTCAATTTAATTTGCATAGATATATAGAAAGTTAATTAGGAAAGATATTTTTATGATAAACTCGACAGAGACTTGTAAATAAATTAGGACTCTAAGTTAGCAACTTAATCCATTAAAGTAAGTTAAGAGAGAGATACAATATTCAGATGAAATATTGAAAGATATCATAATCTTTGGTCTAGTAGTTGATTAAGTTTTTAAAACAAATTTGCTGATTAAATTCAGATTAGTTTTAGTTATAGTTTATTAGATTTAATTTTAGTTTTTAATAATTTAAATTTGTTTATTTGAATAAGATTAAGGTGTGTTAATTTTAGTAGTTAATAGTAAAAATTAATTCAATTCTCTGTGGGAACAAATTCTACTTTCTTTTATATTACTTGTTAAATGATACGTGCACTTGTGTGGATAATCCGACAATAGGTCAATGGGCATAAAGGGCTACATCCCAACACCATGAGGGCCAGTCACGTACTCTATCCTTTGGTTGCTCATACAACCGACGGTCAACTCAAAGGGAGATTACTGGTCCCATACCTAACAATCTAGCCCCTAACAACAACCTTGGGAGTCAAACTAGCGACCTCGCTTTGGTTCTAATTTTCAAGCCCAAGCACTTACCATCTGTGCTAAAAGCTATAGCTAATAGCATTGGCGCAACTTAATTCCCTTAACTTGGCAAAATAGAGCCTATCACTAAGTGGTCAGTGGGCATGAAGGGTTGCACTATAGCACCAAGGGTTGGCCAGTCATGTACTCCATCCCAACAAGAGATTACCAAAAAGAGATTACCAAAAAGGCTAAATAATGACATTATCATGATCACATACTTTTGTTGAGAAAATTCTCTCTTACATTGTTTTTCTTATGTATTTTGGAGAATTTCTTTAAAGTGTTTGATTAATAATGCTTGGAAGATGCATGATGAAAATTGAAAAAGGTGCTTAATGCAAAATGATATCTTAGACATGCATTGGAGCAAATATGCACAAACTTCTTGAAATTATGAGTATTTGAATCATATAACGAATATTTATTTAAATACTCATGCTTTATTAGCTCCTAAAATTTATGAGTAAGAGATTGATATGTTGAACATTCTATTTAAATACTCATTTATCATATGATTTTTAATTGTCCCCGTTTTTACTTCATGATCTATCTAAAGAGAGGTAACATTATATTTTGATGTGATTAACTTCTTAACTCCTTCTTCTTATTGGAAAAGAATCAAATGAATGATTAAGGGGGAGATGAGCATTGACTTTGTCCTATGATTCTTGAGCACTTGAAATCCTTAACAATAATTTTGGTAAAATCTCACCAAGTGATATTCATATCTATCAATAATATCTCTTAAATATCATATTAAATTTGTACTTAATAATGCCGCACATTCGTGCTTGAATAATGATTGCTATGCTTTTTTATTATACTTGTTTGTATATAAATTTGTGAATATATTGGCATGATTGGTTGTGTATTAAATTTATTTGTTTTTAGATAATTGCTTGATTACTTGATTATTTAGTTAAATGAATATTTGAACATATTAGCATATAAAGTTGCACACATATTATTAAATCATGTTAACATTATATGTAGACTTATAAATGTTTTATATTTGATTATGCTTGTCTACATATATGTGTGAGACCTTGACCTTTATAGACTTGTAGATAGAAATATACGCGGTATCCCTAATCAGGGGTAATTTCAACATTTTCTCAATAAGCCCATCAAAGTAAGTTTTAAACAATATTATGGCTTAAGTAGGCCTAAAGCATAAATGAATGATGCAAATATGGGTGAAATGACAAGAAAATAAAAATTTTGATGATTTTCATATTTTAGGGGCAAAATGGTAATTTTGTCACCCGAGGATAAAATGAGAATTTTTGAAATTTTACACCACCTGACACTTGTCATGCCCATGGATTTCAGTCATTAACATTTTACATTGTGGATAATTGAAATATTTTATGTGGTGAAGAGAGATTGCTTAATGGATAAGTATTACATATGGACCAATGGAAACATGACATGTGTCAAGCTTGGATTATTCTAGAATTTCCTAGTAAAATCTATTTAAAACTCTCTTAGTCTCACCCATATGGTTGGCCAAAGCATGAAGTGAAGAGGAAAGGAAAGAACACAAACCCTAGGTGGGAAAATTGAAGAAAAAGTGTGGGATTTCAAGGATTAAGCTAATTTGTGGAAGGGCATTTTAGTAATTTTCAAGGGAGTGGATAAGCTTGGGCCATAAATATCCTCTCCTTTTAGCAACTTCTTGGGATTTCTAGCAGCTTCTTCTTCTTGTTCTCTTCCCTCTCACGTTTCTTCAATTCCTCCATGGAAGCTTGATGTGAAGCTTTCATAACTTTCTATCTCTAGTTCTAATTTTCATAGCTTGGTGCCCTTTTGACTAAAACCCTTGTATTCTTCCACTCTCTCACTTTAAAATCCTTGAAAATGATGAAAATCTTGTTTCCATAATCTCTCACTAGTTAGGTGTTTTAGGGAGAGAAAAAAGAAGCTTTATTAATAGCTTGAGAGCTTTTGGAAAGAAGTTCAAAGTTACAAAGCTATCAAGTTGAGTAGTAAACTAGTATTGGGTTTTAAGTGTTGAGAATGACTAGATATTTGATTTGTGAATATTTTGTAGTTGAGATTGTTAATTCACTTTGGAGTGATAGGACAGTGAAAATGGATAGCCATTTAAATGGCAATTGAAAGCTAGCTAAAAGATAGCTTTTAGGGTTTCTAGTATGTAAATTGACATTATGGAAATGTTAATTTGATGGTAGGTGCTAACGAAGCCCCATTACCCCAATTGGATCATTAGGGGGATTAAGAGTCGGCTAAAGGCTCAACGAGTACCGGTGAGTGGACTTACATTTCAAACTTGTTTTGGGGAATATGAAAGATTCTATCCAACTTGTCTTAGAAAATATACCTTGGGAACAAGCTTTTAGTAAAATGATTTTATATTGTGAAAATGTGCTATACAATGGTTTATGTGTTATCACAATATGATAAAATGCATGATACGTATTAGATGCTTCTTTGCATGTTGATGTGGACCCGGTTATGTGCGAGTAGGAGTGCACATAAGCCGTTGCTGACCCGGCTATGTGCGAGTGGGAGTGCACATAAGCCGTTGCTGGCTCGACTATGTGTGAGTGGGAGTGCACATAAGCAGTTGCTAACTCGACTATGTGCGAGTGGGAGTATGCATAAGCCGTTGCATATGAGATGATGATGTTGGGAGGGTGTACATGATGACTGATATATATATATATATACACATATATGGTATATGGTTGTAAATGCAAATATGTGAGCATTTGATTTGTTGAAATTTGGGAGTTTACATGTGTTACATATTGCTATTGTTATTTTAGCCGGATGGCTTGTTTTAAAGGAAAATGAGACTTTTTCCTTGATGTTCTGACTTTCGCTGCAGCGAGAAACTCTCAAGTTTGAGGGCCTTCACCAGACCTGGTTCTCGCTGCAGCAAGAATGAAGTTCGCTGCAATGAGAAACTTTCTGTCCATTTTGGCTAACTTATGGGTTTTGCTATATTTTTTTATTCTTTGGTACCATAGTTGAGTATGGATCTTTTAAGTGATTTACTCATGAGGGGTTTACATGAGGGGTTCTACTAAGTACTAGAACAAATTGCATTGTTTTGAGAAAATAAGTGCATCATGATTTCGATAAACATTCCTTATGGTATGCTTGTTCCTTTCTTGTTCACTCACTGAGTTTATGCTCACTGCTTTCAACTTCATGTTTTCAGATTAAGAGACAGCTGGTAACTAGGACGAGGTGTCCTCATGAACTTGTATCCATCTTTTGGTAGGTGTCTCGACATTCAGTAGCTGTACATTCATCCGAGTCTCTCCGCTGGACATCGAGTCTCCTTTTATTGTGTATAGACGAACCTAATGTGAATTATTAAGATACATGTGTAGACAGTGTATATACACCTGTTTGGTATGCTAGTATGAAGTGGCAATGCTTAATATTATTTTGATTCTAAGTTATGATATATGACTTAGCAGTTTATGATGGAATGATGAACATGTCAGATTAATAGGCTTGCTTGGGCTTAATAGACTACGTCCATTGGGCCCATGTGCCGGTCATGGCTCGAAATTTGGGTCGTGACAATATGCATATGCAACTTGAACTTAAAAGATAATATGTCCACACCTTGCTTACAAATGTACATTTGAATGTGGCATTCTTGGTTGACTGATTGATGATATACTCCTTATTAGCTCACTTGAAAATATATGAAATGGAGATATATCTTGATTTGTTTATGATATATTGATATATTCCATGATGCCTTAATTGAATATCTTGAGAAGAAATATATTATGCTCCTTTGATGTGCTAAATGAGTATATTTCCCTGTGCTTTGCTTGAATATATATTGATTGAGAATATATCTTGATTTAATGCTATTATATTATGATGATTTGATATATTTCTTGATCTATTGATTAAATATTTGCATGGAAATATATCTCAATATTTTGATTTAATGATTAAAGATCATTATTGAACTTATTGCTTCTTTCTACATAATGATTATCACTAACCATTTTAGTTTGAGTTTAAGCGCTCAAAGCTCTCACTTCTTAAACTTTTTGATATAACAAAAAGAAGGAGAAGGTTTTATGATTACTTGAATTTGCCTTGAAAACATTTTTTGAACTTCATACATATATTGAAAGGGAGAATTTTCAAAGTTCATATTCATTTGTTATACCTTTCTCATTTACACTTAAATGTTTTCAACAAGGGCATAAGGATTAATTAACTTAGGGGGAGGTTTCAATAAATTTTAAATGCAATATGCTCATATTTTTGTCATATCAAAAAGAGGGAGATTGTTAGCCTTGAGTTACATCATGTTTTGATTTGACAAAAATCACATATTTTCTTGAACCTAATGTCATGCATTTGGCATAGAGACTAATTAAGTCAGGGGGAGGTTTCAAGAAATTTTAAATGCAATATGCTTATGTGTTTATCATATCAAAAAGGGGGAGATTATTAGCGTTTAGTTACATTATGTTTTGATTTGACAAAAATCACATATTTTCTTGAACCTAATGTCAAGCATTTGAAAGTGTCTTAAATACATTTTTAATCCCCTAAAGTTACATATTTGATTGAAAAGTCATGCTTCATTAGAAAACACTTTATAAGCTTTCAAACAATGCATATATTAACTAAAAATGTAATAGCAAACATGCCTTAAAATATTATTTGAATGTAGGAACAAGGTAAAGAGGAAATAAGTGGAGAAAAGCATAAAAAAGCTAAGGAAACCTTAAGACACAAGCCAAAAGTCGATTCTAGAGAAAAGTTGATCCAAAGGCTGAAAGAGTACAAAACTTGAAAATTATAAGACCATAGTCAACCCTGAAGTGTTTATAGTTGACTCTGTTTCAAAAAGTTCAAGAAAATCACATTTTGAACAGACATAGTCAACCTTGGACCAACCATAGTTGAACCTGACAAGTCAAAGGCAAGAAAAAGTCAAAATTACATAGCCATAGTCAACTATAGAGGAAGCATAGTCGACTATAGCAGCTCAGACTTGCAAGAAACACGCTCTTGAGAGATTGATCAACTAGAAGAAGATTATACTTAACTATGGAAACCTTAATTTGAGAAAATTGAGGAACATAGTTGACCCTATGAGCATAGTAGTTGATCCTTAAGCCTTAGCAATGATCAGATTTGATTCAAACTTGTGTTTAATGGCTTCACACATTGCCCCAGCTATATAGATGCATTTAAGCCATTTCGAAGCAAGAGAATATTTGAACCAAAGCTTCAAACCCTAGAGAGACTACCAAAAGCTCATTTTCAGTCTCCAACATCCTTTTAGTCTTCCATCAAGCTTATAAAGTTGAATCCGTACTTCATTCAAGTTGAAATTTCTTCTCTCACTACAACCAAGCTAAAATCTTTAGCATCCAGCCTTTGTGAGGTAAATCTTTGCTTTTACTTCTTTGTACATATATCTTATAAAGGTTCTAACTTAACTTTGAAAGTTATCTTATAAAGGTTTTCACTTCCCGTGAAAAAGCAAGAATCTCTTTGTGGATTGTGTAAGGGTTATTGCTTGATCCTATTAAAAAGTACAAATCCTTTGTGGATTGTGTAAGGGTTATCGCTAGATCCCCATTAAAAAAAAATTCTTTTATGGATTGTGTGAGGGTTATCGCTTAGTCCCATTAAAAAGTAAGAATTCTTGATAATGGATTGAAATTCCTTAGTTACCAAGGGCGTAAAGGTAGGCATTAAAAAAATCAAACTACTATAAATTCTTTGTGTCTCTCTTTAAATTTTCACATTGTCATTTATTGTTTATACTTGCCTTAGAAAAGTATATTTATGTTGATTTATTGTTTTACACTTAGAAAAATATTTTTTTTTCCTTTACTTTTCATAGCTAGGATTTAACTTAAGAAAATTCTTTGTTATACTGCTTTTCTGCTTAGAAATTTATTGTTGGAAAATTATTTTTGAAGCTAGGATATATATTTTTGAGTGAAAAAAGTTTTGATTTTTATACTTAGATTTTTAAAGAAACTTTTAATATATCAACTTCTCTTAATATATTGTTCATTGAGACTTCTATACTAACAGCTAGTAATGGAGCTAAGAAAAATAATGGTAGAATCTTCCCTTTATGCGGCAATAAGACTTATAATAAATATTACTTAGACAATTCTCATAAATAAGGACTAAAATTCCTAATGACGTGTGGTGTTGTATATTCAACTTTCATAGAACAACAAGTTTGAAGTCACTGCAACAATTGCGATTGTGGAAATACTAATTGGATGGTACTACAACGCTTGCAACCAATGTGCAATAGGCTTGCGATTCTGCATCGGCAAATTTTGGTGTCCAACACATGATGAAAAGGCACCAATTCTAAAGTAAGTAGACTAGACTATACTTTTTCTCAAGTTTAGTGAGAAGTACTGTATGATAAATAAACAAACTGATAATTATTTTATATATTTCCTACAAAATGATTTTGGAGCTTACAGTGGAAGATTAAACTAGCAAAATTCAAATGCTTGCTTTTGATCAACAAGTATAAAATTAATTAGTGCCACCATCACAAGAATTAGCAACAATCAGATCGATAGACAAGATGATTCTTCCAGCTCCTGTCAAGGCACTAATCAACAGACAAAGAACATTGAGGGTAGGGTTAATAGGAAAAGCCATTGACCAGGGTTTGATAGTGTACAAGATTTTTTACTGTAATAGTGTCAAACAAACCTTGCTTGAAAGCTCAAAATTTGAAGTAGTCTCAAGTTTAGCATGCTAGGACCCAACAACCTCCAAGACACCATTACTAACTATGGGACAACCCCAAATGGAAGTACCCCCATCCCCAACCATCACAGAAGTTTTCAAAGAACTCTTCCTAGAAGAGTCACCGGGGAAAAAAATCAAAACCGAGTAGGTAAATTATATTAATAAACATACTTTTTATTATAATTGTAATAGAACAATAAGTAAGAACTAAACATACTTAATCATTCTATATGAAAAACAGATCCACCAGAAGTGCAATAGCAACAAGGTGAAAAAGGAAGCTCTTTTGAAAAAGGATCAGTTGATTTTTACCATAGTTGGAGTATATTTTTTGTAGCTCCATTGTATAGTTATGACTATGGTAAAAATGAATAGACAATCAAACAATTATTATGTTTCATATAGTAACACTTACTAACATTTTGTCCACATCTTTTGAGCAATCTCATCTACACAGCAAATGATGTATGTGCCAAATTATATACAACGTCTTTTTGCAGGTTTCTGTTAGCCACAACATCTACATGAAGGGTCTTTTAAAACACTCTTAACATTCATTTCATGTTCATATGTATGAACAATCATTTGTAACTTTCTATTCCAAAATAATTTTGTAACACACTTTTCTACTTATCTTACTACTCTTCTCATATAGCTACCTAATTTTTTTTTTGTTCATATATGGTTAAGTTTTTGCAACTACTTATAGATTTTTATATTTTTATTTATTTTCTATAAACATGCTTGATATATAACATTCATTACCTATTGTTTTGAAAGTTTGTAATAAAATATTTTTTCAAATAAATTTCACAATTGTCATAAATTCAATCACTTGTGTACTGCGTGAGTAAACTACCTAATATTTTATTTAAAAGAATCGGTGTAACTATAAGTTAGCTAAAATTAAAAGTATTCATGACAATACATTTAATTCCATTAAAGGGTGGTAAATCCATACGTAATGGTATTCTCAAAAGAAATTAAACAATTGGCATATAAACCTAATAATTTAATATTCATGTAAAACAAACTTAATATTTGCACTTGACTTTTTTTTATGATAATACTATAATCTAATTGAAGCACTTGAATGATTGTTTTTATATTTAACTTATCAAAGTACATCACATATATTTCCAAAGAAAATTAATGTGAAATAATTGTAATTTTTTAAATCTAATAGACCATATTAATTTAATTAGTAAACTTTGAAAGGTTTTGTCTTTTTTTTTGGGGGTGAAACAATTAAAACTACTTGGATGTGACGCAACCTTCGTGGCGAGCGGCGAGCCCGGTGGCCAATTCGTATAGAAGTTGAGATTCTAACGAGCCAGCAAGACAAACAGAAACCTAGCCACCGATTCCAGGACACTAAAGTCATTTTAAATCTTCTCCCGTGTCACTCTCGTCATTCTAGAACATATAACTCTCTGATGTCTTCGCTCTAGTCACACATGACAGTGACACCCAATCTCTCACGGGCCAATGACAATTCCGATCCAACTCTGAAAGCTGAAATCTCCAATCAAATCAAACAGTCAACACGCGTAACCTAAAACCCGCCGTCTATTGAGATTCTGCCCTCTCTGACCTGCAGCCTTCAAAATTTTTCCAAAACACAGTTTTTTTAAGAAAATCATAGCTTTCCCCTGAGCGGTGTCGTAGCAGCCGCTGCAGGGTTTCGTCGCCGATCGTCTCTCTCTTCACTTATCGCCGCACTTCCTTTCTTGTAATCTCTTTCTTCCTTTTTGATTTGTAAAAGTTATTGGTTTGGTGACTAGTTTACTCAAGTTTCGAAGTGAATCTAGATGAGAATATTTTTGAAATCTTATATGATTAGGATGTAATTTGGACTTGGTATAGCTAATTTGATTCATATAAGGAAGTGTTGACGAAGCCGTTCTCTTCATTTTGGAACTATTGTTTTTCTTTTTTTTTTTGCTTTCATTGTTCATTGCTTTTGCCAGCATTTCGGCTCTGCAGATGCTTGTAAGTTTTAATAATTTTTGAAATGCTAAGCAGTGGAATGAGGAAGCTGGCATTGATTTAGGTGATGTTAGACAGTCTTTTGTCACTTTTTCTATTTTTTTTTGGCTTTTTTATTCATATAAAGAAGTATTGACGAAGTCGTAGTCTCTTCATTTTGGAACTACTTTTTTTCTTTCATTGTTCGTTGCTTTTGCCAGCATTTGGGCTTTGCAGATGCTTGTAAGTTTTAATAATTTTTTAAATGCTAAGCAGTGGATGAGGAAGTTGGCATTGATTTAGGTACAGTTAGCCAGTCTTTTGTCACTTTTTTTTGGCTTTTTGATTCATATGAGGAGGTATTGATGAAGCCTTAGTCTCTTCATTTTGGAACTACATTTTTTTTCTATCATTGTTCATTGCTTTTGCCACCATTTTGGCGCTGCAGATGCTTGTAATTTTTAATAATTTTTTAAATGCTAAGCAGTGGAAGAGGAAGTTGGCATTGATTTAGGTAGGGATGAACAGGCACAGATGTGGTTAGATATGAAAGGAAATTACGGTTTTGAAGAATTAAAACTTAAAATGTATATCTTTCACAGAAGGAAATGCAAGTTTTACTTTCATAAACAAAAATTATAATAGAATCAGTATTGTGTTTTAGTCGTTTGTTCATTTTTAATCAATTACTATGATCTTGCTTTCTAGCAACTTTTTTGGAAGCAAAATGCAAGTTGCAGGGTAACAATAAATGGGGCCCTAGCATCCCCTTCTTCAAAGTCCTCCTTAGTCTTTAATAGAAGCGAAAAATTTTGCTCCTCTATTAGAATGCTACTTTGGCACTTGCTTTCTATTAGCCAAAGCTTAAAGTACATTTTTATACAAAAGAAAAAATTTTATTTTAAAGAATTCTGTAGTAAAAGTTTGAATTTCATAGACAACAAGAAAATTTTTATTTTGCTTCTATGTGGAACCTTTGTAAGCAAATCCTAGATGAAGAGATAACAGTTTATTTTACTTTTTAAGTGAAAAGTGTTTTTCTTAACGCAACACGAGAAAAGAATTTCTAACTGGTAAAGTATTGTTATCATTTCACATGCCTTTGTTTTATCATTTATTTGCCCCTTTTTTTTTGTTTTTCTCTTAAACAGAAGTTTCCAGTGATAAGTGATGATGTTATCATGATGGTATTTGCAGGCTGTGATTGATTATTCTTCTATCAAGATGGCTGGACCAGCTCCATTTGTAGATATGGGCAAAAAAGCCAAAGGTATCAGTTGCACATGTTTCCTCAATTCTTATTCTTGTCCAGTATTGTATTTTTAGATTGCCCGACATGTTTGCATTTGTGATAGTCATTCTTCTACTAGAAATGACTTGTTAATGTTTTATTGGCAACTCAAATCAGTTTGATGTGTAATGGAGCTGGCAAGCAGCTTTTTTGGAGGCATGGAGATGGTTGGGATAGAGGAATTAGGAAGTTAATGCAGTTATGTTTTGCCAAGAAAAGTGCTTTTTATGTGCCCAATAGCCAAAAACAGTTGGTTACTAATTTACTAGTACACTGTCAGGATTAGCAAGTACTTTCCCATATGCTCAATAGGATAACATTATCTAACAAATCATTTTTATTTTCTATCTTACTGCTGCAATAAATTGCCTTTTTAGTCATTGACAATCAGGGGCTTTTCTTGCTATTTGCAACTTTTGGTGACTACCAATTCTTGGCGCGGTTGTTCGTTTGTCTTTTCACGTGACAACGTGGGGGTTTTGAAACCTGCTGTTTTATGCTTTTAACTATAGATTCTAATGATTCATATTTTTGCTTCTGCAGACCTCTTGACAAAAGATTACAACTTTGACCAAAAGTTTACTCTTACAATGCTGAGCTCCACTGGAATGGTATTGTTCCACCGTAAATGTCACTGGCCCTTTTTATTGAGCTGCTTAGTTACTTTGCTTTTTATTTTTTGGCCAGAGCTTGATTGATCTACTTGAAAACTTAAATCTTTTGCTTTACCAGAATGTTATATGCCATTGATGTTATGGCTGCTACATATAGCTTGTTTGTTAAATATTAGCAGAATGATTATATGTTTAGTTTTTCACATGTTAACAATATGCTTTTGGGATTCTTGGCTTGACTTGATATGAATTCCCTTCTTAAGCAGTCTCTCCCAGCATATTACCAATAGAACCTGTTATCGCATGATGTTACCTTTTTTTTTTCTCTTGTGCTTGTATGTTTGTGTTGTGCATATATATGTGAGGCATTAAGTCCTTGAGACAAGTACCATGTCCTATACAAACACACACAACAAGCCCATACTTTCAGAATTATTTCAGTTTTTTAGTACTGGTCATTACTCTTTTTTGTTATCACAATGTGTGACCATGGGTGGCCTTGGTTTTAATTGAAATGGGATGTAGAAACAAATACCATCTAGATTCTTTCATTTCAATTTCCCTTGTTTCAACCCCTTAACTTTACCTCTGTTTGTTTTCTTTCCATAAGAGCTTAAATAATCCATTTTAGTTCTTGTAAAACATAATGGATACTGTTACTTGTAGTATATAACCTATGTTGCTCTGACTCTTCATTTTCCCTGAAGTACTCATGTCAAAAAAAAAATTGAAGGACAGCGTATGGTTGTGTGACTCCAAATATAGGGAAAAACTTTGAAAGAACTTGAAGTTTTCCCGTTGAACACATACCCATATTGAACACTCATTTTGAGTTCTAGTAACATGGTATGACATAACTATTTTATCCATTAATTCTTCTGTCTCCTTTATAAAAGTCATGCCAAACATGATCTGTTGAGAAGCTCTTAAAAAAAAAGTAACTTTTTTTTAAGAATAAAATTTTTAAAACAAGAGCTTAAAAAAAAGCTCCAGGGAGGAGCTTTTTCTTCTCTTCTTTTAAAAACATTAATTTTTAGGAAATACCCCTCTGAATTAATCTCCATTTCCTCTTCTTCCCTCTGCAAATTACCATTCTTCAACGTAAATCACGATTTCCCTCTTCTTTACCTTTCTCTAAAAAAACTAATAAAAAATAGAAAACCCAACAACAGAATATAAAAATCTAGAATTTTTTATCTTACAAAGATTAAGAGAAAAAAAAATCTAAAATTCAAAATTGCATTCAGATACTATTTAAAGATTTTCTCTTTTTCACCAAAAAGGATTTTAATATTAAATACATCGTTTTCTCTTTTCTCTTATTTTTTGGAAATTGAAGCATATGGTCCGATTGCTTGTTAGATCAACAAAAATCTAATACTATTGGTACTATACAAGTTTGAAAGTTACTCTTTTTTTTTATTGATTTCTTCGATTTTAACATATGAAATTATATATAAACTTGAAGCATAACATTATAGCTTATTAGGTTATTGAAGATGGCATGCATACCCTTTGTGGTAATTTTAACCGAAATTAGAGCTTATATAATTTATTTTGTTAAACAGTTTACCAAACAGTTTTAGCTTAATTTTAAAAGCTATTATTTTTCATAAAAGCTTAATAATAGCTTTTAAGTTAAAAAAAAGTTAGGCCAAACAGACTCAAGTAATTTTCATATTTTTGGAATCACTTCCTCGAAGGTTGGTCTAAGAATGATTTGAGTTTAGTGGGCTTAGGGTTTCATGGTCCATAAATGAGAAATAGGATTGTTTGGTTCCAAAGGAAATTAGAGAAACCAACAGCAGGAAGAATAAAATTTATGTAGCATAGAATAAGAAGGAATTGAAGAACCAGGAAGAGACACCATGTAGTGTAGAGAGAGCTAAAAAAGAATAGAATACTTGCTTTCTATGCCTCAAGAAACCAAATTCCTAATGCTTTTGTTATTAATAGCCTAGGAGCCTTGGAGATTGCAAAAGTATTTGCTTTCAAGGTTGGGATATCTTATTCACTTTTACCATCAAGAGATTCTAACATTCTCAAAATGGTGCTAAGATAACTTCCTTTGAAAGAAAAAGAAAACAAAACAAAACACTCTTGATTATTTTGTTATTTTAAAATACTGTATTTGAATTTCCAACTACTTGATTGTTATGTCATCTGATGTCAATCTTAAAATGTATTGCAGGGACTTACGGCTACAGGGCTCAAGAAGGACCAAATTTTTTTTGGAGACATAAATACTGTGTACAAGAGTGGAAATACTACAGTGGATGTCAAAGTTGATACGTATTCCAATGTAAGGAAGATTTCACTTTTAAGATGATTATCTGTGGCTTTTCCATATTTGTGATTCATTTTAATGCATCGCCTGCTTGTGTTTTGAGGCGGCGTTTATATGTTTATTGTGTAATCTCAGCTTTGCCCTTTTCATCTTCATTTTTTTTTTAAATTTTTTCACAGGTGTCTACAAAATTGACTGTCAATGATGTCTGGCCATGTTCCAAAGCTGCTTTAAGTTTCAGAATACCTGATCACAAGTCTGGCAAGGTCAGTGCATCAATGTTAACAGTATATGAGAAAGACTGACACTGTCACATAAAGTGTTGCAGTGTATTCTGGATGTACATCAATTTTCTTTCCTTTTTTTTTTTAAATTTATTTAGCTTGCACTGTTCTTGTGATGGAGATTGTGTTTCCAGTGACTGTTGACTATTCCAATTCTCTTGCTTACCACAGATTTACCAAGGTTGTAGTTGAGATAATTATTGTTTTATTATGGTTCCTTTTTATGTACAGTACCTAGTTTCTGCTTTCTGAGTGTCAATTTATCTGGGAAAAAAGAAAGCAAATCAGTTTGACGGAGCATTACTGTGTCTTGATGCTTACCATTAAGTGGACCTGCTTGCTGGGTTTATATCAAGTAAATTTACATGTCAATGTTATCAAACTAGCAATTTCTTGAAGTGTTGGTAATATAATTTTGTGTTTGAGAGAGAGGACTGACTCCTGTGCGTCATATCTCAGCTGGATGTCCAATATCTTCACCCACATGCCGCCATTGATTCTAGCATTGGCCTGAATCCAACTCCCCTGTTGGAGCTTTCAGCAACAATTGGAAGCAAGGAACTTTCTTTGGGTGGTGAAGTTGGATTTGATACAGCTTCTGCCTCCTGTACTAAGTACACTGCTGGTATTGGCTTGAACAAGCCAGATTTCTCTGTTGCACTGTTACTGTAAGTATTTCTAGACCACCTAGGTAGGAGCTATTTATTTTTCTTATCTTATGTGTATGTGTGGCTGCATTTTTGCATTTTTTTATGCCTTCAGTTGAGTTGACAAGTGCTACATCATGAGCAGTTACTTTGTAACATCTTGTTGGAATTCTAAAAGAGCTTAAGTTGGGTCAAGATGATCCTAAAATTGGGTTGCGTGGCACCTACACATATATCATGAAAGTGCATAATACCTTTTTAGGAGATAACAACTAATGTTGTACTTTCATGTACTTTTAAACAAGATTAACTAACTCAGCACTTATTACTATATCAAAGAAAAAGAAAACAGTAATGACCAATCAAAAGGGAAAAACACAGAAAATCTGATGTATATTTTTCACAAAAGTTAAATTGAAGCAAAGAAGTGGATATGATGCCATGCAATATTACAATTGATAATTCTATCTTATTAATATACCTTTTGAAACCCAGTTGTGACAGCAACTCAGCCTTCTTTGAGTTAGTTCCTGGCTTGATGTTTCTATCGTAGGACTTCAAGCACCCAAGAACTTTGACTAGAGGCAGAAAAAATTGGGTCAAATGCAGCTGGTTCAAAAAAAAAAAAAATATCAACTCTTTCCCTATTTTGATATGTAGCTTTTAATTGCGTCAATGATGTCCATGGTATTTTCTAGTAAATATCCTTTGCCATAGTCAACATGGTCTTAATTATGTGTCCTAGTGGCTTAGATCTTGACAAGGGATCTCCAAAATTTAGTTGGAAAAAAAGCAATATTTTAGTTTATACTTTTGATCAAAGTGGACAATTTGCAGTGAAATGTCTCTTCTTTTGGTGTCATGGAAAAATATGAGAAGGGGAAAAAGCACAAAAGATATTCTATTTACTTGTGGAGGAAAATGACCTTTGTGCACTTCTGGAAAAAGGCTTCTTCTCTCTCTCTCTCTCTCTCTCACTCTCTCTCTTAAATGTACCAACCAAGTTTGGTTGATGCGTAATGGGAAAATGTTTGTTAGAGTAGTTATCATCTTTTAAGAAATTCATTTAAGGTAATATATGAGTGGATAAAGTAATGCCTACGTTTTAGCCATCCTAATACAGTTTAAACTGTTGTGTGTAGAGGTGTGCAGTGTAAGTAAATGTGAGGCAATGTGAATATATCAAAATTATGATTGTTATGCTATAATTATAAGTCATGTGGTAGGTTTGGAAGATTGTGATTAATCTTTCAAGACAATGTTTTGAAGACATTGAATTGCTATGAATTGGACCTTAAAGTGAATTTTGTGTGGTTTTATTAACAAATCTTGAAAAATGGAGTTTATTGTTTTCTCTATGGTGTAGAGAATAGCCTTATACTCCCTTATCGTCCCTTTCTTGGGGTTAGACTAGTAGACAAGTGTAATCTCTGTTGTTTAGTAGTAAATCAACCAAACGCTGAAATGCCCAGTATGATGTTGGGTTGGCTTACTAATTGTGAGACTAACAGGCTTATGTTTTTTCTTATTCTCCAATATTTAGGCTTAATGGTCAACTCTCAATATCCTGTGGTTGCACGTTGTTTGGTTCATAATTACCTCATTGAATTGGAGTTGAAATGTAACGTATCGTAGATCTGTGACTAGACTAGCCCAAACAATCATCAGGTTAGTAGCAAATGGGGATTGTTGTGTGCACAAGACATTAGTTGGATTGGGCTATATAGGGTGCAGAACAATGGGCTGTGCGGGGCGGTGTGAATTATCGGGCTTAGCTTGCAGGGCTTACTCGCATGCAGGTTGTCTACTTAGGTTGGAATTCTTATGTAATGTTGCTAAGGAATGGCGGCTAAGTTCGTCTAGGTTAGACTAGTTGTGTTCTATTAGGAATAAGACACTTTCCTTATTAATGTTTTTCTTGTTATTTACTTTAGTTGCACTACAAGTAGGATTAAGATTTGGTAATTTTCATATTTATATTTTACCATAAATCTACTAGGGTTAGTAAGGATTATCACAGTATAAATAACCCCTTTTTAATTGCATAAGGGAAAAACATACCAATAGTCGACATAAGTCTATTGGGCTGTGACAAATAAAGATATCACTTGTCACGGGCTTGAAATTTTAGCCGAGATCTGTGCGACTTTAACCCTCGAAAGTGAGGGTTAAGTAAGTGTAACTGTAATTGTTTTGTGGAAGTGTGAACTAAAGATATGCGAGAAATAAAACGTATTATTCCTCATGGTTCAATAGACTTATGTCGGTTATTGGTGTGTTTTTAGGGATGCAATGGGTACCTTATTACAAGGTACCTGCGGATACTCAACTCGGTTATATAAGGTTAGGGTATCCTATGACCGAGTTTGGAACGGGTTTGGATAGTGATTTCACTACTGTATAGGGTTCGGGTACCACCTCTTGGGTACTTGCTATCCGAACCCGATTACCATTTATAAATATTTTATTATTATTTCAATAAGTAAATTAAAAATATATTCACCAACTTTACAAGCAATTCTTTTTGTTTAAAACTAACAAATACATGAAAAGTATGGTTACTTTAATTATTTAGGTGATGAAATTAATATATTTAAATTAAAAAATTATTAGATTATTAATTATGTTTAAATAATAAGAATATCTATCATATTATAAAAGAATATAATTACTACTATATATATATATACTTTTGATATAAATATATTTACTTTCTATTTTGTGATAATATTACAAAAATTATAACGTATAAAATTATTAATTATAATATATATACAAATGTTTATTTAAACTTATAATATATATATTTAAAGAGAGCTTTTGAGGTTAGAATAGTTGTGGAACCTAAGTATTTTTTTTTTAATTTCATGAAATTAAGGACAAATTTTTATAATTAATTAAATTAATTCATGAAACTATGATATTAATTAGCTTATAATGTCTTTTAATATATATAGTTTATATATTGTGTTAATTTATAAGAAATATAATTACTATTATATATATATATACAAAAATAATTTTAGTATGTATATACTTTACATATCAACGTATTTACTTTCTATTTTGTGTTAATATTACAAAAATTATAACTTATAAAACTATGAATTATGTTAGGGATATTTGCTTTTGATAATTTAAATTTAAAGTTTATTATGTATTTTATTAATTTAATTATTAGTAAATTGTATAGAATATGCAGGAGAAATGTTATTTGATATGGATATGAATACGAATTCGGGTTTGGGTAATTGGGTATCCATGAATAGCATTTTAATAAGTTTTTTTCATAATTGGGTTTTTAAACGGATTAGGGTAAATATAGGGTGGTGGGGATGTATTAGGGTTAGGGTTAGAGTAGTAATTTTAAAAAATGTTCGAGTAGTTAATGGAATTCGGTTATTTTATTTTTTATAGGGTTAGGGTTCGGATATCTTAAAATTAACGGGTACCTTACCTGTCGACGAACCTATGTGTTTTTCCCTTATAGAGTAAAACCTCTATAAATTAATATTCGATAAATTAATAATCTCAATTAAATAATATTTTTAGCTAATCTCGACTTAGCACCAACGTGGTAAATTAATAATTTGCTAAATTTATAAGATAATATCTTTTAAAAAAAACATATAGGTCCCACTTGATATATAAATTAATAATCTCCTTATAAGTCAAATTTATATATATACATGACTTAATTAAGAGGTTTTTCTAAAATATAATTTCAATTTTACTGGTTTTTTTTAAAATTGATGTCTCCTTAGACCTCATCTTTAACTTTCTTTATTGCATTAAGAAGCTCTTGTGTAGTAATCTTTTATTGCAAGTAAAAATTATGCAATTTGATTGTTGCTTTAAGTGCATCTCTGGGCAAGACAGGCTCTAGTATAGAACTATTGTCATTAACTTTATCTTCTTGATCATATCTCATGACGTTCTCAATAATTTGCTCGTTATGAGTAATGATGATTCGTAATTCAGTAATTAAGTAATATTCATATAATCACAATACATAATATATATATTAAGTTCAAAGTTTAAGAAAAAAATCAAAGAATACCTTGATAAATTAATTTTTTATAAATTAATGTATAAATTAATAAATTATTAATTTATCGATTAAATAATATCTCGATGAATTAATAAATTTTCATGCTCTCAAAGGTATTAATTTATAGAGGTTTAAGGGGTTTTTTAATAGTGTGATAACCTCAACTAACCCTAATAGAGTTATGGTAACACATAAATATGAAAATTGCTTAATCCTAATCTTACTTCTAGTGCAAGTAAAGTAAATAACAAGTAAGGAAAGCATAAATAAGGTAAGTGTCTTATTTCTAATAAAACATAACTAGTCTAATTTAGACTAATTTAGCCACTATCCCTTAGCAGCAATACACAAGAATTTCAATCATAGTAGACAACTTGCATGCACTTGGGCCTTACGTACTAAGCTTGCTACTCCGCACAGCCCATCGTTCTGTGCCCCATGCGGCTCAATCCTGCTAACGTCTTGAGTGCACAGCAATCCCCATTTTCTGCTGGCCCGATGATTGTCTAGGCTGGTTTGGTCACGGATCAGATCCGTGACATTTCAACTTCGTTTCGATGAGGTAATTATGAACCAAAAAATGTTCAACCATAGGATATTAGGAGTTGACCATTAAAATAGAAAGGTAAACAGATTTGATAATTGATTCGGAGTGAGAAAAGATCAATGTTGATGGAAATTGGGTGGCTAAAGCTTGAAAATTTATAGTTGGAATTGGTAGACAGTCATTACAATAGGAAACTAATATCTTCATATTTATAAGATAATAATCTAGCCTTTATAAAGATTCGAATAAGCCTCAAATGCTTACAATTTGGGTAAATTTATTGGTAGTCATTGGACTTTTCAATCATGTGGATCTCTACACTTCAATTTCTACCAACTGGCTCTACAAAGATGGTATAGAAGCAATCCAGAACTTCCACCATATGTCGACAACTTGTTGCCATCTTCCATTCTGACTTTGTTCTCTTTGGCATCTAGAAGCCTGAATGCCTCCCCCCCCCCCCCCCTCCCCCTCTCCCCATTGCAATCTTGCCCACTTTCAATCATGTGGATCTCTACAGTTCAATTGCTACCAACTGGCACTACAAAGATGGTATAGAAGACATCCAGAACTTCCACCATATGTCGACAACTTGTTGCCATCTTCCACTCTGACTTTGTTCTCTTTGGCATCTAGAAGCCTGAATGCCTCCCCCTGCTCCCCAACACAACCTAACATATGAGCTGACGTTGTGATGAATTTTGGTTGAAGATATAAAAAAGTTAAGTATTAAAGTGTAATTGAGTCTCCAGAAAACACACCTCCGGGAATTGCTGAAAAAACTTTTGAATCAAAGAATCACAATCAATTGATCAAGATGTTTGTATTTGCATGTGTTTTAGCTAAGAAATTGGTGTGACCTGTATACATTTCGGGGGACAAAAGGAGTTGTTCAAAGGTGTGAGAGAGAGAGAGTTGAACAGGAAGAATTAAGGGGAGAGCAGAGAGTCTAGGGGCTGATGAAGTTGGGGACATTGTGATTTAGTAAGAGAAGTGTGCATGGAAATAGGGTCATCCGGAGAAAGAGGGGAAAAGGAAAAAGGAAGAATATAGAGAAAAGAAAGCCTACTACTGCTTTGGCATGTATTGCATTGAGTTGGATGCTGATGTTATTACCACATCAGCCCTTTGTTTCTCTTTATAATGCCAGAATGACAGGATTTCCTGCATATGGAGAAGTTCGGTGACGTAATCTGAGTTGAAGTTTAATGATCCAAGTGAAACTTGTTTAAAAATTAGTGGATATTGCAATTCCCTTTTCGATTCCATTGAAGTTGATCTTTTCTCTTGTTGTTTTATTATCCGCATCATGGAACATAGCATTAGAAAATGTACCATGAGTATGGTAATTCTTGTATTTCATGTTAACTTGGAGAAGATGCAGACAATTTTTGATTGACTATTTTGCTAAGTGTTCAGAAAAGATGTTGGTGATCTTGATTGAGGTTTCAGCGAAGAGTTTGATCATTTTTATTATTTATGATGTCTAGGTGCATTTGATGGGTAATAATCATGTATGACAGATTTTCTAAATATGGTGATTCTCTGTGCAGTGAACTAATTTTTCTTTGTTTTGAATTTTATCTTGGTTTGACTTGCTAAGTAGATTCACTGCAGTCTGTTCCCTGTGAGGCTTTTGTTTCTTCTAGTTTTAGGGTTCAGTTTATGTTATTGATGATCATTATTATGGTAAACCTCAGCTTAATTCCTTTGATATGCAGAAATAGGATGTGTAATATGATTATATTTTAAAAGAGGTTAAAACAAGTGTGCTGAACAGTGCGGAGAGTTTAAGGTGCATGGGGCCCATTGGGATAAACCAAATATCTAGTTAGCTGCAGAATGGTTTTAGGGTTCCATTTGCTTGTGACTGTGATGGGCAATTTTCCAATAAGAAAGAAAGACTAAAATAAAGCGTCTTAGTCTCTGTAGGTTAAATTCAGATGATGTTTTCCGGACTAGCTTTATGAGAGTTGCTATGGCTCATTTGATTAGTTGGTCAACCTTTTGTGCCTCGTCTTGTGGTTCTACGTTGCTCTTGCGGCCATCAAAGTCTTGAAAGCATGTTTTCTGTTATATAGGACTGATAAAGGACAGGCGCTGAAGGCATCTTATATCCATTCTGTCAACCCCTTCACTTGTGTTGCTGCTGAAATGACTCATAGATTTTCCACCTATGAAAACAATTTCTCCATCGGAAGTTCCCATGCTGTGGATCCTTTTACAGTGGTAAAGACACGGTTTTCTGACAATGGGAAGGTTGCAATGCTGTGCCAACGTGAATGGAGGCCCAAATCACTCATAACTGTTTCGGCAGAGTATGATCCAAAGGCCGTCAATGCATCCCCTAAGATGGGGCTTGCCCTTGCTCTCAAGCCTTGACAGAGAAGATGTTCAGTTTAAACCTCATTCATTCAGCAGTCTGAATTCAATATGTGATGATATTTTTTTTTCCCCCGAACCCTTTTATACACCCAGATCATTTGAAAGATCAGTTGATGAGCTGATGAATGTTTTTACTAATACGGTAGTGGGGAAATGGAACCCGATTTTGGACAAGTTTATAATTGATAACACAAGAGCAGCTTTTGTTGTTGAATGTTGAGAATGGTTTCATGTTGTATGCCAGGGGTATTTTCCCTGTTTTTCTATATATGAAATCCCTATATCTGTGGCATTTCGTCTTCTTCGTTTCTCAGCAATGCTTTTGCCTCCACTCAAATTGCCAATACCTTTGTCGTAGCCTAGTGGCAACCCAAGTGAATATTTCTTGGTAATATATGTGATTAAGATGGTACCTAATTATTTGGCGCACCACTTGTAATAACTAGAGTCATTCTTTTTCTGATTTCTAGATTTGGTTCCATTTCTTTTTCTTACTTCCTTTGCTTTTTAACGTTAAATAGCAGATTCTTGGAAGCATCGAAAGTGGTTCAATCTCGACCATATTTTCTAGTTGCTTCTAGCAAAGATTTTCTATGAAAATCTTGTTGGACTGTGTATTTTCTTTTATTTAGTGAATGAAAAAAGAGATGCAATCCATGTTGTGTTCGCCAAAAGAATGCTACTTAATAAAGTTATTCATTCGAATTTGACTACCTTATTGGGAATTTCTTTTTTATTTATTTATTTTGTTGATCATGACATTCACGGCATTGCAACCCCACTTGATCTTAATGACCTTCAACATTCGACCTTGGAATCTAATCAAAATTCAAAAAGAATTATGCTCTCTCTCTCTCTCAAAAATTAAACAAAAAAAGAAACATGTCCATTCCATGGAATATTGAACTTACAAGCAATCAATCCGACTTGGAGCTTAAAAGAGAATCATTAGTAGGGAAATGGTAATTGGGATTGCCTCGGATTTTTACTTCACATTCACCTTTTCTTTTTCTTTGGATACGCGTTTGGCTTTTCCATAGTGGAAGAAGTTAATTTTTCTTAGTTGATCAATTTCCATTTCAAATACGTATCTTATTATATGAAAGTGATCATCCTTCAAATTCTATATAAGGTTTGTTAACGAGTATTTCAGGGCATTCTATAAGATTACTATATTAAGTAATGCTTTCTTTCAATACATTAAAATTCATCACATAAACCATAAGGCACTCTTTAAGCTTTTTATATAATATTAAATTTTATTTTCCTGTGTGTTACACGTGAATTTTTACTTTTTTTTATTTATCTTTCAATAATAATTGTACACAAATATAAATAATTTTAAAATATAAAGTTTAAGTATATATAATTCAAATTTTATGACATTAGTCTATAAATTATTCAATATTATTTGAATTTAGAAATATATTTTTAATAAAAGCAATGTAATGTAATTAATTTTTTTTTACAAATTAGATAAATATTATTAATATTTTATAATAAAATATTTAAAAGGAAATTTAAAAATTAATATTGAACTTTATCTCATTTAGCAATTATGACTTTTTTTTATTTGAATTTCAGTCCTTGTCTATATATATATATTATAATATTGTATATATATATATATAATTATATAAAATAGTTTTGATATGAAAACATTTATTATTTTAGGCTCTAGACTTATTATTTTCTTAAAGGCTGCTCTAGTCTAATAAAGTAGGAACTTAATTAATTATTGTAAGAAAAATAAATAACATAACTAATTTTTTTTTGGATAAACATAATTGAAATTTAATCATAAGGCAATGAGTAATATAGTGTTTCTTTCACTTCTCTTAAGCCACTTCAATAGATATACAAATAGAGATAAGCATAACATCAATTTATGTTCCTAATATGCCAAAATCATGAGCAATTTATCTTAATTGACTTCTTTTTTTATCGTCACAAATGGCTCGGCGATTATTGATTGACTAAATTTGGATAAGAAATTTAATTAAAATTTTAAAAGAATTATGTCCTCTTTCTCTCATTCAGACACAAAGAAACATATTCATATTTATTGAGATAGATTTATAAAATTCAGTGGAACTTGAAATTTAAGTACATAAAATTGGGATTCTATCAATTTCTCTTTGAAAATTGATTTAACAATTAGTTTCTTAATCGATAAGGTAGTTGGTTTTTTCTTAATTGACTTTATATTAAAACTTGAGAATTAAGGTCCATGGAACTTAATAAAATAAATTATTGTATTGTCAAATGTACTTTGATTGTATTTTCTAGTTGTAGGCATAAGGTAACAATTGACTTCTTAACATGTCAAAATATTTGAAAAAAAAAAAAACCTCCATTAAGCCTTTTTAACTCTTTCAAGTTTATTATTATATGTATATATAATTAATTAATACCATCCGCACTCATTGTTACCATTCAACGTTTATGAAATTTATTTATTGATTCCAGATTATACATTTTATCAAATGGTTACAATCGTCGTAGTGAATAATATGATCACAATAGTAATCAAGTAGAACCAAATTACTCAAGATAATAAATCAACAATTGTAATTGTTATTATTATCCAGTCAAGTTTTTTCCAAGAATTATTGTCAAATTCTAAGTAGTGGTGGAGGAAGGGGATGGTGTCGTCAATTTTTAATTTTTTTTATTATTATATGTTTGAAATTGAAAATATGTAGTTTTTTCATTGTTTTGGACTAGTGGTAAGTCATCTAACTTATGGTTTAAAGATTGGGTTTGATTTTTCTTAGACACTTTGCATACGGTTTTTACGCTTTCTCTTATTCCCTTTTTCTGTGAATCAATTAAATAATTTTTTTTCTCCAAACCAAATAACTATACTAAACTCTTTAATTCACACAAATTTAAAATCTCTAACATTTAGTATTAATTTATCATAATTCATAGTTAATGTTTCTTTAAGTCCTAAATCTCAATTCAATTTTTAGTTTTACATTTGATTTATATTAGTAATATTTGAATTTAAAAAATATTGTAATTCAGTTATTGTTATGTATTGTTAATTTAATATGTATATTTTTATTGTCTTATAGATAAAGGTGACTGATAAAAAGCCCACAGTATAATCTTGAACCTAGGTAGTCTTAGAATTTTGACGTTGAATGGCCCAGACGAAACCTATATTCACCATGTACATAGACAATCATTCAAACAAGAATATTTGTAGAATTTGAGTAAGGTTTAGATGATCAACTTAAGCTACGTATGTGATCTTAGGAAAACTTAAAGTAAGCAGCTTTACAATTCATCAATTGCAAAATAAATATGCAAACAACAATAATTTTAGATTTTGGACAAGTTTCAAAGGATGAAATTAAGCTATCCATGTGGTCTTATGACTGATTAGTGGGCGGCCTTAAATTTTGACCTTGACTGACCAAAAAAAGTCCTAAATAAGCCCACACTGACCAAGTACATGGACAATCATGCAAACAAGAATATATTTGTAGAGTTTCGAGCAAGTTCTAAATGATAAACTTAAGTTGAGTGTGTGGTCTAGTGAACCCGTAGTAGGTAGCTTTATAACTGTGTCCTGTAATGACACAATAAGTCCTTAAAAATTCACCAATTACATGAACAATTAAGCAAAGAAGAATATTTCTCTATTTTGTAACGATAAATAGATATAAAATTATAAAAATAAAGAATTAAAAAGGAGTATCAAATAATACTCACCGGAAACTTTCAATAGCTAGGCAAAAGCAGCCAATAGTAGAAAATCAACCGAGACATGTAGTCTAATGGAAATGCAAAGCAAAATCTTGCAGAAAAACACATATAATTGTAGACACCTAAAAAAATAATAAAAAAATAAAAAAATTTAAATTATAATAAAATAAACTAAAATATAAAATAATTTTAAAAAATAATTTAAAAAAAAAACCTCCAACCACCACGCATGATGGGATTCTAACCACCAACTCCCTGGTGCCAGAACCCCATCGCCGGGTTGTCCAAATTTTTGGACAACCCGACTTTTTAAGGACCACCTGCAAAACCAAACGGAGGAGAGAACAAAAAAAAAATCCTAGATCTACCAGCAGCAAGCTAACTAGCCACAGGAACAAAATAAAAACAAACACAAAGCAAAAAAAAGAAAAAGGGAATTAGATCTGAAAAATGAGTGAGAGGGGAGTTTAGGGGTAGAGAAAAAGTTTTTTTCGGGTAGGGGAGAACCGGCAGGGAGACCAGCGACAAGGGAGACCTATCGACAGAAAGTTGAAGAAGGAAGAAGGAGAGAAAGGCAGAGAGGAGATCCGCCGAGCGAGAGAGAAATAAAGAAGAGAAAGCCGAAGGAGAGGGAAAGAGAGGGATCGGTCGGCAGAGGAAGTTGAAGGGAGAAAGAAACGAAAAAGAAGAAGAAGAAGAAGAAGAGAAAAGTTAGGGAGAGAATAGAGAGAGTGACGGCTAGAGAGAGAAAAAGAGAGCCAAAAATGAAAGAGGAAGGAGAAAATATGGTTTAAATACCTAGGGCTTAAGGGCCAAAGCGGCGTCATTTTGAGCAACTCTACAGGCACCAAACGGTGCGTTTTGGGTCCTGCTTTGTGGGCCTCAAGGGGCGGGCCTAGTGCAGCAGACTTGGGCTCCTGCGAGCCACCAAGTTGGGCTAGTCCAAGCCCAGAAAAGTAACCCATCTTCCTTGGTTTGGGCTCATTCCAATCGATTTTGGGCCAGTCCATTTTATTAAATTAATTGCAATTTTTGGTTGTCATGATTTAAAACATAGTAGTAAAAGTTATTTTTTGAATGCTTATATTTAATATCACAAAATAAAAAAAAATAAAAAAAATAATGGTAAAAACGCATAGTTTAGAAGAATATATATATAAATATATATTAAATAAATAAATAATAATAATAAAAAATTTCATAATAGATTTAGTTTTTTAAATAATAATAATAAAAATTAAATAAAATAAATATAGTAATAATAAGTAAATAAAAAATGAATGAAATGATTATTTGAAAAATCTCACCTAAAAGAGGTAAAGAGTTGCCTCTTCTAAGTGGGATTTTTTTACGCAAAATTCGAGATGGATTTTCACCGAAGAGTCGAGATAAATCTGAACTCTAAACTTCAAAACCCGTTAAGTCAAATAATCGTTGTTAAAAAATGATATATATTAAAAAATAATAAACTTACATAATATTGCATTTGAACTTAAATTAGTTAATAAATATTACTAAATAAAGTTAATTTAATCATTTAAATTTTTTTTATTTGATAAGTTATATAATCAAGTAAAATATTAATCAACAACGTTTATTAAAGGACAAAAACAAAAAATATAAAAATATATATAAAAATAATAATAATAAATTAAATAAATAATCCATGAAAAAATAACAAATATTACTAAACATATAAACAAGGTGACAAATTATTAAACACATAATTGGATGTATTATGAACCACCTAAATCAATAAACGCGTGCATGTAGATATCATCATTTTACCCTGTCATAGCATGCCACATTTATCTTGCAAATGGTGCGAGATTTTCGATGATGGGATTTCCCCGAAGAGCTTGTAGAGACGAGTTCTTCCGGGGATATCTCTAGGTGAGAAAAATTTCGAGACTTCACCAAAGCGTTGGGATGGTCTTCGAATAATTTTCTAATAAAAAATTACCGACCCCATTATTTAAAATAAAATAGTCATGATATCATTTTACGCTTGCATCATGTGCATACGTAAAATCAAATAAAAAACTCATTCAGCTAATTTCATAAAAAAATTAGTCAATAAGCAGGGATTAAATTAAAAGTAGGCTACAATAAGATAACTTAAGATTAAATAGTACCGTTCGCAGAACGGGCATCACGGAGGTGCTAACCCTTCTCCGTGCGTAACCGCACTCCGGAACCTATCTCTGAAAAACGTGGGTCAGTTCTCGTTCTGTTGACGAATCTAAAATCAATTTAGAACTTCGTCGATTAGAATTGGGTTAATAGGTGACCAATCACACCTAGATAAAAAAGATTGGTGGCGACTCCTAAACCGATATAATTTTCGCCCTGCGTCTGGCGGTCGGGTCCCCGGACCCGCACGTTATGACAGATGGCGACTCCACTGGGAACATCGAAAGTCAAGCCATTAATTAATCATAAGTTATCTTAAGCCTTAAATAATTTGCTGTTTTCCCTAGCATCAATTTTGCATATTTTTGTTTAATGCATTCATTTATTTTGCTATTATTACTTCACTATTTTTAATAATTGCGAGAAATTTAGGATAAGGGGAGTGTGAAATTATTGGTCCGAGGTCAGTATATTCCTTCTCACACACTACACATCTTGCATTCATGCATGAGCCTTCCACTCGGGCTTTGTCCTTAATTAAGAGGGGGTTAAGTAGCTACGCTCTCGTGAGGTGATAACCTCCGCATGGGCTAGTGAAGACTCCCACTCAGATCGAACCTAGTCCGTTTGAAGCCTGTAATGGGTGAGGACCGGGGTGCCTTACTAGTTCGTGTGGACGACAGTGATGAGCGATTTGGGAACCTTTAGCTCCATTTTCAACCCAAACTCAGCATGTAGAATACCGAGAGTCGCCTTTGCTTAGGTAGAGCTTCACCCGTGAGAATATACCTTTTGACTAGGTACACATGAAGGAATTTTCATAATCCCCTTGTTCTAAGTTTTTCTCCGCAAAGTAATAAAGGTATCATATCAATAATTATTTTCATTCATCTTTTTTAATCAGAATAGCTTTTGGAATTCCTGCTTACTGTACTAACTTGAACTTTTTGCATATGCATGTTTGCATCATAATTTTGCATATAGGAAAAGTATGTCATTTGACAACCATTGACGAAGTAGATGCAAAAGATGACTCCTGAATTGCAACAAGAAACAATAGCTTATGCACTGAATTACTTTGTTGAGGGGTGTTATGTGACATATACTTTTAGTACATGATCATTCATATGTGCATAAATCCTCATTTCATGACAATAAGTATTTTCGCTTGTAAATAAAGATAAGGGGTTCATTTTTTCATTCATGCATGCATCTAATTCACGTTTATGATTACAATAAGGTTCCAAAAATAGACCAACCACCTAAGCCAAGTGACCAACGTGTCCATAATACGCGTCAGCGAGCAAAGATCATGGAAGAAGAACAAAGAGAGCGAATGGACAGAATGGAAAGAGCTCAGGAAGAAATGAGAGAACAGCTAGCAAAGATGATGGAATTGATGATGAGTTTCAGTAAAGGAAAAAGAGCGATCGAAGAGCCAGCTCTATCAGAAAACCCATCAGCTCAAGGCAGTGGAAACCAAAGGGATGATCCACCCTATCCCCCAGGGTTCACTCCACCACATGCCCAAACCTCTCAAAGGGTCCACCCTTAAGTGATGCCATCCGTTTATTACAATGCACCACCCCCGATGGGCCATCAATCAGCTCATGGGCAATTTAGGCCATATTCTGGGATAAATCCTGCTGAACCAATACACGTCCCAGATTTAGATGATCCAAAAGAATAAGAGAAACTAAGAAAGGACTCGTCACAAACAGGAGAAAATGAAAAGGACCAGAAAAAGTATGATCTGTTGGAAGAGCGTCTTCGTGCTATCGAAGGAGTTGATAGGTTTGGTACCATGGACGCAACTGAGCTATGCTTAGTGCTGGATGTATTGATCCCTGCCAAGTTCAAGGTTCCAAACTTTGAAAAATATGATGGAACAAAGTGTCCCATGGCACATATTACCATGTATTGTCGGAAGATGGCGGCACAGTCTCACGATGATAAGTTACTGATCCATTTTTTTCAAGACAGCTTGACTGGGTCAGCTGCTCGGTGGTACGTACAACTAGATCGAAATTGTATTAAGACTTGAAAAGACTTAGCAAGAGCCTTCATAGCCCAATACAAGCATGTGGCTGAATTAGCCCCTGATCGGTTGTCATTGCAGACTATGAAAAAGAAGCAAAGCGAGAACTTCAAGGAATATGCCCAAAGGTGGAGAGATACAGCAGTGCAAGTTCAGCCACCTCTCACTGATAAAGAGATGACTGTGCTATTCATAAACACACTCCGAGCTCCATTCTATAAGCGCTTGATTGGCAATGCCACGAAAAACTTTGCAGATTTAGTCTTATTGGGAGAAATAATAGAATGAGCTATCAAAAGTGGAAAAATTGAAGGGCATGAAGTTACCAGCTCAAAGAAAGGGAATACGCCCAAGAAAAAAGAAGGGAACGTGCAAGCAGTCGCTCACGACAGCCAGCAAGCCCACAACTTTAACCCATATTACCCGTACCCCCCACACCAACCCTTTTATCCGAACATAGGCAACATCACACAAAACCCATATGTGTACCAACCTACCCCGCAACCAACGTTTCAGACCAATGTTCTTCCACAAACTCCACCACCAAGACCGGTAGCTTCAACCAATAATCCTGGCCATGGTCAAAGAGGACCTAAAACTACCCTAGAAAGACCAAAGTTTGATCCTATTCCAGTCCCTTACACTACATTGCTGCCACAACTCATAGAAAATCGACTCTTTGCTCGAACCCCTTTAAAACCACTCCGACCACCTTTCCCGAAATGGTATGACCCAAATGCGCATTGTGATTACCATTTTGAAATTCAAGGGCACTCCACCGAGAATTGTACTGCTTTAAAACATAAAGTTCAAGCGCTCATTAAGGCAGGACTTTTAAATTTTACCAAAAAAGACAGTTCAAGTGTTGATGGGAATCCTTTACCTAATCATGAAAGATCGATTGTGAATGCCATACATGAAGGGATGATTCGAAAGGTGAAAAAGAGTATTGATGAGATTCAAACGCCAATGGATAAAGTGTTTGAGGCATTGTCCAAGATAAATGCCATCACTCCAGAACCCATCGTCACAAAGGAATTGGGGCATGATCTCGCTTATTCTTGCAAATTTCATATGGGGGCAACTAGGCATTCCATTCAAAATTGTGATAGCTTTCGTGGTAAGTTGCAAGAATTGATGGATTCATCGGTAATTGAGCTTTATGAAGAAGCTGAAGAGAAGTTGGTCGGAACCATAAATGAAGACACCCCAGCTGAAATGGCATCAAGTTCATTCGGGGCGAACAAACCTAAACCTCTCACCATCTTCTATGAAGAAAATAGGAGCGTGATGAATGATACATCCCCTACTATGATCAGAAATGGTATTACCATCGAAGTCCCAAGTCCGTTCCCTTACAAGAGCGATAAGGCTGTCCCATGGAATTATGAGTGTAATATTTTGGGCATAACTTCATCCACCCCTCAAGCATATTTTGAAGATCTAATTGGTGTGGGGGGTATAACGCGAAGTGGGCGATGTTATTCCCTTGAGATAGCGGAAAGAGTCGAAAAAGGGAAACCTACACAGGGAGAGGGAGGCCTGAAGAAAGTAGATACTTTTTTCAAGGACCAAGTTGTCGAATCTATAGTTGCTCCGAACAATGAGGTCAAAAATCCTGTTACTGAGAAAGAAGCGGGTGAATTTCTCAAGTTTATCAAACACAGTGAATACAGTGTGGTAGAACAATTAACCAAAATACCTGCTCGCATCTCACTGTTGTCCTTGCTTTTGAATTCGGAAGCACACAGGAACGCGCTGCTTAAAGTCTTGAACCAAGCCTATGTGTCGCAAGATATATCAGTGGAAAAGTTAGACCACATTGTGGGGAACATCACAGTGGGGAACTTCATTGCCTTTAATGATGAAGAAATCCCATCGGGTGGTCGGGGAAGTAACAAAGCTCTGCACATTACCATCAAATGCAAGGATCATGCCGTATCTAGGGTCTTGGTCGACAATGGTTCAGCATTAAATGTCATGCCTCGCTCTACTTTAACCAAGTTGCCAGTAGACGTGTCTTATATGAGAACCAGTCGCATGGTTGTAAGGGCCTTCGACGGGACCATAAGGGAGGTGGTAGGGGACATTGAACTACCGATAAAAATCAGCCCTTGCATTTTTTAGGTCCAATTTCAAGTCATGGACATTGCCCCGTCATACAATTGCTTGTTAGGGCGTCCATGGATTCATATGGCGGGAGCCATACCATCTTCCCTTCATCAAAAAGTTAAATTTATAGTTGAGGGCCAATTGATAAGTGTATCTGCTGAGGAAGACATACTGGCTATTCAACCATCATCTGCTCCCTATGTAGAGGCGACAGAAGAAGTCTCAGAATGCTCTTTCAGATTTTTTGAATTTGTTAATCCTACTTATGTGGGGGAAAGAAAAGTGATACCGACTCTTTATTTGTCAGTAGCAACTAAAATGGGGGTTAAGCAGACAGTGGTTAAAGGATGCCGTGTCGGTTTGGGGTTAGGAAAGAATTTACAAGGAATTAACCGTCCTCTAACTCCAATAAAGAATGAAGAAAGATTTGGTTTGGGGTACAAGCCTACCAAAGAAGAAAGAAAGAAACTGGCAACTCGAAAGAAGATTAAAAGGATGGCTCAACTTGAGGGAAAGGGAGAAAAATTTGGGGAACAGACAATCCCACACTTATATGAGACTTTTCGCTCTGCAGGTTTCATTCATCTCGAAGCACCAACAAAGGTCAATCAGGTTCTACGGATATTTGATGAGCTATCAATCCATATGATCAGAGATGAAGAACCTAATGAGAAGATCCCTGTGGTGTATCTAGTACTGCCAGGAGAGGAGCTAAGCAATTGGACAGCCACGGAACTGCCCATCATCTTTAAGTCTTCCGAAATGTAATGAACAATTTTATCTAAATGCCTATGCCCAAAGGTGTTAAGAGTAATTTCTTGTTTAAGTAGGGTTTTCTGTTACCTTCATCATTTAAATAAATGACAATGCATAATGTGTTTCATAATTCATCAATCTTTTTGCATATTTCCTTTCATATATTCTTTTAGCCAATAAATACTTGCCCATACACGCGTCCAACTTTACCTGTTTGTAGGTCTTTAAATAATGAACACGAAGACAATCTAGACAACGATTTGAATATCGATTTTGAGATGATTCCGAACGTTGATGAATTGAAAAATGAAGAGGAGATGGATGACTATAACTTACCCCCTGATTTGTCGAGAATGTTGGAACAGGAGGAAAAGGAGATTGTACCTCATCAGGAACTCATAGAAATTATTAACCTCGGAAATGGGGAAGAGAAGAAAGAGGTTAAGATTGGCACCTCACTGTCATCTGATGAACGGCAGAAGCTAGAAGAATTACTCCGTGAATATGTGGACGTGTTTGCTTGGTCATATCAGAACATGCCAGGTCTTAATACTGACATGGTTGTTCACAAGTTACCTTTGGAACCAGATTGCAAGCCTATTAAACAGAAGTTGAGAAGGATGAAGCCAGAAATGTTGCTGAAGATTAAAGAGGAAGTAAAAAAGCAATTCGATGCTGGATTTTTAGAGGTGGCTAAGTACCCTGAATGGGTGGCTAATAAAGTTCCAGTTCCTAAGAAGGATAGAAAAGTTTGAATGTGCGTCGATTATAGGGATTTGAACAGAGCGAGTCCGAAGGATAGCTTCCCTTTGCCACATATTGATACTCTTGTGGACAACACAGCAAAACATGCTTTGTTCTCATTCATGGATGGCTTTTCTGGTTACAATCAGATTAAGATGGCACTCGAAGATATGGAAAAAACAACGTTTGTAACCATGTAGGGAACGTTTTGTTACAAAGTAATGCCATTTGGATTGAAGAATGCAGGCGCCACCTACCAAAGGGCAATGGTAGCTTTGTTCCACGATATGATGCATAAAGAGATAGAGGTATATGTAGATGACATGATTGCAAAATCTCATACAGAAAGGGATCATGCTGTCAATCTCAAGAAACTGTTCGAGAGATTGCGAAAGTTCCAGCTCAAGTTGAATCCTGCAAAATGCACTTTCGGTGTAACTTTTGGGAAATTATTGGGGTTCATAGTAAGTGAAAAAGGAATTGAAGTGGACCCGGATAAAATACGAGCTATTCAAGAGCTACCACCTCCCAAAACATAAAAAGAAGTGAGAGGATTTTTAGGGAGGTTGAATTACATTGCTTGATTTATATCCTAGCTCACCTGCAAATGCGATCCAATCTTCAAACTGCTTCGAAAACGAGACCTAGGAGAGTGGAATGAAGAATGTCAAATAGCCTTTGATAAAATCAAAGAATATCTCACAAATCCACCAGTGTTGGTGCCACCGACGGTTGGAAAACCTCTTCTTTTGTATTTGACTGTGAACAAGAATTCAATGGGATGTGTATTGGGACAACGTGATGAAACTGGGAAGAAAGAACGGGCCGTATATTACTTGAGCAAGAAATTCATGGAGTATGAGTCCAAATACTCTGCGCTCGAAAAGATGTGTTGTGAGCTAGCATGGACCGCCCAGAGGCTCCGACAATACATGTTGTATCACATAATATGGATGGTGGCAAAATTAGATCCCATCAAGTATATTTTTGAAAAACCCTGCCTGTCTGGAAGAATAGCTCGATAGTAAGTGCTATTGTCTGAGTATGATATTGTGTATATGTCCCAAAAATCAATCAAAGGGTGCGCCATCGTTGATTTCGTTGCAGATCGAGCTAATGAGGATTATGAATCTGTAAGTTTCAATTTTCCAGATGAAGATTTGATGGCCGTCTTGCACATAGAAAATGATGGTCCCAATGAACTTAATCCATGGAAGATGTATTTTGATGGAGCATCCAATGCTTTAGGGCACGGAATCGGGGCAGTGTTGATTTCTCCAAATGGAAAGTACTATCCAGCCACAACGAGATTGAATTTCAATTGTACTAATAATATGGCGGAGTATGAAGCGTTGGTAATGGGATTACAAGCAGCAATCGAGATGAAGGCTGACGCAATAGATGTTTACGAAGATTCGGCTTTGGTGATATGTCAAATGAGAGGCGAATGGAAAACTAGAGATTCTAAACTAGTTCCATATAAAAAGCTGGTTACAGAATTAAGCAAACAGTTCAAAGAAATCAGCTTCAACCATTTGCCTCGAGAAGAGAATCAGATTGTTGATGCTTTGGCCACCCTCGCAGCGATGTTCAAAATAAAAGAAGCGGCTGATGTACGCCCTTTTGATTTAGAAGTCCGTGAAGTCTCCGCACACTGTTTGAATGTTGAAGAAGAAGTTGATGGTAAGCCGTGGTATCATGATATCATGCAATACATCAAGCACCAGGCATATCTTGAGAATGTCACAAACAATGACAAGCGAACTCTTAGAAGATTAGCAATGAGTTTCTTCCTTAATGGAGAAGTGCTCTACAAAAGGAGTCGAGATCAAGTACTCTTGAGATGTGTGGATGTTACGGAAGCCAACAAAATAATGAAAGAAGTCCACGAAGGAACTTGTGGAGCTCATGCTAATGGACATATGTTGGCTAGACAAATTATGAGAGCTGGTTATTATTGGTTGACATTGGAATCAGACTGCATAAACTTTGCTCGAAAATGCCACAAGTGTCAAGTATACGCTGATAGAATCCATGCTCCACAAGCCCCATTGCACATTTTCACAGCACCTTGGCCATTTTCAATGTGGGGAATGGATGTGATTGGGCTTATTACACCGAAAGCCTCTAATGGACATCGATTCATATTGGTGGCCATTGATTATTTCACGAAATGGGTAGAAGCAGCTTCCTATGCCAATGTGACACAAAAGGTGGTGTGTAGGTTCATCCAAAAGGAGATCATATGTCCGTATGGGTTGCCGAAAAAGATCATTACTGATAATGCAAGCAATTTGAATGGTGCGATGGTGAAGGAGGTTTGCACTAAATTCAAGATCAAGCATCATAACTCGACAACTTACCATTCGAAGATGAACGGAGCGGTAGAGGCAGCTAACAAAAATATCAAAAAGATTGTCGAAAAGATGACTGAAGTTTATAAAGACTGGCATGAGAAACTTCTTTTTGCCTTGCATGCATATCAAACTTCTGTGCATACCTCCACCGGGGCAACTCCGTACTCATTAGTGTATGGTACAGAAGCAGTTCTACCTATTGAAGTAGAAATCCCATCATTGAGGGTGTTGATGGAAACAGAATTGGAAGATGCTAAGTGGGTCTGTTCCCGCTACGAGCAATTAATCTAATTGAGGAGAAAAGGCTTGCGGCTATTTGTCATGGTCAGATGTACCAACGAAGGATGATGCGAGCATACAAGAAAAAAGTTCATCCCAGGCAGTTCCGAGAATGAGAGTTGGTTCTCAAGAGAATACTCCCTAATCAAACTGATTTTCGGGAAAAGTGGATGCCGAATTGAGAAGGGCCATACATGGTAAAGAAGGCTTTTTTAGGAGGAGCTTTGATTTTGGCTGACATGGATGGGGGAGATTTGCCTAATCCGATAAATGCGGATGCGGTGAAGAAGTACTATGCTTAAAAAAAAAAAAACGTAAGGGGTTCGTGCTGAAAACCCGAAAAGGGCAGCTCGTACTTAAAGGGGGAGGCTTATGCTGAAAATCAAAAAAGGGCGACTTGAGGCCGAAAAGCAAGAAGTTAGAATGGAATTTGAAGATGTCAGCCTAAACGGGACACAAGATTGAGGTAGAAAAACACCATGAATGGAGCTCCGCAATCTCACAAAATAGGGGAAGCTAGGGAGTCTGCAACCTACAGATTTGCTCAAAGCATCAAATAAGGACAATTCTTGAAGTCGAATATTAGATTGTTTTCTCTTAGTGGTCTGAGTGTTCATTACTTAAAGATCTAATGTTTGCCCTGTAAATTCTTTTTGCCTTGAATTATTTGATTCCTCATATATGAAATTCTTCTTCCCCTCTTTATTTTAACCCTTTCGTTATTCACCATCCCATGATTCACATAGTGATTGTCATAGAAATGAATGATAATTGGTAAAAGAAATAAACTAATTAAGCAAGAAATTACACTCATTGTTCAGCAAAAGACTTAATAACGAAGAAAAAGAATGGCGGAGCCTTAAACTTGGGGCAAAATCAAATGTCAAAAGAAAAGGTGCTTAGGGAAAATCCAGAGTTACCTAAAGCCTCCAGAAGAAAGGCACAAGACGAAGGTCATTGAAAGCTACAGTGAAAAATCGGATGAAGCAAGAGAAGGGTCTTGGAACCTTAATGAATCATAAACATGAAAACATTTCATCATGTCAATCATGCATACATGTCTAGCCATGCACTCGACAAGAATCAAAATTAATTCATGTCCCAAGCTTTGAAGGTCGAAATTCACTCGACCTAAAATGCTGAGATTGTAAAACTTTAATGGAAGGATTTGAGTCTTTTCATTTCATGTTAATCCAATTAAGTTAGCATTAAGGAAATTTTTAAATCGAACCTGTTCTAATATAGGTCGAGCCTAGAATAAGTCTAGGAATTTCAATTTTTTAAATCGAACCTATTATGAGATAGGTCAAGCCTAAATTAAGTTTAGGAATTTCATTTTTAAATCGAACCTGTTGTGAGATAGGTCGAACTTAGATCAAGTTTGGGAATTTCAAATCGAACCTGTTGTGAGATAGGTCGAGCCTAGATTAAGTCTAGAAATTTCAATTTTTAAATCGAACCTGTTGTGAGATAGGTCGAGCCTAGATTAAGTCTAGGAATTTCAATTTTTAAATCGAACCTGTTGTGAGATAGGTCGAGCCTAGATTAAGTCTAGGAATTTCAATTTTTAAATCGAACTTGTTGTGAGATAGGTCGAGCCTAGATTAAGTTTAGGAATTTTAATTTTGTTTAAATCGAACCTGTTGTGAGATAGGTCGAGCTTAGATTAAATCTAGGAATTTTAATTGAATTTGTTCTAATATGGGTCGAACCTAGATTAAGGTTAGAAATTTCAATTTTGTTTAAATCAAACCTGTTGTGAGATAGGTTGAGCCGAGATCAAGTCTAGGAATTTTATTCAAATTTGTTCTAACATGGGTCAAGCCCAAATCAAGTCTAGAAATTTCATTTTTGTTTAAATCGAACTTATTTTGAGATAAGTTGAATCTAGATCGATTTGATTAAACCAACTGGCTTCGAGATAAGCCAAATGTGGTGTCTACGTCTTTGCACTATCCTTGATTCTCAAGAATGTACAAAGAGGGGCAACTGTAAACACCTAAAAAAAATAATAAATAAATAAAAAAATTTAAATTATAATAAAATAAACTAAAATATAAAATAATTAAAAAAAAAGGGATGGCTGGGCGTACGCCTAGACATCCCTTCCCCCAACCACCACGCATGATGGGGTTCTGGCCACCAACTCCCTGGTGCCAGAACCCCATCGCCGGGTTGTCCAAAATTTTGGACAACCCGACTTTTTAAGGACCACCTGCAAAACCAAACGGAGGAGAGAACAAAAAAAAAAATCCTAGATCTACCAGTAGCAAGCTACCTAGCCACAAGAACAAAATAAAAACAAACACAAAGCAAATAAAAGAAAAAGGGAGTTAAATCTGAAAAATGAGTGAGAGGGGAGTTTAGGGGTAGAGAAAAAGTTTTTTTCGGGTAGGGGAGAACTGGCAGGGAGACCGACGACAAGGGAGACCTACCGGCAAAAAGTTTAAGAAGGAAGAAGGAGAGAAAGACAGAGAAGAGATCTGCCGAGCGAGAGAGAAATAAAGAAGAGAAAGCTGAAGGAGAGGGAAAGAGAGGGATCGGCTGACAGAGGAAGTTGAAGGGAGAAAGAAACAAAAAAGAAGAAGAAGAAGAGAAAAGTTAGGGAGAGAATAGAGAGAGTGACGGTTAGAGAGAGAAAAAGAGAGCCAAAAATGAAAGAGGAAGGAAAAAATAAGGTTTAAATACCTAGGGCTTGAGGGCCAAAATGGCGTCATTTTGAGCAGCTCTACAGGCACCAAACGGTGCGTTTTGGGTCATGCTTTGTGGGCCTCAAGGGGTGGGCCTAGTGCAGCAGACTTGGGCTCCTACGGGCCACCAAGTTGGGCTAGTCCAAGCCTAGAAAGGTAACCCATCTTCCTTGGTTTGGGCTCATTCCAATTGATTTTGGGCCAGTCCATTTTATTAAATTAATTACAATTTTTGGTTGTCATGATTTAAAACATAGTAGTAAAAGTTATTTTTTGAATGCTTATATTTAATATCAAAAAATCAAAAAAATAATAAAAAAAATAATGGTAAAAATGCATAGTTTAGAAGAATATATATATAAATATATATTAAATAAATAATAATAATAATAAAAAATTTCATAATAGATTTAGTTTTTTAAATAATAATAATAAAAATTAAATAAAATAAATATAGTAATAATAAGTAAATAAAAAATGAATGAAATGATTATTTGAAAAATCTCACCTAAAAGAGGTAAAGAGTTGCCTCTTCTAAGTGGAATTTTTTTTATGCGAAATTCGAGACGGATTTTCATCGAAGCGTCGGGATAAATCTGAACACTAAACTTCAAAACCCGTTAAGTCAAATAATCGTTGTTAAAAAATGATATATATTAAAAAATAATAAACTTACATAATATTGCATTTGAACTTAAATTAGTTAATAAATATTACTAAATAAAGTTAATTTAATCATTTAAATTTTTTTTTATTTGATAAGTTATATAATCAAGTAAAATATTAATCAACAACGTTTATTAAAGGACAAAAACAAAAAATATAAAAATATAAAAAAAAATAATAAATTAAATAAATAATCCATGAAAAAATAACAAATATTACTAAACATATAAACAATGTGACAAATTATTAAACACATAATTGGATGTATTATGAACCACATAAATCAATAAACGCGTGCATGTAGATATCATCATTTTACCCTGTCATAGCATACCACATTTATCTTGCAAATGGTGCAGGATTTCCGATGAATGGATTTCCCCGAAGAGCTTGTAGAGACGAGTTCTTCCGGGGATATCTCTAGGTGAGGAAAATTTCGAGATTTCACCAAAGCGCTGGGATGGTCTTCGAATAATTTTCCAATAAAAAATTACCGACCCCATTATTTAAAATAAAATAGTCATGATATCATTTTACGCTTGCATCATGTGCATACGTAAAATCAAATAAAAAACTCATTCAGCTAATTTAATAAAAAATTAGTCAATAAGCAGGGATTAAATCAAAAGTAGGCTACAATAAGATAACTTAAGATTAAATGGTACCGTTCACAGAACGGGCGTCACGGAGGTGCTAACCCTTTTCCGTGCGTAACCGCATTCTGGAACCTATCTTTGAAAAACGTTGGTCAGCTCTTGTTCTGTTGACGAATCTAAAATCAATTTAGAACTTCGTCGATTAGAATCGGGTTAATAGGTGACCAATCACACCTAGATAAAAAAGATTGGTGGCGACTCCTAAACCGATATAATTTTCGTCCGCGTCTGGCGGTCGGGTCCCCGGACCCGCACGTTACGACAATAATTAAATAATTTTCTTAATTAATATTGAAGTTGGGGGATAAATGGAAGAGAAACTAAGGAAAGGGAGAGTGGAGAATAAAAGGGTAAAGTTGCATATCGATATAATTGGTAAACATGAATAAGAAAATATTGATTTTATCTTAGCCGTTAGATATAATAAGGATCAAATGATCATAATTAATGAGTTACTTTTACACCAATGAAAATGAAATCCTCTCCTTTTATCTAATAATTTTTTACGTATATAAGAATTAGATTTTGTTATCCCACGCCACCTACTGGCTAACCTAAATACTTCGGATAAAAAAATAGATACTCAACCAGCAAAGAACTATTGTGCATTGCTTCTTTTCCTTTGGTCATGTATCCTATTTTTGTTGCTTTTACTCCTCATTCTTGTAAAAATGATCCAATAACGTCGTCTGTGAACAAAAGGGAAAAGGAATTCTCGTACAAAGTCTTTTCATTTTCAGCTTTTAGCACATGCACAATTTAGTTCCTGTATAAAACTTAAATCTTAAAATAAAGTAATCTAACTAAAATACTTTGTAAGATATAAAACAAATTGACTGTTGTATGCAAAAAAAAAAAAATTATCAAAAAATATATATATATCTATGTAACAATAATCCATCACAGTTTAGAATCACCACACCAATTGCTCCCAATGCTCATGCCATATTAGCACAAGTAACCACATTCAGCAAACACAACACAGTTTAGAACCAGCACACCAGTTGCTCCCAATGCTCATGCCATATTAGCACAAGTAACCATATCCAGCAAACACCAAAAACCTTAGAGAGAGGGAGGAAGGGAGAGAGTTGTTGCATAGTCATCAGTTTGAGAGAAAATGCAACGTGATAGAACGGTGTAGAGAGGAAGGGAGAAAGTTGACAGAAAGTGAGGAAAACGAGAAGAAAGGAGTCTGGAGAAAAGAAACCGAGAGAAAAACAATATGGAAAAGAGGAAATCAAAGAGGAAGGGAGAGATCGACGATGACAAGAGATAAAGATGGAGTCATCAAAGTCAATAGGGACGGCAGAGTAGAGGGGGAATGCAGGAAATCGAGGGAGGAGGGGAACAGATGTGATTTTAGGATCGTAGGGTTTATTTGAAAAGGTGAAAGAAAAAGAAATTAAAGATTTTAAACTTAAGCCATTTTTGACAGATTTCATATGGAAATATCGTTGAAAATAATTTTTTTGTTTTATACCATTATCGATGATATATTTTGTTGGTAAAATACATGTCGAGTATTTCTGTTGATAATACTAGACAATTTGTCAAAAAGTTCTGACGAAAATTCGTCGATAATACATCTAAAAAGTAGAAAAAATATTTGATCAAAAATTTGATAGGAAAGATATACTATTATCAAAAATTTAATTTGATGGATCAAATTCTATAAAAGTTCTTTTTTTTTTTATCTTGTTGTGATCATCACTAATGAAGTTGTTAGCTTTATTAGCTTTAAAGTAATTATAGTTTTAAATTTTAAAAAATCATGATAAAAATTACTTGAATGATTTTTGAGTTTAAGTTCTTCATGTTAAAATGCATTTGTCTTGGAAATGTTAAAGTGTTTTGCATCAAATTGGGTTCAAAAAGAAGTTTTTTTCATGACTAAGCTATAGGGATCAATCCCTAGGTTTTGAGGGTTGATCCTTTTTACATAGAATGCATTTATTCCCTTGCTGCTTGTTAGGGATCGATCCCCCTCATGCATAGAATTTGAATTTCTACGGCTTAGGGATCAATCCTTACTAGCCATTAAACATGAAATTGAGGCAAGTAACGGCTAGTTTCTTCACCAATTGACCCCCAACAGCTCTAAAAAGCTTCCTATGTATATATAGGCCTTCCTTAGCACTTTTATGAAAAAGAAGAGAGAAGAAAAGAGTCATATCCTCCAAGAGAGAGATTTATGAAGAAAAAGGAGACAAAGAAAGAGAAACCAAGCTAAAGTGCAATAATTTACATCCTTTTACCAAGCTTCCAAGTCTTTAGTGCTTTAATTCTTTTAGTGCTTTCATTCCTATCATTTATCTTCATCTTTATATCATTCATCTCTTCCAACCTTGTACGTACTAAGCAATATTAATCTTGTAGCATTACTCTTGCTTTTAACCTTGTAAAAGATGAAATATTCTAACGTAGCCTTGAAAGTTACAGAGGTTGTGCTTGATCCTTGAAAAGGCAAGGTTCGAACTTAACCTTGAAAAGTTAGGGAGGTTATATCTTAGCCTTTAAAAGATAAAGTGGTTGTGTCATATCCTTTAAACGTCATTTGTATTGATTTTTAATCAATAGTGGATTGAACTTTTTTGTTTGCAAAGGGAGAGAACATAAGCATTAAAGAAGGGCTGAACCTCTATAAAATTCAATTGTGCAATCATTTTTGTTTGATGAATAGTGCATTGAACTCCTATTATTGTATGTTGGGTAATTGTCATAACATATTGGTATTAGAGCTTTGAGTTTAGTAGATCAAGATTCAACAAGAATGTTAGTTCAAGGTGAATTGGTTCTTTAACAAAAATTTGATATTTCTTTAAAACAAAGGTAAAGATGAAAACTTTGAAAACACAAGTTAAGAACCAAAGTAAGAAAGCTTAAAAGATGAAGGCGAAAGCAAGTAATGAGTATAAAGGATAAGATAAAAATTCAGCCACACTTTTTATAGAAGCTCGACCCCTAAAGCTTACGTCATCTTCTTTGATAGCACAAGGAGTTTAAATCTACTATCAATTGCTTTTTTCAACCAAGTTCAAGTATAACCTTTACGAATAACTACCTTTTAAGGATCAAGCACAACCTTTCAACAAGTCATTACCTTTTTCAAGATCAAGAACAACCTTTATAACACTGCCTTTTACGGATCAAGCACAACCTTTCTACCCTTTCAAGAAGGTATAATCTTTCTACCTTTTGCTATGAAGCTATAACCTCACAATAGTGGATTACATAACTTTAAACCTCTAACAAGGCTGATGTGCAATCAAGGAATATAAGATCAAGAAATGATGCTCTGTTTTGAGAGTTTTGCTATAGATAGAAAAATGAATGAACTTCGAAGATTTTTGCTTTCTTCTCCTCTTAGAATGATTTTCTTGCTGTCTTTTCTTTCAAGATTTTCTTTTCACTTGGAAATGTCCTTCACATAGGTATTTATAGGTTTTCTTCATTTTTGCCCGTTAGAGAGAAGTGCTTGCTCAATTTTCAAAAGTTAGGGCCACTTGATTTGCATCAGTTGACCTTCAAGAATCGATCAATGGATATGTGAGAATTAAATTCTTTTGCAACCCGAGACATTTAGTTTCTTGAGAATCGATCTTTCTACTCTTAAGACATTAATTATTCTTGCTTCAACTAGAGTATGATGCTTTTTGTTTGGCGAGAATTGATCAGTGCATTTTCAAGTAGTTGATTCTTCCTGTCTCACTCCAAGTCTGGAGCATTCTATTTTGTGAGAATCAATCATTGCCTTCTCCAGAAGTCTTATCCATTGAGTACCAATTTGAAATTTCAAATTCAATTTTTCTCACTCCATCCTTGTCCTATTCTCTTTCTTTGCTTCTCCAACAAGTTTCTAATTTTTCTTTACAGCTTTGAGAATTAATCATTGGATACTTGAGTAGTCGATTTTTCTTTTCCAATGTCTTCTCACTATGTTTCTACCTTCTTAGGAATCGACCTTTACTTATTTAGTCATTGATTCTTCTTCTTTCAATCGATTTCTGTTTCATTAAGAATCGATGTTTTCTTGTTAAGAAGTCGATTGTTTCTTATTCTAGAAAGAAAATATTACTTTCCAATATATAATGAATCGATGCTTCACTTATAAAAGTCGATTCTAGCAGTTGGAACTTGTATTTTAAAGTGTTCAAATATATTTTTCTTTTCACAATAACTTCAAAACACTTTAAGGAATGTTCTTTAAGTTCAAAATCATTTTCATTCAATTTCAAAGCATATTTAAATCATGCAATTTTATCATTTCAAATCTAAGATCAATGTTAAAACTAATAATCTCTCATTTTTTATATGACAAAGTTACAAGCTAAATTTGCTTGTGAAGAACTCCCATTGAAGTTACGATTACCTTCTAAAACATTTGAGAAATTTAAAAAGCATTTTCAAGTTATTATATAGCATTAAAACAAGAAAGCTTAGCAAATTTACTCCAAAAATTCTATCCCTTTTTGTTATATAAAAAAGAGGCAGAAAACAAAGTCTCAATCAAGTTTAAAACTCATGGAATCACAAAATGGTTAGTGGCACAGAGAATCAAACGTTTCATATATATATAACACAAGAAAAGAAATAAGGAAATGACTTCATTGATCATTAAAATAGATACAAGAAACAGTACTAGAAAAATAGAGTAGCATAAGCATTGTGTACAGAGGAATAGTTAATTATGTATGTAGATGCAATGCTTTTGGTGATGAAGGTGGTATGGGTTTTGGTGAAAGAGGTAGAGGCTTTAGCTTTGGTGGCTTAGGAAGTGAGGTTCTAAGTTTCAAATTTACTTTTGCTTGGTCTTTGGTGAGCTTTAGCTGTTTTTCTAATAATTTTGCCATGCCTTTTTAAAGCGTTGTGACTTCATTATTTATTTTATTGAGAGAATGGTTGCAATGATGGAACATATTCTCAAAATTGGAAATATAATTAGCCATTATGTCTTCAAGCTTCTAATTGACCTCAACAAGTTTCGTCAGAGAAGACTGCTGTAGCTTGTTCAGTCAAATACATAAGTCTTGATACGCAACATTTTCCATGTAGAGTTTTGAGACATATAGTAGAGGTGAAGCATATGTTGCCTGAAAATCATTTGATGGTTGTGGTGGCACATTTATAGTAGGAAAAGGTTGTGTTATAGCTTGTTGAGTGAAGACATTTGACATTTGCTTTAGTGCTACTTCTTCTTGAGCTATACCTTCCTGTTGCATACTTTTCTTTGCCCATTGATTGCTGACGGCATCATAGGGATGCCTTGTCTAGATATTTTACTTTGTCTTGTATTACACCCTTGTTAAGTTATATATTGATCTTCCAAATATCAAGCATTTCTGAGATGGCCATTCCATACACTAAATTGTTACTTCCTCCTTTGGTTAAAATCTCCATGTCTCGATATATAAACTGAGCAACATCGATGGGAGTGCCTCTTTTAATATAGTGCATAAACCACATGTCCTCAACTGTTACTGATGTATGCTTGAGTCTAAAAGGTTTGAGAATGTTAATGACAGTTAGGTGTAGAATTTTGTTAACCACACTCAAACTAGCAGGATTGTTTGGGAATTTTGGGGAAGTGATAAGACCAAGCATGAATTCAACACTTAATTCTTCTTCAAAAATCTCATTTTCTTAAGTCATATGGGTGAGAGCATTTCTACTTGTGGGCTTTAGTTTTAGCACTTTCTACAACAGAGTGGGTCTGATAAGTAGTTCTTTCCCAACAATAGAGGTGAAGAAAGACCTATTGTGATCCATTTTGTGATCATCATCATCCTTTTTATAAAATATGGTTAGATTTGAGTAAAATACCCATACCAATCTCTCATATACTGTCCTCCTCAAGCTCAAAGACTCATACTAGCCCAACCTTCTTAGATTCTCGATTTATGGGAAATTAAACTCATTTTCGAACCATTACAGTCGATGATTCTCCTGTGAATCACTTTCTTTGTAGAGTAGACCTCATCATAAACTTTTTTATTTTCCTTGGTTCGAAAGTTTACATTAAAAGGGTTCGGTATATGGGTTTTCAAAATTTTTGAGGTAGTCACTAGTGCATTCCCTTTTTCTTCGCTTGACCTCTTAAGACCCATTAGACAAATTTTTGAGTAGAAAGAATGGTTTTTAAAGTCTTCTTGAAAACCAAGAATCAAGGATTTGGATATCAGAAGGCTGATGCTTGTGTTGAATCAACTATTCTTTTCTCAAGAAAATAGGTTTTGAAAAAGACAGTATGAAATCAATTTATTTGCCTGAAAATGAAGGGTTTTGTTGAATAGATTCAAACCTTTTAGAAACCAAGGGTTACTTTTTGCAGAGTCGAAATGATTGGAAGGAAATTTTTGAGGAATCATGATGCTTAGATATAACTTTGGTGAAGAGGAATCGTACTTTGAAGGTTTGAAGTTCAAACATTTTGTCTTTATGAATGGTTTGAAATTGACTCCAATTATTCCTAAGGTCAATTTTTGTACCTTAGCTTTTTTTAAGGTTCTTGTGATTCTTTAAAAATTGACTTTTGGAAAAGAAAAAATCGATTCTCAATCTTTGAAGATCTTCAAGGATATTCTATGCTTTGAAAAGTTGATTCTTATTTGATGAGAATCGATTCCTAAGAGATAAAGGAGTTAAGAAATCAATTTCTAGAATGCAAGCATCTTTGGGAATTCAAAGATTTTGTTTGAAGTGTCGTTTGAGAGGAAGAGTGGGTTCAACAACATAACTATTTTTGGCTTTGATAATATTTGTGCATGAAATAATATGCAAATGCAATACTTAAGCAAACAGCTTCATCATACAAATCAATATGTCATTATATCAATCAAAGAGATACATCTAAAATGAAGCATAAGAATACTCATGAATTTATTGAGCTGAAGGTTAAATGTTTTACCTCCTTAAACCTTGATGCCATGCTTGTGAGAGTTTTTGTCAATTCATCAAAATTTCAACATCATTTTCATTGACATTTCCATTGCATATTTAGAGAACAAATTATCTTCGAAATCTCGTTCTTCCTTGTTGTTAGCTCTATAGCTTTCAAATTGATTCCATGTTTTGAAATGACAAAAGAAAATGATCAAAATTTCCTCTAAGTATTGATAAATCAAGCCTAGACATCCCTTGGTACTTTCAAATGAGTTTAAGAAGAAGAACAATGGAAAATAACTTTGAAAAATACTTTTTGGTCCAAATTTATCGATACGTGTAGAAAAATACATTTGGACAAGTATCAATAGAATTTGAAATCTATCAATACACTTTCTTGAGAAAAGTCAAAATTAGCAAAGCCAAACTCAATGTATCGATACATTCTAAAAATGTATCGATAGAAATTTAACAGAATGCTCATTAACTCAAAAGTATCAAAATATTAACAAATGTATCAATGCATTTTTAACAGAATGTTCAAATCCCTGCAACCAAGCCCAAAAGTATCGATACATTGACCAATGTATCGATAGATTTTTCACAAAATACATTCTGTCTAAAATCTATCGACACATCCCAAAATGTATCAATAGATTTCAACGAGTGTTCAAAAATAAAAGCAGCAATGTATAATTTATTATATCATTTTTCTTCAAGCATTTAAGTCTTCTATTGTATCATTTATTGAGCCTTCAGTTCTTATTTTTCTTCCTCATCAAACATTATACTTAATTTGCCACTCAGCTTTTAAGAGGCATTCTAGCTACACCCATCTCATTTATTGTATACTTGTGAGTGGTTATACCTTAACCAATTGAAAAGGCAGTGTTTGAGTGGTTATACCTTAGCCAAAGTACAAGGTAGAGTGGTTGTACTTAATCCATAAAAGCCATTGCATTGTAAGGTTGTGCTTGATCCATAAAAGGCAGCGTATTATGTTTTTCATTTCAATAGTGGATTTTAATTTCTTTAGCGAATCTAAGGGAGAGGATGTAAGCAAGAAAGTTGAACCTGTATTAAAATTCTTGTGTTATTTTCTCTTTTATTCTTTAAAAATTCATTTGTGTTCTTAATTTCTTTCTCTCCACAAATTTTATTGATTTGCTCAATTCCAAAAAAGGACTTGGTTTAAGAAATTTTTATTTTTCTTAAATTTGAAAAGAAATTTCAAAATATTCCAATTCACCTATCTTTCAAAAATATTTACATTGAGCTTATTGAACTAACATTTGGTATCAGAGCTAGGGCTCAATCTTGCAAGTCTAACAACCTTGAGTGATCCAAAAGCAAAGCTCAATACTTTAAGATGAAATTCACCTCAACTGTTCTTTGTGAGGGACACTTAACTTAAAGACCTTCATTCTTCTTAGGTACGAATTACCCTTATTGGAAGAAAAAAATGGAGATGTTTATTCAATCGGCAGATTTTGAGGTTTGGAATATTATTTTATATGGTCCTCATGTCCCCACTAAGGAAGTAAATGGACAAACAATTGTTAAAAATAGCAAAAGATTGGAATGACAAAGAAAGGAAATTGATCTAAACAAATTGTAAAGCCTTCAATACTCTTCTTTGTTCTCTCAGTGCTAGTGAGTTCAATAGAGTATCTACGTGTGAAATCGTAAAATAGATTTGGGATACCTTAGAAACAGCCTACAAAAGAACAAATCAAGTTACGGAATCCAAAATAGGACTTATCACATTTGACTATAAGCTATTTAGGATAAAAGAAAGTGAGACTATAAACCAAATTTATTAGATATTCATTAACATAGTTGGAGGTCTGAAAGCCTTAGGAAAAGACTTCCTAAATGCCCAATTAGTTAAGAAGATACTCTACAATCTTTTCAAGTCATGGAGACTAAAAGTGACAATCATAGAGGAAGCAAGAAACTTAAATGATTTTAAAATATAAGTGCTTGTAGGATCTTTACTTACCTATGAGATGACCTTAAAACATGAAGTGCTCTAGATGATGAAAAGAAAAAAGACATTAAAAAGAAAAAGATAGTTTTAAAAACCATAATTGAATAAGGTGAGAGGAACATAAGAGATGAAAGTGAAGAGAATGAGGACATAGCCATGCTGGCCAAGAGGTTTAGTAAATTCATGAAGAGGAACTATAGAGGTAGGAAACCTTCTAGAAGAGATATGCTAAAAGAAGAGCATAGTAAAGATCACTTGATATGTTATAAGTGTAAAAAATTGGGACACACAAAGTATCAATACCTAAACAGAAAGAATGCCTCAAAGAACTTTAAGGAGAAAGCCATGGTTGCCACTTGGAGTGATAGTGATAACTCTTAAGATGAAGAAGATGAAGGTGCCAACCTTTGCTTCATGGCACTTAAAGACACCAAGGTATGCTCTACCTCCCATGATTCTAGTTAATGTACTTTAGATCAGGACTCATGTTCATTTGATGAACTACAAGATGCATATGATTATTTAACATTTGAATTTGAAGAAAATACATTGAAATACAAGAACATCATATCCAAACTTAAAGGAGAAAATGAATTCTTAGTTAAGAAAAAGATTGAACTAGAAAGCATAGTCAAGACTTGAAAATTGAGAGATATGAGTAGAAAAAGAAAAATCAGAATTTGCGTATCACATTTTCAAAATTCAACATGAGTAAACAAAAATTGAATCACATGTTAGAAACACAAAGAGCATTTTTTGACAAATAAGGAATAGGCTATAATGGTACTTAAAAGGAAACTCATTTTAAAATTTTTTTGGTTAAAGAAAATGAAAAATGTGACTCATTTGCTAGATGCATTTATTGTCATAAAGTAGGATATTTTACTTATTCTTGTCCTTTGACAATTACCACTTATAGGGTTAAAAAAAAATCAAAAGTGTGTAGGTTCCAAAAGGAATTAAGCCTCTACATGGTAAGGTGATAAGATTGGAGTGGGTTCTAAAAGGAATCAAAGACATTAACTCATATGGACCCAAGAAAATTTGGGTACCAAAGTCAAAAGTTTGAATTTTGTCTTTATAGGAAGAGCTGACTTGATTAAAGTCAAAAGCACAAGAAAATGAAAAGTGATATCTTGATAGTGGATGCTCTAGACACATGACCAGGCCAAGGAGTCTTTCAAGGAATTAAGACCAAAAAAAAGAGGAAATGTAACCTTTGGTGACTACTCTAAAGGTCACATTGAAGGTATTGGTATTATTGGTAAAAAAATTTTTCTCTCAAATTGAAAATGTTTTATTATAAATGGTCTTAAGCATAACTTGTTGAGTATTAGTCAACTTTGTGATAAAGGTCTTAAAGCCATATTTGAACCATTAACATGTCATGTTGTTGATATTAAAACTAATGAGACTCTCTTTGTTGGTCATAGACAAGGTAATACATATGTTGTTTTCTTGGATGATTTTTCTTCTAACAATGTATGTTTCATGGCTAAAAATAATGATGATAGTTGGTTATGGCATAGGAAACTAGGGCAAACTAGAATGAACACAATTTCAAAATTATCACTCTAGATTTGTAATAAAACTCCTTAAGCTAAACTTTGAAAATGATAAACTTTGTGATGTTTGTGCTAAAGGCAAACATAGGAGAAGCTCATTTAAATTCAAAAAGGATGTAACCACTATTAAAGCTTTCAATTACTTCACATAGATCTTTTTGGATGAACTAGGACCACTAGTTTATGTGGAAAGAATTATGGTTTAGTAATAGTGGATGACTATAGTAGGTTTTTTGGCTTTACGTTCTTGCTCACAAGGATGAAGCTTTTAAAATCTTTACTTTTTTCTAAAAAAGAGTTGAAAATTAGAAAAGGTACAAAATAAAAAATGTTAGAATGGCTATGGAAAAGAATTTGAAAACCTAGGTTTTGAGCAACTTTATGATGAAAATGGATATAACCAAAATTTTCAGCCCTTAGGACTCCACAACAAAATGGAGTAATGGAAAGGAAAAATAGGACTCTATAAGAAATGGCTAAAACCATGCTATGTGAGAACAATTTACTTATATACTTTTGGGCCAAAGTCATTAATACTTCATGCTATATTGTAAATAGAGTAATGGTTAGGCCAACATTGAAGAAAACTTCCTATGAAGTTTACAAAGGGACAGAAACCTAAGATTGCTTACTTTCATCCATTAGGTTGTAAATGTTATGTATTGAATAATGGAAAGGACAAGCTTGAAAATTTTGATGCTAAAAGTGATGAAGGAATCTTTCTAGGATACTCTTTAACTTCTACAGCTTATAGAGCGTTTAATAAGAGGGAATTAATTGTTGAAGAATATATTCATGTGTTATTTGATTATTTTAACCCTCTTCCTAGAAAGGAAAATTATAATGATGATGTAGGTATCCTTTAAGAACAAATTGAAGAGCTTGATCTCAATATTGAAGGATCATAAGTAAATGAAGAAGCACCACAAAAAGAAAAGCAACAAATTGAACAACTTGTTGAAAAAGGTGAGCCTAGTTATCCAATGGTAAGAAAAGAGCTTAATGAAAGTAAAATCATTGGTGATCCTAATCAAGGGGTAAAAACTAGAGCTAAAGTTCAAAATGTTTGTGAGTATGTTGCCTTTATTTCTCAAATTGAACCTAAAAATATTGATGAAGCCTTAGATGATGACTATTGGATACTAGCTATGCAAGAATAATTAAATCAATTTGAAAGGTGTCAAGTGTGGGAGTTAGTTCCTAGGCCAAATGATTATCCAATCGTAGGTACTAAATAGGTCTTTGGAAACAAAATGGATTAAAATGGAGCCATAACTAGAAACAAAGCTAGGTTAGTTGCCAAAGGATATAGTCAAGAGGAAGGAATAGATCATGATGAAACTTATGCTTTGGTAGTGTTGTTGGATTTACCGTGCAAGTGCATGTATTGTTAACAAGTAATATAATAAAAAGTAAAATATTGTTCCCACGGAAAATTGCATCAAGATCTTTTGCTCAGTACTAAAATAAGCTTGATTTTCAAAAATTAAGTTAGTTTTATGCTTTGTAGGTGTGCAATTAAAATGGCTTCAATTGGTGAAAAAGAGAGCATGAATGGCTAAATGCAAAAGATCAAGCTTATTATTAAGTTAATAATAACTTTTTAGTACTATAATTTGCATGAATGGCTAATTTTAGTACTTAATTTTAGTTTAGTTATAACTAAAATCTTTTGCTCAGTACTATAATAGCTTTTTAGTATCGTTTCCATTGAGAATTGCAAAGTTTAGTTTAGTTATTATTAAGTTAGTACTAAAAAGTCAACTCCACTTTTTCTACCTTATTCAACATCAAGCTTAATACACTTCCTAAAATAATTAATATACTTAAGAGTGAGGGATGCAAAATTGGAAATTTATTTATAAGCTAAGCTAAATAAATATGTTTGACAAAAAAATATGTGTTTGACAAAGAAAAGGTAAAATTAGGCTCACATGGGGTATACTAGGGATAAAAATATATTAAGGTAAGCTTGAAAGGCTCAAACAGTCCGAAAATGGCCATCTCCTTAACTAAGTATTGCTTAGGATTTCGCCTCGAGAGAAAATCAAACAAATTCTAAAATTTATGACTTAATCCAAAATTCAAATTAACATAAACCATCTCTAAATATACACAACAATTCTAAGCAAAAGATAAAGTGCTCAAGTAATGGAAATCACTTCCTAACAATGATACTTAGCCTAAGAATTTACCACAAACCAAACAATTTCCATATTTACCAAAAGCTAAAGATAACAGATAACTAAGTTCTCATCATTGGATAGGAAATTCATTAGAAAATGTGCAAAATCACTCAAGCTATCAATGAAATAGACTTTTAAAAACTAAACATAAATGAAAAATAAATTGAGATAATCATGCAAATGAAATAAACTTAAGATATAAATGAAAAAGATGGTTTCCTCCCCCAAACTTAAACTGAACATTGTCCTCAATGTTTAAAATAGAAAAAGATAAGTAAAACTCCCTTAACAATGGTAGCTATGTGGAAATAGCTTTATTCTTCTTCTTTATCCTCATCATTATCTCCAAAGTTGTTGGGAAGGCCTAGTAACGTGACAAAAATCTAAATAAGAAAAAGAATATAAACAAATTAATGCGAAAAATATAAAAAATGAGTAACTTCAAAGAAATAGAGTAAGAGTTTCAAAAACTTGGGTTGCCTCCTAAGAAGAAAAGTAACACTATAATTTGTTAGCTCTTCGATCTTCAATCTTCAAGAGTTTTTCCTTACTTTCTTACTTGCTTGACAACTTTTTTTCTTCAGAAAACCCTTAGTTTTTTTGTGTCTTTCAATTGCCTCAAAAGTGCCTTTAAATAAGCTCCAAAGAGACTTAATTTAAGTCAAATCTAGAATTAGAATGTCTAAGATATCGTGTTGGCGCCCGCAGCCTCACTTTCCTGACATCACAACGCCTAACTTGTTGTCTCCCAATACACTCTTTGCTACACTCAATCAACTTGTGACACGATTTTCTCCTCGATCTGGACCAAACTTGTTGGAACATTTTCAAATAAAATGTTTATTGAAAAAATTGTATTTCAAAATATATCTATTGGAAATAAAAAAATAAAAGAGGAGTCACATCTGTTGGGAAAACCAAAGAGTTATGTTTATTTGAAATAGACATGTGTGACTGTTTGAAAGAGATACAAACTGTGTTTATTGGAAATACGCATCTAAGCCTATAAAAAAGACCATCCTTTAGACAATAGAATCTACAAAAACAAAACAACAACATCTTTCCTTCCTTTCTCTAACATTCTCCAAGTTTTCTTCTATATTATTTTGCTATAGAAAAATAATATAGAAGTTTGATAATCTTGTCATATTCCGGTGAGTGCTTAGTGGATTGATTTCGTTAGTGAAAAATGCCATCAATCACTGGCCTTCATTGTATCTTCAAGGTTTATACGTCGATAACTATTTTGCACACTAAAAGTGGGGGCAAATAAAACCTTAAGGATAGTAGCATTGATACACGCCTTAAAGCCAATTTCTACATTTTCCAGTTTGGCATTTTAACAGAATTAGGCAAATGATAAACATGAAAGTTGTAGCCCTATTTCTTAGCTTTCTAATGACATAAGAATCACATCAATTGGACTTCTAGAATGAGAATTATGCTCAAAATACTAAAACATATATGAGAGAAGCACTTAGCCATTCATGCACACTTCTTCACCAATTGAAGCCGTTTTAACTGCACACATACAAAAACATAAAACTAACTAAATAATAACTAAACTAAAAGAAAATTATCATCAAACTAAAATAAAATAACTTAAATTAAATCAACCCAGCTTGATTTACTAAACTAAGACAAATAACTAAAAATATTTAATTTCTAAAGTAAATCTCGAGAACTTAGCCAATTTAATATTCAAAACGTGACAAAATAACTCTATAAAATATAGTTATCAGGTAACTTGACTAGAGGCCATTAGAATATTTTTTGCTTTTGCATCCTACATGAACTTTAAGTTATATCAAATGATGTTAAGAGCGCTTTTTTAATGGGACTTGTAAATGAAGAAGTATATGTTGAACAACGTTCCGATTTTGAGAGTTTTACTTTTCCAAATCATTTTTTAGATTAGGAAAAACTTTTGTATGATTTAAAGCAAGCTCTTGGAGCTTAGTATGAACCTTAATCAAAATTCTTAATAAAAAATGATTTTAATAAAGGGAAGGTTGATAAAACTCTGTTCATAAAAAACAAAGGTGTAGTCATTTTAACTGTACAAGTTTATGTTGATTATATTATTTTTGGCGCTACTAATGAACTTCTTTGTCAAGAGTTTGCTAAAACCATGGAAGGAAATTTTGAAATGACCATGATGGGTGACTTAAACTATTTTCTTGGACTTCAGATAAAACAAAGGAAAGATGGAACATTCATAAGTCAAGCCAAATATATAAATGACATGCTCAAGAAGTTTGGTATGAAAAGCATAAGAACAAACCACGCTCCAATGAGTACCTCAACAATGCTTGAAAAGGATGAAAAAGGTACGCCTATTGATCAAAAGCTTTATAGATCCATGATTGGTTCCTTGCTTTATCTTACTGTTAGTAAACCATACATAAGCTTTAGTGTAGGATTGTATGCTAGGTTTCAATCATCTCCTAGAGAACCTCATTTAAGTGCTATCAAAAGAATCTTTAGGTACTTAAAAGAGACAACAAATATAAGAATATGTTATCCAAGGAGTTCCATGTTTGATCTCCACTCATATTCGAATGCTGATTTTGGTGGATGCGAAATAAATAGAAAGAGCACATCCAACACATGTCAATTTTTAGGTAGTATGTTGATTTCATGGTTTTCAAAGAAACAAAACAGTGAGCTCAATCCACTATGGAAGCTGAATATGTGGCTGTCGGAAGTTGTTGTGCTCAAGTGTTATGGATGAAGCAACAACTAGAAGATTATGAACTACCCATGAAAAGAATTCCTTTTAAATGTGACAATACTAGGGCCATAAATCTCACAAAGAATCCCATCCACCACTCTAGAATCAAACACATAAAAATAAGGTACTATTTTTTGAGAGGTCATGTTCAAAAATATGGTGTTGTTCTTAAATATGTAGGTACAAAAGACCCATTGGTTGATAGTTTTACCAAAGCACTTGATAGAGAACAATTTTGCACAATAAGAAGTGAACTAGGTCTTATGAATCCACCTTAAATGAGAAGATTGTCAAGGTTGATTGAAAATGATAAATTTTTGCTAACAACTATTTGAATAAAGTAAGCTTGCATGTATGCATTATTATTTATATCATTCATGACTTTTAATGTGTGATGGGCATATTTGATGATTGGTTATTACACTTGGTATGTATGTTGTTTATGGAATCATGTCATTACACATATACATTCATGTGCATTCATAGCATGGCCATCCAACTCTTAAAGTGTATGGTAAAGTGGTTAAGGGAGCTATTTTCTTTAAAATTCATGATCTTTTGTCAAAAACTTACTTGCATTGGTTCAAGACAATACTTTAAACCATTTTTAAACAAAAATTTCACAATATTTTGATTGTAATCCATGTTTAGACCAAATCACGGATTTTAAAAATAAAGATTTATTTTTGAAGGCTACAGACGCTTATGTATCGATACTTTCAACCATGTATCGATACAAGCAAGGACATGTGTTGATATATTGACAAATCTATTGATACAATCTTTCCAGTAGCCAAAATAAAAATCCTATGACGAATGTTTCGATACATGAGCAAATGTATTGATACATGCAAGATCATGTATTGATAGATCACCAAATCTATAGATCCATTTCTTCTAATAGCCAAAAATAAAAATCTATGATGAATGTATCAATACACAGGCAAATGTATCAATACATCTTGTGATAAAAAACCTTTGATAAAGTCATTTTCAACTTAACTTGTGACCAAAAAATTCAAAATTCTCTCAACCCTTTTCATTTTTGTTTGAATTTCTCTAGATTTGGCATTGATAAAAGTGCTTCTAAGGTGTTTTCCTCACTCAAAACACCATTTTCCCTTTCCTAAACACCAAATTCGGCCTAAATTTGCCCAAAAGCCTTTCTAAAACCCTAGCTTTTGAAACCATCTCATTTTGAGGGTTATTCGTGTTTTTAGTCAAAATTGTTCTAATTAAAAGGTGTTTTAAACCTCTCTAATCATTTCAACAATTTGATTCCCATCTAAAACTCCTCAAAATCACAAATCCTCACATGGCCTCCCATCCTAAATGCACGAAACACACAACTTCCAGCCAACGAGACTCTGACTAAGGTGATGCCTTTGCCTCCCAACCTCTACCACTGGCACCACGCGTAGACAAGCACTCTTTCAAGTGGAATTTCTCTCATCTTTACTTGGAGCGCAAGTTCGAAAAAGATTATGCCAAACGGGACATCAAGCTAGGCAAGGTAATTGACTTTCACTATCTTGAGCAAATTTAATTTCCATATATTGATAACTTTTGAGAATTAGGTTGGCTTAGTTACTTGTCCATAAATCGTAAATTTGGCTTAGTTACTTTTCCATATTTTAACGTTACCTTGACAAGATCTTTCTCTAACCTCTTCTTTAAAATTTGATCAAATTTCCCTTTTCACACTTAACTTTTTTTTTTTTTTTTGATGTAACAAAAAGGGAGAGAATGGTTTTAACGAGCAAATTTTGCTTTTGTGAAGAACACCAAATCACTTTTAATATTTAAATTCTTAATAGGCCTTAAATTGAGGGGGAGCATAGATTAAGGGGGAGAACTTAAAATTGAAAGATAATATATAAACTTCACATAATTTTCAAATCTTTCAAATTCAAGGGAGTTTATTTTCTAAAAAAGTTTGAGCAAATTTTGCTCATTGTTTTGTGATATCAAAAAAAGGGAGATTGTTAACTCTATAGCTTTCAAATTGATCCCAATGTTTGAAATGAAAAAAGAAAATGATCAAAATTTCCTCTAATAATTGATAAATCAAGCCTAGACATTCTTTAGTACTTTCAAATGAGTTTGAAAAGAAGAACAATGAAAAAGAACTTTGAAAAATGCTTTATGTTCCAAATCTATTGATACATGTTCATCATGTATAGATACATTTGGACAAGTATTAATAGAATTTGAAATCTATCAATACACTTTCTTGAGAAAAGTCAAAATTAGCAAAGTCAAACTCAATCTATCAATACATTCTCAAAATATATCGATACAAAATCAACAGAATGCTCACTGCCTCAAAAGTATTAATACATTAACAAATGTATCGGTACATTTTTAATAAAATGTTAAAACACTTGCAGCCAAGCCAACAGTATTGATACATTGACAAATGTATTGATAGATTTTTCACAAAATACATTCTGTCTAAAATCTATTGATACATCTCAAAATATATTGATAGATTTTCACAGGTGTTCAAAAATAAAAGCAACAATGTATCAATACATTCACACATATATCGATACAATATGATCGTTGGAGGTTAGAACGAAGAGAAAAATAGCTATTTTGCATTAAATACATCTCCAGCTACCTCAATAAGCTAATATATTGATATAAATACAAGCTCCCACTACATTTATGAAGGTTGGAAGACTCTAAAACACATTTCTAAGAAAAGAATTCAACTACAATCATTCAATACTCTTTCTTCTCCTCTTCAAGCATTTAAGTCTTACTGGGTGAGGGCTGATCATGCATCATAAACAAATAAAAACACAGCAAAAATAAAATTAACAAATTTAATTACCCTTCACCCTCTTAGAATCTCTTTCTTGCAAAATTGAGTACAGAATTAGATTAATAAATAAAATATATAATCATATCACTTTACCTAAATAATAAAGGTTGATGAATCCTTTGTTAAACCACCAAATCAGCCTTCGAAAAGCTCAACTACCTCAGCCCGATTGTTGCAAACCAAAGCTATCTAAGGAATCCTTGTGCAGCCTCTAGTGGTAATCCACATTAATGAATTAGAAAATCCTTCCTTTAGGATTGAGAACACTATGCCTTAACAATGTGCTAGCAAAGATGAGTTTCATAAATTCATAATCCACACAAAAATTTAGGGTTGAACACACAAAAGAAATCAAGTGAATGAAAAACTATTTTTTCTTAACCCAAGGGGTGGCAAGGCCAAAAGAATTTCTAGTGTGTCGTTCTTCTAATTTTTCAACCACTCTCTTATTTTTGATTAGAGGCTGTAGCAAGGTATTTATACCATGGATTAATTTTAAACCATAATTACAAAGCTATTATGTAATTGTCAATTAATCCAATAATTTGATTAAACAATTTAATCAAGTCCTTAAAAAGCCTAGTTAACTTAATTGTTTAATTTAATCAATTAGGCCCAATAACTTAATTAATCAATTTAATTAATTAATCCTAACAACTTAATTAAACAATTTTAATCAATTAGGCCCAATGACCTAATTAAATAATTTAATTAATTAAGCTTAACAATTTAATTAAACAATTTTAATCAAGTACTTGAGAAGCTCATAACTTTTAATTTGATTAAGTCCAACTTAATCACCTCCCCTATTTTATTTTCAACATTCATTTTAGATGTGTGACCCATTTGGCTTGTAAAATGTTGGCAATGAATTTAATACATAATTCTTAAGTCAAACTTAGAATTAAATAAATTTAAACTACTTTAAATTTATCATTAATCAAATCAACTACCTAGAATTCATAAACTAAGATTAGAATCTAACAATCCATCATGGCCACCCAACTGTTAGAAGAGTCAAGATGGTTTGACTCAACCTTTCAGTTATCAACCTTTTAGTGTAATTCATCCCCTCATTGCATATCTCGAAAACGATAAAAACATGGTGCAATGTCTACTTTTATTAATCTCCATAGTCATTCATGAAGTTTGATCATTAGCTTTATAGAGACTTATAAAACTTCTTCCATAATCTCTAAGTCGCCTTGGCCAAGGACTTCAATGAGCTAATAATAGCAACCAAAAACTGTTGGGATATGTCCCTTGAATCACTTAGAGTGATGATTTTTTCTTAACCACTCCTTTGCCTTCACATGCTTTATGCCATATCCAAAACCATCTTGTTTTGGCATCCTTGATTAGGCACTTGAAGAGATGAAATCAAAGCATAGCACTCCACACATAAGACAACCTGGTGTTTCAAGTCTAGGGAGTATTTACACAATTAACACATGAGAAGTATTGCATAGACATTTTAGTGAAATACCAAATGCACTTCTCATGGCGAGTCATGTTCAGTTAGCTTGTTATCCTAGGCAAGCACCTACATTCTAGTTTCAAGTATCTCTATACTTCAACCTACGAGATTGGTTGCTTACTTCCCCTGTAAGGAACATAGAATGTACTAGTCTCTATGTATCATTAATGTCTAGTCTAAATGATACATCGACTAGGAACATTTAGAGATTATACTTTAATGCATAAGGATTTCATAACTGTAACCCATTACAATTCAATTGCAAGGCATATTAATCTCATGGACTTCATCCAATTAGACATATAGCTCATTATAAATAACGTCTTATTGATGAAGGAAAAAATCTAATCATTCAATATGAATGATATTGTAGCATGATTGGAATCAAGCCTTAACTAATCCCAATTAGCTGCAGGGCTCATCCCAGCAAGTCTTTTATTATATCATTTTTTGAGCCTTCAATTCTTATTTTTCTTCCTCACCAAACATTATACCTAATTTGCTACTTAGCCTTTAAGAGGCATTCTAGTTGCACCCATCTCTTTTATTGTATACTTGTGAGTGGTTATACCTTAACCAATAGAAAAGGTAGTGTTTGAGTGATTATACCTTAACCAAAGTAAAATGTATAGTGGTTGTGCTTAATCCATAAAAGGCATTGCATTGTAAGGTTGTGCTTGATCCATAAAAGGTAGTGTATTATTTTTTTCATTTCAATAGTGGATTTTAAATTTCTTAGTGAATCTAAGGGAGAGGACATAGGTAAGGAGGCCGAACATTTATAAAAAATACTTATGTTGTTTTCTCTTCTATTCATGTTTTTAACTTCTTTCTCTCCATGAAAATTTTATTGATTTGCTTAATTCCAAAAAGGGACTTGGTTTAAGAAATTTTTATTTTCTTAAATTTGAAAAGAAATTCCAAAATATTCCAATTCACCCCTTCTTGGAAATATTTACATTGAGCTTATTGCACTAACACTTGCTCTAACCTACCTACAAGAGTCAATTTCTTTTAATTTTTGGTATCCAAATTTCTTTAGATCCTTCTTGTTAGCCTCAAACACCTAAAGTCCTCTTTTTGGAATTCACATTGAGTATTCTTATGATAAATACATTTCTCAAATATATATATATATATATATATATATATATATATATATATATAAAACAATGGATCAACTACTACACACAAAAGCAATGGAAATTTATTCATTTTCAATTTCATTTTTGTTGCCCACTCAATCATTTTTCCTTTTACAAGTATTAAGAACATTTTTTAATTCGTCATTTTCTTTTCCCAACATGTTGAAGCTCTTTTGAAAAGATTCAAAATCTATTTTCAGTCTCTTATTTTCATTTTCCAATCAATTTTTTGCATTCTTTAAAAACTAATTCTCAACATTAAGTTCCAAAATCTTTTTTTTGTGTTTCAAATTTATTTTCTCAAACTCACAACTTAGTTCTTGATAGGTATTTTCCAATTCTTCAAATGAATAAGAGTAGAAATCACAAGATAAGGACTATACCTTCCACTCTTGGCTTGAGGATTGAATTTAGTTGGATTCTTCTTCTATAATTTCCTTTTTACTTGTTAAGCACCTATTTTTACAATCATCTTCTTTTAACTCTTTTTCTTATCCACGCAACTCTTAAAGTCTCCCATATTTCTTGAGCATTGTTACACATAGAGACTTGATTGTATTCTCTATCTTCAAGTATAGATAATATAATGTGCATAGCTTTAGCATTGAGTTGTAACATATCAAAATCGCTTACATCCCATTCACTTATTTCTTTGGTCAACTTCAATGGACCATCTTTGAATATCCTCCAAACTTCAAAGTCATTGACTTGGATAAAAGCTTTCATTTTGTTCCTCCAAAGGATGTAATTGTCACCATTGAATAAAGAAAGCTCCTTGATTGATTGTCCATGACTAGAAATTTTTGTAATAGAATTTACAGCAATAAAAGTAACATCATGAGTTTCTTCAACTTGACCTTTCTAGTTATCCCCAAGAATTACATCTTCCTGATCTTCTTCATTCTTGGAATCATTGAAAGCCATGAGGCAAAGGTTTAAAATTTCCTTATCTTCACTTTAAGATTCAGCTTCATCACTTTAAGTAGCTACCATTACTTTCTTCTTTGAATTCTTTGGGAAGCTCCTCTTGACATTTAAACATTCATATATGGTATGTCTCAGTTTTTTGCAATTATAATAAGTGATATGATATTTGCTTAATTCTTCATTTGGTGGCTTTTTTTTTTTTTAGGGTAGATTTTTCCTAAAAGATCTTTTACGTTTTCCACCTTGCTTGTTTCTAAAGAATTTATTGAATTTTCTGGTCAGCAAGGCTATTTCCTCATCGTCTTTTTTTTCTTCTTCATTATTCTCAGCAATTTTTCAAAATTTTCTTTGCCAGCTCTAAGAGCTATGCCCTTTTCTTTGATAGTTTCTTTCATACCTTCATCTTTATCATTTTCAAGTTTTAACTGCATCTCATAAGTGAGTAGAGATCCAAGTGGCTCATCAAGCTTAAGACTATTCAAATCTTTAACTTTTTCAATAATTGTTACCTTAGGCCTTATTAAGAAGACAATACAGAATTTTCTTCACAAGTTGAGCATTGAAAAACTCTTTTCCTAAGGCTTTTATTCCTCTTATTATCTTGGTGAATCTCTCATACATATCTTTTATTGGTTCCCTTTTTTTCATATCAAACAACTCATAATCTAGAGTCAATAATCTAATCTTTGACTCTTTCACTTGAGAAATACCTTTATATCAATTCTCTAAGGTATCCAAAATCTCCTTATCTGATGTGCACATTGCTACTCTACTAAACTCATTTTCACTAAGTGCACATAGCAAAGTAGTCATAACATTAGGATTTAGTTGAACTAGCTTTCTATTCTTATCATCTCATTCAACTTTAGTCTTAATATGTCTTACTTTTCATATAAGTTTACTAGGGACATAAGGTTCTTTTAAGATAACATCCCATAGTTCTAAATCGATGGATTGAACAAAGTGTTCAAACCCCATCCTCCACAATGTATAGTTTTCCTCTAAAAATAGTGGAAGTCTCATTATTGACTAGCCTTCACCCACAAAGCTTGTTGACACCATCTTTTTCTCTTTAAGCTTTTTCTTTAGGATTTCTCAAAGGTTTTTAAATCTACAAACTTGAGAACTTGCTCTAATACCAATTGTTAGTTCAAAGAGCTTAAGATAAATAACCCAAAAGGGAGGTGAATTGGTTCTTTAAGAAGAATTTGATCTTTTTATAAAACAAAGGTAAAGTTGAAAACTTTGAAAACACAACTTAAAAACCAAAGTAAGAAAGCTTAAAATATGAAGACTAAAGCAAGTAATGAGAATAAAGGAGAAAATAAAAACCTAGCCACGATTTTTATAAAGGTTTAACCTTCAAAACCTACATCCTCTCCCTTGATAACACAAAAAGTTTAAATCTACCATCAACTGTCTTTTTCAACCAGGTTCAAGCATAACCTTTACAAGCACCTACCTTTTAAGAATCAAGTACAACCTCTTAACAAGTCACTACCTTTTCCAAGATCAGGCACAACCTCTTTGGTATTACCTTTTAAGGATCAAGCATAACCTCTCTATCTTTTCAAGGAGGTATAACCTTTCCACCTTTTACTATAGAGGTATAGCCTTACAATAATGGATTACAAGGTGATACCTTTATGATATAAAGTTATTTGGGCTTAATTTTGATAGTATTTTAGCTTAATTCTTGTAGTAATGCATAGAAATTAGTAGGTTTTAGGTAAATTATTTTAAATTAGTTAATTTAGGTGAGTCAATATAATCTTAGTTACTTTTATACTTGATTTGGTATTAATGTGATTAAGATAGGTTGTTATTGATTTATTTGTATTTTTGGAAGTCTTTGATGAAAGAAGAATTTTAGTGGAAGAATGAGCGTAATTTTGAGGTGCAGACTTTCACTGCACATATTTTGGTATTTCAGCCATAACTCTCTCTACAGAACTTAAATGATATGATTCTTGCACCATTGGAAAGATAAGAGAAACATATACAACTTTTATGTTTATCACTTCACCTAGTTCAGCTTGGAAGGTGGTCAACAATCTTATTGAAGTTGATGCACTATAGTAGTCTTAGAACAATTACAATTTCTGCTATTTAAATGGTCCAGGCTGCGACTTTGGAGGTAGTAGGCCGTGGCCCACAAAGTTTGATGAGGAAATCGTGATTGGAATTGATTTTTTTCTTCACCCAATGTGAGACCTTGACCTTTATAGACTCGTAGATAGAAATATACACGATATCCCTAATTAGGGGTAATTTTGTCATTTTCATAATAAGCCCATAAAAGTAAGTTTTAAACAATATTATGGCTTAAGTAGGCCTAAAGCATAAATGAATGATGAAAATATGGGTGAAATGAAAAGGAAATAAAAATTTTGATGATTTTCATGTTCTAGGGGCAAAATGGTAATTTTGTCACCCAAGGACAAAATGGAAATTTTTGGAATTTTAAACCACCTGACACTTGTCATGCCCATGGATTTCAGCCATTAACATTTTACATTGTAGATAATTGAAACATTTTATGTGGTGGAGAAAGATTGCTTAATGGATAAGTATTACACATGGACCAATGGAAACATGCCACGTGTCAAGCTTGGATTATTCTAGAATTTCCTTGTAAAATCTATTTAAAACTCTCTTAGTCTCACCCATATGGCTGGCCAAAGCATGAAGTGAAGAGGAAAGGAAAGAACACAAACCCTAGGTGGGAAAATTGAAAAAAAAGTGTGAGATTTCAAGGATTAAGCTAATTTGTGGAAGGGCATTTTAGTAATTTCCAAGGAAGTGGATAAGCTTGGGCCATAAATATCCTCTCCTTCTAGCAACTTCTTGGGATTTCTAACAGCTTCTTCTTCTTGTTCTCTTCCCTCTCAAGTTTCTTCAATTCTTCCATGGAAGCTTGATGTGAAGCTTTCATAACTTTCTCTCTCTAGTTCTAATTTTCATACCTTGGTGCCCTTTTGACTAGAACCCTTGTATTCTTCCACTCTCTCACTTTAAAACCCTTAAAAATGATGAAAATCATGTTTCCATAATCTCTCACTAGTTAGGTGTTTTAAGGAGAGAAAGAGGAAGCTTTATTAATAGCTTGAGAGCTTTTGGAAAAAAGTTCAAAGTTACAAAACTATCAAGGTGAGTAGTAAACTTGTATTGGGTTTTAAGTGTTGAGAATGACTAGAGATTTTATTTGTGAATATTTTGTAGTTGAGATTGTTAATTCACTTTGGAGTGATAGGAAAGTGAAAATGGATGGCCATTTAAATGGCAATTGAAAGCTAGCTAAAAGATAGCTTTTAGGGTTTATAGTATGTAAATTGACATTATGGAAATGTTAATTTGATGGTAGGTGCTAACGAAGCCCCATCACCCCAATTGGATCATTAGGGGGATTAAGAGTCGGCTAAAGGCTCAACGAATACCGATAAGTGGACTGCCTATCAAAACTATTTTTGGGAATGTAATTGTTTTGTGCAAAGTGTTTGAATGATTTTATACAACTTTTCTTAAAAATGTACCTTGGGAACAAGCTTTTAGTAAAATGATTTTATATTGTGAAAATGTGTTATACAATGGTTTATGTGTTATCACAATATGATAAAATGCATGATATGCATTGGATGCTTATTTGCATGTTGATGTGGACCCGGCTATGTGTGAGTGGGAATGCACATAAGCCGTTGCTGACCCGACTATGTGTAAGTGGGAGTGCACATAAGTCGTTGCTGACCCGACTATATGCGAGTGGGAGTGCACATAAACCATTGTTGACTCGGCTATATGCGAGTGGGAGTACGCATAAGCCGTTGCATATGAGATGATGATGATGGGAGGGTGTATATGATGATTGATATATATATATATATATATATATACATATATGGTATATGGTTGTAAATGCAAATATGTGAGCATTTGATTTGTTGAAATTTGGGGAGTTTAAATGTGTTACATGTTGCTATTATTATTTTAGCAGGATGGCTTATTTTAAAGGAAAATGAGACTTTTTTCTTGATATTCTGACTCTCGCTGTAGCAAGATTCATTCTCACTGTAGCGAAAAACTCTCGGGTTTGAAGGCCTTCACCAGACCTGGTTCTCGCTGCAGCGAGAATGAAGTTCGCTACAGCGAGAAACTTTCTATCCATTTTGGCTAACTTGTGGGTTTTGCTATATTTTCCGATTCTTTAGTACCATAGTTAAGTATGGATCTTTTAAGTGATTTACTCATGAGGGGTTTACATGAGGGGTTCTACTAAGAACTAGAATCAATTGCATTGTTTTGAGAAAATGAGTGCATCATGATTTCGATAAACAATCCTTATGGTATGCTTGTTCCCTTCTTGTTCACTCACTGAGTTTATGCTCACCGCTTTCAACTTCATGTTTTCAAATTAAGAGACAGCCGGTAACTAGGACGAGGTGTCCTCGTGGGCTTGTATCTATCTTTTGGTAGGTGTCTCAGCATTCAGTAGCTGTACATTCGTCCGAGTCTCTCCGCTAGACATCGAGTCTCCTTTTGTTGTGTATAGACGAACCTAATGTGAATTATTAAGATACATGTGTAGACAGTTTATATACACTTGTTTGGTATGCCAGTATGAAGTGGCAATGCTTAATATTATTTTGATTCTAAGTTATGATATATGACTTAGTAGTTTATGATGGAATGATGAACATGTCAGATTAATAGGCTTGCTTTGGCTTAGTGGACTACGTCCATTGGGCCCATGCACCAGTCATGACCCAGAATTTGGGTTGTGACAAAGTTGGTATCAAAGCTCTAGGTTTGTCTAGGTCCTAGGACTTCCATTTGTTGGTCCAGCGGAGTGTCGGGTTTTTATGTGGAAAATTTGGTTGTGAAGTGTGAACCACGGCACATTTTACAATCAAAGGACCGCATAGATTCCCTATCTTAGAAACCACCTTTTGCCTTGAGTATGATTATAAAATGTGTTTAATAACAGGTGTTTGCTCTTGTCTTGGTAAGAATGCCTTCTAAGACACGAGTCGCCTCAAGACCGATGGGGGAGCAAGATGCTCCTACTGAGATGGCAGATAGGCCACGGGCATCCACCCTAAGGGGCCAAGGTAGACGTGGCAAGGCCACTAGGGCGGTGAGGGTGGATATGCCTATGAGTAGGCAAGAGGAAGGACAGTCCTCAAGTGATGTAGATAGACACCCAATTGGGGGTATTACCATTGAGGATTTGACGGCAGGCCTACAAAGAGTTAATCGGGTTGAAGAGATGATGGCGACCCGTATGGAGAATATACAGAGGGTAGTAAAGGGGAGACCTACAATGCAAGAATCCCCTAGCTCCCAAGGACAGGCCGACCACCAATATCATGAGGTTGAAAGGGGTCACTTAGAGATTTCTCTTCCTGATTTTCTTAAGCTTAAGCTTCCATCATTTTCAGGGTCTGATGTGTCAGAAAAGCCCCAGATCTTTTTAGATAAGATGGAGAAAATATGTAAGGCTTTGGGATGCTCAAGTGTCCGATTCGTCGAGCTAGCCCCCTTCCGATTAGAGGATGTGACGCAGGAATGGTATAGTTCTCTATGTAGAGGCAAACTGACGGATGCAGCACCATTGACTTGGGGTAAGTTTAGTGCAGCCTTTTTAGATCGATTCTTACCACTCAGTGTACGTAATGCACGAGCTAGGGAGTTTGAGACTTTGGTACAGACCTCAAGTCTGACAATGTCGGAGTACGACATCAAGTTCACACAGTTGTCTCGGTATGCTCCCTACCTAGTTTCCACTAAGGAGATGAAGATTTAGAGGTTTGTAGATGGGCTAGTAAAGCCATTGTTTAGGGCTGTGGCATCCCGAGATTTTAAAACCTACTCCGCAGCGGTAGATTGTGCTCAACGGATTGAAATGAGGACCAATGAAAGTAGGGTTGTGAGGGATAGAGCAAAAAGAGCCAAAACAGAAGGTTATCAAGGCCGTAGAGATTTCAGCAGTGGTGGTTGGTCTTCTAGCCGTCAGGGTCCATAAAAGGACTCACGATTACCCCAGCAGGGGAGTGACTCGCCTAGTGCTAGTATTGTGGTGGGACAAAGAACCTTCAGTGTTGAGGCAGCAAGATACGAGGCAAGGAAATCAACTTATCCTTCCTTGCCATACTTGTGGGGGACGGCATAAAGGAAGATGCCTTCGTGCTACGGGAGTTTGTTTCAGGTGTGGTCAACCTGGGCATATTATGAGGGATTGTACGATGGCTCATCAATCACAAGATTTTGCTCGTGGTTCCACCCAACCAGCTTCGTCTGCTCCTTCAGTCGCTGCCTTGTCTGATAAGGAAGCTAGTGGATCTAGAGGTAGAGGTGCTGGTACTTCCTCTCAGGGTAGGCCATTTGGGTCCGGACATCAGAATTCTGTTGATAGAGGCCAGGCGAGGTTGTTTGCTTTAACACAGCAAAAGGCCCAGACATCCAATGCAGTGGTCTCAAGTATTCTCTTAGTTTGTAATATGAATGCTCGAGTCTTATTTGATCCTGATGCTACCCACTCTTTTATCTCTCCATGTTTTGCATCTCGATTAGGTAGAGATCGTGTTAGAAGAGAGAAACAATCAGTGGTGTCTACTCCTTTAAATGAGGTATTTGTAACCGAACGGGAATATGAGTCCTGTGCAGTGCGAATCAATGACAAAGATACTTTGGTGAATCTAGTGGTGTTAGACACCTTAGACTTTGATGTGATCTTGGGAATGGATTGGTTATCACCCTACCATGCTAGTGTGGACTGTTATCATAAATTGGTTAGATTTGATTCCCAACACTAGACCTATATCCATACCCCCATATAGAATGGCACATGCAGAGCTTAAAGAGCTTAAAGATCAGTTAGAAGATTTGCTAGATAAAGGCTTTATCCGACCTAGCATCTCACCATGGGGAGTCTAGCACATATTACTACAGATAGGAGATCCTTGGTTAGGGAGATCCATAGCTTGGGAGACATAGGTGTGCATTTGGAAGTTGTTGAGACAAATGCATTGTTAGCACATTTTAAAGTGAGGCCTATTTTAATGGATAGGATTAAAGAAACACAAGGTAAAGTTGAGTTTGTAGTTAAGGCCTTAGAGGATCCTCAGGGAAGAAAAGGAAAAATGTTTACCAAAGGCACAGATGGAGTGAATAGGTAACATGGGAGGCCGATGAAGATATGCGGACAAAGTATCCCCACCTTCTTGCTGCATAGAGGTAAGTCACCTTATAGTTGAATTTAAATTCGGGGATTGAAATTCTTTAAGTGGGAGAGAATGTGAGACCTTGACCTTTATAGACTCGTAAATAGAAATATACGCGATATCCCTAATTAGGGGTAATTTCGTCATTTTCACAATAAGCCTATAAAAGTAAGTTTTAAACAATATTATGGCTTAAGTAGGCCTAAAGCATAAATGAATGATGAAAATATGGGTGAGATGACAAGGAAATAAAAATTTTGATGATTTTCATGTTCTAGGGGTAAAATGGTAATTTTGTCACCCAATGACAAAATGGGAATTTTTGAAATTTTACACCACTTGACACTTGTCATGCCCATGGATTTCAGCCATTAACATTATATATTATGGATAATTGAAACATTTTATGTGGTGGAGAGAGATTGTTTAATGGATAAGTATTACACATTAACCAATGGAAACATGCCATGTGTCAAGCTTGGATTATTCTAGAATTTCCTTGTAAAATCTATTTAAAACTCTCTTAGTCTCACCCATATGGTTGGCCAAAGCATGAAGTGAAGAGGAAAGGAAAGAACACAAACCCTAGGTGGGAAAATTGAAGAAAAAGTGTGGGATTTCAAGGATTAAGCTAATTTATGGAAGGGCATTATAGTAATTTCTAAGGGAGTGGATAAGCTTGGGCCATAAATATCCTCTCCTTCTAGCAACTTCTTGGGATTTCTAACAGCTTTTTCTTCTTGTTCTCTTCCCTCTCACGTTTCTTCAATTCCTCCATGGAAGCTTGATGTGAAGCTTTCATAACTTTCTCTCTCTAGTTTTAATTTTCATACCTTGGTGCTCTTTTGACTAGAACCCTTGTATTCTTCCACTCTCTCACTTTAAAACCCTTGAAAATGATGAAAATCTTGTTTCCATAATCTCTCACTAGTTAGGTGTTTTAAGGAGAGAAAAAGGAAGCTTTATTAATAGCTTGAGAGCTTTTGGAAAGAAGTTCAAAGTTACAAAGCTATCAAGGTGAGTAGTAAACTAGTATTGGGTTTTAAGTGTTGAGAATGACTAGAGATTTGATTTGTGAATATTTTGTAGTTGAGATTGTTAATTCACTTTGGAGTGACAGGAAAGTGAAAATGGATGGCCAATTAAATGGCAATTGAAAGCTAGCTAAAAGATAGCTTTTAGGGTTTATAGTATGTAAATTGACATTATGGAAATGTTAATTTGATGGTAGGTGCTAACGAAGCCTCATCACCCCAATTGGATCATTAGGGGGATTAAGAGTCAGCTAAAGACTCAACGAATATCGGTGAGTGGACTGCCTATCAAAACTATTTTTGGGAATGTAATTGTTTTGTGCAAAGTGTTTGAATGATTTTATACAACTTTTCTTTAAAATGTACCTTGGGAACAAGCTTTTAGTAAAATGATTTTATATTGTGAAAATGTGCTATACAATGGTTTATGTGTTATCACAATATAATAAAATGCATGATATGCATTGGATGCTTATTTGCATGTTGATGTGGACCCGGCTATGTGTGAGTGGGAGTGCACATATGCCGTTGCTGACCCGGCTATGTGTGAGTGGGAATGCGCATAAGTCATTGCTGACCCGGCTATGTGCGAGTAGGAGTGCACATAAGCCATTGCTAGCCCGGTTATGTGGGAGTGGGAGTGCACATAAGCCGTTGCTGACCCGGCTATATGCGAGTGGGAGTACGCATAAGCCGTTGCATATGAGATGATGATGATGGGAGGGTGTATATGATGATTGATATATATATATATATATATACATACATATATGGTATATGGTTGTAAATGCAAATATGGGAGCATTTGATTTGTTGAAATTTGGGGAGTTTACATGTGTGACATGTTGCTATTGTTATTTTAGCAGGATGGCTTATTTTAAAGGAAAATGAGACTTTTTCCTTGATGTTCTGACTCTCGCTACAGTGAGATTCATTCTCGCTACAGAAAGAAACTCTCGGGTTTGAGGGCCTTCACTAGACCTGGTTCTCGCTACAGTGAGAATGAAGTTCACTACAGCAAGAAACTTTCTGTCCATTTTGGCTAACTTGTGGGTTTTGCTATATTTTTCGATTCTTTGGTACCATAGTTGAGTATGGATCTTTTAAGTGATTTACTCACGAGGGGTTTACATGAGGGGTTCTACTAAGAACTAGAACAAATTGCATTATTTTGAGAAATTGAGTGTATCATGATTTCGATAAACATTTCTTATGGTATGCTTGTTCCCTTCTTGTTCACTCACTGAGTTTATGCTCACCGCTTTCAACTTCATGTTTTCAGATTAAGAGACAGTCGGTAACTAGGATAAGGTGTCCTCGTGGGCTTGTATCCATCTTTTAGTAGGTGTCTCGACATTCAATAGCTGTACATTTGTCAGAGTATCTCGCTGGACATCGAGTCTCCTTTTGTTGTGTATAGACGAACCTAATGTGAATTATTAAGATACATGTGTAGACAGTTTATATACACTTGTTTGGTATGCCAGTATGAAGTGGCAATGCTTAATATTATTTTAATTCTAAGTTATGATATATGACTTAGTAGTTTATGATGGAATGATGAACATGTCAGATTAATAGGCTTGCTTGGGCTTAGTGGACTACATCCATTAGGCCCATGCACCGGTCATGACCCACAATTTGGGTCGTGACACCCAACTTGGCTTAACTTCAAAGCCCTATAAAAACAACCTTTCAGATGACTTTTAATAGGGGAGAGAATGAGACACCAGATTGAGAGTTGAGATTCAAGCCACAAAATTATTGAAAAAGGTCTCATTGGAGCTAAAAAGAAATCGAAGGATTGAAGAAGATTTGGAGATCAAGAGTTTCACTCTTGGAGTTTCTTTATTTTTTATTTTTCTTGGTTTAGTATTAATGTTTAAACTTTATTCAATGACTATGTGTGACTTGATGGGGAACTAAACTTTTTATCTAAGATTATCATTGAACTCAATATGTAGTCTAAATTATCACTCTTTTGCTTATGTTTGATGGATTTAAGTTGTTTATTTTATTCTATTCTTAATGCTTCTAATTGTCTGATCACTAATTAGATTGAATTGAAAACCTAGGTTAAACCTTGACGAAGGAGATTTAAGTAGACCTTGAATAGAATAGAGTATGATTGAATGCACTTAGTTGATTAGGTGCTTTGATTTCGTATAAGGTAGATATACACCTATAAGCCATACGTAGCCAAAATTAGAACATGAACTTAAGGAATCTTTCTTCAATGTAATTTGCATAAACATATAGTAAATTAATTGAAAAAGATATTTTTATGATAAACTCGACAGAGACTTGTAAATAATTTAGGAGTCTAGGTTAACAACTTAATCCATTAAATTGAGTTAAGAAAGAGAGACAATAATCAGATGAAGTATTGAGGGACATCATAATCTTAGGTTTGGTAGTCACTCGAATTTAATAATGTAAATTTGCTAATAGATTTTAGATTAGTTTTATTTTTAGTTTATTAGTTTATTAGTTTTAATTATAATTTTAATTGTTTGGATAAGATTAGGGTGTGTCAATTTTAGTACTTAATAATAGGAATTGAAACAATTCTCTGTGGGAACGATACTCTACTCATCATTATATTATCTTTTCGATACGTATATTTACGTGGATAGAAAATTGAACAACACAAAGCTTTAAACCTTTAGCAAGGCCAATGTGTTGTGTTTAGTACATGAAAATGAAGATGAATCAAGGAATATAAGCTCAGGAAATGATGCTTTATTTTGAAAGTTTTGTTGTAGAAATAGAAAAGAATGAACTTTGAGAGATTTTTGCTTTCTTTTTCTCTTAGAATGATTTTCTTGCTCTATTTTCTTTCCAGATTTTCTTTTCACTTGAAAATGTCCTTCATAAAGGTATTTATAGGTCTTCTTGATTTCTACTCATCAGAGAGAAGTGTTTGCTTAATTTTCAAAAGTTGGGGCCACTTAAATTACATCAATCGACCTTCAAGAATCGATCAATTGACATGTGAGAAGTTGATTCTTTTCCAACTTGAGACATTCTATTTTTTGAGAATCGATCTTTCCATTTTTGAGACATCGATTCTTTTCACTTCAATTTAAGTCTATTACTTTTTGTTTGGCAAGAATCGATCAATGCATTTTCAAGTAGTTGATTCTTCTTGTCTCACTTCAAGTCTGGAGCATTTTGTTTTTTAAGAATCGATTGTTGCCTTTTCCACGAGTTGATTATCCTTATCCATTGAGCGTTGATTTGAAATTTGAAATTTGATTTTTCCTGTTCAATCCTTATCCTATTATCTTTCTTTGCTTCTTCAATAAGTTTCATTTTTTCTTCTTTATGGCTTTGAGAATCGATCATTGGATACTTGAGTAATCGATTTTTATTTTCTAGTGTATTCTCACTATGTTTCTACCTTCTTAAGAATTGATCTTTATTTCTTCATACATCGATTCTTCTTCGTCCAATAGTTCTTTGTTTCATCGAGAATCGATGTTTTCTTGCTGAAAAGTCGATTCTTTCTTGTTCCAAAGAGAAAATATTGCTTTCCAATATACAAAGAATCGATGCTTCACTTACCAAAGTCGATTCTAACAATTGAAACTTGTGTTTTAAAGTGTTTAAATAGATTTTTCTTTTCACAAATAACTTCAAAACACTTTGAGAAATGTCCTTCAAGTTCAAAATCATTTTCATTCAATTTCAAAGCATATTTAGATCATTCAATTTTTTCATTTCAAAACTAAGGTCAATTTGAAAGCAAGTAGAGAATGTCCAAAGTTACTAGTTTTACAAATTTCTCATTTGAGAAGTTTGATGGGAAAACTGGTTTTAGGTAATGGTAGAGAAGGATAAAAGATATCTTTATACAGCAAGTTTTGAAGCGTCCTTTTCTAGGGAAAAAGAAAGAGCAACTAAATGGCATGAAGGATGTTGAATGGACAAAGTTAAAAGAAAGATGTGTTAGCACTATTTGACTTGGTATTAAGGATAACTTCTTCAACCATGTTATTGATGAAGAATACTTACCAAATTGTGGGCAAAGTTAAAAAACATTTATTTGGTGAAAAAGTTTTTCCAACAAGTGGTAACTTAGGCAAAAGTTGTATTGCTTAAAAATGGAGGAGAAAGAGACCTTTTGAAGCATAAGAATGAGTTCGACGAGTTCTTTGATTAGTTGAAAAAGGTTGACATGAAAGTGGAGGAAGAGGAGAAAGAATTGTTGTTCTTTGCATTACTTCTAAACACCTATGAGGTATTTATGAAATCTCTAATTTACAATAAGGATACAATAACTTAAAAGTAAGTACAAGCAACGTTAATGTCCTGTGAAGCTTAAAAGAAAAGTAAAGAAAAGGATAGAGATTCAACTCACTTGACATTGTGGTTAAGGTTCGAAAAGTAAGTCAACCAACAAGGGATCTAAAGACAGCAAGTTCAGATCCAGTAATGTTTAGCATTTTCAATGCAATTGGCATGGATATATTTAAAGGAATTGTCCTACAAAAAAGGAAGAAAGTAATAGGAACAAAGGTGAGTGTGTTTTCACTATTGGCAATGATGATTATGTTGTCCATGTAATCTTAGAAGATATGAATCTAAATTTTAGTGATGGTTGGTATTTAGATCTCATGTGTCACTCACGTATGCTTCCAAAAAGATTATTTTCATTTGCTTCAAGAGGGATGGCTAGGAATTTGACTTTGGATGATAAGTCAATAGTGAAAGGTCATAGTTCTTGGAGTTATGAGAATCAAAATGTTTAATGGGGTTGTGCACTCTTTGAGTTGTGTGAGTTATATCCCAAATATGTGTAAGAATCTAATATCATTTAACCTATTCAACTCCAAATGGTATGAATTTTCTACGAGTAATGGATTGGTAAAAGTCTCGCACGGCAACATGATCCTGATGAGAAGGAATTTGCATAATGGTTTGTATAATCTAAAAAGTGAAGCCTCAAAGATATGAGAATATTGCATAGGGGATGGTAACTACCAAAGTAAAATTTCATTTATTGAGAAGGTGATGAAAGGTTCCCATGGTGAAAACGATAGTGGAATGATGAAAAATCTTGTCAATGTTGGTGAATTGGAAGGGTTATCAAGATCTATCTTCGAAGTCAATCAATGATATTAACTTGACAACTACACTTCTGCATTGCCCATTTGTGGAACCGAGTGTTGGACAATACTTGATTCGTTATGTGTAGTCAAAGTAATTTTGAAGGTGATTTGGAAAGTCTTGTGTTCGAGAGTTGTTCAAAGTGTTCAAAAGTAAGTAGAGTTGGAGAGTTACAATTAGGTGCAACTAGTGAAATAAATTTAAGGAGTTTGAATTTAAGTCAAAATGGAGGTTTCTTAACATTGTGTAGTTTTATAGTTATAAACTTTCCTCGTAACATTAATTCTTAATACTATTTTACTTTGGTCTTTTATATTATAAAAATGAATCTCTAAAGTTTAAAAGAGTGAGTTGTGCTTTTGAGGGTTTAGAAAGGAAACAGTTTGTAATTTTGTCTTTTGCTTTAGGTTGAGGGTGAGTATTCTTGTTAAACTATTGTGAGAAGTTGTACAAGGGGTTTTTGGGTCGGTTTAGAAAATTACTAAGTGCTTGTTTGTCCCAACTTTTTTTTTTTAACTAATCTATCTCTTAAAAGCAAAAGTTAAGTCAAACAGAATTTGAAAAGCTGTTAAAAAATAATTTTTTTTAAAGAACAAAATTAAAAAAAAAAAAGCTTTAGGCTCTTCTTTTAAAAACATGTTAGTTTTTCAAAAGAATTTTTTTTTGTTCCAAAAATATCCTTATCTATTAAAATACCCTTTTCTCTCTCAATCGATCTCCGTCTCCCTCTCTCTCTGCAAATCGCCCCTCCCCAATGCAAATTGCAATGTCTCTCTCCTTTACTTTTCTTTGCAAAGAGTATTAGAAAAAAAATAAAAAAAAACAGAAGACCCCACAAATACCCTTTATGATAATTTTAACCAAAATTAAACCTTATATAAGTTGTTTTGCCACATTGCTTATTTATAAAAAAGAGTTTATAAAAGTAAATTTACCAAACACTTTTAACTTAATTTTAAAGGTTATTATTTTTTATAAAAACTTCATAATAATTTTTAAATTAAAAAAAATCTTGTTAAACAAGCTCTAAAAGAGATTTTATTATACTTTAATTTTTCAATAGTAAAAGAATTGTTTTATTCCGTAAATGTGTGAATGCAGGCAAAAGATTTAATCACATAAATTCTTATATTTTTTTGACTTTCATCTGTATTAGTTTTTGGGCAAGTAATTTAATCAAATTGGAATGACGGGGAGAGGACACAAATATTATTGATATGTTTACAATAATAATAATTGATCGAAAGTTTGGGTTGAAAGTGAAGAAATAGTCGGCGAAAGTTGCGGCAGAGCAATGAAGGTGCATTTTCCCACCAAAGTCAAAACTCTAATTTGAGCGTATCAACAAAAAAAGAGATTTTGTATAGTTGTAAAATTAATTCCTCATTTTGTGTATATTTTTCCTATAGTCAGTCAACTAATATATCTTTTTTTTATTTCTTCAAGGTTGAAATCTTCATGTAATCTTATATGAAAATTTTCAACTTACAAAATCTTTGAAGCGATATTAATTATTTTGAAACCTGTTCAAACAAAATCACAATATTGAAAATCGAAATCTCAAAGTCATATTTTTGAAAATGGAAGGGCAAAGCGTAGATGACAAGAGGAACCGTGATTGTTTTCTTTTCTATAAATTATAGAAATTCAATGAAGGCAGGAGGCTTGACTTAATTTACCCAATCTATTCGTACCATCACATTAATGATACGTTTGGTTGGCGAAATAGACAAGAATGGAATAGAATAGTTATTATGTGGGAATAGAATGAGGTGGGAATAGAATAGAATAGTTATTACTTAGTTTGGTATGACAAAGGGAATATGATAGGAATAATTATTATGACTTATTGTAGTGTTTGGTTGGTAACAATAATTTTGGAATAAGAAAGGAATAGAAAATAAAAAGACAAAAACACCATTTATTATTTATGTGATATTTTATTTTTATTAAATTTTTTAAATATTAATAATCTAGAATTTAATTAAAATATTAATAATTAATCATTTAAATATTAATATTTATTTAATTTAAATATTATTATGATTATTTTTTATTTTATTTTATTTTTAAAATATTAATAATTGATAATTTATTTAAAATATTAATAATTGATAATTTCAATATTAATATTTATTTATATTTTAAAATATTAATATTTTATTTAATTTAAATATTATGATGATTAATTATTTTATTTTATTTTTGAAAATTAATAATTGATTATTTATTTAAAATATTAATAATAGATAATTTAAATATTAATATTTTATTTAATTTAAATATTATTATGATTAATTTTTTATTTTATTTTTTAAATATTAATAATTGGTAATTTATTTAAAATATTAATAATTGATGATTTAATTATTAATATTGTTTATCTAATTTAAATGATATTATGTTTATTTATTTTTAATTTATTTTGTTTTTAAATAGGAATAATTTATAATTTATTTTATTAATAATTGATAATTTAAATATTAATATTTTATTTATAATTTAATATTAATATTTTATTAAAAGTTGGAATCAAGTGAGAGAAAGAGGAGAGAGAGAAAAATAATATTTTATACCAATAAAGTTGTAAATTTTCAAACTTGTAAGGGGTATTTTTGTCTTTATTAACTTTTAAATTTATTCTTCAATCATGGAATAGCTAATACCATGGGGGAGGGTGGTATTAGCTATTCCTTGGTTTTGATAGATTTTGAAGAATAGCCATTCCTATGAAATGGCTATTTTTTGGATCAATTTTCAACCAAACAAAGAAATCAAAATTCCTTGAGAATAAAGGAGAAATGGCTTAGCCATTCCCCCAACCAAACATGCTATAAGAGTTTGCCAAGATTTTTCGAATAGTTGACATAAGGAAGGGAATTTCATTCAGATAATCATATTGGACTTTAGCAAGATTATTTGATAATTGATCCACCACGATTTTGGATGGTTGAGGCGTGAAAGGCAGCTTAATTATATTCAAAAATTTCTTTTAAGGAATATTGGATGCCTAATTTTTTAATAATAGTAAAGAAAATGAGACGATAAAGAGTAAATAATGAAATATAAAGTTAATAATAAATGTTCTGTGATAACATAATATGGTTTGGTGATAAGACGAATTGTTACAGTTTGTCTAAATCAAAATGGTATACTGATGGTTTTCATTTTGCCACTATTAAAGCTGTGTATAATTCAGTTTCCTGCAGCAAAAAGCAGAGTAAACTCTAGAGATCAATGGAGTTTTGGTTCAAGTTTTAGAACTTACTAAGTTACCATTGTCCTTTTTTTTTGTTTTTTGAAGAAGTTGCCGGTGTCTTTAACCTGACGATAATTACAAGTAGAAAACGGAGCGAAAGAGAACAGAACTCCTCCTCCTAGACGTATAGGTTTGTAGCCTTACAGCCTACATACCTTTAGGACCGATGCTAACCCACCCTCTCCCACCACGTGAAAAACCTTGACACTTATGCCACAGTCTGACAAAAGTTGACAGTAGATTTTCACCTCCGATCCCGTCCGCGCCCCAACGACAACAAAGCAAATAGCTGCCCTTCTCTCCTCCGAAATTGAATATTCACTTTTTAAACTTGGAGTCTATAAGGTTCTGTTTTTTGGAGAGAGTATTGAGAGGGTTTTGGGTCCGGAGCCTTGCTCTTCTGTTGATGGAGTCAACTGTGAAAGTGGATTACTTCATGACGTCCAAATTCAAATGGAGTCCATTGGTTGTTACTCAATTTGACAAAGAATATGTATCTAGCAAAGACCAAGGTTTCATTATCTTAATCTCTTCAGTTTCCTCATTTGGTTTATGTGTGGGCTTAAGAGGTATTAGAACCTTTTGACTTTTAACAAGTGAAATTATCTTTGTATGAACTCTCTACAAGTGAGGAAACCGGTTATTATCAGTTCCCGGTGATAAGTTTGAAAATGGCAATGACGTGGGGTATTTTAATAGAGCGGGTGTTAAAAGGATGATTGTCCAAGCGAGAAGAGACTGCCCCTAGCATTTGTGAAAAGAAAAGTAGCCTATGCAGAAGCAGCATGTGGGGTGGCCTAGGCCTGTCTGCAGCCTCTGCCCAAAATTAACAGTGTTATTGTGAGTATTCTTTGGTTTACGTGGGCATGACACTGTTCCTTCAAAATTCTCACATCTCTTCCCCCACTGGCCACTGCCATTCTGTATCTGCAACTATTTTTCTGGTTTACGTGAATGTGATTCAGTACGGCCATTCTGAAACACACAAAGTAAAAAAAAAAAAGAGACAGAGGGAGTACGAGAGAAAGAAAGGGGATTTGCTTTGGCTCTGGCTCTGGCTTTGGCTTTGGCTTTGGCTTTGCTTATTGGGTGAGCTTTACTTGTACTGAGAGGTTGTGGGCATATTAGCTTAAGCATGCTGCAGGTGACTGGAGGATGCAAAAGGGTCAGAGAAACAAACCCAAAAAGGATTTTCTTTTGATAAAACTATGCAAATTAAGAAGGGGGCCTGGGACACTGAGCCCTTTATAAGCCACCTCTCTCTCTTGATGGTCTGGCCTCTTGGTCTGTCTGTCATATTGTCACTAGTCCAAACCAAAGCAAACAAACAAAACAAAACTGATGGGAGAATAGAGATCGATTCTTGTCACTTCTCCTCATCAACTAGCAGTATCCAACCTTTTTAACTTTTTTTTTTTTGCTACCGCTATTTTTATACTATTTCACTTTCATATGATATTCATATAGCTGGCTCAAGATACTGTTATGCAGGTGGTTAGTGACCTCAATGTCCCTGAAAAGAGAGAGAGAGAGACTGTGTACCACGCGCTTTGCAGTTCGAAAGCCTCCATATTTTAAGTTATAAAATTCTAAGTTCATTTTATAATCTTATACGTTGATCTTTGTTAGGTCTCGAAACTCAAGGGGACATTAAATTAAGGTGGTCCTAAAACTAATAATACTTTCTTCCACCTTTCCTTTTTCTTCTTATTTTTATCTCTCTGTCCTGTAGAATATCTAATCTTTAACCCTTTCTTGTTGGTCAAGATCACCATGAAGCTCTCTGCACAAGCAAAAGTCGAGCAAGTATTAAAAACTAGTGGATTGGGTTGAACAGATGCAGAAAGGTTGGTTTTTGGCAGTCTTGTTCTTTTCTCTTTTAGCCATCCAAAAGGGTTCACCAAATTCTTTCAAGTCTTTCTTTTGGCGCCTGATGGATGATGCACTCCTCCAGGGTTGGGTTGTGACTGCACGCAAGGTGATTGCACGTAGGTTTTAATTAGCAGTAGCTTGATTTGATTATGAGTACTGTAGTGGTTGTACCTTTGTCATAATCATCTATCTTAAATACCTAACCATCTAATTAAATCACAGTTAATTTGGTTTGGGAAAACTAAAAGAAAACAAAGCTAATAAAAGGTTTGTCTCAGACGTTTCAGACAGGCTAAGAGGACAGACCTTTCTGCACATTGCCCATCATAACAAACCTATATTTGATGGGGTTGTACATGAAGAGTCAGCAGTCTAGGCCATTAACCCGAAGACACCTGTAAAAAGACGGTCCAAATTAAGATAAAACCCTTGTTTTAAAGTCTCAAAATTGGCCTCAAACCAAGGTGTAAAATCCCATAGAGAGAAATTTTTTGAAAAGAGGGTGACCACTGAGCAGTGACATTATTAACAGCATTCTCAAATCTCAGAAAAATAAAAACAAGGCAATCTTAATTCTTTAATTGTAAAGGAATTAACCTTAATAATTGGTAGGTGTTGTGGATTTTCCTCAATGAAGTCAAGGAAGCTTGATGCATATTGTGTAGCAGTTTAATGGCAGTCCATAAGAAGAAGAAACTTTCCATATTGGAGAAGCGAAAATCATTAACATATAATAGTAACAGGTTTGACATGTGGGCAGGAAGGCAAGTGGATCCCATTCTATAACCTTCCATATGTTTACTTGGATATTCATTCTGTTTTTCTATTTTGGTTTGCTGGTTATCTTGTAGGTTAGTAAGTGATGAGTTTCTTGGATTTAAAAACCTGGCAAATCACATGCACATATCTCTATCACCTATTCAAAAATAATGACACTACGTTAGGGTATATTTTCACTCAAGTGGGTATTTCTTGTTATCTGCTTCCAAGCCTGCGGCCAGCAGTGAATCCTATTTAACCTATTCATTGTCTCTTACCAGATCTTGAAACATCATCTCTCTTATTTCACAATCCTCAGTCTTCCCAAGCAGCAACTTATTCAAATTCTTCATAATAGGCTATGAGAAAAGGAAGTCAGTAGCCAACAAAACCCCCTGTAAGTCACTCGAGCCCCATAGGCCAAAACCCTCCAAAACAGAGATAGGCCCCATCTCTGATCTCTCCCCTACTCAAAACTCCAAAAATCCTTTTTGTTTTTTTCCTCTGTTTTCCTTGTACTTATATCCCCCTAAGCCAGCCAATCTCTTCCCATCTCAAAGCCACCCCTTTTGAGCTTTTCCTTTTGCTTTGTTCCGTCCTCTTTCTCCCTCCTTTTCTCTCCACAAGTTTTCCAGTTTTAACAGTCTCCCACCCCCCACTAAAAAATTCCACAACTTATCAGTTTTAGTCTATAAATTAAGCAAATATCCTTTCTCTTCTCTTCAAAACAGCACCATCCCATCACTCAAAATTTTTTCCCTTACCATTCACTCGCCTCTTTCTTCTTCTACATCTTCTTCCTCCCAAAAAACACAAAAACCAACCATCCAAAAACACAGATAATGAAAGAGTATTGGACTTCTTTTGCTTCATTACTAGGGGTTTTGGCCTTTTGCCAGAGCCTCCTTCAAGTCATTTTCCCACCAGAACTTCGCTTTGCCTGTCTCAAATTCTTCAATTGGATCTTCCATTTGTTCTCTTCCTACTGCTACTTTGACATCACAGAAATCGACGGCGTTAACACCAATGAACTCTACAACGCAGTCCAACTCTATCTAAGTTCCTCCGTTTCCATCAACGGTAGCCGCTTGAGCCTGACTCGTGCTCTCAATTCAAGCGCCATTACATTCGGTCTCTCAAACAATGACTGCATCATCGATACATTTAATGGCGTCACCGTGCTTTGGGAACACGTCGTGACCCAAAGGCAATCCCAAACCTTTTCTTGGCGACCATTGCCTGAAGAGAAGAGAGGGTTCACTCTTCGAATCAAGAAGAGAGACAAGTCCTTGATTCTTGATTCCTACCTGGATTACATAATGGAAAAGGCTATTGAAATCCGAAGGAAGAATCAAGACAGGCTTTTGTACACGAATTCACGTGGTGGATCTTTGGATTCCAGGGGACATCCTTGGGAGTCTGTTCCATTTAAGCATCCAAGCACTTTTGACACATTGGCTATGGATCCTGTCAAAAAGCAAGAGATCATGGATGATCTTAAGGATTTCGCCAACGGTCAATCCTTTTATCAGAAGACTGGGAGAGCCTGGAAAAGAGGTTATTTGCTGTACGGTCCTCCAGGGACAGGGAAATCCAGCATGATTGCAGCCATGGCAAATTACCTAAGCTATGATATCTATGATCTAGAATTGACCGAGGTCCATAATAATTCTGAGCTGAGGAAGCTGCTGATGAAAACAAGTTCCAAGTCGATTATTGTGATTGAAGATATCGATTGTTCCATTAATTTGACTAACAGGAAGAAGATTACCAACAATCCAAGCACAAGGAACTACTATGACCCTGAAATAAGATGCGGGTCAGGTTCTATATGTGGTGAAGATGGAGGAAATTCCATCACTCTTTCAGGGCTGTTGAATTTCACTGATGGGTTATGGTCTTGTTGTGGCAGTGAAAGGATTTTTGTGTTCACAACAAACCACATTGAGAAGCTTGACCCTGCATTGCTCAGAAGTGGGAGGATGGATATGCATATTTACATGAGCTATTGTTCGTATCCTGCATTGAAGATATTGTTGAAAAATTATTTGGGGTACGAGGAAAGTGATTTGGATTATGATGTTTTGAAGGAACTGGAGGAAGTAGTTGACAAGGCAGAGATGACTCCAGCTGATATTAGTGAAGTTTTAATCAAGATCAGGCGGCACAAGCAAAAAGCTGTCAGTGAGTTGTCGGAGATATTGAAGACCAGGGCAGAAAGGAATTTGAAAAGTGGGAGTTTGAGGGAGAAAAATTCAGATGATATGGAAGATGAAGAGCAGGAAAAAAGGGCTTTGGAGAGTCCTAAAGAAGGGTCTGAATTTGAAGAGCCTTGCAAGAAAGAAGAGGAGGAGGATGAAGAGAAGTTAAAGTGATAGTACAAAAAAAAAAAACAACAGAATTGAAGGTTAATTTGGTCCTTTTTATTTTCTTCCCCTCTTCTTCAGAAAGATTAAAGGTGCAAAAGGTAGATTGTTCTTTGGAATTTGTACTAACTAAAGATCTTTCAAGTTTTGTTGGTGGGATGTTGTGGGGGAATGAAAAACTAGAGAGAATTGAGAGGAGGAGAAAAAAAAATGTTCGGAAAAGGATTGGTCTCCATATTACTCTTGTTTGGTATATCTATCTTATGAGTAGTTTAATAATGAAATTAATATTATATGATGCAAAGATAAGATTATTGGCATGTGGGTGTGGTTGGCCATGTGGGATTTTCTTTTGTGTTACTACTTGATAATCTTTTGCAATCCTTAGCACATGCTTTCATTGCAAAATCATCTTGGGGAATGGTATAGAATTAACCCTTCAATCAAACATTGCTAGTTAGTAGGTGTTTGTATACACATTTGGGATGCACATTCCACATGGGCAGAGTAGCAACTACATGGGAACTGTTCATAATTTGGGGTATAATTGCATATAAAGTTAGAGCAACATCAACTTATTCTTCCCTTGTTTCGGGTATTTGTTTCTCGGCTGCAAGCAGGTTAACTATGATCATGATTAGTTAGTTACACGTTCATTGATGTAAAATTGGAAATATAGTGACCGCTCATATTTTGTCCAATATATAATTTACTTTTATGTTTATTCAACTAATTAAGTCAAATGAACCCTCTTAATACGCATTTGATGTGAAATGTCAAGGATGTCATAGTCTTCCTTGTAAAGCCCATAATGATGATGAAAATTTGCCTTGACCAATGAATGAATCTCTTCAAGTTTTTTCTAACAATCCAACTTAGTCCGTTGGAATTAATTCTTGACTAAGCTAGGTTTTTTTTTCTTCATACTTCACATTGATGTTTAGCAAAAAGCAAATTCTGCTATTGCTCATGGAAGGGTTGCCTTCTGTTTTCTAACGCTTGATAATAATGTAATACCAAATACTTCGGTGGGTTGAACAATGGTGACATCAAGTTAAATTAAACGGTCTTTTCCTAATTGAATCAATCAATCTCATTTCAAATTTGCCAATAGTTGTTGAAAGACAATAGGTATACGTCATGTCCCCCTCGTTTCATCAAGACTCAAGTGGGAAAGTTTTCATAACCCTGCTTGAGTTATTCTCGCAATCTTTTGAACTCACAACTTGGTACTTTGCTTTGGCAGCTTCCAACTGGGAAATTTGGGTTGCAAATGAAAGCCTTTCCTCCTGGGAAAAGAGCTTACCTTCTCGAAAACTGACGTGGTTAATGGATAGGATTAGACTCCTTTTAGGGATAATTTCGGCAAAACACAGTGAAAAGGTGAAACAACACAAGGAGCACCAGATTTTGTGTTGGGAAAAGTAGGATTGAGTAACAAAAGCAACTGGAAAGTCTTCTTTTATAATGAGCATAAGTTGACCTTTTCCTAATTGTTGATTTTGATACTGAGTTGTAAAGGCGTTGGGCTGTCAAGCCCTAGCATAGATCTTGGCCTACGTCTTGACAGCTGACAACAACCCCTCAACCCAGAAATAATCTATTTTCCATGTAAAACATGAGCACGATGAAAAACAGAATTGTTAAATCTCTTTAAATTTTAATTAACATTTTATGTAAATTTATTAGTTTTTAATATAAATATTTTATTTTTTAAAAATATCTTTTATTAAATATATAAATTCAGTTGTTAATAAATAATTAATATTTTTATTTATTTAATAACATAATAATATTAATAAAATAATTTTATTTTTTATTAATTTTAAAAATTATTATTATATAATTTTTTTAAAAAAAATTCGAACAAAGAAAAAAAACACCGATTAGTTCTCCTTAGGAGAGGGGAGCACTTAAGCGATGCTCCCATCGAAGAGCACATGTTGTGGGGTGATCGGTCAGACAAATGGGAGTACATTGACTAGTTACATTGTTTGAGAAAAAAAATATTTTAATTTTTTTATATTTTTTGTTAATGATATTTGTATTTTTATATTTTATTATCTATTTTAAAAATTAATAAATTCATATAAAATTTTAATTAAATCTTAAAACGGTCTAGTTATATTATGCTTTTTTTTATACATCACAAAATTTGAATATATAGGTTCGTCAAGTTTTTAGTTTAAAATAAAATATTTTGTAACCAATAAAAACTATTTATTTGAAATTAACATTAACAAAGAATAATGTGTAAATCTGAAAACTAACTCATCAAATGAGGATATTGAACTTTTGATATGATTTGAGGATCATAACACTCAAGTCATATACAAGATTATTAAGAAAAATCTAAACTTACTATAACACAAAAGCTAAAAATACAATAGTTATATTTCATAACTCAATTAAGAAATTACAAATAAAATACTGATTACTAACTTTAGTTGCTTTGAAAATATTGAGGTATAATAAATCCGAAATTGATATAATTGTTGTGGACAAGAACAAAAATGTGAAGGTTATTGCTGCCTTTTCCAGCAGAAGTTGACTGACGTTCCCATATCTTTTCTGACGAGAAAACAAGCCGTACCAATGAATTATGACTTATACAGCCAGCCTGCTGAAGCCTGATTTGCCAACCGTGTTGTTGCCTGTCATTTTTCGAAAGCATATCCAATAAAGGTGAATATTTAAAAATAAAAAATAAAAAAGAGTGAAACCAAGTTGGGATTCCTTTTGGAGTAACAAAAGCGAGCATCGGCCCTTTGTTATGTGAGAATTTCTTCTATTTCAGATTAACAGGACATATTTAGTTGTGTCATGATGTGCATTTCTTCATCATTCTTTTGGGAACACAGGGAACCTTTCAGTAGCTCATATTTTCCTATTTTTGCTTCTTATTAGTTGTGAATTGCTTGTCATGCAACCAGCAAATATAGAATTGCTTGTTGAACTCTCAAATTTGTAACATCCATACGTATTTAAATGATATGATACATGCATCATTAAGTTAAGTATTCGAATTATCTTTTTTAAAATCTTTCCTTTGATGCCATAATCAATTGTTTGTTCCATTAAGTTTTTTCCTCCGACGTAGAGAGCAAGAGAGAAAAAATATCAGGCAAAAGAATTAGAAAGGCAATGCTTTCGAAGTCTGGATACAAAATATCTTGATTTACACCTAGTTGTGTCATGCACAAGTTAATAAAAGGAAATTTGTAAATTATTTTTTGGGTTATTATGATGTGTTAAATATTTGATAGTTAAAAAAATATATATAATAAAATTTTTATAAATTAATATCTTGGGATTATAAAATTTTATTAATTAATCGAGATATTATTTAATCCATAAATTAATAATTTATTAATTTATATATTAATTAATAAAAATTTAATTTATCAAGATATTCTTTATTTTTTTTTTCAAAACATTGAACTTAATACATGTATTGTATATTTTGATTATACGAATATTACCTAATTGCTGAATTATGAATTATCATTATTCGTGACGAACAAATTATTGAGAATATCATGGAAAATGATAAAAAAGATAACGTTGAAGACAATAATTCTATATTGAAGCCTATTTCATGTAAAGATGCACTCAAAACAACAATCACATTGTATAATTTTTTTTTGTAATAGGAGAACACTACACTATAGCTTCTTAATGCATTAAAAAAAAAATTAAAGATGAGCTCTAATGAGACATTAATTTCAAGAAAAAACAACACTATCGGAAAAATTGGTTTTTGTGATGGAAGAAACTATCACAGAAAGTCTAAAATCCGTCACAAATAGAAATTAGTAACATAAATTGTGACAAATATTTTTTCACACTGTAAGTTGCCTCACTAATACTTCAGTCACAAAATTTTTCAAATCTGTCACTAAATAGTGACGAATTTACTGTCACAAATTAGTGTAATTTCTAGGTCCATTTGGTAATTAGAAATTGACTTGTTGGAGGAAAAGTTTGTCTGTGTAAAATGTTTTACAAGTAAATTTAATGTTTTCTATTGTTTGGATCATTTTATGAAAAATATTTTTCATCATGGTGGAGTTATTTAGGTGTTAAAATAACAAATATGAGTTGATTAGGAAACAATGTTGATATTTAAATTTCACTTATTTGGGATCAAAACTAAGAATGGAAATGAAAATGGACAAAATCAATAATGATATTTTCCAAAGCATTTAATTACATATTTGTAATGAAAATAAACTCTAATTTTCAAAAAAATTTCAATCTTATTACTTTTTTAAAATAACTATAAAAATATAAATATTCATTAATTATATAAGATATCCAAAACCTATACTTATAAATATGTATTCATTAAATGACGATCATTGAAATATTTTTTTAGTATAATTATTTGTAAGATTTAAACCTATTATAAATGTGAATTCATCAAATGATGATCATTGAAATATTTTTTATTATAATTATTAGTAAGATTTATTCCATTTATAAATAAAAAATTTAATTGTATCGAATGGTTTCATTAAAAAAATATTTTTTTAATTTTAATAGTGTTGTATAATTTAAATATTAATATTTTAAATTAATTTTTTAAAAGTTAAGTATTAATATTTTTATTTTTTTAATATTTTAAGTTAAATATTAATATTCATCAAACTTATCCTCATACACTTAGCATAAAAGTGTTTTTGTTGTTCTCTGAAAAATGTCTTACGCCCTTGAAAGACATAAGGCATTTTCTATGGTTAACCCTGTTAACTCGTAAAATGTTTTACATCTAAAATTAATTTTTCATTTTGCAAACAAGTATAAGTCCTGAAAACATTTTTTGGAAAATATTTTACTGCAAAACAAACAGACCCTCTACCACAATTTTTTGTCAATCCGGGCACTTACCCGCCTTTCATTCTATCACAGATTTAAGAAAACAATCACTAACTGTGTCACAATATTCTGTCACAATTATAAAATACTATAACTCATTTTGTCACGACATTGTGTTACGAAATCTATTTTGTTACTAATTCCATTACTAGTATTTGTTACAAGGTGATAATGTTGTCACTAGTTTTGTCAAATAGTATATGCCACAATGTGAGAATATATTGTCTCTTTTTTGTCACAAATTTCTATCACACAAAAAATCCATCATTGATTTTGTCACAAATTTTTATCACTTTTTAGACACTATTGTCACTAAATCTATTATAGCTTATGTTTGTGAATTACTTGATTCGTCACTAATAAAAAAATTTGTCACTGATTTTTAAAGATTTCTAGCACTAATTTAATATATTCTGTCATTAATAGAATAATCTGAAATACCACATACTTTGATATGGTGATAAATAAAGTTGGTCGGATGCGAATTGAGGCATAACAAGGAACTTTGGGAACCAAAGAGACAAGATAAAATTTTTAAAATAAAATAATATTTTATTAATGAAATAATATTAAAATATTAATATTTAGTCGGATGTCAAAATCAGTCATGAAGAAGGATTATATGGTTGATCCAAGTGGGGGAGAAGATGTCAAGCTTGACTTTGTAAAATATTTGTCATGACATGCATGTGATTGACTAAATGTTTACATACTAGGAGAGCTCCGAAAAATCGACAAAAGTCAATATTGTACCTAGAGGTACAACAAAGTTGATTTAAGCCTCGAACTAGATCAAATAGAGAATTTAAGAGGAAATTAAGAATTTTAAAGTCCTAGAATGGTATAATATGGTGATTTGGAGTTTGAGGATCAATTTGGAGTCAAATCGGAGATTTTACTATCTAGGGGCAAAATGATAATTTTTCCACTCGAGAACAAAATGGAGAATTTTTTTTCAAAGATTTTGATCATATTTGACTTATTGGAGTGTGATTTGAGGTTGAGAAGTGAAAAATTGTAATTTCGGTATTTTTCGGAGTATAAGGGTAAAATGGTAATTTTACCACCCCAGGGGCAAAACAGTAATTTTTCACCACCAGAACACTTATCCAGCATATGGATTTTATCCAATTTTATCATGGATAATTAAATAAATTTATATGGTGGAGAGAGAAAGCTTAATAGTTAATAAATAAAAATAGATCAATGAAATGGTGACGCACAACATATTTATAACCATTAAATATTTAGCTTTAAAATTAATACAAAATCAGCCCATTTCTCATTGATATGGCCGGCCAAAGAAGAAAAAAGGAGGAAAGGAAAAAAAACAAGAACCCTAGGTGGGAAAATTGAAGAAAAAGTGTGGGATTTTAAGGGATTAAGCTAATAAAGGTAAAATTTCTTGATTTTGACTTGTGATTTACACTATCCATGCTTTTTTTTTCATTTTCCATGGTTAGATTTCATGTTTTCATGGTGAATTCATGGCTGGTTGGAATGGGTACGGAGAGAGAATGAAGTTGGATTGATTTGATTCTAAGTTATGTTAGTGTTTTTAGTTAGTTTATCATGTCTAAAAACAAACCAATAAGAAAAAAAATTCATTTTCTCCCATTACCCATCATTGGTCGAATTTTCTAGGGAGGATATTGTGGCTGAAATTGATGATATTTCATGATGTTTTGGTGATATTTGATGTTTGGTGAGGCTAGAAATTAAATGGAAAATTTTGGTGTGAAAATATGAATTTTTGCTTAACTTATAGACATGTGTGATTATTAATCTGAGACTGATAAATTGAATCTCAATCACAGTCACTGAGGTAGTTTAGGTATAATTGGAGTGTAGAAAGTGAGAAGAATTGATTTGGAGTTAAATTGGAGATTTTAGCCGATTAGACCGAGTATAGTATGACTTAGGTCGAATATCACATTTAAGTGATTAATTGGACATTTTGCATCCCATCACATGCATTCATTTAGATTTAGAGAGCCTGAAATAGTTTATGATAAATTGACACAATTTATTGAAATTCGTGTCACGTATGATGTATAGGTGGTGAGCCCTCTAACAAGGGTAAAGAGATTGTGCCTAAAGATCGGGAATAAGAGTATATCGAACTCTTAGTACAGTGAGTAACCTTACTATCATTTTAATTATCTAAAGTGATTTTTATTCGATTTTGTGGATTTTATGGAAAATGAGTTTAAATGGTAAATCTTTTTGTTTTACAAACAAAACGTTTTAAATAAAATGATTTTATAAATTGTCTTGAAATTGAATGATGACTTTGAAAATAGAGTAACTGGAGACCACTTGAGGTGTTGTAAATTCGTGGTTTGAATTGACTGGCTTATGACAATATTTGCATGAATGGCTGAATTGGTATTTGTGTTGAATATATGAACTATGTATTTAGCCTTGAAAGGCCGTGAATTACAATAATTGCCATATCATGTTATTGAATTTTATTGATTGGTGGGATAATGATGAGCTTACTGCAGTGGGCGGGTTTCCATGGACCAGCCTATTAGAGGGGCACGGTAAACCCCGTTATATCTTACCTCAGTATGAGAGGCGCGGGTGGATAACTCCTGAGACTAACACTTTTAGAGTTCACTTCACGCCAAACCACCACGTGAGGGTGAACTCAACTAACACCAAGGAACGACTATGTTTTCAAAATAAAAACATAATTTATACATACATGACTTTTTAACAGCTTTGACGGACTCGATTGGGATAGCCCTCGATCAAGGCATCCTTGATAATTGAGTATGAGAATGATTTTTGGCACGAGCCAAGCTTTTCAGGAAATCATAAGCCTAGTTGTTTATTTGGTTGAAATGAGTTGTATGGTAATGAAATTACAGTATGATGACTTATTTTAATTATCTCTATTTACTCGACTTTAGATAGTTTAGATGGTATCTGTTTACTCATTGGGATTTTATAATCTCACCACCCTCAATTCCCCACATTTCAGGCTCGGGATAACCTATAGATAGCCGATTGCATCAAGGACTTCAGTTAACCTTACATCGACAAAATTGTAAGTTCACAGACTCGCACCTTATTGGTTAGTTAGGGGCCCATGTGTCATTGTAAAAGAAATTTTATACTTCAGTTATCTGCTTTAAAGTACGTATGAATATACTTAGCTTTTACACTACAGAAATTATTTACAGATTTCTCTATAAATATTATTTTTTTTAGAAAATAGAATATTTTATTGAATATTATTATTTTATTCAAACAATTATAATTTCATTTCAAATAATTATTTTAGACATCTAAATTTACTTTTAATTATGAAACATGTGTTTTTCACTCACACATCATGTTTTTGGCGAGTTTCGGTATTTTTGAAGAAAAATGACGAAAATGCCCTTGTGAGCCAGAAAATAATATTATATTGTTTTGATTTGGAAACGACTTGTGATTTCTTGAAATGCGAGATTTAATAATTGTCGCTCACCGAGGGGATGCGAAAGCTAATGCTAAGACTTGCAGGGTTCTGATCGGCATTCCGGGTAATGAGTGCCTATCAGGACGTCGCGACGGTTGTTATAGGCCCCGATGGGAGTTTCGGGTCATGACATAATCTATCACAATAAATTATATTTATCACAAATAATTGCATCCATCACAGTAAATAATATGCGATACCTAATTCCGTACTTGTTACAATTCAATCATCAATTTTAGTGACAATAGAACTATCACAACATTATAATGTCACCATCACATAACATGACAGCATTAATAATAATAATCCATCACCATAGATAACTTTGATGAAATCAACCATAATATATTCAACAGAATAATACCATAAGTGTAGTTGAGTTCAACTAGATGAACAAAATATATATAGAATCTAAATGAGTCTAGTTGTGATCAACTAGATAACGAAATATATACCTAAATGAGCCTAGTTGAGATTAATTAGATAATGAAATATATACCTAAATGAGCCTAGTTGAGATCAACTATAGATAACAAAATTTATACCTAAATGAGTCTAGTTGAGATCAACCAGATAACAAAATATGTACCTAAATGAGTCAAGTTGAGTTCAACCAGATAACAAAATATATACTTTATCTCAATAGAAAAAGCCAAGTACTTTTCCACCAACGTTCTTTCTTCTTGCTTCTTCATGGTACAAGATTTCAGTAGATGTGGTGAGCACAATATATCCAAACTGCAATTAGGAAAACACATAAAACTCACAACATAGCACTCTCATTTCAGTTGACTAAACTTTCCCTAAACTAATGAAAATAAGAACAAGACATGCCACTCAATACACTACAATACTTTTGACCTCTGGCTGCGAAAAAATTGCATCCATAGGTGAAAAACATGTAGCCTTAAGTTACAGCTGCACTTAGAAAAAGTGCAGCTTTAACCAATGTGTGAAAAAGTATGAGACAGCATATGCACTGACCAACTAAAAAAATTATTTGTCCTATTTGATTTGATTTGAAAACAAAGCCTTATGCACTTGATGTAATAGAGAAAGTACCAAATATTGTGTGGTATGCTGTGTCATGCTGATTTTAGAATATTTTAGAACACCCATGTATCTAACCACCAGATCTTGTGTGGGCCAAGAGAGAAAAAAAAGGATTATTCCAAGTTGAGTTGTGTTAACAATAAAGTACAAGAAAACTTCTTTGGAGCTTCTATGATTAAATATTAACCTAACAAGATCCAACGTAGACACTAACTAAATGCATGTAGTATAATATCTAGCAACATGTTGGCAGTTTTCAATTAATCAGGGCTGCAAAACAATTGGCTAAGCAAATAAATAGAGGCAAAGGATTGCATGTACTATTGATACTAATAACTAGCCAATAAAGAGAACAAAATTCTTTACTTTAGCAAAAATCAATAGAAGATGGAAAAATGTTTAAGAATTGAACTAATCAGTGAAATATGAAAAAGAAAAAATTAAGGTTTAAGGAATGAGAGGTCAAACTCCAACAAACTATAAGTCAAATCATGTTCTCAGCAATATACAATAACAACTTGAGTGTAGCCAAGTAGATGATTAATATTGCTCATAACCATTAAGGAAGAAATCTAATCATGTATCACAAAAAAATTTCATAGATCGCTTACATGTAGGGTAATTTTTTAATTAATTATCATATTAAAAACTGTACCATCATAAAATGAATGACAACAATTTTATTGCCCTCCCATATAAAGATATTGAGTAAATAACTAATGCAATTATACTATCACATATTATAAAAATAAGAAGAAAAGCATTTTTAAATAAATATAACTTGCCACTAATGCATTCATGTCCAAATAGCTGCAAAACACATAAAACTTTGGCTAGTTAGAAAATTTTTCTGCATGATGATATGCATGATATAATAGTTTTTAGATCATATCTTTAATAACCCAAAAGAATTATATCATTTCTTCAATTTATATGATCCTTAGATGAAGAAATAGTAAGACCTCCCAATTCACAATAGGAGACAATCTTAAAATCCTATCCAGCCAAATTTTGGCCTAGATAACTTTTACATAAGCATTTGCCTAAGAAAGGCAAAGTTGTTAAATAAAACGAAGACAACATGAAATTACCTACTTAACAAAAAAAAAAATAGAAAAATTACCTATAGCAACATAAAGCAATAATATCAAATAACTCATTTACTGGTAGACATAAATAAGGAAATTGCTATAGTTAAGATTTAAAATGGAAGGAACGGGATGAATGCAAGAACCAGATAAGATTGTAAGTACAAGAGCTTTATTACCTCTTTAATATGACCATTTAAATGTTTTAGGTGGACCTAGCGAAATACAAAATAGCCATATAAGGGAAAAAATAAGGTGTATTATGCTTTTTGGTACTTATTTCATCCCTTTCATGTGGGATCGCAAATAGTTAAACAAATACTCAAAATTAGTACAATATAAGCATTTAAGTAATTCGTCAAGACATGTTTATTAACAGTATTTCAAAAAAATGAACTTAACCTCAAAGTTACTTAGGATGATTTTTGACAAATTTTCTCTTGATTTGTAAGATTTGAATGTAAGATGGATGTGGTATCTGATGGGTTTGGCTATGGATGACATGCTCAAAATACGCAGCGAAAAGAAAATTAAAAACTTTATAACTAAACAACAAAACATGCCTCAACCCATGGATCACCTTGGTGATATTTAACACATAAAAGCACAAAATAAATTATTGTTTAGAAAGTTACCTTGCCATGTAATTTTGTAATCACGATGGCATTTTTCGAAGCAATCCCGTGAACACCACAAGGAGCAAAAACCCTAGCCAATCAAGTGCTTGGCCTCCAATAGTAGTACACACGATTGCACTTGAACCTTTAACAAAAGAAAGTTTTTAACTATACTTTATACTAGCAAAGAGGACAACAATTGTCCTTTTCTTGTTTTTCACAATCTTAGCCGAACCTTTCTTGAAAATTGCTTCATAAGCAATTTTCTCTTCACACAAAGGGAGTGGTGGCAAAAAAGAAAAACGTTTTTCTTTTTCTGACAAAAACTACGTTTTCTTCAATTGTGAAAAACTCTCATATGAAAAATAATTAAAAAGTGACTTATATAGTTAGGTTAAAATAACTTCAATTTTGTAATTAAGCCCTCAATATTATAACACATTATAATATTGGGCCTATTACTTAATTAAACTCTTTTAATTAAGTCCTTGAAAATTAAAATCAAAATTAATTTCCTTTATATTTTGCAATCAAGGCCTTATAGTTATAACTATTTATAATTATGCTGAAAACTTAATTAAACTCCTTTAATTAAGTTTATAGAAGTTAATTACCTAGCATGTGATTTAAGTCTAACTTAAATCATCACTCTCCCAATTTAATTCAAATGCAATTATTATGTGTGACCCATTAGGTTCTCAACATGTTGGCAATGGAATTGATTAATGACTTAATTAATTAATATAAATTTCAATCAATTAGTTTATAATCAATTCCATAGACCAAGATTGGCATCTAGTAATGCATCATGGCCACCCAATTGTTGGGAGAGTCAAAGGGTTCTTTGACAACCTTTCAGTGTATAATCTATCAATGTAATTTATTCCCTCATCATATATCCCAAATATGATAAGAGCTTGGTACAGTGTCTACTCTTATTGACCTCCATATTTGTTCCTACAATTATGACATTAGCTTTATAGAGAGTTATGAAACCTTTTTCATAATCTCCATGTCGCCTTGGCCAAGGACTTTAATAAGTTAATGCTAACCAAGAACTGATAGGATATGTCCTCTAAAACACTTGAGGTGATGATTCCTATCTTGACCACTCATTCGCCTTCACATGCTTCATACTATACCCAAAAGCATCCTGTTTTGGCATCCTTGGTTAGGCACCCATAGGGATGAAATCAAAGCATAACACTATACACATAAGACAACCTGGTGTCTCAAGTCTAGGGAGTATTTACATAACTGACACATGAAAAGTGTTGCATAGACACTAGAGTGTATTACCAAATGCACTTCTCATGGCTGGTTATGTTCAGTGAATTTGCTCTCCTAGGCAAGCACCTATATTCTAGTTCCAAGTATCTCTATACTTCAATCTATGAGATCGATTGCTTGCTTCCAAAGTAAGGAACATAGAATATACCAGTCTTTGAGCATCATTGATGTCCAATCTCAATGATACATTGATCAGGAACATTTCGAGATTATGCTTTAATGCATAGGAATCTCATAACTACAACCCATTACAGTTTCCTTGCAAGGCATATTAATCTCATGGACTACATCTAATTAGACTTATAACTCATTATAATTAATATCTTATTGATGAAGGAAAACCTCTAATCATTCAACATGAATGATACTGTTGCATGATTGGAGTCAAGCCTCAACCAATCCTGATTGGCTGTAGGGCTCATCCTAACAATATCCACACCATACTTGCTTAGAAAAACAAAATTAGTTAAATTAATAGAATTGATGCACAAACATAATAACAAAGCACAAAGCAAAAAATGGTAACAGACTAATAGAACATAGGAAATTTTCATAATTTAGAAGGACATACCTTCTATAGGCTTAGTTTTACAAGCATATAATATCCTTTCATAAACATGAAAAAGTAACTAAACTCTAGCAAGGAATCAGAGCCCACAAGGCAAACCAAAACTCGTTGGTGGATAACAAAATGCTTGCACAAATTTAAGCACGTACAATAGAACCTTTGAGTGCTTAGGATTATAGACATTTAAAGACAATAAAAAGAAAGGAGAATTTCACTAGGTAATGACTTCAATATTGTTTCTTCAAGTTCAAACAATTATCTATTGCTTGACTAAACAACTCTTGCACCTATTTCAATTCTTTCTTTAGCACCAAAAACATAAAATTGTCACGATCCGGAACTCCCCATCGGGCCCGTGACAACCGCCGCAAGGCCTCGACAGACATTCTTCACCCCGAATGTCGATTGAAACCTCGCAAGGCTTAGCATCAACTTCCGCATCTCCCCGGTGAGCAACAGTTATTAAATCTCGCATTTCAAAAAAATCATAAGTCATTTTTAAATAAGAACAATAAAATATTATTTTTTGGCTCACAGGGGTATTTTCGTAATTTTTCGTCAAAAATCTCAAAACTTGCTAAAAATGTAGTAGGTAAGCAGAAAATATATATTTAATGATTTAAAAACAATTAAGTATCTAAAACGTTCATTTGAAAGCAAATTGTTGACAACTAGTACTATTCAAAAATAATAAATAAAATATTCTATTTTCTCATAAAATAAATTTTTATAGAAATATTCGTAAATAATTTTTCGCACATGAAAGTAAAGTAAAAATTGTATGAATAGAAATACAGATAACCAAAATATAAGTTTTGATCTGCAATGACACGTGGGCTCCAATTGACCAAGACGACGTAAGACTGTGAACTCTTACTTTCTATAATGCAGTTCCGAGCTTAGTTCTCGTCTTACTCGACTATCTACAAACTGTCATGAGCTTGAAAAATGTATAGGAAGAAGGGGTGAGATTTTATAATCCCAGTGGGTAAACAGATACCATCTAAAGCATCTAAAGCCGAGTAAATGGAGACAATTAAAATAAGTCATCATACTGTAATTTCATTACCTTTCAGTTCATTTCAACCAAATAAAATCAATCCATATAAATCGAGTAATCAACTTGGCTTATGAATTTCTTAAAACTTTGGCTCGTGCTAAAACTCATACTCGGTGATACCTTGCGCAGGGCATCCAACCGAGTCCGCCAAGGCTGTTAAAATTTCGTATACACTTAAAATATATTTTTAGTTTGAGAAAATACAGCCGTTCCTTGGCGTTGGCTGAGTTCCCCTTCACGTGGTGGTTTGGCGTGAAGTGAACCCTAAGCTATACCTCAGGAGATACCCTACGCGCCTCTCCGTTCGAGGTAATAATATAATGGAGTTTACCGTGCCCCTCTAATAGGCTGGTCCACGGAACCCCCTCTGCAGTAAATAATTAATATATAATCCACCAATCAATAAAATTCATTCTAGCATGACATGGCAATTTATTGCAACCTAGCCTCTCAAGGCTGAATACACAGTATAAATAATTCTAACACCAAAATCAGTTTAGCCATTCATGCTCATTTATTATCATAAGCCATTCAATTCAAAACCATAAATTTGCAACGCAAACTAGCAGTCTCCAATTACTCTATTTTCAAAACCAATATTCGATTTTCCAGAAAATTTATAAAATCATTTTATAAAATCACAATTTCTCTTAAAACATAGCAATTTACCATTTAAACTCATTTTTCATAAAATCACACAGTTGTATAAAACTACTCTAAATAATTAAGACGATAATAAGTTCACTCACAGTATTAGGAGTAGAAATACTCCTATCTTTCGCCCTTGGGTGCAGTCTCTTACCCGAAACAATTGACTCACCACCTATCCATAATCTATGACACAAAATTCAATAAATTGTGTCAATTTATCATAAATTATTTCAGGCTCTTATCCATGCGTATGCACTAGATAGGATTTGAAATGTTTAAACAATCGCTTAATTGCGGTGTCCGACCTAACTCGCCTATACACGGTGTAAAGTCCTAAAATCCCCAATTCGACTCCAATTCCATCCATTTCAATTTCAATTATCCAATTATATCCACAATACCTCAATGACTGTGAATTTGGTCCAATTTATCAGTTCGGACTATAAATTACGCTTTTACCCCTAGTGGGTAAAAATTTCAATTTATTGCACCGAAAATTTCCATTTAATTTCCAATCTCATAATTCATCATTTTTCCACCCAATTCTCTTAAAATAAAGTCAACCTCATCCTCACATACCATTGGCTAGATTCGGCCTAGGGAAATTCATGGAGAAGATAAATATTTTTCTTGTTGTTTTACTCATAAACATGCTACACTAACACTAAACACTAACATAGCTCAAAATCAAATTTATCTAACAACTTTCTCTCTCTAAACCCATATGACCAGAATTGAAATCATCCTCAAATCACATGATTTAACCATGAAAAATGATGGGAAATGCATGGGAAAGGTAAAGCACAAGACAAATTTAAGAAATGTTACCTTTTTTTCACTTGATTTTTGAATTTCCACCTATTTTCCCTTTAAATTTCTTGGCTAGGGTTTTATTTTCTCCTTTCTCTCTCTTGTTTCTTGTTTGGCCGAATGTTGAAGAAGAAGAATGGGTGGGCTGATTTTTTTTTTTGCCTTTTTATTGTTTAATGAAATAATATTATTTTATTCATATTTTAAATATTTTATTAATTCATTTTTTTTTCTAGCCATCCACTTGTCCTACTTTTTCCACCATGCATTCCCTTTGACTTATCCAAGTCTTAAGTGAAATTTCCAGATTTTTCCAAAGTTTTGGTGGAGCAAATTTTTCAAAATTACACTTTTGCCCCCGAACTTTTCAAAAATTACATTTTTACCCCAAAAATTGAAAATTTGCCATAATGCATAATTTGCACTCCTCATACTCATTTCACACTCCAAATAATTAAATTTGATCAAAATCCTTTCAAAAATTAAATTTTCGATTCCAGATGGTAAAATTACCATTGTACCATTTTACTCCAAATTATACTGAAATTAAAATTTTTCACTTCTAAACTTCAAATCTTACTCCAATAAGTCAAATGGGGCCAAAATTTTTTTCTAAAAATTTCCATTTTGTCCCTAGGTGGCAAATGACCATTTTGCCCCTAGATAACGAAAATTCCGGTTTGACTCCAAATTGATCCTTAAACTCCGAATCACCATATTAAACCATTCTGGGACTTTAAAATTCTTAATTTCATCGTAAATTCTCTATTTGATCTAGTTCGAGGTTTAAATCAACTTTGTTGTACGTTTAGGTATAATACCGACTTTTGTAAATTTTTTTCGGGACTCTCTTAGCATGCAAACATGCTATCCATCACATGTATGTCATGACAATTATTTTTATAGAGTCGGGCTTGTCATCTTCTCCCCCACTTGAATCAACCATATGATCTTTCTTCTTGACTGATTTCTACATCCGGCTAAATATTAATATTTTAAAATTTTTATCTTGTCTCCTTGGTACCTGAAATACCTTATTATGCCTCACTTGACTTCCGAATCGCCTTTTATCTCACAAATTCTCCACCGATAAAATTATTATTATTTTATTATTATTTTCTCACTTGCGAAATATTTTATCCTAAACTACTCCTTTCATCTTTTATCACTTCTAAACATTTTAATTGACCTCAATTTGCATTCGATCAATTTTATTTATCAACATATCAAAGTATGGGGTATTTCAATAAAAGCATATAGATTATTAGATTTTTCTTCAATTTAGCTTTTCTTTTCCCAAGGTACAGTTTAGATCTCAAGTTTTTAAGTGGGGAACTTAATCCTTTAGGTTACATGCTTAACTTCAAGATATCAAGATTGAGAACAACACAAGTACCATTTTTAGAAAATTAGAAGAAATGGGTATGTAGAATGACAGCAATTGAGCAAACATTTTGTTTACTACGACACTGAAAGCTAGAGTTTAGGCATTATTGGCAACTACTTCATGTTCTTCATTTCTAGCAACAAACATTTCTTCTTGAGATTAAGCAGCAACCTAAGTCTTACCAATCCCACACCTATTTTTGTACTTATTTCCCTTGTTCTTTATTTGTTAAAAAGGAAATCGAATTGGAAACAAAATTCATTCTTTACAAAGTGGAAGGCAACAACTCTAGCAAACAACCAAAATGATAGGCAATATACCTGCGACCTCCAATTGCTTTTGAAGTTCTTGGCCAACAGCATTATTTTTTGCTTGGACAATGGGTACAATAATAAAAAAATAACAAGAAAATGATAATTAAAACATGTAAAATAAAAAAACAGTTATCCTAGTCGAGACTTTATCTACTTGGGGTTCAACAATCTTTCTAAGTTGAGCTTCTTCAACTCCCTCGAAGGATGGAAGCGTTGCAACCAAGGCATCAAACTATTAAAAGTAGTACTAACAATGAATAACATCCAACATAGGGCCATTAGACAAGGAACTGATTTGATCCAACCATCAGATTATTCTATTGATTCCTAAGATTATGGTATTAAAAAAAGCATGATTCTAATAAAATCAATAACTTGTCTTCACTTGTTTAGCAGCCTTAACTAGAGCAGCACTCATGACTTTAAGTTGGTCAGGGAAATTTGTTGAGTCCTCGGTGGGATTAACTGGGGGATCTGGATAATTTGGGAAAGCTTGACAGGTGGAGCATCTCTTTGCAACAACCTGAAGGTGTTGAAGGCAAAGGCAACTTTTGCATTTATTTGTTCTTGTAATTGAGAAATTATATCCATCTTTTGAAACCAAAGATAACCTAAATTTTTATACGACATATCAAACACAGAAGTGCTAAAACTTTGGCAATTGTTACTTCAAAGTATTTAGTCTTGGTGATTCGTAAACCCAAAAAGTAGAAAATTTAAAAATGGAAATAAATAGATTAACTAAAAAATAATAATTGAGCTTATAAAAAGATAAAAGCGAAAAAGAATAGAAATATCTAGAAACAAAAAAGAAGTTGAAAAGCAAAAATGAAAATGAAAAAAAATGATGAAAATGGAAAAGAGAAACAAACAAATAAACCAAACGTGGGAGGTGGTCAGCGAGAAGCGGCAAAAACGCCACCTCGAGAATGGCTTTAAAAGCCACAAGCTTGAACTAAAAAAAAGGGGAGAGAAAGAAATCAGAAGGAAGAACAAACCCTAGAGATATCCTTACGAAAACATCAAGAAAAAACCTAAATCATTCTAGCAATTAAATCCATGCCCAAAATTAAAAAACTTAATGAAAATCCAAAAAGGAAAAAAAACAACAAGCTCGCAACCAAATAACACCTAAAAATAGGAGAAGGGAAAAAGACTTTCTATTTTGGAGGTATCATCCTTGAAACCTCTTGAAATAAAGTTTTTTTCTTTGGGTTTAGGGTTTCTTTAGGGTTTTTCCTTGGTAAGGAGAAGTGAGGGGAGGCTACATGGCTCACCGACAATTAGAGAACGACGAAAACAAGGGTGGTTTTTAGTGGTTTAAGAAAGAAGAAAGTGTTGGGGAGGCGTTGTTTGAAGAGAGAGAAATGGAGAGTGAGAAGAAATGGATAGGGTTTCTCTTGACCAAATGGTGCCATTTTGGGATAATGCAAAAAAAAAAAAAAGAGTGGATAATAAAAATAAATAAATAAATAATTCCACATAAATATTCTGTGATATAACATTTTCACACATAGCATCATTATTTGTTTTTTGCTCATATAAAATTTGTGTTTTATGTTTGTTCCAAAGAGAGTAACCATGTTAATTTTCAATTAAAAGAATAATTTTTTTGATAATTTTTGTTATTTATTTATTTAATTAAAAATAAAAAAAATTTGAAATTTTTTGAGTTTCTTATATGATTTTTCTTCCAGTTAATTTCTCTCTTCACTTTCTCATCCCATAAAAAAAGTTAAAAATATAATATTAAATTATTAGTCTAAATTATTTATCACAAATTTGTCACTATTTTTGTCACAAAAATATAATATTAAAGTAAACTAATCCTTGTGATAGATTATTCTGTCACAATAATCTATAGCTATACTTAAATTGGTCACATGTTATTTACTTGGGGATACTCGAATTAAATTTTTGTCAAAATTTTGTCACTAATTTTGTCACTAAACAAGCAATCCTAATATTGTAACAGTTTCTATCATAGGATTTTGTCACTAATTTTTGGTGCCAAGATAAAATTTTCACGCCTCAATTAATTGTAACTGATTTAGTGACAAATTTAAAATACCATCACAATTCTGTTATGAATTCGTGACTAAATCTATCACAAATTCTTAGAAACAAATTGTCATTAATTCTGTTACAAAATCATCACAATTTTTTTCACTATAAGTTCTTATCTGTGATAGAAAAATAGTGATAGAAAATTTTCCATCATAGTTGTTCGATTTTCTGGTAGTGCAAGTAAAATTGGAGTCATATTTTACAAAGGCCTCCTAATTGAGTTATATGTGTGTGTGTGTATAATTTTGATGTATAAGGAGATTATTAATAAATATATCAAGTGGGACCTATATTTTTGTTTTTAAATGTGTTATCTTATAAATTTAGCCAATTATTAATTTACTACGTTGGTCCCAAATTAGGACTAGTTAAAAATATTATTTAATTGAGGTCATTAATTTATCGTGCATTAATTTATAGAAGTTTTACTGTATTAAAGGTTTTTTAGTTTTATATTTAGTTAGCTTTTGACAACAAATTGAGGCTGCATATTTATAAACTTTCCTCTATTTGAAAATAAAAAAACAGCAAGACAAAAAAGAAATTTAAAAGCAATATTCGAGCATTTGGCTCATTGGTTGGTGCATGATCTCCTTGCCTAAAAAGTAGAGTTTGAAATCCCCTTCCCCCAATTAAAAAAAAAGTTAAAAAAAGAAATTTAAAAGCAATAAACAATAAGAAGAAAATGGATATGTCACTTCGGCTTAATTCAAAAGGTGTCGTGATTTGGAACTTAACTCAAATCAAAATTGCAACGAAATATAATCAAAATTAACAATTTATAAATTAGATTATGTTATGAAATGGGATAAACTTCACATAAATTCCTTATGGTATAAGTTTTTTTTCACATAACATCCTGAGGTTATGTTTTTTTCATATAATATGTTATAATTCTATTGCCAAATAGGTAACGATGTTAAAGTTTCAATTAATTTTTTGTAAATAGACAATAAAAAACTTTGTTTTAGTTTTTTTGGCTCATCTAAACAATTAATTTCATTAAGAAATGGAATTACAGAAGCTGTATTTTTACAAACCTAACGAGGAAATCCACCACTAGGTTACAAAGAACTCAACTAGTTTTTCTCTTAACATTTTGACAATCTCCCCTCAAACATCGATAGGGTGTGTGTGGCTTCTTTCATGTTTCTTAGCATTCCTTTGGTGGAATTCTATCAAGGAAATTGTAACTATGGAAAAAATAATTATAAAATTACAATCAATCATATAGATTCAAAGATGATAATTATAGCATTTGTTGTAATTCTTTTGCATTTTATTTGTTTAATTAAAAAATTCAGCTAAGATTTTTCATTTTTTTCCTACCAAAGGTAGACCAACTTACCTCATGTAGTCAAGGGTAGCACCAAGGTCTTTATGCAAACAAAATGTTAAATACTATACAACTACAAAAAGAACAATAACTATGTTTCAAATTACAATTATAATTCTAGTGCTTGATATACACGACTTCTACTTCACAAGTGGTCTAAGAATGGTATCATATAAAGAGAAGAAATGGTTTCTTAGGAGGAATCTCTTTCACTAGCCTTGTACATAAATTTATAGGTTCCTACATAATTGTAAAGGACTATTTTTTCAGAAAAATGAAAAAGAAAACAAAAACAAATTATTTTGGTAGGATCAATTAAGGGCTTTTAAAAAAGAAGACGTAAATCTGGATCCTCTTCTATAAATTTTAACTACAAACCTTAATAACTCAATACTAATAATGATCCAAACAAAAATAAATTCAATACAATTCTAAAATTAACTAAACAATTAGAATTCTTTTAACAAAAGTAACAAAGAAGCAGTCACTCAGTCACTATATTTATTCAAATTCAATATTCAAAGAAATTATATTTTTATAAAAATGGATTAAACCAACAGAAAAAATGAGAGAGGAAAATTTGAAAATAAAAACAAGGATTGAATCTTTTGAACTTTTTTTTGTTTAGACTTAGAAGAGCAAAGAATTGGGGGAGGAATCTCGATCACTTCGGGTTGATGAAGGAATTGGAATTTAAAGAAGAAAACACTTTCTTTTCTATTTGGATGATGAGAAAGTGAGTGAAAAAGTGAAAGACAAGTAGAAAAGAAACTCAAATGTTGAAATATTTTTTTAATTAAACAAACAAAATAAAAAATATAGTTAAAATAATGGTTATTATTGTCCATTTACAAAAAACTAATTGAAATTTTAACACCATTGGACCCTTTGGGAATAAAACTAAAACACAAGGTTTTATATGGAAAAAAAAAACTTTAGGGTACTATGTGAGAAAAAACCATACCACAAAGGATGTATGTAGAGTTTACCCTATGAAATATAACTTCAAAGAACAAGTACGAGAGAAAAGTATTAACAAAGTAAGAAGATCTTATTTGAAAGTGTATATTTACAAATGAAGTGAGGGACCTATTTACAGACTAATAACCTTTTTATCTAGATAGAATTTACAAGATAAAGATAATGCTTAAGGGTTTTAAAAGAGGTTGAATTGGAAGAAACAAAATGGGTAAATACTTGTTACAAGCAATTAAATTTGATTGAAGAGAAAAGGTTCACAGCACTTTGTTATGGCCAATTATATCAACAAAGAATAGCATGAGTGCATGACTAGAAAATCTACCCTTGAAGCTTCCATGAAGGAGAATTAGTCTTGAAGGAAAATTTCCATATCCAACATGATCCTTGAGGAAAATGGTAATCAAATTGGTAGGGTCCATATGTGGTAAAAAAGACTTTTTTGAGAAAGGCACTAATCCTAGCAAAAAAGAACAGAGATGATTTACCAAATCTAGTAAATGATGATGTAGTAAAAAAAATACTAGACTTAAAAAATGAAAAGAAAAAAAAAAGGTTCAAGGTGAAAACTTAAAAAGACAGTTTGAATCCAAAGGAAGCAACTAAGTTGAAAACCTGAAAAGGTGACTTATGTACAAAGATTGATAACATAGGAAAAAAAAGGTTCAAGGTGAAAACCTAAAAGGACAATTTGAATCCAAGGGAGGCAACTAAGTTGAAAACCTGAAAAGGTGACTTATGTACAAAGATTGATACCATAGAGAAAAAAAGGTTTGAGGTGAAAACCCAAAAGGACAATTCAAATCCAAAGGAGGCAACTAAGGTGAAAACTTGAAAAGGTGACTTATGCACAAAGATTTATAGCATGGGAGCAACATGATGAGCAAATACCACAAGACAAGGGCAAAGACTAATTGGAAATGTTCAAAAGGAATCAAGTACATCAAAAATATTTTTTTACGTAAAAAGACCTCTAGATTCGACTTGCTCATTGTTGAACCTATATTCATTACTTAGATACTATATCCCTCGTTAGAATCTTGAATTTTTTTATTTATTTCATTTTGATTTCTCCACTACACTGAATAAAAATCATGTCTTCCTCAATAATCCCCATTTTATTATCTTTTTATCTTCTTATCATGAACCAAGAAAATGTGCAATGTATCATATTTGTCATGAAAGTTTGAATGATAACAAATTAAATAGAGCATAACAAACATGAAAGACTCCCATATTACTTTGAATGGGATTCAAGGGTAATAAAGAGTTCAAAAATTGAATCTAGAAAAAATTATAAAATTTTTAGATTGATAAAATGGAATAATTATACTGAAAAAGGATGAGATCATTAAATAATGTGCCAAAAGGAGATGACAAGAGGTTGAAGATCATGGAATTCTCAAATCATTGAAAATCCATGAACATGGATGTATGACAGCATCCTAGAAGTTAAGCATTTGCATATCATGATAGCTTGCATCACATGCATTCAAGGGATGGTATTTGCTTAGGCATTAAAAAGAAAAATTTTCAATCTTTTTAAAGTTATGTAGCCTCGTTTAGAGATGAGGAGCTTTTCCAATCATTTTAAAGTTACATAGCCTTGTTTAGAGATGATGAGCTTTTTGAATTATTTTAAAGTTTCGTAGCCTCATTTAGAGATAAGGAGATGTTCAAATCATTTTAAAGTTGTTTTGAGATGAAAAGCTTTCCTAATCATTTTAAGTTGCATAACCTCGTTTAGAGATAAGGAGCTTTTCCAATCGCTTTGAATTGCGTAGCTTCGTTTAGAGGTGAGGAGTTTTCCCTATCATTTAAAGTTACATAGCCTTATTTAAAGGTAAGGAAGATTTTTGCTTGGTCTGACCAAAATGGAATCTATGTCTTTGCACAATTCTCGATTCTCAAGAAATACACAAAAAGGGGTAGCTATAGACACTCCATTTGTCTGAGGTTGTCTCAATAAATAAAATAAAAACTAACAATGATAATAATAGGAAAAATAGAAAAATATAAATAATAACAAAAATCTAAATAAAAAAGAGAAAAAGATAATGATAAAAAAGTTTTGAATGAACAACTAGATGGGTTAAGGATCATCTTAAACCGTTTCTAATCCAATAATTTTTGAAATTCAATTTTTTAATAAAAAAATCCTCATCCAAAATCAACACAAAAATAGTTATAAATACCCATTCATCAGCCAAATATCAACAGAGAGAGAGAATGAAAAGAATATAGAGAAAAATAGAAAATTCAATAGAGAGTGTTTTGGGTTTTGAGATTTCAAAGTTAGATCTAGGGAAATTTAGTTTGAATTTGAAGAAATGGTTCCAATTAAGTGTTAAGTTGTCTTGAAAGAGTTTTTAGGTAAAATTTGGAGCAATTTCAGCATCAGTGAATGCTGATCGGTGACGGAGGGAGCGACAATTGGTAATTAAATTCTAGAAAAATTGAAAAGGAAAGTGTTTGTAGAGAGAGAAAGAGAGGGAGATTTTTAGAAAGGAAGTGGAAGTAAAAAAAAAAAGGAAGAGAAAGGTTCAATATATATATATATAGGCAAAACGATGTAGTTTTACTATTAGTAAACACAACATCATATTGATTTTGGGAAGTGGATTGTTGCGAGCCAACTTTGACTAAGCCCATCTATTTTAGTCATTAGCCCACTTATCTGTTAGCTTTAAAATTATTATAGTTTTGATTATGACAAAATGATCAAATTTGCTTGAACATTATTTAGGTAATCTTTGACAATTTCTTGAAATGATTTAACTCCCATACATTTGTTCTTACATAGACACAAGCTTGACTCTTGAAGTTATTAACTATATCTATAAGCTTGTATGACTTAGGTGTATAAGTGCTTATGATTCTCATTCATTAAAGTTTGATTTAAAGATTAAAGAAAAATCTTGATGCACTCATTAAGGGGGAATTTTGAATATCTTGTTTAGTGATGAAAAAGAAAAAAGAGAGAAGGAAGACTAAGTTAAATAAAGTTAAATAGGTCTTCATGTTTAATTTATATGTGTGATGCTCAGTTTTGGTTTTGTTGAATATTATGTAAAGAAAACTAGATGCATTGACTAAGGGGGAGCAACTCATTACATACAAAGATTTTAAGCATTCATATTAAACATATACATTGCACTCTTAATCTAGAAGTGTTTTGTCATCATAAAAAACAAGAGATAGAGAATGTTGACTTTATATGTTTTTGATGATAGCAAAATATTCACATTCATTGATGTCTAATTATATTGTTTAAGTGTACAAGAGAAAGCTTAAATTCATTAATGTATTTAGTATATTAAAGCGAGTCAAGATGCTTGTTCAATTACAAAATGGGTTAATTGGTTAAACAAGCAAAGAAGAAAGAGCTTTAATGAAGACAAATGAGTCTTAACTGGTTAACACAAGATTGAATCAGTTAAGCGGGTGCTGGATACAAACAGAAGCCACTTAGTCAAATAATCTTAGTCGACTAAGAAGTATCGTTAGTCAACTAAGAACTTACTGTCAGAAATCTGGATTACGAGATAGGAAGAACTTAATCGACAAAGAAGCATTACTAGTCAACCAAGAGCTTACTGCCAAAAATTGGGTTCAGAGACAAAGACGACATAATCGACTAAGAAGTATTGTTAGTCGACTAAGAGCTCACTGCCAGAAACTGGGTTTAGAGACAAAGACGACTTAATTGACTAAGAAGCATAGTTAATCGACTAAGAGCATTCTGTTTGAATATTTGAATTTGAATACTATAAGGCAAAATAACAGCTAGAAATGGCTAGTTTCTGTCTCCAACAACCAGAATTGATTTTACAAGTATTTAAAGCCTCTCAATAGTAAAAAATAAGAGAGAGAAGTTATCCAAAGTGATTTTGAGCTTAGAATACCAAAAACCTTTTTTTTTTCACTTGTATTTCACTCCTATCCTTTGAAAAAGTGTTTGAGCTTAGCTTTGTACATCTTAGATCAGCTAGGTGATCAATTGTACTTCATTGTTTCTTCATTTCTTGATTACTTAGAGTGTGCATGGCACTCTAAGGAGTTGGTCAAGCTTGGGTTAGCTTGGTTGTTGTGGTAAGTTCTAACTTAGCTTTAGAAAAGTTAGTTTTGGGTTTTGGTTGATCCTTTGAAAAACCATTGTTAAAGGTTGTTGTTGAGCCTTGGAAAAGCCATTTTGGGTTTTGGTTGATCCTGTGAAAAACCATTGTTAAAGGTTGTGGCAGAGCTTGTGAAAAGCCATTGTAATAGCTTGGTGGAAGCTTGGGAATTCCACTGATTTAGTGAATTGATTTGAAAATCCTTGATTGGGAAATCAAGGTAGTGAATGTAGGTCAAGGGGACCGAACAACTATAAATCATTGTGTTTTGTCTACCTTCTTTTATTTGTTTCTTACTAATAGCACTTAAATCATTCTTCCAACAAGCTTTAAACTTCTATTTTCAAATTCCTTTAATCAACTCTTTACTTGGAAGGAATTTTAGTGTCATTCCAAAAGTGCTATTCACCCACCCTCTAGCACATTCTTTGGGACCAACAATATCAAGTATGGTTTGATGTTTTCTATTATTTTTAATTAGTTTATTTATTTGTTTATTTTTTTTCTTGTTTTATTATTTTACTTCTAGTATTAAAAATGTAGAGAAAAATATAATAAAAATATAGATTTTAGGTCATAGTTATTATAGGCTGAAATTCATTTAGTCATGATTGTTTAGAATAAAAAAATAAAAATAAATGAGAAAGAAAAATTAGATTAAAAATATTAATAATAAAATTTAGATTCTTATAAATTACTATTAGAAAAATTTGTGGTTATAAAAATTAGTCAAAGATATAGAAATAACAAAAGTAATAGGATAATAGTTTTAAATTATAAAAAAATAAATTTTAATAAAATTTGTAATTGTTTAAAATGAATCTTTCAAATGAAATTTTTTAAAGAAAGTTACAAAGCGATAATTTTCCTTGAATATTTTAGAGTGAAAATAATTATGGAATCTTACCATAAGAGTTGGAGGGTAATCCTATAAATTATTTTTATAAAAGGTAAATAATTGTTATAAATAAAAACATAACTAAATAAAATTTTTTGTAAATATATAGTCATAATAATTTGTCAATAAATAAATAAATGGAATTCCTCCAATGATGAAACTTCATGAATATTATGAGGGTTAATTTTCTTGAAAGTTTCTTGGTGAGAAAGTTTTCTTAAATTCTACTGAAAGAGTTGGAGAATTTAAGAGGAATTTCAATATCAAGGGATTTTATAAAAAATAAAAAATATATTTGAAATAAACATATAAGATAAGCTTGATATAAATAAATAAACAAAACAAATAAGTGAATAAATAAAAATTTTCCGATGATGGAATTTCAAGAATATTATAAGGGATAATCTTCTTGATAATTTTTAGGTGAGGAAGTCTTCTTAAATTGTATCAAAAGGATTAGAGCGTTTAGAAGAATTCTCAATATCGGATTATTTTTTACTTTAAAATCAAATGAACAAAAAATAATAAAAATAGATTTGAAATAAACATATAAAATAAGTTTAATACAAATAAAAGAGTAAATAGAAACTTTTTGATGATGGAATTTCAAGAACACTATAAGGGATAGTTTTCTTGAAAATTTCTAGATAAGAAATTTTTCTTAAATTCTATTAAAAGGGTTCGAGAATTTAAGGAAAATTTCAATATTAAAAGTTTTATTTATTTCAAAATCATAATAAAATGAACGAATAGTTAATGGAAATAAATTAAAATATCAAATTAAAGTTTAATGCTAAAAAAATAACACATAACTAATTAGGTAACATTTTGAATGGGTGTGAGAGTGCCACTATTTTCTTCTCATATAATTGTACTTCGAAGCCTAGCGTGTTTCATAGATCAAATCTTATCCTTTTAACTGAAGCTAAGTCAAGCTTAAGACCTCATTAAAAAGTATAGATTTACTTAGGTGACCAATCACACCTAAATAAAAAAGATTGGTGGCGACTCTTCTTTAACGTTAAGCGATTGAGTTTATGAACTCATTTTTATGACAATATATATCAAATGATCATGACTTAATAGTCTACACACATTATTTGACCAATTCATAACATTCATTTCAATATGCTTGCACTCATCATCTGTTTTAGATACTTAATGACCCTCACAAAACAAAAGTACCAAGCTACCAAATTCAACATCCCACATACTCTATCATACCATGCTCATTAAGCCTTAATGGTACAAAAATAATCAACTATTATCTCATATCAATCGATGCGGCTAAGTTATAGTTCATAATTCTAAATACATAGCAAAACAAACATATTGGCTAATATATGGCTGGTAACAAACAAGCAAAACTGGCAAATATCATTAATGCTCAAACATTTTTGAAGCGGCTTGGCTCCCATTTTCAAATCGTGTATATATATATATATATTCGCAAAGCTGTTCAAAAATCAAAGTTATTACATACACAAACAGAAACTAAAATTCAATTATCAAACATCAACCTAAGTGTGGTTCTCCTAGGCCATGACAACAAATACACATTCATCATACGAGCATTTATACATATATGTGTGTATATATATATTATAGAAAACCTATTTATCAAATTAATGTCCCACTCACAGTGACAATAGGCACTCCTACAGCAACCGAATTGAATTCTCCTTGCCTCTAACAAATCTCTAGCATAATAACTCCAATCAACTCAACCAACAATGTCTTCTATCAATGGGACTTAGCTCCCTCAATAATCTAGAAATGGTTCAACACAAACAATCAGCTATGTACCCAGTTCTTTATTTTTCCTAGCCAAATTTCTACTCAACAATAACCTTTAAACCTTAATTTAAACAATTTAAAAGTTCTAAGTTTCCAGCATTTAAAAATATTTCCAGTTTTCTCCAAACTTCCTTCAAACATGTTCCTACCCTAACGGCTTCAATAACCTCAATTATAACTCTAAACATCAAGGTTTATATGACCCTTACCTCTAATAATCCCACACCAACCAATCAAATCTTCAGCACCTCAACACCTAACAAATAGAATCAGAGTTCACTTAATAAAACAGAGTATCCAAGAAATAAATCTGTAGTTCTTCTTTAAGAGCTAAGAAACTCATCTTAACATGCATAATTTTTTTCCTTTAAATTGTTCTTTAATCACACTTGGGAGCAGCCATGGAAGAGCTTGGAGAGGGTGCCTCGAGTTGGTGAAGAACAAATATTTATTGATAGATAGCATCTAAAATGCTTACTAAAGCTCTCTACCTTATATATATCGATAAATTTGATAAATCAATCAATAGTTTTCCTCCAGAACCTAAAAACCAAAACATTTCTATCCTCTAACTCCACTTAAAAGTCCTCTAACTTTCTTCCTACTTCAACAACACCTTAAAGCAACCAATAAATTCAGAATTTCTACATACATATTTGTAATATCCTGTACTTTGTTATGGTGGCTAATAAAGCTTATCAAATGCTAATTGAGGTTAATTGGAATGTTTAAAAGTGATGAAAGGTGAAAAGAGTATTTTAAGATAAAATATTTCGCACGCGAGAAAATAATAATATTTTTATTGAGGATGAATTAGCAAGATAAAAAGTGATTCAGAAGTGAATCAAGGTATAACAAGGTGTTTTCGGTGCCAACGAGACAAGTGAACAGTTTTAGAATAAAATAATATTAAAATATTAATATTTTATTCAGTGTTGTAATTTTTCATGAAAAAGGGGTATATGGTCAATTTAAGTGGGGGAGAAGACAAACGAGGAAATTTTGGAGAAAAATGACGTTAATGGGGCTCGCGTGCCTTATTAAATAAAGATAGTGTAGGTAGATAAATATTGTAATATTATGGGGACACTGCGTTGGAGTTAAAACTTTATATTTCGTTTATAAATGTGTGACAAAAGATAATGGAAAGAAATTGGAATTAAAAGATTGTCGGAGGATGTAATTAAAAAGGGTGAAAACCTTGGAAGGTAAAATGGTAATTTTGTCATTAAAGTGGTCAAAGCTTCCAAATGAAGCTTTGAATCTGCGTCCTTATTCTTGGCTGATCCTTATCTCTTCAAGATGGCATTTTTTCTTCTCCATCTCCTTCCTTCCATGCTTTTTCCATACTTCCACCCCATTTTCACTTGACTCTCATGCAATTGAAGAGAAAAATAAAACGAATCAGCTAAGGAAAGAAAGGAGAGAAAGGTGTAAGGCTTGGGTAGTAAGTAATTCAAGAGTAATTGAAGAAATATCAAGTGGTTCTCAATATTCAAGAAACATAAGGTAAGGGTTTTTGTGTTTTAAGCTCATGGTTGGTTAAATCTTTGGAAAAATGATGTTTGAATCATATTGTGGTAGCTATGGTGACCATGGGTGTGAGGAAATTATGAATTTTGTTGGGTGAAATCCAAGCTAAAACCAAGTGGTAAGCTTAATGCTACAATTTGAAGCTTATGATTGGTTTAATATTGTGAGAATGATTGTATGCATATTTAGTGTTATTGTGATGTCATGGGTATGGTTGGAAGGCAATTATATTAATTGGAAGTTTGGTGTATAAATATGTGTTGTTAGGAAAGGTTTAAAAGGTTATGGATGTTGGTGTGCATGAATGAATATAAATGTTATGCTTGGTGGCAACATGTAAATGAGGATGGTGGTACATGTAGACTTAGAAAATGTTTAATAGAAGTAAATTTATAGTTGCTATCATATGCTAGGTAATTATTATGGAAATGATGGATAAACTTGATAAATATCCTTAGACAAGATTTATATATGTGCTAGAGTCATAAATAAGTTGTCGGTATCCATAATATAAAGAATTATGCAAGTAAAGGATAAAGGCCACTTTGGTAAAGAATGTGTCAAGATATAAGTTAGTTGAATAAGGATTCATGATTGAAGGAAAAAGAGAAGTAGAAATGACGTACATTAAAGATATTGAATTTGGATTGTTGCTAGGAAGTACAAAAGTAAAGGTAGTGTACTGTGGTAGCGTGCCATAGGAAATAACGAGCGACCGGCTAGTTACAATAGCTAGATATGCCTCCAAACTAATAGTGATGTAACATCCAGCTATTGTAAGGTGAGTGAACTTGCATTAAAATGGTTTGGAATAAATGATTATATGCTTGATTGAACCACTTGAATTATTTTACTGGTTTTTCTTAAAATTTGCATGGGAACAAGCCTTTGATGAAACATTATATGTTATGAATGTGTAATATGATGAATTCTTGTGCTCCCATATTATGTTGATATATATATGTTGTGTATTGATAGTTAATATTGTGTGATAATTAAACTGCACATGTGCGCGATGTGGGGGTTGCACATGCCGGTGATGACGGGGTGAGGGAGTGTGGATGATGAGATTGCCTATGTGCGCGATGTGGCGGTGCACATGATGATGATGATATATGCCATGTGCGCGATGTGGGGGGAGCACATGATGGCATTAGTTGTGCGCGATGTGGGGGTGCACACGATGATGATGATATATGCCATGTGCACAATGTGGGGGGAGCACATGATGGCATTGGTTGTGCACGATGTGGGGGTGCACATGATGATGATGATATATGCCATGTGCGCGATGTGGGGGGAGAACATGATGGCATTAGTTATGCTTGATGTGGGGGTTCACACAATGACTTCGGCTATGTGCGGTGCAGAGTGCACATGAGCTGGGTGAGCTGGTGGTTGTATACATGCTTGTATATATATATATATGCTATAAATATGTTTTTTATATGCTATAGAAAAAGTTATGAAAATAATATGTGACTGCATTGAATATTGAGAAAACTTGATTATTGTCAATGTCTTTGATTTAATGTACAATGTGGCATGAGTGGATTTTCCTTGTGGCAGTGAAAACCCCTTTAGATTTTATCTGGCCAAAATTTCGTTGCAGTGAGAATGCCTTTTTGCTGCGGTGAGAATCAATTTATTAGGCTTGACTTGTTTGAATTCTACTAAAGTTTTCACTCTTCAACTTCTTTGTTGTTCATGGATCCTTCATCATCAAGTGATTAAACAACCAAGGGTTTGAATTAGGGGTTTTTAATAAGAAATAAACTAAATTGCATTGTTTTTGAACTTAAGTGCATCATGATTTCTAAACCTTCCTTAACGTTGCTTGTTACCTTCTTATGTTCACTCATTGGGTTTATACTCACGTTTTTAAACTTCATGTTTTAGGTTTTCTGAGTTAAAGATTATTGGTCCTAAGACGAGGTGCTCCTCCTTATCCATTGCTTGATAGGTTTACCATGACACTAAATGTTCGCAACTGTGCCCAGAGTCACTCCGTTGACGGTCGAGGTCTAATTATGTGTATGTGAATGCTCGATGTGAAATGCTGTGACTCATTTGTCAAGCTATATATGTATATTATGGTTGATTATGCCATTATGAATACATAATAGGGTCTTATGAATTGTTTTCAAAGGAATTATATTTGAACATTACGAATTTTGGATTTTAAAGACATGGATTAATGTACAAGATTATATAAATAGGCTTACTTGGGCTTAGTGGGCTGAGCTCATTGGGCCCTTGCGCCAGTCATGGCCAGAAAATTAGGTTGTGACAATATTCAAAATATAACCCAAAGTTTCAACTAACATCAAAACACTCTAATGTATTCACCATACTTCAATGTTTCTATTTAAATGGTATAGTTTGACGTTCTCAATCATATTAAAAATTCAAAGCCCTAACCACCAAGGCATTACACACATCATTACATAATTAACCACATAACATGTTCCCATGTTCATATGTCATTTCATCAAGTAGAATAACACAATTCATAACTAACCTCTATCAAGGTCAGGGGTATTACATGAAGCATCAGTCGAAGGTCATAACCGAGACTTCTTAGAGTGAACTAGTTGTTCGATTGGTGGTTATGGTAAGCATGGGTCATGTTCGTAAAGGATTTTATGGGGTTTGAGGTTTTCAAATCAAAGTCAAAAGTGAAGCAATTTTGATGTGACATTCAAGAATGATGTAATGATTATACTGACGTGGCATTGAACAAACATATATATAAATTTTAAACGATGATATGATGTTTATGTGGAACCATTATGCTATTGATGTGGCATTTTATAAATTCACTGTTGTATTTGTAACAATACATAGTCTCACAGCCCAATTTTTGGGCCATGATAAGTGCATAGGCCCAATGGGCATAGCCCACTGAGCCCAAGCAAGCCTTTTTATGCAATCTCGATCATCATTCCCAACCATCATTTCTAAAAGCACATATTGTAATTCTCAACAATAAATATTTCACTAACATGTTATAGCAACCCAATATTCACATTTGTATTATGTTAAAATAATGTCACCCGTTTGCCAACCTATATTGGCATCAGTAATCAAATATACATAATTGATTTTTAACATGAATCTTAATTGTCTACATTACTTATATGTGTACACAAGCATAAGACTCTTGATTGTCAGCGGAGTGACCTTGGGTGAAGGTACAGCTACTGAGATGCCATAGTACCTACCAAGAGGATGAGCATACGTGGACAACTCAATCTAGGTCCCAACTACCTCCGAATCTGAAAACATGAAGCTTAATAGAGTGAGTATAAAACTCAATGAGTGAACATAAGAAGGGAACAAGCAACAGATATGGAAAGATTTTGAAAACATGATGCACTTTTGTTAAAAACAATGAAATTTGGTTTAATTTTTTGTAAAACCCCATAATTCAACCTTTGATTATTAAATCCCTTAGTGTTGAAAGATCCATGATAAACCATGAAGTTGAAAAGAATGAAAGTTTCAACATATGTCCAAGCAAGAGAAGCAAAACAAAGGGTTTCTCGTTACAGTGAAAAGGCATTCTTGGTTGCATATGTTTTGGTTTTCAAGCATATCTTCCACTGCAGAAGTCCAATTGACATGATTTTTAGATCATTAGAAAGATAAGAGGCTGGTCTATAACTTTGATGTTTACCACTTTGCCCAGTTATGATCAGAAGATGGTCAAAATCATTATCAAAGTGAAAGCATTACACCACAATTTTGGAACCACCCAAGAGTTTTTTGCTACAACAAGAATCCATTCTCGCTGCATCTAAATTCAGAGCATGGATTAAGGCTGCCTACGCCAGAGTTTCTCGCTACAACAAAAATGAATCTCGTTGCAGTGAGAAATAGAGCAATTTAGTTGAAGGGGTCTTGTTACATCAAGATGTCATTTTCTTGCTGAAATGAAAAGCAATTTGGGAGCAATTAACAATGCCAACATACAACACATTCACAAATATTTTCATAAACTTTCTATAACATATATATATATATATATATATATACATACATCATCATGCATACCATCTCGCCACACACAGCTCATGTGCACTCCCTACTCGCACATAGCCGGGTCATCATCAGCTCATGTGCACTCCCACACCGCACATAGCTAGGTCATCATCAACTCATATGCACTCCCACACCATACATAATTGGGTCATTATTATCACACAAAAGGAACATCCAAAGCATAATATACATATCAATATAATGTGATAATGCATGAACTATTCATATTGCACATTTCACAAGATAGAAACATTTCATCAAGGGCTTGTTCCCTAAGTATATTTTTTTAAAGCAAAAATAAATGAAACTTTCAAATGATTTTTTTAAACATGTAGGCACTTCCCAAAACATTTTGAAATGCAAGTTCACTCACCTTACGATAGCGGGATATTATATCGCTATTTGTTCGGAGGCATATCTAGCTATTCCTACTTGCTGGTTGCTTGTTATTGCCCCCAACACACCACCACCATACGCTACCTTTACTTTTGCACTTCCTTTATGGTTGCTTAACCCGTACTTGCACTCCAATATTACTTCAAAACATTAATCATCAAGCTTAGCTTGCTTGAATTATAAAACCAAGCTTTTCTTCCTTTCTTTCTTTTTCTTTCTTCTTCTTCTAGGGTTTAGATGTGCTGAAAATTAGGGTTAGAAGCTGTAGGTTTAGTGCCCAAGAAGTTTGGAGAAGAAAGAAGTCAGAAAAGAAAGGAAATGAAAAGAAACAAGGGAAATCACATGAAAAAATTTGATTTTCATGAACTTGAAATGAAAATGGCGTTGGAAGCTTCAAGAAGAAGAAGAAGAAAATATCTTGCTGAAGGAGATAAGGACGGTCATGGCTGATAAAGATAAGAGTCAAAGCTTTCTTTAGAAGCTTTGACCAAACTTTACGTAAAATTACCATTTTACCCTCCAAGTTTCTTCCTTTTTTAATTTAGTCCTCCCAACACTCTTTTAACTCCAATTTCCTTCTATTATCTTCTTTTACACATGTACAAATGAAATATAAAGCTTATACTCCAACGCGACATCTCCATAATATTTGAAATATATTTTTTTCCCGAATTAGTTTTATTTAATAACGAGCGGGCCCCACTAGCTTCATTTTTCTTTGAAATTTCCTCGTTCTCCCTCTCCCCCACTTAGATTAACCGTATACTCATTCTTCATGAAAAATTTTGACACTGAATAAAATATTAATATTTTAATATTATTATATTAATAAGATATTATTTTATTCTAAAATTTTTCACTTGTCTCCTTGGTACCCAAAATACCTTATTATGCCTCAATTCACTTATAAATCACTTTTTATCTCGTAAATTCTTTCTCGATAAATATATTATTATTTTCTTATTATTCCTTCGCATGCGAAATATTTTATCTTAAAACACTCTTTTCACCTTTCCTCACCTTTAAACATTATAATGAACCTCATTTGACATCCGATAAGCTTCATTAGCCATCATGTCAAAGTACGGGGTATTACACATAGCTTTTTAAAGAGCACTGGAACCTGTTCTTTTGCTTATGCAATATATGTTTTATTTATTTAAAGAGAAAAAAAGTTGGATTTTTTTTATGATGACATGGAATTGTCCAATGTGATGTTGCTAAATTAGTAACATTATGTGTAAATTATAAAAATACCACGTCAACGACATAGTATTGTCACATTAGCATCACATCATCATTTGAAACTCATGTATGTGTTTGATCAATACTACATTGGTATAATCATTGCATCATTCTTGAATGTCATGTCAACATGAATATGTCACGTCAATACAATCAAGGGTAAAATTTTATTTAGCCCTCAAATATAAGGTGTTTTTGGAAATAACCCTCACTATAATTTAACTATTTTTAGCCAAGGGATGAGATTTTGGGACAAAAATGCCTTTGATGAGACCTCTTCATTGACGCGCACTCCCATTCACTTGCATATTGATGAAAATAAATCTGCCTAGAATTTGTTCCCTTTAATTTTGTGCAAAACATCTTTTTTTTTTAGAAAAGCTTGCATAAAACATCCTCATGTTGCAGGACATGTTTTTTTTTTTTATTTTTCGGACATTGTAGTAAACATAAATGCCATGCATATTACATAGCAAGTCTATTAAACGATCTGTTGATTCATGGTCAAGGATAGGAAAGCGTTTGAACTAGTTTACAATTATTACACGGTAAGTAAATGAGTGAATGTCGATTTTTTTGTGGTGTTTTTGAGTGGGTTTAGTGATTTGAATGCCATATAAATTAAGAATGTGGTTTAGTATCTTGTTGTTCAATAGCATTTGGGTTTAGTTTGAAGCTGTAGAAACCCCTGTGGCCATTTGGGTCAAATCTTGTTAGATTATGGAGAGAAAATGGGCATGGCATAGCATGTAACAACGAGGTTATTTTATTCATGGCATGTAACAAATAATTCATGCAACTTGGTGTGTAGCAAGTAAGAACATATAGGCATGACGTGTAATTGAATAATTATTCTTTTGTAAATGTCATGTAGCTTATTTGGGATTACTGTTCATTAAGTGTAGCTCACATGTGCATTATTGTATTTTATTGAAAATGGATTTCAGATAGTATGAGAAAGTTGATGTTAAACAAAAAGAGGAACTAGTCGTGATGAATCCAAAGCATTGAGAATGATGTGAAACTAGAAATCCCTGCTACTGTGGTGAATCAAAAAGAGGAAGATGTGAAACCAAAGTACGAATTGGTTATGCTACAGCAAGCCATTTGTCATTTGTTTCTCATGGTGTGTAAGTACTATATTTGACATAGCATGGTGAGAATATGTGAGACGACATAGAGGGAATATGTGACACGACATGTTGAGAATATGTAACATGCCATGGAGGGAATATGTGACATGCCATGGTGAGAATATGTGAGATGCCAGGAAGGAATATGTGACATGCCATGGTGAGTATGTGAGACGACATGGAGAGGGAGGGAATATGAGACATGGCATGTTGAGAATATGTGACATGGCATTGTGAGAATATGTGACACGGTAGGGTGAGAATATGTGACATGCCATGGAGGGAATATGTGAGATGACATGGTGAGACTATGTGACATGCCAAAGGTGACAATATATGACACACCATGGAGGGAATAAGTGAGATGACATGGTGACAATATGTGACACGCCAGGGTGAGTATATGTGACACACCATAGATGGAATATGTGGCATGCCATGATGAGAATATGTTACACGGCATGGTGAGAATATATGAGACGACATAGAGGGAATATGTGACATGACATGGAGAGAATATGTGCATGCCATGGAAGGAATATGTGACATGCCATGGGTGGAATATGTGGCACGCCATGGATGGAATATGAGACATGGCATAAATTTAAATAGAAAAAAATATGGACAAATAAGGAAATTGTTTGAAATTCCATGTCATGCATATTAGCAGTTAAGGTGTTTAAAACGCCATTGTATTTTATTTTCATCATTTGCAAATGGCTGTATCAAGTAAGAGAGTTTGATTCATTCGTCATTCCCAAAGGGTCCTGAGTGTTTAACTTCGTTTTGAGCAAAGTTAACAACATCACAGTAACAATGTTGGTTATGCGTGAAAAGGTTAGTCAATCGTCAATTAAAATTTTCTTTTGTTTTGTTTTTTTTGCTAGGTTGCTCTATGAAATGTTTGGTTTTTTTCCTATGATATGTTTTTATTGTTTTCTTCATGATTTTATTGTTTTTGTCTAAATTATGGAGAGAACTGCAACATTTTTACTTACATGCTTTTGTGTCATACCAACATTTTAGGGGATCTGCATAGCGTGTAACAAAAATAAATTTCTTCGATTTGGCCTGTAGTGGGTTAATTGTTTTTAGGGTTTAGGGCTTGTATGGCGTGTAGTGTGTAAATTGCATAGTCAACATATTTCCTAGCGTGTAACTACGTGGGTATTTTATTAATGGCGTGTAACAAATAAATAATTATACTTGATGTGCAAGAACAAAAAAATGGCGTGTTACAACATTTTACTAGGTCTGCATAGCGTGTAACAAAAATAAATTTCTTCAATCTAGTGTGTAGGGGGTTCAATGTTTTTGGGGTTTAGGGTAGCATTACATGTACCGCATAGTCGGCATGGTATATCGTGTAACAAATTTGTAATTATAGTTGGCGTGTAAGAACATATAGTCATGGCATATAAAAACATTTTACTTGGTCTGCTTAGCAAGTAACAACAATAAATTTCTTCTATCTGGGGTGTTACACATTATGGGTTAATTGTTTTTTGGTCTATCTTACACGTGCATGGGTGCTATGTTTTGTAGATGGAGTTTAGAGAGTATGATAACCTTGACACTTTGCTTGTTGTGCTGAGGGAGAAGTGGGCCTTCAAGATCTCCATTAACACTCAATGTAAGTGGTCACAACTGCATTATATAAATAAGACGCTCCAAGAGAAAGGGGAGTATAAAGTAGTTAAGCGTACGTGCTTCGGTATGCTGCTGGATGTCTATCCACAAAGCTAATTTTGCGCTAGTCTCATGTAGATGTCATGGTTCGTCGAATCACTGAAATAAAGTCAATGAACTATGAGTTGTGGTTTGCCATTGGCAAGAGCAAGGCGTGTTTATCCAAACAGGAGTTCTGCCTTATAACCAAACCAAAGTTTGGCCCACACCCGAATATATTCATACGAATGTATGAGGTCGTTCCTGATAGAATTCATGCGAGATACTGAAATGGGCAGTAGAGTGTTAAATTTCAGGAGTTGCTTAACACGTTCCAAGGAGGCAACTTTCAGCTATCAGGAGACGTAACCAAGATGGCACTCATCTTGATCGCGAATAATATTTTATTTGGTGAAAACTACAGAAGAAAAGTGACGTCTTGGCTCTTGTCATTGATGGAGGACATCGATGCCTGGAATGTCTTCCTTTGGGGTCAGTATATTTGGAGGCTGATTAAGGACTACCTATTGAAGTGGTTCAAAGTTGCTGCTGTAAACTTGTAGAAGGATAATCGTTTATGCTACAACCTTTATGGATTTGCATAGGTGATACAGGTACTGCCACGTAACATTTTTCAATTTTCTTTTGACATAAAAATTTATTGTGGCATTCGTTTATCATTTATGGTATGATAATGGTTACAATTGACTTGCAGTTCTGGGCAATGGAGATAATTCCTGTTTTTCAAAAATTAATTGCCACCTTTGATCCGAAGGATGACGTCTACCCATGTATGTGCGGATGACAATGCAATTAGAAGCAGAAGGACTTCTATAAGGCGGTTGAGAAGTTGGACTCATTTGAGCAGGTGAGGCAACAATTTCTAATTTGTCTAGTGAATCTGTAAACTATTTAACAAAATAATAGCAATGTACATATTTTGTAGTTGTGGGCAGACGAAACCTTGGAGCCCCACTGAAAGAGGCCACACGGGAATATTGGGTGGACATCAATGTCCCTCTATCTGAGGGGTGCCAGTACATGCCAACAAGACAAATGGAGGATCAAGCAAATTGGGGTATTGATGCCAGAATAAAGGGGAGAAACTTAAAAGAGAAAAGAGTCATTGGTCTCGTTAAGTAGAGGCACACTGCCATTTTTGGAAACAAGGAGCAGTCAGGCCTTGAGTCGATGGAAAAAGGGGACATCCATGGCAATGTGAATGAACCGCATTCTTCTCACGCAGATGAACAGACCCATACACATCCACCTCCTCAATGATCGATAGGACGTGCTCAAATGCACAGTGGTTTTGATCTGTCGGTAAATATGGTTCTTATGGTTTAGGGTCAACAATTCCATATTTGATTATTGAATAACACAGTAATATTTGTTATTACAGCTAAGCAAGGTGAGGAAAGTTAATGATAGTGGAGTCACAGTTCGTTAGCTATGACAGGATATGCAAAAGCATAGACGAGACATGTTGGAGTTGAAGGGTTTCATTCAGTCATTGAAGGACACAATGCAAACATTGGAGGACAGTATTGTTGGTCAATTCTTGATAGCATGAAATTTTAAGTATGTTCTTATAGCTTGGTTCAGATATTGATGGTTTATGTTTATCAGGTTTAGGCCTATTTTTAATTTTGGGTTTAGGGTTTAACAAATGTTATGAGTTAATGGATTTTTTCTCAATTGTCTCTTTCTTTAGGGTAGTGCTTCCTTTCGCCATGAGATTCATAGCACGATTATGGTGATGATGGGCAAGCTGATGAACCTGGTGTTAACGATCGAGACATTGATCATGACGTGTTTGGTGCTAAAAGAGATAATGTAACTCACATCGATGATGTCACAGCCTAATTTTCTGGCCATGACTGGTGCATGGGCCCAATGGACACAACCCATTAAGCCTAAGCAAGCCTCTTTATGTAGTCTTGTCCATCTTTTCATCCATCATTCCTAAAGTCACATTTCGTAATTCTCAACTATAAGTACTTTAATAATGTGCTATGACAATCAAATACTTGCATTTATATTAACCCAAAATAATGTCACCCATTGCCAACTCATAGTGGCATCATCAATCAAAATATACATGTGTTGCTCATAACATGAATCTTAGTGATTTACATCACATGTGCGTATACACAAGCAAAAGACTCTTGACTACCAGCGGAGTGACCTTGTGTGAAGGTACAGCTACTGAATGCCATGGTACCTACCAAAAAGATGAATATATATGGACACCTCAATCTAGATCCTAACTGCCTTTGAATTTGAAAACATAAAGTTGAAAAGACTGAGTATAAACCCAGTGAGTAAACATAGGAAAGGAACAAGCAAACAATACAAAAGGTTTTAGAAAACATGATGCACTTATGTTTAAAAAAAACAATGCAATTTAGCTTAATTACTTGTTAAAACCCCTCAGTTCAACCTTTGATTATTTAACCCCCTTAGTGTTGAAGGATTCGTGATCAATAATGAAATTGAAGAGTGAGAACAACAGCAAATATCCAAGCAGGATAGAGAGTTTCTCGCTGCAGTGAGAATACAATTTTGCTGTAGCAAAAATTAGGGCAAAAAACCACCCAAGAGTTTCTCGTTGTAGTGAGAATGCATTTTTGCTGTAGCGAAAACCAAGAGTTAGGTCAAGCCCTTAAGCACTCGAGAGTTTCTCGCTGTAGCGAAATTCAAGGCAGATGAAATTAGGGGGATTTTTACTATGACAAAAATTCATTCTTGCTGCAACAAAAATCAATTTGAATGTATTTAACAATTTTCAACATTCAACATTCAATACAATCACATTTATTTCCTTAAACTTTCCATAACATATATAAACATATATACAACTACCGACCCCCCAGCTCATGTGCATTCCAACACCGCACATAGCTAGGTCATCATGTGCACTCCCACACTGCACATTATAATATCATCATGTGTACTCTCGCACCACATCACCACCGACATGTGCACTCCCACACCACACACGCACGGTTACAATTGTTACACAATAGTACCATTCAATGCATAACATACACATCAACATAATGTAGGAACACATGAGCTAATCACATTGCACATTTCATAACGTAAGAACATTTCATCAAGGGCTTGTTCCCAAGGTATATTTTAAAGAAAAAATAAATAAAATTTTCAAATGATTCATTCAAACACATATGCATTTCCCAAAACATTTGAAATACAAGTTCACTCACATGTCTTTGTTGATTCTTAAATCGACTCCAACTTCCACTAATGCTCCAAGTGGAGATGTGGGGTCTCGTTGGAACCTATCACACACAATAGCATCACAACCAACTCAATTTACATGAATATTATTCCAAAAGCTGTTTCCTAAATCAAACTTTACTAGTTATTTCTAACTAGTTTCCAATTACCATTTGACTAGTCATTAGTTTGAACTACTTTAGTCACACTAGAAATAAAAAAAATAACTTTCAACAATAAAACAACTCACAATTCTAATTATTGGCCATTCATCAACAACTTAAAAATCAAACCTAACTCATTACTCATCTTGGTGAACTTGTAGTTGAATCCTTTAGTATGGATTAAAGAGGGAAAATTCTTTTAAAGGTTTTCTCAAGCTAATTTGAAGAGTCTCTCTCTCTAAAATGTTCAACTAGTGAGAGAAAGTGCAAAGGAAAGACTTTTGAGGATCTTTGAGGTGAAAAAGTGAAAGAGCACAAAGTATCCTATGAAAAAGTGTACAAAAGCATGAGAATTAGAGTTAATTTGAAAAAGTTATGGAGGTTTCAAGGGTAGCTTCCATGGAAGATGGAAATTTTGGAATGGAGAGAAGGGATGGGAAGAAGAAGAAAAAGCTACTGGAAGTGAGGAGAAAGTTGTAGGAAAATTAGATATTTATTCCTAGGGTTGATTAAAGTTCCACCTATTTACAAAAATGCCATTGCATAGTTGACTTTGCCTTCTTCTTTCCTTTGGCTCAAACTTTTTACTCTTTTGAAACTGAGAAAAGGTCCACAATAGATTAGAGGTACTCGAGTTCATGAAAACTTAGAAATTTAGACTCGATACCAAAAATGACCATTTTACCCCTATTATGGAAATTATCATTATTTCTATTTTCTTCGTTTATTTCATTGTTATATACATCATTCATTTATTCCTTAGGCCTACTTAGACCTTAATAATATTAAAAAAACCCATTTCTAGGAGCTCACTAAGAAAATGACAAAACTACCCCTAATCCACGTCATCGTGTCACCTCCGCTACACGTCTATGAAGGTCGAGGTTTCACATTTTCCCCCAATAAAAGAAATTCGGTCCCCGAATTTCAATCTAACTATAAGGTAGCATACCTCTACACATTAAAGAGGTGCAGATACTTTGTTCGCATCTCCTCTTCAGCTTCCCACGTTACCTCTTCACTGGTGTGGTTTCGCCATAACACTTTCACTGAGGCTACATCTTTTGAACGAAGCTTTTTGACTTGTCTATCAAGGATAGCCACTTGTTGCTCTTCATAGGTTAAGTCATCTCTCAATTGAATGGTTTCATATCGTATTACATGAGATGGATCCGGGTTATACTTTCTAAGCATTAACACATGAAACACCGGATGGATATTCGAGATGTTCAGTGGTAGTGCCAAATGGTATGCTACTACTCCAACCTTGTCTAAGATCTCAAGGGTCCTATTTACTAAAGACTTAATTTTCCCTTTTTACTGAACCTTATTACCCTTTCTGTTGGTGAGACCTTAAAAAATACACGATCCCCCACTTGAAACTCTAAGTCTCTTCATCTGTTATCAGCATATGACTTTGTCTACTTTATACTGATAACATCCTCTGTCGAATCATGCGTATCTTTTCGGTGGTGTCCTGCACCAACTTTGGCCCCAAGAGTTTCCTTTCTCCCACCTCTAGCCACCCAATGGGTGACCTACACCTTCGTCCATATAATGCCTCAAATGGTATTATTTGGATGCTAGCTTGGAAGCTATTATTGTAAGCAAACTCCACTAAGGGTAGATACCGATCCACCTGACCCCAAGGTCTATTACACATGCCCTCAGCATATCTTCCAATGTCTGTATTGTTCGTTCAGATTGCCTTTCAGTCTGAGGGTGGAAAGTCGTGATAAAATCCAACTCAGTGCCCAACACTTCTTGTAACTTTCCCTAAAACCTGTTGGTGAACTGTGTCCTTCTGTCAGATACTATAGAAATAGGGATACCATTGTGAGACCCTGTCAAGCTCGATTAAAAGACGGTATTATACCGAGTGGTACAACTAAGTTAAATCGAGCCTTGAACTAGTTCAAATAGAAATTCTAAGAGGAATTTGAAAATTTTAAAACCAACAGAATGACTTAGAATAGTGATTTGGAGTTCAAGGTCCAGTTTGGAGTCCATCAGAAAATTGACCAATTAGGGACAAAACGGTTATTTTACTATTTGATGATAAAATGGAGATTTTTAGCCAAGATTTGATCACATTTGGCCAAGAATAATTATATGAAATATAATTATTATTATTGGAGTATAAAATGATGTTTAGTAGTGAAAATTGTAATTCCTGATATTTATGGAGTACAAGGGTAAAATGGTAATTTTGCCACTAGAGGACTGAACTGAAATTTTTTTTAAACAATTTTTGCCCCATTTGGTTAATATTGATCAATATTAGTGTTATTTTAGGTTGAAAGGTAGAAATAATGAGATTCCGGTACATTTCGGAGTATAGGGGTAAAATCGTAATTTTTTTGTCTCGGGGGCAAATCAGTAAAATTTTTGCCCCAGCACTTGTCAAGACCAAGGGATTTTAATTGTGGTAGGATTGGATAAATACCAGAATATTTGTGGTGGAAAATTAAGAAGAAAAAGTCAAAAAAGTTAAAAATTGGACCAATAAGCATGTGACACATGGCATGCTTGATTATTTTATTATTTTCTATAGAAATCAGCCCATTAAATCCCCAATTCCCTCACCATATTCGGCCTAGGCATCCAGCAACAAGAAAAAAGGAAGAACAAAAGGAAAAACAAGAAAACCTAGGTGGAAATTCAAAGAAAAAGTGAAGAAATCAAGGAAACAAGCTAGGTAAGTTAAAATTTCTTTAATTCTCCTTGATACCTAGCTTACCCATGCTTTTGTTCTTGATTTTCATGGTTGAATATTGAGTTATCATGATGAATTTAATTCTGAAAAATGGGTATGGAAGAGGAATTGTTGTTGGAATAATTTGATTTTAGACTATGTTAGTGTTTAAGGATAGTTAAGCATGGTTATGAACAAAAACACAAAAGAAATATTCAATTTCTCTAGGGTTTCTTGTTGGCCGAACCATGAGGGCTGAATATCAATGGGGGATTGTTTTTATTTCAAGGAAAATGGCATGGAAAATGATGAATTAAGGTGAAACTGTTTTGTAGAAAAAAATTTGATGCTAGTGCACCAAATGACCAAATTTTTCTATAAGGAATTGTGAGGGTTCTAATGCTGAATTTGGTTTTATTTAAATGTATGTGGTAAATTAAGGTATTAGAGGAGAAATGAATTAATTTGGAGGTGATTTGGACACAATCGCTGATTAATCGGGTGATCGGTCGAATTTAATCGATACCGTGATTAAGCGGTAATCGGACATATTTTTGCATTTACATATCAAGCATTAGTAATTTAAATTAATTTATATCAATTTAGGGACAATATAGTAAATTCCTCGACTTTGTTATTTGTCAAGGTGGTGAGACGTCCGAAAAAGGCAAAGGAATTGCGCTTGAGGACTATTAGTCTGAGTTCACCCGGAATCTAAATTTTCGACACATGTGAGTGGACTGCCTATCAAAATTGTTTTGGGAATATGAATATTTTAAACAAAGTGTTTGAATGATTTTATGCAATTTTTCATGAAAATGAATGCCTTGGGAACAAGCTTTCGAGAAAAGGTTTATGTTATGAAATGTGGTTATTATGGATTTCTATGTGGCTGCATTATGTTGATATACATATATGCTTGAATATAATGTTGTGTAATTATGTTGACTCGACTATGTGCGAGTAGGGAGTGCGCATAAGCCGAGGATTACCCGGTTATGTACGAGTAGGGAGTACGCACAACCCGGTGATAACCCGGTTATGTGCGAGTAGGGAGTGCGCATAACCCGGTGATGACCCAGCCATGTGCGAGTAGGGAGTGCGCATGAGCTGGTGATGATGATGATGAGCTGGTGATGATGATGATGGGTTGGTGAGATGATGATGATGGGTATATATATATATATACATATGTAAATGTGTGTGTTATAGCAAATTGATGGACAATGATTTATGGTTGTAATGTACGTGAAATTTGACACATTATACTTTGAGAATTTTTATGAATTTTATGTTGATTTTATTAGTTTAGCAGGATGGCTTTTTGTTGAGTGAGGAAAAATGTTTCTCTTGTTGCTTCGTATTCGCTGCAGCGAGAAACTCTCGGGTTCGGAGGGGTTTTAAATAGGAATGAACTAAATTGCATTGTTTTGAAACAAGTGCATCATGATTTTAAATTCTCCCTAATTGTTGCTTGTTCCCTTCCTTGTTCACTCACTGAGTATTGTACTCACGTTTTATAAAAATTCATGTTTTCAGATCAGGTGACTGTTGGACCCTAGATCGAGGAGTCCCCGTAGTGCATCTCCTGGGTATGTGTCTGACATTCGATAGTAATCCCTTTTATTGTAAATGTTTCCGCTGAAAGTCATGGGTCTTTTTGTATTATGAATACAATCTAACAATGTGAATATGTGTATGCAATGTAAATTGCTAAATACATGACTGGTATAGTGCATGTATATTATTATCGATAATGCCATTGTGTTTTGGCTATGTTCATACCCGAGAAAAGGTGTGTGTGTATGCATGATATGATAAATTTGTTAAGCAAAGGTAAATGGATAGGCTTGCTTGGGCTTAGTGAGCTATGCTCATTGAGCTCATGCGTCGGTCATGGCCCGGGAAATTGGGTCTTGACAACCATGCAGTCGTACTATCTCGTCCACATAAACTCGGAAGTATTGGGCAGCCTCGTATGTAGTTTTAACCAAAAGAAAAGGAACTGACTTCGTTAATCGATCTACTATTATTGTCACGACTCGGTACTCTCATCGAGCCCATGACAACCGTCGCGATGTCCCAATAGACATTCATTACCCTGAATGCCAACCGAAACCTTGCAAGGCTTAATATCAGTTTTCGCACCTCCCCTGTGAGTAATAATTACTAAATATCATATTTTAAAAGATTGTAAGCTTCAATTATGTATCGAAATAAAATGGTATTGGCCTAATTCGATCTATACATTGGTTAATTGGCCAATACATCCAATTCAACTCCAATTAACTTGATTCCACTTCCAACACTGCAAGTCATCAATTACAAGTTAAATAATATGTAATATCACAAAAATCCATCATCAATATCTTCCTTGTAAAATTCGGCCATTGAAGGTTTAGTGTAGAACATGTAATTTTCATGCTTGATTTTTACACCTTACATCATAAAACAACTAAAAACACCTAAATAGCACAAAATTTATCAAAGTCCATTATCCAATTTCTCTCTTGAAAATTTCAGCCAAGGAATGTGGGTCAAGGGCATGAAATTTCTTGCTTGTTTTGCATACTAAACATCACCAAACAACTAAAAACACTAAGATACCTTGAAATCTAACCAAATAAATCATCAAATATTCTCTCCTTAAATTCGGTCAGCCATGAATCCTTCATGGGATCTTGAATTTTAACCATGGTAATTAAAAAAGAATGCATAGGAAAGGTAGATCACAAGCTAGAATTAAGAAATTTTACCTTTACTTGCTTAATTCCTTGAAATCCGATGAATTTTCTCTTGATTTTCTTCTCTAGGGTTTGTTCTATGCTTTTTCCCTTTTGTTCTTGCCTTGGCCGGCCAAGAGAAATGAGATGGGAGAGTTTTAGTTGTGTTTATAAAGGAAAATATAATAATATTAAAGCTTAACACTTGTCACCATGTGATTGGTCCATACATAAAACTTAATAATTAAGCATTTCTTCTCCACCACATAAAATTCCTCAATTATCCAAAGTATAGAATGAATTTCATGGGTTTGACAAGTGTCAAGGTGGTGTAAAATTCCAAAAAATTCTAATTACGTTCTTGTGGACATGTGAAAAGACCTTTTTACCCTTATGTTCAAAAAATTATCGAAATTAAAATTTTTCACTTCTCAAGCTCAAATTATGTTCTAAATAGTCAAACTTCATCAAAATTTCATCCACCATCCCAAATTTGCCCTCAAGTGGAAAAATGACCATTTTACCCCTACGTTATGAAAATTCCAATTTAACTCCAAATCAATCCTCGAACTCCAAATCACCATATTAAGTCATTCTAAGATTCAATAACTCTCAATTGTATCATAAAATCTTTATTTGAACTAGTTCGAGGTTTAAATCAACTTAGTTGTACCACTAGGTACACTATTGACTTTTGACGACTTTTTTGAGGTATTCAAGTATGCAAGCATGTTGTCAAATACATGAATGACATGGCAAGTATATTATAGGGTTGGGCTTGACAATTATCCAAATCGAGTCGTAGCCCCCACTAGTTCAAGGCAAGCTCGTTACAAAGTCCATTGCAACATGCTCCCACTTTCATTCAAGCACCGACAATGGTTGTAGTAGCCCTGCAGGCCTTTGGTGCTCGGCTAAATTTGCTGACAAACTAGGCACTTGGAGACAAACTCAGCTACATTTTTCTTAAGTTTTCCCCACCAGTATACCTTCCTCAAATCTTGATACATCTTTGTAGCTCTAGATGTACCACGTACACTGCCATATGCGCCTCTTCTAATATTTCTCTCCTCAATCCATCACTATCAGGCACATAAAGTCTGGTTCCATACCTTAATACTCCATCTGTGCCTTTAGAAAAAATTTTTCCTTTCCCTCCCTAAGGGTCCTCCAAGGCCTTAGTTACGAACTCATCTTTACTTTGGGCTTCTCTAATCCGATCTATTAAGATAGGTTTAACTCTAAAATGTGCTAACAATGCATTTGTCTCTAAAACTTCAAAATGCACACCCATATCTCCTAAACCCTGCATCACCCAAATCAAGGATCTCCTATCTACAGATATATGTGCCAAACTCCCCATCGACTTTCGATTTAAGGCATCCGTCACTATATTAGCTTTACTGGGATGATAGAGAATAGTACAGTCATAATCCTTAAGCAACTCCATCCACCCACGTTGCCACAAGTTAAGATCCCTCTGTTGAAATATATACTTTAAGCTTTTGTGGTCTGTATATATTCCGCAAGTCTCACCATACAAATAATGTCTCCAAATCTTTAAGACAAACACGAATGCTGCTATCTCCAAATCGTGCGTGAGGTAATTTTGCTCATGCCTTTTAAGTTGCCTTGATGCATATGCATTCACCTTCCCATGCTTCAGTAATACACACCCTAAACCAACCCGTGATGCATCACAAAATACCGTATAACCCCCTGTGCCTTGCGGTAGGCTTAATACTGAAGCTGTGGTGAGACAAGCCTTAAGCTTCTCAATGCTATCCTCACAAGCATCTGACCACTAAAATTTTGTATCCTTATGTGTCAGCCTAGTCAGAGGAGCTACAATTTTGGAGAAATCCTTCACAAAACGACGATAATAGCCAGCCAAACCTAAAAAGCTTCTAATTTTTGTAACTGAGGTTGGCCTTGGCCACTTTTCTACTGCCTCAACTTTTTTTGAGTCAACTTGTACCCCATCCTTAGAGACCAAATGTCCTAGGAATGCAACACTTTCGAGCCAGAACTCACACTTGGAGAACTTGGCATACAATTGATGTTCTCTCAAAGTTTAGAGTAGTATCTTAAGGTGTTGCTCGTGCTCCACCCAACTCCTCGAGTAGATCAAGATGTCATCAATAAATACTACCACAAACTGGTCCAAATAAGGCTTGAACACTCGATTCATCAAATCCATAAAGATCGCAAGGGCATTCTAAGCTCAAATGACATCATTAAAAACTCATAGTGCCCATATCTTGTTCGAAATGAGATCTTCGGTATGTCTCCGTTCCTGATCCTTAACTGATGGTACCCATATCGTAGATCTATCTTAAAAAAACATTGGGATCCTTGTAGTTGGTGGAATAAATCATCTATTCTCATAAAGGAGTACTTATTGTTCACCGTCACTTTATTAAACTGTCGGTAGTCAATACACAAGCTAAGTGACCTATCTTTTTTCTTTATAAATAGCACCGGTACTCCCCATGGTGAGACGCTGGGACGGATGAAGCCTCTATCTAGTAAATCTTCTAGTTGATCCTTAAGTTCCTTAAGCTCCATAGGTGCCATTCTATATGGGGGTATGGATATGGGTCTAGTGTTTGGAACCAAGTCTATCCAAAATTCAATCTTCCCCTTAGGAGGTAACTCTAGTAGTTCATATGAAAATACATCTATAAACTCATTCACTACCAACACTTGGTTTATATCCCCGACCTTCACTTAGGAATCTCTCACAATAGCGAAGTAACCTGGACAACCCTATCTTAATAGCCTCTTAGTAGACATGACTGATATAAAATTAGTTGGATCATTGCTCCTATCCCCCTGAATACTAAATGATGGCTCACTTGGAAAGTCAAATCTAATCAATTTATGGTAATAGTCGACGCTGGCATGGTAGGGCAATAGCCAATCCATTCCCAAGATCACATCAAAATCTAAGGTGTCTAATTGCACTAGATTTACCAAAGTGTCTTTGTCCTTGACCCGAACTACACAGGACCTATATTCCCATTTTGCCACAAATACCTCCCTTAAAGGGGTAGACACCACTAATTGTTCTGATCTCATAATGTGATCTTTACCCAATCGGGGTATAAAACATGGAGAAACAAAATAGTGCGTAGAACCAGATCAAACAATACATGAACATTCATATTACAAATAGAAAGAATACTTGAGATTGCAGCATTGGATATTTGGGCCTCTTGCTGTGTTAAAGCAAATACCCTTGCATGACCCCTACTAGTGGAACTCTAACATCCAGATCCACACAACCTACTTTGAGGGGAAGTAACAATACCTCTACCTCTCGATCCACTAGCCTCTTGATTAGATGAGGTTGCTAGTGAAATAGTAGATGAAGATGGCTGAGTAGAGTTGCGAGCAAAACCTTGTAATTGATGAGCCATCAAGTAACTCCTTCTCAAATTTCCAGGTTGACCACATGTATAGCAAACTCTCATAGCATGGAAACATTGTCCACTATGTCGTACTCCATAAATAATGCAACGATTGATAGGCTGACCATCTTGCCTTGAATCTTGCTATCTCATAACACAAAGGGTCTTCGGTATGTGTCCGTTCCTGATCCTTAACTGATGGTACCCATATCGTAGATCTATCTTAGAAAAACATTGGGATCCTTGTAGTTGGTCGAATAAATCATCTATTCTCAGAAAGGGGTACTTATTGTTCACTGTCACTTTATTAAACTGTTGGTAGTCAATACACAATCTGAGTGACCCATCTTTTTTCTTTATAAATAGCATCGGTACTCCCCATGGTGAGACATTGGGGCGGATAAAGCTTTTATCTAATAAATCTTCTAATTGATCCTTAAGTTTCTTAAGCTCCGCAGGTGCCATTCTATATGGAGGTATGGATATGGGTCTAGTGTTTGGAACCAAGTTTATACAAAATTCAATCTTCCCCTCAGGAGGTAACTCTAGTAGTTCATCTAGAAATACATCTATAAACTCATTCACTACCGACACTTGGTTTATATCCTCGACCTTCACTTAGGAATCTCTCACAATAGCCAAGTAACTTGGACAACCCTATCTTAATAGCCTCTTAGTAGACATGAATGATATCAAATTAGTTGGAGCATTGCTCCTATCCCCCTGAACACTAAATGATGGCTCACTTGGAAAGTCAAATCTAATCAATTTATGGTAACAGTCCACGTTGGCATGGCAGGGTAATAGCCAATCCATTCCCAAGATCACATCAAAATCTAAGGTGTCTAATTGCACTAGATTTATCAAAGTGTCTTTGTCCTTGACCCGAACTACATAGGACCTATATTCCCATTTTACCACAAATACCTCCCTTAAAGAGGTAGACACCACTAATTATTCTTATCTCATAACGTGATCTTTACCTAATCGGGGTGTAAAACATGGAGAAACAAAAAAGTACGTAGAAATAGGATCAAACAATACCTGAGCATTCATATTACAAATAGAAAGAATACTTGAGACCGCAGTATTGGATATTTGGGCCTTCTGTGGTGTTAAAGCAAATACCCTTGCGTGACCTCTACCAGTGGAACTCTAACATCCAGATCCAGACGGCCTACACTGAAGGGAAGTAACAATACCTCTACCTCTCAATCCACTAGCCTCTTGATTAGATGAGGTTGTTATTGAAAGAGCAGATGAAGATGGCTGAGTAGAGTTGCGAGAAGAACCTTGTAATTGTTGAGTCATCGAGTAACTCATTCTCAAATGTCCAAGTTGACCACACGTATAACAAACTCCCATAGCATGGAAACATTGTCCACTATGTCCTACTCCACAAATAGTGCAACGATTGATAGGTTGACCACCCTTCCTTGAATCTTGCTATCTCACAACACCGAAGGTCTTCTGTCTCAATCCAATGCAAGCACTAGGCAAGCCACTCCCTTGGTGTAACCGTGAGTCCTTGTGTGGGCCTTGACGGCTAGAAGATGAAATGCCACTACTGAAGTCTCTACGATCCTGATGGCCCTCTGTTTTAGTATTTTTTACTTTATCCCTCGCTGCCCTACTTTCACTACTCCTCATCTCAATCCGCTGAGCGTAATCCATGGCTATGGAGTAGTTATCAAAATCTTGGGATGCTACAGCCCTAAACAATGGCTCCCCTAGCCCATCCATAAATCTTTGAATCTTTATCTCCTCTATAGAAACTAGATAAGGTGTATACCGAGCCAATTGTGTGAATTTGATGTTGTATTCTGACACCGCCATACTTGGGGTCTGTACTAATGCCTTAGGCTCCCTACCTCTTGTGTTTCGTACACTGATTGGTAAGAATCGATTCAGAAAAGCTATGCTAAACTCACTCCAAGTCAACAATGCTGCACTCATTGGCCTACCTTTACACAAAGAGCCATACCACTCTTTTGCCTCATCCTCTAATTGAAAAGCTACTAGCTCAACTGATCGACTACTAGAACATCCCAAGGTGTTACAAATTTTTTCCATACTATCTAAGAAAACCTAAGGTCTCTTCGATGCATTAGATCTTGTAAACGACGGAGGCTTAAGCTTTAGGAAGTCAAGAAGTGAAACCTCTACATGACCCCTCTCAACCTCTAGATGTCGGTGATTATTCTGTCCTTGTTAACTAGGGAACACTTGTGCTGCATGTCTCCCCTTTATTATTCTCTGTATGTCATCCATACGGGTTGCCATCATCTTCATAACCCTATTAACTCCTTGTAGACCTATAGCCAAGTCCTCGATGATAATGCCCCTAGTTGGGTGTCTAACTGCATCACCTAAAGACTGTTCCTCCTCATGTCTACTCACAAGCGTACCCTCCCTCACCTACCTAGTGGCCCTACCACTTCTGCCTCCCCCCCTTAGGGTGGGAGCTTGTGACTTACCCATCGTCTCATTAAGAGCATCATGCTCCTCCATCCTTCTCCAAGTGGCTTGTGTTTTAGGTGGCATTCTTACTTAGACAAGAGCAAACACTTGCTATTAAACACATTTTACAATTATACCTTAACAGGAAAAGGTGGTTTCTAGAATAGGGAATCTACACGGCTTCTTGGTTGTGAAATATGCCGCAGTTCACAATTCACAACTGAAGTTTCCACATAAAGACTCGATACTCCGTTGGACCAAACAAAAGTATCTTAGGACCTAAACAACCTAGGGCTCTGATATCAACTTTGTCACAACCCAATTTTTGGGCTATGATTGACGCATAGGCCCAATGGGCACAACCCCTTAAGCCCAAGCAAGCCTCTTTATGTAGTCTTGTCTATTTTTTCATCCATCATTCCTAAAGTCACATTTCGTAATTCTCAACTATAAGTACTTTCATAATGTGCTATGACAATCAATTACTTGCATTTATATTAACCCAAAATAATGTCACCCATTACCAACTCATAGTGGCATCATCAATCAAAATATACATGTGTTGCTCATAACATGAATCTTAGATATTTACATCACATGTGCATATACACAAGCAAAAGACTCCTGACTACCAACAGAGTGACCTTGGGTGAAGGTACAGCTATTGAATGCCATGGTACCTACCAAAAAGATGAATATATGTGGACACCTCAATCTAGATCCCAACTGCCTCTGAATCTACAAACATGAAGTTGAAAAGAGTGAGTATAAACCCAATGAGTGAACATAGGAAGGAAACAAGTAAACAATACGGAAAGTTTTAGAAAACATGATGCACTTTTGTTTTAAAAAAATAATGATATTTAGCTTAATTTCTTGTTAAAACTCTTCAGTTCAACCTTTGATTATTTAACCCCTTAGTGTTGAAGGATCCTTGATCAACAATGAAATTAAAGAGTGAGAACAATAACAAATATCCAACCAAGACAGAGAGTTTCTCGCTGCAACGAGAATACAATTTTGCTGCAGTGAAAGTCAGGGCAGAAAATCACTCGAGAGTTTCTCGCTGCATCGAAAACCAAGAGCTAGGTCAAGCCACCAAGCACCCGAGAGTTTCTCTTTGCAGCGATAATGCATTCTCGCTGCAACGAAATTCAAGGAAAATGAAATTAGGAGGATTTTTACTGTGACAAAAATCTGTTCCTGCTGCAACGAAAATCAATTTGAATGTATTTAACAATTTTCAACATTCAACATTCAATACAATCACATGTTATTTCCTTAACCTCTCTATAACATATAAAAACATGTATACAACTACTGGCCCCCCAACTCATGTGCACTCCCACATCGGACATAGCTAAGTCATCGTGTGCACTCCCACACCGCACATTACAATATCATCATGTGTACTCTCACACCACATCACCACCGGCATGTGCACTCCCACACCGCACACGCACGGTTACGATTATTACACAATAGTACCATTCAATGCATAACATATACATCAACATAATGTAGGAACACATGAGCTAATCACATTGCACATTTCACAACGTAAGAACATTTCATCAAGGGCTTATTGCCCAAGAATATTTTAAAGAAAAAACAAATAAAATTTTCAAATGATTCATTCAAACACATATGCATTTCCCAAAACATTTTAAATACAAGTTCACTCACATGTCCTTATTGATTCTTTAATCGACTCTAACTTCCACTAATGCTCCAAGTGGAGATGTGGGGTCTCATTGGAACCTATCACACACAATAGCATCACAACCAACTTAATTTACATGAATATTATTCCAAAAGCTGTTTCCTAAATCAAACTTTTCTAGTTGTTCATAATTAGTTTTCAATTACCATTTGACTAGTCATTAGTTTGCACTACTTTAGTCACACTAGAAATAAATAAATAACCTTCAACAATAAAACAACCCACATTTCTAATTATTGGCCATTCATCAACAACTTAGAATTCAAACCTAACTCATTACTCACCTTGGTGAACTTGTAGTTGAATCCTTTAACAAGGATTAAAGAGGGAAAATTCTTTTAAGGGTTTTCTCAAGCTAATTTGAAGAGTCTCTCTCTCTAAAATGTTCAACTAGTGAGAAAAAGTACAGAGGAAAGACTTTTGACAATCTTTGAGGTGAAAAAGTGAAAGAGTACAAAGAATCCTATGAAAAAGTGTACAAAAGCATGAGAATTGAAGTTAATTTGAAAAAGTTATGGAGGTTTCAAGGGTGGCCTCCATGGAAGATGGAAAGTTTGGAAAGGAGAGAAGGGATGGGAAGAAGAAGAAGAAGCTTCTGGAAGTGAGGAGAAAGTTGTTGGAAAAGTAGATATTTATTCCTAGGGTCGACTAAAGTTACACCTATTTACAAAAATGCCATTGCATAGTTGACTTTGCCTTCTTCTTTCTTTTGGCTTAAACCTTTTACTCTTTTGACACTGAGAAAAGACCCACAATAGATTAGAGGTACTTGAGTTGATGAAAACTTAGAAATTTAGACTCGAGACCTAAAATGACCATTTTACCCCTATTGTGGAAATTATCATTATTTCTATTTTCTTCATTTATTTCATTATTATATCTATCATTCATTTATTCTTTAGGCCTACTTAGACCTTAACAATATTAGAAAAACCCACTTCTAAGATCTCATCAAGAAAATGACAAAACTACCCCTAATCCACGTCATCGTGTTTGCCTCTGCTACACGTCTATGAAGGTCGAGGTTTCACAATGATGTTATCAATGAAGTAGTGGGAGGGGATGGGAACCTTCAATCAGTTGATGCTGAAAGAAACCATCTACCTCATGTCAATGCGATTGTCGATAATGTGCGAGAAGGGATGGCAACCTTCAATCAGTTGATGTTGAAGGAGACCATATACCTTAGAGCACTCCTGGAGGCAGTGCATAACGGTTGTCATCACCATATTTGTCTAATTTCCAACATCGTGAATCATTAATTTTAGACCTAACTGAAAGGGCACAGGTTACAATGGCAAACAAATACATCGCAAGCCTGTATGTCTACCCGTTGGTGAACTGTCGAAATGTCAAGAAATCGATGGTGAAAGCTTACGAAGCGTTCAAGCAAGATGGGCATGCGAGGTAACCTCATAAATAATATTGCAAACATTATTCGTTTTGAAATTTTAATTCACCCAGCCTTTTGAATTTGGTATGCTACATGAGTAGGCGAAACGTCAAAATCTTAATGGATCAAGAGCCTTAGTTTTTCACATCGTTAAAGGATCTTGAAAAAGAAATGACAAGAGAACAAATTGACGCATGCCTCAACGTACTATGTAAATGACTTACAAGGTTAAAGTCCAAGTTGTACAACATCCATGTATGCGTGGTTGATACAATATTCTTCGTAAATTTATTTGAACAGTTTTCAGTTATGAAACTATTGGTCCCGTTGGAGTACCAGAGGGGGGTGAATAGTATTAAAAAAATTTTATTCAGCCTTTTAGAGCTTGAAGAGCAGTTAATCAACTAGATGAAGGGAAGGACTAGAACTTGTTAGAATTACAAGACACCAAGTAAAGAATGGTAAAGATAAGTGGATAATGCAAGAGTATTTATAGTAGTTTGGTCTTCTTGACCTACATCCACTACCTTGATCTCCCAATTAAGGATTTTTAACCTAATTTATCTAAATTGGTGGAATTAATAGCTTCCACCAAGCTTTTACAAGGTGAGCTTTTAATCTAACCTTTAATCCTTTACAACAAGCTTTAGAGTACTTCCTACACTCTAATTTCCCAAGAAAGAGAAGAAAAAAAGTACAATTAAGTACCTTTACAAGCCTAGACAAATTACAATCAAGCTCAAATAGCTTTTCTAGATATAGAATGAAGAACAAGTATTTTTAGTGAAAAATATTTGGCTTTTTGCTCAAAATAGCTCTTTTCTCTTCTAATCTCCTTTCTTTGACTGTTAGAGCTTCCTTTTATACCTAGAGAATCAAATTGTTTTATAGGAGATAGTTTCTAGCCATTAAAAACAACTCTGATGCACTTTTAGCCTTTATTTTGTCTTCTAGTGTTAAGTTTAAAAAGGAAGATAGATTTTGGTTAATCAATTATAGGCAGCTCTAACCGATTAAGAGTTCTCTATCTTCAGGCTTCTTTTCTTCAATGGATTTCCTTTAACTAGTTACGGTAGGCTCTAACCGATTATAAACTTTTGTTTTCATTTTCTTCTACACAGTAGTGTTCTTTTAATTGGTTAGCTCTTCCCTCAACTAATTGAAGCTCTACTTCTTTCAACCATAACTGATCAAAATCAAGTTTAAGCAACTAGAAATTCTTCGAATTTTGAACTTCTCCATTTTGGCTCCCTTTAACGGCCAACTATATTTTCAAACTTGTTTTTGACATTAGAATATACTAAGACCTTGTGCTCTAACTGATTAATCAGACTTTTTAACCGATTAGCATATTTTTGTTTTGCTTCAGCTTATCACATAGCCATGCCTTAATTGATTAAGGTCCCTTGTTAATTAGTTACTAAGGTTTTGTTTTTTTTTCACTACTTGCTCTTTCTTTCTTTGACTGATTAACTCCACATTAAGTTAGCAAGCTTCTTGACTTGCCTTTAATGGACAACATTATTAGGGGTATTATATTAAATCTTGCACACTTAAGTAACAAGATTATATATTAATGAATGAGGAATGTTTTGTTATCATAAACAACATATGGAGTTAACATTTTTCCTCTTTTTTTATGATGACAAAATACTCTTAGATTAAGAGTGTAATGTCTATAAAAATAATTTATGTGCAGATTTGGGATTGCTCTCCCTAAATTTATGCTCTAATAAAATTATCCAACATAAAGACATTCAATCATAAGAACATATATGTGGACATCAATGTCCAGCCATTCAGCATAATTTGAACATACAAATATAAAATCTCAACACAATATAAACCACATAAACATAAATATAATTCCATCATAATACCATAAACATTCAACCATTGTTTATAGCATAAAACATTGCCTGATAAACCATACCATAAAACATCCTAAAACAAAACCAATAAAAGCATATCTTAAAGGACTGATTTAGCTTTCCTATCTTTCCTAGCTATTTTTCTCCTTACTTCTATTGTTCTACCTCCCTATTTTTCTCCCCCTTTTTGGCATCATCCAAAAAAAATCCTAATATGAGTCTGAAGAGGGTGAGGATTCATTAGTGTCAAAATGCTCTTTGAGGGGTTTAGGAGAAGAGTTGGATGAAGAGTCAAATGATGATAAGGAAGAGGTTGAGATGGGTTGGGGAGCTGCAGGTTTAGAAAACTGTTAAGTGGAGGTCAATGCCAGTTTGGCAAATTTTCTTCTTCTGAAGGCCTTGAATTTAGTGACCATTGTTTTTTTCCCTCTTCCTGTAGTTTTTTAGCAATAGAAGTAGTGTCAATTTCAACTGCTTTACCCTTATCTTGATTTGTTTCCTTTGCACATTATTCTGTCCCTTGTGGAGCTGACTGAACTTTTTATTACATTTCTACTTGTTATTGTGTTTAATCAGCTTTAGCTTCCTTAATGATGTCTTTGATAAAGTCAGAAACTAGGATCTCTTCAGATTCTCTTGGAGAACTCACAACACGTTTTTCAGTAGCTGAGTGTTCTTTTTCCACTTGAGGTGTTTTCTCCATTTCTTTTTCTTCCTCATTCTTTTCTATGGTTGGTGTCTTTTCCTTTTCTTGTTCTTTTTATTTAGCATTCTTGTCAGTTAAAATCCTACTACACAAGTATACGTATCAAATAAATAGTATATTAGCAAGCAGAGTATTGATCCCATAGGGAATTGATCTAAAACTTTGCTAAGTACTAAAATTAGAACAATTTAATCTTATCCAAATAATTAAAATTAAATAATTAATTAAAACTAAAATTAAAACCAACAAGAAAAATCAAAATAATAACTTGAGAAAATATCCAATCAATAAACCATTGCAAAATAAAATAACATTGTATGAAATTGCAAAATAAAATAACATTGTATGAAATTCAACCATTAAAAGTATCAAGAAAAATAAAAGCTAAGGAAGAGAACAAAACAATATTTTTCGCCTTGATCTCCAAGTTTCAGCCTCAACTTGTAACTTCTTGAGTCTCTCAAAAGTTCTCTCTTCTAATGTTGTTAAACATATCATATTTATACTAATAAACTTAACCTAAAGTTCCTTAAGCTGACCTAGGGCTTAATTGGGCTTAAAAGTATAATAAGAGGCCCAAAATTCAATTGTCAATCTTTACAAATTTCCATTCCCGACATAGTACGTCTAGCTATTTTCCAATGCAATTTTCTCTATCTTCAATGCAGAACTGGGCAAAGTGATCTGCATGAAAGTTGTAGCTATGTCTCTTAGCGTTTCACTGATTGAAAATTGCATCATTTGGAGTCCTGTAACTCAAGATATGGCCAAAATACTAAAGCATATGCAAGCAGATTCTAGGTCTTTTAACATCTTACTTTCCAAAATTAAGCCCAATCACTTTTAATCCTACAAAAGAAATATAAAAACTAATAAATCATAACCAAATTAAAAGGAATAACATAAAATTAAAATAACTAACTTAAAAGTAACCTAATTATAAAAAAACTAAAAATAAGTAAATTATAATTAAAAATTGAGGACTTAGCTAATATTTAATAATAAAATTAGAATAAAATAATTCTATAAAATAGAATTATCAATTCTCCATTCCAGAATCCTCATTTTCATTCTGATTCACATATTTATTTTTAGGTATTTCTTTTTTAATTTCCCTTTCATGATCAAAAGCAGCAAACTCAAGCTGTTCTGTAGTTTTTCTCTCACTAGACTAACTTTCAGTAGTGGCTAGGGCTTCAAGAGATTCTGTTTCTTTGGTTGGTTGTAACAGGGCTTCAAACTGTTGAAGCTTCTCTTCAATCTTCACAATTTTCTCATCTTGATGAGTTAACTTCTCATCAATTCTCATGAGGAGATTAAAAATCATGTCACTTTAAGGAGGCGGTTGATTGGCCTTGGTGAAGGGTGTTGAAAGACATCCAGTTGAAGGGGATAGAGGTGTACTTTTTGTGACTTGAATGCATTCATTTCTCTCTATCTTATATCCCATTTTCAGTACACTCCTTAGAAATATCCCTTGATATTTGTTCCTTGTAAGATCATATTGAAATTTTACATTCCAAATTCCTTTCCTTTTTACTAAAGTTGTAAAAAAGTTTCCATAAGGCAAGCTTGCTTTATCCCCCATCAAGGTTGCCCTAATTCTCTCTATCATATGCCTTTCTATATTTAGTGGAATTTCATTAAATACTATTTCCATAAGCCACAAGGCCTATGCATTAACATAGCTAAAACTGCTACTTCTTCCATGTAGAGTGGTTGCTATGAAATAATGGAGAATCCTAAGTTGAGCATTCTTAATCTCGCTAACATAGCTTCTGAAAGGAAACTTCTCCTTTTTTCTAATTATAATCTCCCAAAGATGACTTGGATCATATTTTTCAAGCATTTTATACTTTCTTACTTCAAATTCTACTTTTAGGAACTCTCATTAATCTTGAGCACTGATATGAAAATTTCTATCATTTAAAAAAACATTTAAGCTATCTTCTGCAAACTCATCTTGATCTTCCAATTCAGTTTTGTCTATAGTAATGCTAGAATATAATTCCTTAACCAAATAAAGGCCAAGCAGTCTATCTCCAAATGTATTCATATACCTTATCTTCAATATTTTAAAATACTTATCCAGATCCTCTTTCACTGTCAGTGAATCAGTAAAACTATTTTATTCAAAAAACTTCCCACAAGAGATTGTGGCATTCTCAATTTTTCTAAACCTATCAGCATGCAAGTGATTTTGAAATCGGGAGAAGGAACTAGTACTTTTGCTTGTAATGGTTCTTACATCTACCGATCCTTTCCCTTTCTCTGTCATTTTTTTACCTCCTTTCATCTTCTCGGTTGAAAGTTCTTTACTTTTTCTTTTCTTCTTAGAGAAAAGTGTGGAAGAGTCATCAACTTTCCTCTTTCTTTTTCCTTTCTTAGGTAATAGATAGGTAAAAGAGGTTTTTTCCATGGGATTCCTTTTTTAGGGTTTCTCGAGTTTCAAAGGGAGAGAGAGAGAGGAAAATTTAAGGACTCTTGGCTATTGATTCAGAGTAACCGATTCTCTAATTAGGTGAAAGGTCTTTTATGAGAAGTTAATAACTGGTTAGCCACGTTTTGAATGGGTGGTTTCCCGTACCACTTGCCCAGTTGTTTTTTTATTTGAAGTTTTTCTCGTGCAGCTGTCATTTCACTAGCAGGAGTCTTCTAATTGATTAACCTATGTCTTAACCAATTACAATATCTCTAACTTTAAGGTTTTCTAAGGTGTCTGACTTTCATTAACTGATTAGGAACACGTTTAACTGATTATGAATTAAACGACTTAGCTTAGCTAACTTAGGACAAAGATGTTTTAATTGATTATAGGGGATCTTAATTGATTACGGTGAGCCTTATTTCCCTTTTATTATTTTTTTAATTCATTAAGACATTCTCTAATCAATAATGTCAAGAAGTGAACATGATTATCATAAACTAAATCATCAAAAACATGATCAATTCATCATAATTTAGATTTCATTAACATCAATCATTCCTTAATCTCTCCTAATTCTACAAAATTATTCTTCACTCAATGATTTTGTGAAAATGTCAGCTAATTAATGCAAGGAGTCCGAAAAATCTATTTTAATATTGCCCTTAAGCACATGATCTCTAATAAAGTAATGTCTAATTTCTATGTGCTTAGTTCTAGAATGTTGAATAGGATTTTTTAAGATATTTATGGCACTCATGTTGTCTACTGCTTAGTGAGATATATTCAGCTTCAACAACATGATTGAAATCTTGCATGTAGGCACACATTAAACAATATATTAGGTCTACTTTATGTTAAATAAAGTAGTGAACCAACCATACCTTTTGGTCCACATTCTTTTCCTTTTTCATTTTTATAGAGCTTTCTAAAATGATGCATAGTTGTTTCAGTTGACTTTAATTCATCACACCTAACTTCTTCAGCATTTCCTAATTGTATTTTGTTTGGTTGATGGAAGTCCCATCCTGATATTGCTTGATTTGTAGACCAAGGAAGAAATTTAATTCTCCCATCACAATCATTTCAAACTTACCCTGCATTTTCTTAGCAAAATTCTCACAAAATTTTTCATTAGTAGTACCGAAGACTATATCATCCACATATATTTATTCTTCAATAAAACCATTTAAAAATGCAATTTTAACAACCATTTGGAACAATTTTCCATTCAAATAACATGCATATGCATGCAAGAGTCTAAATGCTTCTAATCTAGCTACGGAAGCAAAAGTTTTATCATAATCAATACCTTCCTCTTAATTGTAGCCTTGAGGAACTAACTTTGCTTTGTTCCATACCACATTAGCCAATTCATCTAATTTTTTCTTAAATAACCACTTGGTACCAATGGTAGGATGGTTGGTTGGCCTTGGAACAAAGGTCCAAACCTTGCTCCTCTCAAAGTGGCCTAGTTTTTCTTCATTTCTTTTTTTAGAGCTATCTTCATTATCCTTTTTTTTTCTCCAAGCTCATTCTTTTCATTCCATTCTTAATTTCATCTACATCATCATCATCATCAAGAACTACTTTTCTTGGTGTGGCGTTAGTCTCATAAAAAACAACATGAATAGACTCTTCCATAAGTAAAGATGCTTTGTTAAACACTTTATAGACTTTAGAATTTAATCCTTAATCTAAGGAAATAGCTTTATCATTCTTAGCATCAAAATTTCCCAAGGTGGGTTTTTCATTGTTTAAAACAGAGCATTGTTCTTGCCATTTATTTTAAAGTCTTATTTTCTCTTTCAACCACTCCATTTTCTTGTGGAGTTCTAGGTGCTGAAAAATTATGATCAAAACCATTTTCATTGCAAAATCATAATTATCAAATTCATCACCCCGATCACTTCTTATGCGAACAATGGAAACCGCTTTCTCATTTTACACTTTCTTACAATGTTTAACAAAAGCATGCAATGCGTCATCTTTGTGAGCAAGGAAATACAACCAAGTATACCTAGAGTAATCATCAATAGTAACAAACCCATATGACTTGCCCTCATGCTAATAACATCAATAGGTCTAAACAAGTCAGTGTGCAATAAGTCAAGTGGTCTGGAAGTTGGTATCACTTTCTTTGATTTAAAAGAGCTTTTTACTTGTTTTTCAAATCGACATGCATCACAAATTTTATCATTTTAACAAAAAATCTTTGAAACTTCAATAACCAAATCTTTTCTTAAAATCTTTGAAAAGGTGTCCATGCTAGCATGTCCTAGTCTTTTATGCCACAACCAACTGTCACACATATCATTGTCCATAAGACAGGACTCATTTTGAATATAAATTTCATAAAAAAAATCACTTAAACATTTTCAAAGCTTATGCCAATGAGTACAACTTTGTTAGTGTCAACGTCAATCACATGGCATACATGACAATCAAAGCAAATTCTAAATCCTTTATCACAAAGTTAACTAATGTTTAACAAGTTATGCTTTAGACTTTCAACAAATAAAACATGCTTGATTATAGTTTGAGAAGTGTTACCAATGGTTCCAATTCCTTGGTTGATACTTTTGGAGTTGTAACCAAAAAAGACATTACTGTTTTTCTTTCTATCAAGCTTGACAAACAAATTTTCAATTCTGGTCATGTGCCTTGAGCAACTACTATCCAAGTACCAAGGTTGCTTTTCTTTGTTGAGCTTTCAAACATTGTTCTTTTTGCTCTTATTTAAGCTACAAAACATGTTTTTATTTCTTTTTCAAAGGTAGCCATACTTTGATGGGACCTTAGGGGTTAGTTAACACGTAAGAACCTTTAGGTATCCAAACCAATTTGGTTTTGAAAGGGTTATATCCATCATGATAGCAATCATAAGACAAATGACCTTTCTTACCACACATATAGCAATAACCTAAAAATGCATTGATTTTCTTCAAAAATTTGTAATTCTTTTTGGTTTCTCTTCAATTTTCCTCCATTGAGACTTTAAGTGTGACATTTTCATCTATTGCTCTTTGTAATTCAAAATTTTTACTTTCTAATTCAAACTTTAGAAATTCAAAGTCTGTACTGGAGTGCTCAAGTTCTATTTGAAAAATGTTTCTTTGATCAACAATAAAATTAAAATCATGCTTGATTTTTTCTATACATCATTTAATGCCATAGCTTTCTTTCTCATAGCTTTATATTTTAATGCAAGCATTTCAAATTCAGCATATAAACAATCATATTCATCTTGCAAATTATCATAAGAAATATCACAAGAATTAAATGTTACCATACATTCTTCCTTTCTTGCTATCAAGCAAAAATTTGCTCTTTCTTCTAATTTTTCTTTTTCTTTTTCTAAGTTTGAGGAGTCACTGTCAGACCATGTTGCTACCACCATTGCCTTTTTTGGTTTCTTCATCCTTTTTGAAGATTCTTCATTTAGTAATGAATATTTTGATTTGAAATGTCTAGGTCTTTTACATTCAAAACAGATCATTTCATCCTTCTTGCTCAAATCACCCTTATGCTTACTTTTCCAAGTGAAACTTTGATCTTTATTGAAATTTTTTCTCCCAAACCTTTTGCCTTTTTGCCTCATCAACTTTGTAAATTTTCTAGCCATCATGGATAGCTCTTCATCATCATCACTTGACAACTTTTCTAATTTTTCCTCGAGTGTGCTAATCTTGAGTGCAAGATTTTTCTTCTTTTCTTTGGCTTCTTTCTTTTCCTTTTCTTCTTCTTCTTCTTTCAGTTCAAGTTCATGTGTAAGGAATAAGCCATAAATTTCATCAAGTATGACTACATTAAGATCCTTGGCCTCTCGAATAATAGTGACCTTTGGTTTCTAGCTTTTTAGGATGCATTTAAGAAGCTTTTTTACTAACCCATGTTCCAAGATGGTTTTTCCAAGTTGATTGAGCTTATTTGTAATATTGGTAAACCTATCGAGCATGGTAGTGACATCTTCACCTAGTTCTATTTTAAACATTTCATAATTATGGGTAAGGCAATTTTGGACTCCTTTACTTGTGAAGTCCCTTCATGAATGACTTTAAGTTTTTCTCAAATTTTTTTGGCTGTAGTACAATTAGAGATTTTGTTGAATTCTAAAGGAGTCAGTGCACAGTGAAGGGTTTTGATGGCTTTAAAATTTGTTTAGACCTTTTTTACTTTAGTTTTAGTCCACTCAGCTCTTGGCTTAGGCATTTTCTTACTAGTGACAAAAGTAGGTGAGGTGGAAACATAAGCTCCTTCCATGACTACATCCCACATTTCATAGTCAAGGGCTCTAATGTATATAGACATCCTAGTGCTCTAATAAAAATAGTTTGATCCATCAAATAGAAAAAGCTTATTTGTGGATCAACCCTTAGTAACAACTAACTTTTGCAAAGTTATGTGGATCTTCCCTAAGGATGTTAAGCCTTAATTTTGAGCGTATGGCTCTAATACCACTTGTTGTTCATATTGGAGTGCTATAGGGAGGATGAATAACACTAATTTTTTTTTGTTCAGTCCTTTAGAGCTTGAAGAGCACTTAATCAACTAGATAAAGAGAAGGACTAGTACTTGTTAAAATTACAAGACACCAAGTAAATAAGGGTAAAAAAAGTAGACAATGCAAGAGTATTTATAGTGGTTCGGTCCCCTTGACCTACATCCACTACCTTAATTTCCTAATCAAGGATTTTCAATCTAACTTCACTAAACTAGTGAAATTAACAACATCCACCAAGCTTTTACAAGGTAAGCTTCTAACCTAAACTCTAATCCTTTACAATAAGCTTTAGAGTGTTTCCCACACTCTGATTTCCCAAGAAAGAGAAGAAAAAAAAGTACAACTAAGTACCTTTACAAGTCAGGATAGATTATAATCAAGCTCAAATACTTTTTTTGGATATAGAATGAAAAACAAGTAGTTTTTGGTGAAAGATATTTGACTTTTTGCTCAAAATAGCTCTTTTCTCATCTAATCTCCTTTCTTTGACAGTTGGAGCTTCCTTTTACACCTAAAGAGTCAGATTTTTCTATTAGAGACAGCTTCGAGCCATTAGAAATAACTCTGATGCACTTCTAGCCATTATTTTATCCTCTAGTGTTTAAATTCAAAAAAAGAGGCAGACTTCAGCCAATCGATTACAAGCAGCTCTAATCGATTAAGAGGTATTTGTCTTCAAGCTTTTCTTCTTCAACAGACTTCCTCTAACTGGTTACAGTAGGCTCTAACCGATTATAAACTTTTTGGTTTCATTTTTTTCTACACAATAGTGTTTCTTTAATTGGTTAACTTTTCCCTTAACATATTGAAGCTCTACTTCCTTCAACCATAATCGATTAAAATCAGCTTTAAGCAACTAGAAACTCTTCAAATTTTGAACTTCTCCTTTTTGGCTCCCTTCAACAGTCAACTATATTTTCAAACTTGTTTTTGGCGTTTGAATATACTAGGACCTTGTGCTTTAACCCATTAACCATACTTTTTAACTGATTAGCATATTTCTGTTTAGCTTCAACTTATCATAAAGCCATGCCTTAATTGATTAAGGTCCCTTGTTAATCAGTTACTAAGGTTCTATTTTTGTTCACTACTTGTTTTTCCATCTTTGACTAATTAACTCCACATTAAGTTTAGCAAGCTTCTTGACTTGCCTTTAATTGACAACTTTATTAGGGTATTAGATTAAATTCTGCACACTTAGGTAACAAGATTAAACATTAATGAATGAGAAATGCTTTGTTATCATAAAAAACATATGGAGTCAATAGAAACTGTGTGTTTTAGACTACATGACATGTAAGCTGATGTAAATATATTTCACAAACACCATCCGTGTGTTTTATACCGTATATCCAACTAAAGAGGGACGGTCGAGTATAAAAATTACATTAAAGTTGCTGATGTACAAGTAGGGTGATAAGCCAACATATGGGAAAAAATGAGAAAATGTCGATTTCATCCTTGCTCCTTGTAATGTGGGTGAACACTGGGTTGTTGCAAAGATTGAATTGGTGAAGTGAAGGATAAAAGTGGTGGGCTCCATAAAACCTTCTATCGCGAAGGAAATTGTACTACGTTCGACTCAGATGACATCTCTTACTACGATGATGCCCATAATTTGCCAGCAATCCGGTTATTTCAACAAAGCACACCGCAAGAAACGAGGTTTGTTGCCAATGCCATTGGAAATAAATTTGCCAAAATCATCAATGCATGGGCAAAATAATAACGTTTGCAATCGGGACCGATCAAAGTTAAGTAAAACATGATTGCAAATATATGGCTCCAATATGTTTTAGAAATTTTTGGCAACAGTTATGAAAGTGAACCACTTCGTTCGCCCTAAACATATGGGAAGTTGTATGTACATTTTTTATAGATACAATTAATTTTAATATACATACATCTAATACATTAATTTTTCATTTCATACACAGTGCCTACAATGATCGAAAGATGTAAATTAATTGGTTGTTTTACCTTCAAGCTATGGTATTTTAGTGTTGGCATGTTACAACACGGCGTAAACAACATCTAACAAGCGTGGTGTGTAACAATATAATACTACAATGACATCTAACAAGCGTGGTGTGTAACAATATAATACTCCAATGAAATAGCGTGTCACAACACGATGTGAACGACATCTATCAAGCGTGGCTTGTAACAATATAATATTGCATCGAAATGGCATGTCATAACACGATGTAAATGACATCTAACAAGCATGGCGTGTAACTATATGATACTTCAACGAAATGACATGTCACATCGTATAAGTAAAATGAAATGGCGTGTAAGAAGATGTGACGCTGTATGACTAAAACAAAATGGCTTGTAAGACCATGTAAATGACATATAACAAGCCATGTACGTGTAATCACATTACAAAAAAATCTACAAAATATGATAAGCAATTGAGAAGCAAATATTTTCATTTCATACCTTCACACTTCATACTATGTTTAAATATCAGCTCAATCCATTATTCGATAACAAACACAAAATATGAATGTAAAAAACTTTAAGAGGAAATTGCGAAAAAGGTATTGGACATGGCTCACATAATTAATTAGGCCGACACACTGTCTTCATTTACAAGACACCTTACGTTTTTAGACAATATCCTTCGTATTGGATAGGTGTTGCGTGTGTGACAAGTTTTTCTGCAAGTTGAACATGTTTTCGGTCATCATCCTTGTGGAGGCACCAAATGACTTGGAGATGGTGCCGAATTTATGGATGGAACTACAAACAAGGATGGACAATTTTATCTATTATGCTCATACCTCTTAGATTGTGAACATCTCTGTGGTCAACTACCTTCACTAGCCCATGGAATCCTTTTCCTCCTAGGTCTTCTTACTTGACCTCGCCAAGGTGGTGGCAAAACAAAGATTTGTTCCAGATGAGGGGGAATGTCCCAGTCACTAGGATGCCTAACCGGGCAAATGAACCCAACATAACCCTTAATAAAAAGGTTGTCTTATAATAGTCTGTGTAGAGTTCAACGACTTCACGTTTGCACTTATTGAAAAATCCAATGAACTCAATTTTGAAGCACAATGTAAAAGTTACGTTAATTACTAATCAAAAAAGAAATAAAGATATCTGTATCTTATTGTCGTAATGGCATGGTTGCATGGTAGTAGATTTTTTTGGAACTCGCAACATGAACATATCTTTTTGGACAGGTTTACAAGTCCATCCATCTGCCTATCTTTAACTTTGATCTCCACTCGATTGATAGGTTTAACTACAAAGTGATGTGCATCATTGAACCGTTTGCTCAACTGCCTGGTAGCCTAAGGGCTAAGAGGCATGGTCACCTTGACGGCCTCCTCATATCGGTCATGGAACCAACGCTAGAAAATGTTTTTGATGAACTCGATCAGAATAGTGATTAGCATTTGTCTTGCATGCTTCAAGTTGGAGTTAACACATTCTGCAATGTTGGATGTCATGACTTTGTATCGCCTTATCAGAGACTGTGCACGTACTGATCTCTCAAGTCCTATTCTCATAAGGTCAAAGTGGGCTCCTACGTGAATCTACTTAAGCTGGTTCATACACTTGTTGAAATCAAAAACCTTATAGCAATCTCGAGTAAGGGTGAAAATCATTGAAATGTCATCTAGCTTGAACTTGTTTTTAAAGTTTTTCTTCAAGTGGTAACTGCATAAACCGTGGTGCGCTTCTGGGTATGCATTTTGGATTGCTTTCTTAATACCAAGATTTTAATCTGAAATGAACATAGTGTTTTCAGGATAACCAACCACATCATGCAACTTGCTAAGAAACCACGTCCATGAGTCTTCGTCCTCAACATGGCCTATGCAAATGGTACTGAATATACGCACGCGTTTGCATTTTTGCATACAGCGACAAACAGAACAATTATAAACCTGCCTTTCAGATGTGCCACATCAATTGCAACTATAAGACGCATTACATTCCTAAACCCTCGGATACAAGCCCTATACGATCAAAAACAATATTTGAATCATTTTGCCTCATCAATAACCACTATAGCAATTGTATCGGGATTTTCTCATTCCAACATATAAAAATACAAGGGTAGTAGTTGAAATGAATCTTCAAGGGGATCAAAAACAAGCCTCTCTACATACTCCTTCGCTTGCTAGGCCTTACCATACAAGCATTCCAATCCTCATTGAACCTTCATCTCACCAATTATGTCCTTAGGTCTCAATGCTACTCCATTAACTTGAAGCTTGTGCGATATAAGTTCACCTATTATCTTCACACTCAGGTTCGAAATCGCCCTTGCAAACCATCTACAGTACACGTTTGTTCTTTGTGGAACGTCTAAACTTGTCAATATTCTCCTTCAAGTAACTTCATTGCACGCACACTAAACTTGCACTCCTTGTCCTTATAAGCAACCTCAAAACGACCTTGACATGACCTTTTTATTTTTATCTTGAACTGCTCTTTTAGTGCCAACATGTTCAAAGCTCATTTCAACTCGGCCTTGAAGGAAAACATTCTTCCTTTGTATAAGCGATCATCGACAGATGTTGACTCCTCAATGGTAATTGTTTGGAAGAATAACCTTTTTGCACTTGGAATAAGCCACGTATGAGATATCCTTGCATTTCTCCTTTCTTGATAACTGTCATTGGGCAATGTCTAAGGCAAACGAATCTCATTATCACCAGCGATAGGGATGGGGTCAACATATTAAACATCTCCTACATCAAAACCTCAAACATGTTTTGTTTCGCATTCAACATTTTTATGATTAGGATTGTCACTGTCATAAAGCCAGTCATCGTCTAAACTGTCATCATGCCATTCATCAGGCCCGTTATTTGAATTGTCATTAAATCTATCTTCACTGATAGGGAACAAATCCACATTTGCCTGATCAAATGCAATATTATCCTCGAGCGTCATAGTGTCATCCTTAAACATCACAGTGTCATCCTCAAGAGTCGCAGTCTCATTTAAAAATGGCATTACACCCTCTGCAGTTTCACCCAATGGTTACATTTGTTGGACAGAAGCAAGTAATTGGTTCGATGCACATGCTGATCAAAATTGTGCAACCAACTGTTTTGTGAATGTCGTGTGTCTACTAGGCTGCACAAACACATGTGCATACTTCAATTGCCATTGTTGTGGGTTAAGGATCGAATGCTGTGGTATATGTGAAGCATTGTAAATCTCATTTTGATTGAGGTGATTACCATGTTGTATAGCTTTTTCATGTGGCATAACATTTGTATGGCATTCCTTAATAGTGATGTACACTACCGAAACATTCCTCTCCTTAATAGTGATGTACACTACCGAAACATTCCTCTACTCTAGCAAAATTAATGCAACATCCTCCTCGTCCTTGATAATTGGGCACGATAACTCTCTAGGTGTATTGATCAATGCATGAAACTCAATCTTGTGAATTTGTGAGTTTACCCCAACAACATCTTCAACTAGCTTCATCAAGCCCGCAAACGACAAATTACTCCTAACCCCTCGCATTTGTGACTCATCACCCTTGTAAATTTCATCGACCCATTGACCACCGTGTCTTATCACAAGTCACACAATTGGCATACAACTGAAATTTTCAAAAAATAAATGTCAGTCAATTTACATATTATATGCCCCGTTCTAAAATTTAGCTACATGCCCCGCTGAAAACATGTTGTTACATGCCATGTTGAAAAAATTTTCTTACACGCAATGTTCAAAAAAATTGTTACACGCCATGTTCAAAAAAAATGTTACACTCCATGTACTAAAACATGTTATTTCAATTTACATGTGGCATGCCATGTGCATTAGAGATGTGGCATGCCATGTGCATTAGAGATGTTGCATGCATGGCCTGTAACAACTCTAGGCAATGTTTATTGATTTTGCTACGTGCAATGTTTACTACACCTCATGTACAGACAAATTTTACTACAAGCTATGTACTAAAACATGTAATTTGACTATATTTTTTACATGCATGTTGTGTAACAACTTTGGGCAATGTTCTAATTTACATACAAAGTTTCAAAAATTAATGAGTTGCAGCAATAAACCCAATAACATATCTTTATGTTATCTCTGCTCTAGGGTCTATATATCGACGACGATATAGCTAGATGTTGAGAGATAGACCACAGCACGATGACGATGGTGCTCAACAGACAATTGGTTGGTAAGGGAGAGCTGAGAGAGTTTAGAAAGTTGAGACAGTTGAGAAAGTTGAGGGGGTTGAGATAGTTGAGCATTTAATTTTTCTTTATGGCGGGACGGAGATATTGGGATATTAATTTGCCAGAAATATATTCAAGGGCATTTTTATCTACTCATGCCAAAATTGGCCAAATAGTTAACTTTATATAGGAAGCTATTTCTAAAATCACCTTATGAAGAGAGTTATTTCTCATAATTTCTTCTACAATCGAATGTCATATTAACATAGATAATGAAAAAAATTTAAACATCATTAATGATAAGACTGACATTATTAATTTTGAAAAATATAAAAATTTAAGTTTTACAAATTATTATATAAAAATTAAATTCACCAATTTGATAAAATATCAAGACTAATTACATAATTTGATCATCTTCATACAAGGTCTCATGATGGCTCTACGTAAGTTATGTTGAGGACTGACAACTGCCGATTACATGGTTTTGCATTAACTTGTCTTGTCTAATCCTAAGGATCAAGGAAGAACGTTAACACATGCCCCAAAGGCGTAGACAAAAAGTATTTCTGATAATAAAAAAGGCTGCGATTGCTTGAACAATTAGTTTCTCTTTTTAAATCCATAATAATATAAGCAGTATCATGCAAATAATGACGCAAAGTAAGATTATGCCTTTATATCGTGAGGATCCATCATGAACTGAATCTCAATTTTTCTGATTAAATGAAAAAAGAGAAGAAAAGCATCAATGTACTTTGAATCATTGAATGTAAACTACAAAAATAAATATCTTTATCTTTTAAAATTAAAAAAAAAAAAGAAATAAATTTGGCCTTTTATTGACTAGGAGTATTATTAATATATTCAAAAAATGATTCATCCAAGTTTGAATTACAACTGTAAGGAGGTAACGACATTCTCTGAATACAAACTGATCACAGCTGAGTTTGAATTGACCCCCCTTGTAGACATTGAAGCATGCGGATATTTGAGACAACAGCTGTTCTTCGCTCCCACAAATCACCATCAATGCTAGCCAACAAAAAAACTTGTAAATCCTTAACATATATTCACTCTTTCAATGAGAAAAATACAAAGCAAATTTTATTGTTTTCTGATAATTCCATTATAAGGAAGCATGCAATGTCCCACAAAAAGAAATGCAAAGTACATTGGCCATACGCCTACAATAATCATCCCAAAGGGAGAATAATTTCAAAGGTGCCAGCTTTGGCTTTGTTTTTGCAGCATTATTTTTCAAAAAAAAAAAAATGAGGATCTTAGACCAGAAGTGACCAGTGCTTAATGGATAAACACTGGCCATGTAGTAGACCATATAGTCCAAGATTTTTGTTGAGATGGAAGAACATAAAATTGTTGGATTGATACAATGAAATAAACGGTCGCCATTCTTTGCAGCAGATTGTCAAACACGAATCCAATCTTTCGATTCGAACTTTCTATGGTGGAGAAAAGGTCCATAAATTGAGGACCTACTCCCTTTCAATCAGTGTAGAAGAGTCCTTGGAAAGGCATATAACATGAAATCCGTGGAAGCACCAACACAGAATATATGCACTCTCAACTTACACCATCTTTCAAATTTACTTAATTATTCTCCTAGAAATCTGGCACTCACTACGTCAGTGAAAACAAATAAAAGTATCTTCAAATTCATTAATTTGTTTTGTTTAATAATATAGTTAACAGGAAGCCTCTCCTTTTTTTTTTCAATTAATATAACTGAAAATATGATAAAAAACCTTAGGCTGTAACATAGTCTAACCTGATAAAACATAGAATGATCCTTCAAGCTTAATTGTGGGTAGTTGAACATTATTCGGACTGTTTAACATTACTCTAAAGAACCCACTTACGTGAACAATGTTAAGCCTTAAACTTTGGAAGCAGATTGTAAATGTAGCCACATTTGGCAGCTGCAAAGTTGTTAACAAATTTACTCATGTAAGACCTAGGATGTGCTTTTAAGCCACCAAAGCAGTGAACTAAAATGATCCTTTGATCACATCAAACTATCCAAGCAAAATTATTGCTTGCTTAATGTAGCCCTATTCGTCTGCGGCCCATATGAGAGCCTAATCTTCTCCAAAGGGTAGCCCTTTGATCTTAATTTCAATCTGACAACAAGAAAAACAAGCATCAGATGCTAATTGAAATCAGTACAAAACTTAGACCATTGATTATACAAAACCTGGAAAGTTCAGAATCTTAGACCAGAGAAAGGTAGAAACCATGAATAATCAAGTGTAGCCATTAATTTACTCTAGCTGTCAAACACTGGATTCTGCATTAGGCCAATAATTAAAGATCAATTGAGCAAAGACTTTTGGAATATGTTGGGTTATTTGTTTAAACTTTTTCTTGGTTCCATTCTAGTAATTCAAAGATCCCAAGATATTGGAACCAGGTATATAATTTGGCAAGTGAATCAAAGGATCTGTTAATAGTTATGGAGGTGCAATTTTCCAGGTGGAATCTCAATTCTCATGGCTACATCATTCTTTAGATGATATCTTAATTAGCTAATTTGAAAACAATACTGTTTAAATGAATTTAATTCTTAGCTTTTACAGCAAATCTGCATATTCTGACGTGCTTGCGATTTGCATATTTTGAGCCGGAGCTGGCAAAGGGAACCTGTTCAGCATATATTACTGCTATTTTTCCTTGGGTCTAACAAAACAGTGAATTTTATGAATGGGAGAAGCAGTGCTAACGTTTGATGGATTTTTTTAATATTTTCTGTTTTTTTTATGAATTTGATGGATTTGATCGACAAAAATTGATACCTAAAGAGATACGCTAAATGGGAATTCTCATCCCTTAAAAGATTCGTATAACTTATCATTATTATATTATAATTCATCAAATTTTTATATTTTTATTTTAAATCAAACAGGTTTTTAAGATTAAAAGTTGACTAATTGTTATTAATTAACATAAAATTTGTCATTTTTTATACCCATGTACTATTAATTATAAATACTTATTTGATTTAAAATAAAAGTATAAGTGTTTAATTGAACACAAAAAAGAAAAAGGATTTTTTTTGAATTTTCTTGAATGGTTTAAAGAATTTGTTTAGATATTACGTTAAAATCTAAATATTTCTTATGACAAGATTATGCACACATATTTTAAAGAAAATTATTACAAATATTGTTTTTATTCTCTCTTCTTATATTGAAAAAGTAAGTAGACATGTGATATAAGATAATAATATTTCAATATTTGCTTTGAAGAAAGAGAAGGCCGTCGCATCCATAGTATAACCTTTTCTATTTTATTCTCAATTTTTTAGTTAAAATGATTAAAGAAAGAAGAAAATCTCTTTTGAATTGAACAAGGGAATACAAGCAACATCGGCCGACCATCCACCTAAGCCTTGGGCTTACCTGCAGTCCTGCTGGCTTGCCTTGAAAAAGTCTGTGTGGCCTCTTGGGCTGCGTTAGGGCTTAGAAGTTCGGCCTGCTAAATTTCAAGAATGGGATTGAATAACATCTTGAAATGCCCGATTTAGTTTGTCTCTAGCGTTATTTCAACTATGTTGCTGGCAAAGATCTTTTTTTTTTTTAAAAAAAAAAAGGGAATGATTTTTTTGTCTAATTAAACGTGGGGAAGAAATTCCCATTACATCATTTGCCAATACATGTCTCAAGGTAGAAGGTGGGCTATTATAGGTTACAAAATGTTCTTCAATAGAAAAACCCTCATTAGCCTATGATCAGCAGCAATATTGCCTTCATTATAAGTGTGACGAATTTGTATCATCCATTGTCTCTTTAGCAATATATCAATAGCCCGAAGCCACTCATAATTAACACATGGATGATGCAACGAGGAAGATATAGCTAGAACAACGAGTTTACTATCCACTTGCAAATCAATCTTTCTAAAACTAGCCTCCCATGCATTTTGAAGTTCTCTATATACACCCCAAAGTTCTACATGATAAGCAGAGCATTTTTGAGTTCTCATGGCAAACCCACCGTGCCATTGTCAGTCCAATCCCTCAGAATTCCCCCCGCTGCTGCCTGGCTAGTGGAAATGCAAACTGCACAATTAGTATTTAAAGAAATCCAATCCACTTGCGGTGCTTTCCAAGCTATAGAAATTTTTTCCTTAGTATTAGAAGTAATACGGCCATTATTAAAATTTGACAACTCAGCAATGTGCATATTTGCCACTACACTGTATATCTGTGACAATTTCCTTGCAATATTATAAGGGGTATGCTCAAAAATAAATATATTTCTCCATTTCCAGAGTAACCAACAAGTTCTTCCAAAAACCACAACCCATGGGACTCCATCATTCTTAGTCTTGAAATTATTCAAATTAGACAGAAGCCAATCCAGATTAGATTGATTAAAGAATGAATCAACCATACCTGGAGCCAAAACTCAAATCCAAGAACTGGCCACAGGACAATCTCGAAGGATGTGAAGAATTGATTCTTTTTCTAGGCAACATTGTTGACAATTTAGATCATTAGACAAATGTCTTAGATATCTCTCCTTATTAGTCAATACCCGATTATGTAAGCATTGTATTAATAACATTTTGATTCTCTCCGGTCCATGCCAGTTGCCACATGTTCAAATTATTATTCAAGTAACGCTGTTCCAGTTCACGTAAACGGTCATAAGCCGAGGGAACAGAAAAGTTCCTAGATGAAGACAAAGCCCAATATGGCCTATCCGATACAGATGTAGTTTCAGGGGTAATAGACTCTGAAAGTAATGTTATCTCCTCTTTAGGGAGCTAATGCTGTAAGCGTTCAGAATCCCATTCCTCATTTGGCATTACAAAATCTCTTACATAACTATAATCTTCGAAAATTATGCCTCTAGACTTCGCCGCTTCAACCAATGGTTTGTCAGTCACCCAAGATCCATCTCGAATTGAAATGTGAGCCCATCCCCAATAGCACATCGAACATTATTCTTAAATATGTCCCATACCATGTACAAAGAATGCCAGAAAAAAGACGAACCCGAATTCTGAAGAGTATTAGGACAAGCATGCGTACCATAATTATATTTTGCACAGATTAATTTAACCCATAAAGCTTGTGGTTTTGCCACTAATTGCCAGCATGCTTTCAACCGGAATGCCTCATTCATCAATCTCGAGTTTCAGATATCGTAACCTCCTTCATCCTTAGGTTTGCAAACCTCTTGTCATCGTAAACGATGAACATTTCGAGAATTACCATCACCTCCCCTTAAGAAATTTCGGCAAAGAGCTTTTATTTTGTTACATATTTCTATTGGGATAGCCACTGTTTGAATAGTGTAGTAAGGGATAGTAGACAGTACAAATTTTATTAAGGTAAGCCTGCCTGTAGAAGAAAGTGTAGAAGCCTTTCACGAACTCAGTCTACTTCGTATTTTATCCCCCAAGTATTGAAATAGCAGCAAAGTTCTTATCGTTGATGTTGTTATTGTTATTAGTATTATATTTAGATTTTACTAATATGTGTTTTCTAAATATTTTAAGATTAGTTAAATTATTAATTTTATTAATATTTTTATATTAAATGTAGTAATTGACATTTGATGTAAGGAAGTCAACACATAAAAAAATTACTTAATATGGTAATTTTAAACCTAAAAATGTCTTTGAGTAATTCATTAACAAAACCCTTATGATTTTTATCTACAATTTATAATATATAAAAAAGTATGAATGTTAGTAAAACTTTTAATTAACGAAAACAGACGTATTTGTTCATTATTGTTTTTTTTAAATTATTACTTTAAATATTATCATAAATATCCATAAGATTTATCTAATTTGTAAATAAAAATTCTAATTGCATCTAATGAATGTCATTAAAAATACTTTTTATTATAAATATTAATAAAATTTATCTAATTTGTAAATAAAAATTCTAATTCCATTGAATGATCTTCATTCTTAACTATAATATTATTGAATAATTTATAGATTAAAATTAGAAAATTGTATATATTTATATTTCAAACTAAAACATTTTTAAAATGTTTGTATTTTATATATTAAAATACACACACCAACTATGCGGGTTGAAGAGAAAAACGGTGATGATCATTGTGATAACAAAGTGTTTTGGAAGAGAATAAGATATATTTACGAGCAGTTTTATAAAGAAAACACGAATAGTTTTTTCTTAAGAGAGAAATGGGTAATTTTTTTTCAAAAAAATGTATTATATAAAACATTTTAAATAATCTCTAATTTATTTCAATTTTTAAGTAATTTTGCTAATAGAGTTTGTGTAACTTAAATCGCAATAACAAACTCATATATTGACTTATATAATATAATAGATAATTGTTATTGTAGATTAAAGGTTAAATTATGCAATTAGTTCCTGTAGTCTACAAAAAGTATAGATTTAATCCTTATACAATAATTTTTGTAACTCGAATCCATATATTTTGTAAATTTATTAATTTTAGTTCTTAATTATAATATCATTAAATTTAACCATTAAGTATGCTAACATGACATTTTGATCACGTTGACCTGGCACTACTAACTAACATGACAATTTTTGACATTTATGTTGATGTGACACCGATTGACGTGGCAAAAATCTTACATAACAAATGTTGACATAGCAAAAAATTAACAAAAACACTTTTAACACTAAATTGAATGAGATTAACATAAAAATTAAGAGAGAAAGAATAATAAAAAACAATCAAATAGGGAGAATCAAGAGAGATATAGTTGTGTTTGGTTTTGAATTTGGGATTGAAGACAAGGAAAACAATGTGTTTTAAGGGTTAATGGGTTTTATTTTTGAAGATTCAACTTGTTTTGAATTAGCATTTTTCCATTGAAGATTCAATTGGTAAATAAAAAGATTTTGTTGCAGTCTCATTAAATTTGTTTCTTTGGGCAAAATATTGCATTTTCTCTATTTGCAGGAAAAAGATTGAATATTTGAAAAGGGAGGGAATGAAATAGAGTGGAGAGAATCAAGAAAGGAACATATTGAAGTTTCAACAGGTTAGACCAAGAAATATGGTGCAGTTTGACTTATTTGGTATAAAAATTAGTGTTTTGTGGCTCCTTTGGGTTTTGTTTTGTCTGCCACAAATTCTTGTATTTAGGGTTTATTATCTTTCTCATTTGTTTTTGGGGTTTTATTTTTGATAAGTTTCTGTTTTTGGATTGGAACCACAATTGTCTATTGTTTATTACTATAAAACTCAATCTGATGTCAAGCAAAGGAAAAACTCAATTTGATATCAATACCAATAAAATACGATGACAAATTTTACTTTTATAAAACCAGTATAGATTGTCAAAAGTTATTTGTACCTTTAGTTGTGAAATGTGAATCATCTCTAAAATTTAAGTTGGTTAAATTAGAACCACTTGTTTGAAATCTTGAGACTTCTGTTATATTACAAAAAAAAAAAAAAACCATTGGGAAGCTACTGTCCAGAGCTACCAAATCCTAGAAGCTGATCAACAAGTTTCATGACAAAGTTGGTCAAGCTGTTTTAGGTCTTTAATTTGGCACTCTTGGAGTAGGCCTATAGATATTTGGTCTGTTCCATTTCTGCATTTTCAGCAAATTCATGAATTTTGTAAAACCCGACCCTATAAACACATGTCATGACATACATGCACTGAGTAGTATGTTATTTTGCTAGGAAAAGCACCTAAGAATAGACGAAACTCGGTATTGTACCTAATGGTACACTTGAGTTGATTTAACCTCGAACTAGTTCAAATAGGAATTGTAGGATGAAATTTAATATTTTATAGTCAAGGAATGATTAAAAATGATTGTTCGGAGTTCGAGAGTTCATTAGGGGTAAAATTGAAAATTTTGATGTTCAAGGGCAAAAGTCGTCATTTTGCCACCAAAGATAATAATTTGATCATGGAGTGAAATTTTTGACCAAGATTAACTATTTGGAGTATAATCTAATGATAGGAAGTGAAAAAGTTTAATTCTGGAGTGTAGGGGCAAAATCGTAATTTTGCCATCCGCGGACAAAAATTTGAAATTTTGAGAGAATTTAGATCAAATTTGACAAATTGGAGAATGGTATGAGTATAAGGGATGAAAAATATGTCTATGGGCAATTTTTCAGTTTTTGGGGTAAAAATGTAATTTTTGACTTTTACGAGGGTAAAAGTCAAAATTTCAAAAATTACTCCACCAAGACTTTGGATAAGTCTGAGAATTTTATATAAGCTATGGATATGTGGGACAAGTATATGGTGAAAATTTGGAAACAAATGGATGGCTAGAATTTAAGGAATTAATAAAACAAAAAATATGAATAAAATAATATTATAATATTTTAAAGGAAAAGTCAGCCCATTTAAACCCAAATTTTGAGTGCTGGCCGGCCATAAGGAAGAACAAGAGAGGAAATAGAGAGGAAAGGAAGAAAAAAAGAAAAACCAAAGAGAAACAAGAAAATTCAAAGGGGAAATCACGAATTTGTTTGTTTACGCGTCTAACGGTAAGATTTTTCGATTTTAACTTGATTTCTACCTTTCCTAAGCCTTTATTTCCATTGGGCATGCTTGAGGAGAGAGATCAAAGAGTGACACCATGTGCTGGCCAAAATTCAAGGGGGGGAATTTTGGAATTTTTAGGTTTTGATTTTTAGTTAAATTGATAGTTTTAGTTAGTTAAATGTGTATAGAAATTAAATTGGGCAAGAAAGCATGAAATTTTCACAATACCCACTCTTGGCTGAATGCTCAATGCTGTACAATGATGATGAATTGATTTTATTCTAAGGGAAATGAAGAGAAAATGATGAAAAACGATTAAATGTGATAGAAAAACAAAGTAGAAAACTAACCGAGTTAATGTCCCATTTTTAGCCGAATTTTCCAAGGAAGTGAGTGAGCTGATTTTGTTGTTTTTAGAAGGTTATTGGCTGATGTTTAATGGTTAGAAATGTTGGAGAGAGAATGGGACAATTTAGAGCTAAAATAGAGTGCGTTAGCAATTTATCGGGTAAAGTGCCAAAAATAGGTTAATACCGCGTTTAAACCGTTTTTGGCCATTGCATTTCATACCATGCATTAGTATAGGATTTAAGTCAAATATATAGTGATTTAGCATCAATGTGATGAATTGTATAAATTTTTGTAATGTGTCTAGGAGGAGAGCCTTCCGGAAAAGGCAAAGAAGTCGTACCCGACGAGTAGTGATCGAGGCGTTTAGAAAGCTTTTAGTTTGTACAAACGATGAGTAAACTTATTATTATTGTAAATTATCTAGAGTTTATTTTAAATGCCCTTTATGTATTTTATGAAATAAAAACGAGATTAAAACGAGATTTTTGATGTTTTAGGAATAAATGTGACAAATAAAAATATATTGTATTGATTATGAAATTGAGTAATTGGAGGCTGCAAATTGACTTGAAAAATATATATTTTCCTAGGAATGGCTTATGAGAAATGAGTATATGTGGCTATATTTTGAGTGCATTAGGAAATTTATGTAAGTTGTTTTTACTATGCAGGTTGGATAAATAAATAAAAGTCACGATATACTGTCGAAATTTTATTAAAATTGGTGGGTTAGTCACTACAGTGACGGGTTTCCGTGGACTGCCTATTAGAGGGGCACGGTAAACCCAGTTATATAGTTACTCCGGTTGTAGAGGCGAGGAGGGTAACTCTCCGGGTAGTATTAGAGCTCACTTCACGTCGAACCTCCACGTGAATGTGTAACTCGACCAACTCCAAGGAACGTCTGGTTTTAAAAATAAAAATTGTGTTTCACGTGTGAATATTTTAACACCCTTGGCAGACTCGGTTAGATGCCTCGGCCAAGGTATCCTCGAGGATTAGTTTTGGCTTGAGCCTTGTTTTAATAAAAGACATAAGCCTTAACAACTGTTTTGGTAAATTACAAATATTTTATGGTTTAAGAAATAAATTGAAAACATTATGAAATGGGTTGAAATTTGTTATTTAAACTTGCCTCCATTTTACTTGCCTTTAGATATTTATGATAATGTCTGTTTACTCATTGAGATTTTATAATCTCACCACCCTCCTTTCCACCCATTTCAGGTTCAGTATAGACTGTAGATAGCTGATCTCATCGAGGTCTACCATTGGATCTGCATTTTCTAAACCGTAGGTTCACAGTCCTCTTTACTTTTGTTTATTCGGGGGCCCTCTTGTTATTGTAAATTAAATTAAATATTTTGGCTTACTGTATTTCAGTATGTATAAATTTATTTAGCTTTTACGCTATAAAAATTATTCACGTATAACTCTATAAATATTGTTTTATAAGAAAATAGAATATTTCCCTTAATATTTCTTTTATTTTCTTATTATATTCAAATAACCGTAATTTCATTTTAAATGAAGATTTTAGACTTTTAAACTCATTTTGAATATGAATTATGTATTTTGTACTTGTATATTACGTTTAGCCAGTTTTGTAATTTTTGAGAAAAAAATGACCAAAATACCCCTGTGTGGCGAAAATTTTATTTTGATTGTTTTTGATATAAAATAGTGTATATTTTCTAAAAACTCGATATTTAACAACGATTGCTCATAGGAAAGGAAAAAAAAATTGATATATAAGCCTTGCGGGGTTTCGGTTGGCATTCCGGATAATGAGTGTCAATCGGGACGTTGCGACGATTGTCTTGGACTTGAGGGAGGTTCCGGGTCGTGACAAATTTAAAGACAACCAAATTGATTAATGCAATCTCAAAATTCATGATTATCTTTAAGCCAATGAATTATAATAGTATATGTTAAAAAACATTTTTTTTATTACGTGAGAAATTATTAGTGGCTATAATTGAGTGTATCAATGAAAAAAAAAAGACAATTAATTTTATGTTGTACCTTTTTGTTAACATCTATATTAGCTCAGCTGCTCTCCAAATTATATATAAAATAAAATAAAATAATGTTCCAATTTATAACTTTCATAGTTGCAATTTTCAAGCAAACAATAATTTCAATATATAAATAAGGAATGACGAGAAAAAAGAACTTGATATTGATGTTGACATTGTCATAAAGCACGTGGTGCAGTAAGTAACGGAAAGATGACGCCCCCTGCTTACTCTCTCCTTTCACTTTTCAAGTATTGATATGCTTAATACTGTATGAGTCTACCTTACAGTCACTTTCAAATTAAATGAGGAGTTGCTTTATTTTATTTTTTTGAAATATTTTATTAATCACAGTTCTTAAAATTCATGAATTTTGATCATATATTAGGTTGTATGCTAGGTTGTATATTTGCATTAAGACAAAAAATATACCAATGGTTTAAATTACTAGTACATCTTTTCCTTTTTATAGTAACAAAAAAGAAGTGAGATAAAAATTGACCATGGTTTGCTTTAATTCTTGACTTCTAAGCAACGATGTATGTTTTTATTCCAGCTAACTGCTTGGTGCTTACCATTAATGGAAAATATTTTTGGCTTTGAGCTGTGTTAGAACTTAAAACCTAGAAGCCAAGACCCTGAGTTAGAACCATACCCAGAAACCAAAACACATCCAATCCAGGCTAGTAAATTATTTTCTACTTTAATACCTCGAAGTCCTTGGACTCAAAATCCATGGTTGTGGTGACATGGAACACTTGTGAAACCTTGAATTGCATCATCAAAGCTCCCGTCTTCCCCTAAATCAACCTTCCACATACTCATGTATCTTAGTTTTGGGACAACTCTAACAAATTTATATTTTGTTCTCTTTTCGGGGTTTATTGGAGCAATAATATTTACAGAATAGTTATTACTATATGATCATTTCAAGAAAAAACCCAAATTTTGTATTTATTTGAAATCCCACCTTGAGTAAAAGGATAAGTGAAGAAATCCTTAGTTGAACATATAGATTACATATTTTGAGTATCAAATTTAGTTTTAACCTTTAAAAGAACTCATTGACATTTTTAGTTGTCTGTCACTTTTAGTTGTTTATAAAACAATCTTTTGGAAAAAAAAATGACAGTAATGATTCTCTTGATTTATAGATGACCAAAAATAATTTTTTCATAATTTTTGGAATATATTTGCTATGGTAAATGGGAGCCAAAAATTTAATTTCAATCGAACTTTTTCGATTTTGTTGTTGAAACCAAAATTTAGATTTTGATTCTTATGGATTTTTATTTTTTTTATATTTTCATTGAATCCAAATGGGAGTTGTTTGCTTATTTATATTAAATATCTTAAGTAAATGGAGAGTAAAAAGGAAAGACGTAAATGGAGAGTACAAAGAAAAGAAGTAAAAATGAGGATATTTACTTAAATGGTATTTAATGTAAATAAGCTAAGTAGGTTTAATAGGTAATCTTTCTCAAAAACTGCTTTCTATTTCAAATGTATGGATACATGTTCATGATGTTAGTCCCAATGGAGCACTAGAGGGGGGTGAATAGCACTAAAAGTTTTGGGTTCAGCCTTTTTCAAATTATAGAACTTTGAACCAGTTGGAACAAGAAGAATATAAAGCTTGTAGTAGTTGAAAGACACCAAGTAAGCAAGGGTCAAGAGAAGTGAACAATGCAAAGCTATTTATAGTGGTTTGGTCCTCTTGACTTACATCTACTACCTTGATCTCCCAATCAAGGATTTTCAACCAAACTTCACTAAACCAATGGAATTAATATCTTTTACCAAGCTTTTACAAGGTGAGCTTCTAACCCAAACTCTAATCCCTTACAACAAGCTTTAAAGTGTTTTCCACACTCTAATTTCCCAAAAAATAAAAGAAAAAGAAGTACAACTAAGTACTTTTACAAGTCTGGACAGATTACAATCAAGCTTAAACTCCTTTTTTGGATTTGAAATGAAGAACAAGTGTTTTTGGTGAAGAATATTTGGCTTTTTGCTCAAAGTAGCTCTTTTCTCTTCAAAATCTATTTTCTTTGGTCGTTGGAGGTTCCTTTTATACCTATAAAGTCAGATTTTTCTGTTGGAGACATTTTTTAGCCGTTAAAAACAACTTTATGCACTTCTAATTGTTATTTTATCCTTTAGTGCTTTAATTAAAAAAGGTAGACAGACTTCGACTAACCAGTTGTAGGCAGCTCTAATCGATTACAGCTTCTCTGCATTGCACTGTCCTACTGCTGTGTTCTCTATTCTAACCAATTATATGAGGCTCTAACTGATTAAGAGTTCTCTGTCTTTAGACCACTCATCTTCAACAGACTTCCTCTAACTGATTATGGCAGGCTTTAACCGATTACAAACTTTTTGTTTTCATTTTTTTATACAGTAGTCTTCCTCTAATTGGTTAGCTCTTCCTTTAACTGATTGAAGCTTTACTTCCTTCAACCATAACTAATTAAAATCATTTTTAATCAACTAGAAGATCTTCGAATTTTGAACTTCTCCATTTTGGCTTCCTTCAACGGTCAACTATATTTTCAAACTTGTTTTAGGCGCTTAAAGATACTAGGACCTTGTGCTCTAACCGATTAACCAGACCTCTTAATCGATTAGTATATTTTTGTTTTGCTTCAACGTATCATGCAGTCGTGCCTTAACTGATTAAGGTCCCTAGATAATCAGTTACTAAGGTTCTGTTTTTCTTCATTACTTGCGATTTCCTTCTTAACTGATTAACTCTTCATTAAACTTAGCAAGCTCCTTAACTTGCTTTTAATTAATAGCTTTGTTAGGGGTATTAAATTAAATTCTGCAGACTTAAATAGTAAAGTTAGACATTTATAAATGAGGAATGTTTTGTTATCATCAAAAACATATGGAGTCAACATTTTTTCCCTTTTTTATGATGACAAAATACTCCTAGATTAAGAGTGTAATGTTTGTATATAAAAATAATTTATGCGCAGTTTTGAGATTACTCCCCTTGAATATGTGCTTACCCTAAATATATGCTCTAATAAAATTATCTAACATAAATTCATTCAATCATAGGAACATATATATGTGTATGTATGTGTATATTCAATGTTCAGCCATTATAAGTTCAACACATAATAAAAAAACACAGCACAACATAAGCCTCATAACCCATTAAAACGATGTTCAGCATATAAACCCATCATGAAACAAATAAACCACACAAACATTGGTAACATTGTTCAGCATAAATTGGCAATGCATCATCTCTATAAGCAAGAAAATATACCAATGTATATCTAAAGTAATCATCAACAATGACAAAGCCATATGACTTGCCTCCTAGACTAGTAATAGTGATTGGTCCAAACAAGTCAACATGTAATAATTCAAGTGGCCTAGAAGTTGATATAACTTTCTTAGATTTAAAGGAACTTTTAACTTGTTTACTAAATTGACATGCATCACAAACCTTGTCATTTTCAAATGATATCTTTGAAAGTCCAATAACCAATTCTTTTCTCAAAAGTTTTGAAATTGTGTGCATACTAGCATGTCCTAACCTTCTATGCATCAGCCAACTATCACAAACATCATTGGCAATAAAACATGATTCACAAGTCTTAATTTCATCAAGAAAAATGACATACATATTTTTAATTCTTTTGCCAATGAGTGCTACTTTGTTAGTGTTGACATCAATTACTTGACATGCATGAGAATCAAAGCATACTCTAAAACCTCTATCACAAAGCCGACAAATGCTTAGCAAATTATGTTTTAAACCTTTAACAAATAAGAAATGCTTGATTTGTGTTTGAGATGTGTTACCAATGGTTCCAATTCCTTGGATAATACCTTTGGAGTCATCACCAAAGGAAACACTACCACACTTCTTCCTATCAAGCTTAGCAAATAAGTTTTTATTACCGGTCACGTGTCTCGAATAGCTACTGTCCAAGTACCCAGACTGCCTTTTCTATGGTTGAGTTTCAAAACATTGATCTTTTTGTCCTTGCTCAACCTACAAAATAGATTTTTAATTTTTCTTTAAAGGTACCCATACTTTGATTGGTCCTTAGGGTTAGCAATCATATGAGATCCTTTTGGAACCCAAACCAATTTTGTTCTAGGAAAGATTCTATTAGAATGGAAACATTCATAAGACAAATGGCCTTTCCTACCACACACATAACAGTGACATGAGATAGCACTAATTTTCTTTCTAAGGCTTATTTTTCTTTTAAACTCTTCTTCATCTTTTGATTTCAATTTTAGTCTTTCTTTTCTATCGACTTTAGGTGAAGCATTTTGATTAACAACTCTTTGTAATTCTAAACTTTTGCTTTCTAATTCAAGCTTCAAGAATTCAAAATCAGTTTTGGATTGTTCTAGTTCAATTTGAAGCATGTTCCTTTGATCAAAAGCATAGTTATACTCATGCTTGATTTTTTCTAAGTCTTCATTCAATGCAACAGCCTTTTTCTTCATAGTCTTATATTTTAGAGCGAGTTTTTCAAATTTAGCATATAGATAGTCATATTCATCTTGCAAATTATCATAAGAAATATCACATGAATTAGAAGTTACCTTAATTTTTTCTTCCTTTACCATCAACTAGAAATTGGCTATTTATTCCAATTTTTCTTTTTCCTCTTCTGAACTTAATGAATCACTAGCAGACCATGTTGATACCACCATTGCTTTTTTTGGTTTCTTTATGTTCTTTGAGGTTTTTTCTTTGAGTAATGGGCATTTTGATATAAAGTGTCCTGGTTTTTTGCATTCAAAACACACCATCTCATCCTTCCTGCTGAAATTACCCTTGTGCTTATTTTTCTAAGAGGGACCTTGATCCTTCTTGTAATTTTTCTTCCAATCTTTCTACTTCTTTGTCCCATTAGCTTTCTAAATTGTTTGGCCATCATGGCTTGCTCTTCATTATCTCACTTGATAGCTCTTCTAATTCCTCTTCAAGTAAACTAATCTTGAATGTCAAATTTTTCTTCTTTTCTTTGGCTTCTTTCTTTTCCTCATCTTCCTCTTCTTTCATTTCAAGTTCATGTATGAGGAGTGAGCCACAAATTTCATCAAGTGTGACCACATTGAGATCTTTGGCCTCTCGAATAGTTGTGACTTTGGGTTTTCAGCTATTGGGGAGATATCTAAGTAACCTTTTTACTAGCTTATGTTCAGGAATAGTTTTCCCAAGTTGATTGAGCTTGTTTGTAATATTGGTAAATGTATCAAACATGGTAGTGACATCTTTACCTAGTTCCATTTTAAACATTTCATAATTATGGGTGAGTAAGGCAATTTTGAACTCCTTTACTTGTGATGTCCCCTCATGAATGACTTTAAGTTTTTCTCAAATCTCTTTAGCTATTGTATAGCTAGAGATTTTGTTGAATTCTAAAGGCGTAAGTGCACAATGAAGGGTGTTAATGGCTTTAAAATTTGTTTAGACCTTTTCGACTTTAGCCTCAGTCCATTCAGGTTTAGGCTTAGGCATTTTCTCACCAATGACAAAACTAGGTTAGTGTGAGACCCCAACCTTTATAAGCTTGTAACTAAGCATAGATGTAATAATACGAACTAGGGGTAATTTCGTCATTTCCTTAGTAAGCTCATAAAAGTAAGATTTTTAAACAATATTATGGCCTAAGTAGGCCTAAGGCATAAATGGATGGTGAAATTATGGGTAAAATGAAAAGGAAACCAAAATTTGGATGATTTTCACGGTAGGGGCAAAATGGTAATTTTTCACATCGTGTTAAAATTTTATGTTTTCATGAACCCGAGTATGTCTAGACCATTATGGACCTTGTCCCAGTATCAAAAGAATAAAAAGATTGCATAAAAGTAAGTTAATTGGTGGAGGGGCAATTTGGTAATTTTAAGTGGAATGGATAAGATTGGCCTATAAATACTTTCTTCCAGTAGCTTCTTCTCCCATTTTCCAACAGCTTGTCTTCTTTTTCTTTTTCTCTCTCACGTTTCTTCAAAACCTCCATGGAAGCTTGATATGTAGCTTGCAAAATTTTCTCTCTCTAGCTATAGCTTTCATATTTTTGAGCCCTTTTGACTAAAATCCTAATATTCTTTCACTCTCTCACTTCAAAACCCTTGGTAAAGTTTATTTTCATACTTTCTCTCACTAGTTGGGCATTTTAGAGAGAGAAAGAGAGAATTACCCCATTGATTTAAAGCAATTGGTAGAGAATTTGACTACAAAAGAGCTCTAGGGTAAATGATGAATTAAGCTTGGTTTTTAACTGTCAATAATGGCTGATAATTGAGAGTATGAGTTATTTTATTATTGAGTATGTTCATTACTTTTTAGTGATTAAGATAGTGAACATAGATAGCCATTTAATGTGGCAATTGAAAGCTAGCTAAGAGATAGCTTTTAGGGTTCATAGTGTGTGAATTTACCTATTGCTTATGCTAATGTGATCCTAGGTTTTAATGAAGTCCCATCCTTCCAATAGGATCATTAGGGGAATTAGAGTCAACTAAAGGCTCAACAATAAATCGGTGAGTGGACTGCCTATCAAAAATCATTTTGGGAATGTGACTGTTTTGTACAAAGTGTTTGAATGATTTTATACAAATTTTCTCAAAAATGAATGCCTTGGGAACAAGCTCTTGAGAAATGGTTTATGTTATGACATGTGGTTATTATGGATTTCTATGCGGCTGCATTCTGTTGATATACATATATGTTTGAATATAGTGTTGCGTAATTATATTAACTCGGCTATGTGCGAGTAGGGAGTGCGCATAAGTCGAGGATGACCCGGTTATGTGCGAGTAGGGAGTGCGCATAACCCGGTGATGACCCAACCATGTGCGAGTAGGGAGTGCACATGAGCTGGTGATGATGATGATGTGATGGTGTGTATGATGATGATGGGATGATGTGCATGATAATGATGGGTATACGTATACATAGATACATATGTAAATATGTGTGTTGTAGGAAATTTATGAGTAATGGTATATGGTTGTAATGCATGTGAAACTTGACATGTTAAACTTTGGAAAATTATCATGTCTTTCATGTTGGTTTGGACATTCCAGCAAGGTGGTTTTTCTTTGGGAGAAAAGGGAAAATTTTCATTGGTGCTCTGTATTTCGCTGCAGCGAGAAATTCTCGAGTTTGAGGACCTTCACTAGAACTGGTTCTCATTGTAACGAGATAGTAATTGTAGCTTCTCGCTGCAACGAGAAGCTCTCTGTTTCATTAGCTGAATTTCGTTGCAGTGAGAAACCTTCTGTTTCTGGGTTACAATTTCGCTGCAGCGAGGAACCTTCTGTTTTGGTCTCCTATCTTATCCAATTGCTGCCCTATCTTTCACTTCTTTGCTACCATATCAGAGCATGGACTTCCAACATTAAGGATTAAATGATTTAAGTTTAAAATGGGGAGGTTTAGTGAGAAACCCTCGGCCAGTTGAGAAACCCTCGTTCGGCTAATAATTAAATCCCAACGTCGCTGCAACGAAAATTCATTTTCGCTGCAGCGTAGCTGTAACGAGAATGCCTTTCCGTTGCAGCGAAGATTCGTTGTCGTATTTGACTTGCTTGTGCAATATTGAAGCTTTCATTCTTCAAATGGTTTGTTATGTATGGGTTCATGATTTTCAAATGATTAATCATTTAAGGGCTTGATGAGGGGTTTTTAATATGAACGGAACTAAATTGCATTGTTTTGAAACAAGTGCATCATGATTTTAAATTCTCCCTTGTTGATGCTTGTTCCTTTCCTTGTTCACTCACTGGGTTTATACTCACCGTTTTCAACTTCATGTTTTCAGATCATGAGGCAGCCAGTAACTAGGACGAGGTGTCCTTGTAGACTTATATCCATCTTGTGGCAGGTGTCTCAGCATTCAGTAGCTGTACATTTATCCGAGTCCTTCCGCTGGAAGTCAAGTCTTCTTTTTGAGATGTATAGGCAAACTTGATATAAATTATTGAGATACATGTTATAGGCAATGTACACTTAATTGGTATGCCAATATGAGTTGGCAAATGTTTAATTTTATTTTGATTCTAAGTTATGAAATATGACTTAGCAGTTATGATGGGATGATGAACACGCCAGATTAATAGGCTTGCTTGGGCTTAGTGGACTACGTCCATTAGGTTCATGCGTTGGTCATGGCCCGAAATTTGGGTCATGACAGTTAGGTAGGAACATAAAGTTCTTTCATAAAAACATCCCATAATTTATAGTTAAGGGCTCTAATGTATATGGACATCCTAGTGCTCCAATAGGCATAATTTGATCCATTAAATAAAGGAGGCCTATTTGTGGATTGACCCTTAGCAACAACTGACTTTTGCAAAGCCATGTGGATCTTCCTTAAGGAAGTTAAGCTTTAATTTTGAAGGTTTGGATTTGATATCACTTGTTGGTCCCAATGGAGTGCTAGAGGGGGGTGAATAGCACTAAAAGTTTTGGGGTCATCCCATTTCAAAGTATAGAACTTTAAACTATTTGGAAGAAGAAGGATATAAAGCTTGTAGTATTTGAAAGACACCAAGTAAGAAAAGGTAAAGAGAAGTAGACAATGCAAAGCAATTTATAGTGGTTTGGTCCCCTTGACCTATATCCACTACCTTGATCTCCCAATCAAGGATTTTTAACCCAATTTCACTAAACTAGTAGAATTAATAGCTTTTACTAAGCTATTACAAGGTGAGCTCTAATCCCTTACAACAAGTTTTAGAGTGCTTCCCACACTCTAATGTCCCAAGAAAGAGACAAAAAAGAAGTACAAGCAACCTTTACAAGTCTGGATAGATTACAATCAAGCTCAAACACCTTTTCATGATTTGGAATGAAGAATAAGTGCTTTTAGTGAATAATAATTGGCTTTTTACTCAAAGTAGCTCTTTTATCTTCAAAATCTATTTTCTTTGACCATTAGAGATTCCTTTCATACTTAGGGAGTCAGATTTTTTTGTTAGGGATAGTTTCTAGCCATTAGAAACAACTCTGATGCACTTTTAGCTATTATTTTGTCCTCTAGTACTTAAATTAAAAAAGGCAAACAAACTTCGACTAACTAGTTATAGGTAGATCTAATCGATTACATATTCTCTACCTTGCATTGTCTTGTTGTTGTGTTCTCTACTCTAACCGATTACCGGAAGCTCTAACTGATTAAGAGTTCTTTGTCTTTAGACCACTCATCTTCAGTAAAATTCCTCTAACTGATGATGGCAGGCTTTAACCGATTACAAACTTTCTATTTTCACTTCTTTACACAACAATCTTCCTCTAATTGGTTAGCTCTTCCCTTAAATGATTGAAGCTTTACTTCCTTTAACCATAACCAATTAAAATCACCTTTTATCGACTAGAAGATCTTTAAATTTGAACTTCTTTATTTTGGCTCCCTTTAACAGTCAACAATATTTTCAAACTTGTTTTGGTGCTCGAAGATACTAAGACCTTGTGCTCTAATCGATTAACCAGACCTCTTAACCAATTAGCATTTTTCTGTTTTGCTTCAGCTTATCACACAACCATTCCTTAATTGATTAAGGTCCCTTGATAATCAGTTACTAAAGTTCTGTTTTTGTTCATTACTTGCTCTTTCCCTCTTAACTAATTAACTCTTCATTAAACATAGCAAGCTCCTAGACTTGCCTTTAATTAAGAGCTTTTTTAGGGGTGTTAAATTAAATCCTGCACACATAAATAACAAGATTAGACATCAATGAATGAGGAATGTTTTGTTATCATCAAAAACATATGAAGTCAACACATGATGTATCGATACATATGGTCATGTATAGATACATGTTCATAATCTATCGATACAATTTTTCCATATCCCAATGTATTGATACATGGCTCAAATGTATAAATACATTTCATTGATTTCAGAAAAATAAAAAGGGTAAAATTATATTTTTGCACTCATAACTATAAATATCACACATTTTTCAAGGGTTTTCAACCCTCAACCATTTTTCTAAGGTATTTTTCTCAACTCAAACCCTCTCAACTCATTTTTAACTTAAATCTTCATTTTTGATGATTAAATGATGTGGTCTTGAGTTGTTATAAAAATGTGACACTTTTAAGCTTTGGAAATTTTAAATCTTGATTTCTAGTTTCTGAAAATATGATTTTATTGCCCAAATTTTCTATTGGTGAATAAAGCTTAAAGGTTTTGTGATTTTCTTAAGCATATAAGCGCACTTAAGGTAAGGATGACAAATTTATGGGTTTTTAAGCATGGGTTTTAGCTAGAAAATTAGTTTAGCTAAAAGCGAGTAGTTTCGAAAGTACCTAAAATGATTATTATGAGATTTTTATTCTAGGAAATGATTGTGATGATTGTTGTATGATAGGAACACTTGAAAACTCCACGGATATTACTGAAATGGAGTTATGATTAGAGCTTGGAATCGACTCTTAAATTAGGTGAGTGGATATACCTTTTCAAGTATTTTAATATGAAAAGTTAGCATGATTTTTATGAAAGTAGTTATTTAAGTATGTTGAAAAATTATTTCCATAAATGGTTTATTAAAGGACTTGAACTACAAGGTTTTATGAACTTTTCGAGGAAATGTTCAAAGGACTTGATTTGATAATGATTGTGATATGTGTGACACAATGATTTTCAAATTGTTTACGAATCTACTATGTATGCAAATATGCTACTATGTATTAGTTTTTAACAAGGGGGAACAAGCCCTTTCATGTTTGTAGTCCATTCGATTACTCGGATCTTCGGGCTAATGTGTGTATGAGATATTTCTATAGTTAATGTATGAATGTTATTTTGCACATGTTAGATGCGATGTAGCATGATAAGAACATTGGACGCATGAGCTCCATTTATGAGATTGTAACATGCATGCCATGAGATGTATGCATTGTGATAGTCATATAAATTATAAGCTAAGCATGTGAGAGATTTATGAGGTTATGAAATATATCCCATGAGATGTATATGTTGAGATAGTCATATACAATATGGGTTAAGCATGTGAGTGATTTAAGAGGTTATGAAATGCATGCCATGAGATGTATGTGTTGAGATAGTCATATACACTATGAGCTAAGCATGATGATGATTTATGGAAATGTTATATGTTCATGATGCAAGCTAAGGGAGAGAATGATCTTAAAGTTAAGAGATCTCATGATGATGGTGGGTGAGGCCGATGTGCCAGTCATACAACCACAATGATTGTTCATGTGAGGTGAACTAGATAGTAGTGAGGACTTTGTCCACTACCCGTTTGAGTGGGGTGGAACCACTCTATAGATCATGGATAAGGCCAATGTGCCATTCACGATAGTGCACAAAGAACTTGAAATAGTGGTGATTAAACCACTATTCGCCAAAATGGGATGGACCCGCTCACAGATTAAATTTAATGTATAATTAGTTTAATAAGTTTGAGCAATGATTGAATGAGTATTGTTGATGCTTTATGTTTAAATGCATAGATTATGATTAGATTATTATTAAGAATGTTACTCACATTGAAATGTAGTGATATTGCCTCAGTTAGATAGAATCTTAGCCTAGGGAATAATCCTTCAATGTTAGAAAGACTTATCAATGGTTTTGATTTAGAATATTGCCCAGAAAATAGATTCTGTGGCAAAAGTATCAATACATTTTCAACAAAATGCTACAAGAGGTGTTCTGTGTGAAATATATTGATGTATTCTCAAAAGCATCGATAGATTTCTTGCATGTATCTACACATTCTAGGATGTATTGATAGAATGGTTGCCGAAAAAAATTTTCAAGTGATTTTAAAGAAAATTTCAAGGTCAATGAGTTATAATGTTTTAAGCAAGTAGTTTTCCATGCAATGTTCTTTAAAGGAGATTTATGATCATTATGGAATGATGTTGAATTTATGAATCATATGTATTTATAAGTACATGGTTACGAAAAAAAAACTCTTATCCCATGGCTTGTCCCTTTCTGCGTATTCACTCACGGAGTTTTTGTGACTTACACGTTATTTTCCGTCACTACTTTTATTGTAGATCAATGATAGCCCTCTCTTGCTAGTAGCTAGTATCACGGAAACATGATCCGTTCATTCCTCATTGGTAGGAGTCTAACAACTTCTTGATGTTTAACGAGTTAGGTCATGTTTCGTAGACGAGTCTGTTTATATTATGTTTATGTTTACAGAGTATGAACATGTTTTAATGGATTATGATTATGTTATGATGATGTAGACAAATGTTTGGGTGTATTACATTATGAATGTTATGTTAAATGTATAAAGTCGCTCAAGAGCCCATATGGACACCCGAAGGTGTTGAGACATGTAAATGATATGGTGCATTGAGAACGTGGCACTTTGATGATATATAAAATATTTGCAATTACACTAATATGTTGAGAAATTCCATATATGTGTAATGTTGCGTATGATGTTATGCATGAGTTGATATTGTATGCTTATGGCTGTTTAATTATGCTTTCGCACTGATGAATGTTTAATGATGAATTTTAAAGAGGTTTGCTTGGGCTTAGCGGGCTATACCTGTCTGGGTTCATGCGCTAATCATGTTTCACCATAAAATGGGATATGACAATTTAATTCTTACAATCTTTTATGTTTTTACATGAATATATTGTATGCTAGCAAATGAAGTCTTTGATCCTTGATGATACTTTAGAGGAAAAAAATAGTTAATGATACAAATTACATATATATGGCAAGTATTTTAATTTGTTTTAAATATTTTATATTGCTTTGTTTGCCTTTGACTTTTTTTTTTAACTTTTTTTAAAGTTAGCCACACTATTTCATATAATTAATTTTTATGTTTTATTTTAATAGGATTACTTGGGAAGTATACAAAATAAGGTACTATCATGGAGGAAACTTTGTAAGAACACCAAGAGTTAGATATGTTAACGGGTCAATAGCAAAGTGTGATGAAGATCCCGATCAAATTTGTTATTGGACTATTCTATCTACTATCAAGGCTTTAGGTTATGATTTAGAGAAGTTAGTGAAAGTTTACTATATTGAGGATGGGAAGTCACTGAACACGAGTTTGAAGTTGTTAGGTGATTATAGTAATGATACAGAATTGGTTGATCAATTAAGGAATATGAGTGTTGGCTCCATTAGTTTTTGATGATAATAAAATATTCCCATTCATTTTTGTCTAATATTTCTACTTGAGTGTGCAGGACAAAATTGTATACAAATAAATAATCAATCATTAAAATGCACATATCAAAGAGCATAGAAACAAGGAAGTCACAATTGAACAACAAGAAAAAAGTCCCTTAGTTGATTAATGAAGAGTTAGTCAGCTAAGATTTAAATCGAAGGTTGGCGGGCTGGAGAATATAGAGAAACAGACCAACTTAGTCGACCAAGGAATGAGTTAGTCGACTAAGAGCACACTGCCAAAATTGCTAGAAATTGGGAACAGAAGATAGAGACGCTTAGTCGACTAAGATATCGGTTAGTCAACTAAGAGCATTCTGCTTGCAAATTTGAACTCCGCACTAAAAGACATATTAACGGCTAGAACCAACTCCTAACTGTTTCCAATGGGCAAAAAACTGTCAAACGACCATCAGAGTTGTTTCTCCAAGTATAAAAGAGGGTTCCAACGGCTAGAAATGTAGAGAAGGCTTTCAAGAACACACAAAAGAGCTGAAAAACTAGAAAGCATCCTCTGCACTTCACTGCACTTAACGCCCATCCTTGTAATTATGTTTTGCACTTCAACTTGTACCACTTAGATAAACTTTGTGATCATGGTACACTTCTTTTACTTCTCTCTTTGTATTCTAGAGTGAGCAAGTCACTCTAAGTGTTTGTATCAAGCTAGGATTGCTTGATTTTGTTAAGGTTCTAACTTAGCCTTGAAAAATTAGGTGTTGGGTTGTAGTTGAGTTTGAGAAAAACTATTGTGAAAGGTTTTGGCTAATCCTGGTAAAAGCCATTGTAAAGCTTGGTGAAAACTTGTGAATTTCACCAGTTCTTAGTGAATTGGTTAGAAAATCCTTGGTTGGATAATCAAGGTAGTGGATGTAGGTCTTGGACCGAACTACTCTAAATTTTGCTATCTTATTTACTTTATTTTTTTTTTATTTTTTTTCTTTCTTTTATCTTGCATTTGTCTACACTTAGAGACAATTTTTAAAAGAGTCAAAGTGTGCTATTCACCCCCATCGAGCACATTTAATTGGGACCAACAAGTGGTATCAGAGCTAGTTCCCTGTTATTAAGGTCTAACATCCTTTGGGAGGATATAAATGGCTCAACTAAAATTAGTAGTTGCTGAGGGACAATCAACAAACAGACCACCTCTGTTTGATGACTCTAACTATCCTTATTAGAGCATTAGGATGTCTATATATATTAGAGCAATTAATTATGAGATGTGGGATGTTATAACAGATGGACCATACATTTCCTCAACTCTAAATGTAGTGACAAATGAGATGATCCCAAAGCCAAGGTCTGAATGGACCGAGGCTGAAACGAAGAAAGTCCAAACAAATTTTAAGGCTATCAATACATTGCATTATGCCTTGACTCCCACAGAATTCAACAAAGTATCAAGTTGTACAACAGCTAAACAAGTGTAGGATAAGCTTAAGATTATCCATGAAGGGACTTCTCAAGTTAAGAAGTGCCAGATAGCCCTCTTGACCCATAATTATGAAATGTTTAAAATGGAGCCTGGTAAAGATATCACTTGCATGTTGGATAGATTCACAAACATCACAACCAAATTAAGTTAATTAGGCAAACCAATACTTGAGCATGAGATTGTTAAAAGACTTCTTGGAAGCCTACTAAAAAATTAAAAGCCTAAAGTGACTGTAATCTGGGAAGCCAAGAACCTAAACATTATTACTCTAGATGAGATTTGTGGTTCTTTCCTCACTTATGAACTAGAACTCAAAGAAGAAGAAGAAGAAAAAGATAAGAGGATAACAAAATAAAAGAAAAAGAGCATTGTATTGAAAGCCAGCATTCTTGAAGAAGAACTGGAAAGCTATCCTGTGATGATGATGATGAGTTGGCACTGGTTGCAAAGAAATTCAGAAAGCTTATGGGAAGAAGAAATCGAAGACTAGCTAGAAGAGGGTTTAGAAAAGATCAAGGTTCTTCATGGAAAACTAGAAACAAATATGACTCTAACAAAAAGGAGGAGCTGACCTGCTTCGAATGCAAGAAGCCTGTACACTTTAAGTCCGAATGTCCATTGCTGAAATATGAGTGCTTGGTCAGACAGCGACATTTCAAGTTCTGAAAGTGAGGAAGAAAAAGTTGAGGAGAGAGCAAACTTGTGTTTAATGGCACAAGATGATGAATCTGAGGTATCCTCATCCCCTTGCAATATTTCTATTGATGATTTACAAGATAAATATGAGTGCCTTTATGATGAATTTGAAAAACTCTTCTCAAAATACAGGATTTTAAAGAAAAAGATTGCATCACTTGAAAATGATTTAAAAAAGATAAAAGAAGAGTTCAATTCTATTTTTAAGCAAAGAAATTTTCTACAAGTTGAGTTAGAACATTCAAAAACAGATTTTGAAGTTGTAAAAGGAGAGTTGGACAATAAATTTGAAGCTTTGCAAAAAACACTTGATGAAAACACAGCTCTTAAAAGTTTGAAAAATGAAACTTCAAAAGGAAATGTCTACTACAAGAAAAATTCTGCTAATGTATTGTCTAGATGCTATACTTGTAATAAAATTGGTTATTTATCATATGATTGCTTTATGAAAAGGAGCACACAGAAAATAAGAAAAATAGAGGTTCCAAAAGGATCCTATGTTGCTGCTAACAATCAAGGACCCATTAAGGTATGGGTACCTATAAAGAAAAACTGAAATTCTATTCTATAGGCTGAGCTGCACTTAAAAGAGACATGGTCAAGAGCTCAACTCAAGAAGAAACAGCCTTGGTATATGGACAATGGCTGCTCACGGCATATGACAGGAGATAAAATGCTATTTGCTCAGCTGGACAAAAGAAAGGGAGGTACCGTATCCTTTAGTGATGATTCAAAAGATAGAATCCATGGTATAGGAACGGTTGGTAAGAACTCCCAAACTCAAATCAGTCATGTGTTATTGGTTAAAGGCTTAAAACATAATTTATTAAGCATTAGTCAATTATGTGATAAAGGATTTAAAGTATGCTTTGATTCAAATAAATATGAAGTGATAGATATAAGCACAAATAAAGTTTCATTTATAGGAAGAAGATTAAAGAATATGTATGTAATGTTTCTTGAAAATCTTGAAATAAATTGTGAAATGTGTTTAGTAGCAAATGCTGAAAATAATAGCTGTCCATGGCATAGAAGACTAGGACATGTGAGCATGCATACTATGTCAAAATTAATTAAGAAAACTCTAGTTATTGGATTGCCGAATGTAAAATTTGAAAATGATAAAATATGTGATGCTTGCCAACTAGGAAAACAAGTTAGAACATCCTTTAAGACTAAGAAGATTGTATCCACATCAAGATCTTTTGAATTGCTGCACATTGATCTATTTGGTTCAATAAGTACAACTCGTCTAGGAGGAAAATCTTATGGCTTTGTGATAGTTGATGACTACTCTGGGTACACTTGGGTTTATTTTCTTGCTTATAAGAATGATGCTCTGCCAGCATTTATAAGTCATTGTAGGAAAGTAGAGAATGAAAAAAGACTAGCCATAGTTAGTATTAGGAGTGATCATGGAGGAGAGTTTGAAAGTGATGAATTTGAGAAATTTTACAATGAAAAGGGGTCGGATCATAATTTTTCTGCACCTAGAACACCCTAGCAAAATGGAGCTGTAGAAAGGAAAAACTAAACCTTGAAAGAAATGGCTAGAACTATGCTATGTGAAAATAACCTACCTAAATATTTTTGGGCTGAGGCAGTGAACACAGTAGCATATATACTTAATAGAGTCTCAATTAGAGCCATGATATCAAAGACTTCTTATGAACTTTACAAGGGTAGGAAACCAAATATTTCACACCTTAGGAGTTTTGATTGTAAGTGTTTTGTGTTAAACAATGGAAAACAATCTTTAGATAAGTTTGATGCAAAGAGTGATGAGGTAATATTTTTAGGATATGCATTAAACTCACAGGCTTATAGAGTTTTCAACAAAAGAACTTTAACTGTTGAAGAATTAGTCCATGCAGTTTTTGATGAGTCCAATGCCTTACAAAAGGAAATTCATGCCGATGATGATGATGTAGAGATCCTAGAAAAACAAATGGAAGAAATGAGCTTAGAGAACAATAAGAATAATGAAGAAAGCTCACTTAGAAGAAAAAATGAAACTCCACCTCTAAAAATTTGCAAAGAGCAAAAGATCAGCATAGTGATCTTCCAAGGAGTTGGAAATATGCAAAGGATCATCCACACGATCTAATCGTAGGTGATATTTCACAAGGAGTTACGACTAGGAGAGCAACTAGAGAGACTTGTGAGTTTTTAGCTTTCATATCTCAAATTGGTCCTAAGACATTTGAGGAAGCAAAAAAAGAGGAAAATTGGATATTGGCCATACAAGAGGAACTTGATCAATTCAAAAGAAACCATGTGTAGTCATTAGTCTCTAGGCCATTAAACCACCCTATTATTGGAACAAAATGGGTGTTTAGAAATAACGTAGAAGAGCAAGAAATGTAGTTAGTAGCCCAAGGATACAACCAAGAGGAAGGAATTGACTATGATGAAACATTTGCACCGGTTGCTAGGATTGAAGCCATAAGGTTGTTGCTTGCTTTTGCATGCTTTATGAATTTTAAATTGTACCAAATGGATGTAAAGAGTGCATTTTTAAATGGTTTCATTCAAGAGGAAATGTATGTTGAACAACCACCAAGATTTGAAGACCTTGAAAAGCCAGATCATGTTTTCAAACTTCATAAAGCCTTGTATGGATTGAAACAAGCTCTTAGAGCTTGGTATGAGAGGCTTTCAAAATTTTTGGTTGAAAAAGGATATGTTAGGGGAAACATTGATACTACATTGTTTATCAAAAGATATTTAAATGATTTAATTATTGTTCAAATTTATGTGGATGACATTGTGTTTGGTGCAACTATTGAGGCTTTATGCAAGAATTTTGCCAAAGAGATGCAGGGTGAATTTGAGATGAGCATGATGGGTGAGCTGAAGTACTTTCTTCGCCTTCAAATCAAACAAAGTGAGAAAGGAATCTTCATCAACCAAGAAAGATACACTCAAGATATGCTCAAAAAGTTTGATATGCTGAAGCTAAAACCAATCTGCACACCAATGAGTTCATCCACCAAACTTGATGCTGATGAGAAAGGAAAAAGTATTGATCAAAAGCTCTATAGAGGTATGATCGGATCTTTACTCTACTTAGCAGCAAGCAAACCTGATATTCAGTTTAGTGTGTGTTTGTGTGCTAGATTTTAGTCACAACCTAAAGAATCACACTTAATTGCTGTTGAGAGAATTTTTAGATACCTCTTAGAAACACAAACTTTAGGAATTTGGTACTCTAGAGAATCAGCATTTAATCTTGTAGGCTATTCGGATGCAGACTTTGCGAGGAGAAAAATCGGTAGAAAAAGCACTAGTGGAACATGCCAATTTCTAGGAAGTATGCTAGTGTCTTTGTCAAGTAAGAAAAAAAATTCTGTAGCACTCTCTACAGATGAAGCATAGTATATTTCCTTAGGTAGTTGTTGTGCTCAGATTTTGTGTATCAAACAACAACTAAGAGTTTTTGGAATTACAGTACATAATGCACCAATTATCTGTGATAACACAAGTGCAATCAATATATCTAAAAATCCTGTGCAGCATTCTAGAACTAAACATATTGAGATTAGGCACCATTTTGTTAGAGACCATGTAGTGAAGGGAAATGTTAAAATTGAATTTGTGAATACTTTGCATCAATTAACTGACATCTTTACCAAACCTCTAAATGAAGATAGATTTTGTGAGATTAGAAGGAATTTAGTAATGATTAATATGCAGGAGTTGTAGGAAAAATTTTTGAATCATAAATATAAAACAGAAGGCACTTAGTCAACTAAAAGTATTCTGTTTCATTAAATAATAAGACTCAGTTAAGTTGAAGGCAGGAGGAGTAAAATAATAAGAAGAAACTACCTACCGAGAAACAAAAATAGAGAAGAAAAATCGCTCAAACCAAAAATAAATTTATGAGGCAATTTTTGAATTTTGAAGGAGTTACAAATTGAACTTAAATAGGGGGAGTCAAATAGTTTTTCACTTGGAATTAATCTACTCTCAACCCATTTTCTTTACACTCTCTTTCTTTACTGAAACCAAAACCCTCACCTCTCAACCATTCGAAACTCTGAATCCAAAATCTTCCAAATCAAATGGCTAAAACATCTCAAAGCAAAGAAATTATTATGAAAAAGAAAGGAAACAGGCTGATGGAAGAAAGTCTACAAGCTGAAAAGCTGAAGAAAAAGAAGAAGATTGAGTCGAGCTCTGCAAGTAAAGAATCTAGAAAATCGAAGAGCCTCAAATCTAAAAAAAGGAAAGAAAAGAGCAAACTACACAAGAAAGGTACTTCTTCATCTTCTAAATTCAGAAATAAAGTGCAGGAAGAGAGATTTAGGAAAATAAAGAATGCACCCATCACTTGTGGAAAATATATTGATTGGGAAAGCTTTAGTGAATCGCTTGAATATTTGACAAGTCTATCGACTATTTTAAAGAGCTAAAATTGAAAGAGTACAGCACATTTAAAAATCGATCATATAATGCTATCTTAGTTAAGGAATTTTATTTGAGTATTGTTGTTGACAAGAATGAACTGGAGGAACCAGATGATTACTCTGATGAAGGTTTGAATGTATTTTTGAATGGGAAGGAATTTATTGTCACTACTGCAGACTTACGAGAACTTTTTAAGATAGAGTGTAATGAGGGAGAATTTGAATTCCTTGGGAAGTATGACCCCTCATCCCTGTGGGAAGTGATCACAGGGAAGAAAGAAAAGTATTCCTCCAATAGCAATGCACGGCTTATCACAAGTCCTCGAATAAAGATTTTGCATTACTTTGTTGCCGTTAATCTTCATAGGAGGAGTGGAAGCTTAAGCTATATTAGCCTCTAAGATTTATGGTTAATGGAACATGCCTTTAGTGTGTTGCACTGAATCTGGGAAGGTTCATGATTGAAAGAATGAGGGGTGCATGCAAACTGGAGAAGATCAACTTGCCTTATGGAAATATCATTACTTCTCTAGTGTAGAAAAAAGGAATTTAGAGTTCTAGGTATGAGGCTAACAAGGTTAAGACTAGAGACCAAGCCATTTATGTAGGAAGCTTACCTAAAATGGGGTATAAACTAGATGGAGAACGATACACTAAAACGCCCAAGGTTGGTCTAGGAAAAGAATCCTCCTTACCTACTCAACCAGAGGCAGCACCATCTCAATTCTCAAATGAGATAATTTTTAATCTGCTGATGAGAATTGATGGGAAGCTCACTGATCAAGGGGTAAGGATTCAGAAAATAGAAGAAAGGTTAAATGAAATGGAAAACAAAATAAAAGGAAAAGAAAAAGTGCCATATGAACCAACTGCTGCAGACAACTCTACAAATCCTAGTCTGGCTCCAGCAAGATAGAAAGCTGAGGTGCAAGCTGAAGGTCATGAACCTGAGGTGGAACAACCGAGAAAATCACCCTCACTTGAGCCTCAAAACAAGGATGAATCTGATCATGATACCGAGCAGCTTGGATCACTTAATGAAAATATTCCATCTCAACCCCAACCTAAATCAGAACCTCAACTATCTTCTCCTCATTTTGATGAAGTTTCAATCATGGGACTTTTCCATCAAATGGTTCAAAAGGAGCAAGTTGAGAAAGAGGTAGCTAAGGGAAAACCTCAGCAAACAGCATTTGTATCAGCTCCTACTACAGAAGGGCAATTAGGGGAAGAAAAAGAAAAAGTTACTAAAGAACCACAGAAAAAGTCCAAACCATCAAGCATGCGCAAGAAAACAATGGCAACTAAAACAAAGTTCATCAAAAGGAGGAAATCATCCAGATTGGCTGAGAAGACCAAGCCAACACCAATCTCCTCTCCTCAACACCCTCTCGAGATTTCATCCCCTAAACAGTCCCCTGAAAAATCACCACCTCAACCATCTCCTCAACCAGAATCCTCTCCTCAACCCCTAAATGTCAAATACTACAATGATGATGAATCCTCTCCCTCATCCTCTTCAGAAGCTTATTAGGAATTGATGATGACAAAAAGGGGGAGAAGTATGGCAGGAACCTTAGGGAGAATTTAGAGGAGATAGGAAGAAGAAACTGCCTAGGGGCAGTAACAAAGTTTAGGAACATTAACTGTTAATTTATGTTAATCTGTTGTTTAGGCCATGATGGCAATTGAACACTTAAATTTAACTTTGTTGTTTATGCTTTTATGTGTGAAATGGGATGCTAATGTGTTTATGTTACTTAGTTGTTGATAATTAAATATCTGATGATGTCTTACTATCCATGGTATTTTAACTGCTGCTGATAAAAATCTAGTGCTGTACTAATATTGAGAAATGATGGTAATGATTGACTTCTGTCATAATTTCATAAATTGAAAATGTTTGTACATATATATATGGATGCAAACTATACTACATCTGATGAATAATTATTGGCAAAGACAAAATCTGAAAACCATATATTGTTGACAAACACTACTGAAATATAGATGAAAATCTGTCAACATTTATCTGCTGTAAATCACTTTATATTTCTGCATATATTCTCTGAATGTATATTGTCATTTTCTATATGACATGAATAAAATTTGCTGGAATGAATAAGCAAAATATGCACACACTAAGGGGGAGCACATATTTAAGGGAGCAATCCCCATTTTCTACAGAATCAAAAAGAATAAAAAGACACTGTGCTATTAATCAAGGAATGTTTTGTCATCATCAAAAAGGGAGAGATTGTTGGCTACATTAGTTTTTGATGATAATAAAACATTCCCATTCATTTTTGTCTAATATTTCTACTTGAGTGTGCAGGACAAAATTGTATGCAAATAATTAATCAATCATTAAAATGCACATATCAAAGAGCATAGAAACAATGAAGTCACATTTGAACAATAAGACAAAAGTCTCTTAGTTGATTAATGAAGAGTTAGTCAGCTAAGATATAATTCGAAGGTTGGCGAGCTGGAGAATATAGAGAAACAGAACCAACTTAGTCGACCAAAGAATGAGTTAGTCGACTAAGAGCACATTGCCAGAACTGCTAGAAACTGGGAACAGAAGATAGAGACGACTTAGTCGACTAAGATATCGGTTAGTCGACTTAGAGCATTCTGCCTGCAAATTTGAACTATACACTAAAAGATAGATTAACAGCTAGAACCAACTCCCAACTGTTTTCAATGAGCAGAAAACTGTTAAATTGCCATCAAAGTTGTTTCTCCAAGTATAAAAGAGGGTTCCAATGGCTAGAAATGTAGAGAAGGCTTCCAAGAACACACAAAAGATTGAAAAACTAGAAAACATCCTCTGCACTTCATTGCATTTAACACCCATCCTTGTAATTGTGTTTTGCACTTTAACTTGTACCACTTAGATCAACTTTGTGATCATAGGTACACTCTTTTTACTTCTCTTTTTGTATTCTAGAGTGAGCGAGTCACTCTAAGTGTTTGTATTAAGCTACGATTGCTTGATTGTGTTAAGGTTCTAACTTAGCCTTGAAAAGTTAGGTGTTGGGTTATAGTTGAGCTCGAAAAAAACTATTGTGAAAGGTTTTGGCTAAGCCTAGTAAAAGCCATTGTAAAGCTTGGTGAAAGCTTGTGAATTTCACCGGTTCTTAGTGGATTGGTTGAAAAATCCTTGGTTGGATAATCAAGGTAGTGGATGTAGGTCTTGGACCAAACCACTCTAAATTATGTTGTCTTATTTACTCTGTTTTTGTTTTATTTTCTTTCTTTCTTTTATCTTGCATTTGTCTACACTTAGAGACAATTTTTAAAAAAGCCAAATTATGCTATTCACCCCCCTCTAGCACATTAAATTGGGACCAACAATGAGGACTTTAGATATATATGTAGAACAATTAAACTATGTTAATCACACAAACTTACCTATTGCACTTCTTGACTCAATTGAAGTCATTGGAGGTGAAAATGAGCTTGATGATGATGTTGTGACTGGTACTACAAGTGATGATGATAATGGATTTCCTATACCTTTATTAAAGGATTTCAGTAGTGATTTGTAAGGAGTTAATGTGAATGTTATTTGTTAGACTTGAAAATTACTGATGTTTTGATTTTACAAAATTTCATGATGATTTAAACTTAATTGCAAGCATTTGAAATGTTTTTGTGAGACCTCAACCCCTATAGGCTCATAATGAGGCATAGGCGTAATAACCTGGGCTAGGGTTAGTTTTGTCATTTCCTCTAATAAGTTCCCAGAAGGATAAAGATGTGACAATAATTTAAGGTCTAAATAAGCATAAAGACCAAATAAATGATGTATAATGATGAAAACACGAAGAAAACTAGATGTGGCAATAATTTTCCCAATAGGGGCAAAATGGTCATTTTGCACCCCAAGTAAAAATTTTTAAGTTTCGTAAACCCGAGCATGTCTAGACCATTATGGACTTGTTTAGCATCAAAAGAGTAAAATGATTGCACAAAGGATTGAAGGAGAACAAGTTAATGTGTTAAGGGCATTTTCATAATTTCAAGTGGAATGGATAAGCTTGAGCTATAAATATCTTTTTTTTTTCCAGCAGGTTCTTCATTGTCCAACAGCTTCTTCTCCTTCTTCTTCTTCCATCTCATGTTGCTTCCATCCTCCATGGAAGCTTGCTTTGCAACTTCCATAACTTTCTCTCTCTAGCTTTAAATTTCATGCTTTTGCCCACTCTTCCATACGGTTTTTCATGCTCTTCTACTTTTACACCTTAAAACCCTCAAAAAGTCTTTGTTCAACACTTTCTCTCACTAGTTAAAAGTTTTAGAAAGAGAAAGAGAGACTTGCCATAGTAGCTTGGAAGCTTTTGAAAAGGAATTCAACTACAAAAATAAAACCACCAAGGTGAGAAATGAGTTAGAATTTGATTTTAAGGTGTTAGAGATGGCTAGAAATTTGATTTATGGGCTGTTATATTCTTGATAGTTATATTGTGGGTGATAGGTTCCAAGAAGGCCTCACATGTTCGTTTGAAGTAATAATCGAAGTTAGAGTCTATTAGAGGTTTAACAATCCCGGTGAGTGAACTTGCATTTCAAAGTATTTTTAGGAATGTGAATGTGTTTGCACAAGACATTAAATGATTTTATCAAACTTTTCTTAAGAATGGGTGCCTTGGGAACAAGCCCCTGATAAATTATCTTTGTGTTGTGATATGTGGCTATTATGAATTCATATATTGCCACATTATGTTGACATATATATATATATACATGAATATATTGTTGTGTAATGATATTGACTCGGTTATGTGCGACTAGGGAGTGCGCATAAGCTGATGATGACCTGGTTATGTGCGAGTAGGGAGTGTGAAAAAATCGGTGATGATGCAGCCATGTGAGAGTAGGGAGTGCGCAAAAATCGGTGATAACGCAGCCATGTGCGAGTAGGGAGTGCACATGAGCTGATGATGATGGGATGGTGTGCATGATGATGATGGAATGGTGTGCATGATGATGATGGGTACATATATATATATATATATATATACATATGTAAATATGTGTGTTATAGGAAGTTTATGAGTAATGGTATATGGTTGTAATGCATGTGAAATTTGGCATGATGAATCTTGAGAAATTCCTATTTTCTTGCAAATTGATCTTTATTGCAGCACCAAATGGATTTTTTGTGCAAAAGAGGTCCCTTTTTCACTTAAGTGCCTTGTTTCTCGCTGCAGCAAGAAACATTTTGTTTTGGCAGCAGAAAACTCGCTGCAATGAAAATAAATCTCGCTGCAGCGAGAAACTCTCGGGTTTTGATGTAGTACCTTCACTTTGATGAAGATTTTAACCACCTTCCCGTCCAAATTGGGAAAAGTGGTAAACATCAAAGTTGTATCCTTGCCTTTTAGCTTTTTAATGATTTAAAAATCAGGGCAATTAGACTTCTGTAGCGGGAGATATTCCAAAAAAATTGAAACATATGCAAACTGGTACTGTTTCTCGCTGCAACGAGAAACATTTTGTCCTACATGCTACCCTATTCAGTTTTTGACATATTTTTCACCCATTTAAGTTCATGGATTGATCATGGGTTTGTGAAACACTATGAGGGCATTAATCAAGGTTTGAAATGAGGGGTTTTTGTAAGAAATTAAATCAAGTGCATTGTTTTTGAAACAAGTGCATCCTGATTTCCAAATTCTTCCTATCGATTGCTTGTTCCCTTCTTATGTTCACTCACTGAGTTTCGTACTCACGTTTTTAAAATTCATGTTTTCATATTTGGAGGTCGTTAGGACCTAGATTGAGTTGCACACATATGCTCGCTTTCGTGGTAGGTACTGTGGCATCTCAATAGCCGCATCTTCACTATGGTCACTCCGTTGGAAGTCAAGAGTCATTTTGTTTTATGAGTACATTCATGTGATGTAAAATAATAAGACACATGTCTTAGACGAAATATGTATATTTTAACTATTAATGCCACCATGAGTTGAAATGTTAACATCATTTTGGGTTTATATTAATGAAATTCTTGATTGTTATAACCCATTATTAAAGTGATTATAAGTTGGAATTATGAAAGGTGACTTAAGAATAGTTGATGGGATGTTAAGGAAGATTACATAATAGGCTTGCTTGGGCTTGGTGGGCTATGCCCATTGGGCCCATGAGCCGGTCATGGCCCAAGAATTTGGGTTGTGACAGTTTCAATTCATGATTTCAACCTTCTAAAGTCCTAAACATGTTTGACAAGTCACTCATACTTAGAAAATATTAAAGAGCTTTCAAGCATTTAGTTTTTAGATAAAATAAACAAGAGCAAAAATTTCAAACGTGAAAGTCGACTACAAAGAGAGAATACTTAACCCTATGGTAGAACCATGGAACATTGAAGGAAGCATGAAAGGTTTACTATAATGCTTCAATGCTTGAACCCTTTGTAGAATGCACAAATGTTGAAGGAAACTTTCAAAAGTTGACTATAGAGAAGCAAAAGTTGACTTTTGAATGAAGAAAAAAGAAATTGAAAAGCTTCAAGAAGAGGGTCAACTAGAGATATTAAAAACTTGACCTTTGAAGTTCAAACTCAAAATTTTAAGGCAAGGGTGATGTGAGACCTCAACCCTTATAGGCTCATAACTACGCATAGACGCAATAACACTAGACAAGGGTAGTTTCATCATTTTCTTCAAAAAGCTCCTAGAAGAAGGTTTTATGGCATTTTAAGGTCTAAATAGGCATAATAAGATATCTTGGGTGCCATGGAGACAAGAGGAGGCAAGAGGAAATTTTTGAAATAAAATAATATTAGAATATTAATATTTTATTCAGTGTCAAAAGCTTTCATGAAGAAGAAGTATATGGTCAATCTAAGTAGGGGAGAAGAAGAATGAAAGAATTTTGGAGAAAAATGACGTTAATGGGGCCGCGTATCTTTATTAAGTAAAGATAACGCGGGTAAGTAAATATTTTAATATTATGGGGACACCGCATTAGAGTACAAACTTCATGCATTGTTTGTACATGTGTAGAAGAAGGTAATAGAAGGAAATTGGAGTTAAATGAGTGATGGGAGGATTAAGTTAAAATGAAAGGAAACAAAAAGGGTAAAATGGTCATTTTGCATCTCGAGTCAAAATTTTAAGTTTTTGTAAACCCAAGTAGTTTAGATCATTGTGGACCTTGTCCAAGTGTCAAAAGAATAAAAAGATTGCACAAAGGATGGGAGAAAAACAAGTTAACTTGCAAAAGGGTATTTTCATAATTTCTAAGGGAATTGGTTAAGCTTGGGCTATAAGCATCCTGCTTCCAACAGCTTCTCACATTTTTTTCCAGCAACTTTTCTCCTTCTTCTTCTTCTCCTTTTCATGTTGCTTCCATCCTCCATGGAAGCTTGATATCAAGCTTTATAACCTCTCTCAAATTAGCTTAAATTTTCATGCTTTTGGTGCACCCTTTCATAAATCTTTATGCTCTTCCACTCTCTCTTTAAAACCCTTGAAAAATCTTGTTTCCATACTTTCTCTCACTAGTTAGGTGTTTAGAGAGAGAAAGAGAGAAAAAGCCCTATAATAGCTTGGGAATTGTTGGAAAGAAATTCAAAGTTACTAAACTATCAAGGTGAGTGGTAAATTAGCATTGGGTTTTAAGTGTTGATAATGTTTAGTGATTGAATTGTGGGTTTATTGTGTAGATTGTGTATTGACTCTATTATGACTAGGATAGTGGGAATAGATAGCCATTTAAAATGGCAATTGAAAGCTAGCTAATGGGTAGCTTTTAGGGTTTATAAGTATGAATTGACATTATGGTGATGTTAATTTGATGGTAGGTTCCAACGAAGCCCCATTATCCCAATTGGACCATTAGGGAGGTTAGAGTTGGCTAAAGGCTCAACTACTACCAGTGAGTGAACTACATCTCAAAAATCATTTTGGGATCGTGACTATTTTATACAAAGAACTTGAATGATTTTATACAACTTTTTCTTAAAACAAGTGCCTTGGGAACAAGCTTTTGCTAAATGGTTTTAAGTTGTGAAATGTGGTTGTTATGGATTCATGCATTATTTCATTATGATGATATATATATATATATATATATATATATATATATATATTGTGCATTATAATTGACATTGTGTATGATGACTATAACCGTGTGTGTGCACGATGTGGGGGGATACACATGCCGGTGATTATGGCGGTGTGGGAGATGGATAATGATAGTGCTCGTGTGCACAATATGGGGGGGGATGTACACGATGGCACTGATTGTGCACGATGTGGGGGGATGTACATGAGCCGGGTGTGATTATACTGATATTGGTGTTTATCTATGCGTTTATATATATGCATCTATGTTTATGAAATCAAAGTTTATGAGTATGGTATATAGTTTTGCATATGTGAATCTTGCATGTTGAACATTGAAAGTTGCTAAGTATTGTCAAATTGGTGTTCATTGCAACAAGGAATTTGGCTGCAGCGAAATGGATTCTCGCTGCCACCAGAAATTCTTGGTGGTGGTACAGTACTGTCACTTTGACAGCGATTTTGACCACCTTTAGATTAGAACTGGGCAAAGTGCTAAACAGTAAAGTCGTATCCCTGCCTCTTATCTTTCTAATGACTTAACAAGAATGTCAATTGGACCCATGTAATGGAAGTTATGCTTGAAAAACTGAACCATATGCAAACCGAGAATGCCTTTTTCTGCAGTGAGAAACGTGCTGTCACATTGCTACCTTACTCGGGTTCTAATATAATTTCCTCCACTCCCTTATCTTCATGATTAAGCATGGGTCTTTGCAATACTAAGAGTCCACTAATCAATGTCCAAAACAAGGGGGTTTACGAAAGAAATTATACCAAATTGCATTGTTTTCAAAACAAGTGCATCACGATTTCCAAATTCTTCCTTGTCAATTGCTTGTTCCTTTCCTTGTTCACTCACTGGATTTATACTCACCATTTTCAACTTCATGTTTTCATATCACGAGACGGCTGGTAGCTAGGTCGAGGTGTCTTCATACGTTCTACCCTTGGTAGGTGTCTCGGCATTCAGTAGCTGTATATTCGTCCGAGTCTCTTCGCTAGAAGTCGAGTACTCTTTTTTTTGTTATGTATGGATAAACCCAACGAAAATTATTAAGCCATATGTTTAGACAATGTATGTATATTTCAATAAGTATGCCATTATAAGATGGTAATATCTATCACTATTTTGATTCAAAGTTATGAAATGTGACTTAGCAATATTGGATGGGATAATGAGCAGGATAATAGATAGGCTTGCTTGGGCTTAGTGGACTACGTCCATTGGGCCCTTGAGCCAGTCATGGCCCGAAATTTGGGTCATGACAGGTGACTTCAAGGCTCTTATACTCGACCCTAAAGACACAACAACGGTTATTTTTAGTCTAATCTGTTAGTCCCAAAGGAGTGCTAGAAGAGGGTGAATAGCATTTTTGAAAAATTTGAAGGAAACTTTTGATGTTGAAAAACTTTTGAAAGATTTTGAAAAGAAGATTTTAAGATTTTCAAAGGTAGAAAATCACCAAGTAAAGAGAAGGTAAAACAAAGTAGACAAAACACAAGTATTTGTATTAGTTCGGTCTCTTTGACCTATATCCATTACATTCATTTTCCAATCAAGGATTTTCCATCTAGTTTCACTAAACTGGTGGAATTGACAACTTCCACCAAGCTTTTACAAAGTGAGTTTCTAACCCAAGCTCTAAACCTTTACAACAATCCCTAAGCTTTCTTAAGCTAAGTAAAGCGCTTAGAGTGCCTCGCATTCTCTAATCAACCAAGAAATGAAGAAAAAACAGAGTACAACTAATCACCTAGCTAATCTAAGATGTACAACTTCAAGCTCAAGCACTTTACAAAGAATAAGAGTGAAAAACTAGTGTAAAGAGAAGGTTTTTGGTCTTCTAAGCTCAAAATCACTCTTGGTAACTTCTCTTTGCCATTATCGACCATTTGAACCTCTATTTATACTTAGAGGATAGTTTCTAGCCATTAGAAATAGTTTTGAAGCAAAAATAGCCATTGTACTATCTTCAAGTGACTATTTTCAAATAGGCAGACAGAGTTCTGTTAACTGGTTATGGTAGGCTCTAACCGATTAGCCCTTCTCCGACTTGCATTGTCTGGTAGCTTTGTTCTCTATGTTAACCAATTAAAAGAGACTTTAGGTGATTAAGAAATCTTTGTTTTCAAAGTTCTCTAGCTAGCAAACTTTTTTTAATTGGTTAGTGCTCCCTTTAACTAATTGAAGCTTCACTTTCTTCAACCTTAACCAATTAAAATCAGCTTTAATCAATTAAAAAATCTTTGAATTTGAATTTTCCCATTTTGGCTTCCTTCAACGGTCAAACTTATTTCAAATTTGGATTTTGATGCTTGAAGGTTCTAATTTCTTGTGCTCTACTCGATTAGCCTAATTCCTTAATCGATTAGTATGCCTCTGTTTTCAACTTCTAGTACGTTCTTAATCAATTAAGCCTGGTGCTAATTGATTAAAGCTTTTCTGCCTTGGTTTTACCTAGTACCCAATTATGCCTTAATCGGTTAAGGCTTCATGTTAACCTGTTAATAGTTTTCTATTTTCACTAATCAATTTCTTTTTCTTTCTCTAACTGATTAGCCCATCTTCAAATTTAGCAAACTTCTTGACTTGCTTTTAATTAACAAATATATTAAAGAATTTAAGCTTTCTCCTGCACACTTAAATAATATAATTAGACATCAATGAACGAGAATATTTAGTTATCATTAAAAACACATGGAGTCAACACGCACACACACACACACACACACACACACACTTTCTCTCTCTTATTTTTAATGATGACAAAACACTTCTAGATTAAGAGTGCAATGTCTATATTTAGTATGAATGGTTTAAATCTTTACGCACAATGAATATTGCTCCCCTTTAGTTAATGCATCTAGTTTTCTTCAAATATTTGTAATAAAATATTTATAATATCTACAGTAGCTAAGCAAGATATACAATATCCACAATAGCTAAGCAAGATATATTAAACATCTATAATAACTACACATAATATTCAACAAAACCATAACTAAGCATAACACACATAAATTAAACATAAAGACCTACCAAACTCTATTTACCTTAGTCTTCCTTCATCCTCTTTTTGTTATCATTAATCCTTAAATTAGACTTTAATGAATAGGAAACATAACCACTCATACAGCTAAGTCATACAACCTTATAAATATAGTTCAATAACTTTAAGAGTCAAGCTTGTAACTATGCAAGAACAAATGTATGAGAGTTAAATCATTTCAAGAACTTGTCAAGGATCACTCAAATAATGGTCAAGCAAATTTGATCATTTTGTTATAAACAAAACTATAATAATTTTAAAGCTAACAATCTCCCCTTTTTTGATATGACAAAACTATGAGCATAATTTGCATTTGAAATGATTTTAAAATCTCCCCCTCAACATATGGATAAAATTAAATTTGCTCATAAATCTTCTCCTTCTTTTTTCTTTTTATATCAAAATCATCAAGAACATAAACATTAAAACCATGAATATGTAACCATAAAGCCACCAAGTTATCATATATATGCACTTAATATCCTCAACCAAGTCATTAAGCAATATAACCATTAAACACATTCAACTAGTAATTTATCAAGAGAATCATCAATAAGAATGCCACATGTGTATATATATAAGTGAAATATGGACATAGCATTTATGAAGTTCAAGAATAAAGATGTTCAATAAGCACATAAGCCATATTTCAATTCTAATACCAAGGGTTAAAGCTCAATATACCAATTGATGGATATAAGTAAAATCTCCCCTTTTGTAAAAGCACAATATCAATGAGAGATGGAATCATTTTAAAGTTCATTATATTAATTGATAAATCATTAGTAAAGATTTCCCATGTCATTAAGCATTCCTAGCATATCAACTTCAAGGCTCAATCAAATTTAAGAAAGATATGATCAATTTAAAGCTTAAGTGATAAGAGACAATTCTAAACCTTGAAGCTAATTTTAAAGCTAGATACTAATTGAGAAATCTTAAGGCTTGATAACAATTATGCATTTCAACATTCAAGTTTAAGTGAGAAACAATATAAGGCACAATATCAATTTTGGCATTTAAAAAGATGTTACGATAATGAAGAACACCAAATGTTGAATTGTCACCAAACCATGTTGTTGTAGATCTCAATTCCTCATGATATCAATAACAATGATTAACTATCACTTAAGAAATCATAAGTTCAACACTAGTTGTTAGAGATCCTTAATAGATCAATATTATGAGAGAAATCATAAGCCTAGAATAAATGAGCATTCAAATGCATATTCAATTTACTCAACTATTCATGGAACTAAAATAGTATGAGCATTTGAATAGACGTTCAACATATGCATCAAATACTCATATTTTCAAGAAATATTTGCAAAGTAGTTCCTAGATATGTCTAAGATATCACTAGTCTTCAAGCATCATTGTCAATTATCATCAAGTGTTATCAATAATTAATCATCATCAGGCATTCATTATTTATTCTCAATATCAATAAGCCAAGTAGTATCAATCAAGTATTTCCAAGAGATTCCCTAATTTATATATAAAAATAGCAACTCAAGGAGAAATTATAAGAAAATATCATCATTAAGCATTTTTAGTGAGTATTATTCTAAATCATTTTTGAGCGATTATTCATCCAAGTCATTTTGAAGCAAGCATTGCAAGATGTATTCTCCAAATTATATATGAAATTATCAATTGAAGGAGAATTTTCACATGAAGAAAATATCATTATTAATGAAGCATTACCAAAATATTTTACACTTATTGCAATCATGTATGAGAGTATTATGATCAAGTAAGCACAAGCATGATTACGAGAAATAAAATGGATGTCTTCATTAATCATGATTCCAATTTTCACATTTATAGACATATACCAAAAAAATGCAAGCATTGAACTTTAATGTGGTACATGTTATTTTTCAATAATCTTCATAATTCATGAGGGATATAAAAAAATTAAAAAATAAAGCACTCAACTCATGAATATGTTAAATGTGAACATCCGATCATCAATGAATACCAATTGTCAAGATTCAAGAAAGAAGTATTCAATCTAAACACACTAGGCATCCATTGCTAACTTAAGCTATAGGCTATATATCATTTGAAATGTCAAGTTAATTATAGCTAAAGTTGGATCCACACAAAATCTTTAGATCATGTAAACATTAAGGCTCAATGAAGACATCACAATATATGTCATGATCAAACTTGACATTAAATTCATAATCAAATGCATAGCTTAAGTCAAGTTTTAGACTTCAAACCTTAAGGTCAAGTAAAATGAAAATCATGTAAGCATGTGTCTTGACCAATATAATAGATGGATCAAAATTTATTTTCATGAAGTTCAACAAGTTCATCATGATCAATTTCATGAGTAGAATCAAAGAATCAATCTTGAAACAATCATTTAAGTACAATCATAAAGCATATTTCAAGAATTGATCTTAGGATTCATTGACAAGATTTTTCAACATAAGCACATGGACATTTTATTCTCAAGCAATGATATTATTTATGTAAGCACATAAATTCAAGCATTCATGAATAATTTCCCATTTTTCAATTTTAACATTGTAAACACATGAGAATTTATGGAATCAATATGAGTGTCTTGCTTCGGAATAGATAGATTTAAGCAATCAAAAAAGTTTTCCCATTTTTCAACAAATGTTGCAATTTCAAGAACATGTACTTGCACTAAATGATCATGAGAATATTCATGATGCATATTTTGAAGAGTCAAGAATCATCTTTGAAAAGGAAATTCATGGAAGAAAACATTTTGAAACTTAAAACCTGTCCATTTTGACTTTAAAGCACTCAAGAATCAACTACATATCCCTGGGGGTCGACTTTTTATCATTCTAGCAGTATTGTTTGCATTTTGTTCTCCAATAGTCGACTAGTTAGCTTAGAAGTTGACTATGCTTGATCCTTGCACATTGAAAAGCCAAAAAAAAAAAAAACTATAGAACATGCAATGTTCCAAGGTACAATGATCTCAAAACATAGATTTGTCTGAGAATAATTTAGAATTTCATTTCAACCATGTTTGGAACATCATTTTGGAAATGATTGATCAAAGATTCTTCAAGAAAAACATGTGAACTCAAATTTTGGCTTTTATTACTCATTGTTCATAAATGCTATAAAGTTGAAATGCTTATTTGAAGAATTATGTCTTTAATATGCTTAAGCATGCTCAATTTTCATCATGATGCATGGATATGACTTATAAAATGTATAACAAGCATTTTAAGCAACGTTTAAGCATAATAAGCATCAAAGTTAACATTTTTAACATTTGTCCAGCATATAGACAAAAATGCCCTTAAGGTCATTCAAGCATTCATTTGTAACAAGGATAAGTTATAATAGCATTTTCAACATAAGGCACACTTATTCAAGTTTTATATCATTGAAATAATTGTAGCCTCAAGCATTACAAGAAGATTTGTTCATTTGCTTAAAATGTCATCAATGTCAAATTATCATACTCATGATTATGCTTAAGAAAACTCTTTCATTCTATTTTATAAATCATGATAGAAATATCAAGCAAAGTGGGATTTATGCAATTCATGTATCAAATCAATTTTGTTCAACCATGCTCTATCATCAAAAACAATAAATCAATTTCAATCAAAAAGAAAAAACAAAGGTTTTGCAAGAAAATGAATTGATAAACTTTTAATCACTTTTCAAAATTTTTGACCTTGGAATACTGAAGATTAGACATGCTTTGTGAAAAATCATGAGCTCAATATCACTCAATTTTGTTCAATTATGCTTTAAATGATTTATGAAATGTGTAATGAGCATAATGAATCATGTTTATGCATGTCTAGGGTTATTTTCAAATATCTCACAATCATGTGCCAAAAATGCCCTTATGACCATTTAAGATTAAAAGCAAGCATACACATCCAATAAGAACAAGTCAATAATTATTTTCATCATGAAACAAACTTGTCCAATTCATAAATCATTCTAAACTTAAAGGATGGTAACATTTTTCTCATATAAGCTCATTTTGCTTTAAAAGTACCAATTAAAGTAGTCAAAACTTTCAAGCAAGTTTTAGAATGTAAATCAAGATTGTTCAAATAATCAACTTATCTTAGGCACAAGGAAATCAATAACAATTTTTTTTAACTCAATTTTCCTTATTTTAGGCTACTTGAAAAGATGAAAGTGTAAGTCATCAAGTATGCTCATATTTCTATCACATTATCAAACCTTTGACGTTTCAATATTATGCTCAAAAATATCTTTCCTCAAAGAAATAGTATGGAAACAATTTCACAAAACATGAGGAAATTTTTTAGAAACAATTTTCCATAATCAAGCAATCTAAATGAACCAATTTTCTCAAAATAAGCGTGATGATATATTCAAGATCAAATATAAGTACATACTCAATCTTTAGCTTCATACTTCCTTCTAAATTATGCAACTTATAGCATGTATCATATCAAATCAAGTTGCATAGTCAAGATTTATCAATAAAGTTCAAAGAATTATGCACTTAATATTCAAGTAAGAAAAGGTAATCAAAGTTCAATTAAGAAAAGCAAACAATTTTAGAAACCAAACTAAATCAATGAAACACTTAATAAATAAGAAATTAAAGTTCTCATTTAAACAAGTAAAAGGCTTTTACATAAAGATCACCCATTTTCCTTTATTTGTGACTAGAGAGCATTCATTCTTCAAGAATTGTTCCTCCTTACTCTAGCACACCTACAAGAGACATTTGTCATTTGATTTTTAGTATCCAAATTGCTTTGGATCCTTGAAAGTTAGTCTCCTTGCACAAAGTTCCTTTTGAAACCCACACTAGTCTAAATTTGTAAGGTACACATTTTCTAATTGGACAAATGTATGAACAATAACTATAAAATGTCCAATGATTGCATTTGGTAATTTTGGAAGATAAGGAATTCATGAAAACCTTTTGTTTCTCACTTAATAAATCTTCAAATTTCTTTTTCACATTAAAATTTCTTTTTTTTTCCAAAATATCAATTTTTTTCTAGTAAGCTTTAAAATTCTTTTTCAAATTTTCATTTTCTTTATCCAAATGAATTTTTGTTTTCACCAAAAATTCATTTTCAACATCAAGTATGGAAATGATGTTCTTGTGCTTCAAATTCATTTCTCAAACTTAAATTCTAAATTCTCAAAAGCATCATGCAATTCATCAAAAACATATGAATTAAGTTCACAAAATGAAGAACTTACTTTTATCTCTTCAAGAGCCATAAGGCATAATTCAATTTAACTTAAGGATTCATCTTCACTTCATTCCTTATTTGCATTTGCCTATTGCCTGTTCAACATTGATTCTCACAAGGCTTATCTTCCAAATCCTTTTCCTTCTTTGTTTCTCTATATAACTCTTCTAATTTTTCCTAAATTTCTTTGGCACTTTTGCACTTGAACACTCTATTGTATTCTCTATAATCAAGTGCACAAATGAGAGTGTGCATGGCCTTGGAGTTTGTTTGTACTCTTTTTATTTCATTTTCTATCCACTTATTTTTATCTTTAGGAGTTTTCTCACCATTTACCGAATTGGTATTCATAGGGATAAAAGGATCATCAGTAATGACATCGCACATCTCATAGTCACAAGACCTAACATAAATGGACATCCTAGTACTCCAAAATTGAAAATTGGTTCCATCAAATAGAATAGGCCTATTTATGGATTAATGCTCAACATCATTAGAATTTTGAGTAGCTATTAGATTTTCCCTTTAGGATGTTACGCCTTAAAATCAAAGGTGAAGCTTTGATACCACTTATGGATCCTAATAGAGTGCTAGACGGGGGAAGGGGTGAATAACACTTTTAAAAATTTTGAAAGAAACTTTTAAGGTTGAAAAACCTTTGAAGGATTTTGAATATGAGAGTTTAAGACTTGTAAAGCTAGAAAGTCACCAAGTAAAGAGCGAGTAAATAGAAATGGACAAAACATAAGTATTTATAGTAGTTTGGTCCCTTTGACCTACATCCACTACCTCGATCTCCCAATTAAGGATTTTCAACCCAATTTCACTAAACTAGGGAAATTGACAACTTCCACCAAACTTTTACAAGGTGAGCTTCTAATCCAAGCTTTAAACCCTTACAACAATCCTTAAGCTTTCTTAAGCTTAATAAACCCATTAGAGTGCCTCACACACTCTAATCAATCAAAAAATGAAGAAAAGATGGAGTACAATTGATCACCTAGCTGACCTAATATGTATAGCTTCAAGCCCAAACACTTTACAAAGAATAGGAGTGAAATATAAACGTAAATAAAAGGTTTTTGGTCATCTAAGCTCAAAATCACTCTTGGTAGCCTATCTCCACCATTTCTAACCATTTGAACCTCTCTTTATAATTGGAGGACAGTTTATAGCCATTAGGAACAATTTTGAAGCAAAAATAGCAGTTGTTTTGTCTTTTAGTGACTCTTTTCAATTAAACAGACAGAGTTCCAATAACTAGTTATAAGCGGACTTTAACCGATTATCCTTTCCTAACTTGCACTATTTGACAGCTCTGTTCACTGTGTTAACCGATTAAAAGAAACTCTAATCAATTAAGAAGTGTTTATTTTCAAAGTTCTTTATCTAGTAAACTTCCTTTAATCGGTTGACCCTTCTTTTAACTAATTGAAGCTTCATTTCCTTCAACTTTAACCGATTAATATAAGCTTTAATCAATTAAAAAAATTGAATTTGAATTTCTCCATTTTGGCTTCCTTCAATGGTCAAACTTATTTCAATGATTTTTGCGCTTAAACGTACTAAAGTCTTGTGCTCTAACCAATTAGCCCAATTCCTTAACCGATTAACATGCCTTTATTTTCAACTTTCAGTACCTTCTTAATCAGTTAAACCTGATGCTAACTAATTAAAGTTTTTCTGTCTTACTTTTACCTAAAGCCCAATTTTGCCTTAACTAGTTAAGGCTTCATGTTAACTAGTTAATAGTTTTCAATTGTCACTAATCAGTTTCTACTTTGTTTCTTAACGATTATGCCATCTTGAAATTTAACAAGTTTCTTGACTTGCCTTTAATTAACAAGTATATTAAAGAATTTAAGCTTTCTCATGCACACTTAAATAATATAATTAGACACCAATTGTGAAACCTAGACCTTCATAGACATGTGACAGAGGTAGACACAATGACACGGATTAGGGGTAGTTTTGTCATTTTCTTGGTGAACTCTTAGAAGTGGGTTTTTCTAATGTTATTAAGGCCTAATTAGGCGTAAGGAATAAACGAATGATGTATATAGTAATGAAATAAATGAAGGAAATAGAAATAATGATAATTTCCACAATAGGGTTAAAATGGTCATTTTGGATCTCGGGTCTAAATTTTTAAGTTTTCATGAACTTGAGTACCTTTAATCTATTGTAGACCTTTTTTCAGTGTCAAAAGAGTAAAAAGTTTGAGCCGAAGGGAAAAAGAAGGCAAAGTCAACTATGCAATGGCATTTTTGTAAATAAGTGAAACTTTAGTCAACCCAAGTATAAATATCTTATTTTTCTAGCACCTTCTCCTCACTTCCAGCAGCTTCTTCTTCTTCCTTCCATTTCTCCTCCCCATTTCACATTTTCCACCTTCCATGGAAGCCTCCCTTGAAACCTCCATGATTTTTTTATGGTAACCCTAAACCTTATGTTTTTATATACCTTATCATAGGATTTTTCATGCTCTTTCACTTCTACACCTTAAGAACCCTCAAAAGTCTTTCCTCAATACTTTCTCTCACTAGCTAGACATTTTAGAGAGAGAGAGAAACTTTCCGTAATAGCTTGACAAACTCTTAGAAAGGAATTCAACTACAAAACCACCAAGGTGAGTAGTGAGTTAGGTTTGATTTTAAGTTGTTGATGATGGCCAATAATTAGAGTTGTGGGTTGTTGATTTATTTCTAGTGTAACTAGAGTAATGTGAATAAATAGCCAATCAAATGGTAATTGGAAGCTAGTTAGGAATAACTAGCAAAACTTGATTTAGGAAAATAGCTTTTGGAATAATATTCATTTCAATTGAGTTGGTGTGATGCTATTGTGTGTGATAGGTTCCAACGAGACCCCATATCTCCATTTGGAGCATTAGTGGAAGTTGGAATTGATTGAAGAATCAACAAGGACGAGTGAACTTGCATTAAAATGTTTTGGAATAAATGATTATATGCTTGATTGAACCACTTGAAATATTTTATTGGTTTTTCTTTAAAATTTTCATGGGAACAAGCCCTTAATGAACTCATGTGTTTCTACATTATGTTGATGTGTATGTTATGCATTGAATGACACTATTGGGTGATAATTGTAACCGTTCGTGTGCGGTGTGGGAGTGCACATGACAATGATAGTGGTGTGTTGTGTGAGTGCACACACTGATGATATCTGCCATATGCGTGATAGTGGTGTGCTGAGTGAGTGTACACACTAATGATATTTGCCATGTGCGATGTGGGAGTGCACATGATGATATTGCCTTGTGCAGTGTGGGAGTGCACAGGATGATTTTAGCTATGTGTTGTGTGGAAGTGCACATGTATACACATACATAGAGAGGTTAGGGAAAGTATTATGTGTTTGCATTGAATATTGAATGTTAATATTTGACAAATGCTTTTCAATTGATTTTCACTGTAGTAAAAAAAATGGGTTTTCGTTGTGACCAAAAATTCTTTTAATTTCATTGCCCTGTTTCTCGGTGCAGTGAAATTCATTCTCGCTACAGCAAGAAACTCTCGGGTGTTGGGGGCAAAAAAAAATGGGTCTTCATTGTGACCAAAAATTCTTTTAATTTCATTTCCTTGTTTCTCGCTGCAGCGAGAAACTCTTGGGTGCTTAGGGCTTGACTAGCCTAGAATTTCACTGTAGCGAAAATGCATTCTCGCTGCAGCGAGAAACTCTCTGGTGGTTGGGCAAAATGCTTGCCTGAATTTTCACTGTAATGAAAATGCATTGTTGCTGCACGAGAAACTCTTGGGTTGTTGGTTCAAAAATTTACCCTGAAGTTCACTACAACGAAAATGCCTTTTCGCTGCACCGAAATTCACTCTGCTATGCTTGCCTTGCTTGAACTCTACTGTACTTTCACTCTTTAACTTCTATATTGATCATGGATCTTTCAATACTAAGGCATTAAATGATCAAGAGTTGAATTAAGAGGTTTTAACAAGAAATTGAGCTAAATTGCATTATTTTCAACATAAATGCATCATGTTTTCTAAAACTTCCCGTACTGATGCTTGTTCCCTTTCTATGTTCACTCATTGGGTTTATACTCATTCTTTTCAACTTCATGTTTTTCAGATTCAAAGGTAGTTGGGACCTAGACTAAGGCATCCACTAACACTCACCTTTCAGTAGGTATCATGGCATTCAGTAGCTGTACCTTCACCCAAAGTCACTCCGTTGGAAGTCATTGAGTCTTTTTGCCTATGCATACATACATGTGATGTAAATCATTAAGATACATGTCGTAAACAATAAATGTTTATTTTGATTAATGGTGCCATTATGAGTTAGCAATGGATGACATTATTTTGGATAATATAAATGTAAGTAGTTGACTGCCATATTATATTGTTGAAATAATCATCCTTAAGAATGACGAAATATGACATTTAAAGTGATGGATAGAATGATGAACAGGATCATATAAACAGGCTTGCTTGGGCTTGGTGGGCTATGCCCATTGGGCCCATGCGCCGGTCATGGCTCAAGAATTGGGTTGTGACACCAATGAATAGGAATGTTTTGTTATCATCAAAAACACATGGAGTCAACATTCTCTCTCTCTCTTATTTTTTATGATGACAAAACACTCCTAGATTAAGAGTACAATGTTTATGCTCAATATGAATGCTTTAAATCTTTACGCATAATAAGGATTGCTCCCCCTTAGTTAATGCATCTAATTTTCTTTAAAGATTTGCAATAAAATATTTATAATATCAATAGTAGCTAAACAATATATACAATATTCATAGTAGCTAAGCAAGTTATATTGAATATCCATAATAACTAGCACATAATATTCAACAAAACCATAACTAAGCATCACACACATAAATTAAACATAAAGACCTCTCAAACTCTATTTAACTTAATCTTCTTTCTCCCTCTTTTTATCATTTGAAAAAAGATATTCAAAACTTTCCCTTAATTAGTGCATCTTGATTTTCCTTTAATCTTTAAATTAGACTTTAATGAATGGGAATCATAAGCACTCATACAACTAAGTCATACAAGCTTATAGATATAGTTCAATAACTTCAAGAATCAAGCTGCACCCGAGCATTTGGCTCATTGGTTGTTGCATGATCCCCCTACCTAAAGAGCAGGGTTCGAATCCCCCCTCCCCTAATTATAAAAAAAAAAACTTTAAGAATCAAGCTTGTAACTATGTAATAACAAATGTATGAGAGTTAAATAATTTCAAGAACTTGTCAAGGATCACTCAGATAATGTTTAAGCAAATTTGATCATTTTGTCATAATCAAAATTATAATAATTTTAAAGCTAACATAATCTTGTCTATAACGGCTCTATTTGCTTAATAGAGTATAAAGGAAACTACCGACTCATTTAGAAGTAAGAGAAGACTCAGAAATTCTTCTAATCCTTGAGAAAAGCTTCAAGATCATTTTCCCCTCTCTTGCACTTTATTTTAGTCTTCCTTCAAGCACTCAAAACCATTTATTGATATTCTTAAGCTGATATTGGGAGATATATTGTACCCATTATGCTCAAAGCTTAAACACTTTGCTCATTAGCCTTTAAGAGGAATTTATTGCTATCACTCCTTGTAATCATCCTTATAAAGGTTCTAACTTAACCTTGAAAAGTTAGTGCGAGTTATGCTTGCTCCCGTAAAAAGGCAAATTGTAGGTCCTGCTTTCTTTCATGAAAAGGCAATTGTGAAGGTTGTGGTTGAGCTGAAAAAAGCCATTGCAATGGTTTTGCTTGATCCCATTAAAAGCATTTTCCATAATGGATTTGAAACTCCATGGTGAGCTAAGGGAGAAGGTGTAGGTATTAAAGAAAGCTGAACCTCTAGAAAAATACTTGTGTCTTGCTTTTCATTCTATTTTTATTTTCATTGCTTGTAATTTATTTAAAGAAAATCAACTTATTTGTTTCAACACAACTAGTTACTTTTGCTACAAGAAAAATTAATTTTGACTAAGTTTACAAGCAAATTTCAAAAAGCCCAATTCACCCCCTTGGTCATGTATTATTGAGCTAAATACACTAACAATTGGTATTAGAGTTGGGGCTAATTTTATAGGTCTAATAGTCTTGATTGATCTATAGATAAAGCTCAAATCATCAAAAATAAAAATAACGACAACTGTGTTGAAGGACAATTTATCTAAAGGCCCCTTCTCTTTGTAGGTTCACACTATTCTTATTGGAAAAAGAGAATGGAAATGTTTATTCGATCTATGGACTTAACAATTTAGAATGTGATCTTAGATGATCTACATGTTCCTTATGAGAAAGTAAATGGCAAGATAGTGACTAAGAATATAAGTTAATGGGATGAGAAAGAAAAGAAATTGATACAATTAATTACAAAGCCTACAAAACTCTCTTTTGTTCTTTAAGTGTTAGTGAATTCAACAAAGTATCTATATGTGAGACTACAAAACAAATTTAGGTTACCTTAGAGACCACATATGAGAGAACTAACCAAGTCAAGGAATCTAAGATTGGACTTCTTACACTTGACTATGAATTATTTAGAATGAAGGAAGGTGAAACCATTAATCAAATGTTTGAAAGATTTACAAACATTGTAGAAGGTTTAAAGGCTTTAGCGAAAGAGTTTCCCAATGCCTAACTTGTCAATAAATTACTTTATAGCCTACCCAAATCATGGAGACCCAAAGTAACGGTTATAGAGGAAGGTAAAAACCTCAATAACTTTAAGCTAAAAGAGCTTCTAGGATCTTTACTCACTGATTAAATTACCTTAAAACATGAAAGTAAGAGAAAGAAAGCCAAGAAAGAAAATAATAAGAAAAAGGAAATAGCCTTTAATTCTATAGTTGAAGAAGAAAAAAGAAGCACAATGAGTGAAAATGAAGAGGATGAAGACATGGCTATGCTAGCCAAAAGGTTTAGCAAGTTTATGAAGAAAAACTATTGAAATAGGAAACCTACAAGAGGGATGTGCCCAAGGGAGAGCATACAAAAGATCATTTGATATGTTATGATTGGAAGAAGTCGGGACACGCCAAATATGATGCCCAAACAAGATGAGCACTTCAAGGAATTTCAAGAAAAAAGAAATGATGGCAACTTGGAGTGATAGTGATGACTCCTAAGATAAGGGAGATGATGAGATTGCAAACCTTTGCCTTATGGCACTTGATGACTACAAGGTATATTGTACTCCTCATGATTTTAATTCATATACTCTTGATAAAAAGGCCTATTCATTTGATAAATTGCAATATGTCTATGATGACTTGATGTTTGAATTTGAAGAAAAAGACCTTAAAATACAAAGGCATCATATCTAAGCTCAAAGTAGAGAATGAAACCTTAGTTAAGACTAAGATTAAGTTAAAAAAACATTGTGAAAAGCATGCAAAGTGAAATGAATGAATTGAAAAAGAAAGATAATAAATTGCATTATACATTCTCTAAATTTCAAAAGAGCCAACAAAAATTGATTGATATGTTGGAATTGCAAAGGGTTCCTTTAACAAAAAAGGATTGGGTTATGATTGGACTAAAAATGAAACACATCTTAAAAATTTCTTTTTTAAAGACAATAAAAAAATATGAAGGTTTTTCTAGATGCACATGTGGTCTTAAAGTAGGACATTCTACATATCTTTGTCCATTAAGAATGACTTAAAAAAGGAACAAAATAGTTAAGAATGCATGGGTTCTAAAAGGAACCAAAACTCTACATGGTAAGGTGATTAGACTATAGTAGGTTCTAAAAGGAACTAAAGTTGCTAACTCACATGGACCCAAGAAAGTTTGTTTACCAAAGTAAAAAATTTGAATTTTTCTTTGTTAAAGGAGCATACATGTTTGAAGTCAAAAGCACAAGGAAAAGGAAAGTGGTATCTTAATAGTGGTTGCTCTAGACACATGACTGGGAACAAAGAGTTATTCAAGGAGTTGAAGCGAAGGAAAAGAGGTAATGTGACATTTGGTGATAATTCAAAAAGTGACATTGAAGGTATTGGTATAATTGGTAAAAACTATTCTACCTAAATTGAAATTGTCTTATTTGTTAATGGCCTTAAGCATAATTTATTAAGTGTTAGTCAACCTCGTGATAAAGGTCTTAGAGTCATTTTTGAATTACTAATTTGTCATGTTGTAGATATTAAAACAAATAAAATTATCTTTGTTGGTCATAGACAAGCTAATATTTATGTTGTGTACTTAGATGAATTGTCTTCAAATAATGTTTGTTTCATGGCCAGAAAGAATGAAGATAGTTGGTTGTGGCATAGGAAGCTTGAACATGCTAGTATGAACACTGTTTCTAAATTGTCATCCTTAGACCATGTGATAAGACTTCCCAAGCTAAATTTTGAAAACAACAAACTTTGTGATCTTTGCGCTAAAGGAAAACATAAGAAAATATCATTTACATCAAAAAAAGATGTGACCATTATTAGAGCTCTACAACTTTTTCACATAGATCTATTTGGACCAACTAGGACCACAAGCTTAGGTGGAAAGAGTTATGGACTAGTAATTGTAAATGGTTACACTAGGTTCTTTTGGGATTATTTCCTTGCTCATAAAGATGAAGCTTTAAAAGTTTTCATATCATTTTGCAAGAGAGTTGAGAATGAAAAAGGGTATGCAATTTCTAATCTTAAAAGTGACCATGGTAAAGAGTTTGAAAACTTAGGCTTTGAACAACTTTATGATGAAAATGGATATAGTTATAATTTTTCAGCTCTTAGAACTCCACAACAAAATGGTTTAGTTGAGAGGAAAAATAGATCCCTAGAGGAAATGGTTAGAGCCATGATTTGTGAAAATAACTTGCCTAGGTATTTTTAGACAAAAGCTATTAACACCTCATGCCATATTGTGAATAGGGTAACGGTTAGACCAATATTAAAGAAAACACCTTATGAACTTTATAAAGGTAAGAAACCTAATATTGCATATTTTCATCCATTTGGTTGCAAATGCTATGTGTTAAGCAATGGAAAAGATAATCTAGGAAAATTTAATGCCAAGAGTGATGAAGGAATCTTTCTAGGATACTCTTTAACTTCTAAAGCTTATAAATTATTTAATAAAAGAACATTAATGGTTGAATAGTCAATTCATGTATTATTTGATGATGTTAACCCTCCTCTTAGAAAGGAAGATTTTGATGATGATATAAGTATCTTTTAAAAGCAATTTGAAGAGCTTGATCTTAACAATGAATGATCAAAAGATATTGATGAGGCATCATAGGAAGAAAAATAAAAAAATTGAACAAATCATTGAAGAAAAAGAGCCAGCCACCCAAGGGTAAAGAAAGATATTGATGAAGGTAATATCATGAGAAAATTGTGAGAAATGGTCATCCTCATAAGCCCACTTCAAAAATAACCATGAATATAAAATTAACTATTTTTACCCAATTTTTGCCATAACTTGACAAAAATGTCCTTAAAATACTTTCAAACAAATTAGATACTCTCGATTTCTGTGAGACCCTGTCAAGCTCGATTAAAAGACGGTATTGTACCGAGTGGAAAAACTAAGTTTAAATCGAGCCTTGAACTAGTTCAAATAGAAATTCTAAGAGGAATTTGAAAATTTTGAAACCCACAGAATGGCTTAGAATAGTGATTCGGAGTTCAAGGTCCAGTTTGGAGTCCATCAGGAAAATTAACCGATTAGGGACAAAACGGTCACCTTACCATTTGATGATAAAATGGAGATTTTTAGCCAAGATTTGATCACATTTGACCAAGAATAATTATATGAAATATAATTATGATTATTGGGTTATAAAATGATGTTTAGTAGTGAAAAATTATGACTCTCGGTATTTTTGGAGCACAAGAGCAAAATGGTAATTTTACCACTAGAGGACTAAACGGGAATTTTTATAAAACGATTTTTGCCCCAATTGGTTAATATTGATCAATATTAGTGTTATTTGAGGTTGAAAAGTAGAAATAATGTGATTCCTGTACATTTCAGAGTATAGGGGTAAAATCATAATTTTTTCACCTCATGGGCAAATTAGTAAATTTTTGGCCCCAGCACTTGTCAAGACCAAGGGATTTTAATTGTGGTAGGATTGGATAAATACCAGAATATTTGTGGTGGAAAATTAAGAAGAAAAAGTCAAAAAGTTAAAAAAATTAGGCCAATAAGCATGTGACATATGGCATGCTTGATTATTTTATTATTTTCTATAGAAATCAGCCCATTAAATCCCCAATTCTCTCACCATATTCAGCCTAGGCAACCAGAAACAAGAACAAAGGAAGAACAAAGGGAGAAACAAGAAAACCTAGGTGGAAATTCAAAGAAAAAGTGAAGAAATCAAGGAAACAAGCTTGGTAAGTTAGAATTTCTTTAATTCTCCTTGATACCTAGCTTACCCATGCTTTTGTTCTTCATTTCCATGGTTGAATATTGAGTTATCATGATGAATTCAATTCTGAAAAATGGGTATGGAAGAGGCATTGTTGTTGGAATAATTTGATTTTAGACTATGTTAGTGTTTAGGGATAGTTAAGCATGGTTATCAACAAAAACACAAAAGAAATATTCAATTTCTCTAGGGTTCCTTGTTGGTCGAACCATGAGGGCTGAATATCAATGGGGGATTGTTTTTATTTCAAGGAAAATGGCTTGGAAAATGATGAATTAAGGTGAAACAGTTATGTAGAAAAAATTTCAGTGCTAGTGCACCAAATGACCGATTTTTTTTATAAGGAACTGTGAGAGTTCTAATGCTGATTTGGCTCTATTTAAATGGTATGTGGTAAATTAAGGTATTATAGGAGAAATGGATTAATTTGGAGGTGATTTGGACACAATCGCCAATTAATCGGTGATCGATCGAATTTAATAGATACCGCGATTAAGCGGTAATCGGACGTATTTTTGCATTTACATATCAAGCATTAGTAATTTAAATTAGTCTATATCAATTTAGGGATAATATAGTAAATTCCTCGACTTTGTTATTTGTCAAGGTAGTGAGACGTCCGAAAAAGGCAAAAGAATTGCGCCTGAGGACTATTAGTTTGAGTGCACCCGAAATTCAGATTTTCGATACCAGTGAGTGGACTTGCATTTCAAACTTGTTTTGGGGAATATGAAAGATTCTATCCAACTTGTCTTAGAAAATGTACCTTGGGAACAAGCTTTTGTTAAATGGTTTGATGTTGTGATATGTGATTGCTATGGATTCATGCATTATTGCAATATGATGATATATATATATATATATATATATGTGTGTGTGTGTGTGTTGTGCATGATGAATGATATTGTGTATAATGACTATAACCGTGTGTGTGCACGATGTGGGAAGAATTAAGTTGGTATAAGAGCAAAGGGTTTTACCCGATCCTTGAGAACTCTAATGCGTGAACAAGGGTGAAGCGTGGCTCTCCGCCTAGGGGCTTATAGAGGAAAGGGCTACCCAAAGAGGTGGAGCCGCCCTATGAATGCTCTGATAGGTACCATTTGTCACCTCCGTAGTGAAGGGGTTGAGTGGTATGTCCCTCCCTAGTGACAAACTTGGTATCAAAGCCCCATTTTATGGTGGCGTGAGAGGTGGATGATGATAGTGCCCGTGTGCACGATGTGGGGGGATGTACACGATGGCACTGATTGTGCACGATGTGGGGGGATGCACACGATGGTGCTGGCTATGTGCACGATGTGGGGGGATGTACATGAGCCGGGTGTGATTATGATTATATTAATGTTTGTCTATCTAATTATGCATATCTAGACTTATGAAATGAAAGCTCATGAATGTGATATATGGTTGACATATATGTGAAATTTGATACTTTGCACTTTGGGAATTTTCATGAGTTTTATGTTGATTTTGTTGGTTTAGTAAGGTGGCCTTTTTGTTGAGTGAAGGGAAATTTTTCTCTTGTTGCTCTGTTTCACTGCAGCAAGAAACTCTCGGGTTTGAGGGCCTTCACCAGAACTGGTTCCCGCTACAGTGAGAAACTTTCTGTCAATTTTGCTAACTTGTGGGTTTTTGCCATATTTCCCATTTCTTTGGTACCATAGTTGAGCATGGATTTTTGTTAAGTGATTTACTCATGTGGGGTTTACATGAGGGGTTTAAAGGAGCTAAAACAATTGCATGGTTTTGAGAAAATGAATGCATCATGATTTCGATAAACATTCCTTATGGTATGCTTGTTCCCTTCTTGTTCACTCACTGAGTATTGTACTCACGTTTTATAAAAATTCATGTTTTCAGATTAGGTGACTGTTGGACCCTAGATCAATGAGTCCTCATAGTGCATCTCCTGGGTATGTGTCTGGCATTCGATAGTAATCCCTTTTATTGTAATTGTCTCCGCTAGAAGTCATGGGTCCTTTTGTATTATGAATACAATCTAACGATGTGAATATCTGTATGCAATGTAAATTGCTAAATACATGACTGGTATAGTGCATGTATATTATTATCGATAATGCCATTGTGTTTTAGCTATGTTCACACCCGGGAAAAGGTGTGTGTGTATGCATGATATGATAAATTTGTTAAGCAAATGTAAATGGATAGGCTTGCTTGGGCTTAGTGAGCTATGCTCATTGAGCTCATGCGTCGGTCATGGCCCGAGAAATTGGGTCGTGACAATTTCTTTCTCACACCATCCAGAAAACTGTCCATCGAACTCTCTCTATTTTCTCAACACTCTCATGCCTTTTAAATAATTCAAAACGGTTTTTTTGATTTGCTTATCTTCCTTTTTCAAAAATCTTAATAATAAAAACAATTTAAATTGAAGAAAAGAAAATAATGGGTCAAGATTTTTCCATTCATCTTGAAATAAACAAAAGCTTTCAATGCTTTCAAATTTGATGCAAAATTGAAATAAAAAGAAAATGGAAAAAAAGAAAGAAGAAAAATGTGAGGAATAACTGTAGAAAGAAAATGGTTTTTGGGTTTTGGTTGCAAAAACAAGGAAAAGAATGGTTCAAGATTTTCATCCATCTTAAAATAAACAAAAAGTTTCAATTTTTTCAAATTCGGTGCAAAATTGAAATAAAAAAAAGAGGAAAAAAAAAGAAAAAAGAGTAAGGTGAAAAAAACTGCATGGAAGAAAACAATTTTTGCATTTTGTTTGCTTCCATCTATCTTTGATTTGGTAAAACGTGATAAAAAATTGTAGAAAAGTTCTTGCCAGATGATTTTGTTGATGAATCAAAAAACTTTGTGTCACTTCCAAATGATTTCGTAAAGAAAATGTTCAATAGCTTTACTGGAATGTTTTCTACTATTTGTGGAAGCCTTATGAGATGATTGCAATATTTTTTCAACATGACGTGTAACAACTATTTTTTTTAACATGGTCTGTAACAACAACAGTTTTTCAACATGACATGTAATAACTTTTTTTTTCAACATGGCATGTAACAACTTTGTTTCAACATGGCGTGTAACAACTTTTTTTTTCAACATGACATGTAACAATGTTTTTTCAACATGACATGTAACAATGTTTTTTCAACATGGCGTGTAATATCATTTTTTTTTATGTGCACTTGAATATGAGAAGGTTTCATTAAGGGTAATTTTGTCCAAAAATCTTTTCTCTTGGCTCAAAATAGTTGAAATTAAAAAGAGAGTTATTGTTAAATATTCCTTATCTTTGAGGGCTAAAAACAATTTGTCCCTAATATCATTAGGTAAAAACTAGAGCTAAAGCTAAACATTTATAGGAGTATGTTGCCTTCATTTCTCAAATTGAGCCCAAAACCATTGATGATGCACTAAATGATGATAATTGGCTTTTGGCAGCAAGTAGAATTAAAATAATTTGAGAAAAGTGAGGTATGGGATTTAGTGCCTAGATCACAAAATTATCCCATTGTAGGTACTAAATGGGTGTTTAGAAATAATATGGTTGAACATGGCAATATAACTAAGAACAAAGCTAGGTTAGAAGCTAAGGGGTATAGTCAAAGGAATGTATTAACTATGATGACACATATGCACCTGCAGCTAGATTAAAAACTATTAGGATGTTATTAGCCTTTGCCTATTATATGAATTTCAAAATTTATCAAATGGATGTAAAAAGTGCCTTCTAAAATGGAACCATAAACGAAGGGGTCTATGTTGAACAACCACCCTATTTTGAAAGCCCAAGACATATTAATCATGTGTTTAAACTTAAAAGGCTATGTATGGTTTAAAACAAGCTTTTAGAACTTGGTATGAAACCTTGTCTAAATTCTTGATTGATAAGGGCTTTAATAAATGTAAAGTAGACAAAACACTTTTTATTAAGAGTGAAGGCAAAGATATATTAGTAGTACAAATATATGTTGATGATATAATTTTGGTGCTACTAATGAATCTCTTTGTCAAGAATTTGCAAAAGTGATACAGGGTGAATTTGAAATGAGTATGATTGGTGCGTTAAATTACTTCTTAGGGCTCCAAATCAAACAAAGGAAAGATGGAACTACCATTAGTCAAGCCAAGACACGAGAGACATGCTCAACAAATTTGAGATGGAAGGAACTAGATCATACTGTACTCCAATGAGCACATCCATAAAGCTTGACAAGGATGAAAAAGGTAATCCTGTCGAATCTAAACTTTATAAGTCTATGATAAGCTCCTTACTTTATCTTACTGCAAGTAGACTAGACATAAGTTTTAGTGTGGGACTTTGTGCTAGATTTCAAGTATCCCCTAAGGAATCCCATGTAGGTGCAATCAAGAGAATCTTTAGATATCTTAAGGAAACTTATAACCTAGGGATTTGGTATCCAGAAAACTTTTCCTTTGACTTACATTCATTTTCGGATGTTGACTTTAGAGGATACAAAGTAGATATAAAAAGCACATATGATATTGACTATTCTTAGATAAGATGTTAATATCATGGTTTTCTAAAAAGCAAAATAGTGAAGCACAATCCACAACCAAAACTGAATATGTAGCAGTTGGTAGTTGTTGTTGCAGATACCTCATTTTGTCCAAGATTGATTTCTTTTATTTTATCTTTATTTATTTATTTATCTTTTTAGGTATGTTCTTATTTATTTTAAGGGTAAAATATCCAAAACCTCCTAAATTTTGATTATAATTCAATCTAAGTCCACTAGTATTAGAAATGGATATTTCACCCCATAACTTTTAACGCTATTAACAGACTTTAAAAAAACACTAAAATACCCATCAAATTAAAAAACTTTAGTCAGAACCATTGTAGGTTTTTGGTTATAGTTTCTTTTTCTTTCTCTAAAATCGTATCTTTTCCTTGAACTCCCTCTTTAAATTTGTTTCTTTTCTTTGAAAGTCTACTTTTTCTCCACTCTCATGGCATTTCCTTTCCTTTGTTTTCCTTTCCCTTCCCTTCCTTCGTCGAAGTCCTAATAGCTTGAGCTAACTTTTCCTTGGCCAATTTTTCTTATTTTTGCTCAAAAATGAAATCAAAAATTATACATAACGAGAAGGCTAGAACACTCAAATAAGGTCAGTCTTGGAATATCCTTCCAGAAACCTTTTACCATTTCATTTTCACTTTGTAGAAAATGCTTTCTCTTTTATCCCACACAACTATTGAAATCTGTTAAGGATAGTGATGGTGTTTTTTGTTAGTAACTTTTTTGAGCTTGAGTTGCTACGGATAAAAAGTTGGATAGCAATGGTTTTTGTTTGGTTGTATAGGAAATGGAAATTTGGTTGTGGTTAGATGACTCTATGGTCTTTGGGATTTTTTTAACCCTCCTCGAGAGCTTGTATATGCAACTCTTTTTTTTTTTGTTCTCTTGGCACTTAATAGAGTCATGTCCTAAAGGGGTTAGCTGCACATCTGCCACAAAGGTAAACTTCTGTACATTTTTTTATTGGAAATGGAAATGGATCTATTGCCTCTTAAAAAAAACAGAAGCTATTGAAAGTTATTGAAATCTGCAATAGCTTAGCAAATTAACAACTATTTTCCCACATGCCACTCTCTAGCCATGTTCAAGACTAAAATAATTTCTTCAATGCAATCCACTTTTGAATTTGATTTGCAACTTGTGATTGTGAATTAAAGAGAATTTTTGTTTTGCTAATTGGTTTTCTATAAGGATGGGAATTGATGCTAGTTGCCAAGTTGGTGGTCTTGCTAGATGGAATTAGTAGGTTAATTTTGTAAAATGTATAGACAAGTTTAAAAGAGTTGCTGCGAAAAGGCAGCACTTGGTGTTTTCTTTCTGTGAATAGATCTTTTTGTGTTTTTTAGTTGGGATCTGTTAAGAAAATTGTTCATGAAACTTGAAAAGTAGTGTTTTGAGGGGAGGGATTAACGTTTGGAGAAATAAAGGTTTGGGGGACTAACAGAGCAAAGAATTCAAGGGTCATCAAAGGAGATGAACACTAAACAGAAGGTAAAATGGGCATCAAATTAATGCCACAGCATTAGATAAACAAAAGAAATTAACAATGGATTAATAGCAGAACCTATGTGTTCAATGATATATAAAATTATGGGACGAGTTGTCCATTTCCAATATTAATGGAGTCTGATTAAATTATGATTAAAACTTAAAGGGGTTTGGATATTTTCAAATCATTCGAGTATAATTTTCAAATATCCATGTAAGTAATTTTGAAATTCTTCGAGTACAATCTTCAAATTCTTCAAGCAACTATCTTTGAAAGCTTCAAGTAACACAATTTGCAAAGCCCTCAGGTAACATTTTTAAATTTCATTTAAGTTGCATAACCTTGTTTAAAGATGAAGAACACAACCTTTTCAAGTTGCTTGTCCTAACCAATATGCTTGTTATGTCTTTACGCAATTCATAATTCTCAAAAAGTGCACAAAGAGTGGTAGTTGTAGGCACCTCATTTTGTCCGGGCTTGATTTCCTTTATTTAATCTTTATTTATTTATTTATCTTTTTTGGTAAGTTCTTATATATTTTATTTTTTGGAGCTTAAAGGATTAATTGGTTTATGACCCAATTCACCAATCGACTCAAAAACCAATTTACAATAAAAAAACACTTGGGGTTTCGAGCTAATAAGTCTACACACATAAATGAAATTAAATAAAAACAAAATAACAAAATAAAACCAAAAAACAAAAATTTCTTCTTTTTCCCTTTCGCCAAATCCTTAAAGAACTCTTTTTTTTTTAATTTTTACAGGATATTTTAAAATCACGAAAATCACACACAAGAATCAAATCAAATCAAATCAAGTCAAAGATTTTCAATTTAAATAGGCATTCTAAAAACACCTATATAAATCCAGAATAACACAAAACTAGGGGAGAAAGAGAGGAAGCAAAAAAAATCACACTAGAGAAGTCAGCAGAAAGGGTGTTTTTGGATTTTCTACCTTTTGTAATTTTTGGGTTTGGATCTAGGGATATTGGATTTTTTTGAGAAAAACAATTCCAATTAAAAGGAAAATCAACGTAGAGGTAAACAAAGAAGAAACTCTTAGCAAGCACAAAAGAAAACACAAAAAGTCCAAAATGTTTTTCATTTTCTTCTTTTGGTTTTTTTTAGATCTAAGAGAAATATTGAGGATTTTGAGAAAACTAAAATGATAGGGTGGAAGAAGGGATCAAGAGGGATTCTGAGATACTATTAGATTTTTTTTCAATCATTGACCAACCTTTGATCGATAGGTGATCGGTGTTGACCAACCTTTGATCGGCATTTACCAACCGTTGATTGTAGTTAGCCGTTGACCTTACTTTTACCAGCTTTGACCAAAATCATGTTGACTTAACTTTTAGCTCATAACCCACTTAACGTGGGCTCTCTTTAAAAGGGTAAGCTCAATGTACATAAAAGGTATGTGCCTGATCCATTATGAATACTTTTATTTTGATATTTATTTTGTTTTATATTTTTATTTTTCTTGTTTACTATTTTATTTTTTGTATTAATAAATAATAGAATGAAAATAAGTTTAAAAATAAATCTTTAAAATGGAATTTTAAGAAAAGTTACAAGAGGTAATTTTTCTTAAATTTTTCATAGTAAAAATAATTGTAGGACTTTACCATAAGTATTGAGGGGTAATCTTATGAATTATTTTTAAAAAAAGGTTTATTTATAAATAATTATTACAAATAAAAATAATAATTTTGTAAATATAATGTCTTAATGAATGGTTAATTTATATAAATGGAAGTCCTCCAATGATGAAATTTCAAGAACGTTATAAAGGTTAATTTTCTTCAAAATTTCTAAGCGAGGAAATTTTCCTAAATTTTTCCAGCAGGATTAGGGAATTTAGGAAAAATTTCAATAACAAAAGATTGGTATTTATTTTAAAATAATGGAAGAATAACTGGGAGAAATAAAATTGGATATAAAAAAAAAAATTCACCTGAGGCTAAAAATATAACGCATAATTAATTTAATACCTTCCTTACATGTAACTATAGCTTCAAACCTAGTTTGTTTTGTAGACCAAAACCTATCTTCATGTCGAACGAGAGTTTACAGACTCACACAGTATGATAGCTTGGCGACTTGACTAAGGACTTCGAGAGTTGAACTAGTAATTAATTATGTAGTATCCTAAGTCGTGACTAGTTGATTCTAATTTGATATTGATTTATTTCATCTTCCTTAATATTGATTTCATTCCATTTGTTTGTGTATATGATCACTATTTAAGATTTGTACATTCCTTCACACTCACTGCACATGCATGCATGAGCCTTACACCTAAGTTCTGTCTTTTCAGAAGGAAGAAAAGTACCCGACTCTCGTGAGGTAATAACCTCTGCACAACGTCATGAAATACTTCCACTTAAATTGAACGCTTTTGATAACTCTATTATATAGAGTTATCTTACCACATTTTGGGTACTAAAATAGCTAAATCCTTGAGTTTTAGGTATAGTTTTAGGTAGTTTTCATTGTTTTTCTTTAATTAGTTTAAAGCATGTTGAGCCAAGTTAATTCAATTTATTTGAGTTCATTTGTATGTGAAAAATGCCTATATTTAGCTATGACTAATTTAGTTCTTATGTCTTGAAGGTCCTCAAAAAAAAAAAAAAAGGTCAAGTGGCAAAGAAAAATGCAAGCATGCCTAAAGGTGTCTCTTGAACATTCTACAGTATTTCAAGCATAACTCGTGCTACAGAAGTCTAAGTAATGTGATTCTTGAGCCACTAGAAATCTAAGAGGTAGAGTTATAACTTTCATGTTTTCCATTTTACCCAGATCAGCCTTGAAATAAGTGCAAATTGTGTTGTAAAATAAGGGTCTGTAGTAAGATCAGTACACAACCGTGAATCGCCGTGGTCGTGGCACCGGTATACCCCACTCCCCATAAAAGTTCCAGTGAGTAGGGAGCCACGATGCCAGCCACCCAGCACTGCAACACCCTAACGCAAAGACCCTCCACAGAACAATCAGGGAAGCAAGTGTCGCGACACCAACACTTGGATTTTAAAATTCTACAATTTATGAAAATTTTATTTTAAGGTTTGCAAGGGGGTATAAAAAGAACTTTTTCAGAGGCTAAAAAGGGGAGTTCTTCAGAGGAACTTTCTGGAAAATAGGAGACCTCTTACAAAAGAAGAAAGGGGAAGAAATCAAAGAAGATTGAGCTTCAAAAGCAACTGAAACTTGTTTCTCTCACTGGATATGTCTTTCTCTCTCTTTCTTTGGCTATAAAATATTTTATTTTTTTGAGGTGTTGATGTTTGTTGTAGAAACTATGAACTAAATTGCTTTTTCTAAGATTTTGGTTGATCTTAACATGTGATTTGGATATTGTCTCTCTTTTACTTATTATTAATGGGTGTTTACTTGTTTATTTCAAATCTATGCTTATTGCTTCTAAATGATTGATCAACAATTAGATTGATTTGGGTCTCTAAATGCAACTTGATGAAAGGAGTTTAAAATAGACCAAGATTTGAATAGCATGTGTTCATTTTACTTAGAGACTAGGTGATTTGATTAATATTTAGGATAAAAATATACCTAAGCACTCATGTAGCCAAATTTAAAGTGTAATGAACCTTCTTTATTTGATTTGCATAGACATATAGTGAGTTAATTATGAGAGGTATTTGTACAAGAATCGTGACAAAGAATTGTAGATAAATTTGGACTCTAGGCTAGCAATTCAACCCTTTGATTTAAGTATAAAGAGAGAGATTAGTTCCTAATGAATTGTTGAGGAATACCATGATTCTAGGCTTTCAATCAATTGCTTTTCTAGTAATTTTTAGCCTTTATTCCTTAGTTAAGCATTGTTAATTAAATTTTGTCTTTAATTAATTTTCAAATTTTGGTTTGTTTGGATAAGACTAAGGTGCCATACTTTTAGTACATAGCAAGAATTTAGGCATAATTCCTCGTGGGATACGATACCTTTTTACCTCTATATTACTTGTTTGATACGTATACTTACGTGTATAAAATCGACAACAAGCTTTTGGTGACGTTGTTGAGGAATTGTTTTTCTAATTTTTTCTTATATTAATACCAAGCATGTTGGTCTCAAAAAGAGTGCTAAAGGGGGGGAATAGTACTTTAAAAATATTTTGAAGGTAAATCTAGAAATTTGAAAACCCTTTGGAAGATTTAAGATGGATGGTTGAGAACTTGTGAAGGTTAGTGAACACCAACTAAAGAAAGGTTAAGAGAAGTGGACAAAACATAATATTTATAGTGATTCTCTCCACTTGACCTACATCCACTACCTTGATATTTCCAATCAAGGATTTTCAACCCAACTTCACTAAATCAATGGAATTGATAGCTTCCACCAAGCTTTTACAAAGTGCGCTTTTAACAAGCTCAAAACCCTTACAACAAGTCTTAAGCTTACCTTAGCTTAGACTACCCTTCAGAGTGTCTAGCACATTCTAAGTAATCAAGAAATAAAAGATAAAAGGAAGTACTAATGATCACTTAACCGATCTAATTTATACAAGCTTCAGCTCAAACACTTTCACAAAGATAGTAGTGGAATACAAGTGGACAAGATAAGGTTTTTGATCTTTTTGGCACTTTCAAACTCTTTGGAACTTCCGTTATTGATTTTTTTTTTACCATTGGAAAGGTTTTAAATACTTGAAAAATCAGTTTTAACCATTAAAGACAAAAACTAGTCGTTACAAGTAGTTTTTGGCCGTTATTTTGTCATTTTATGCTTAAATTCAAATGTGCAGATAATGCTTCATTAACCGGTTAAAAATACGCTTTAACCAATTAAGCTTTATCTGACTTGCACATTGTTTTTCTCTGTTAACCAGTTAACGGTAACTTTAATTGATTATAACTTTCTATTTTCAAGCACCTTTAAATACTATTTTTCATCAATGATTCTTCATCTAATTAAAGCTCCTACTAACTAATTAAAGCCTCTCTCCTTTCATCCTTAACTAATTAAAATGGGCTCCAACTGATTAAGAATTCTTCAACTTTGAATCTCTTGGTTTGGCACCTTTTGATGGTCATCCACATTTTGAATTTGGATTTGGCTCTTCTTGATACTTCAAGTTTGATCTTTAACCAATTAACTCCTTTGGTTAACTGATTAAAAAGCTTTTGTTTTGTATCTAATATATTCTTAATCAGTTATAGCTTGTGTTAACTGATTAAGATTTTTCTTCCTTCCTTTGATGTAGAGCCCTAAATAACCTTAACTGATTAAGGATATGTGTTAATCGGTTACGACTAATCTGTCTTCATTAAAGTTCTTTCTTCTTTGCTTGTTTAACCAATTAACCCATCTTGCAACTAGACAAGCATCTTGACTTGCTTTCAAATACTAAATATATTAATGAATTTAAGCTTTTTCCTGCACACTTAATGTGAGACCCTGTAAAGCTCGATTAAAAGACGGTATTGTACCGAGTGGTACAACTAAGTTAAATCGAGCCTTGAACTAGTTCAAATAGAAATTCTAAGAGGAATTTGAAAATTCTAAAACCCACAGAATGGCTTAGAATAGTGATTCGGAGTTTAAGGTCCAGTTTGGAGTCCATCAGGAAAATTGACCGATTAGGGATAAAAAGGTCATTTTACCATTTGATGATAAAATGGAGATTTTTAGCCAAGATTTCATCACATTTGACCAAGAATAATTATATGAAATATAATTATGATTATTGGAGCATAAAATGATGTTTAGTAGTGAAAAATTATGATTCTCAGTATTTTTAGAGCACAATGGCAAAATGATAATTTTGACACTAAATGACTAAATGGGAATTTTTATAAAACGCGTTTTGCCCCATTTGGTTAATATTGATCAATATTAATGTTATTTGAGGTTGAAAAGTAGAAATAATGTGATTTCGGTACATTTCAGAGTATAGGGGCAAAATCATAATTTTTTCACTCCGGGGGCAAATCGGTAAATTTTTCACCCTAGCACTTGTCAAGACCAAGGGATTTTAATTGTGGTAGGATTGGATAAATACCGGAATATTTGTGGTGGAAAATTAAGAAGAAAAAGTCAAAAAGTTAAAAAATTAGGCCAATAAGCATGTGACACGTGGCATGCTTGATTATTTTATTATTTTCTATAGAAATCAGCCCATTAAATCCCCAATTCTCTCACCATATTCGGCCTAGGCAACCAGCAACAAGAATAAAGGAAGAACAAAGGGAAAAACAAAAAAACCTAGGTGGAAATTCAAAGAAAAAGTGAAGAAATCAAGGAAACAACCTAGGTAAGTTAGAATTTCTTTAATTCTCCTTGATACCTAGCTTACCCATGCTTTTGTTCTTGATTTCCATGGTTGAATATTGAGTTATCATGATGAATTCAATTTTGAAAAATGGGTATGGAAGAGGAATTGTTGTTGGAATAATTTGATATTAGACTATGTTAGTGTTTAGGGATAGTTAAGCATGGTTATGAACAAAAACACAAAAGAAATATTCAATTTCTCTAGGGTTCCTTGTTGGTCGAACCACGAGGGCTGAATATCAATGGGGGATTGTTTTTATTTTAAGGAAAATGGCTTGAAAAATGATGAATTAAGGTGAAACGGTTATGTAGAAAAAAAAATTTGGTGCTAGTGCACCAAATGACCGAATTTTTCTATAAGGAACTGTGAGGGTTCTAATGCTGAATTTAGCTTTATTTAAATGGTATGTGGTAAATTAAGGTATTAGAGGAGAAATGGATTAATTTGGAGGTGATTTGGACACAATCGCCAATTAATCAGGTGATCGGTCAAATTTAATCGATACCGCGATTAAGCGGTAATCGGACGTATTTTTGTATTTATATATCAAGCATTAGTAATTTAAATTATTTTATATCAATTTAGGGACAATATAGTAAATTCCTCGACTTTGTTATTTGTCAAGGTAGTGAGACGTCCGAAAAAGGCAAAAGAATTACGCTTGAGGACTATTAGTCCGAGTGCACCCGGAATCTGGATTTTCGACACCTGTGAGTGGACTGCCTTCAAAACTTGTTTTGGGAAATATAATGTAATTGCCACCCATTTGAATGAATTATCAAGTTTTTCATGAAAACAAGTGCCTTGGGAACAAGCTTTTGAAAAATGGTTTTATGTTGTAATATGTGATTACTATGGATTCATGCACTATTGTATTATGATGATATATATATGTATGTGTTGTGCATGATGAATGATATTGTGTATAATGACTGTAACCGTGTGTGTACATGATGTGGGGAATGCACATGTCGGTGATGATGGTGGCATGAGAGATAGATGATGATAGTGCCCATGTGCACGATGTGGGGGGATGTACACGGTGGCACTAATTGTGTACGATGTGGGGGATGCACATGATGGTGCCGGCTATGTGCACGATGTGGAGGGATGTACATGAGCCAGGAGTGATTATGATGATATTGATGTTTGTCTATGTAATTATGCATATCTAGATTTATGAAATGAAAGCTCATGAATGTGATATATGGTTGACATATATGTGAAATTTGACACATTGTACTTTGAGAATTTTCATGAGTTTTATGTTGATTTTGTTAGTTTAGCAGGATGGCTTTTTGTTGAGTGAGGAAAAATGTTTCTCTTGTCGCTCTGTTTTCGCTGCAGCGAAATTCATTCTCGCTGCAGCGAAAAACTTTCTGTTTTGTCTCTTATCTTGTCCAATTGCTACCCTATTTGTCACTTCTTTGCTACCATATCTGAGCATGGACTTCCAACATTTAGGACAAAATGAGTTAAGTTTAAAATGAGGGGTTTTTAATATGAATGGAACTAAATTGCATTGCTTTGAAACAAGTGCATCATGATTTTAAATTCTCCCTTGTTGTTGTTGCTTGTTCCCTTCCTTGTTCACTCACTGGGTTTATACTCACCATTTTCAAATTCATATTTTCAGATCACGAGGCAACCGGTAACTAGGATGAGGTGTCCTTGTAGACCTGTGTCCATCTTTTGGTAGGTGTCTCTGCATTCGATAGCTGTATATTCATCCGAGTCACTCTGCTGGAAGTTGAGTGTTATTTTGTTTTGTATAGACGAACTTAATGTAAATTATTAGAATACATGTTGTAGACATTGTATGTAAATTTTTAAGGAGTAATGCCAGTACGAGTTGGCAATGTATATCACTATTTTGATTCAAAATTATGAAATATGACTTAGTGATATTAGATGGAATTATAAGTAAGATAAATAATAGGCTTGCTTGGGTTTAGTGGATTACGTCCATTGGACCCTTGCGCCGGTCATAGCCCTGAATTTGGGTCGTGACACTTAAGTAACATAGTTAGATTTAAATAACGAGGAATGTTTTGTTATCATCAAAAACATATGGAGTCAACAATCTCCCTTTTTTTATGATTACTAAACACCCCTAAATTAAAGAGTGAAATGTCATTAAAACTAGGTTAAGTACTAAGACATTTCAAAAGCAAATGCATGGCAGTTTTTAACATGAATAAATTAAGTGCAAAACTCATTCAAGCAATTTTGATCATTTTTGTCATTTCAAAACTATAATCGATTTAAAGCTAATAAAGCTAACAATCTTCCCCTTTTAGATATGACAAAAACTTTAAGCAAAATTTTCTTGTAAAAATACTCCCCCTAAGTTTAATCATGAAGCACTTTTATAAAGATTATGAAATATGATAAAATATTTAAGAATTTGAAAAACTCCCCCTCAATAGTTGCAAGGTTCAAAATTTGATTAAAGGTACAAGGTCAAATATTCTTTTTTGAATATGCAAATTTTCTCAATATCTTTCCCTATTTTTGTTATATCAAAAAAGAAGATAAATGCACAACAAGCACAACAATTTGCAAACCACAATAAGCACAATAAGGAACTGATAACTCTATTATATAGAGTTATTTTAACATATTTTGGTGGCTTAAGTAGTTAGATCTTTGAGATTTTAGGTTCAAATCGTAGCATTTTAGGTGTTTTTTTAGTTTAAGTTTGATTATATGCTGAGTTGTTAATTTAAGTTATTTTAGTTAAATTTTATGTTATTTTGTTTTAAATTACTTTAAAAGTAGTATTGGTAATTTCTCTTATTGCTTTTGTAGGAAGTTTAATGAAAAAGGCTCATTTGATGAAATTTTGTGCAAGTGTGGTAATGGCTTCATTCGTATATATTACGATATTTTGACCATATCTCTATCTACAGAACTTCAAATGAAGTGATTCTTTAACCAATAGGCTTTTAATAGGAATGGCTACATCTTTTATGTTTACCACTTCACCTATTTCAGATTGGATCATGGTCAAAATATTTGTCTAAGTCAGAAGATTGCAGCAATATGCATGGATTGAATATGATGCAGTATTTGGAGCATATCTTTCAATCCAGGAGTCCAATTGATATGATTCTTAATCCATTGGAAATTCAAGAAACAGTGATACAACTTTTTTGATTTCCACTTTTCCCAGTTTGGATCAGAACAGAGTAAAAATCACATTCTAAGTTGATAGACCAACGCAACATTGGAGAACAAGGCTCCAGCGCTAGTGAAAGGAAGTTCACCATACAATTTTCTTGAGAGCACAGTGTTACAGCACTAGAGAAGGAGCGCTGCAGCACTACTGTAGCAAAAAAAACTAGTGCCGTGGCCCCGAGAAATCAAGGCCACGGCATTAGCCAATTTTCCAAAAATAAAAAAATTGACAAGATTTTGGAAATTAGGTTACTTGGAGCCTATTTAAAGGACTTTTTTCAGAGATTTTAAGGAGGAAGCAGCAACCAACTATTCTGGAGATTTGGAGCCAAGAACAAATCAAGAAAACAAGAGAAATTAAGAGAGAATTGAGATTGCAAAGTTTTAACACTTAGTTTCTTTCTCTACTTTTGTATTTCTTTTATTTTCATTGACTTGGATTCATGGTTAAATTTCTTTGGATGTTGTTTTTATTAGTTATTATGAGTTAAATTATCTTTCTAGGATTGTGGTGAATTTCAACATGTAGTTTGAATATTGGTTTCTCTTTTATTTACATTAATGGGTGTAGTTTTGCTTATTCAAATCTGTTCTTAATGCTTTAGATTGCTTGGCCAACAATTAATTGATTTGTGAATCTAATTAAGACTCGACAGAGAGATTTTAGATTGGACTAAGATTTAAAAAATGCATGTTCATGTCACTTAGGTGATTTGATTCGCGATTCGGGTAAACATACACCAATTACCATACATAGCCATATTAGGACACTTGCTTAATGAACTTAATTTAATTGATTCCTATAGATATATAGTAAACTAATTAAGTTAGGTATTTGTACAAGCAACTAGATAGAGACTTGTCCATGGCTTTGGATTCTAGGTTAGTAAAACCACCCAGGAAAAATAAATAACAAGAAAAGCAAGTATCAGATAAAATGTTGAATGAACCCATAATCCTAAGTCTTTAATATATTGCTTTTCTTAACTTATTTAGTTGTTAATTTATTTAATGTTGATTTTTAATTGTTTTTAATTAGTTTTTCTTCAATTTTTGAATTATTTAAGTAAGATTAATTTATTTTATAATTTTAGTAATTAGTGAAACTTTAGGAATAAATCTTCGTAGGAACGATACTCTACTTCATCACTATATTACTTGTTTGATACATATACTTACGTGTGCGAAATCAACAACAGAAACCTACCAAATGTTAGAAATCAATATTAGGCTCAATTAACCAATTGATTGGTATAAATAAAAGCTCCCCTTTTGTAACAACAAATAAGCACAAAATCAATGGTGAAGGATAAAGTCATTCGAAGGTTCATTATACCAATTGGCAAAACACTAGTGAAGGCTCCCTCTTTTGAAAAGACATTAAGCATACTAAGCATATGAGTTTGATAATTGCAACACATTTAAGAAAGATCTAATCAATTTTAAACCTCAAGTGAGAAGACACAATATAAGGCTTGACACTAATATAAAGCTAGATGTGAATAGAATGAACATAAAGCTTGATATCAATATTTGGAATAAACTAAAAAACTTGATATCAATTGTTGATTTTAGCATTCAAGCATAACTAGAAGTAATGTAAAGCACACTATCAATTCGGTGTTTAAAAGATATTACCAATAATGAAGAACACCAATTGTTGTATTTTTACCACAACTTCTTGTTGAAGATACTAAGTGCTAATGACACCAATTTTGATTGAAAGAATTCATGCAAACATATATGTCAATGATTAACTTCTCCTTAAGAATTCATACAGTCATTATCAATTGTTAGTAAAGGAAATCAAGAAACAAAAGGAGAAGAGATAAGGAAAATAACCCCCTTAAAGTATAATTTTACTCCCCCTTAGAAAAATCATAAAACCAATAAGTTACCAATTGTTAAAAGATCATTTATTAGGAAAGAAATCATGAGCCTAGAATAAATGAGTATTTAAGTAGAAATTCAATATGTTTATCTAACACTTAAGTATTCATGGAACTAGATGAGTATGAGAATTTCAATAAATGTTCAACATATGTGTTAATACTCATATTTTCAAGAAATATTTGCAAAGTAGTTCCTAGGCATGTCATCAAGCATCATTCTCAAACATCATCAAGCATCATTTAGCATTTTCAATTTTCATCAAGCATTATCCATCATTGAGCATCATCAAGCATTCATTACGTATTCTCAATCATCATCATCATCAAGCAAGCATTACCAAGCAATATCAATCAATCATTTTCTAAGAATTCTCCAATTTATATGAAGATGGAAACTCAAAAAAAGAAATCATCATTAAGCATTCTTAGTTGCCATCTTTAGCAAGCTTTCCAATAAATATTCTCCAAATCATATGTGAAACTATCAATTTAAGGAAAATTTTCACTTCAAGAAAATATCATTATTAATGAAGTATTACCAAAGCATTTAGCACTTATTGCAATCATGTACACAAATATTATGATCAAGTAAGCACAAGCATGATTACAAGAAACAAAATGGCTATCTTCATTAATCATGAATTTAATTTGTTTATTGAAATGCAAGCATGAATACAATTTTTTATTTTATTTTTTAAAATTAAATAGACATATACCAATCAAAAATATGCAAGCATTGAAATCAAGGTAGATGCTGTTTATTAATAATCTTCATAATTCATGAGTGTGGAATATTGAAAATAAAGCACTCAACTCATGAATATGTCAAAAGTAAACATCCAAGTATCAATGAATATCAAATACTGAGATTCAAGAAGTGAGTATTCATTCTAAGCACATTATGTATTCACTACTCACTTAAGCTATAAGTCATATTTCATTTGACAATCTAGATTATTTCAATAACTTATAAGCTAGAGTGGAAGCACACCAAATTTTTAGATCATGTGAACATTGATGGCTTAATGAAGACATAGCAATATTCAAATGCACATTCAAAGGATATTTCAACTATGTCAACACAAACTCTATGTCATGATCAAACTTGACTTGAGTTATGAAATTAAGTACAATAAGTAATTCTATTACTTAACTCAAGTTTTAGACTTCAATCTGTTGGTCCCAAGTAAATATGCTAGAGGGGGTGAATAGCACTTTTTGGCTCTAGGTTAAGGACAAGTTTAAGATCAATAAAGATTGTTTCTATGCAAGATGAGGGAATAATTTAAGAAGGAATACAAATAAAAACAAAAACAGAGTAGACAATCACATTAGAATTTATAATGGTTCGGTCCAAGACCTACATCTACTACCTTGATTGTTCAACCAAGGATTTTCCAAACAAATCCACTATGAACGATGAAATTCACAAGCTTTTAAAATGGCTTTTACCAAGCTCAGACAAACCTTTCACAATGGTTTTTACCGAGATCAACCAAAACCCAAACTAACTTTTCTAGGTTAAGTTAGAACCTATACATCCAATCAAGCAATTCAAGCTTAAATAAATTCCCCTAGAATGTCTCGCACACTCTAAGTATACAAGGAGAAGAGAAATAAATAAGTGCCTATGATCACTGACTTGATCTAAGTGGTACAAAGTGAAATGCTTGAATCTGTTATATGGATAGGAGTGAAGTGCAAAAAGTATGTTGAAGGTTTTTGTAATTTTTTTTAGCTTTTTTTGGACTATGAAGCCTTAATTACATTTTCTAGCCGTTGAGAGCCTTTTAAATACTTGAAGAATCAGCTCTGATAGGTGTTCGATAGTTTTTGACCGTTGGAAATAGTTTGGTAGCAATTCTGGCCATTAATCTATCTTCTAGTGCTCAATTCAAATTTTCTAACAGAATGATCTTTATCGTGTCAAGCCCGACCTTATCAAATGCTTGTCATGTCATTCATATGATTGACAATATGCTTGCATACTTGGAAAGCCTCGAAAGAAAAATCGTTAAAAGACGACAATGTACCAAATGGTACAATTAAGTTAATTTAAGTCTCGAACTAGATCAAATAGAGAATTTAAAATGAAATTAAGAATATTAAAGTCCCAGAACGGTTTAATATGGTGATTTGGAGTTCGAGGATCAATTTGGAGTCAAACCGAAATTTTTACTGTCTAAGGGCAAAATGGTCATTTGCCACCCAAGGACACAATGGAAATTTTGAGAAAAGAATTTTTTTTGGCCCCATTTGACTTATTGGAGTATGATTTGAGTATTGGAGTATAATTTGAGGGTTTGGTAGTGAAAAAGTTTAATTCCAGTGATTTCTAGAGTGTATGGGCAAAATCGTAATTTTACCACTCGCGGACAAAATTTGAGATTTTGAGAGAATTTAGATCAAATTTGACAAATTGGAGAATGGTATGAGTATAAGGGATGAAAAATATGTCTATGGGCAATTTTTCAATTTTTGGGGCAAAAATGTAATTTTTGACTTTTACGGGGGTAAAAGTGTAAATTTCAAAAATTACTCCACCAAGACTTTGGATAAGTCTGAGAATTTTATCTAAGCTATGGATATGTGGGACAAGTGTATGGTGAAAATTTGGAAACAAATGGATGGCTAGAATTTAAGGAATTAATAAAACATTAAAAAATGAATAAAATAATATTATATTATTTTAGCCTTTAAAAAGGTAAAAATTCCAGAATTCTCATCTTCTTCAGCTGTCCAAACCAGGGGAGAAAAGGGGGAAAAAAACAAATAAGAACCCTACCTGAAAATTTGGGATCATCAAGAGAAATCAAGAAATCAAGCATTGAAAAGGTAAATTTCATTGATTTTCGTTGTGATTTTCACTACCCATGCATTTTTTTCTCATTTTCATGCAAAATTAGAAAGTGGGTATGGACACCCATGCTGGCCAAACCTCCATGGATGAGTTTTGAGCTTGATTTTTGGTTGATTATAATTGAATTAAGTGATTTTAGTTAAGTTATATTGAAATATAGCAAAAATAAGCTAGAGATATAATTTTCTCCCATTGAAACCCATTATGCTGAATTTTCTAGGGGAATATTGGCTGCTGATCTTGATGTTTATTTGAGAAATTATGATGAATAATGATGAATTATGAGCCTAGAAAAATAATGGAAATTTTCGGAGTAAAAATACAAATTTTTACCCACTAAGGGTATTTTCGTAATTTGCTATCGAGACTGATAATTTGCACCACACTGAGGGACATTAAGTCAATTTGGGTGCAATTGAGGTATAGAAACTAAAAAAAATTAATTTGGAGTTTAAACGGACGCGTATATCAATTTATCGGGTAAAAGACCGAAATAGGCTAACACCGCATTTAGGCAAAAATTTAGACATTTTTGCATTCCATATCAAGCATTAGTAGTCTAAATTAGTTTAATTTCAATTTAGTACCAATGTGGTGAATTTCTCGATTTTGTACTATGTCAAGGTGGTGAGTCCTCCGATAAAGGCAAGAGAATTGCACTTGAGGACCAATAGTCTGAGTATTTCAAAAATCCCCACTCTATACACGGTGAGTAACCTTACCATCATTTTAATTATCTAAAGTATGTTTTTATTCGGTTTTGGTGAATTTTATGAAAATGAGTTCAAATGGTAAATTTTTATGTTTTGTAAACAAAATGAGTTTAAATGAAAATATTTTATAAATTTTTTGAAACGAAATAACGATTTTGAAAATAGAGTAATTGGAGACCACTGATATGTTGTAAATTTAAAATTGAATTAATGGCTTATGTTATTATATTGGCATGACTGGCTAGGCTGTGTTTTTTATGAATTGTATGAATTGCTTTATTTTATTTTACCCTTGCAGGCTGGGTAGTAATATATTAGCCCTGTCATGCTGTCAAAATTTTATTGTATGGTGGGTTGGACCTACTGCAGTGGGCTGGATTCTATGGACTAGCCTATTAGAGGGGCACGGAATCCTGTTATATTTTTACCTCGGTTGGAGAGGCGAGTAGGGTAACTCTCGAGGTATAACTTTTAGAGTTCACGTCACGCCAAACCACCACGTGAAGGGGAACTCGGCCAACGCCAAGGAATGGCTATGTTTTCAAAATAAAAACACGACTTTCTAATAGCCTTGGCGGACTCAGTTGGGATAGCCCTCGGCCAAGGTATCCCAGATAACTGAGTATGATAATAATTTTTGGCATGAGCCAAGCTTTTTAACAAATTCATAAGCCATACTGATTACTTACTTTAAATAAATTGATTTCATTTGGTTGAAATAAGTTGAAAGATGATAAATTACAGTTTGATGAAATGTTTTAATAGTCTCCTTTTACTCGACTTTAGATATTTTGAGTGATGTTTGTTTACTCACTGGGATTTTATAATCTCACCACCCTCATTTCCACCCATTTCAGGTTCAGAATAGATTGTAGATAATTGATATCGGCGAGGATTACAGTTGAACTTGCCACATCCAAAGACTGTAGGTTCATTTTTTTTTTATACTTTTGGTCATTCGTAGGCCCACGTATCGCTATAAATTAAATTCTATACTTTGGTTATTTGTATTACGGTATGTAAGAATTTATTTTGTTTTTACGCTATAAAAATTATTTATGCAATGTTCTTAAAATATATTTTTATGTGAAAATTGAATATTTTATTTAATATTTTTATTTTATTATAACAGTCATAATTCCATTTTAAACGAATGTTTTAGACATCCAAATTATTTTTGATTATGAAATATGTGTTTTCCACTTACATACTATATTTTTAGATGATTTTGAGATTTTTGGGATAAATGACTAAAATACCCTTGTGAGATGGAAATTATTATTTTATTTGTTTAAGTTGGAAACAGTTTAAAATCTTTTAGAATGTGGTATTTGGAAACAATTACCCACAGGGGAAATGAGAGGCTGATATTAAAGCCTTGCAGGGTTTCGGTTGACATTCCGGGTAATGAATGTCGATCGAGATATCGCGGCGGTTGTCACGGGCTCGATGAGAGTTTCGGGTCATGACATATCGACTAACTGTGTTCTTAGTCGACTAAGTTATCTCTTTCTTCTGATCTCAGTTTTTGGTAGTGAGCTCTTAGTCGACTAATTTTCTTCTTAGTCGATTAAGTTGTTTCTGTCTTGAAGTCTAGCTTTCTGGCAGTAGGCTTTTAGTTAACTGACTTATTTCTTGGTCGACTAAGTTTTCTCTATTTCTCAAGCCCCTTGAGCCCGCCAACTTCTTATTTAAATTTTAGATTATTGATACCCTTTATTATCCAACTAAGAGGCTTCTGTTTTGTTGATTAGTTGTGACTTCTTATTCATATGATTTTTGATATGTGCCTTTGAATGATTTATTTATTCTTGGCATACAAATTTTTGTCTTGCACACTCAAGTAGAAATAATAGACACAAATGAATGGGAATGTTTTATTATCATCAAAAACTAATGGAGCCAACAATCTCCCCCTTTTTGATGATGACAAAACATTACTTAATTAACAAAATAGTGTAAATTGGTTCTTTTTTTTTTTTGTTCTACAGAAAATGGACGTTTTCCTCCCCCCAAGTGTGTGTTCCCCCTTAGTGTGTGTATATTTTATTATTCATTTCAGCAAGTTTTTATTTATGTCATACAGATAATGACATTATATATTCAGAATATATTTATGCAGACATATAGAATGATCAACAATAGGTGGTTGGTTGACAAAATATCATCAATATTTTAACTAATTGTCTATCATTTGCATATTGTTATCAGATTTTATTTATGCCATTGATCATCCAATAGATATAGTATGATCAGCATCAATATACATTTTCAACCAAGTTCCATTCACAATATCATGACAAAAATTAATTACCAGAATAACAGCCCAATATCAGCACAAAATCTTTAAACAACAGTGGACAAAATACTATAAACATCAAGAACAGATGTAAATGTTTAACCATTAGCAACTAAATAATATAAACAGCTTAACAGTATCCCATATTCAACACAATAACATAAACAACAAAGTTCAAATGTTCAACTTTCAATAGAACAAAAAATAGCAGAAAACATTAGTCATTGTTTTGTTCTTAAATTGCCCCTTGATAATTTCTACCCTCTATCTCTCCTAAGTTTTCTATAATTCTCTCCCTTTTTGTCATCATCAAACTGAGGGGTGTTCAATCAGTTTTTGAAGAGGCTGAAGGGGTAGATTCATTAGTGCCATAGAAAACATTAAAGGTTTCAAGAGATGGTTCTGGTAGTGATCTATGTGGTGAGGGTTCAGGAGATGACTTATCAGAAATTCCAAGGGGGTCTTAAAGAGAAGAAATGGCTGATGGTCTAGCTTTTTCTGTTATTCTAGAGGATTTCCTTCTCTTGAGGAATTTGGTCTTTGTTGCCATTGTCTTCTTGCCTTTACTAGATGGTTTAGGCTTGGCTTGTGGAGCTGCAGTAGCTTTTCCTTTTCCTTTCTCAAATTGTTCCTTTGTAGCATAAGCTGGTTCAGGGGATTCTCTTGGAGATACTAATTTTGGTGCTTTCCCTTTAGTTGCTTCCTTTTCAACTTGTTCTTCTCTGAACATTTGGTGGAAAACATCCATTATTGAGACTTCCTCTGAATTGGGGGGAGATGGCTAATCTTGCTACTGTTCATGATGAGATGGGGATTTTTCAAACCAGCCAAGCACTTTAGTGCCTTGATCTGATTCATCTTTATTTTGAGGCTCAAGAGTTTGAGATTTCCTTGGTTGATCAACTTCTAGTTCAAAACCCTTGGCTTGAATGACAGGACTTGCAGCCTGAAAAGTTGAAGTTTCTGTCTAAAAGGTAGGGCTTTTAGTAGCTTGTCTGCTGGTGTTGAGGAATCTGCAGCAACAAGTTCAGAAGTCAATTTCCCTTTTCCTTTCATCATATTTTCAAGTTCTTCCAACTTGTTTTCTATTTTTTGCAATCTCACGGTCTGGTCAATAAGCTTTCCATCAATTCGCATGAGCAGATTCAGAACCATTTCATTTGAGAATTGGGAGGGAGCTATCTCAAGTTGAGCAAGGAGAAAAGATTCTTCTTTTGGAGTGACTTTGGGGGTTTTAACAAATTTTTCTCCATCCATTTTATACCCCATCTTAGGTAGACTGTCAAGATATATAGCCTGGTCCTTGCTTTTCACTAAATCCATTTCATATATAGAGCTCCATATCCCCTTCTTCCTAACCAGTGAGGTGATCACATTTTCATATGGTAAATTTACCTTGTCAACTCTACAAGCACCCCTCATTCTCTCTATCATGAATTGACCTAGATTGGATGGAGCACCATTGAAAGCATGCTCCATCAGCCATAAGCCCTAAAGACTAACATAGCTAAAGCTGCCACTTCTTCCATGAATGTTTGCAGCAACAAAGTAATGCAAAAGATTTGAGGGCTTGTAATGAGACCAGCATTACTTTTGGATGAGTATTTTTCTTTCTTTCCTGTTATAATCTCCCGTAGAGATGATGGATCGTAATTCTCAAGCATTTCAAAATCTCCCTCTTCACATTCAATTTTAAGCAAGCTTCCTAAGTCTGCAGTGGTCACAAAAAATTCATTTCATTTATGAAGACATTTAGACCATCCTTAATGAAAACTTCAGGATCCTCCAATTCATTTTCATCTAAAGCTATGCTAGCATAAAATTCTTTTACAAGGCTAGGATTGTAGGTTCGGTTCTTGAAAGTGCTAAATTTTTTTAGTTTCATTTCCTCAAAGTAATCTAACAGAACTACTTGAATTTCAGGATTTTCATCGAAGCTCTTCCAATCAATAAATTTTTCACATGTAATCGGAGCATTATCAATTTTCTTGAACCAATCCTCATGGGTTTTATTTCTAAACTTTGAGGACAGAACCTTACCTTTCTTGGAGGATTTTTCTTTCTCTTTCTTTTTCTTTGCTCTGTGTTCCTTCTCTTTCTAGTTTTTCTTAATTTTCTTAACATCAGAGGTGGACACAATCTTCTTCTTCTTATTCTGAATTTCTGCTTATGGACTCTCCTCCATTGGTCGTTTGCCCTTTTTCTATTCCAGAATTTCTTTTGACAGGGAGGATTTTGCCATTTGGTTTTAAGATGTTTCTGACTTAGGGTTTAAGGATTATGAAGAAATGGGGTTTCAGTTTTTCAGAGTAGAGGTTTCTGGTAGGAGAAATTGGAGGATGTGGATGAGGAGTTATGAGAAACCGTCTAACTCCCCCTTAAATGCTGTCAGTTTTTCTCCTTTTCAAAATTTAAAACTTTGCCTCTCATTTTTTTTATTTTTCAGTTAGGTGGTATTTGCTGCCCATTTTCTTCACCCGGTAGACTGTTCCTTTTTACTATTTTATTCATTCTCTCTTTAACTAACTGAGTCTTATTATTTAAAGAGACAGAACACTCTTAGTTGACTAAGTGACTCTCTTAACTGACTAAGTCCCTACTGTTTTGTGAATGGAAAACTAAAAAAAATTTCTTACAACTACTGCACATTAACCATCCCTAAATTTCTCCTAATTTCACAAAATCTTTCTTCATTTAGGGGCTTAGTGAATATATCAGCTAATTGTTTCATGGTGCTAACAAACTCAATTTTAACGTCTCCTTTAATTACATGATCTCTAATAAAGTGTTGTTTAATCTCAATATGCTTGGTCCTAGAGTGCTATACAGGATTCTTTGATATATTAATGGCACTAGTGTTGTCACAAAATATTGGTACATTATGCAAGGTTAAGCCAAAGTCTTTTAATTGTTGTTTAATTCACAAAATCTGAGCTTAGCAACTACCTAAAAAAATATATTCAGCTTCAGCTGTGGAGAGTGCAACTGAGTTTTGTTTTTTACTCGACCAGGATACATGCTTATCTTCTAAAAACTGACATGTTCCACTAGTGCTCTTTCTATCTATTTTGCTTTCAGTAAAGTCTGCATCTGAATATCCAATAAGATTGAAGGATGTTCCTCTAGGATACCACAATCCTAAATTTTGTGTGTCTATAAGGTACCTAAAGATTCTTTTTACTGAGTCAAGTGTGACACTTTAGGTTGTGATTGAAACTGTGCATACAAACACACACTAAATTGAATATTAGGCCTACTAGTAGTCAAATAAAGTAGTGATCCAATCATATCTTTATAGAGTTTTTAATCAACACTTTTCCCTTTTTTATCAACATCAAGTTTGGTGGATGTACTCATTGGTGTGCTAATTGATTTTAGCTTTAGCATATCAAACTTTTTCAGCATGTCTTGAATGTATCTTTCTGGCTGATGAAGATTCCTTCCTCACTTTGTTTGATTTAAAGGCCAAGAAAGAATTTCAGCTCACCCATCATGCTCATTTCGAATTCACCCTGCATCTCTTCAGCAAAGTTCTTGCACAAAGCCTCATTAGTTACACCAAACATGTAAAGCCCAACCTTATAAAATACTATTCATGACATACATGTGATGATAGCATGATTGCATGCTAGGAGAGTCTCGAAAAATTTACAAAAGTCGGTATTGTACCTAGAGGTACAACAAAGTTTATTTAATCCTCGAACTAGATCAAATAGGAATTTTAAGGTGAGATTAAGAGTTTCACAGTTCATGGATGACTTAAAATGGTAATTTGGAGTTTGAGGATCAATTTGGAGTCAAATCGGAATTTTCACTAACTAGGGGTAAAATGGTCATTTGCCACCTGAGGATAAAATGGGAATTTTAGTAAAGATTTTTTGACCCTATTTGACTTATTGGAGTATAATTTGACTTATTGGAGTATGATTTGAGGTTTAGAAGTGAAAAATTTTAATTTCGGTATAATTTGGAGTAAAAGGGTAAAATGGTAATTTTGCCACCTCAGGGGTAAAATTGTAATTTTTCACCACCAGGATATTTTTCCAGCACATGGTCTTCCTTTATCTTCATCTTTGACCCTTGAATAATCATGTGGTGGAGATAAAATGTTTAAATTTTTAAAATTTTAAAAACGGACCAATGACATGATGCCACGTGTCATGCCTTTATTAATTTATTATTTTTCTTTTTAAAAGGCACAAAAATCAGCTCATCTTCCACCCCATGGCCGGCCAAACCAGCAAGAAGAGAGAGAAAACAAAAACAAAACCCTAGAGAGAGAAAATCAAAGAAAAAGTGTGAATTTTCAAGGAAATTAAGTGAAAAATGTGAGATTTTTCTAGTAAGCTTGAGTTTTCTTATTCCCAAGCATTTCTCTTTATTTTCCATGATTAAATTACATGTTTTCATGATGAATTCAATTCTGAAAAAATGGGTTAGGAGAGAGAAAGTTGTTGGATTTATTTGATTTTAATTTATGTTAATGTTTTTAGTTAGTTTAGTATATTTAGAAACAAAACAACAAGAAAAGAATTTATTTTCTCCCCCAACCATTAATGGCTGAATTTACCATGTAGTGAGTGAGGATGAGTTTGATTTTATTCTAGGAGAATTGGTTAAGGAATAATGAATTATGAGCCTAGAAAAATAATGGGAATTTTCGGAGCAAAAATACGAATTTTTACCCACTAGGGGTATTTTCGTAATTTACTATCGGGACTGATAATTTGCACCACACTAAGGGACATTAAGTTAATTTGGGTGCAATTGAGGTATAGAAACTGAAAAGAATTAAATTGGAGTTTAAACGGACGCGTTAGGAATTTAATCGGGTGATAAGACGAATTAAGCCAATACTTAGTTTAGATAGTTACCAGTGCATTTTTGCATTCCATATCATGCATTGGTAGTCTAAATTAGCTTAATTTTGATTTAGTACCAACTTGGTGAAATTCTCGATTTTGTACTATGTCAAGGTGGTGAGTCCTCCGATAAAGGCAAGGAAATTGCATTCGAGGACCAGTAGACAGAGTGCTTCGAAAGTCTGCATTCTAGACATTGTGAGTAAACTTACTGTCATTTTAATTATCTAGGGTGGTTTTTAGATGCTTCATGAATTCTATGGAAAAAGGAATTTAAAAAGGTAAATTTTCATATTTTATGAATAAATGAGTTTCAATGAAATTAATTTATAAATTGTTTTGGAATTAATAATGATTTTGAAAAATAGAGTACACGGAGACTGTTAATTGTGGCAATTTGATTGTTTAAATTGACTGGCTTATGATAAATCGAGCATGATTGGCTAGTTGGCAATTGTATTGAAATACGAATTGTTTGGTTGCCTTGAAAAACTGCGAATTACAAAATTGCCATATCATGTTATTGAGTTTTATTATATGGTGGATTATATATTAATTAATCACTGCAGTAGGGAGTTTCTGTAGACCAGCCTTTTAGAGGGGCACGGTAAACCCCATTATATTCTTACCTCGAACGGAGAGGCGCGTAAGGTATCTCCTGGGGTAAAGTTTAGGGTTCACTTCATGCTAAACCACCACGTGAGAGGGAACTCAGCTAACGCTAGGGAACGGCTATGTTTTCAAAACAAAAACATGATTTATGTGAAATGTGAATTTTAATAGCCTTGGCGGTCTCGGTAGGATGCCTCGGCCAAGGTGTCCCCGAGAATGGATTTATGGCACAAGCCTAAATGTTTATGAGATTCATAAGCCTTTTTACGTATTTTGAACGAGATGTGTTCTAATTGTATAACCCAGTTTATGATGATTTACTTTATTGTCTCCATGTACTCAACTTTATATGTTTATGATGATGTCTGTTTACTCATTGGGATTTTATAATCTCACCACCCTCCTTTCCACCCATTTCAGGTTCAGTATAGACTGTAGATAGCTGATCTCATCGAGGACTACAGTGGGATCTGCATTTTCTAAACCGTAGGTTCACAGTCCTCTTTACTTTTGTTTATTCGGGGGCCCTCTTGTTATTGTAAATTAAATTAAATATTTTGGCTTACTGTATTTAAGTATGTATAAATTTATTTAGCTTTTACTCTATAAAAATTATTCACGTATAACTCTATAAATATTGTTTTATAAGAAAATAGAATATTTTACTTAATATTTCTTTTATTTTCTTATTATATTCAAATAACCATAATTTCGTTTTAAATGAAGATTTTAGACTTTTAAACTCATTTTGAATATGAATTATGTGTTTTGTACTTGTATATTACGTTTTAGCCAGTTTCGAAATTTTTGAGAAAAATGACCAAAATACCCCTGTGAGACGAAAAATTAATATTTTATTTGTTTAAAGTTGGAAACAGCTTAAAATCTTTTAGAACATGATATTTGACAATGGTTGCTCACAAGGGAACAGAGAAACTGATAGTAAAGCCTTGCGGGGTTTCGGGTTGACATTCCGGGTAATAAGTGTCTACTCGGACATCGCGGCTGTTGTCACGGGCTCGAGGGGAGTACCGGGTCGTGACAAAACACAATATCATCCACATAGATTTGAACAATAATTAAATCATTCAAGCATTTTTTTGACAAATAGTGTTGCATCAATGCTTCCTCTACTATATCCTTTCTCAACTAAAAACCTAAAGAGTCTTTCATACCAAGCTCTTGGACCTTGTTTTAGTCCATACAACGCCTTATGAAGTTTGAACACATAATCTGGTTTTTCATAGTCCTTAAATCCAAGGGGTTGTTCAACATATACTTTTTCTTGAATGAAACCATTTAAAAATGCACTTTTTACATCCATTTGGAATAATTTGAAGTTCATAAAACATGCAAATGCAAGCAATAATCTAATGGCTTCAATCCTAGCAATAGAAGCAAAGGTTTCATCGTAGTCAATTCCTTCCTCTTGGTTATACCTTTGAGCCACTAACCTAGCTTTGTTCCTAGTAACATTTTCTTGCTCATCTACCTTATTTCTAAAGACCCATTTTGTGCCTACAATGGGATGATTTAATGGCTTAGAAACTAGAGTCCATACTCAGTTTCTCTTAAATAGATCAAGCTCCTATTGCATGGCCAATATCCAACTTTCTTTTTTTTTTTTGCCTCGTCAAAGCTTTTAGGCTCAATTTGAGAGATGAAAGCTGTGAACTCACAAGTTTCTCTAGTTCCTCTCCTAGTCTTGACTCTTTGAGAAATATCACCTATGATTTGCTCTTGTGGATGATCCTTGATATACCTCCAGCTCTTTGAAAGATCATTATGTTGATTTTTAGTTCTTTGCAAGGATTCTAAAAGTAGAGGTTCTGTTTCTCTTTCTAGGGAATTTTCTTCACTGTTTTTCTTGTCATCTAAGTTCATTTCTTCCATTTGTCTTTCAAGATCATCCGTATCATCTTTATCAGCAAGAATTTCCTTTTGCAAGGCATTGGATTTATCAAAAACTATATGGATAGACTTCTCAACGGTTAAAGATCTTTTGTTAAAGACTCTATATGCTTTTGAGTTCAATGCATATCCTAGAAATATAGTCTTATCACTTTGAGCATCAAACTTTCCTAGAGGATGTTTTCCATTGTTCAACACAAAGCATTTATAGCCAAAGCTTCTAAGGTGAGAGATATTTGGTTTTCAACCTTTGCATAGTTCGTATGGAGTCTTTAATATCATGGCTCTTATTGACACTCTATTAAAGATATAAGCTATTGTGTTTACAGCTTCTGCCCAAAAGTACTTTGGTAAATTGTTTTCACAAAGCATAGTTTGAGCCATCTCTTTCAAGGTTTGATTTTTCCTTTCTACAACTCCATTTTGCTGAGGTGTTTTAGGTGCAGAAAAATTATGATCCAACCTATTTTCATTAAAAAAGTTTTCAAACTCACCTCCATGATCATTTCTAACACTAACTATGACATGTCTTTTTTCATTTTCAACCTTCCTACAATGATTTATAAATGTTGGTAGTGCATCATTCTTATGAACAAGGAAGTAGACCCAAGTATACCTAGAGTAGTCATCAACTATCACAAAACTATATGATTTTCCTCCTAGACTAATTGTGCTAATTGGCCCAAATAGATCAATGTGTAGCAATTCAAGTGGTCTAAAGGTTGACACGTTCTTTTTACTTTTAAAGGATGTTCTAACTTGTTTTCCTAGTTGACATGCATCACAAATTTGATTATATTCAAATTTAACTTCAAGCAATCCTATAACCAGATTTTTTCTTATAAATTTTGAAATGGTAAGCATGCTTACATGCCCAAGTCTCCTATGCCATAACCGGCCATCATTTTCAACATTTGTCATAAGACATGTTTCACAATTCACCTCAAGATCTTCAAGAAATATAACATACATATTCTTAATTATTTTACCTATAAATGAAACTTTGTTGGTACTTATGTCTATCACTTCACATTTATTTGAGTCAAAACATACCTTAAATCCTTTATCACACAATTGGCTTATATTTAATAAATTGTGTTTCAAACCTTTAACCAGCAACACATGACTAATTCAAGCTTGAGAGTTCTTACTAATGGTTCCTATACCATAAATTCTACCTTTTGAGTCATCACCAAAGGAAACGGTACCTCCCTTTTTCTTATCCAACTAAGCAAACAGCATTTCATTTCCAGTCATGTGCCTTAAGTAGCCACTGTCCATGTACCAAAGCTACTTCTCTCTTAGTTGAGCTCTTGAACATGTGTCTTTTAGGTTCAGCTCAACCTCCAAAACAAATTTTCAGTTTTTCTTAATAGGTACCCATACTTTGATGGGTCCTTGAAGGTTAGTTGTAACATAGGATCCTTTTGGAACCCAAATTTTTTTAGTTTTCTGCATGCTTTTACTATTATAACAGCCATAAGGTAAATGTCCAAGTTTTCCTCAATTATAACATCTAAATGAAGCATTATCAAAATTTTTCTTAAAATATGTGTTCCTCCTTGATGTTTCTTTCCTCAAACTTTTAAGATTAGCATTTTCTTCAACTGCCTTTTGTAAAGCTCCTGTTCTATTTTCCAACTCCAATTTTAGAGTTTCAAAATCTGTTTTTGAATGCTCTAATTTAATTTATAAAAAATTTCTTTGCTCAAAAATAGAATTGAAGTCATGTTTTATCTTTTGCAAATCAGTCTTAGGAGATGCAGTTTTTCTTTTCAAAGTTTTATATTTTGATGCAAGTTTCTCAAACTCATCATAAAGACATTCATACTCCTCTTGTAATTCATCAATTGAAATATCACAAGGGGATGAAGATACCTCGAATTCATCATCCTTTGCCATCAGACATAGATTAGCTCTTTCTTCCACCTTTTCTTCTTCATCATCAAAACTTGAGGTATCACTATCTAACCAGGTTGCAGCCACCATTGCTTTCTTCGATTTTTTGTTTTTCTTGAAAGGTTCCTCATTCAACAAGGGGCATTATGACTTGAAATGTCCCAACTTCTTGCATTCAAAGCATATAAGCTCTTCCTTCTTATTGGACTCATTTTTATTTTTGGTTTTCCATGAAGAGCCTTGATTTCTTCTATAATCTCTCTTAGCCAATCTCTAATTTCTTTGGCCCATAAGCTTTTTGAACTTTCTTGCAACCATAGCTAGTTCTTCATCATCATCACAGGATAAACTATCCAATTCTTCTTTTGGGATGTTTGATTTTAAGGCAATACTTTTCTTCTTTTCCTTTGCTTCTCTTTTGTCTTCCTCTTCATCTTCCTTAAGTTCTAACATGTGAGTAAGGAGAGAACTACAAATTTCATCCAAAGTTATAACATTTAAGTCCTTAGCTTCACGGATGGTAGTCATCTTTGGTTTTCAATTTTTTGATAGGCTTCTATGAAGTCTTTTAATAATTTCATGTTCGGGAATTGGTTTACCTAGCTGACTTAATTTATTTGTGATGTTTGTGAATCTATCTAGCATGCTGGTGATATCTTCACTAGGTTCCATCTTAAACATCCCATAATTATGGGTTAAGAAAGCTATCTTAGACTTCTTCACTTGTGAAGTCCCTTCATGAACAATACTAAGTTTATCCCACACTTGTTTAGCTATGGTACAGTTTGACACTTTGTTGAATTCGATGGGAGTTAAAGCATAATGTAGTGTATTGATTGCCTTGAAATTTATTTGGACTCTTTTGGTTTCAGCTTCGATCCATTCACACCTTGGCTTAGGAATCATCTCGTTGGTTACAACATTTAAGGTTGAAGGAATACAAGGACAATCAGTAACATCCCACATTTCATAATCTATTGCCTTAATGTATATTAATATCCTAATACTCCAATATGGGTAATTTGAGCCATCAAACAGAGGTGGTATGTTTGTGTACTGTCCCTCAGCCACTATAAATTTTTGAAGAGCCATTTGGATCTTCCCAAGGGTGTTAGACCTTAATAACAGAGGTTAGGATCTGATACCACTTGTTGGTACCAAGTAAATGTGTTAGAGGAGGGGTGAATAGCACTTTTTAGCTCTTACAAAAATCGGCTCTAGGTTGAAGACAAGTTTAAGATCAATAAAGATTGGTTCTATGCAAGATAAGGGAATAATTTAAGAAGGAATGAAAATAAAAACAAAAACAAAGTAGACAATCACACTAGAATTTATAGTGGTTCGGTCCAAGACCTACATCTACTACCTTGATTGTTCAACCAAGGATTTTTCAAATAAATCCACTATGAACGGTGAAATTCACAAGCTTTCACCAAGCTTTTACAATGGCTTTTACCAAGCTCAGCTAAAACCTTTAACAATGGTTTTTACCGGGATCAACCAAAACTCAAACTAACTTTTCTAAGCTAAGTTAGAACCTATACACCCAATCAAGCAATCCAAGCTTGCATAAATTCCCCTAAAGTGTCTCGCACACTCTAAGTATACAAGGAGAAGAGAAATAAAGAAGTACCTATGAGCACTGACTTGATCTAAGTGGTACAAAGTAAAGTGCTTGAATCTTTTACAAGGATAGGAGTGAAGTGCAGAAAGTATGCTGAAGGTTTTTTCAATTTTTTGAGCTCTTTTTGGACTTGGAAGCCTTAATTACATTTTCTAGTCATTGAGAGCCTTTTAAATACTTGAAAAATCAGCTTTGATAGGTGTTAGACAGTTTTTGATCGTTGGAAACTGTTTGGTAGCAATTATGGTTGTTAATCTGTCTTCTAGTGCTCAATTCAAATTTTCTAACATAATGATCTTGTCGACTAACTATGCTCTTAGTCGACTAAGTTGTCTCTGTTTTCTAATCTTAGTTTTTGGCAGTGAGCTCTTAGTCGACTAACTTCCTTCTTAGTCGACTAACCATTGTGCTCTAAGAGATAAGAGAAAAATTGGCACCCATATTTTGTGCTTAATTAACAATATGGGTGCCAATGTTTCTCCTATCTTTTGTGCTTTAATTGTTTAAAGCAAGCTTTAATCAATTAAAGTGCTAATGGCTTAAAAGGTTGTCTTCTAGTTTTACAGAATAGAACTATTTTAATCGGTTAAAAGGATTTTTAACTAATTAAAATCTTACTAGTTTGGACTTATATTTTGTACACAGAATCATCATAATAGGTTAAAGGAAGTCTTAACTAATCAAAACAAGTTCTATCTTATTTCTAAACCTTCTCTAATTGATCAAAACATAATCTTAACCAATTAAAGCAAAAGATAAAGCCAAATTTCACATAATGTATCATCAAAAACATATTCAATTCAGCTGAATATAAGCTCATGCACGTCAACCATTCTTTGTTCTCTTCGAATTCTACAAAATTGGTCTTCACTTAATGGTTTTGTAAAAATATCAACTAATTGATGCTAGGTATCTACAAATTCAATTTTAACATCTCCCTTAAGCACACTATCTTTAATAAAATGATGTTTAATCTTAATGTACTTAGTTCTAGAATGTTGAATATGATTCTTTAAGATTTTAATGGCATTTTCGTTGTTACAAAAGATAGGAATGTTATGCATGGACATGCCAAAGTCATTCCATTAAACAATATATCAGGCCTAGTTATTATTAAATAAAGAAGTGAACCAATCATACCTCTATAGAGCTTTTGGTCAACATCTTTTCCTTTCTTATCTTAAGCAAGCTTTGTTAAGGAGCCCATTGGTGTTTCAATTGACTTCACATTCATCATACCAAACATTTTGAATATCTCCTTATTATATTTAGCTTGGTTGATGAAGATACCATCCTCACATTACTTGGTTTGTGATCAAGGAAGAAACTCAATTTTCCCATCATGCTCATTTCAAACTCACCTTGCATTTCCTTAGAAAATTCTCACTTAATTTTTCATTAGGAACATTGAAAACTATATCATCAACATGTATTTGAAGAACTAGTAAATCATTTTTACTTTTCTTAATAAACAACGTAGTATTTACATTTCCCCTAGAAAATTCTTTTTCAATAAAAAATTTTGAAAGCCTTTCATACCAAGCTCTAGGAGCTTGTTTCAATCCATATAATACTTTGTGTAATTTTATAAACATGATCATTCTTTTAAAAATCTTCAAAACTAGGGTTTGTTTCACATATACTTCTTCTTGAATAAAACCATTTAGAAATGCATTTTTAACATCCATTTGAAACAATTTGAAATTCATATAACATGCATATGCAAGCAAGAGTCTAATTGCTTCTAATCTAGCTACAATAGCAAATGTTTCATCATAATCAATACCTTCCTCTTGATTATAGCTTTAAGCAACTAACTTTGCTTTGTTCCTTACCACATTGCTTTGTTCTTTACCACATTACCCAACTTATCTAATTTTTTCCTGAATACCCACTTAGTATCAATGATTGGATTGTTGGTTGGCTTTGGAACTAAGCTCCAAATCTTGTTCCTTTCAAAGTGACAAAGTCTTCTTGCAATGCTGTCATCTAACTTTCTCATTTTCAGCTTCCTCAAAGTTCTTGGGTTCTACTTGTGAAATGAATGCCATATATTAACAAGCTTCCCTTAGTCTTTTTCTAATTTTGACACCTTCTCAGGGATCTCCAATGATTTGTTCTCGATGATGATTTTTTACAAATTTCTAGCTTCTGAGAAGATAATTGTGCTAATTTTCAATTTTTTGCAAGTCCTCTAATGGCGATTCTTCTTCATTTCTTTCCATGGAGTTGTTTTCATTATCTTTTTTGCTCTTCAAGCTCATTCTTTTTATTCTTTTCTCAATTTCATTTACATTATCATTATCAATCACTACCTTTTTTGGTGCGATATTAGTCTCATAAAAAATAACATGAATAGACTCTTCTATAACTAAAGATCTTTTGTTAAACATTGTATAGACTTTAGAATTTAGTCAATTAGGCTCTCAACCACTATCGTCTAATGTAAGGTCAAGCTCTTGCTTCGCCTATGGCTTTAACCCATCCATAAATGCAAGTAGGACTTCTTTCTCACTCAAGTCCCCTACTTGTAATACCAAATTGAAAAACGTATTCATGTATTCTCGCATTTTGTCCATCTAAACCACCCTTCGTAACTTTCCCCTGACCTCGTACTTGGCATATATGGGGGCAAAATTATTGTTAAAGTTCTCTTTAGAATGCTCCCTAAATGCCGATGATCACTCCCTTAAGCATGTCATCGCATCAATGCCTCCACCACACTAAAACAGTGTCCACTAAATGCATGGCAATAATGTTGATACACACAGCATACACACTTGGGCAAGTGTGGACTAGTTAGTTATTAAAGTCATTTCTCTCTTCTGCAGATCAACTTGCTTTAATACCAATTATCATGAGTCAAGCAACTTAAGCACACATCATGCACTTTTAAGCCCTTCTTGTCAAAATAAGCCTAAGAAAACCTTCACAAAACTATCAAAAACTCAACGTTCTTAAAGCAATACAATAGGCTGTGGAATAAGAGAAAAAGAAGAGAGAAAAGTTTGAGAAAAATGAAATTTTATTTTTAAACTTGGTGTACTTTATAAATGAACAAAAAGGGCATTTATAAGTATGTTAACCCCCTTATCTAACTTATCAATAATTTAAATTTAAAATAAAATGGTTAAGGTTAAAACTAAGACATTTAAATTTGAATGTTCATCTAAACTACATTTAAATTTGAATGCTAATCATATCTATAGTTCAAATTACATCAACCTGTCTACACTTTTTCAAGGGGCTTCTACCTCTTGGTATGTAGATGAGTTGGGCCAATCAATTAGTCTGTGCTTAGGCAGTTGGTTTGCCTGGACTGCTACCCTGTCTGAGTAATAGGCCTGTTAACGCACTTGGGCTGCTGGTCTATTTAAGCTGCTGACCACCTACTCTTAAGGATTGCGAGCGTTCATTTGCAAGTGAAATTGGGCCAAAGTCTAGAGTTCTATGGTTGGTGTTGGGCAGAACCGGACTAACTGAACCATGCTTCCTGCTGTTACCTTGTCGGCTTTTTCAGTTCAGTTATCGCCCAAACTACACGGCTCTCAAAGTCTTAACTCTCTCTCTCTGGCTCTCTTCAGTTCGAAGTTGTCTCAATGGAGGAAGATAAGGTAAAATGCAACCTCTTTACTGCTTTGCTTCTTCCTTTCCATATTCTTTTCTTCATCTTTCTTGAAGTTTGATTTTGTTTACCATGTGCCTCTCTTTCGTGCTCTATTGGGATTGCTTACAAAATCCCAAGGAATTATCAGAAAAACTGAACTAGACATCGGGTGCAGAAAATTTTACACTTCAAACAAGCGCCTCTACCTTTGCATGTTTTAATTTGCTTTTCTTTTTCTTTTTCTATGGCTGTTGTTTGTCACTGACCAAATAGACTAAATAATAATGCTTTCATTTTCTTTTTTTATTTTTAATAATCAATGCTTTTATTTTCTGCCACTTCAATTATTTTCAATTGATGTGAAATATTGTGTTTATATGATATTTATGAGCTTTAATTCTAATATTGTATTGCCCATTTATGTCAAAGTTTACCTTCTTTGAGGGTTTATGTTTTACATATATTTGTGTTCATTTATGCTGTATTACTATCTGCTTAATCTTTTTTTTCCGGTTAGTTTCTGAATGTGGGTTTTATTTCTTATATTGAAAATTGGAAACGTATAATGGTTTTTGCTATCTCTCGAATGTTTGAGCTAACCTCAGCCTCTTGTCTATTCACATTTCAATTGGAATCTGCAAAAGAGAGTGAGTGCTTTAATGGGTATAATATTGTTTGGTTCATTTCTTTTTGTGGAGAAACTATTTTGGTTGTTGCCAGGTCATTTAGAAATGGGATTATTGAGATCTTAAGCTATCTGTTCATCTTGCATGCATAGCTAGCATGTTGCCTTCTTCAGGAGGCTGAACAGGAATATGAAGTAATCATGCTACTTCAGTTAAGAGTTATGACATTTCGGTTTACTTCTTCGCATACTGATTTTTTAAATCTCAAAACATACTGTTTTTTTAAATCTCAAAAACTTGTTTCTTTCTGTTAATTATTCTGCTTTTTTCATGTGTAAATCAATTCCAAACTTGTCTGTTAAAAATAGGAACATGAAATGATATTTCATGTTCAATAACCGCTGTGGCTGGATTGGTTAACCATCATGGAGAGGTTGGGCTGTCGCCACATAGGTTCTCTCACCTCCATTATTTTATATTGAAGATTCTCTTTGTGTTTGTGTATGCACACACATGTACATGCATATGAGCGTAGTGCGTGTCTGCTTTTGGTAACAACCATTTTCACATTGAATGGTGGTGATAGGGGTTTGGGTGTCATGTTGTGTTTGAGTTTAGTAAAAAAACAAATTAATTGCTATACAATATTGTTACAGTTAGCAATTTTGACTAGTTTATTATGTTTAAAATTTCTTTCTTAAAATATTATTGATCTTTTTTTTTTCTTTTCTTTTACTGTTTTGCTGCAGCATGTTTTATGTGATAATACATCAGATATGGGTGATGGCTGTTCAATGCTTCTTGAGCTTTCTGACGATGAGCCTTTCTTTGACAAAAAGAAGGTTAGTTAAAGCAGAAAACATGTTCTAGTCTCTTTCATTTTCTTTATCAAGATATGTTGATTTATGAGTTTCCTTCCAAAGTCTTAATAGTAGTTATCAGTACCTTTGACATTTGTAAAGGTGAATAAGATGTAATCTGAGGAAGTATGTAACAGGAATATATGCCTCCTATTTTAAGCAAGTGTAAGGTGTGTCTGATTTTTGTTTATCAAATACAGTAGTTTGAAATAGAGAAGTTGAAACTAGATATATTAATAAGGTTACTGCATTAGTTGATGCTACAGATTTTCCACTTAACTAGCTTCTCTTTTCCATGTCTGGCAGAGATTACTTAATGACCAGGGATTTGGTGTCAAGGAAATTGTACATATTAAGAGCTCTTTGGATTCTGCCTCACTAAGTACTATTTTGAATCAAATGCTGCAGATAGCTAGAATTATACATTTAGATGAGGTATGCTGCAAATTACCTCTATATAACTATTGATTTTACTGCAAATCACGGTGGGAAGCAGGTAAAAAGAATCAATGCGGGGTTGAGTTTTTTAACTTATATTTATTTTTCTTATAGTAGGATGAGGGCCTCATAATTTGGGGAACTGTATCTTCCTCAATTATTTTTCATTTGCTTCTTGAAGCTATATGCAGCTTGTCCCAAGGTCCCTTTTGTTATCCTGCTTATGTAGTGTAATAAAGAAAAAAAAGGCACCAAACAGATTGTCCCAAGGTCCCTTCTATATGCTTTTGGCCAGAAAAAGAAAAAAAAATAGAGTCCCTTCAATATGCTGGTGAATAACTGATGATGCCACACTGGGCATATGAGGTGCCAAAACACGTATTCCCATTGTCCCTTAATTACATTGCTTGAACTTTGAATAATTAACAATTATGTAATGGGCTTCTGAGATGCAGGTAGAACTTTATTTTGGTCAAATTGATGGAATGGGATTTTACAGCCCCAGGAATGAGATGGAGGCTCTAAATTCGATGCTTTCACTTATCAACACCTCATTTTCCTGTCAAGTACACATGCAAACACATGCCTTGCACGATCTACAAGATGCAATTGTTAATAGGATCCATGAGTTTGGAGCCAAGTATAAAGTGGAGAATAAAATTGATAAAAGCTACAAGTGTGATAAAGAGAAGTGTTTAGTAGAGTGGGCTGAAAATAATGGTGTAAAAACAAGACTGCAGATAGCTTGTAAGTTCAAGATTAGAATTGCTATTTGTAGTGTTTTCTTATCGATTAGCTCCTGGAGAATGTTTTCATTTGTTCTCATGTTCTTGTTTTGGTTTTCCTTTTTCTTCTGGACAACTTCATCACTATTTGGACCTCATAATAGCTCTTTAAAATTTAAAAGATGTCTTCGTACAAGAAAATTCGAAAAAAAAAAATGAAAAGATGTTTTTGACAGAAAAAGAAAAGGAAGTCTAGTTTTTTAATATTACCCTTTTCTTGCATGGGCCATTATACAGATATTGAAGGAGCTGGTAGAGGAGCCATTGCAATGGAAGATCTTGAAGTTGGAGACATTGCTATGGAGATTCCTGCATCTATTATAATCTCTGAAGATCTTGTACATAAATCTGACATGGTACATTTCATCATTCCACAAAATATATATCTCTAGCTTATTATAACTCTTACCCGAGTTAGATTTAACATCTGTCTAAATGCACATAAACTTGAAAAAAGAAGCATATTAGACTTAATAGATTTCTGGATGTTATTTGGTTATTCCAAATTAATACCATTTTATGATTGCGGCTTTTTCAGTAATCTTCTGGCAGTGTTATCCCCAGTACATTTATGTGGAGTTAACTTGCTAAAAGAACATAAATAATGAAAAGACGTTTTAGGTGTCTGAATGTTTTGTCTATAAATTCAGTTGCAATAGAACATAGCTTACTTGGTATGTTTACAATGCAATTAAAAGCGACAGATAATTTGCCTTAATTCTTTATCCATTACTTATCTCTATGTATTTGTTGATCTGTTTTGATCACATTTCCTGGCATATATTTGGTTCATGATCACTTTTACCTGATATGCTTATATGGAACTTGTGCTACTGGAAGGTGGCATAAGTTCACAGAATATGGCATACAATATAGCATAGATATTTTAATACTGGTTAAGGACATTATTGTTTGTTATTTTATCTGATTGCAGTATCAAACATTAGAGAAGATTGATGGAATGTCATCTGAGACTATGTTGTTGTTGTGGACCATGAAGGAGAAGCACAATTGTAATTCACAATTCAAGATTTACTTTGATACACTACCAGAAAATTTTAACACAGGTTTGACCTTTTGCTGTGATGCACGTTGTTGATGACATCCAGTTTGTCGCAACTTGCTTTTGTTTCTTTCAAATAGCAACCAGCTTTGCTCCAATAAGAAAAAGTGAATGAGTTCAATGCCATTTCAAAACTAGAAATGTATCTTTGAGGATTATTTTGTTCTTGAATTTTATTATTGATAATCTTACTCATGAAAATTTGTCAATGCTGGTGAGTGATTTTTTCAGAACATCAGACTAAAGTTAATGCGGTAGGCACTGTATCTGTCATATTGCGTGTCCTATTTTCTTATTTGTTTTAATTCAAATGTGAAGAAAAAAAAAAGAACTTCTAAGTTAAACTATTTCCTTCTCCTCCTCTTCCTCTCTCTTCAATCTTCGTAACCCACAAAAATTCTCTTTTGCACTACCTCTAAACCTGCTTCCTCTCTGTACTCTCCATGCTGCAGAACCTTGGGTTAAACCCTCTCAACAAGAATTTGCTCAAATACTTTGTGATGGCCTGCATCAACAGCACCATTAGCCAAGAGGATAGTCTCCATTATTGCAGATTTCAACATATTTCTGCTACAACTACAGGGAGTCTAGAGGGATAATTTGAAATTCAGATCATTGAGCAACAGATTGCCTGGATGCTTTTTTTTTTCTCTTTCTTCGTTCTCTCATTCTGATCTTTTTTTTTTCTTTCTTTCTTTCTGTCTTGTTTTTTATTCAAGGCAGAACTAACAGAATAATCTGGAACTAAAGTTTTTGTAAATCAAGTTTGTAGCAATCAATGCAAGAAAAAATCTAAAATACTTGCATGAGAAATCAGTGGTATTTAGCCTTTTTATTTTTCTGTGATAACCTAATTTTCATGCCTTTGACATTAGGTCTTCTATGCTCTCTAGTACAATACCTTTGCACAATATCATTTCAATATTATTAATGATAAATTTAAGTAAGGATAAGGAAAAAGTATTTGTTCTTGGATTAGACAGCTAGAGTGGTGGAATTGCTCTGGTTTGGTGCTAGTTATTTTGAAGGTTTTATATGATAGAAAATGCAACACAAAGGAAAAGACACCACCTTTTCCTTTTTCCTGTGTCTTGATGTGAATAAATTAATAAATTTAACCTAATAAAATGATAAAGTGAGAAATAGCAAGGCTAATATAATTTTTTTAGGTGCAATACCAGTATTATATAATGTTACCATCTTTTTGCATTTTTGTAAATTAAAATATATCTATTTTAATTTCTTGAGATTAAATTTCCACCATTTTTGTTGTCTTATATATTTACTTGAATTGCTATAGGATTGAGCTTCGGAGTTGAAGCAATCATGGCTTTGGATGGAACTTTGCTCTTTGAAGAGATAATGCAAGCAAAAGAGGTTATCAAGCTGTCCGATACCCTCCTTTATCGAGTCTACCTGACAGTTATGACTTTCTTTTCTGATAGGATGATGGACTTGTGTAAGGGATCTAGATGTTAAAGAGTTGTGCATCTTTAGGTTTTTGATGATTGTTAACTAGTCTTATGTTATATGCCGTACCAGCTAGGATTTGGGTTTTTTGTGACTTTATAGTAAACTCAGGTTACTCTTCCTGTAGCCAACTAGTTTGAGGTTGAATGATTAACACGTTATTAGAGCTTGGGTCTTTTCTTACCTAATTTGTGTATTCCAGATGATAACCTTGTTTTCCTAGTTGTTCTATCAAGCCTACACATGAGGAAGAGCGTTAAGTGTTGTTATTTCCATCTTTTGGTATTTTATCTTGGTTGGGTTTATGCATCTTTAACCAATTGGTTTTAAACCTTGAATGCTTAAAAATTATGACTTGAGCTGTTTCCAAGGAAGTGACTTCTAGTAGGCAGCAGGTATAGACAAGGTTGATTTGGGAATTATAATATGTTTACCAAAGCTCAATCGTCTTGTTATATTAATTGGGGTAATTCAAGAAAACTGCAACTATTCTTTGTTATCTATATGATAAATCCTTTAAGTGGAAAGATGAGAACATTTTCTAAATATAATGTATAACCTTTCTTCTTTTTTGGTCTTTCTTTGTTTTTCAGCATTTACGTGTTCAATATGATGAGGTATTTCCTGCACTATCCAAAGATCATCCTGATATATTTCCACCAAAGCACTACACATGGGAGCAATTTTTATGGGCTTGCGAACTCTGGTATGCTAACAGTATGAAAATAATGTTTGCTGATGGAAAACTGAGGACTTGCTTGATACCTGTTGCAGGCTTTCTCAATCATTCGGTAACTCACTTTCTCTTGTTATCCAACATCTGCAATCTGTTTTTCTCATTTGATTTTAGATGACTAAGGTACAAATTTAAGGCTGTCAGAGATAGTTTCATATGCTATTTAACTTCATAAATCTAAGGAACTACTGGTTGGTAGCAGTTTATCAACCATTAACATAGTAAGTGCTAATATTTGTCTTAGACTATGTTTACATTTGTGTTATTGTTTGTCCTAGGGTTGCTAGTACTGCACCTATACCAGTTGTATCAGCCAATATGTACTAGTATTGACAACCTTGGTTATTCCTTTATTATTTAGTTTACTTTTATATGTTCTCGTAGAATTGTCTTTACAAATATTTCAAATGGGTCCAACCAATTTTTAAGGTGGATATGTAGGCCTATTTTGAGGCCTATCACAAGGTTTTTTCTTCAGCCTAGTCCATCACAATTCCTATGTCTTATGCATATATACTAAGACTTATTCTCATCCAATTTGCTGCCTTTTCTGAGTTTTAATTCTAGTTGATATTCTGGTGTTGTTCTTTTCAGTTACATCCACACATAGTTCACTATGGCAAAGTAGATTCTGCAACAAATTCCTTGAAATTTTCTCTATCAAGCCCTTGCAGTGTTGGAGAACAATGCTGTCTTAGTTATGGAAGGTTCTCTGGTTCACATCTAGTTACCTTTTATGGCTTCTTACCACAAGGAGACAACCTTTATGATGTGATTCCATTGGGTAATTTTCTTGCCTCTAGCTCTTTACAGCCCCTACATAAGTTGGGTACATTTGAGGCTCTATTTTCAGTTAGGTTAATATATGTTCTTTAATGGATTTCAAATTTTTGTACACTCTCTTTCACACCTGTGCAAACTTACAGCCCCAAGTATTTATTATTTTGTAAGCATCTACCGTATTCCCTGAATAATGTATTAAGCCTTATTTTGGTGCAGATTTTGATGTTGACTCCATTGATGATTGCCCCTTGTCGAACTGGACCACCCACATGGTCCGGGGAACTTGGCTGTCAAACAATCACAGTATCTTCTATTATGGCTTACCATCTCCATTATTAGACTTTCTACGAAGAGCTCGTAGCCCTATGCCATCAACTAAGACCCTTGTAATTTCCTTCCCATACTTCTGTGTTTTGTGTACCCCTTTGCCTGAGTGTTTGTTATACTAAAGTTTTATTGTCTTATGTGATTATCTAAACTTTGATAACCAGTTTAATGTTTTTGACTTATCCATTAATCACAAAATATTGACATATTTCAGTTCTTTGTATTCTTTTCTTTACTTGTCCCTCTCCACAGATTCAAGCAAACCTCGAAGTTGATAAACAAGTTCTTGAAGATCTACAGTCCACATTCAATGACATGCTGGAAAATTTAGGCGACACAGATTTGGTTGATAGGTAAAGATATCTCAAGCAAGCATTTATGAATGCTTTGCAGCTGAATATAGTTTTCTTTGTAAGAAAATTACAAGTTATAATATTGGGGGTTTTCTGTCTTATTCATGCAGAAAAAATGCCAGTTGGGATGTGAAGTTGGCATTGGAATTTAAAGAGATACAGAGGAGGATTTTCTCCTCGATTATAACTTCATGTTCAACAGGTGTTAAGCTGGTGGAATATGAACTGTCTAAATGCAAGGCTGAGGAGTAAGGACAAGGTATGGCCAGATGAGCTAGCCGTTGCTTCAATGCCCATAGCTGATCTCTACAATGTATTCATCATAAAGGCTACCATGATGCTGATTGTTGACTGTTGCTTTTGTGGCGCATGGTCATCAGCATGACATTTTTTTATTTTTTATTTTTACAAAATCTTGTTGATAGCCGCACTCACAAGGTCAATGACCTGTCAGCATCTGACACTGTCATTGAATTTTGATAGTATAAGCAGCATGAAACCATGGACTCTGACATAAATAATGGGTATAATTTTATTATCAATGGTATTACGAGAGTTTTTATATTATCATAAAAATATGTTGATTGTCCTGGATGATATATATAAGCTGATTGTTGGGATGGAACAAGAGAATAAAGGCATAATAGCCTTGAGAAAAGCATGGTGCACATTGCTTTTGCTTGTTTGGTCAATTACTGTTTTAACCACTTGCTAAAGTGGGATGAAGGAAGGGTTTATAGTGGGACAAGATTTGTGGATGCCAAAATTTTACTTGTGGCATTGTTGGCTTTATTCTACTCCAAAATAGTAAGAGTAATGGACACTATAATTTTGCTTTTTAGCCTACAATGAATCATTACTCCAAGTTTGATTCCTTTTGTTTTTTCTCCTTTCATTTTCTTAGGCACCATATACTAAAGCAATATCATATCTTCAAGTCATCGGTGCCTATAAACGCCTGTTGGCTATCAAGATCCCAACAGTATCAGTAATGGAGCACGAATCTGATACAACTTCAACGTGGAAAATCTGAAAGTGCAAGGAGGAGGGGTTACTTATTATGGCCCGTGAATGCTAAGGAATTAAGTAACATTACTTGTTGTTTTTGGCAGTAGGAGAGTGTAGGGTAATTATAAATCTTCGTTTGCATGTAAAAATTATAAATGCAGGGGCTGTCCCAAAGGGAAGCACATCAATTTAAGACTTGCGTTTATGGTTCCAAGTTAAAATTTAGATATTGTAACCTCAACTCCTCCACCATATCTCATATTTATTTCTTTCTTTCTTTCTTTCACCAAACAAGAGAAATTAATTCATCCCTCCTCCATGTCTGTCTCTCTCTTTTCTCATTCATTCTACCAACCACACCACTAATTCAACGTATCTAATCTTTATTAATCTTTTCAGCAATTAATTGACTAATATTCTATAGCTACCAAATTTGGTGTGAATTATTTAATGCAAATGAGTGTACTTGAGTAAAATATGATGCTAATTAAATTAAGAAGAGAGAAGCAAAAAAAAAAAAAAAAAGGAGAGGTAGCAATGGCAATGGGTAGTTAAAGTGGTGGCTATGCGAGGAGTGATTATGATGATGTTTACTTATTTCCTTCCGCATTCATTTATTAATGTAAGCTTTCCGCCCAACAATCCCCTTCACCTTTTCCTAATATTCCGCACCCAATATAATTAACTTATCATTTACACTTACTTATATTAGCACTATGTTATATATCGGATAAGCTTTGTTTAGGCATGTGTAAAGCCATTTGCATTATTTTTAAACCAAAGAGATTATACATTATTATTCTATATACAAGAGGTGGCAATTGACACTTGGAGTCAAGTTTGGATTAGTTCCTTCTAAATTAAACCATGAAATTTCAAAGTATTTTTAAATTTGGATCACTTCATAATTATATTATACCAGTATCGAATTAAGATTTATGTCGATTTACATTTTGATTGTTTAGATTCAATTTGGATGGAATATATTTTATTTAACCATAAAAGTGTAAAATAATGTTTTATTTAATATATTTACTTCTTTCTTTATAAATATTTAGATTAAAATATTAGAATTTTATATATTTTTAAAATTTTTTAAATAAATTATTATTTTTTATTATATTCAATTAAATCTTTGAACATTATTTTGATTTAGTTAAATTTTTATTTTTGATGAAAAGTTCTTAACATTTATTATTTTTACCACGTTATCTGTGCCACATAAGCATTTACGTAGTAAAATATGAAAATTCATGCTAAGTTGCCAGAAAAGCGTCTAAAGAGCTCTTATTTTAGTATAAAAGATTTTTTTAGTATTTTAACCTGAATTTTCCGTGTTGAATGCATTATTTTTCATGAGAAGAAATATGAAAAAGAAAAAGAAAAGAAAGTATAGAAGCATTATTAATAAAACTTTAATTAATATATGTGGACCCTAATTAATTAATAATTGATAAAAAAAATAGTAAATTAATGAAGTGCTTGAAAGCACCCACTTAAATCTGGCCTATCACACAAAATGCACTGGCTGTAGCGAATGGGGCAGCCCACCTCACCGCTTTTGTCCCTCTGTCTTTTTCCCTCTAACCCAACTACCGATGTCCTCCTTCATTTTTCTTTTTTCTTTCTTTTTTATTTAGAACTATCATCCCTTCTAAAATAATATTAGATCAACCATTACAACTAAAACACGTCAGCTGCAATGTTTAGTGAATTCGACGTGGAGAACTTTCATTGGATAACTAAGGAATACAAGTTGGGTAATAACAACAGCAGATAGAACCTCTTGGTTTTGGAACCAAACACGAGATTAGAGAAAATTGAGAAACAAAATCGAAAAACAAAGAAGAAAGGGAAAAGAAATAAGGAAGGTGAAGACTGCAAAAAGGGTGAAAGAGGAAGGAGGCAAAGGAGAAGAGAAGAGAATCATAAAAATCCCTTCTACGTCTCTTCTCTCTTTCTCTCATTCTTTTGGCTCTCTGTTTTCTTTCTCTCTCTTCCTTCTTTGCTTCTTCTTAGCAAAGAAGAGAAGGGAAGTGAAAAAGAAAGAAAACCCATTCATATTGCAAATCTCTCAATCCCATTTATAATTTATAATTTTTTTTTGTTTCTAAGCTTTTGAAGGGTGGAGAAGATGATGGTTGCAAACAGTTTTGATTTATGGCAAAAAGATGCCTTCTTTTCTGCAGCAGAAGAGGTTCAAGAATCTGCTGATATGTATGTTTTTATTTTTATTTTCCCTTTCATGGGTTTCACCTTTTGGATTCAGATTTCAGTCCTGGGTTTTGGCTGTTTTTTTTAAATGATTGTCTTCATTAATGGTGGGTTGGTTGGTGATATGGGAATTTTTTTGTTTGAAGTGGTTGTGCTTTTTAAATGATTGGTTTAATACTAGAATCTTCATCAGATTGTATGTTTGATTCTTGGTTTTTTAAGGCTTTTTGGAGTTATTTTTGGGTTAGATTTCTAGTTAAGTGCTGTACCTCCTAAATTTTTACAGTTTTTGGATGTGGCCTGTGGGCATGTTTTGATATAAATGCTGAATATGCTTATTTACTTTCTATGTTTTGGGGACATTTTTTCTGATCAGTTACTCTAGAATTTGTTATTTTTCTTATTAGTGACTTTCTTAACCCCCTTTTTTTTTAGCCTCTTTTAATCCTGATGAAGTATAAAAGAAAGAAGACAATGTTTTTTTATTGGTGAAACCGAAAATAAAACTGATTAATGGTTCCATCTTTTCTGTTTTATTTTAAGTTTTAGTAAATAGGAATTAGGAAGATTATATGGATGTACTCTGCAACTTTGATGAAATGCTGGCCTATGGAAGTCATCTTCTGAAAGAAGGAAAGAAGCAAATTTTCCAAGCTTTTGTAATGCTTAACATTATTAATCAACCACGTAATAAGTGTATATAAGAATTTCAGCTTCAAACATTCTTGAGAATAAATATTAGATAAAGATCTTTTACAAGTTAAATCTGGGGTTTTTTTTAGATTATAAGGTATGTTCATGGTTTCTGTTTTCCAGAATGGAATCAGCTTACAGAATGTGGATCAAAGAGAGGAGAGAAGGGCTACAAACAGCAGAATCTGCTGAACTCTGTAGAGAACTGCAAACTGCTTTAGGTACTGCTAAATGGCAGGTATGCTACTTTTTTCTTTCCTTTTTTTTTTTTTTTCTTTTGGTGAAACTGAATTTTGAATACTTAGTTTTTATTGTTTGCTCTTTACTCGCACTTATCACAGTTAGGACATTGGCATTTGCTAGATACCATTACTTTTTATCCATTTCTAGGAAGCTTGAAGAAAAGTAATTTTATTTCAGTTTTAACTTAGTATCTTTAACTTGCTCCAGTTTGTTCAATTCAAATCTAGTGTTTTACAGGCTCATAGAGTAGACTTTATGATTTCCAAGGTCTTAACAAATATTGAAACTGACATTAAGCATTCTCTAATTCTTTCCCTCACCTTTACATGTATTCTTCTCAAATGTAGGACAGAGAAATCACATTTTTTTTACCATTCTGTCTCTTTACTCAACCAATTGCTCATGCTAATAGTTACTCTGTTAAATTGTTCATGTAAATTCAGTTGGAAGAGTTTGAGAGAGCTATAAGGCTGAGCCATGGACATCGTCGTGATGATATTACAGCGACTAGGCACAGACAATTTATTGCTGCCATTGAGATTCAGATTTGCCGTGTAGAAGATGCATTAAAGGAAGCATTTATTGAGGAGGGAAAGCAACCCCTTAGGTGGGTAAATCTGGATGAAGAAGAACGTGATGATTTAGCCATGTTCCTTTCTGGAACCTCTCCAAGCTTGCAACCATCAGCGAAAAACACTCTTTTGGAAAATTGTCATGGGGGAATGGATTCAAATCCTAATTTTAATTCTACTTGCAATGGAAATATGTGTGAAGTGAATATTTTTAAAGATTCTGGTAAGGATGCTGAGTGTGTCATTGATGTAGAAGACGAGGAAAGTTCTGGAAGGACAGACGAGGTAAGTTGTGGACAGGATAGAACAACTGGTACAAGGAGAACATGGAGTTCACCAAATTTTGGTGCATTGAAAATTGTAATTGCTGATAAATATGAAGATAGAAGCCAAATCAGGTCAGGCATTGAGGCCACACCTAAAGAAAAAGGATCCAAGCCTCTCTTCCGTAAGCAAAGGTGTGGGGAACTTCCTCAGGCCAAGGGTGCATTGAGTTTATTCAATCAGGTAAGAATCAGGGGAGGGGCATTATTTACATACTTATATAATCAACATCTTGAGCACAAATGTTAGTTAAGTTCTCAGGGAATCTAATAAAGTTAATGTATTGCAGCTTTTTGGCTGCGTTGGTGGGTTACAGAGACAATTGCATAGTCCAGTGCACTTGCAGTTTAGTTGTTCACTGCAACTTACACTTGCTCTAATGATTGCTATTTTTCTAATTGGTGAGCCCTTTCTCTATTTGAATTTGGGGCTTTAATTTCTAAGTAATCAAGAAATTTGCACTAGTTGAAATAGCATGATTTTGTTTGCTTATAAAGTAAATGTTTACCTCTAAATCACTCTGGGGTTTTACTGACAGATGCTATCTTTGTTTTTTTTTTTTTTTTAAAAAAAAAAACAAATGCAAGAACACCCATTAAAATTTTATGAAGAGAACATATCTTCTATGGCAGCCATGCATTTCTTTTTCCTTTTCTTAATGGGCATTTAAAGCTTCTTTCCTTTCAATTTGGCCCTTCTACATGTAAGAAACCTTAGGTTGATCAATTGGATATCTGTTTTGTTGATCTTGGTTGTTAACTTGTCATTTTACGCAAGTATGAACTAATAACTCAGAGCACTCTCTTAAGATGCAAGTATTTAGCGTTTCATGCTTTTAGCACACTCACAAACTCTGAGGTTCTAGTTTACTAATATTTGCAGACAAATTTGCATTTTAAACAACAAACTACTTGGTATAGTTTATATATGTTATGGATAAAGTCAAGTTGAATTTTTTGGATGTTATTTTTGTCCATTATAGTATCAATATCATCAAGCTGCAGGGATTGGAAATTACTTAATATGATTGATTCTATATCTTGTGTTTGGCTTCTATTTGTAATCTGGCATTTTAATCCAGATAATTTTTTTAATGATCAATAATATCTTTTGGACTATGTTTAGGATCAAGAGTAGTTTATATGCCTTGAAAGTGTCACCAATACTCATTGTAAATTTCATAGGAGCATTTTAAATTTGTCAATTGTCCTAATGAGATAAAAGGTGACATTAATTGATGATTTTGTGCTACTGAATGAATCTTTCTTATGTTCCTTTTCTTTTTTTTTCTTTTAATAATGCACTGCAGTGCCTTTTGTTCTTTATTCAAGTTGACAGCAAGTGGCTGCTAAGTGATGTTGGTCAAGACGAGGTAATGCCTCAGAATACGGCTACTTATTTTTTATCATAGTGTGTAGCAACTCATTTTTCTTTAGGTGCAGTGTAGTCATAGATACTGGACATAAGCCATGTGCCACAATTCAGAACAGCTTTTATCTGTGAATAACTAACAGTGCAACATACCACTCGGAGCTGGAAGAAAAGTATCAATCAAACACAAAATAAATTTTCAATTTCACCCTTTTAGGCATCACGTTTGAGGTTGGGGAACTTTTTGTTGGGTGTGGCAGGGGTGAGGTTTCTAGTTCAAAGGCCTGGTTAATTTTTAATTTGTTTTTTTTTCTTTCTTCAGGTGCTGGAGCTATTTCCTCAGGCTTGGGAATCCCCTATCGGGTGAAGGCTGTGATTCTGAATCTCTTCCCGGTTGTTTTCAAGATCTTGGAGCGGGTGAAACTTCCTCTTCCAATGTCAGAGCTAGGTTGGACGAAAAGTTGGGTGTCATTCTGGATTTCCTTGCCACACAAGCTGTAAATGCATTGATACTCTCTCTCTCTCTCTCTATATATATATATATATATATATGCTTGCAAGAATATTTGTTAGCACAGACAGTCCATTCCCATGTGAGCTAAGCTCAATATAGTTGAAAATTATGACACTAAGAAGGGTTGTCAATTGTAGCATTGTGAGGGGCTTACCCTGCCCTTTGTAAAGGATGCGTTGCCCTTACATTTACTTGGAATTAATTAATATTGAAAAGCTTGCTTCAGTCGTCATTGCTTCTGATTTACTGAAATATATTTGGTGGTGTTATATGTATCAATTCACCAACTTTTTCTGAAAATTTTCAAACGTCCGGTGAGCCAAGTTATGAAATCATTGTCATGACACCCTCAAACCAAGAAATCATTGTCATGACACCCTCCACATGCAGCACAACCAAGAAATGACCAAGAGAGACGTCATGTTAAGTGTCATGAGTCAATTTTGTATACGATCATGATAGGGTGGAACTGTTTAGGAGATGATGTTTTTTGTACTCTTAAAGGAAATGTTCTCTTTTAAACATTATAACAATATTTGGTGACGTATTTAGAAATTCTTGTTAAGCTTTTAAGGGAAAACACTTTGAGGAAGGTACGCCCCCATCCCACGTCTTATAATGGTTATTAGTGACATACTTGAAAAATCTTATTAACTCTTTATAGGGGGTGAGCAATAGGCAGATTGTTGAGTTGTTTCACTGGTAAAGGTATGTTTGTAGCTAATCATTTAAGATTGTCTCTATGACTCGATGTTGACGTATCTTGATCTCTTTGTACTTATCTTGATATTAATAAAACATTTTCTTTATGTGGTTCTAGTAGTTGCGTATATGGCATTCGTTATGTTTTATGATTTTAACGTTGCATTTTCTTAAAACTAATTTGTGGCTATTATTAATGTTTGCTCAGTTATAATCAAGTTATTGACTGTCTTGTATGGAAACATCCATCTAGGTGCTACACAAGTTATTGCCTATTTAAGCGAAGGAGCGTAGTTTGTGATAGTTGGTATTATAACACGGGCGAGATGTGCTAAGTGAAAGAGCAAACACGGTGACCACGCAAAGTGCACTAGAGGACTATCAGGGAATTGTTGAGTTAGAGGTCACAGTAGTCGCAATAAAAACTCAAATGGTCTCGTGTGAGCGGATAGATAGAATTTAAACAGTCTAATGGGAACTGTTCAATATGATAAATACTTTGAGTGATGAGATTAGCGATGCGTTAAACATTCTCCAAGTCGAGTTTGGAGAATTTAAAGTTCAGGTAAATCTCTTGATTATTGCTGCAAGTAATACTATTGTAAACTTAGGAGATTGAGGGAAAATGATTCAAATGTCAAAGCCCAAGCGATACAAAAGGGTTAGGGATGCAAAGAAGTTGGAGAACTTTTTTTTTGACATTGAACAGTACATTCCAGCTGTGCGCACAAAGTTGGAGGAAGACAAGGTGGTAATGGCCGCAATATATCTTGTCAGGAAAGTTATGGTAGTGTTTCAAATTTGTCTATATCGAGTGCCACATCAACACTTGGACAGAACTTAAGTGAGAATTAAGGAATTAGTTTTTCCTTGAGAATGTAGAGTACATAGCTCGGCAAGAGTTGCGAGATTTGACTCAAACCAGGTCAGTATGAGAATTTATGATAAATTTCTCTACTTTAATACTAGATATTAGGGATAATACTAGATATTAGGGACATGAACAAGAAAGATAAGTTATTCTATTTTCTCGAGGGTCTAAAATCATGGGTGAGGACAGAAATGTAGCGACAAAAGGTGCAGGGTGTGACTACAGCGATGGTGGCTATTGAACTTCAGTTGAAGAATTCGAGGAAGAGCCGGCACAAATGGGTTCAATTCGATTCCTTAATGCCTTACAAGCATAACTTGAAAAGATGAAGAAAGAGCCTTAACGAGGTTTCTTGTATGTGGATGTGTTGTTGAATGATAAAAGGATTAAAGCTATACTTGACATGGGGGCCTTCGATACCTTCATCACCTCGAGAGAGTGTTACATCTCATTCTGGGAGGGATCATGATTAGCACATGGACTCACGTGAGTATGGCCCACTAGACCCAAGCAAACCTAAATTGACAAATGCATGGGTTAGTCATCCATCGCATTCACAAAATATAAATTCATCCATAATCAAAATATGCAATAATTCATCAAGGCCACTTTTTTATAGAACTTCTCAACGTAAAGTGTGGTTTTTTATCATATATAGTGTAAATTTCATAAATCATGGGAAAATTGAGACATTCTCAATCCACTTTCACAATACTCACATGCAAGAGCATTTTTTAAAGTCAACCAAAATCATTATCTCAACTAATATCTCGTACCCACACTAGTCCAAAGGCTAGAGTAATCGAGGGAATTGTTCAAAACATTGAAAGGACTTGTCCCCTTTTGTTGAAAACTACTACATAGTAGGATATTTACTTATAGCTAATAGTTTCGAAAACCATTTCCAAAACATCTTCTCATCTACAACCCATTTTTATTTATGGAGAACATGCTCATTAATAATCCATAAAATCATTCAACCACGCTTTCAACTTTACATACTAAAATAGTTTTGAAAGTGGTGTACCCACTTACCTCGAAAAGTCGGCCACTATAACCAATCACAAATCTATTCCAACAATTCCTTCCTTTGGAGTTTTGATCGTTCCTTAACATTAAAAAAATTTCTTATAATCAATAATCAGTCTAAGAATTGAGTTCTAAACATTCTAAGCTCTTTTGAATCTATTTGGATTTTTTAAAACTAATTTTCCAATTTAAGTTCACTATTCTACAAATATCCATGTGCAGAAAATTTATAAACCCATCATCCTTACCTTAGGTGAATTTTGATGCTTAGGAAAAATTATAAAACATTGGATCTTAGCAATCAACAGAAAAATTTGGGCACAAAAACAACATTTTTAGTTATGGAAATCCAAGATTTAATGTTTTCAAAGTTTGAAAATACCATTTTTCTCAAAAAAACCTAAAACCAAGCTCAAAATCATAAAAAAAGGTGATTTGGGCCAAAATTGAGTTGAAAGAGATTAAAAGTTAAGGTTTTACCTTGCAAATGCAGCTACGAGCTACCAACCCTTGAAAAATGTGGTTTATTTTATAAGCTAGGGTGTCAAAATATATTTTTACCCCTTTTATTTTTCTGAAATGGACGAAATGTATTAATATATTTGGCCATTGTATATGGAAAAATTGTATTGATACATTATGAACATGTATCCATACATGACTATATGCATCGATACATTATGAACATGTATCGATACATTTAAAACAGAATGCAGTTTCTGAGATAGATTACCTATAAAACTTATCCAATTTTTTTACATTAAATACATTTAAATAAATGTTCTCATTTTTACTTTTTTCCTTTTTACTCCCATATATTTAAGATATTTAATGTAAATAAGTAAACAACCACCCATTTGGATTCAATAAAAATATAAAAAAAAATCAAAATCTAAAAGAATCAAAATCTAAATTGTGGTTTCAAGAACAAAATTGAAAAAATTTGATTGAAATTAAATTTGTAGCTCTCATTTACCATAGCAAACGTACTCCAAAAATTATAATAAAAATTATGAAAAAAATCATTTTTGGTCATTTAAATGCCAAGGGAATCATTACCACAATATTTTATTTTTAAAATATTATTTTACAAAAATAACGTATTTTAACCTTTTCCAGACTTAAAAAAATTTTTACTTCTAAAGTAATAGGTAACCAAAGTGTCAATGAATTCTTTTTAAAGGTTAAAACTAAGTTTGATATTCAAAACATGTATTCTATATGCTCAGCTAAGGATTTCCTAGCTTATCATCATACATAAAAGGTGGGATTTCACATTCTACCATTTTATGAAAATTAGTCCTTGAATTTAAATAGCATACTAACTTTTGCTAAATAGATGTGGGTATTTCATGTGCATGTCATTCTTGGCTTCCCAAGTTACCTCCTTGCTTAAATGGTTGCACCATTGCACCTTAACCAAAGCTACCTCCTTGGAGCATAACTTCCTCATTTGCTTATCCAAAATAACTACTGGTATCTTTTCATAGCTCAAATAATTTTTCAACTACAAAGACTCATGCTGAATCACGTGGGAGGGATTTGGTTGATACTTTCGTAGTATCGAAACATGAAATATCGAGTGGACACTAGCAAGATCTAATGGAAGTGCTAATCGATAAGCCACCACGCTAACCCTTTTAAGAATCTTAAATGGCCCAATATACCTTGGGCTCATCTTGCCTTTCTTGCCAAACCTTATAACATCCTTGGTTGGCGAAACCCTCAAGAATACATGATCACTAATCTCGAACTCTAATTCTTGACGTCTATGGTTGACATAAGACTTTTGATGACTTTATGCCGATAATATTCTCTCTCTAATCAACTGTTTCTTATCGATGGTCTCTTGAACTATTTCTGATCCTAGTAGTTCCCTTTCACCAACCTCAAACCAATATACGGGTTATCTACATCTCCACTCGTACAAAGCATAATAAGGCACCATTTGAATACTAGATTGAAAACTGTTATTATAAGCAAACTCAACTAATGGCAAGTGTTGGTCCCAAACAACCCTAAAGTCTACGATACAAGCTTTCAACATATCCTCTAGTGTCTAAATAGTCTTCCCAAACTATCCATCTGCTTGTGGGTGGAAAGTAGTGCTGAAATTCAACTTTGTTCCTAAAACCTCTTGAACTTTCCCCCAAAATCCACTTGTAAATTTTGTGTCCCAATCTGACATTACAGTAACTAGGACTTTATACAATCACACTATCTCATCAATGTATAGCCTAGTATATTGTGTTGTCCTATAAATGGTCTTTACTAATAGAAAATGTGTGGACTTAGTCAAACCTATCTACAATCACCCGAATAAAGTCACACCTTTTACTCGTTCGGGATAGTACAATCACAAAATCCATATAGATATGTTCCCACTTCCACTCTAGAACATGTAAAGGCTGTAATAATCCGGTAAGCCTTTGATGCTCTGCCTTAACCTTTTGGCACACTAAAAACTTGGCCACATACTCGACCACAGCTTTGTTAAAACTTTCCCACTAGTACATCTCCCTTAAGTCATGGTACATTTTGGTGGTGCTTTGATGAACAACATAAGCTACCACGTGGGCCACTTGTAGAATCTCTTGTCTCAAATCATCAATATCCGGGACATACACTTTAGATCCATATCTAAGTAATTCATCAGTGCATTTGGTGAACACCTAACCCTTCATCCCATGAGGATTCTCTAAAGCTTTTGCCACAAAATCATCATTGCCTTGGGCTTCCTTGATATGATCTATCAACATTGATCTCACTTTAACATGGGCTAACAAAGGCTCAGTATCATCAACCTCAAATCAAATGCCCATATCGCTTAACTCATGCATACTTTGCACTAATGATCTTCTCTCAGTTGAGATGTGGGCTAAACTCTCCATAGAATTTCGACTTAAGGCATTCTCCACCACATTGGCTTTGCCAAGATGATACAATATCGTGCAGTCATAATCCTTAAGCAACTCCATCCATCAACATTGCCTAACGTTGAGATCTTTTTGCTCAATGATGTACTTGAAACTTTTATGATCCGTATAAATCTCACAAGTCTCACCATACAGATAGTGCCTCCAAATATTCTGGGCAAAAACTATAGCTGCCATTTTCAAATCATGTGTAGGGTAATTTTGCTCATGCTTCTTAAGCTGTCTAGATGCATATGCAATCACATTACCATGTTGCATCAAAACACACCCAAGTTTTACTCATGATGCGTCGCAATAAATTGTGTAACCCCTTGTATTGCAAGGTAAACTTAACATCAGGGCTGTGGTAAGACAAAACTTGAGCTTCTCAAAGCAATCTTCACATGCATTGAACTATATGATCTTAACATCTTTTTGTGTTAACCTAGTCATAGGAGCAACGATCTTGGAAAAATTCTTAACAAACCTCCTATAATATTCAGCCAACCTCAAGAAACTCCATATCTCAATGACTGAAGTAGGCCTTGGCCATTTCTCCACGGACTCAATCTTTTTTGGGTTTACCATCACAGCATCCTTAGATACTATGTGACCTAAGAAGCCAACACTTTTCAATCAAAATTCACATTTGGAGAAATTGGCATACAATTGATGCTCCCTAAAAGTCTGTAGCACAATCCTCAAGTGTTGCTCGTGTTCCTCTTGACTCTTTGAGTATACTAAGATATCATTAATGAATATGACCACAAACTTATCCAAGTATGGTTTCAACACTCTATTCATCATATATATAAAAGCTGAAGAGGCATTAGTCAAACCATATGACATAACTAAAAACTCATAATGACCATACCTTATGCGAAAAGTAGTCTTGGGTATGTTGACATTTCTAATCCTCAACTGGTGTTACCCTAATTGCAGATCAATTTGAGAAAAACACTTGGTCCCTTGTAACTGATAGAACAAGTCATCAATATGTGAGAGAGGGTAGTTGTTCTTGATGGTCGCTTTGTTCAACTACCTATAGTCGATACAAAGTCTCATTGATCCATTTTCTTGTTCACAAATAATACTGGTGCACCCCATGGTGAGACACTAAGGCATATGAAACCCTTGTCCAACAAATCCTCTAATTGGTCTTTAAGCTCTTAAAGTTCTATTGGTGCCATTCGGTATGTTGGGATAGATATTGGATTAGTGTCCTGCACCAAGTCAATACAAAACTCTATTTCCTCTTTTGGAGGTAATCCAAGTAACTCTTACAAAAACACATCAACATACTCTCTTACAATTGGCACATCTGTCATGTTACCCACATCCGTCTGGGTGTCCAAAACTATTGCGAAAAACCCTAGGCATCTGTGTCTCATGAATCTACTAGCGGTCATGACAGACACCATACTACAATTTCCCTGAATATAGAATGACGTTCCTCCAAGATACTCAAACTTTACCCTTTTATGGTGACAATCCACATTAGCATAATTGGTCCGTAACCAATCTATCCCAAGAATCACACCAAACTCTAGCATATCCATCAATACTAAATTAACTTGAGTGTCCTTCTTAACTCGAACCACACAAGCTCTATATTCATACCTCACCACAAGCACCTCTCTCAAGGGTGTGGAAACTATTAAATCTTGCTCCTTCTTGGAGTGCTTTATACCCAACTTACATGCAAAGTATGGGGTAACCAATGAATGCATGGCACCAGGATCATACAACACACGTGTATTAATAGAATATATAGGTAGAATACTTGAGACAACTGAATTGGATGCCTATGCATCCTGTGGGGTCAATGTATAAACTCTGACCTACCTTCAACTAGCTATACCCTGAGCTTTAGATCCAGATGCTTTACCTTGAGTGGTGTTAACAACAACCCTACCCCTAGCTCTTCTAGCCTCTCTAATCGGTTGTGCGACAATAAAAGTAGGCGCTATAGTTGGCTAAGTAAGTCTATCTAATTGTCGACCCTCAAAACAGTTTTTTATCACATGTCTAAGCAAACCATAACCATAACAAGATATGGTACCTTTTCGACATTGACCTAAGTGCCTCTTATTACAAGTAGAGCACAATGAAGGGGATTGACGATTCTGCCTTAAACTATACTATCTGGGTGGCCTACCATCCTTCTTGTCATGTTTATCATCACCACTACCAGAACTATTCCCTGACGAAAAAACTGAGTATCTCAAAGTTATCTTGTGGAAGAGGATCCCCCACTACCCTTAGAATCTTTATAACTCTCAATCTTGGCGTTCTTAGACTTATCTCAAGTTTCTCTAGTCTTAGCAGTCTTCATCTTTATCCTTTGAGCATAGTCCACAGTTAAGGCATTAGAGTCAAACTCTCAAGAAGCGACTCCCTTAAACAAAAGCTCCACTAATCCATCCATAAATCTTCTAATCTTTATCACTTCTATGGAGACAAGATATGGTGCATATCGAGCCAGCTAAGTAAACTTAACATTATACTCCGCCATTGTCATCCTCAAAGTCTACACCAAAGACTCAAACTCTTGGGCTTCAACATGTCGTACACTAGGGGAAAAAATTGATTTAGAAATGCAATACTGAACTCATCCAAAGTAAGTGGAGCAGCACCCCTTAGTCTACTCCTACGTAAAAATGCATCTTCCAATCAAAATCTAGCTAATTCCACAACTCTAGTACTAGGACATCTTGTAGCAACATAGATCTTGTCTATACCATCCAAAAATGCCAGGGTTTGTGATTCTCGTAGTTTTTGTTACTTGGATAAATTGGACAATTAACTTGATGAGCTTAGGAAATGTAAAGACGAGCCAAAGAACCTTGATTTCATCCTTGAGAATTCATAATTATAGATCATGGAGGTTGTCAAAAGGAATTGGGGTGGAATCAGGCTTAAAAGGGATAATTTTTACAAGTTTAGACCTAAAAAGTCAACCATAGATCATAAAGGGTCAACCCTGAAAAGTAAAAATAGGTGAAGTGAAAGCATTTTGGTTTAGGGTCTACCCTAGACCCTTTGTAGTCGACCTAGAGCCCGAACAGCTTAAATAGGCTTAAAAGCCTTAAAACTCGAGACTCACTCTTTTATTTCATTTCTTTTTGTTCTTCCACCTATTTTCTCTCAAACTTCACACCCTTCAAGACCCACTAAATGTCATTATCAACCCTTGGATTCTAAGTATTAAGGGTAAGGATTTTTACTCCTAAAATTTAGTTTTTTTGATTTTATATCTTTCTTTAAAAACTAGAAACTTTTTCGAAGTTTTCAAGATCTGGCTAGATCTCTTCAGTAGAAGCTCACCAAGGAGGAAATATAAGTAAAGTGAGTTGTTTACTTAATGGGTAAGAGGTTTGGATGAAAGATTAATGGAAGTTATTGGAAATAAGTGAAGATTAAATAGAGTTAAAAATGGATATTCAATATATTCCAAAATTGTTATAGGTTTTTGAGAATATTGATGATTTAACATCATTTTTAGGTGTTATTGAAGTAGTTTGAGTTGTTGAAAAAGTCGAGCTTTCGACGAATGGTGCTAAGAGGAAAAGCCACGTTTCGAGAAGTGGGTCGATAGGGCATTTTTATTTATTTTGACATAATAAAGCATGCCTATTCTAAACCCTAACAGTAAAATGTATTTTGATGAACTTTATGATGTGGATAATGGTTTCGAGTTTATTTTATGAAATATATGTATACTATGTAAATATGTTATTATGTATTTAGTTTTGAGCATGGGAATAAGCCTTTCAAATGTTTGATGTCTTAAAAATTGATATTTGTCTATGGTTATTTCAATGATTGATGACTTGATTGAGTTTTTGTTTTGATCTTTGGTTTTGTCTCAAACTCCTTTGATTAATGATTGGTTAGAAATGGACTTTGGATACTTGACTTCATTTTGTTTCAAACCTTTTGATCTTTGGATGGTGAATGAATTCACCTTTTTATTTGGAAGCATAATACAAAAATGTTTTAGTGGAGTGTACTTGAGTTATGGACCTATAGCTAGTGATAATAGCCACTAACCATTGTGCACAATGCTTAACTTTGATTGTGTAACTAACGGTATCTTACCCCTTTGATTTGGTTTCATTTGGTGGTTGATACAATCCTACCTCTTTTGATATACGGTAGATGACTACCATGTATTTGACCACTTTGGAGCTATGGCACACTTTGATTTGATTGTCCATGCTATCTAGTGCTCCACGGTCTATTTGAAATGGTATTTAACACTATGGAATTGGGATTCAATTTTTGTTTCGATTTTATACTTTGAAATTGATATTGTTTTGACTTTGAACTTTGGATTCGGTATTTGTTTAGACTCTAGTCTTTGGATTTGGCAATTGTTTCGACATTGGTGCTCGAGTTTGCTATTTGTTTTGACTCTAGCATTTGGATTTGGTATTCATCTTGACCTTGATCTTTAGATTGGATATTTGTCTTGACTTTGGTGTTTAAACTTGATTTATTCAATTTAGCACGAACTATGTTATTTTTGAAATTCAATAGTTCTCTTTAAGGGTTTTCTAAAAGTATTGACATTATTTCAATGTTGAAACTAAACCTTTGTTTTCCTCAAAATCTCCTACAAAAGCTTTTAAACTCAATATGTATAAATTGTTTTCCTAGAGATACTTGAATGTTTTACAAACTATTATTCTCATTTCAAAGTCTTATGAATGGGTTTTCAACAAAACCTTACAAAATCATTTTAAATGAGTTTGTATCTATCGAGATGATGATTTGAGATCTCTTGGATAATTGATCATACTTGACACATATAACTCGCACCTCGAGATGTTTGATTTTGCTCGAGATTCAATTCGCAAACTCTTTGGATATTTGTTATGGTTGAAAGGCAAACGCTGATATTGCTTGAAATGGATTACTTGTATAATTTTTAAAAGTATCTTTGATAAACACTCTCTCGTTTCGCTTGTTCCCTTTCCTTGTATTTATATACGCTGTTATTTATAACTCACACATTTAAGATGCATTTGTTTTTACAGATCAGTAGTAGCTTAGCTCATTGTTCCTTAAGAAGAGCCAATACTTTAGTTAGTCTTAAGTAAGTGAGCATATGACATTCAATAGGTGTTAGCCTTTTCGTTTCTAAGTTGTACTCCACTGGTCCTATTTGGTTTGGTCATCTATGTTTGACTATTATGGATAAGACTATGTTTATGTCTTGTATTAATGACATGTATTTGAGATATGCCATGGAATGGCTACAATTATATTTGCCATAAAATAGCCCATACTTGTTGTTTAGATATGTATTGTTTTTGCATTTTGAGCATGTGCAGACTAATATGACATATTCCAATGTGATATAATATGTTCATGCACGTTTGATATACGGTTCTATGGTGATGAGTCGCATGAGGTAATTCCGAGTATTTGATTTATTTGTTCATCTTAGGCTTGCATGGGTTAAGAAGGTTACTCCCATCGATACCCTTGAGCCATTCATGGTCCTCGGATTTGGGTTGTGACAAAGTTGGTATCAGGCCCATAAGTTTGTCTAAGCCCTAGGCATTTTGTTTTGAGTCAGCGGAGTTGAGTTTTTGTGTTGTGTCTTGTTTTCTGTTTGTGAACTACAGCACAACCAGCAAACGGGAGACTACATGGATTCCCTTATTTGTTTATAATCTACTTCTTTGTTCACCCTATTGAGTTCATTGTTTACTCTTGTCCAGGTTAATATGCCATCTACGACACGAGCTACGACTAGGGGCACAGTAGAGTGGGGTGCTCCTATTGATGTGTCTACGAAACCACAAACTTTCACTATTAAAAGGCGTGCTAGGCATGTCATGACCACTAGATTTGTTAGCGATGAGCTGCCTATGGCTGTTAATGATGAGACACCCATGGAAAAGCCCATTGATGCTTAGTATTAGAATGTGAGAGATGAGGTGCCCATTGGGGAGCCAACCTTAACAAATGTGGTAGCTAATTTGTAAGGGGGTTAATAGGGTCATGAAAATGATGGCCACTCGTTTGGATGACCTTCAGCGACAAGTCGAGGGTCGATAGCCATCGCATGCTATGCACAACTCTCAGGGTCTAGATGATTGACAATAGCCTGAATCTACTAGAGGGCCTATTGAGGTTTCATTACCAAATTTTCTTAAGATGAAACCACCCTCATTTTCTAGTTCTGATATAATAGAGGACCTTCAAATTTTCTTGGATGAGATAAAGAAAATCTTCTGCATTGCTTTGGGATGTTCTAGTGTGCGTTAAGTGAAGTTAGCTGCTTTTAAGCTTAAGGTTATGGCTTATCAGTGGTATTAGTCTTTACGTAGAGGTAGATAAGCTGGCACTAACCCATTGACTTTGGAGAAATTTACGATGGCCTTTTTGAGTTGATTTTCATTGTCGAATTATCCATGCAAGTGCACTTATCGTTAAATAAGAAATATAGTGAAAAGTAAAGTGTCAATCCCATAGAGAATTGAATTAATTTTACTATTAACTACTAAAATTAACACACCTTAATCTTATTCAAACAACCAAATTTAAATTATTAAAAAGTAAAATTAAATCTAACAAACTAAAACTAAAACTAATCTAAAATTAATCAGCAAATTTGTTTTAAAAACTCAATCAACTATTAGACTTAAGATTATGATATCTTTTAATACTTCATCTGAATATTGTATCTTTCTTTTAACTTACTTCAATGGATTAAGTAGCTAACTTAAAATCCTAATTTATTTACAAATCTCTATCGGGTTTCTCAAAAAAATATCTCTCCCAATTAACTTACTATATGTCTATGCAAATTAAATTGAAAAAAGATTCATTAAGTTCATACTTTAATCTTGGCTATGTATGGCTTATAGGTGTAAGTCTACCCTTTATGCAAATCAAACCACTTAATCAATTAAGTGCATTCGATCATACTTTATTTTATTCAAGGTCTAACTTAAATTTCCTTCGTCATGATTTAACTTAGGTTTCAAATTCAATCTAATTGGTGATCAAGCAATTAAAAGCATTAAGAACAGAATAAAATAAACAACTTAAAACCATTAAAATATAAGCAAAAGAGAGATAAATAATTTAAACTAAATATTTAGTTCAATCATAATGTTAGATAACTAAATTAGTTTTTCATAATGTCAAGAATCATCATCAAATAAAGTTTAAAAATTGAAACCAAACCAAGAAAATAAAGAATAAAGAAACTCCAAAAGTTGAAATTTTGATCTCCAAGTCTTCTTGAATCCTTCAATTTCTTCTTAGCTCCAATGAGACTTTTCTTCAATGATTTTGTGGCTAAATCTTAGCTCTAAATCTTGTGTTTTTCGTCCCTCCAAAAGTCCTTTAAAAAGTAGTTTTAATAAGGTTTTGAAGTTGGGCCAAGTTGAGTGAAGAAAGACGTCAATTCTAACAAGGATTTTCTCACCAGACTACGTGAGCTGCGGCCTCGACCATTGAATTTACAAAAATCATGATTTAATTTTTCTCTCAATGACTGCTACAATACTTCAACTTTGACAAGGTTTTTGACCACTTTAAAGGCCGAACTGGCAAATAAACATGAAAGTTGTAGATTTTTCGCTTAGCTTTCCAATGGTCTAAGAATCATCTCATTTAGAGCTTTGTAGAGAAAGTTATGGTCAAAATACTGAGACATATGTAGTGAAGATCTGCGTCTTAAAATTTCTCTCTTTTTTCCATTAAAAGACCTTCTTCAATAGACACCTGCAAAGGCACAAATAAATCAATAACAACTTATCTTAGGCACATAACCATCAATTTAAATACAAGATTAACTAAGATTAGATTGACTTACCTAATTAACTAACTTAAAATAATTAAATAAAACCTACTTAATTTCTATGCATTACTACAAGAACTAAGTCAATTTACTATCAAAATTAAGGCCAAATAACTTTATATCATAGAGTTACCACATCCCCAAACTTAAGATTTTACTAGTCCTCAAGCAAAACATAAAAAAGAAACTAACTTAAGTAAAACAATTTTAATGGTGAAAACAAAATAAATAAAGCAACTACTAGAGATAAAGTGCACCAACTTCAATGATCTCCCATAATTTTCTCGAAAGTATGTCTATCAATCTCTAACTTAAGGAAAAATATAGGCATCATTCAAGTTTCAATCCAATGCAAGCACATTCTCGAATGAATTTTCGTGTGTGTGTGTGGAATCTTTTACCAAGGATATCATGCCATGCAAATAAGTTTATGCCAATGCAAAATTTCAAATTAGTATTAGAACTCCATAAGTTTACCCTTCATCTCTCTCTCCACTAATGTAGACTAATACTAAGTCAAGGATCAATAGGTCTTTATTAAACTTGCAATATATGGCTAGGGTCAAGGTAGAGTAAAGGATAATAAATTGGCTCAATTCACCCTAAGCACATAATCATTCTAAGACATATATATTCATTCTATTTTCTTTCTCTAACTCTTTTTCCTTCTCTTTGAAATTTTCTTAAACTCTTTATTCTACTTTTTTTCTTCTTTTTTTTTTCCTTTTTTTTTCACAATTTCACACCCTCAAACTTATTTCTTTATATTATAAGTAGTAGGGTGATTTTTAATAGTTTGAACTTTTTTACATCAACATCATTTTTCTATCATATGCATTTAGCTCAATACGTATATACTAAAATAAAATACATGCTTAGGAGTGAAGGTTGCAAAATTAGAAATTTTATTTTAAGGCTAGGCTTATTATTATGTGGTTAAACAAAGAAAAGGGAAATTAGGCTCAAAGGGGTATACTAGGGATAAAACTTAACACAATTATCTTGAAAGGCTCAAATGGTTCAAAAATGGCCTAAATCATGTTCCTAACTAAGTATTGCCTAAGATTTCGCCTTAAGAAAGAATCAAGCAAATTTTAAAATTCATGACATAATCTAAATTTTATACCAATATAAACTTTTTCTAAATATTCACAATAATTCAAAGCAAAAGATAAAATGCTCAAAATTGTGAAAATCACATCCTAACAATGATGCTAAATAAAAGAATTTAGCATGAACCAAACAATATCCATATTTAGCAAGAGCTAAAGATACAAGACAATTAAGGTCTTATCATTGGATAAGGAAATAATCAAAAAATATGGCATAATTCTACTTTAGATTCCTAAAAATTCAAGCAAACATAAAAATTAAATGATCAACTAATCCTAATTACTTAAAATCTGAATAAGCATGCAAATAAAATAAAATCCTAAGTCTAAATAAGCATGCAAATGAAATAAAATCCTAAGTTCCCATAGAATATCCATCTTCAGAAAAATAAATTAAGGCCGCCCCCCTAAAACTTAAACTAAATATTGTCCTCAATGTTAGAAAAAAATAAAGATAAATAATACTCTCCTGGTAATTGGATGAATCTAGAGAAGCTTCAGTCTTCCTCCTCTTCCTTATCGTCATCTTCCTCATTGTCATTTGTGGAAGGATTTTTTTTGAAATAAATAAATAAATATATAGAGATTAATGTAAAAATATAAATAAAATAAAAATAACTGAAAATAAAAAATAAGAGTTTCGAAAGCTTGAGTTGCCACTTTAAAGCACTTCTTTAGAGTCACTAGCTTGACTATGGCAACCATTTCTGCACTACTTTACAAGGCTTAAGACATTCTTTATTGACCTTGATTGCTTGGGTAAACCCACTATAAATCTCAACAACATCATAAGGATGAACTTTTACCACCTTGAAGGTTTTCCACCAATGTGGTTTAAGATTTCATGGCAAAAGATGGAGTTGTGAATCAAAAAATACTACTTGCTGTCCAACCACAAAATAAAGATAACTAGAAGGTGATGGTGGTTTTGTCTTAAGAATAGGCACTTGCTTTATTGAAGGTGGTGGAATAGACTTACTTTTACCTTCATTAACTAAATCCACTTTATAACAACTATCTATATAGGGATAGTTAGTTGCATTGAACAAATTAAATGCTACTTTCTCCTCTCCAACTTTGAAAGTTATTTTGCCATTCTTCACATCAATACTTGCTCTAGTTGTAGCTAAGAATGGTCTTCCTAAAATAAGAGGAATTTGAATATCATCTTCAGTTTCAAGCACAATGAAGTCTACTGGAATATACAACTTCCTAACTTTAACCAAGGCATCTTCTATAATCCCAACAAGGTACCTGATTGTTCTGTTTGCTAATTGCAAAGAAGCTGTAGTAGGTTGTATCTTATTAAGTCCAAGGTTCCTAGCAATAGACAAAGGCATTATTGAAACACTAACACCTAAATCACATAAAGCTTTAGAAATTTTAAACCTACCAATAGTGCAAGGAATAGAAAAACTCCTTAGATCCTTAAGCTTTGGTGGAAGCTTATTTCAGATTATAGCATTGCACTCTTCAGTAAAAGAAACTGTCTTAAAGTGTTCCAATTTCTTCTTTTTTATCAGAATGTCTTTCAAAAATTTAACATAATTTGGCGTTTGTTCTAAAACTTTAGCAAAGGGAATATTAGTGTGCAGCTTTTTAAATACCTCAAGAAATCTTTAGAATTGTTTGCCAAGCTTTTGTTTCTAAAAAAGTTGGTGGGGGTGGTTGTGAAGGCTTAAATTTTAAATTTTCTACACTTAATTTTTCATTAAAATTTTCAACCACAACATATTTTCAGCATCTTTCTCAATTTTTTTAATATCTTTTTCAGCAAGTTTAACCAAATTTTTAGAATTTAAATTTGTACCACTTAGCTTTTTTCCACTTTTGAGTGTGAGTACATTGCAATGCTCTTGTCCTTCTTTTTTGGGATTAGGTTCAGTATCACTCGGTAAAGCTCTTCGAGGCTTGTTATTGATGGCACTGGCAAGTTAACCCACTTAAGTCTCAAGATTTTAGAGTGATGCCGCATAACTTTAAATGAGAGAATCAATCTTTACCATGTATTGCATTAACATCTCTTCCATTGTTGGCTTTTTCTCTAACTTAGGAGCTTGAGGTTGTTGTGGAAATCTCAGAGGAAATTTTGGCTTAAGAGCTGATGAAGATACTTAGTTGTTGTTCCTAGATGAATTAGGATGATTTCTCCACCCCACATTATATGTGTTGGAAAAAGGATTATTTTGTGCCTACCTATTTCAAACATAATGCACTGTTTTAGTGTAAATAGGACAATGGCCACTGGAATGTCTTTCCCCACATAAATCACAAGTCACAAAAAGGCTCTGAATTGCATTAAAACTTAAACTATCAATTTTCTTGGTGAGAGACGCCAATTGTGCTGTCAAAGCATTAATTGCATCAATCTCATGGATATTAGCGATTTTTCTTGCCCCCAATATTTCAAATAGGCATTGGTAATTGCTTAAAGTCATCTCTTTTAGCAAATTATAGGCCTCATCAATGGATTTACTCATAAGTGCACCTCCAACTGCAGCATCAATTGTGGTTCTAATTGGTCCTAGCAAACCATTATAAAAAGTTTGAACTTGCACCCACTTAGGTAACCCATGGTGAGGAGACGTTCTTAACAAATCCTTGTACCTCTCCTAAGCCTCATACAATGATTCAAAATCAAATTGCACAAAAGAGGTGGTGTCATTACACATCTTTGTAGTTTTAGCAGGTGGAAAGAATTTTGCTAACATAATTTACATTATAAGCCTATTCTTATTCAAGTGGTATGTGGCATTGACATCACATACAAATCAAGATACATACAACATGTAGCCATTCATAACTCATCTAATATGTGGAATTCATCATCACATAATCATAGCAATCATAGCATGCTCCAAACATTTCATTCACATCTCATAGAAATGGTGGATTGGTATAAAACACTTGAAAGGACTTGTCCCTTATTTTTGAAAACTATTACATAATAGGATATTTACATATACATAATACATTGAAAAGCCTTTCAAAAACTTGGGTTCAATCATAACTTATTTACATTGCTAAAATAGATTTGGAGGAACAAATTCATCACCAAATCATTCAAAACATGCTTTCACTTTACAAACTAAAATAGTTTCGAAAATGGTGTATCCATTCACCTTGAATAGTCGACCTCTATCAACATGCACAACTATACTCTGGCAAATTCCTTGGAGTTTCGATCATTCCTAGACATTCAATAATCTTTGTGATCGATAATCAGTCTAGGAATCAAGTACAAAGCATTCTAAGCTCTTTTGAATCTATTCGAATTCAACTCAATCTAATTTTCTAGCTTTAGTTCATTGTTCTACAAATACCCATGTACTAGCAATCCATAAACTCATCATTCTTACCTTAGGTGAGCTCTAATCAATGAGGAAAACCCATTAAATCCTTTAGTTTGATGTAACCAATAAATTTGGAACAATAAAGGACATTGCCAGAGCTAGAAATCCATGATTTAAAGATTCAAAAAGTATAAAAAACAACACCTTTGCTTCTAAAATTAAAATCCAAGCTTTTATCTTCCAAAATGAGGATTTAGGAGGAAAAATGTGTTGAGAGAGCTTAGAGTTGAGAGAAAACTGACGGAAAATGGTTGGGAATAAAAAACCCTTGTTGAATGGATTATATTTATACTTTGAAGTGTGAAAATACCCTTTTGCCTTTTTTTTTTATTTTTCAGAAATCAATGCTATGTATCGATATATTTGGCAAGGTATCAATACTTGTGAGCTTTATTCTTGTATTGACATGATAAAATTGATTGAATTTAATGAGCTTTGAAATGAATGAAAGATATTTTTAATATGAAGAAATCCTCAAAAAATTGTTAAAGATGAACTTAAAAAAAGAAAGATATATTGAAATGCTTTGACTGTTTGAACATGTTTTCAATATGAATGCTCATTCTCTTAGACTTAAAAAAATATCTCTTTATTTTCTCAAAAATCTCTTGTTTTCAAAATTCAGTATGCCAACCTAAAAATTAAGTTCTCAAAAGAAATTACTTGATTTTTTAAATGAAAAGAAAGCAAAATCTATTTTTTTAATTATAGGAAGAATCGATTCTAGAAAAGAAGAAGTCAATTCTCAAGCAAAGATAAAAGCTCAAGAATTGATTCTGAGAAAAAAAGAAGTAGGTTCTTGTAACATAGTAGCTTCAGGATTTGTGAAGAGCCCACACCTCAAAGACCAAAATTCAATTCTAGAGAGACAGAATGCAGAAAAAGTAAAGAAAAGAAGAAAGAACCAATTCTACACGGAGAAGATGTTGATTCTTGTAACACCAAAAGTACAACTTAGAAACTTGATGACCAACAAAAACATGGCATAACTAGACAAAAGTGGAGTGGCAAAAATTATGCTTAAATTTAAATTCTGGCACTATGCTACAATGAAAAACCTACACCTTGAGGCAAAAGAATCAATTCTCCAAGATTACGAAGGTGTCACCTTTAAACCTAATTGTAGAATAACTAACTCCTCAAAATAGAAGAATCGATTCTATAGAGACAAAAAGCTACAGACTTTGTGAAGAACCAACAACTCAACAATAAAGAATCGATTCTATAGATGTGATAGAATTTTGCAAGTTAGCTAGAACATACAAGAAATGATTCAAATTTCACTCCAACGAGTAAAAAATCACAAAGGCTATAAATATCAATCTTAAGGACTTTAAAGGAAAAAGAGAAGAGGATTTTGAAAGATTTTGAATCATCCTTGATGAAAAAAGAAGTGAAAAAAAAAAAAAGAAAAAGCTATGAGTAAAAAGTTCCCACATTTAAGCAAGCAAAGAACCTAAAGATCACATTTTGATTCTTCAAGTTATCCTTCTCAAGCTTAAACCTTCTTTGATCATCCACATCATTGTAAAAGCTCTCTCCTTTTTGATCTTAAACTTCTTTATCTACCTTTCTAGAGGTTTTGAGTTAGTGATTCACTACAATCCACTACTGTATTGGCTATACCTCTAAACAAAAGGCATAAGGGTTTTGCTTGATCCTTTAAAAGGCTTTATCTTGTGTAAAGGTTATACTTGAACATGAAAAAGGCAGTGTCTTGGTAGAAGTTATGCCTAATCTTATAAAAGGCATGTTGTAAAGGTTACGCTTGATCTTACAAAAGGCATGTCGTAAAGGTTGCGCCTGACCCTGTTGAAAAGGCAAGTTGATAGTGGATTCAAACTCCTTATGCTATCAAGAGAGAGACGTAGGCATTGGAAGGTTGAACCTCTATAAAAATCTTGGTGCGTAGTTTTTATTTTTTTGTTCTTTACTTATTTAGCTTATATACTCTATTTTGCTATTTCATTCTTTCATATTTTAGTTGATTTTCAAAAAAATGGAGAATTTTTATTTAACAACTAATTCACCCCACTTCTTGGTAGTTTTACTTTGAGTTTATCTTTCTAACAATTGGTATCAGAGCAAGTTCTCAAGTCTTTGCAAGTTTAACCACCTTTAAGAGATCTTGAATAAAAAGTTTAAAGTAACAGCCATGGCATCCTTAAGCTTCATTGGTGAAAGACAATCTATGATACGGCCTACTTTGTTCAAAGGGAAGAATTACCGATTCTGGAGAATGAGATTTGAGAACTTCATACAATTTTTTTATTTAGATCATTGGGATGTTATTGTTGATGGACCTCAAATTCCTGCCAAAACTGTTGATAGTGTGAAACATCTTAAAATATGAGCAGAATGGGATGATAAGGACAAAAAGTTGATGCAGCTAAATCACAAAGCTGTAATAGCTATTTTGTGTGCTCTTAGTGAATATGAATTTAATAAGGTAACTTTGTGCTCTACAGCGAAAGAAATTTGGGATACTTTAGAAAATTTTTGTAAGGGCACCAGTCAAGTAAAAGAGTCAAAGATTAGTATGTTGATACTTGGCTAGGAGGTGTTCAAAATGAAAGATAAAGAGTCTATTAAAGAAATGTTTGAAAGATTCGCCAAAATTATTGGAGGATTAAAGGCTCTATGAAGAGAATTTCCTAATGCTTAACTGGTATAAAAAATCATTCACTGCTTACCCAAGTTATGGAAACCTAAGGTCACTGCCACTGAAGAAGAAAAAGACCTAAATGTACTTAAGCTTGATGAGCTACTAAGATCTTTTCTTACTTATGAAATGACTCTTAGGCATGAGAAAGAAAGAGATGAAATAATCAGAGGAGAATCAAAACGAAAAGACATTGCTCTCAAGGTTGTAAAGTAGAGAGATAATGAAAAGAAGGATGATGACGAGATAGCACTATTGACTATAAGGTTCAATAGATTTTTGAGGAGAAAACAAAGAAGTAAAAACCTTTTCAGAAAAGAAGAATATAGAAGAAATCTAAGAAGAGATATTCCAAAGGTTGATTATGGAAATGATCATATTAATTGTTATGAATGTAAGAAGCCTGGTCACAATAAATATGATGTCCATAACTGAAAAAAAAATCATCAAAGAAACTTTAAAAGAAAAGCTATGGTAGTTGCGTGGAGCAATAATGATGAATCCCAAGATAAGCAAGAAGATGAAATTGCAAAACTTGTGCTTCGTGGGAGTTGAAGACTCTAAGCTATGTTCTTCAAACATTGCTTCCTATTGTTATGATTATAATGATGATGCATATGCATATGATGACTTGGCATTTTAATTTAAACATATGAATTTGAAATACAAAAGGGTAATCTCTAAGCTTAAGGTAGAAAATGATTGCATGATTAACATTAAGTCTGAGTTAGAAAACAAAGTAAACATTTTAGAAAAAGAAGTGAATGCCTTAAAAAAGAAAAATGAGCAATTAATTGAATCATATTCTAAATGGAACATGAGCTCACAGAAACTTAATGAGATGCTTAAGACTTAAAAAGCATGCTTTGATAAAAATGGCTTAGGATATGACAAGACAAAGATAAAAACTTTCTTTGAAAAAGAAAATGAAAAGCATGGTGCATCAAAGTCTGTGTTTGTTGTCATACGAAGGGACATTCTATATATTTTTGTCCTTTTAGAAAAACACCCCCTAAGGAAAAGACTTTCAAAAAGGTGTGGGTTCCAAACGGAACCAAACCTACATGAGGAAGAATTGTGGAAATTTTTTAGGTTCCTAGCAAAAACAAACTTGGATGTAATAACTCTCATGGACGTAAGAAAGCTTAAGTACCAAGATAAAAATTTGGCTCTGTTTTGTAGGAAAAATCAAGGCAAGAATGCATGGATTGAGCTTACTGCAAAATCAGAGGATGTCTATTCCCTGAATAACTTGCATATAGAAAATGATTTATTGATTGTTTGATTGCCTTTTGATTGGTTGATTAATGTTGAAATAAATATTAGTTTCTTGATTTCATAATTTGAATGAGTGATGTTTAAATGATCTTGTTTGCATAATAGTTACTGTAATAAAATTTGCACATCCTTTCATAGACATGCATCATTCAAAACCAACAGCTATGTGCACTGACCTTGATTCCACTTAGAAAATTTCTTGTATTTGATTTAGATAAAAAAGAATCTCTGTTTTTCAAGTTTACAAGGTTTAAGAATCGACTTCTGATTTTTAAAAAAATCGATCCTTCAAACACAAAATGTTTTCTAGAATGCTTTAGTAATTCAAAGAATCGACATTTTAAATTTCAAGAATCGATTCCCAAAAAGAACCACAAAAGTCTTGAAAAACTAGGGCACAAAGAATTGATTCTTATCATCTCAGAACCGACTTTTGCACCTTTAGTCAAAAAATTATTTAAGGCTTAAACTCTCATTTATCAATCTTAAAGCTCTTCAAAAGTTGAAATTTCACAATCTTGTTTCTCTTTAAAGAAACTTTCTCTTTCCAAAAGCATATTTTTAAGAATCAAAAGACTAAAACTTTCTCCGAAAGCTTTTTGATTTCAAATTTATTTAAGTTCCAATTAGCCCATTTACAAGTAAAAGTTATCTAAGAGTAAAATCGATTCTCTGCACAAAAGAATCAACACCCCTTTTCTCAAAATCAACAAAAAGTTGATGCAGTAAAAGAGAACTACATTAAAAAATTCGAACAGTTGGTTGATCATTGTACTACTTCCTTCATTGAACTTGGCAAACATTTAATTAAGCTTTAAAACAAAATGGTTTCACTCTCTAGAAATCAGTAGAAATTGTCCCAAAATCAAAAAATTCTATACGACCAACTCAAAAGGTCATAATCTTGACTTAAGCTTTAACTTGTTGCATTGCACAACATTTGCATAAATTCTATTTTATGCTAATATGATTGTATTGCAAATAGTCTTTTGTACTTCTTTTAATTAATGAAATATCTCCTTTGATTATATTACTCTGTGTTAATATTCCTCTGTGTTGGTTGATGGTTGATTAAATGTACTTGTTGTGAATGTCTCCATGTTTTATCCTTAAATGTTATTTGCTAATTATACTTAACTTATGCTACTAATACTCTATTTCTCTATAAGTTTTTCTTTCCATTGTTCCCACTCTCTATTTTCTATTCCTTTTTGATATAACAAAAATGAGGAGAAATATTATGAGTAAATTTGCGTTTAACTTTTCATTCATGATGGTTGGATTTTTAAAATTGATTTCAAAAGTGCTTTCAAACTTAATTGTAAATCTTTTGAAAAAGCACAAATTCAAGGGGAGGTTTACTTAAGAAAAACATTTTGAAATCTTGAGCATATTTTCAGAGGAAGTTTTCTTCAATGAGCAAATTTAGCTCTTAATTTTGTCATATCAAAAAATGGGAGATTGTTAGCTTTATTCTTGTTTTGACATGACAAAATTGATTAAACTTAATGAGCTTTGAAAATGAATGAAAGATATTTTTAATATGAAGAAAATCCTCAAAGGAGTGTTAAAGCTAAATGTAAAAGAAAGATATATTAAAATGCTTTGATTATTTGAACATGTTTTCAATATCAAGGATCATGCTTTTGAACCTAAAGAAATATTATTTATTTTCTCAAAGATTTCTTGTCTTCAAAACTCAATGTGACAGCCTAAGAATCAAGATCTCAAAAGAAATGACTTGATTCTTAAATGAAAAGAAATCAAAATCTATTTCTTTGATTATAGGAAGAATCAATTTTGGAAAAGAAGAAGTCAATTTTCAAGCAAAGATCAATAGTGAAATATTGATTCTGAGAAAAGAAGAAGTCAGTTCTTGAAAGGAAGAAGCTTCAAAATTTGTGAAAATCTGACACCTCAGAGACAAAGAATCGATTATGGAGAAATAGAATGCAGAAAAAGAAAAGTGAAGAAGAAATGATCAATTCTACATGGAGAAAATATTGATTCTTGAAGCACCAAAAGTACAACTTGAAACTTGGTGACCAAGAAAGACATGGCACAATTGGAAAAAAGTGGAGAGACAAAAATCAAACTTAAATTCAAATTTTGGTGTTAAACCACATGAAGAATTGACAGCTTGAGCTAAAAGAATTGATTTTTTTACCTTTGAACTTAGTTGTAAAAAAGCCGATTCCGTCAAATAGAAAAATCTATTCTCCAAAGACAGAAAGTTATAGACTTTGTAAAGAACCAACAACTCAACAACAAAGAATTGATTCTATAGATGTGATCGAATTTTGCAAGCTAGCTAGAACGTATAAAAAATTATTCAAATTTCACTCCAATGGGCAGAAAATCACAAAGACTATAATTATTCATCTTGAGGACATTAAAGAAAAAAAATAAAAGGATTATGAAAGATTTTAAATCATCATTGAAGAAAAAAAGAGTGAAAAAACAACAGAAAAAGCTATGAGTTGAAAGTTCCCTCTTTTAAGCAAGAAAAAAGTCTAAAGATCACATTTTTATTCTTCAGCTAATCTTTCTTGAGCTGAAACCTTCTTTGATCATCCATATATTTGTAAAAGCTCTTACCTTGCTGATCTTAAACTTCTCTATCAACTTTGCTAGAGGTTTTAAGTTGGTGATTCACTAAAATCCACTGTTGAATCGGTCATACCTCCATGTAAAAGATAGAAGGGTTTTGCCAAATCCTTTAAAAGGCTTCATCTTGTGTAAAGGTTGTGCTTGAACTTGAAAAAAGTAGTGCCTTGGTAGAGGTTACGCTTGATCTTGCAAAAGACATGCTGTAGAGGTTACACTTAATCTTGGAAAAGGCATGTTGTAAAGGGTACGCATGACCCTATTGAAAAGACAAGCTGATAGTGAATTCAAACTCCTAGTGCTATCAAAGGAGACAACGTAGGCATTGGTAGGCCGAACCTCTATAAAAATCTTACTGAGTACTTTTTATTTTTCTACTCTATACTCATTCAGCTAATACTTTATTTTGCTATTTCATTTTTTCATATTTTAACTGATTTTTTAAAAAAGGGAGAACTTTTATTTAACAACCAATTCACTTCCCTCTCTTGGTAGTTTTATTTTAACCTTATCTTTCTAACAATACTTTTGGTTCTAGAAAAATTGTAATCAATACATTATGAACATATATCGATACATGTTCATCAAAAACCCTTTTTGGGCTAAATGTATCGATACAATATAAACATGTATTGATACATTTGAGACAAAATGTAGTTTCTGAGACAGATTGTCTATAAAATACTACTAAACTTATTTACATTCTCATTTTTACTTCATTCCTTTTTACTCTCCATTTACTTGAGATATTTAATGTAAATAAGCAAACACTCCCATTTGGAATCAATAAAAATATAAAAAAATAAAACTCTAAAAAAATTAAAATTAAAATTTTGATTTCAAGAACAAAATCGAAAAAGTTCAACTAAAATTAATTTGTGGCTCCCGTTTACCATAACAAATGTACTCCAAAAATTATGAAAAAATCATTTTTGATTATCTAAATATCAAGGGAATTATTATTCGTCATTTTTTATTTTCAAAAGATTGTTTTATAAAAATCACATATTTTGACACATTCCAAATTTAGAAAAATTTCTACTTCAACAGTGACAACCAAACAAGGTGACAATTAATTGTTTTTGAAGGTTAAAACTAAGTTTGATGCTCAAAATATGAAATCTATATGCTCACCTAAGAGTTTCTTAACGTATCCTCTTCTTAGGGTAGGATTTCACAGTATCGATACTTAAAGGTAAAGTATCGATACCTCATTCATGACATGCATCAAAGTATCGATACTAACCCATAGGTTCTGATACCTTTGTTGGAAAAATGTCAAAGTTCAAAAGTCAACTTCAGAAGTATCAATACCTAGACAAAAAATATCGATACATTTCAAACAGAGAGCATTATGTACCGAAAGTATTAAAACCTTAGAGAGAAGTATCGATACCTCATGCCATACAAGTGTAAAAAAACACAAATAAGAGCTATTTTGATTACAAAAGAGATAAAATAGCTTCCAAGGTTCCCTAAGTATAAATACAAGTTTTCAACTTGATTCAATAGAAAAGAAGGCATAAAAAAACATTCTTTGACAAAAGAACAAAGAATCAACCTTGAAATCCTCAAATTCTCTCTTTCACCTTTGTAGCCTATCATTGTATCACACTTAGTGCTTTGACTTTCATTATTTCTTTTGATATTCAGTGTACTTACTTTGTACTCACCATTGTTATCAGCCTTCTAAAGGCATTTGAGCTTTCGTTTCATCATCTTTGTATTGAGTTGCAAAGGTTCTTCCTTAACCCTCAAAAGGAATTATTTATGAATGGTTATACCTTAATCAAGTGAAAAGATCGAGGGATTAAGTCTAACCCTTAAAAATACTATTGTGAGGGTTATACTTTATTCTTGAAAAAGTATTTTAAATAGTGGATTCTAAACACCTTAGTGATCTAAAGGAAAGGACATAGACAATGAGGTCGAACCTTTATAAACCAAGTGTTTTGAGCTATTCTCTCTTCATCTATATTTATTTTTGTAAAGCAAATTCTTTGAAAAATATTTTTCCTTCTTGCAAAAGCTTTTAAAGAAAAAGACTCTTCATTAAAGCAAGGTTTTTGACTATTAAACTCACAAAAGTTTTTAAACCTTCAATTCAACCCCCTTTTAAAGTTATTCCATTTGAGTTAACATTCTAACATCTTTAACTTTAAAAGATGTATACCATGTTCCAGAAGTTAGGAAACATTAAGTGTGTGGAAGTCAATTAAATAATTTTGGTTTCAAGCTTATATTTAAGGCAGATAAATTCATTCTATCTAAGGGGGGAATATTTGTTGGGAAAGGTTACGTGTGTGAAGTAATGTTCAAACTAAATATTATTAATATTAATAAGAATAAGACTGTTGTTTTTGCTTATATGATTGAATCTTCTTATTTATGACATTATAGATTAGGCCATTCAAATTATAAAAAATAGGATGATATGTATAAAATGGACTTAATTCCAGAATTTAATCAAAATATTGATAAATGCAATACATGCATGCTAACAAAAATAACAAGAAATCCTTTTCCTAAAGTTAAAAGATATAGTAAATTACTTGAACTAATACATAATGATGTTTGTGATATGCATAGTACACTTATATTAGCTAGAAAGAAATATTTAGTCACATCTATGATGATTTCTCTAGATATTGCTATGTGTATTTGTTGCATTCTAAAGATGAAGTGCTTGATAAATTTAAGATTTATAAATTAGAAGTTGAATTACATTATGAGTCATTTATCAAGTGCTGAAGATTAGACAGAGGTGGAGAATATTATATTCCAAGATATTTTATCTCAATTGGGATAGTCCATCAAATTTCAACACCTTACATACCACAACATAAGGGTGTGGTAAAAAGGAAAAATAGGGTATTAACTAAAATGGTAATTGCTATATTATCATATTCAAGTCTTGGAAAAGGTTTTTAGGGATAAGTTTTATTAACAACTTGTCACATATTAAATAGAGTTCCTAAAAAGGAAACTGAGATAACCCCATATGAGCAATGGATGAAAATGAGATCAAAACTTAGTTATTTGAAGATTTGGGGATGTAGAGCTGTAGTTAAAGTTTCAGAACCCAAAAGAAAAACACTAGGTGAAGAGGAATAGAATGCATGTTCATTAGGGATGGCAATGGGTACCTTGTTATAGGGTACTCGTATGTACCCAACCGCATTATATAGGCTTAGGGTACTCTATAATTGGATTTGGAATGAGTTCGGGTAGTAATTTCACTACTCGTGTAGGGTTCAAGTAGGGTTCGTGTACCACCCCTTGGGTACCCATTACCCGAACCTGATTATATATTTTTTAATTTCATGTAATTAAATACAAACCCATATTGTTAATTAAATTAATTCATGAAACTATGATTGTTAATTAACTTGTAATGCCTTTTAATATATATACTTTCTATATTGTGTTAATTTATAAGGAATAAAATTACATATATATATATACTTTAAATATAAACATATTTACTTTCTATTTTGTCTTAAAACATTACAAAAATTATAACTTATAAAATTATTAATTATAATATATATCTTTGTTTATATAAACTTATAATATATATACCTAAAGAGCAGTTGTGAGATTATAATAGTTTTGGAACCTAGCTATTTTTTTTTAATTTCATGTAATTAATGATGAACCCATATTATTAATTAAATTAATTCTTGAAACAATAATTATTAATTAACTTGTAATGTCATTTAATATATATACTTTATATATGTCAAGCCCTACTCTATAATATACTTGCCATGTCATTCATGTATTTGACAACATGCTTGCATACTTGAATACCTCAAAAAAATCGTCAAAAGTCGGTAGTGTATCTAGTGGTACAACTAAGTTGATTTAAGCCTCGAACTAGTTCAAATAAAGATTTAAAGATGCAATTGAGAGTTATTGAATCTTGGAATGACTTAATATGATGATTTGGAGTTCAGGGATTGATTTGGAGTTAAATTAGAATTTTCATAACGTAGGGGTAAAATGGTCATTTTTCCACTCGAGGGCAAATTTGGGATGCTGGATGAAATTTTGATCAAGTTTGACTATTTGGAACATAATTTGAGCTTGAGAAGTGAAAAATTTTAATTCCGATAATTTTTCGAACATAAGGGCAAAAAGGTCATTTCACGTGTCCACAACGACGTAATTAGAATTTTTAGAGATTTACAGCACCTTGACACTTGTCAAACCCATGAAATTCATTTTATACTTTGGATAATTGAGGGATTTTATGTGGTGGAGAAGAAATGCTTAATTATTAAGTTTTATGTATGGACCAATCACATGGTGACAAGTGTAAAGCTTTAATGTTATTATATTTTCCTTTATAAACACAACTAAAACTCTCCCATCTCATTTCTCTTGGCCGGCCAAGGCAAGAACTAAAGGGAAAAAGCATAGAACAAACCCTAGAGAAGAAAATCAAGAGAAAATTCTTTGGATTTCAAGGAATTAAGCAAGTAAAGATAAAATTTCTTAATTCTAGCTTGTGATTTACCTTTCCTATGCATTCTTTTTCAATTACCATGGTTAAAATTCAAGATCTCATGAAGGATTCATTGCTGACCGAATTTAGGGAGAGAAGATTTGATGATTTATTTGGTTAGATTTCAAGGTATCTTAGTGTTTTTAGTTGTTTGGTGATGTTTAGCATGAAAAACAAGCAAGAAATTTCATGCCCTTCACCCACACTCCTTGGCTGAAATTTTCAAGAGAGAAATTGGATAATGGACTTTGATGAATTTCATGCTATTTAGGTGTTTTTAGTTGTTTTATGATGTAAGGTGTAAAAATCAAGCATGAAAATTTCATGTTCTACACTAAACCTTCAATAGCCGAATTTTACAAGGAAGATATTGATGATGGATTTTTGTGATATTACATATTATTTAACTTGTAATTGATGACTTGGAGTGTTGGAAGTGGAATCAAGTTAATTGGAGTTGAATTAGATGTATTGGTCAAATAACCGGTGTATAGATCGAATTAGGCCAATACCATTTTATTTCGATACATAATTGAACCTACGTAGAACACAATATTTAGATAATAATCTGAACATTTTGCATCCCATTTCATGCTTTCATATAGAGCCTAAATTAGTTTTATAACGGTTTAGTACAAATATAGTAAATTGCTTGTTGTGCATTATGTTTAGGTGGTGAAACTTTCGATAAGGGTAAGGAGATTGTACTCGAAGATCGAGACTAGGAGTACTTCGACTCTCGATATTGTGAGTAACCTTATTATCGTCTTAATTATCTAAAGTAGTTTTTATTAGTTTTTGTGATTTTATAGAAATTTGAGTTTAAATGGTAAATCCTTATGTTTTATAAGTAAAATGTGATTAAATGAAATGAGTTTATAAATCATTTTGAAATTGAATGATGATTTTAGAAATTGAGTAATTGGAGACTATTTGATTGTGTTGTAAATTTATGGTTTGAATTGAATGGCTTATGGTGATATTGGCATGAATGGCTGAATTGGAAATTGTGTTGAAATTGTATGAACTGTTTGTTTTGCCTTAACAAGCTGGGTAGTAATATAATTGCCATGTCATGCTGTTGAAACTTTTATTGATTTGGTGGGATATTGATTAGTCACTACAGTGGCTGGTTTCTATGGACCAGCCTATTAGAGAGAGGCACGGTAAACTCGATTATATTTTACCTCGGTACGAGAGGCGCGGAGGGTATTTCTTAAGGTAAAGCTTTAGAGTTCACTACACGCTAAACCACCACGTGAGGGTGAACTTAGCCAACGCCAAGGAACGTCTATGCTTTTAAACATAAAAATGTGTTTTATGCGTATATGAACTTTTCTTTAACAACCTTGACGGACTCGGTTGGATGCCCCAGCCAAGGTATCCCCGAGAATGAGTTTTGGTACGAGCCAAATTTTTAAGAAATTCATAAGCCATGTTGATTATTTGAGTGAAATGAAATTATTTTATTTAGTTGAAATGAGTTTGAAACGTTATGAATCATAGTACGATGAACTATTTTAAGTTGTCTCAATTTACTCGACTTTAGATATTTTAGATGATGTTTGTTTACTCACTGAGTTTATATAAACTCACCACCCTCCTTTCCACTCATTCCAAGATTAGGACAGTCCGTAAATAGTTGATTAAGTCGAGGGTTATTATTGGACTCGCCTCCTCAGAAATTGAAGGTCCACAGCCTTTGTTACCTTTGGTCATTCGGGGGCCCTCACGTCATTGTAAATTAAATTACATACTCTGGTTATCTGTGTTACTGTATGTATGGATTTATTTTGCTTTTACGCTACAAAAATTATTTACGCAGAGTTCGATAAATATTGTTTTATAAGAAAATAGAATATTTCATTTAATATTTTTATTTTATTCTATTAGATACAATTTCACCCTAAATGAATGTTTTAGACATAAAAACTTGTTTTTAGTTATGAAATGTGTATTTTCCCCTATATATTATATTTTCAACAAGTTTCAAAATTTTTGAAAAAAATGACCAAAATACCCTTGTGAGACCGAAAATATTTTTTTTATTATTGTTTTGATTTGGAAATAGCTTATAATCTTTTAAAATATGATATTTAGTAATTATTACTCACAGGGGAGGTGCGAAAACTGATATTAAGCCTTGCGAGGTTTTGGTTGGCATTCAGGGTAATGAATGTCTATCGAGACATCGCGACGGTTGTCACGGGCTCGAGGAGAGTACCGGGATGTGACATTTCGATTGGTATCAGAGCTTTTGGTTTTAAAGTTGTTTTAAAAAATTACAGTGTCAATGTGACCCCAAGTTAAGTTAGGTTAGGTTGAGTTGAATGCATGTATTGCATATAAAACCTAAAGTTGTCTAAATTCGTTTTGTCTCTTCTTATAGATCATTATGCCTCCTCGACGTGGACGCCCACCTCTCTCTAGATCAATTGGGAGGGGAAGAGGCCATTCTAGACATAGTCAGCCAGATCCTGTAGAAGGGGAATCAGCTGCATTTACCTTTCGAGCAGCACCTGCTGCCGAATAGACTGAGACTCCTTCACATCCTCCACCACCTACTGGTATTCCTGCCATGTCTTCCGAGGCAGCTCAGGCATTTGCAGCCTTTTTTGCTGCTATTGTTGGCCGGGCTCAAGCTGGTCAAGCTTCTCCTATAGTTCCTCTAGTCGCACCTTCAGTGCCACCACCACCACCTCCTGTTCCACCACAAGCACCTGATGTATCCATTTTTAAGAAACTTAAGGAAGCTAGACAGCTTGGCTGCATTTCTTTTAAGGGTGATCTGGACGCAACCGCAGCTAAGGATTGGATCATTCAGGTATCGGAGACACTTAATGATATGAGACTAGAGGATGATATGAAATTGATGGTGGCCACTAGATTGGTTGAGAAGATGGCCCATACTTGGTGGAACTTAGTGAAGTCTTGTTTTACTACTCCTCCGACCTAGTCAAATTTTCTTCGAGAGTTCGACGGTTAGTATTATACTCATTTTTATCAAAAGGAAAAGAAAAGAGAATTTTTGAGTTTGAAATAGGGAAACTTAACAGTAGAGGAGTACAAAGCTTGTTTTAACGAACTGATGTTATATGTGCTGGATCTGGTAAAAATTGAGCAGGATCAGACCAGTTATTTTGAGAAAGGGCTCCGGAATGACAGGTAGGGAGCCGCATAAAGAGGTGGTACAGATGGCTTTAAGGGCTAAGAAGCTCACGAATGAAAATAGGAGAATGCGGGCTGAGTTTGCAAAAAGGAGGAATTCTAGTATATCTTCTAGTTAGCCAGCAAAAAGGGGCAAAGACTCATCTGCTTCAGGGAGTACTACCTCTGCTTCCGTAGCATCTTTCCGACCCCTATTTCCACAATCGCAGCAGAGGCCTCCGAGATTCAGCAAATCTGCAATGACTATTCTTGATAAGAGTTTCGGAGGTTCTAATAAATGCAAAAATTATGAGAAATATCATGTTGGGCTGTGTAGGGAGCTCGTAGGATGTTTTCATTGTGGTCAGCTGGGTCATATTAGGAGTACTTGCCCACAGTTCGGACGAGCTACTGTAGTTGCTCCATCTCCACCAGCTCGCACGGATATGCAGAAGAGAGATTCTTTTAGGTTACCATTGAGATAGGGAGTAGCCATATGGTCCGATGTGGAGAGTAACGCCCCGGCACATCCACCCTTTAAACCACAGACTCGTTTTTCGACAAGAGTTTTTGCTGTGATGGAGGATGAAGCATGGGTTCGACCTAGTGCAGTGATAGGTACTATGTTTTTATTTGATAAAGATGCATATGTCTTAATAGATTCTAGCTCTGATAGGTCTTATGTGAGTACGACATTTGCATCATTTTCTTATAGAAACCTGTCACCATTAGAGGAAGAAATTGTAGTTCACACCATTTAGGAGAGAAGCTAGTTAGAAATACTTGTTATAGAGACTGTGGGGTAATGGTTGGTGAGGAAGAATTTAGGGGTGATTTAATTCCTCTAGAGATCTGAGATTTCGATTTAATATTAGGTATGGACTGGTTAACTACACATCGGGCGAACGTGGATTGTTTTCGAAAAAAAGTTGTACTTCAGAATTCTAAAGGAGCAGAGATTGTATTTGCAAGGGAACATCCAATATTATCGTCCTGTATAATCTCGACCATCAAAGCTCTGAAACTGGTACAGAAAGGGTATCCAACATATTTAGCACACGTGATCGATACTTGAAAGGGAGAACCTAAGTTAGAGGATGTCCCAATAGTAAGTGAGATTTTTTGATGTATTTCCTGATTAGTTATCTAGACTACCTCCTAACTGAGAGCTCGAGTTCCTTATTAATCTACTCCTGGGTACTGCATCTATTTCCATTCCTCCGTATCGAATGGCTCTAATGGAGTTAAAGGAACTGAAAGTCTAATTGCAAGATTTGGTAGATAAGGGTTTTATTCGCCTTAGCACTTCTCTTTGGGGAGCACTAGTCCTATTTGTAAAGAAGAAGGATGGCACTCTTCGGTTATGTATCGATTACCGTCAGCTGAACTGAGTGACCATCAAGAATAAACACCCTCTACCATGGATCAATGATCTTTTTGATCAGTTACGAGGTGCTATAGTGTTTTTTAAGATTGATTTGAGGTATGAGTATTATCAATTAAAGATTAAGGAGCAGGATGTACCCAAGACTACTTTTAGGACGCGTTATGGGCATTATGAGTTTCTGGTTATGTCGTTTGGTCTGCCTAATGCCTCGACAGCTTTTATGGATCTTATGAACAGGGTGTTCCATCCATACTTAGATAAGTTTGTGATAGTATTCATAGACGACATTCTGGTCTATTTGAAGAATGACGACGAACATGCTGCCCATTTGTGCATTGTGCTGCAAACTTTGCGCGAAAAATAACTCTATGCCAAGTTTCCTAAATGTGAGTTCTGGTTAAAAGAATTAGTTTTCTTAGGACATGTTGTGTTTGGAGCTAGAATTTATGTCGATCCCAAGAAGATTGAGGCAATTTTACAGTGGGAGTAACCGAAAATGGTAACAAAGATTCAGAGTTTCCTTGGCTTAACCAGTTATTATAGGAAGTTTGTTCAGGGATTCTCGTTGATAGTTGCTCCTCTGACTCCTCTGACTCGTAAAGGAGTTAAGTTCGAGTGGGATGATGTTTGTGAGAGTCGATTTCAGAAACTGAAGAATCGGTTGACCTTCGCTCTTGTTTTGACACTTCCTATTAATGGGAAAGAATTTGTGGTGTATAGTGATGCCTCTAAATTCAGATTAGGGTGCGTGTTAATGCAAGATGAGAAAGTGATAGCTTATGCTACCTGACAGTTGAAGAAGCATGAGATGAATTACCCTACCCATGATTTAGAGTTAGCAACAATAGTCTTTGGGTTGAAAATTTGGAGGCATTACTTATATGGTGAGCGTTGCCGAATTTTTCTTGACCATAAGAGCTTGAAATACTTGCTCACCTAGAAAGAGCTTAACTTGAGATAGAGACGATGGTTAGAGTTGATTAAGGAATACGACTTAATGATTGATTATCACCCTGGGAAGGTAAATGTTGTAGCAGACGCTTTAAGTCGTAAATCCTCATCTTCATTAGTAACACTTCGGAGTTCTTATTTTTCGATATTACTTGAGATGAAATCTCTAGGATCCAATTGAGAAATGGTGAGGATGGAACCTTACTTGCTAGTTTCGTTGTGAGACCTTCATTATTCAATCAAATCAGAGAATTGCAGAAGTCTGATGATGAGTTGAAACGAGAAGTTCAAAAGCTGCAAGATGGAGAAACTAGTGAGTTCAAACTCGATGATGATGGAATTTTGATGTTTGGAGATCGGGTTTGTGTCCCTAAGGATGATCAGTTGAGACGAGCTATTTTGGAGGAAGCTCATTATTTCGCCTATGCTTTACATCCTGGAAGCACCAATTTGTACAAGACTATTAAGAAAAGTTATTGGTGGCCGGGTATGAAACGAGACGTAATAGAGTTTGTATCGAAATGTCTCACATGCCAACAAATCAAGGCGAAACATCATAAACCATCGGTTACTCTTCAGCCTTTACCTATTCCGGAATAGAAGTGGGAATAACTTGACTATGGACTTTGTATTGGGTTTACCACGGACACAGAGTGGGAAGGATGCTATTTGTGTGATTGTGGATAGATTGACTAAGTCCGCCCATTTCTTGGCTATCCATAGTACATATTCCATTGAGAAGTTGGCTAAGCTTTATATAGATGAGGTTGTGAGATTACATGGAGTCCCAGTTTCTATTGTGTCCGATCGAGACCCCCAATTCACTTCTCGATTTTGGCTGAAATTCTAGGATGCTCTCGGAACTAATTTGAGGTTTAGTACTGCCTTTCATCCACAAACAGATGGTCAATCTGAAAGGACTATCCAGACTTTAGAGGATATGCTACGGGCATGTGTTATTGACTTTACTGGGAGTTGGGACAAACACTTGCCGTTGGTAGAGTTTGTGTATAACAATAGTTTTCAGTCTAGTATTGGGGTGGCAGCATACAAGGCTCTATATGGAAGAAAGTGTCGAACCCCGCTCTATTGGGATGAAGTGGGTGAAAGAAAATTGATTAATGTAGAATTGATTGACTTGACTAATGACAAGATCAAGGTTATCCAAGAACGATTAAAGACAGCTCAAGACAGGTAGAAAATTTACTCAGATAGACGAAAAAAAAATTTGGAATTTGAAGTTGATGATAGAGTTTTTTTTAAGGTCTCTCCTTGGAAAAGTAGTGATTTGAATACTTTGAGGTATTAAGTCTTATTTGATTATATTATTGTAGTAAATTGTGGTATCTTGTTGGATAATGAAAGTGTGATCCGATTCGCAAGGCAAGGAAAACTCAATCTGAGATACATTGGACCCTTTCGTATTATTGAAAAGATTGGGCCAGTGGCATATAGACTAGAGTTACCCCCAAAGTTGGATCGGATTCACAATGTCTTCCACGTCTTAATGTTGAAGAAGTATGTACCTGATCCCTCCCATATCCTAGAGACACCTCCGATTGAGTTGTAAAAAGATTTCAAGTTCGAGGTGCAACCTGTACGTATACTAGATCGAAAGGATCGAGTGTTGAGGAATAAGAACATTCCAATGGTTAGGTGTTGTGGAAAAATGCTCAGATGGAGGAGACGACGTGGGAAGTTGAGCACCAGATGAGAAACCAATACCCGCATCTTTTTTTCTAGTTCGGTAAGTGAAATTTTGAGGTCAAAATTTTATTTTAAGGGGGGTAGTGTTGTCAAGCCCTACTCTATAATATACTTGCCATATCATTCATGTATTTGACAACATGCTTGCATACTTGAATACCTTGAAAAAAATCATCAAAAGTCGGTAGTGTACCTAGTGGTGCAACTAAGTTGATTTAAGCCTCGAACTAGTTCAAATAAAGATTTTAAGATGCAATTGAGAGTTATTGAATCTTAGAATGACTTAATATGGTGATTCAGAGTTCGGGGATTGATTTAGAGTTAAATTGGAATTTTCTTAATGTAAGGGTAAAATGGTCATTTTTCCACCCGAGGGCAAATTTGGGATGGTGGATGAAATTTTGATCAAGTTTGACTATTTGGAACATAATTTGAGCTTAAGAAGTGAAAAATTTTAATTTCGATAATTTTTCGAACATAAGGGCAAAAAGGTCATTTCACGTGTCCATAAGGACGTAATTAGAATTTTTGGAATTTTACACCACCTTGACACTTGTCAAACCCATGAAATTCATTTTATACTTTGGATAATTGAGGGATTTTATGTGGTGGAGAAAAAATGCTTAATTATTAAGTTTTATGTATGGACCAATCACATGGTGACAAGTGTCAAGCTTTAATATTATTATATTTTCCTTTATAAACACAACTAAAACTCTCCCATCTCATTTCTCTTGGCTGACCAAGGCAAGAACAAAAGGGAAAAAGCATAGAACAAACCCTAGAGAAGAAAATCAAGAGAAAATTCATTGGATTTTAAGGAATTAAGCAAGTAAAGGTAAAATTTCTTAATTCTAGTTTGTGATTTACCTTTCCTATGCATTCTTTTTCAATTACCATGGTTAAAATTCAAGATCTCATGAAGGATTCATGGCTGACCGAATTTAGGGATAGAAGATTTGATGATTTATTTGGTTAGATTTCAAGATATCTTAGTGTTTTTAGTTGTTTGGTGATGTTTAGCATGAAAAACAAGCAAGAAATTTCATGCCCTTCACCCACACTCCTTGGCTGAAATTTTCAAGAGAGAAATTGGATAATGGACTTTGATGAATTTCATGCTATTTAGGTGTTTTTAGTTGTTTTATGATGTAAGGTGTAAAAATCAAGCATGAAAATTTCATGTTCTACACTAAACCTTCAATGGCTGAATTTTACAAGGAAGATATTGATGATGGATTTTTGTGATATTAAATATTATTTAACTTGTAATTGATGACTTGGAGTGTTGGAAGTGGAATCAAGGTAATTGGAGTTGAATTGGATGTATTGGCCAATTAACCGGTGTATAGATCGAATTAGGCCAATACCATTTTATTTCAATACATAATTGAAGCTACGTAGAACACCATATTTAGATAATAATCTGAACATTTCGCATCCCATTTCATGCATTCATATAGAGCCTAAATTAGTTTTATAATGGTTTAGTAAAAATATAGTAAATTGCTTGTTGTGCATTATGTTTAGGTGGTGAAACTTTCGATAAGGGTAAGGAGATTGTACCCGAAGATCGAGACTAGGAGTACTTCGACTCTCGATATTGTGAGTAACCTTATTATTGTCTTAATTATCTAAAGTAGTTTTTATTCGTTTTTGTGATTTTATAGAAAAATGAGTTTAAATGGTAAATCCTTATGTTTTATAAGTAAAATGTGATTAAATGAAATGAGTTTATAAATCATTTTGAAATTGAATGATAATTTTAGAAATTGAGTAATTGGAGACTGTTTGATTGTGTTCTAAATTTATGGTTTGAATTAAATGGCTTATGGTGATATTGGCATGAATGACTGAATTGGAAATTGTGTTGAAATTGTATGAACTGTTTATTTTGCCTTTATAGGCTGGGTAGTAATATAATTGCCATATCATGCGGTCGAAACTTTTATTGATTTGGTGGGATATTGATAAGTCACTGCAGTGGCGGGTTTTCGTAGACCAGCCTATTAGAGAGAGATACGATAAACCCGGTTATAATTTACCTCGGTACGAGAGGCACGGAGGGTATCTCTTGAGGTAAAGCTTTAGAGTTCACTACACGCTAAACCACCATGTGAGGGTGAACTTAGCCAACGCCAAGGAACGGCTATGTTTTTAAACGTAAAAATGTGTTTTATGCGTATATAAACTTTTCTTTAACAGCCTTGGCGGACTCGGTTGGATACCCTGGCCAAGGTATCCCCGAGAATGAGTTTTGGCACGAGCCAAATTTTTAAGAAATTCATAAGCCATGTTGATTATTTGAGTGAAATGAAATTATTTTATTTAGGTGAAATGAGTTTGAAACGTTATGAATCATAGTACGATGAACTATTTTAAGTTGTCTCCATTTATCTGACTTTAGATATTTGAGATGATGTTTGTTTACTCACTGAGTTTATATAAACTCATCACCCTTTTTTCCACTCATTCCAGGATCAGGACAGTCCGTAAATAGTTGATTAAGTCGAGGGTTATTATTGGACTCTCCTCCTCAGAAATTGTAGGTCCATAGCCTTTGTTACCTTTGGTCATTCAGGGGCCCACAAGTCATTTTAAATTAAATTACATACTCTGGTTATCTGTGTTACTGTATGTATGGATTTATTTTGCTTTTACGCTACAAAAATTATTTACGCAGAGTTCTATAAATATTGTTTTATAAGAAAATGAAATATTTCATTTAATATTTTTATTTTATTCTATTAGCTACAATTTCACCCTAAATGAATGTTTTAGACATAAAAACTTGTTTTTAGATATGAAATGTGTATTTTCCTCTATATATTATATTTTTAGTAGGTTTCAAAATTTTTGGAAAAAATGACCAAAATGCCATTGTGAGACAAAAAATATTTTTTTATTATTGTTTTGATTTGGAAATAGCTTATAATCTTTTAAAATATGATATTTAGTAATTATTGCTCACAGGGAAGGTGCGAAAACTGATATTAAGCATTGCGAGGTTTTGATTGGCATTCAGGGTAATGAATGTCTATCGGGATATCGCGGCGGTTGTCACGGGCTCGAGGAGAGTACCGAGTCGTGACAATATATGTTAATTTATAAGGAATATAATTAATATTATATATACTTTTAGTATATTTACTTTAAATATAAATATATTGATTTTCTATTTTGTGTTAACATTATAAAAATTATAACTTATAAAATTATTAATTATAATATATATACTTTCGTTTATAAAAACTTATAATATATATACTTGTGAGATTAGAATAGTTTTGAAACTTAGCTATTTTTTTTAATTTCATGTAATTAAGGACAAACCCATATAGTTAATTAAACTTGTAATGTTGTTGCCTTGTTGTAAACTTGTAATGTTATTTAAGTCGTTGTTTGGATATTTTCTTTTAGTTATTTAAGTTGATATTTGAGATATTTTTTTTATTATTTAAATTTAGAGTTTGTTGTTTGTGTGCTTTTATAAATTTGATTATGAGTGAATTATATGGAATATGGATGGGAAATATTATTATATATTAATACGAGTATGGATTTGGGTTCAGGTAATTGGATACCCATGAAGAGCATTTTAATAATTTTTTTACATAATCGGGTTTTTAAATGGGTCGGGTAATTATTTGGTAGTGAGTATGTATTAGGGTTTGGGTTAAGGTAGTAAATTTCAAAAATATTCAGATAGTTGTAGGGTTCAGGTTGTCAAACCCTGCTTTGTAAAATAATTATAATGTCATTCACATGCTCGATAGAATGTTTGTATATTTAGGAAGTTCGAGAAATCGTTAAAAGACGATATTGCCCCTAATGGTATCATTGAGTCGATTAAGCCTCGAACTAGTTCAAATAGGAATTTTAAGGTGAAATTAAGAGTTTCACAGTTCAAGGATGACTCAAAATGGTAATTCGGAGTTCGAGGATCAATTCAAAGTCAAACTAGAATTTTCACTATCTAGGGGCAAAATCGTAATTTTACCACCCGAGGACGAAATTGAATTTTTTGAGAGAATTTAGATCAAATTTGATTAAATGGAGCATGATATGAGTATAAGGAGTGAAAATTATGCATTTTGGTCATTTTTCAATTTTTGGGGCAAAAATGTAATTTTTCACTTTACCGGGGTAAAAGTGTAATTTTTAAAAATTTGCTCCACCAAAACTTTGGAAAAGTCTAGAAATTTCATGGAAGACATGGATAAGTGAAGAGGATTGAGTGGTGGAAAAAGAAAGTCAAAAAGATGGCTAGAAAAAAATAAAATAATAAAATATTCAAAAAATAAATAAAATAATAATATTTTATTAAGCCTATTAAAAGGCTTGCAAATTCCAGAATTCTTCATTTGGAGGGTCAGCCAAAACCAGCAGGAGAGAGAGAGAAATAAGAACAAACCCTAGAGTGAGAAAATTCAAAGAAAAAGGTATGATTTTTCAAGCTTAGCTTAAGATTTATCATTTTCATGCATTTCTCATCATTTTCCATGGTTGAATCATGTGATTTGAGGATGAATTCAATTCTGGAAAAATGGGTTAGGAGAGAGAAACTTGTTAGATTAATTTGATTTTAAGTTATGTTAGTGTTTTAAGTTAGTTTAGCATATTTAGGAACAAAACAACAAGAAAAGAATTTATTTTCCTCCATTACCATTATTGGCTGAATTTTCTAGGGGAATATTGGCTGATGATCTTGATGTTTACTTGAGCAATTATGATGAATAATGATGAATTATGAGTCTAGAAAAATAATGAAAATTTTCGGAGCAAAAATACGAATTTTTACCCATTAGGGGTATTTTCGTAATTTGTTATCGGGACTGATAATTTGCACCACACTGAGGGACATTAAGTCAATTTGGGTGCAATTGAGGTATAGAAACTGAAAAAAATTAATTTGAGATTAAATTGGACGCGTTAGTAATTTAATCGAGTAATAGGCCGAATTAGGTTAGCACCGCATTTAAGCGGTAGTCGGATAAGTTGCATGTCATATCATGCATATATACCGAGCCTGAATTGATTTTATAATGGTCAAGCATTGATGTGGTGAATTATGTATTGTACATTGTGGATAGGTGGTGAGCAAATTACACTGGTAAAAGTACCAACATTGTGCTTGAAGACTGAGATTAGGAGTACATCGACTCCTAGAACTGTGAGTGGACAATTTATCGTCTTAAATATCTAGAGTAATTATACTTGTTTGATGCTTTTATTGAATGGTGAATTTAAATTATAAAATATTATGTTTTCCAATTAAAATGTTTTTTTAATAAAAATGAGATTTATACTGGTTTTAAAATCAAATATTGTTTTGGGAAAATTGAGTATATGGAGACTGTGTTGAAATTTATGATTTTATATGTTATTGAAATTGGGGCTTATGACACTATGGTAGCATGATGGCTAAATTTTTGGGGCTGGCATGAAATATATGAACAATTTTGGATTGGTCTCGGTAGACTGGATTACATTTTATTCGCCATATTATGCTACTGAAATTTTTATGGGTCTGGTGGTATATTAAACGGTCACTGCAGTGGTGGGGGTTTCCGTGGACTGCCTATGAGAGGGGCACGGTAACTCAATTATATACTTACCTCCGGGGGGAGATGTTGGGTGAAGTATCTCCTGAGGTATGATTTGAGTGCACCTCACGTTTGGGCCACCACGTGAGAGTGAGACTCAGCCAACGCCAAGGAACGGCTGTGTGTCAGATGTGAAAACATATTTATGGGTATGGGTCATTGAACAGCCTTGGCGGTCTCAGTGGGATACCTTGACGAAGGTACCCGCGAGAATGATATTGGCAGGGGCCAAGTTTAAAAAAATTCATAAGTCGGGGAAATTTTGATGAAAAGAAATTATTTGGTATAGATTGAAACGAATTTTGTGTTATGAACATTATTGAGATATAACGTTTTTATATTGTCTCCATCTACTCGGCTTTAGATGCTTTTGATGGTAATTGTTTACTCACTGGGATTATTTAATCTCACCCCTCTTCCTATCCATTTTTCAGGCTCAGGACAGTTTGTTGATAGTTGATTAAGACGAGAATTAATCTCGGAGTTGCATCATAGGAAGTAAGGGTTCGTAGCTCTACACCTTCTTGGTTAATTAGGGGCCCACGTGTCACTGTAAACGAAATTTCATACTTTAATTATCTTTATTACTATATGAATAAATTTATTTTACTCTTATGCTACAAAAGTTATTTTAGGAAGACTTTGAAAATATTGTGTTTTAAGAAAATAGAATATTTTATTTAATGTTTTTATTATATTCAAATAGCTATAATTTTACTTTAAACGAATGTTTTAGACTTCAAAATTTAATTTAAATCATGAAATATGTGTTTCCACTTACATATTACATTTTTTCGGATTTCGAAATTTCAAAAAAAAGAAAATGACGAAAATGCCCCAGTGAGCTAGAAAATAATATTTTTATTGTTTTGAGTTGGAAACAACTTATGATTTCTTGAAATGCGAGATTTAATAACTGTCGCTCACCGGGGAGATGCGGAAGTTGATGCTGAGCCTTGCGGGGTTTCGATCGGCATTCGGGGTAATGAGTGCTTATCGAGACGTCGCGGCGGTTGTCACGGGCCCGATGGGAGTTCTGGGTCGTGACAATTAGATTGGTATCAGAGCATGGTTTAAAGATCAAAGATTTTGATTTTAAAGCTTTGAATTTCAAAGTTTTTGATTTTAAAGTTGTTTTAAGAAATCCACACTGACACTGCGTGGCCCAAGTTAAGTTAAGTTAGGTTATATCGAGTTAGTTGCATATAGAATTTAAAGTCATCTAAGTCTATTCCATTTCTTATTGTAGAGTACCATGCCTCCTCGACGTGGACGTCCACCTCTCTATAGGTCAGTAGGGAGGGGAAGAGGCCGTGCTAGACTTAGTCAGCCAGATCCCGTGGAAAGGGAGTCTGCTGCACCTACTTTTCGAGCAGCACCTGCTGTTGAGCCTACTGAGATTCCTCCACCTCCTCCACCACCTACTGCTACTCCTGGTGTTCATGCCATGTCTCTTGAGGCAGTCCAGGCATTAACAGCTTTTCTTAATGTCATTATGGGCCAAGCTCAAGCTGGTCGAGTCCCTCATACTGTTCCCCCAGCAGTATCTCCAGTGCCACCACCACCACCTCTTGTTCCACCACCAGTGCCAGATGTCTCCATTTCCAAAAAGCTTAAGGAAGCTAGGCAGCTGGGTTGCACTTCTTTTATTGGTGATTTGGATGCAACTGCAGCTAAAGATTGGATTACTCAGGTAACGGAGACATTTGTGGATATGAAATTGGATGATGATATGAAGTTAACGGTGGCCACAAGATTACTAGAGAAGAGGGCTCGTACATGGTGGAGCTCGGTAAAATCACGTTCCATTACTTCGTTGACTTGGATAGACTTCCTACAAGAATTCGACGGTCAATACTACACCTACTTTCATCAAAAAGAGAAGAAGAGAGAATTCCTAAGTTTACAACAAGGGAATTTAACCATAGAAGAGTACGAGGCTCGTTTCAATGAGCTGATGTCATATGTGCCAGACCTGGTGAAGTCTGAGCAAGATCAAGCTAGTTATTTTGAAGAAGGGCTCCGTAACGAGATCAGAGAGAGGATGACTGTGACAGGCCGAGAGCCTCATAAAGAAGTTGTACAGATGGCTTTAAGGGCCGAAAAACTCACGAATGAAAATCGGAGAATGCGAGCTGAGTTTGCAAAGAGGAGAAACCCGAATGTATCCTCTAGTCAACTGCCCAAAAGAGGTAAGGACACATTTGCTTCTGAGAATACTGTTTCTGTTCCGGTGATATCTCCTCGACCCCCACTTTCACAGTTACAGCAGAGACCTCCGAGATTTAACAGGTCTGGGATGAGTAGTACTTCCGAGAAGAGTTTTGGAGGTTTAAATAAATGCGAAAAATGTGGGAGATATCATGTTGGGGAGTGTTGGGGCATAAGATGCTTTCATTGTGACCAGCCGGGCCACATTAGGAGTGATTGCCCACAGTTAGGACGGGCTACAGTAGCTGCTCCATCCCCACTAACTCATACGGATATGCAGAGGAGAGATTCCTCTAGAGTACACCCGAGGCAGGGGGTAACTGTACGATCTGAAATGGGTAGCAACACCCCAGCACAACCATCTTTGAAGCCATTGACTCGTTCTTCAACAAGAGTTTTCGCTGTAACGGAAGATGAAGCACGAGTCCGATCTGGAGAAAGTGAGTGAAAAGTTAGACGAAGGTGTAAAATAGTGATAGGGGATGTAAATACCAAGTGATGGACGTGTAAATAAAGGTTTCAAGAATAATATAGTAAATGAGTTCATATGGAATATGGTTGTAAGAATTTCTTACTATATTGTGGAAATTAGAACTCAAAAATACTTGAGGTATACAAAGTTCAAATGAACTTAAATCTTAAGCAATAAATTGATGTTGAAATACAAGAAGGATACAAAGCAATATAGAGGCACGAAAGATGATTAAGGACAAAGGGATGACTCTGAGGAATTATGATACTGCATCATATGCGATGATTAAATCAAGATAGATCTTGGATGCATAAATGGGATTATAAAGCATATACACATATGTGGGGTTGATATTGTGATTAACTAAAATAAAGAATGATTTTTAGTGAATTAAGATTCCATATAAAGGAGATAACAGGAGAAGTTGAGCATCGAATAAAAGATAATACCCTGCCTTTTCTTCAAGTTAATAAGTGAAATTTTGAGGACAAAATTTTATTTTAAGGGGGGTAGTGTTGTCAAACCCTGCTTTGTAAAATAATTATAATGTCATTCACATGCTCGATAGAATGTTTGTATATTTAGGAAGTTCGAGAAATCGTTAAAAGACGATATTGCCCCTAATGGTATCATTGAGTCGATTAAGCCTCGAACTAGTTCAAATAGGAATTTTAAGGTGAAATTAAGAGTTTCACAGTTCAAGGATGACTCAAAATGGTAATTCGGAGTTCGAGGATCAATTCAAAGTCAAACTAGAATTTTCACTATCTAGGGGCAAAATCGTAATTTTACCACCCGAGGACGAAATTGAATTTTTTGAGAGAATTTAGATCAAATTTGATTAAATGGAGCATGATATGAGTATAAGGAGTGAAAATTATGCATTTTGGTCATTTTTCAATTTTTGGGGCAAAAATGTAATTTTTCACTTTACCGGGGTAAAAGTGTAATTTTTAAAAATTTGCTCCACCAAAACTTTGGAAAAGTCTAGAAATTTCATGGAAGACATGGATAAGTGAAGAGGATTGAGTGGTGGAAAAAGAAAGTCAAAAAGATGGCTAGAAAAAAATAAAATAATAAAATATTCAAAAAATAAATAAAATAATAATATTTTATTAAGCCTATTAAAAGGCTTGCAAATTCCAGAATTCTTCATTTGGAGGGTCAGCCAAAACCAGCAGGAGAGAGAGAGAAATAAGAACAAACCCTAGAGTGAGAAAATTCAAAGAAAAAGGTATGATTTTTCAAGCTTAGCTTAAGATTTATCATTTTCATGCATTTCTCATCATTTTCCATGGTTGAATCATGTGATTTGAGGATGAATTCAATTCTGGAAAAATGGGTTAGGAGAGAGAAACTTGTTAGATTAATTTGATTTTAAGTTATGTTAGTGTTTTAAGTTAGTTTAGCATATTTAGGAACAAAACAACAAGAAAAGAATTTATTTTCCTCCATTACCATTATTGGCTGAATTTTCTAGGGGAATATTGGCTGATGATCTTGATGTTTACTTGAGCAATTATGATGAATAATGATGAATTATGAGTCTAGAAAAATAATGAAAATTTTCGGAGCAAAAATACGAATTTTTACCCATTAGGGGTATTTTCGTAATTTGTTATCGGGACTGATAATTTGCACCACACTGAGGGACATTAAGTCAATTTGGGTGCAATTGAGGTATAGAAACTGAAAAAAATTAATTTGAGATTAAATTGGACGCGTTAGTAATTTAATCGAGTAATAGGCCGAATTAGGTTAGCACCGCATTTAAGCGGTAGTCGGATAAGTTGCATGTCATATCATGCATATATACCGAGCCTGAATTGATTTTATAATGGTCAAGCATTGATGTGGTGAATTATGTATTGTACATTGTGGATAGGTGGTGAGCAAATTACACTGGTAAAAGTACCAACATTGTGCTTGAAGACTGAGATTAGGAGTACATCGACTCCTAGAACTGTGAGTGGACAATTTATCGTCTTAAATATCTAGAGTAATTATACTTGTTTGATGCTTTTATTGAATGGTGAATTTAAATTATAAAATATTATGTTTTCCAATTAAAATGTTTTTTTAATAAAAATGAGATTTATACTGGTTTTAAAATCAAATATTGTTTTGGGAAAATTGAGTATATGGAGACTGTGTTGAAATTTATGATTTTATATGTTATTGAAATTGGGGCTTATGACACTATGGTAGCATGATGGCTAAATTTTTGGGGCTGGCATGAAATATATGAACAATTTTGGATTGGTCTCGGTAGACTGGATTACATTTTATTCGCCATATTATGCTACTGAAATTTTTATGGGTCTGGTGGTATATTAAACGGTCACTGCAGTGGTGGGGGTTTCCGTGGACTGCCTATGAGAGGGGCACGGTAACTCAATTATATACTTACCTCCGGGGGGAGATGTTGGGTGAAGTATCTCCTGAGGTATGATTTGAGTGCACCTCACGTTTGGGCCACCACGTGAGAGTGAGACTCAGCCAACGCCAAGGAACGGCTGTGTGTCAGATGTGAAAACATATTTATGGGTATGGGTCATTGAACAGCCTTGGCGGTCTCAGTGGGATACCTTGACGAAGGTACCCGCGAGAATGATATTGGCAGGGGCCAAGTTTAAAAAAATTCATAAGTCGGGGAAATTTTGATGAAAAGAAATTATTTGGTATAGATTGAAACGAATTTTGTGTTATGAACATTATTGAGATATAACGTTTTTATATTGTCTCCATCTACTCGGCTTTAGATGCTTTTGATGGTAATTGTTTACTCACTGGGATTATTTAATCTCACCCCTCTTCCTATCCATTTTTCAGGCTCAGGACAGTTTGTTGATAGTTGATTAAGACGAGAATTAATCTCGGAGTTGCATCATAGGAAGTAAGGGTTCGTAGCTCTACACCTTCTTGGTTAATTAGGGGCCCACGTGTCACTGTAAACGAAATTTCATACTTTAATTATCTTTATTACTATATGAATAAATTTATTTTACTCTTATGCTACAAAAGTTATTTTAGGAAGACTTTGAAAATATTGTGTTTTAAGAAAATAGAATATTTTATTTAATGTTTTTATTATATTCAAATAGCTATAATTTTACTTTAAACGAATGTTTTAGACTTCAAAATTTAATTTAAATCATGAAATATGTGTTTCCACTTACATATTACATTTTTTCGGATTTCGAAATTTCAAAAAAAAGAAAATGACGAAAATGCCCCAGTGAGCTAGAAAATAATATTTTTATTGTTTTGAGTTGGAAACAACTTATGATTTCTTGAAATGCGAGATTTAATAACTGTCGCTCACCGGGGAGATGCGGAAGTTGATGCTGAGCCTTGCGGGGTTTCGATCGGCATTCGGGGTAATGAGTGCTTATCGAGACGTCGCGGCGGTTGTCACGGGCCCGATGGGAGTTCTGGGTCGTGACAATTAGATTGGTATCAGAGCATGGTTTAAAGATCAAAGATTTTGATTTTAAAGCTTTGAATTTCAAAGTTTTTGATTTTAAAGTTGTTTTAAGAAATCCACACTGACACTGCGTGGCCCAAGTTAAGTTAAGTTAGGTTATATCGAGTTAGTTGCATATAGAATTTAAAGTCATCTAAGTCTATTCCATTTCTTATTGTAGAGTACCATGCCTCCTCGACGTGGACGTCCACCTCTCTATAGGTCAGTAGGGAGGGGAAGAGGCCGTGCTAGACTTAGTCAGCCAGATCCCGTGGAAAGGGAGTCTGCTGCACCTACTTTTCGAGCAGCACCTGCTGTTGAGCCTACTGAGATTCCTCCACCTCCTCCACCACCTACTGCTACTCCTGGTGTTCATGCCATGTCTCTTGAGGCAGTCCAGGCATTAACAGCTTTTCTTAATGTCATTATGGGCCAAGCTCAAGCTGGTCGAGTCCCTCATACTGTTCCCCCAGCAGTATCTCCAGTGCCACCACCACCACCTCTTGTTCCACCACCAGTGCCAGATGTCTCCATTTCCAAAAAGCTTAAGGAAGCTAGGCAGCTGGGTTGCACTTCTTTTATTGGTGATTTGGATGCAACTGCAGCTAAAGATTGGATTACTCAGGTAACGGAGACATTTGTGGATATGAAATTGGATGATGATATGAAGTTAACGGTGGCCACAAGATTACTAGAGAAGAGGGCTCGTACATGGTGGAGCTCGGTAAAATCACGTTCCATTACTTCGTTGACTTGGATAGACTTCCTACAAGAATTCGACGGTCAATACTACACCTACTTTCATCAAAAAGAGAAGAAGAGAGAATTCCTAAGTTTACAACAAGGGAATTTAACCATAGAAGAGTACGAGGCTCGTTTCAATGAGCTGATGTCATATGTGCCAGACCTGGTGAAGTCTGAGCAAGATCAAGCTAGTTATTTTGAAGAAGGGCTCCGTAACGAGATCAGAGAGAGGATGACTGTGACAGGCCGAGAGCCTCATAAAGAAGTTGTACAGATGGCTTTAAGGGCCGAAAAACTCACGAATGAAAATCGGAGAATGCGAGCTGAGTTTGCAAAGAGGAGAAACCCGAATGTATCCTCTAGTCAACTGCCCAAAAGAGGTAAGGACACATTTGCTTCTGAGAATACTGTTTCTGTTCCGGTGATATCTCCTCGACCCCCACTTTCACAGTTACAGCAGAGACCTCCGAGATTTAACAGGTCTGGGATGAGTAGTACTTCCGAGAAGAGTTTTGGAGGTTTAAATAAATGCGAAAAATGTGGGAGATATCATGTTGGGGAGTGTTGGGGCATAAGATGCTTTCATTGTGACCAGCCGGGCCACATTAGGAGTGATTGCCCACAGTTAGGACGGGCTACAGTAGCTGCTCCATCCCCACTAACTCATACGGATATGCAGAGGAGAGATTCCTCTAGAGTACACCCGAGGCAGGGGGTAACTGTACGATCTGAAATGGGTAGCAACACCCCAGCACAACCATCTTTGAAGCCATTGACTCATTCTTCAACAAGAGTTTTCGCTGTAACGGAAGATGAAGCACGAGTCCGATCTGGAGAAAGTGAGTGAAAAGTTAGACGAAGGTGTAAAATAGTGATAGGGGATGTAAATACCAAGTGATGGACGTGTAAATAAAGGTTTCAAGAATAATATAGTAAATGAGTTCATATGGAATATGGTTGTAAGAATTTCTTACTATATTGTGGAAATTAGAACTCAAAAATACTTGAGGTATACAAAGTTCAAATGAACTTAAATCTTAAGCAATAAATTGATGTTGAAATACAAGAAGGATACAAAGCAATATAGAGGCACGAAAGATGATTAAGGACAAAGGGATGACTCTGAGGAATTATGATACTGCATCATATGCGATGATTAAATCAAGATAGATCTTGGATGCATAAATGGGATTATAAAGCATATACACATATGTGGGGTTGATATTGTGATTAACTAAAATAAAGAATGATTTTTAGTGAATTAAGATTCCATATAAAGGAGATAACAGGAGAAGTTGAGCATCGAATAAAAGATAATACCCTGCCTTTTCTTCAAGTTAATAAGTGAAATTTTGAGGACAAAATTTTATTTTAAGGGGGGTAGTGTTGTCAAACCCTGCTTTGTAAAATAATTATAATGTCATTCACATGCTCGATAGAATGTTTGTATATTTAGGAAGTTCGAGAAATCGTTAAAAGACGATATTGCCCCTAATGGTATCATTGAGTCGATTAAGCCTCGAACTAGTTCAAATAGGAATTTTAAGGTGAAATTAAGAGTTTCACAGTTCAAGGATGACTCAAAATGGTAATTCGGAGTTCGAGGATCAATTCAAAGTCAAACTAGAATTTTCACTATCTAGGGGCAAAATCGTAATTTTACCACCCGAGGACGAAATTGAATTTTTTGAGAGAATTTAGATCAAATTTGATTAAATGGAGCATGATATGAGTATAAGGAGTGAAAATTATGCATTTTGGTCATTTTTCAATTTTTGGGGCAAAAATGTAATTTTTCACTTTACCGGGGTAAAAGTGTAATTTTTAAAAATTTGCTCCACCAAAACTTTGGAAAAGTCTAGAAATTTCATGGAAGACATGGATAAGTGAAGAGGATTGAGTGGTGGAAAAAGAAAGTCAAAAAGATGGCTAGAAAAAAATAAAATAATAAAATATTCAAAAAATAAATAAAATAATAATATTTTATTAAGCCTATTAAAAGGCTTGCAAATTCCAGAATTCTTCATTTGGAGGGTCAGCCAAAACCAGCAGGAGAGAGAGAGAAATAAGAACAAACCCTAGAGTGAGAAAATTCAAAGAAAAAGGTATGATTTTTCAAGCTTAGCTTAAGATTTATCATTTTCATGCATTTCTCATCATTTTCCATGGTTGAATCATGTGATTTGAGGATGAATTCAATTCTGGAAAAATGGGTTAGGAGAGAGAAACTTGTTAGATTAATTTGATTTTAAGTTATGTTAGTGTTTTAAGTTAGTTTAGCATATTTAGGAACAAAACAACAAGAAAAGAATTTATTTTCCTCCATTACCATTATTGGCTGAATTTTCTAGGGGAATATTGGCTGATGATCTTGATGTTTACTTGAGCAATTATGATGAATAATGATGAATTATGAGTCTAGAAAAATAATGAAAATTTTCGGAGCAAAAATACGAATTTTTACCCATTAGGGGTATTTTCGTAATTTGTTATCGGGACTGATAATTTGCACCACACTGAGGGACATTAAGTCAATTTGGGTGCAATTGAGGTATAGAAACTGAAAAAAATTAATTTGAGATTAAATTGGACGCGTTAGTAATTTAATCGAGTAATAGGCCGAATTAGGTTAGCACCGCATTTAAGCGGTAGTCGGATAAGTTGCATGTCATATCATGCATATATACCGAGCCTGAATTGATTTTATAATGGTCAAGCATTGATGTGGTGAATTATGTATTGTACATTGTGGATAGGTGGTGAGCAAATTACACTGGTAAAAGTACCAACATTGTGCTTGAAGACTGAGATTAGGAGTACATCGACTCCTAGAACTGTGAGTGGACAATTTATCGTCTTAAATATCTAGAGTAATTATACTTGTTTGATGCTTTTATTGAATGGTGAATTTAAATTATAAAATATTATGTTTTCCAATTAAAATGTTTTTTTAATAAAAATGAGATTTATACTGGTTTTAAAATCAAATATTGTTTTGGGAAAATTGAGTATATGGAGACTGTGTTGAAATTTATGATTTTATATGTTATTGAAATTGGGGCTTATGACACTATGGTAGCATGATGGCTAAATTTTTGGGGCTGGCATGAAATATATGAACAATTTTGGATTGGTCTCGGTAGACTGGATTACATTTTATTCGCCATATTATGCTACTGAAATTTTTATGGGTCTGGTGGTATATTAAACGGTCACTGCAGTGGTGGGGGTTTCCGTGGACTGCCTATGAGAGGGGCACGGTAACTCAATTATATACTTACCTCCGGGGGGAGATGTTGGGTGAAGTATCTCCTGAGGTATGATTTGAGTGCACCTCACGTTTGGGCCACCACGTGAGAGTGAGACTCAGCCAACGCCAAGGAACGGCTGTGTGTCAGATGTGAAAACATATTTATGGGTATGGGTCATTGAACAGCCTTGGCGGTCTCAGTGGGATACCTTGACGAAGGTACCCGCGAGAATGATATTGGCAGGGGCCAAGTTTAAAAAAATTCATAAGTCGGGGAAATTTTGATGAAAAGAAATTATTTGGTATAGATTGAAACGAATTTTGTGTTATGAACATTATTGAGATATAACGTTTTTATATTGTCTCCATCTACTCGGCTTTAGATGCTTTTGATGGTAATTGTTTACTCACTGGGATTATTTAATCTCACCCCTCTTCCTATCCATTTTTCAGGCTCAGGACAGTTTGTTGATAGTTGATTAAGACGAGAATTAATCTCGGAGTTGCATCATAGGAAGTAAGGGTTCGTAGCTCTACACCTTCTTGGTTAATTAGGGGCCCACGTGTCACTGTAAACGAAATTTCATACTTTAATTATCTTTATTACTATATGAATAAATTTATTTTACTCTTATGCTACAAAAGTTATTTTAGGAAGACTTTGAAAATATTGTGTTTTAAGAAAATAGAATATTTTATTTAATGTTTTTATTATATTCAAATAGCTATAATTTTACTTTAAACGAATGTTTTAGACTTCAAAATTTAATTTAAATCATGAAATATGTGTTTCCACTTACATATTACATTTTTTCGGATTTCGAAATTTCAAAAAAAAGAAAATGACGAAAATGCCCCAGTTAGCTAGAAAATAATATTTTTATTGTTTTGAGTTGGAAACAACTTATGATTTCTTGAAATGCGAGATTTAATAACTGTCGCTCACCGGGGAGATGCGGAAGTTGATGCTGAGCCTTGCGGGGTTTCGATCGGCATTCGGGGTAATGAGTGCTTATCGAGACGTCGCGACGGTTGTCACGGGCCCGATGGGAGTTCTGGGTCGTGACACAGGTACCCCATTTGTTAATCAAATTCGTGTTCGAACATCTCAAAATTAGTGGGTACCTTACCCATTAACATCCCTAATGTTCATAAGATATGCACAATGTAGTAAAGCATATAGGTTCATGGTAATTGAATCAAATGATTCTATTTTGGTCAACACTGTTTTTGAATCAAGAAATGTTATATTTTGATGAAAATATATTCAAATCTAGTTCAAGACAACTATAACCACTACAATCAGTTCAATTAAATGACATTCCATTGGAACAAAATGAAAATAATGATGAATCTTGTCCAGAAATAAGGAAAAGCAAAATGGCTTGAAAGACTTTGGTCCAGATTTCTATATGTTCTTTGTAAAAAGAACAAAAGAAAATATAGATAACAAAATTCTTTATTATTTAAATTTGGAATTGGACCTTATTATATATGATGAGGTAATAAAGTCTCAAGATTCTGCATTTTGAAAGGAAATAATCAATGATAAGATAAACTTAATAATGGGAAATAATACTTGGATTTTGGTTGATCTTCTACCAGGTTCCAAACCAATAAGTTGTAAATGGATTTTCAAAAAGCAAATGAAGGTGGATGGAACCATAGACAAGTTCAAAACAAGATTAGTAGCCAAAGGCTTCCACAAAATCAAGGGATTGATTATTTTGATACTTATGCTTTAGTAGCTAGAATTAGACTTCTACTCTCCCTCGCATCAATATATAAGTTGGTAATTCACCAAATGGATGTTAAGACAACATTCTTAAATGGTGAATTAGAAAAGGAAGTCTATATGAAACAACTGAAAAGGTTTATTGTTTCAAGATAGAAGCATAAAATTTGTATGCTTATCAAGTCATTGTATTAGCTTAAACAAGCACCAAAATAATGACATAAAAAATTTGATAAAGTCATTTTTAGCCAATGGCTACAACATAAATGAATCTAATAAGTGCATATATAGCAAATTCCAAAATGGCAACAGTCAAAGGTGTTATAATTTGCTTATATGTTGATGACATGCTAATATTTGGCACAGATTTGGAACAAGTCGAGGAAATTAAAACATTTTTTCAAATAACTTTGTAATGAAAAATATGGGTGTAGTGGATGTCATTTTAGGAATTAAAATATTTGGAGATGAAAATAGCATAACTTTGTCACAATCGCACTACATTGAAAAAGTGCTTAAATAGTTTGATCTTAATGATTGAATACTAGCATCTACACCAATGGATACTCAAATTAAATTAGTAATTTACAAGAGTGATTGGTTGCTTAATGTATGTAATGACATGTACAAGGCTAGATATAGCATTTGTTGTTGGAAAGTTAAGTGTAGGCACACAGATAATCCAAATACTTTGCATTGGTAAGCCATAAATCATGTACTAAGGTTTTTAAACAACATAATCAATTATGGACTTTGTTATAATGGATTCCGTCCATGCTAAAAGGAAATATCTGAATAGTAGTTGGATTACAAGTTTAGCAAATGATGCTTCTACAAGCATATGGATCTTCATGCTTAGTGGGGGTGCCATCTCTTAGGGGTCAAAGAAACAAATGTGTATAATGGATTTTACCATGGTAGCTAAATTTATTGTATTGGTTGTTGCCACCAGAGAAGCCAAATGGCTAAAATTTACTCTTTGGTGTCCTTTTGTGGCCTATACCAATTTATCCAATATCTATCTATTGTGATAGTGAAGCAACTTTAGCGAGAGTATTTATAATGGAAAATTTAGACATATTGTATTGAGACATAGCTATGTCTAAGAATTAATTTCAGATTGAGTGATCACTATAACTTTTGTGAGGTCTAATGAAAACTTGATGGATCCTTTAACGAAAAGACTTGCCAGAGATTTTATAATTAAGACTTCAAAAGGGATGGGACTCAAGCTCATAAATTAAAAGTCACCCATGGTCGAAACTCAACTCAACGCTTGATATAACGTCAAGTCTTGAGTTCAATGAGACAAAGTACACCATCTGTATGTGGCTACTAGCACTGTAATATGATATATTATATTCCATCCTAAGTAAAGTTTAGCACTATAATATGAAATATTATATTCCACCCTAAGTAAAGTTCTAGGTACTTGTAATGGTAAGGAAATGATGAGTCATATACTCTTAATAAACCCATAACACAAATTTGTTAGAATACTTTAGTTATGAGAGCATTCTTGATGGGATCTACCTATTTTAGTATGAAGTGTAGCCACTTTTAGGAGTTCAAGAGCTTAGCTCTTATAGCACTCATGAAAAGAGGATTTTGACGCATGACCATAAAAGCGTCACTGGATATTGTGCATTCATTGGTGTTGAAATTATTGTGTAAAATGTGTTCAATTAACCAAATGGAATAATTGGTTCGAAGCATAGTCTACCATACAATTTTAGTTAACTTTAACATGCTTTCACTAAGTGAAGGTTCAATCGAAAGACACTATCATTTATGCAATCAATTTCCAAGATTAATAAAAAATTTGGATTATTTTGAAAATAGTATGGGATTGTTGGACATTTTCAACAATAATAAATACGAGACACAATCCTACATTGGAAACATAAAAGAAAGAAAAGTTCAATAAATAAATAGGAGAATGAGTCCATAGTAATTGGACTAAAGTGAACTGAAGTGCTAAATGTACCATGAATGGGCTTTCCTAGCCCTGATTGGTCTTGGAATTAATTAAATTAATAATATTTAATATATTATAATGGCACTTGCCACTTAGCCACGTGGCACCTGTAGGTAATTAAATAATAAATTATATATTATTTTAATTTATTTTTTAATTACAAAAGTAATAGTCAATCATGACTGTTGAAAACAAAGGTCATGTCTATTGAAAAACCAACAGTTATGCCTGTTTGAAACCAATAGTTTTGTCTATTTTAGATGTGTCTATTAGGAAAAATCACATGTACTTATAAAAGAATCTCCTATGATTCAAAAGAACATAGAGAAAACAACAAACAGTAATCTCTTTTTCTTTCCTTAAATATTCTTCAGATTTCTTGTATATCATTTTGTTGCAGAAAATCATATAGAAGTTTAGGTAATCTTGTCATAACCAATGGATGTTGGTCCCAATAATATGTGCTAGAGGGGGGGTGAATAGGATAATTTGGCTCTTAACAATATTTAAAACTAATTTTCAGAACTTAAGAAAATAGAAATAGAGTATAAAATGCACAACAATTTAGAGTGGTTCGGTCCAAGACCTACATCCACTACCTTGATTATCCAACTAAGGATTTTCCCACAAATCCACTAAGAACCGATGAAATTCACAAGCTTTCACCAAGTTTTACAATGGCTTTTCAAGGCTCAGCCAAAACCTTTTACACTAGTTTTTCACGAGCTCAACTAAAACCCAAAGTGGTTTTCCAAGGCTCAACCACAACCTACAACAATCAAGCTATCCCAAGCTTGAATAACCCCTTAGAGTGACTTCCTCACTCTAAGAATACAAGAAGAGTAGTAAAAGAAAGTACCTATGATCACTGGTTGATTTGATTAGTACAAGATTAAGTGCAAAATACAAATGCAAAGAGTAGGCGTTTAAGTGCAGACAAGTGCAGTGAAGATTTTTTGGTTTTTCAACTCTCTATAGCTCAAATCTCATTCAAGGCTTCTAAAAACTTGTTTCTAATTGTTGGAAGACACTTTTATACTTGGAGAAGTAACTCGGATGGTAATTTGACAGTTTTATGTTCGTTGGAAACAGTTGAGGATGAGTTCTAGCCGTTAATCTGTCTTGTAGTACTCTGGTTCAAATTATAGACAAAGAGCTCTTAGTTGACTGACTTGGTTGACTAAGTTGGTTCTGTTTCAGGTTGCAGATTCTGGCAGAGAGCAGTTAGTCGACTGACTTGGTCGACTAAGTTGATTCTGTTTCTCAAACTCTTCAGCCTGCCATTCCTTTAATTTGAAACTTGGTCAACCAACATTCTTCCTTGTTTCACCAATAAGCTTCCTCCTCGTTAGACAGTTGCATCTTGTTATTTTTATCTCTATTTTTCTTTTGATATACTCTTTGAAGAGTTAATTAATTAATTTCATATATTGATTTTCCTGCACACTTAAGTAAAGATATTAGACACAAATAAATGGGAATGTTTTATTATCATCAAAAACTAATGGAGCCAACAATCTCTCCCTTTTTGATGATGACAAAACATTCCTTGATTAACAGCATAATATCTTTTTACTCTTTTTAGTTTTCTGCAGAAAATGAGGATTGCTCCCCCTAAGTATATGCTCCCCCTTAGTGTGTACATATTTTGCTTACTTTTATTCCAGCAAAATTTTATTCTTGTCATATAGAGAGAATGACATTGTACACTTAGATTATATATGTGTATATACATGTGCAGAAATCTGGAATGATTTACAACAATGAATGTTATGAATTCAGCAGAGTTCTGTCAACATCATACAATCATCAGATTTTATCTATTCCCTTCATGATTCAATTTACATTCTATGCACAACATCTATATCTATTTATAAACAGAAATTATTCTCAATGCCATATTAAAAATCATTTATCAGCTTGTAAATCAATATCAGCATAGCATCAGCAGATTTTGTTCATGACAGTAAAAATCCCAAGATAACAAAATATCAGCAGACTTCAATTTGTAGCAGTTAAACAACATAGATATTTCAGCATTCACTTTTCACACAACCATATAAAGAACAGAATTAAACTTAAGTGTTCAAGTGCCACCATGGCACAAATAGCAGTTAATTAAAAAGTATTTCGAAATTGCCCCTGGACTATTTTGCTTCCTGTCTCTTATTCTTCTAAGTTCCTGCTCCTGATTCTGCTTTCTTTTCTTTCCTAGGTTCTTGGTTCCTCCACCCTAACATTTGTCTTTTAATTTTGTTCATTGGTTCCTGCATCCCTAGTTCGACCATCCTACTCTCCCTTTTTGTCAGCATCAAAGGAAAAGGCTTTTACTCATCTGATGTGTTAGAGGATGAGAATTCAGTGGCATAGAAAGGGTTTAGAGGAAAAAAAGAGGGCTCTTGGAGAGGTGATGACTTCCTAAGGGAAGGTTCCGATGAGGACTTGTTTGATATAAGGACTGGACTTTAAGGAGAGGAGGTTGAAACTGGTCTAGATTTCTTTACCAACTTGGAAGACTTTCTTCTCTTGAGAAAAACTGTCTTGAAGGCCATAGTCTTTTTTCCTTTGGTTGGTGGTTTTGCCTCAGTTGGTGGTGCTGCAGTGGCTTTTGCTTTCCTGGATTTTGTCTTTACTCTAGGAGATGATGCAGGTTTCTTTCCTTTTCTTACACCTCCACCATCTTTTTGAGTTTCTGTCCTGGCAGTGTCTTTTTCAGCTTGTCCTTCCTTAACCATTTGGTGGAAGACATCCATAATAGAAACTTCCTCTGAATTTGGAAGAGAGGCCTGGTGTTTCTTTGTTTCTGAACCAACCACTTCAGTTCCTTATTCTGATTCATTTTTGCTTTGAAGTTTAGGAGAGGGTGTCTTGGTTAGCTGATCATCCCCTTGGTGAGAGTATTCAGTCTGCAGAACAGGACTGGCAGATTTGTAGATGGAACCTTCAGCTTGAACGCCATAACTTCCAACATAAGAAGCAGATTTTTCTACTTGCTTAGCTGAACCTTCAGCACCTTGTTGTGCTAGTGTAGTGCTAGATGTTGCAGAGTTGTCTGCAACCACAGGTTCAGATGGCATGCTTTCCTTCTCTTTAAGCTTCTTTTCCAACTCAGTGTTTTTCTCTTCAATTTTCTATATCTTTTCTCCTTGGTCAGTCAGCTTTCCATCGATCCTCATGAGCAAATTAAAAATTACTTCATTTGAGAATCTAGAAGAGGCTCCTTCAAGTTGAGCAGGTACACTGTGTTCTTTTCTTGGACCAGTCTTGAGGGTTTTAATGAATCTTTCCCCATTGAGTATATACCCCAATTTAACCAAGCTCCCATAATAAATATGTCACGATCCAAATTTTCAAGCCATGACCGGTGCAAGGGCCCAATAAACGTAGTCTATTAAGCCCAAGCAAGCCTATCTATTTATCCTACTCATCATTCCATCAAATATCGCTAAGTCACAAATTATAACTTTAAATCAAAATAGTAATAGACATTGCCAACTCGTATTGGCATTTCTCATTTGTTATATACATACATTGTCTACAACATGTATTCCAATAATGTACATTAGGTTCGCTTATACATTGCAAAAAGAAGACTTGACTTCCAGTGGAGGGAGTCGATGAATGTACAGCTACTGAATACCGAGACACCTACCAAAAGATGGACACAGGTCTACAAGGACACCTCATCCTAGGTACCGGCTGCCTCGTGATCTGAAAACATGAATTTGAAAATGGTGAGTATAAAACCAGTGAGTGAACAAGGAAGGGAACAAGCATACCATAAGGAATCTTTAATGAAATCATGATGCATTCTTTTTCAAAACAATGCAATTTATTTCTATTCTTATTGAAAACCCCTCATCAAGCCCTTAAATGATTAATCATTTGAAAATCAAGGACCCATACATAACAAACCATTTGAAGAATGAAAACTTCAATATTACACAAGCAAGTCAAATACGACAACGGATTTTCGTTGCAGCGACGTTGGGATTTAGTTATTAACCGAACAAGGGTTTCTCAACTGGCTGAGAGTTACTCACTAAACCTCCTTATTTTAAACTTAACTCTTTTAATCCTTAATGTTGGAAGTCCATGCTCCCATATGGTAGTAAAGAAGTGAAAGATAGGGCAGCAATTGGACAAGATAAGAGACCAAAACAGAAAGTTTTTCACTGCAGCAAGATTCAATCTCGCTGCAGCGAAATTTCTACCCAAAAACAGAATGTTTCTCACTGCAGCGAAACTGCAACCCAGAAAACAAAAAGTTTCTCGCTGCAAAGAAAATGCATCCTCGCTGCAGCGAGTTTCTAGCCAGTGTACCCCTTCAAATTCGAGAGTTTTTCGCTGCAGCGAAATACAGGGCATCAATGCAAAATTTACCTTTCTCCTAAAGGAAAAACCACCCTGCCAAAAGGTCCAAACCAACATGAAAACACATAACAATTTCTCAAGGTTTAACATGTCAAGTTTTACATGCATTACAACCATAACCCATTATCCATCAATTTCCTATAACACACATATTTACATATATATATATATATATATATATATATACATATATACCCATCATCATCATCACACCATCCCATCATCATCATCACCAGCTCATGCGCACTCCCTACTCGAACATGGTTGGGTCATCACCGGGTTATGCGCACTCCCTACTCGCTCATAATCGGGTCATCCTCGGCTTATGCGCACTCCCTACTCGCACATATCCGAGTCAATATAATTACACAACATTATACTCAAGCATACATGTATATCAACATAATGCAGCCACATAGAAATCCATAATAATCACATTTCATAACATAAACCTTTTCTCAAAAGCTTGTTCCCAAGGCATTCATTTTCATGAAAAATTGTATAAAATCATTCAAACACTTTGTCAAATCCATCATATTCCCAAAATCAGTTTTGAAGGTAGTCCACTCACCAATTGATTGTAGAACTTTTAATTGACTCAAATTCCCTTAATGATCCAATTGGAATGATGGTGCTTCCTTAAAAACCTAGGATCACATTAACATAAACAATAGATTAATTTACACACTATGAACTCTAAAAGCTATCTCTTAGCTAGTTTTCAATTGCCACTTTAAATGGCTATCTATGTTCACTATCTTAATCACTAAAAAGTAATGAACATACTAAACAATCAAACAGCTCATAAATCACAATTACTAGCCATTTTCTGCAGCTTAAAATCAAACTTGGTGCATCACTCACCCTGGGGTTCCTTTGTAGTTGGATTCTCTTCCAATAGCTTCCAAATCAATGGAATGATTCTCTATTTCTCTCTCTAAAATGCCTAACTAGTGAGAGAAAGTATGAAAACAAGATATTTCAAGGTTTTTGAAGTGAGAAGATGAAATAGCACAAGGGTTTATGGAAGGGTGCACCAAAAGCATGAAAATTGGAGCTAGAGAGAGAAAGTTGTGGAAGTTTGAAAATCAAGCTTCCATGGAGTTTGAAGAAACGTGAGAGAGGAGAAGGGAAGAAGCAGACCAGCTACTGGAAAATTCAAGAAGTTGCTAGAAATTCAAGGTATTTATAGGCAATCTTATCCTTTCCTTTAAAATTACGAAAATGCCCCTCCACCAATTAACTTACTCTCATCCAATCTTTTATACAATCTTTTTGCTCTTTTAACACTGGGACAATATCCATAATGGTCTAAACATGCTTGGGTTCATAAAAACATAAAATTTTAACCGAGGTGAAAAATGACCATTTTACCCCTGTTATGAAAATTGTTGAAACTTCTAGTTTTCTTCGTGTTTTCATCAGCACACATCATTTATGTAGTCTTATACCCATTTAAGCCTTAAAATATCATAAAACTTTCTTCTAGGAGCTTATTAGAGAAAATAACGAAACTACCCCTAGCTCGTATTATTATATCTATGCTTAGCTACAAGCCTATAGAGGTTGGGGTCTCACAAAATAGCTTGATCTCTAGTTTTTACCAACTCCATATCATACCTCTTTGCCCATATTCCCTTCTTCTGTACAAAGGATGTAATGACATTCTCATACGGCAGATTAACCTTATCAAGTCTGCAGGCACTTCTCATTTTTTCAATCATATATCTTCCCAGATTCAGAGGTTCCCAGTTGAAGGCATGTTCCATCAGCCAAAGGTCCTGGAGGCTGATGTAACTAAGGCTTCCACTTCTACCTTGAATGCTTGCTGCTATGAAATAATGTAAAATCCTAATCTGAGGGCTGATTATTAGACCTGAATTGCTCTTTGAAGAATATTTTTCCTTTTTCCCGATGATGATCTCCCACAATGAGGATGGATCATATTTTTCAAGGAGCTCATACTCACCTTCTTCACATTCTATTTTCAGTGGGTTTCCTAAATCTTCACCAGTCACAATAAATTCTTTTCCATTCAGATATACATTCAAACCATCTTCAACATAATCATCAGAATCTACTAATTCCTTTCCTTTCAAAGCAATGCTAGAATAGAACTCTTTGACCAGACTTGCACTATAAGACCTATTCTTAAAAGTGTTGTAACTTTTTAGTTTCAGTTCATCAAAGTACTTAGATAAACTAGTCTGGAATTCTACATTTTCATTAAAACTCTTCCAATCAATAAATTTGCCATGGGAGATTTAGGTATTCTCAATATTTTTGAATCTATATTCATGCAACTTATTCTTGAACTTTGAAAAAGAAGAACTAGTACCTTTGTGGATTGAGAATTCTATTTTTTTCTTCTTGTCAGTTTTCTGTTTCTTCTCTTAGTTTCTCGGATATTTCTTTCACTGAAGCAGGCATGATTTTCTATTTCTTCTTCAGACTTTCCATTCCTATTTCTTCCTCTATTGGCCTTTTGCCTTTTTTCTTTTCTGATATCTTTTTACTTTTAGATGTTCTTGCTATTTTGATTTCAAAAATTTTTAATGGTTAGGGTTTGAGTCAGTTTCAAAGGCAAACAGGAAGATATGGGTATTTGTTTTTAGAGCAACGGGTTTCAGGGGAGAGAAGAGGAGAGGTTGTCAACAGTTATTTCTTAAAAAACTGCTTACCTTCCCTTAAGTACTACCCTACTTTTATTTCTTCATAATTTCAAAATTCCCTCTAAAATTTTGGTTATTCACCTTTGGCAGTTTTTCTTCATTCCCTTTTCACCTGGTAAACTCAATTTTTACCTCATTTTACTCATTCTTTCTCTAAACTGACTGAGTCTTATTATTTAATGTTATCGACCACTCTTCGTTGACTAAGATTTACTTAGTCGACTGAATGCACTCTGTTTTCAATGTGAGAGCCAAAGGTTCCTATAATTGCTTCATACTAATCATCCTTAAATTTCTTTTAATCTCACAAAATCTATCTTCATTCAGAGGTTTGGTATAAATGTCTGCTAATTGATGTAAAGTGTTCACAAATTCTATCTTAATATCATTTTTCATTACATGGTCTCTAATAAAATGGTGTCTAATTTCAATGTGCTTTGTCCTAGAGTGCTGCACATGGTTTTTTGATATATTGATTGCACTTGTGTTGTCATAGTATATTGGTACGTTATGCATAGTTATTCCATAATCTTTTAATTGTTGCTTGATCCAAAGAATTTGTGCACAGCAGTTACCTAGTGATACATACTCTGCTTCGGCTGTTGACAAAGCTATTGAATTTTGCTTCTTGCTGGACCAAGACACAAGCATGCTTCCTAAAAATTGGCATGTTCCATAGTGTTTTTCCTATCAGTTCTGCTGCCAGCAAAGTCAGCATCTGAATATCCAACCAAGCTAAGAGTTAAGTCTCTAGAGTACCATATTCCTAGTTTTTAAGTGTCTATGAGGTATCTAAAAAATCTCTTAACAACTGTTAGATATGATTCTTTAGGCTGTGACTGAAATCTAGCACACAAGCACACACTAAACTGAATATCTGGTCTATTTGCTGTTAAGTAGAGAAGAAAATCGATCATACCTCTATAGAGCTTTTGATCTACATCCTTACCTTTTTCATCTAAGTCGAGTTTGGTGGATGGACTCATTGGTGTGGAAATTGATTTCAGCTTCAGCATATCAAATTTCTTGAGCATATCTTGAGTGTATCTTCCTTGGTTGATGAAGATTCCTTCTTCACTTTATTTAATTTGAAGACCAAGGAAGTACTTCAACTCTCCCATCATGCTTATCTCAAATTCACCCTGTATTTCCTTAGCAAAGTTCTTGCATAAAGGCTCATTAGTTGCACCAAATACAATGTCATCCACATATATTTGCACAATAATTAAATCATTTAGATATCTCTTAATGAACAATGTAGTATCGATGTTGCCTCTATCATACCCTTTTCAACTAGAAATTTTGAAAGCCTCTCATACCAAGCTCTAAGAACTTGTTTAAATCCATACAAGGCTTTATGAAGTTTGAAAACATGATCAGATTTTTCAAAGTCTTCAAAACCAGGTGGTTGTTCTACATATACTTCCTCTTGAATTAATCCATTTAAGAATGCACTTTTTACATCCATTTGGAACAGTTTAAAATTCATGAAACATGCAAAAGCTAGCAACAACCTTATGGCTTTAATCCTAGCAACGGGGAGCAAAGGTTTCATCATAATCTATTCCTTCCTCTTGGTTGTATCCTTTTGCTACTAGCTTGGCTTTATTTCTAACTACATTTTCTTGCTCATCTACCTTATTTTTAAATACCCATTTAGTACCAACAATAGGGTGATTTGAAGTTCTAGGGACCAATGACCATACACGATTCCTTGTGAATTGATCAAGTTCTTCTTGCATGGCCATTATCCAACTTTTCTCTTTTTCAGCTTCTTCAAAGTTTTTAGGTTCAATTTGACATAAAAAAGCTGAAAACTCATAAGTTTCTCTAGTTGCTGTCCTAGTTCTAACTCCTTGTGAAATGTCACCTATTATTTGGTCTTGTCGATGATCTCTAACAAATCTCCAACTCCTTGGTAGATCATCATGTTGATTTTCTACTCTTTGCAGATTTTCTAAAGGTGGAGTTTCATTTTCTCCTCTAGGTGAGCTTTCTTCATTATTTTTGTTGTTCTCTAAGCTCATTTCCTCCATTTGTTTTTCTAGGATTTCTACATCATCATCATCATCATGAACTTCTTTTTGTAAAGCATTTGACTCATCAAAAACTACATGGATTGATTTTTCAACAGTTAAGGTCCTTTTGTTAAAAACTTTATACGCCTTTGAGTTTAATGCATATCTTAAAAATATTGCTTCATCACTCTTTGCATTAAACTTCCCTAGGGACTGTTTTCCATTGTTCAATATAAAGCACTTACAGCCAAAGCTCCTAAGGTGAGAAATATTTTGTTTCCTACCTTTATAAAGTTCATATGGAGTCTTTGAAATCAAGGGTCTTATTGAGACTCTATTAAGAATATAAGCTGCTGTATTTACTGCCTCAGCCCAAAGATATTTAGGTAGGTTGTTCTCACATAGTACAGTCCTAGCCATTTCTTTTAGGGTTCGATTTTTTCTCTCTACAACTCCATTTTGTTGGGGTGTTCTATGTGCAGAAAAATTATGATCCAACCCTTTTTCATTGCAAAATTTTTTGAACTCATCATTTTCAAATTCTCCTCCATGATCACTTCTTATGCTAACTATGGCTAGTCTTTTTTCATTTTCTACTTTCTTACAATGACTTAAGAAGGTTGATAAAGCATCATTCTTATGAGCAAGAAAATAAACCCAAGTATATCTAGAATAGTCATCAACTATTACAAAGCCATAAGATTTTCCTCCTAAGCTAGTTGTGCTTATTGGACCAAATAGATCAATATGAAGCAATTCAAGAGATCTAGCTGTTGACACAATCTTCTTAGACTTGAAAGATGTTCTAACTTGTTTTCCTAGTTGGCAAGCATCACATATTTTGTCGCTTTCAAATTTTATATTTGGCAGCTCAACAACAAGATTTTTCTTAATTAATTTTGACATAGTATGCATGCTCACATGTTCTAATCTCTTATGCCATAGCCAACTATCATTTTCAGCATTTGCAATAAGACATACTTCACTATTTACTTCAAAATCTTCAAGAAAAACTACATACATATTTTTCAATCTTTTTCCTATAAATGAGATTTTGTTTATACTCATATCTATCACTTCACACTTAGTTGAATCAAAACATACTTTAAATCCTTTATCACATAATTTACTAATACTTAGCAAATTATGCTTTAAGCCTTTAACCAACAACACATGACTAATTTGAGTTTGGAAATTCTTACCAACCGTACCTATACCATGGATTCTGCCTTTTGAATCATCTCCAAAGGATACGATTCCTCCCTTTCTCTTATCCAGCTGAGCAAACAACATTTCATGTCTTGTCATGTGCCGTGAACAGCCACTGTCCATGTACCAAGGCTATTTCTTCTTGAGTTGAGCTTTTGAACATGTCTCCTTTAAGTCCAACTCAACCTACAAAACAGGATTTCAGTTTTTCTTTATAAGTATCCATACTTTGATGGCTCCTTGAGTGTTAGTTGCAACAACGGATCCCTTAGGAACCCAAATTTTCTTAACTTTCTGCACTTTTCTTTTCTTAAAACAATCATATGATAAATGACCAATTTTACTACAAATGTAGCATCTTAGTGATGCATTAGTAGAATTTTTCTTTTTGTGCACATATCTTTTTGGAAATTTATTTTTCAAACTTTTAAGAGCTGTGTTTTCATCAAGAGTTATTTGCAAAGCTTCAGACTTGTTTCCCAGCTCTTGTTTTAAAACCTCAAAGTCTGTTTTTAAGTGTTCTAACTCAATTAGCAAAATATTTCTTTGCTCAAAAACAAAAGTAAACTCTTGTTTGATTTGTTCCAAATCATTTTCAAGTAATGCAGCCTTTTTCTTTAATGATTTGTATTTTGAAAAAAGTTTTTCAAATTCATCGTAAGGGCATTCATACTCATCTTGTAAGTCATCAAAATAATTATTGCAGAGGGTGAGGATACCTCTGTTTCATCATCTTGTGCCATCAAACAAATATTAGCTCTTTCCTCATATTTTTCATCTTCAGCTTCAGAGCTTAAAGTGTCACTGTCCGACCATGCAGCAGCCACCATTGCTTTCTTGGATTTCTTATTTTTCCTGGGAGTTTCATCTTTCAGCAATGGGCATTCAGACTTGAAGTGACCAAGTTTCTTGCACTCGTAGCAGATGAGCTCATCCTTTTTGTTGGAGTCAATTTGTTTCTGTTTTTCCATGAGGCACTTTGGTCTTTTCTGAAACCTCTTCTAGCTAGCCTTCAATTTCTTTTGCTCATTAGCTTTCTAAATTTTCTTGTAACTAGAGCTAATTCTTCATCATCATCAGAAAGCTCTTCCAGCTCTTCTTCAAGGATGTTAACTTTAAGTGCAATACTCTTTTTTTTCCTTTGCTTCCCTTCGGTCTTCTTCTTCTTCTTCCTTAAGCTTCAGCTCATGAGTAAGAAGAGAACCATAAATCTCATTGAGTGTGATGATGTTAAGATCTTTAGCCTCTCTAATGGCAATCACTTTTGGCTTCTAAAATTTTGGTAGGCTTCTAAGGAATCTCTTTACTAATTCATGTTCAGGGATAGGCTTGCCTAGCTGACTCAATTTATTTATGATGTTTGTAAACCTATCAAACATGTTGGTAATGTCTTCACCAGGCTCCATTTTGAACATTTCATAACTATGTGTTAAGAGAGCAATTTTGGACTCCTTTACTTGAGAAGTCCCTTCATTAATTATTCTAAGTTTTTTCCACACTTGTTTATCTATTGTACAGCTTGAGACTTTGTTAAACTCAGTGAGGGTTAATGCACAATGCAATGTGTTGATGGCTTTAAAGTTTATTTAAACTTTCTTAGTTTCAGCCTCGGTCCATTCAGACCTTGGCTTGGGCATCAACTCATTTGTCACCACATTCACGGTTGAGGGCATAAAAGGTCCATCAATTATGACATCCCACATTTCATAGTCTATAGCTCTAATGTAAATTGACATTTTAGTGCTCCAATAAGGGTAATTAAAGCCATCAAACAGAGGTGGTCTATTTGTTGATTGTCCCTCAGCCACTATTGATTTTTAGATAGCCATTTGGATCCTTCCTAAGGATGTTAAGCCTTAATAACAGGGAATTAGCTCTGATACCACTTGTTGGTCCCGATAATATGTGCTAGAGGGGGGGTGAATAGCACAATTTGGCTCTTGACAATATTGGAAACTAATTTTCAGAACTTAAGAAAATAAAAACAGAGTATAAGATGCACAGCAATTTAGAGTGGTTCGGTCCAAGACCTACATCCAATACCTTGATTATCCAACTAAGGATTTTCCCACAAATCCACTAAGAATCGGTGAAATTTACAAGCTTTCACCAAGCTTTACAATGGCTTTTCAAGGCTCAGCCAAAACCTTTTACACTAGTTTTTCACGAGCTCAACTAAAACCCAAAGTGGTTTTCCAAGGCTCAACCACAACCTACAACAATCAAGCTATCCCAAGCTTGAATAACCCCTTAGAGTGACTTCCTCACTCTAAGAATACAAGAAGAGTAGTAAAAGAAAGTACCTATGATCACTGGTTGATTTGATTGGTACAAGATTGAGTGCAAAATACAAATGCAAAGAGTAGGCATTTAAATGCAAACAAGTGCAGTGAAGATTTTCAGGTTTTTCAACTCTCTATAGTTCAAATCTCATTCAAGGCTTCTAAAAACTTGTTTCTAATTGTTGGAAGACCCTTTTATACTTGGAGAAGCAACTCTGATGGCAGTTTGGCAGTTTTATGTCCGTTGGAAATAGTTGAGGATGAGTTCTAGCAGTTAATCTGTCTTGTAGTACTCTGGTTCAAATTGCAGATAGAGAGATTTTAGTTGACTACTTGGTTGACTAAGTTGGTTCTATTTTAGGTTGCAGATTCTGGCAGAGAGTAGTTAGTCGACTGACTTGGTCGACTAAGTTGATTCTGTTTCTCAAACTCTTCAGCCCGCCATTCCTCCAATATGAAACTTGGTCAACCAACATTCTTCCTTATTTCACCAATAAGCTTCCTCCATGTTAGACAGTTGCATCTTGTTATTTTTATCCCTCTTTTTCTTTTGATATACTCTTTGAAGAGTTAATTAATTAATTTCATATATTGATTTTCCTGCACACTTAAATAAAGGTATTAGACTTAAATAAATGGGAATGTTTTATTATCATCAAAAACTAATGGAGCCAACAATGGATGCTCAATGGATTAACTTCGTTAGTGCAAAACATAATCATTCACTGAGCTTCATTGTATTCTCAAGGTTTATCACTTGCAACCTTTTTGCACATATTAGTGGGGCAAATAAAACCTTAAAAGACAATGACATTGTTACACACCTTGAAGCCATTTTAGTATTTTTCTAATCCTACATTCTAAGAAAAACATATTTCAAATCCTCCATGGTGCATATAATTCATATGAAAGCTATTGCAAAAATTGTTGTAGAACTGTTTTACCCCTTCAAAATCAACAGTTTGACATATAAAGCAAAAGAAATTAAAAAAGGATTAGTTTATAATCAACTAACCAAACATAAAAAAGCTACATTAGTTAAAATGTAGAAAGAAATACTAATATTCTAAATGTCTAACAAATTTTCTTTTGATACAAGTCTAACTTGTTTGTACCAAAAAATATGTATCCTTATGACTTGACGCAAGGCGCAGGTAAAATAATTCACTTCAATAGTTTAACAACTAGCATGGCAAACCAGCCTTCGTATCTAAATCCAAGGCGTTGCCCAACAGTAAGTCTTTTCTTTTGATAGAACTCAGTGGTGTCCCAAAGCAAAAAATAAGGTCGACTGAAGTGCAAGTTCAATTTGTAATAAGCTTTGAAGTCTTCATCGAAAAGAAGAATGTCAATTGCTTTGCCCTCAGTCAAGTCCTTGGCGTCCTTGTTTTTGAGTAGCGGAATAAAGTACTTATGAACTTCCGGTACAAGCACGATAATGTCCTCTTTTTGATTCAAATCAGCCTCCGAGATAATTCTTTCAAATTGCCATTCCTCTCTCCCGAACATGGATTCCAACAGCTTATCACTTTCTGCAGGATTCATTTTTCTTGTGAAAAATAGCTAATTTCAATTTCGACCAAGCATCCAGTACTGCCACAAAAAGCAAACATGACCATGTGGAAATAAAAATATTTAAAAGAAAAAAACAAACATGACCACAGATAAAAATAATTACCTTGATCTAAAAACTTGGCATGATATGGTAACATGAAACAAGAGATTGTTATCTTTTAATCATCAAATGATCAAAATATCAATACTTATGAATTTTGATGATCAAAATTTTATTTTCAAAATTGAATAATAAAAAATAATATATTCAAAGAAATAATTATATATCATCATTTCATTTTAAATGGTAATTCACACTCAACAGTATATATGTAAAAGTTTTTAACTAATGGAATTAAAGATAGAGAACTAAAGTGAATTTTTATTACTTAAAATCTTTGGGTTGGAGGATAACTATAGACAAAATCTAAATCAGAAAAAACATCACTAGCTCCCAAAATTTTGGTCATTTATCAATTTGATCCTTTAACTAATGATATAAAAGAATAATATCATAGCTAGCCCCTAAACCATGGATACTTCTTAATTTGATCCTTTAGCTAATGAATTAGTCAATTGAAGCCTAAAACTTTAAATTTTTTTCACCAACTTGAATGATGTTAGGACTAAGAACACCATCGAAGTAAATAAGACAAGGCATTACAAAAGATTTGCGAAAAATTAACTAAAATGAAAAGTTTCATTGACAAGATAACCAGAGCCCACGTCATTTTGAGAAGGGTAAATTTCTTGTTATCTAACCCTAACAAATCTCAAGTATGAATATGATTCAGTGGTATCTCTTCTTAAGTTATACTTCTCCCTAGTGATCATGGAAATCAAGAGAAATGTCTCCTAAAACAATTTTCTTCTTTTTTCCTATAAAATCAACAAAAACTTAATTCCGTGCAAATTAGATATATATCGGAATGATTCAACAGAAAAGATAAAAATAAAAATTTATAATTCGATACATTTCTACGATAGGAACAAATCTAGCCAACCTATAATTGTATGAATCTCAACATGCATGAATGACTTTGTTTTAAACTAGAAAATAATTATAAAATATATTTAAAAAATAAGAATGAAAAAGAAAATTACCTGGTATTTACAAGCTTTCAACTTTCAAGAATACTGTAGGTTTTTCCTCCTCTTTCTACTTAGAATTTAATATGTTTTTTATTCCACATTTGGTAAAAGTTAATAATTAATAGAGAATTGAATGTTGTCTAAAATTGTCACTAAATTAATACTAGTTTTGTTATTATCTACGTGTTACTTTACTAAAAAGACACTAAACCAAAACAAAGAATTTATGAGTTATAAGGGATCATATTGTCTTTCCAATTGTGGTAATTAATCACTTTAAATGATAAAATCAAAAAATCACATTTGATTTTAAAGCTTCGATTCCTTTCTGTGACTTTTTTACCGTTACTTTCAAGTGCATTCTTTTTCATCATTTAAATGTATGGGTCCACCATGAATGATTAAGTCCCAAAATAGTCAACGAGAGTAGATAAAATGAAAATCCGTTGATGAACACAGTGTGTTTCAAGCCACACGATATTGTGGCTCATTGCAGAGCCGTTGGATCAAAACTTAGCTCACTTGATACTTTGTTATGAAATTAACATCGGATGAGTGGAGTTAGTAAAATTTTGATCATATCTATACTTGATAACTCTATTATACAAAGTTATCTTACACTATTTTTTAGCATAAAAAGAGTTAAGTTCTTGTGTTTTTAAGTAGTATTTAGGTAATTTTCATGTTTTTCATTAATAAGTTTAATGTATGCTTAATATTTTAATTCAAGTGATTTTAATTTAATTTTATGTTAAAAATCCCAATTTGAGCCATCACTAGCTTGGTCCTATTATTATTGAAGGTTTTTATGTACAAGAGAGCTCAATAAATGATGAACTGAGAAAAATGGCTTAATGTGTCTCTTAAACATGCTATAGTATTTTGAGCGCAACATGAGCTACAGAAGTTCAATCACTGTGATTCTTGGACCATTGGAAATGAAATACCCCATACTTTGATATGGTGATAAATAAAGTTGATCGAATGCAAATTGAGGTCAATTAAAACGTTTAAAAGTGATAAAAGATGAAAGGAGTAGTTTAGGATAAAATATTCTGTAAGTGAGAAAATAATAATAAAATAATAATAATTTTATCAGAGGAGAATTTGTGAGATAAAAGGCAATTCAGAAGTCAAGTGAGGCATAATAAGGTATTTCAGATACCAAGGAGACAAGATAAAATTTTTAAAATATTAATATTTAACCAGATGTCGAAATCAGTCAAGAAGAAGGATCATATGGTGGATCCAAGTGGGGGAGAAGATGACAAGCCCGACTCTATAAAAATAATTGTCATGACATACATGTGATGGATAGCATGTTTACATGCTAAGAGAGTCCCGAAAAAAATTTACAAAGTCGGTATTATACCTAGACGTACAACAAAGTTGATTTAAGCCTCGAACTAGATCAAATAGAGAATTCACGATGAAATTAAGAATTTTAAAGTCCCAGAATGGTTTAATATGGTAATTCAGAGTTTGAGGTCCGATTTGGAGTCAATCCGAAAAATTGACCGGTTAAGGGCAAAATGGTCATTTGCCACCTGGGGACAAAATGGAAATTTTTAGAAAAGATTTTTGGCCCCATTTGACTTATTGGAGTAAGATTTGAAGTTTAGAAGTGAAAAATTTTAATTTCAGTATAATTTGGAGTAAAAGGGTAAAATGGTAATTTTGCCATCCGGAATCGAAAATTTAATTTTTGAAAGAATTTTGATCAAATTTAATTATTTGGAGTGTGAAATGAGTATGAGGAGTGAAAATTATGCATTATGGCAAATTTTCAATTTTTGGGGTAAAAATGTAATTTTTGAAAAGTTCAGGGGTAAAAGTGTAATTTTGAAAAATCTGCTCCACCAAAACTTTGAAAAAATCTGGAAATTTCACTTAAGACTTGGATAAGTCAAAGGGAATGCATGGTGAAAAAAAAAAGTAGGACAAGTGGATGGCTAGAAAAAAAAATGAATTAATAAAATATTCAAAATATGAATAAAATAATATTATTCATTAAACAATAAAAAGGCATAAAAAAATCAGCCCACCCATTCTTCTTCTTCAACATTCGGCCAAGCAAGAAACAAGAGAGAGAAAGGAGAAAATAAAACCCTAGCTAAGAAATTTAAAGGGAAAATAGGTGGAAATTCAAAAATCAAGTGAAAAAAAGGTAACATTTCTTAAATTTGTCTTGTGCTTTACCTTTCCCATGCATTTCCTATATTTTTTCATGGTTGAATCATGTGATTTGAGGATGATTTCAATTCTGGTCATATGGTTTTAGAGAGAGAAAGTTGTTAGATAAATTTGATTTTGAGCTATGTTAGTGTTTAGTGTTAGTTTAGCATGTTTATGAGTAAAACAACAAGAAAAATATTTATCTTCTCCATGAATTTCTCTAGGCCGAATCTAGCCAATGGTATGTGAGGATGAGGTTGACTTTATTTTAAGGGAATTGGGTGGAAAAATGATGAATTATGAGGTTGGAAATTAAATGGGAATTTTCGGTGCAATAAATTGAAATTTTTACCCACTAGGGGTAAAAGCGTAATTTATAGTTCGGACTGATAAATTGGACCAAATTCACAGTCATTGAGGTATTGTGGATATAATTGGATAATTGAAATTGAAATGGATGGAATTGGAGTCGAATTGGGGATTTTAGGACTTTACACCGTGTATAGGCGAGTTAGGTTGGACACCGCAATTAAGCGATTGTCTAAACATTTCAAATCCTATCTAGTGCATACGAATGGATAAGAGCCTGAAATAATTTATGATAGATTGACACAATTTATTGAATTTTGTGTCATAGATTATGGATAGGTGGTGAGTTAATTGTTTCGGATAAGAGACTGCACTCGAGGGCTGAAGATAGGAGTATTTCTACTCCTAATACTGTGAGTAAACTTATTATCGTCTTAATTATCTAGAGTAGTTTTATACAATTGTGCGATTTTATAGAAAATGAGTTTAAATGGTAAATTGCTATGTTTTAAGAGAAATTGTGATTTTATAAAATGATTTTATAAATTTTCTGGAAAATCGAATATTGATTTTGAAAATAGAGTAATTGGAGACTGCCTGCTTATGTTATAAATTTATGGTTTTAAATTGAATGGCTTATGACAATATATGAGCATGAATGGCTAAACTGATTTTGGTGTCAGAATTATTTGTATTGTGTATTCAGTCTTGAGAGGCTAGATTGCGATAAATTGCCATGCCATGCTAGAATGAATTTTATTGAATTGGTGGAGTATATATTAATTATTTACTGCAGAGGGGATTCCGTGGACCAGCCTATTAGAGGGGCACGGTAAACTCCATTATATTATTACCTCGAACGAAGAGGCGCGTAGGGTATCTCCTAGGGTAAAGCTTAGGGTTCACTTCATGCCAAACCACCACGTGAAGGGGAACTTAGCCAACGCCAAGGAACGGCTGTATTTTTCTCAAACTAAAAATATATTTTAAGTGTATACAAAATTTTAACAGCCTTGGCGGACTCGGTTAGATGCCCTGCGCAAGGTATCATCGAGTATGAGTTTTGGCACGAGCCAAAGTTTTAAGAAATTCATAAGCCAAGTTGATTACTCGATTTATATGGATTGCTTTTATTTGGTTGAAATGAACTGAAAGGTAATGAAATTATGGTATGATGACTTATTTTAATTGTCTCCATTTACTCGGCTTTAGATACTTTAGATGGTATCTGTTTATTCACTGGGATTATAAAATCTCACCCCTTCTTCCTATACATTTTTCAGGCTCAGGACAGTTTGTAGATAGTCGAGTAGGACGAGAACTAAGCTCGGAACTGCATTATAGAAAGTAAGAGTTCACAATCTTACATCCTCTTGGTTAATTGGGGCGGAACTGCATTATAGAAAGTAAGAGTTCACAATCTTACATCCTCTTGGTTAATTGGGGCTCACGTGTCATTGCAGATCAAAACTTATATTTTGGTTATCTGTATTTCTATTCATACAATTTTCACTTTACTTTCATGTGCGAAAAATTATTTACGAATATTTCTATAAAAATTTATTTTATGAGAAAATAGAATATTTTATTGATTATTTTTGAATAGTACTAGTTGTTAACAATTTGCTTTCAAATGAACGTTTTAGATACTTAATTTGTTTTTAAATCATTAAATATATATTTTCTGCTTATCTACTACATTTTTAGCAAGTTTTGAGATTTTTGACGAAAAATTACAAAAATGCCCCTGTGAGCCAAAAAATAATATTTTATTGTTCTTATTTGAAAATGGCTTATGGTTTTTTTGAAATGTGAGATTTAATAACTGTTGCTCACCGGAGAGATGCGAAAGTTGATGCTAAGCCTTGTGGGGTTTCAATCGACATTCGGGGTGAAGAATGTCTGTCGAGGCCTCGCGACGGTTGTCACGGGCCCGATGGGGAGTTTCGGGTCGTGATAGGAAAGCTAAAAGGAGGAATGGCTACAACGTTTTTGTTATCATTTCACCCATTTCTGATTAGATCATAGTCAAAATCGTATTGGAAGTTGAAGAACTGCAATAGACTACATAACAACACACAGAACACCCAGCATTGTAGCATCAAGACCTTCAGTGCCGCGACGTTTGCCACCCCTCAACCATCACAAACATGGGATAGATAAGCTGACGCTACTGTGCCAGCACGAGGGACCATTTTCTATACATGACAATTTTTTCATTTAAGGCTTTTTAATGGGTCATATAAATAGGTCATTATTAAGTGGGTTTTGAGGGGCTAGAGGCAGAGAAAATTTTCTAGAAAAGGAATCTTTTTATAAAGGGGAGATATCAAAAGACATTTGGTTAAAAAAGCTACAACAAATCATTTCTCTCTCTAGTTATTTTTTGAAAATATTGAACTTTACTGTAACTATGATGAATTAATAGCTTTTATATAGAATTTTGGTGGATTTATTCATGTAACTTGGATTATTTGATACTCTTTTACATTTTTTGAATAAGTATGTTGATGTTTATTCAAATATGAATTTATTGACCATTGATTGCTTGATCACCAATTGAATGGTTGTGGTATCTAAATGAGACTTGACAAAGTTACTTTAGATTAGACCTAGGTTTGGATAAAATGTTAAATGCCTTGATTAGCAACTAGGGTAGATGTAAGCCTAGATGCCACATATAGTCTAAGTAGAAATTATGCATAAAAAACCTAGTTTAATTGAATCTTATAAACATATAGAGACCCAATTAATCTAGGCAATTGTACAAATACCTAGACATAGGTTTGTACATGCATTAGGATTTTGACTAGCATCAACTGCCATTGAATTAAGTAATTAGAGGAATAACAATTCAAGTGAAATATTGAATGAAACCATAACCCTAAACTTTTAAAATACTACTTCCATATTATTTTTCCTTTCATTTCTTTAATTGGCTTAATTAGGTAGTTTGTTTTAGGGATTTTCCATGCTTTGGTTAGCTTGGATAAGGTTAGCTTGACCCCATTTTAATACTTAGTGAAGAATTATATCCAACTCCTCATGGGATCAACACTTGTACTTATCACTTTATTACTTTTTCACAGCAGGTGCACTTGCATGTTAGTTTAAATTCAAATTGGATTTAAGCCCACAAGAAGTTTTTCGAGCCATTGCTAGGTAGTTGTTTTTATATTCTTTTGCTAATAATAATACCAATTCAAGCTAGTCTTAATTCAAGTTTTGTTTCTCTTAATTTTCAGGTACGTAAAGTTATTTTATGAGAAGAGTGAGGAGTTTGGAACTTGTATCGTGTGATTCGAAAATCGAGAAGACTTTTCAAAGTTTACTAAGACAAAACTCCCAAGACTCCGATCAATTTGGAACAATGGCTATAAACCTCAAAGAACAGCAATTGCAAGAGCATGTAGCGGCAGATAATCGATCTTTGAGAGACTATGCAGTTCTGTTGGTTCAAGGACTCTATTCGAGTATTCGGAGGCTAGCAATTCAGGCTAACAATTTTGAGATTAAGCTAGCCATCATTCAAATGATCCAACCATCTGTTCAATTTGGTGGTCTCCTAAATGATGATCCAAACGTTCACATTTCAAACTTATTAGAGATTTGTGACACCTTTAAGCATAGTGGAGTTACTGATAATGCCATTCAATTAAGGTTGTTTTTTTTCTCACTACAGGATAAGGCCAAGGTTTGGTTGAATTCTCTCCCCATCGACTCCATCATTACTTGGGACGACCTTGCACAAAAATTTCTAGCCAAGTTCTTTCCCCCTGCCAAGACAACTAAGATAAGGAATGATATCACTTTTTTCACACAATTTGACTCTGAGTCATTGTGTGCGACATGGGATAGGTATAAGGACTTGCTTTGGAGATGCCTACACCATGGTATACCTAAAGGGCCTCAATTGCAAATATTTTATAATGGATTGTTGAATTTAATTCAAATTGGTGGTGCTCTTATGGAAAAGTCAATTGATGATGCTTATGACTTGTTGGAAGAGATGGCATCAAACAACTATCAATGGCATTTTGTGAGGGCTTTGCCAAGGAGGGTAATTGGTGTTCACGATTTGGATGCTATTAATACGTTGACTACTTAGGTAGCCGCTCTCACCAAGAAAATGATTCTTTTGGAGTGCATTCAATACAGAGTTCTTTTATTACTAGTGATTATTATGGTGATGGTCACTCTAATGATCATTGTCCTATAAGTATGGAGTTTGTTCAATTTGTGGGGAATAGTCAGCAAAATAACCCACATTCAAACACTTATAATCCAAGGTGGAGGACTCACCCCAACTTCTCTTGGAACAATAATCAGGGTTCTTTTTTAGCTCCAAGATCAAATTTTTCTTTGAGTTTTCCACAGCAACCTAGACCCCTAATGTAAAAAAAAAAAAGCCATCTATGGAGGAAATGCTCATGCAATATATGGCTAAGACAGATGCCTTTGTTCATAGTCAGGCAACTTCATTGAAAATTCTTAAAACTCAAGTAGGGCAATTAGCCAATGTTTTCAATAATAAGTCTCAAGGGACCCTACCGAGTAATACAAAACTTAATCCTAGAAGGGAAGGTAAGGAACCTTGTATGGTAGTAAGCCTTCGGAGTGGGAAAGAGGTTGGCGATTATAATAAGCAAGAAAAGCCATAAAAGAAGCTAATTAAGAATGAATCAGAAGTTAGAAAGTCATACAAGCAAATGCAGGTCAATGATGCACAAGCAACCCACTGTCTTCCTCCATTTCCTTAGTGCTTCTAGAAACAAAAGTTGGATGCTCAATTTTAGACATTTCTAGAGGTATTCAAAAAGCTCCACATCAACATCCCTTTCGCTAAAGCTTTGGAGTAGATGCCTTCGTATGCTAAGGTTTTGAAAGATATCTTGACAAAGAAAGAAGATTAAGTGAATATGAAATAGTGGTAGTCACTTAAAAGTGCAGTGCTACTATTCATAACAAGCTTCCACCAAAAGTCAAGGATGTGTGTAGCTTCACTATTCCTTACACTATTGCTGCGTTATTCTTTGCCAAGGCCTTGAGTGACTTGGGGGCTAGTATTAATTTGATACCTTTGTCGATCTATCGAAAGTTGGGATTGGGGGAAATTAAGCCAACCACAATGACACTAAACCTTGTTGATCATTCTCTCACTTATCCTCGAGGTATCATGGAAGATGTTCTGGTGAAGATTGATACATTCATTTTCCTTGTAGACTTCATTGTTCTTGATATGGGAGAGGATCGTGAGGTTCTTATCATACTTGGAAAACCCTTTTTACAAACTGCTAAAGCTCTTATTGATGTGGAGAAGAAGAGCTTACTTTGAGAATGCAAGACCAAAAGGTAACTTTTAACATTTTTAAAGCTTTAAAGTTTCCCAATAAAAATGATGAATCCTTTATGGTGAGTGTTGTGAATAGTGTCACTTATGAGGTGTTTAATGAGAATTATCCCCATGACCTTTTAGAGGCATCGTTAGTTGTTAACTCTGAGAAAGATGATGTTGATTTTGTAGAATATGTGGACTTTTTGGATGCATCATCTCATGTCTTGAGGACACCATTTGAATATTTAGATTTCTTTACTTCATCTTCACCAACAAATCCATTGAGGAACCTCCAACATTGGATCTTAAACCAATAGTGTCACTTATGAGCTGTTTGATGAGAATTATCCTTATGACACTTTAATGGCATCGCTAGTTGTTAACTCTAAAAGGGATGATGTTGAGAGTGCTAAGGGAGCATAAAAAAGAAATATGATGGACCATTGCTAACATCAAGGGGATTAATCCATCCTTATGCATGCACAAGATCCTTTGGAAGATGACCATAGAGGCATTATTGACCATCAAAAAAGACTCAATCCTATCATGAAGGAGGTGGTCAAAAAGGAGATCATTAAATGCTTTAATGTCGGCATCATTTATCCAATTTCTGATAGCTCATGGGTGAGTCTAATGTAGTGCGTACCAAAGAAAGGTTGGATGATGGTGAAAGCCAACTCCAATAATGAGCTCATTCCCACTAGAATAGTGATGGATAGAGAGTATACATAGAGTACTGGAAACTCAACAAAGCTATAAGGAAGGATAATTTCCCTTTGCCATTTATTGATCAAATGCTAGATAGATTGGCTGGTAAAGAGTTTTATTGTATCTTGGATGGATATTCTGAATTCAATCAAATAGCAATAGCTCTTGGTTATCAAGAAAATACTACCGTTACATGCCTTTATGGCACTTTTGCCTTTAAAAGGATGCTTTTTGGACTTTTCAATGCACTTGCTACTTTTCAAAGATAAATGATGGCAATATTTTTTATATGGTTGAGCATTATCTTGAGGTATTTATGGATGATTCCTTTGTGTTTGGTAATAATTTTGATGATTGTCTTTTGAATCTTGCTAGGGTCCTTTAAAAGTGTAAAGAGTTTAACCTAGTGCTAAATTGGGAGAAATGTCATCTCATGTAAGGCATTGTTCTTGGGCACAAGGTTTCGAGTAGAGGCTTAGAGGTGGACAAGGCCAAGATTAAGATAATTGAGAAGTTTCCACCACCAATTTCGGTGAAAGGTATTAAAAGTTTCTTAGGTCATACTGGTTATAGGAATTTCACTAAAGATTTTTCAAAAACTTCTAAACCTTTGTGCAACTTGTTGGAAAACGAAGTCCCTTTTAAGTTTGATGATGCATGTCATGCTGCATTTTTAGAATTGAAAAAAAAAAATTGGTATCTACACCTATCATTGTAGTTCTAGATTGGAATCTCCCTTTTAAGCTTATATGTGATGCTAGTAACTATGTTGTAGGTGCAGTGTTTAGCCGAAGGAAATTAAAAATTTTTTACTTTATTTATTATGCAAGCAAGACATTAACTGAAACTCAGATGTATTACACCACCACTAAAAAAAAAACTATTAACTGTTGTGTATGCATTTGATAATTTTAGTTTTTACTTTGTTGGCACTAAGTTTATTGTGTACACTAATCATTCTACAATTAAGTATTTGATTACCTAAAAAGACGCGAAGCCAAAATTGATAAGATGGATCCTTTCGCTTTAGGAATTTGATTTAGAAATTAGAAATAGGAAAGGCACAGAAAATCAAGTAGAAGGCCATCTGTAAAGGTTGACGAATGATAACCAAGGTAATGATTTAACTTTAACTAATGAAACTTTTCTTAATGAGCAATTGTTGCATGTTGGTTAAAAGAAGATGCATTACACTACCACTAAAAAAGAACTATTAGCTGTTGTGTATGCATTTGATAAGTTTCGTTCTTACTTGGTTGGCATTAAGGTTATTGTGTACACTGATCATCTTGCAATTAAATATTTGATTGCCAAAAAAGATGCCAAGCCAAGATTGATAAGATGGATCCTCTTGCTTCAAGAATTGATTTGGAGATTAGAGATAGGAAAGGCATAGAAAATCAAGTAGCAGACCATCTGTCAAGGTTGGAGAATGATAACCAAGGTAATGATTTAACTTTGATTAATGAAACTTTTCTTGATGAGCAATTGTTGCACGTTGGTCAAAAGAAGTTACCTTGGTATGTTAATTATGTCAAATACATTGTGAATAACCTTAAGCCATCTTAGTTAGGAACATGACTTAAGTCATCTTCGGATCATTTGAGCTTTTTGAGCCTATCTTGTTATACTATTATCCTTAGTCACCCCTTTTTAAGCCTAATTTTTCTCCTTTTCTTTGTTTAAACACATAGCTAATTAACCTTAGCATTTAAATAACTTTCACTTTAATACCCATCACTCCTATGTACATAGATCATTTTAGGGAGTGTAATTGAGCTAAGTAATGAAGAAAAAAGGTAGAAACGTGGAGTTGTTGAGAAAAATGCCAAAAATGTTTGTTTACTCCACTACCTAACATAAAAGGAAATAAGTTTGAGGGTGTTAAATTGTGAATAAAAAAGAAAAGAAATAGATGAAATATATATATAAATTAAAGTGTTTAATGAAGAAAAAAGGGTGAAGAAAAAGAGAAAAAGGGTGATTAGGAGAAGTGAAAATAAAGCTCATTATAGGTCCTAGAATGATTATGTGCTTAGGGTGATTTGAGCTAAATATTTTCCTAAATCCTACGTTGACCCTAGCCATACGTTACAAGCTTGATAAAGTCTTAATGATCCTTGAGAAAGTGTTAGCCTATATTAGTAGAGAGAGGGATGAAAAGCAAACATATGAAACCTGTGACTAATTTGAATTTTGCACAAGCATAAACCTATATGAATGGCATGATATTCATTGTAAGAAACTACACACACACACACACAAGAATCCATTTGAATATATGCTTTCAATTGAGTTAAAATGTAACCTTGACCAATATTTACGCTTTGCTTTAAGTAAAGAAATAAGATAATTGACAAGGAAATTAAAAATTGAACTTTGACTTGGTGCAATAGACTTGTAGTTAATTGATTTCACCTTTTATGTTTCTTTCTTTTGTTTTAAAGTTTTACTCGAGGACTAGCAAAATATAAAGTTTAGGGGTGTGATAACTCTATTATATGGAGTTATCTTGCACTATTTTTGGGCAAAAAAAGAGCTAAGTCTGCTCAATTTTAAATTGCATTTAGGTAATTTTCATGCTTTCCATTAATAAGTTTCATGCATGTTTAATTATTTTAATTTAATTCCATGCTAAAAATCCCAATTTGACCCATCACTGACTTGGTCCTATTGTTATTGAAGGTTCTTATGTGCAAGAATGCTCAATGGATGATGAACTGTGCAAAATGGCTTGAGGTGTCTCTTGCACATATTGTAGTATTTTGAGCATAACCTAAGCTACAGAAGTTAGATCGCTGTGATTCTTGAACCATTGGAAAGCTAAGAGAAAGGAATATAATTTTTATGTTCATCACTTCACCCAGTTACGACTGGATCATGGTCAAAATCACATTGGAAGTTGAAGAACTGCTGTAGACAAGCACAATAGCACACAAAACACCTAGCGCTACAATGTAGTACCTCGTATTTTGATACGGTGGCTAATAAAGTTTATGGATACCAATTGAGGTTGATTACTGAGTAAAAAGGGTAATTCAGAAGTGAACCCATGAAATCTCGATCTCCATAAACGCATAACTAGAAGTAGACGCGATAATGCGAAGCAAGGGTAATTTCGTAATTTCTCTTGGTGAGCTCCTACTAGTGGGTTTTTTTTTTATGCTATTAAGGACTAAATAGGCCTAAGGAATGAATAATGATGTTTATGATGGTAAATAAATGAGGAAGATAAAAAATAATGATAATTTCCACAGTAGGGGTAAAATGGTAATTTTGCATCTCGAGTCTAAATTTTTAAGTTTCATGAACTCGAGTACCTTTAGACTATTATGGACCTTGTTTCGGTGTCAAAAGAGCAAAAAGGTTGCACAAAGGATGGGAGGAAGACAAAACCACCATGTTAAGGGCATTTTGGTAATTTTGTGGAATTTGGATTAACTTGAAGCATAAATATCTGAGCTCCAGCAGCTTCTCCTTCTTCTTCTTCCTCCCCTTTCACGTTCCTTTTATCCTCCATGGAAGCTTGCTTTGCAACTTCCATAACTTTCTCTCTCTAGCTCCAATTTTCATGCTTTTGTGCACTTTTTCATAAAACCTTTGTGCTCTTTCACTCTCTCACCTTACAACCCTTAAAAACTCTTACTTCCATCTTCCTCTCACTAGCTGGACATGTAGAGAGAGAGAGTGATTTTCCTTGTTAGCTTGAAGAATTTTGAAAGAGAATTCAACTACAAAGACCATCAAGGTGAGTTTAAGTTAAGGCTAAATTTCTTTAGTTGTTGATAATGGCTAACAATGGGGTTTGTGAGGGGTTTATCATTGAGGTTGTTTATTCACTCTTAGGGTGACTAGAGTAGTGTGAATAACTAGCCACTTAATTGCAATTGGAAGCTAGTTAGGAATAACTAGTAAAACTTGATTAAGAAAGAGCTTTTGGAATTATATTAATGCCAATTTGGGTTGGTTGTGATGTTGTGTGTGTGTAGGTTCCAACAAGGCCTCACATGTCCATTTGGAGCATTAGTTGAGGTTAGAGTCAAGCAAAAGAATCAACAAGACTGGTGAGTGAACTTGCATTTCAAAACTGTTTTAGGAATGTGAAACTATTTGCACAAAACATTGATTGATTTTATCCAACTTTTCTTAAAAACGTGTGCCTTGGGAACAAGCCTTTGATAAATTGTCTCTATGTTGTGACATGTGGCTGTTATGGATTCATGCACTACTACATTATGTTGATATATATATTTATATATATATATATATATATATATATATATATATGTTGTGCATTGATAGTTGATATTGTGTGATAATTATAACCGTGCGTGTGCACGATGTGGGGGGATGCACATGCCGATGATGACTGTGGTGAGGGAGATGGATGATGATAGTGCCCATGTGCATGATGTGGGGGGATGCACACGATGACTCCGGCTATGTGCACGATGTGGGGGGATGCACATAAGTTGGGTGAGATGATGGTGGTATTGGTGTTTATTTATGTATATAAGTATAGATATGTTTGTGAAATAAAAGTACATGAATATGGTATATGGTTGTAATGCATATGAAATTTGGCATGATGAATCTTGAGAATTTCCCATTTTCTTGCAAACTGATTTTTATTGTAACACCAAATGGATTTTTAGTGCAAAAGAGGTCCTTTTTACACTTAGGTGCCCTGCTTCTCGCTGCAGCGAGAAACATTCTGTTTTGGCAGCCAACAACTCGCTGCAGGGAGAAACTCTCTGATTTTGATACAGTTCTTTCACTTTGATGAAGATTTTGACCACATTCCCATCTGAACTGGAAAAAATGGTAAACATCAAAGTTTTATCCCTGTCTCTTAGCTTTTTAATGGTTCAAAAATCAGGTCAATTGGACTTCTGTAACGGGAGATATGATAGAAAAACTGAAACACATGCAAACTGACATTGTTTCTCACTATAGCGAGAAACTTTCTGTTTTGGCCTCCTGAATCTCACTGAAGCGTTAATGAACTTTGCTGCAGTGAGAAATTTGCTGCCATGCTTGCTACCTTGCTTGATTTTGACATATTTTTCACCCACCCATTTAACTTCATGGATTGATCTTGGATTTTTGCAACACTATGAGGTTATTAATCAAAGTTTGAAATGAGGGGTTTTTAGTAAGAAACTAAATCAATTGCTTTGTTTTTGAAACAAGTGCATCATGATTTCCAAATTCTTCCTATTGATTGCTTGTTCCCTTCTTATGTTCACTCACTGAGTTTTATACTCACGTTTTTAAACTTCATGTTTTCATATTTGGAGGCAATTGGGATTTAAATTGAATGTCCACGTATGCTCGTCTTCTTGGTAGGTACTATGGCATCTCAGTAGCTATACCTTTAACCATGGTCACTCCGTTGATAGTCAAGAGTCTTATGCTTGTGTACATGTATAAGTATTGAAGACCACTAAGATTCATGTTAAAAATCAGATATGTATATTTGATTACTGATGCCACTATAAGGTGGCAAATGAGTGATACTATGTTAGCATAATACAAATGTGAATATTGGATTGCCATAAAACGTTACTGAAATATTTAAAATTGAGAATTGAAATATGTGGTTTTAGAAATGACGGTTGAGAATGATGATTGGGATTGCATAAAAAGGTTTGTTTGGGCTTAGTGGGCTATGCCCATTGGGCCCATGCGCCGGTCATGGCCTGAAATTTGGACTGTGACATACAGTGCCAAGACCTCCAATGTCGCGACGCTGGCCACCCCTCAACCATCACAAACACAGGACAGAGAAGTTGGCACCTCGACGCCAACATAGGGGACCGTTTTTGCACATGATGGTTTTCTCATTTAAGGTTTTTAATGGGTGATATAAATAGGCCATTTTTAAGTGGGTTTTGGGGGGCTGAAGGCAAAGAATATATTTTGGAAAAGAAAGCTTTCTACAAAAGGATAAAAGGGGTGAAATCAAAGGAGATTTGCCTTCAAAAGCTACAGCAAATCATTTCTCTCACTAGTTTTCTCTTTTTCTCTATCTTTTACTATGGAAATGAGTTATTTTCTAGATATATTGAACTTTACTGTAACTATAATGAACTAAATAGCTTTTATCGAGGGATTTGGTGGATTTCTTCATGTAACTTGGATTATTTGTTTCTCTTTTACTTATTTTGAATGGGTATGTTGATGTTTATTCAAATATGAATTTTATTGACCGTTGATTGCTTGATCACCAATTGAATGGTTGTGGCATCTAAATGAGACTTGACAAAGTTAGTTTAGATTAGACTTAAGTTTGGATAATATGTATTCATATCACTTAAAAATTAAGTGCCTTGATTAGTAACTAGGGTAGACATACGCTTAGATGCTACATATAGTCTAAGTAGAAATTATGCTTAAAGAACCTAGTTTAATTGAATCCTACAAATATATAGAAACCCAATTAATCTAGGCAATTGTACAAATATCTAAATATAGGTTCGTACATGCATTAGGATTCTAGACTAGCATCAACCCCCATTGAATTAAGTAATTAGAGGAATAATAATTCAAATTAAATGTTGAATGAAACCATAATCTTGGACTTTTAAAATACTGCTTCTATATTATTTTGCCTTGCCTATCTTTAATTAGCTTAATTAGGTAGTTTGTTTTTAATCATTTTCCACACTTTGGTTAGCTTGGATAAGGTTAGCTTAACCCAATTTTAGTACTTAATGAAGAGTTATATCCAACTCCTTTTGGGATTGACACTTGTACTTATCACTTTATTACTTGTTGACGACATGTGCACTCGCATGTTAGCTTATATTCATATAAGATTTAAGCCCGCAACCATACTCTATTAAAATGAAGGATTTAATCTTAGGGATGAGAATGGGTACCTTTTTAAAGAATACCTACAAGGTACCCGACATGTTTATATAATATTAGGATACTTCATATTCAAGTTTGGGTCGGGTTCGGGTAATAATTTTACTATCCATATCGAGTTCGAGTATCCACCCTTTGAGTACCCAATAACTGAACCTGATGATATGTTTTATAGTATATAATAAATAAAGATGTAAAATTTTGTTAATGTTACAAATCGAACCCATGCATGGATGCAAAATACCTTAAACTTTTTTCAACTTTACCAACCTTTCATTAATATTATATTATTATTAGTTAAATTATTAATGATATGTCATTAATGTATTTAAATAAAAAAATATTAAACTATTAATTATGTTTAAATAATATCATATTACAAGGAATATAATTACTATTATATTTATATAGTGCAAAGTATTATGACTAAATATAGTAATTTTATTGTACTTGTATTAAGTATAATAGGTATTTACATTTTCAAATTTAGAACATACATAATATGATTATGTATTAAAGTCATGGAAGATGTAATTATAGATTATATATTTTAAATTATATAAGTTATATATTTTTTTAATAGATATAAGTTATATGTTCATATTAATAGATACTTAATAAATATCTTATGTATTAATAATATAATTATTACACCTATAGTATATAGTATCGTTTTGCCTATGGAAACCTATATCCCACATATAAATAGGTTATATTAATAGGTTATGACTATTAATATATTTAATTTATATATAAATATTACAATTTACTATATACTTATTAACATATTAAATAGGTTATATTTAATAATAATTATTATGCCTATATCCTACTTATTAATATGTTATATGAATAGGTTATAATATTAATATATTTAATTTATATATAAACATTACTATATACTTATTATCATAAAATAATTTGTTAGTTATCATTACTCTATAAACAAAACTTGTAATTTATAAAAATTATCATTTATAAAATTATTAGTGTTGCATTTATGCTTAAATCAAGAGAACATATTAAAGTATTGCTATTAAGTGATAATAACTATTAACAACAACTCATTTATATGTGCGAATAAGAACATAATGAAGATAATAACTATAACTTATAAGTTGTTTGAAATATTTGTTTTTGGTTATTCAAGTTGTTGTTTGAGATATTAGCTTTTGGTTATTTAAATTTAAATTTTATTGTTTGTTTATTTTTATAAATTTAATTATTAGTGAATTATATAGATGTGAAATATAATTTATTATTATAAACGGGTACAGGTTCTGGTTGGGTACCCATGAAGAGTTTAAAAAAAATTTTATATAATCAAGCTTTTAAACAAGTTCGAGTAATTACCAAGTAGTAGGGATGGTAATTGGGTTTGGGTTCAAATAGTAAATTCTAAAAGTATTTGGGTAGTTGTAAGGTTCGAGTACCCTATTTATTAATAAGGTTCAGATTTAAGTGCTTCAAAATTAATGAGTATCATACCCATTGACATCCCTATTTAATCCTTATACAATAATTTATAAAAATTGAATTCCTACACTTTTCAAAATTGACAATATAAATCCAATTATTAACTATGTTAAATTTTTTTTTTTTGTTATTTATACTGGCATGGTATTTTATTGTACGGACATGGCATATTTACTGATGTGACATTAAATCTAATGACGTAACATTTATGTTGACGCGATGTTGATCAAACACATACATAAGCTTTAAGTGATGATGTGATTCTGATGTTGCCCTACTATGTTACTGACGTGACATTTTGACATAATAAATACCATGTCAGCATAGTATACATTGTCTCTAGTGACACATTCCTTCTTGTCTGTTTCATCATGTTGCCCTAACACACATCCCATAGATTTCTCACATACTGTCACGTATAAGATGAATGGCTCTTCTAGAACAAGTGGCACCAATACTGGTGGATTTGAGAGATAGTCCTTAATCTTCTAAAATGATACTCCTTAATCTTCTCAAATGTCATTTGGCATTCCTTATTTCGTTCACCAAAATCATGCTTACGGAGAAGTTTGAAAATGGAGCCACATTTAGCAACAAATTGATGTTATTGGTGATCGTTTAGGTGATGGTTGGATACAAGTGCTATCTAAAAATGGTATTTAAGGCTAGCTAAGTGAAGCCAAAAAGTAAAAAAAAGTTTTGAGAATTTTTTTTCTATGATTTCTTTACTAGAATTTTTTTTTTACTTGAAGATTTATATAATGGGAAGAAAGATTTGGAATTTTGAGATTTGATTGTGGGAGATTGAGTTTTTTAAAGTATCATTACAAATGATAGTACTAATTTTTCAAGAGCAAGAAAAAATGTTGAAGATTCTAAATTTTGGAGTTGTGGAGCTTGTTGAAAATTTGTGATCTTTGAATCTTTGTATATTTTGTGATGAAAATGAAAGGGATAAAAGTTTGTGAAAAAAAATGAAACTAAAAATGAGATTACGATTCAAAGGAAAGGAAAAGTAATAGAAAGGAAAAGTAATAGAAAAGAAAGTTGGTTGCCATAGTGATCCATCTAATAAATAGAGGATATCAACCAATCTAACTTAAAAAACACAATCTATGATGGAGTCATCCACTTTCAACAAGAAAAGTGAAAGTTAAATGACTATATGGAAGTTTATTTGAGAAGGGTTACTTCTTATTCTAGAAGCTTATTTTCAACTAAAAAGTATAATATAGTTTTTTGCACCACTCAAACTTGTTACATTATTCATTGTAGTTTAATGACTTGAGACATACACATTTTGAAATTTTATTTCATTATGAGGTAGCTTTTTATAAAGTTGTCACATCTCAATTCTGGGGATATGACCAACGCAACAGTCTATATGGGTATATCCTACTAGATCCAAGCAAACCTTTATCGTGTCATACATAATTACCTCATCATATACATATAAACACATCATCATACATGATGATAAAATCATCGTCATAAAGTATAAATAAACATTTCATATAATTTTCATAATCCATTTCTCATATAATTTCATATATCATTTTATGTAAACATAATGTGCACTATTCAGTGCTCATAATTCGCACATTTTGGTGCTCATATCATCCATGGCCTTACTACCATAGGTATCACAAATTGTCTACACCCCTCTTGGTGCTTAGCATAAACATCTCATATCATAAAGAAGTAATCATGAATATTGCCATCATTGGCTACATAACATATGTCTTAACATGATAAAGTAAACAACATAATGGACCCACTGTCGAGTGTGACCGACATTAGAGGTTTGAAAAAAGGACTCTAGTACACATACCAAGTATGAAATATGTCTCCTCCACAAAGGTCATGCCAACTAAGCTAATGATCTGAAACAAAATAATAAATCTTTGAGTGTGAGTTATAAAAGTCAATGAGAAAGCACAAAAAAGGGACGAGCCAAAGGCAGAGAGCTTTTACAATAATCCATAATGTTGAAATAACATGAACTTAAGAATAATTTATCAATCTTCCTTCAATCCTTAAAATAAATGTTGTTTTCAAACTCATTTCAATGTTTTTAGTTGAAAACAATTATGTGAGAGGGTGTATCAAAGAGAAGTTAAAATCAAGTAAAAAACCATTTAAAAGGTGCAATAGGTTGTTCTGTACCATTAGTATTGATACCTTCTTATGAGGTATTGATACTTTCCTTCCAAAAAGCTCTTTAGACTATATATTTCGATACTTTCTTAGGAAGTATTGATACTTCTACACGTAATGTTTACTAGATTATAAGTATCGATATTTTCTTAAGAAATATCAACACTTTTCACACAGAATGCTTTCTAAGGCATTCTAATTGCTAGGTATCAATACTTGTGCTTCAAGTCTCGATACTTCACTCATAAAAAACCCAAATTTTGGGTAATTTCCAACACTTATCAATGTTAAGTCCCTTCTTATCTTTAGGGGCATCCATATAGTCTAAGTTTTCACTAGAGTACAATGTGATAGCATTCATATCACTTAACCGACATCTATTCCTCATACATGACTTAGAGTTCAATCCTTGCATCATTTTAGCTTATCTAATCATAGATAATTTATTACAATACATAAACCTCAAGGACAATAGTACAATTCCCACTGTCTAGGATAACCTCAAATAATAGTACAATCCCCATTATCTAGGACATAAATTAAGTGGTACCTTCACCCTAACTCAAGGCCATATAAATGTGTGGTACCACGCCCCACATCAAAACCCTCATACTTGTGTGGTACTACGCCCCACATCAAGGCCTTCATAATCATATTGGATTTAACACATAAATAACATACAACATCATAAGCTTGTCATTATAATCCATACTAACTCAACATCATCAATAACCATATCAATTCATAATCAACATTGACATAGTCATGTTCTTACATCATGTTCATTTTATGATTATAAGAGTGGGTATTCATGCATCCACACTTGCAATATCATAAAGGTGGGTATTTATTCATCCACACTCACATTATCATAAAAGTTGGCATTGATTCATCCACATTCACATTAGCATAAAGATGAGGTATTCATTTATCCACACATGCATTCATCTAGCCATGCAATAATTCCATATCATCCATCCTATCTAGGATTCTTTTGAAGGAAAACACTTGGAAGGGCTTGTCTCTTATTGTTCAAAACTCCTACATAGTTTTTATATTTACATAGTATAAATACTTTTGAAAACCTTCTTTGAAAAACATTAAAAACACTTTTAAACCATTCAAGTATACGGGATTCAACATAAAAATCATCCAAGGCACAAACTTAATAAATACACTCAACTTTATATATATCAAAGTACTTAAAACATCGTGCCTACCCACCTCGATCAATTCATCGACTTAAAACACGATCGAAACACAAATATCTAAACATAAAGTTAAATGTGCTATTGTATACAAATTAAAAAAGTATCTAAATCCAAATATAGAAAAGAAACATCATAAATTTCACGATCTTACTTTTCAGAATCTAAATTGGAAGTACCTGTATGTCCTTGTTTTGAAAGCGCATAACTCACAATCATTACTTCCAAAACATGTCATAAATTCCTTCATACTATCCATCATTATTTCTTTCATTTCTTGCCAGCATGTTATCATTATTCTCCTTAATTTCATCAGGTATATCCTCACGTATCTTGCCCAAATCATAAATTCATCCCTTATGAATCCATCAAGAATTAGTCGACGATACATTCAAGATCAATCTCTTTCCATTGTGTAATCCTAATTGATTTTTCACATAAACAAGGGCAAACAAAAAACAAATTTGTAATTAGTGCAAATTCATAAAGTTATAATTTTATAAGAATTAATTTTTCGGTTTAGCTTTGAAAATTATGAATAGTAATGTTCTTTTTATCAGTATTTTATTATGATAACTAACTAATTTGAAATTTATTTTTTTAATTATTACTATTAAATAAACACATAACAAGTGTCTGTGTGTGTTTATATATAAACCAAGATACTTTTAAAATATTTTAAAATGATATCAAAACATTTGTTTCAATGATAAGTGAACATATAATATACTTTTACTCAATAAATTTAATTTAAATTTCTCTTTCTTAAATAAGTGAATGTATAATATACTTGTACTCAATAAATTTAATTTAAATTTCTCTTTCTTAAATAAGTGAATGTATGTGATCATTATGTTAATCTTCTTTTAGTTAGATCCACGTTACTTCCTTTCTTCATAATAAATCCACCAACAATCTTCAGCCAATCAGATTAATGCAAATACCCCATGAAAACAAGAATGGAAAATCAAAAGAGAATGTGATTTAGTAAATTAAGCCATGCATCATCCTCAAAGTCCTGTAGTCTTAAAACTGGCTCCAAAAACTATGCTTTACTTTACTGTAAACTGCAATTTATTTATATAAGACTGAATCATGCAAATAACACAGACAAACTAAGACAAATTCAATACAATTATGTAAAGAAAATATCAATTAGTTCCATTGACAAAGTAAAATTGAAGGACCATTCTTTACTTTTTCACTAGAATAATGTTGAAGGGTGGAAGAAAAAAGGCACACACAGAATCTTAAAACCAGGAATTCAAGATGATATTCATGTTTTGATGCACCGACAACAGTTAGAAATGATGATGATATTGGAGAATAGCTGGACATGGTTGATTGGACCGACGAGATAAGTTCAATCAGAAATTTCAATCAGAAATCCCCAAGAAATTCCGTTGAAAAATTTGACGGTTGAAATTTTTTCCGTCAGAATTAGCAGGAATTCTACTAGTGAGTCTAGAATCGCTTAGGAGGTTTTCAGATCTTGAAGAAAATTGTTCCTTTAAAACCTACAGGAAAGCAAATTACATCGATGTCTTTCCTAGGACAACTTGGCAGAACTCCAATGCATGCATAGAAATCAAGTTGATGTAAGACTGCCATCATTGTTAAAAGTTTTATCTTAATCATCAAGGCTGGTCAGACAAAAATGACATCCATGGAGATTGACAGATGAAATATCACTTCATGCTGGACAAAAATGAAAAAGAGCAGGACAGCTCAGTTATGGAAAACTCCAATATCCAGAGTATTAGAACATAAATTGCAGCAGGAATTACGGAATTGGTGAAACTTTTTAGAAGTTAGAACAGTGCACCAAAACATGCTCCCAGCTACATATCATACTTACACAATGTACATATATGGTGCTCACAATAACCTCAAAAGACAATTTAGTTAACATAAGAGCATCCTGAGTATCAATAACTTACAAACTTGCACTTGAAGGGAAACCTGAACAAGATTCTCTGGAAACATCATTGTGGAGTGACATATGATAAACACCAAAAATGAGAGATTAAACTGAGTAAAAATGCAAAAAGAGTGTGTAAATACTTCTATCTTCTAAAGTCTAATCATCAATAATATTCCACATAGCTACCTCCAGATGATCTCTTCTCGTCCAAAATCAACAGGCAGTGATTTCGACGCCAAAAAGCCCTTCTCTGGTGATTACAAACTCACAAGATGATTCAGGCAAATGGGGCGCGAAAACAACATAAAGCTTTCTCCTTGTTTGCTTACACACAAAACCACCACTTTCCCCAATTAATTTCCCGTTCTCTTCACGATTAACCTCTTCGTGTCTCGATAAGAACAACCTTGAATTAACACAATTAGCCCAAGCTAACCCCAATGCAGGACAAACCCGCCTACCTGACGTATATAAACATCCTAAATTCCCAATCCTCAACCCATTTATCCCCTCATTAGGCCCCACCATATCAACCACCTGATTCGTCAACAAAACCGCTAAATTAAACCTCCTCGCTAATGCCTTTAACATCGAAGATATCTTAAAGAACAAGGACGATCTCCTCTTAAGCTCAACTGGGGTGTTGTCAAACTCGGACCTAAACAAAGCAGCGATTGAATCAATCACAATGAGCCGAACGGGCAACTGGGTTTTCGAACTTTCAATGAAAGACTCTGTTTTAGACATTATTTCGAGCAGTTCATCAGCAGAGTGTACACTTTGGACATATACACGATCACAAGGGTTGTCATTACAGGGCAAATGGCGGGCGTTTGAGGAGCGAAATGAAAGGGAGAGTTGGTGAAGGCGCCGAAAGGGGAATGGGAACTCGGTGTGGAGATAGAGAGCGGAGGCGGAGAGACCACCATGGGAAACTGGGAGTTGGGCATGGAGTGATAGTTGGAGGCAGATTTGCGTCTTGCCGGAACCACTCTCGGCGACGATCTCGGTTATCGAGTCACAAGGGATGCCGCCACGGAGTAAGCGGTCGAGGATCGGACAGCCTGTCGTGCATTTTTGGGTGGTTGATTGCAGGAGGTTTTGCGGTATCATGTTTCCTGAGCTTCTTTGTTACTTTGATTTGGGCGGTAGAGGTTTGCATTTTTGTATAATGGATTGGGCAAAATGTCGCCAAAGGGCTTCTTTTGAGTAAATTTTGCCCTTAGTTTTTCATTGAATCAAAGGCATTGCATTTTGAATAATGCTTAAATAGTAAAAAAAAAAAAAAACTCATAATGGTTGATGTGTCACCTTTTATTGTATTTAAATGAATCCTTAAATTTTGATACATAAAAAATTTAAAAAGTTCAATAACAATATATAATATTATAATCTTTGAGTTTATATTTAATGCAGTAACTTTGTATATCAACCACAAAATGACACATCACTAATAAGTAAAATAAAATTTTTAAATCATTAAAATAAATATTAATAATTTATAATATTTAATTGCATAAAAAATAAAATTGTTTTTCTTTCTCTCAAACCCGTTTACTGTTCTTCATTTGCTTTTTTGTTCCTGTGGTGTGGCAAATCACTGCCAACAAAACAGGCATTCAAGCATTTTTGGCCCTTTTTGCAATTATGTGCCTATAAAGAAAAGCATCACCGTACCATTACAATAATAGCATTTTGGTTAGTTCTTTTTCTTTTTTTTATGTCAAAGTACCCGTAGGTCTCTATATTATAATGTTTTAGTCAATTTAATTCATCTACCTTAAAATTAGTCAATCCTTGTACTTTAACATTTTGTACAATCGAGTCCTTCTATCTAACTTTGTCCAGATTAATTGGTAGTAGTGCTAACATAACATTGACATGTTAGACAATGCTGAAGCGGTGCTAACGTGTCAAATCAAAATTTTTTTTAACGTCAATTTCTTTGTGTCATGTCATAGGAATCAAACAAAATTATAGAACACAAGAATTAAATTGAACAAAACTCTATAGTGTAAGGACAATTGAACAAAATTTTATAATACAAAGACTAAATTGAATAAAGTTTTATTGTATATGGACTAAATTGAGTACTTTTACTATTTTTCTTTAGCATTACATTTCATCAACCTAAATCTCACTATAAGCACGCACAAACATTTGTTTGCCTTCTCTAGCATCAATAAATGGTATCATAAGTTTTGTCCCAATTCATCTTAAAAGAGATTGCATCACCCATCAAGCTTGTATTATTGTTTCTGCTCAAAATGACAGTGGCAACAAGAAAAGGTAGAAAGGGGAAATACCAAAGTACTATTTAAGATAATAAAACATACACATGTGAAACACATACTTGTGGTAGGCTAAATGTTGTGTTGTTATCACTCATTACAACTATGGAGTCCCCAATTTGATTAGCTTGAGGAAGTTCCAAGAACTTTTGAATTTTTTATCCAATAATAACATTTATCTAGTGGTAGCCTACAAATAATGTCACAAAAGGAATACCTTATCAATAATTTTGTCCACTAAAAATACAACAGACACACACCATCTTAACTTCATCACAAAAATAAAGCAAGATTAACATAGATAAACATCTATCAAACAATTAAGTATAATCAAGTAAACTAACTATCAATGTTAAGGACATGCCTAAGTGCCTCATCCACCATTTCTAGCATAGACTTCCCTTTTGTATTAAACCAAGAACAATGTTAGTCAATTTCCCATAAAATAAATAAGAATTGGGCATATAGTAGAAGCTAGAAGGGGATAAAATTGTTGTAGATACAATGTTTCAGTGCATTGCTATATAAGCTAGCATGTCAAAGGTACATTGACATTTAAAGTAGCAGGGACTAATTATGATGCTTCATAAATTGTATGTTGGAAGGTAGTTATGAACTTACACGTTAGATGAGTCACAAAAGTTTTGTATGTTCAAAAGCAACATCTTGCCTTATAAAAAATTCAAATATTCATGATCTCCATAGCAAAATAATTTCATAGCACAAACATATCTATGACAAAGATTTTAGTGGTTCATAAGCTACCTCTCCACTTATTACACTAAATTGGATATTAAATCACAAAAGTATGTTGGTTCTCGTCTTTCTTATAGATGAATGGATAATTTAGATATTACTATTTATAGATTATTATGATTTACCAATGCAGCTTTGCCTTCCTTATTAAAGAATCAATAATTAATAAGATAAATCAAATACACATCCATAGCTCATAATAAAAATCAATACAACAAATAAATAAATGAAGTTCAAAAGATGTAAGATTTTATTACAATTAGGAAAAAAGGGAAAGGAATTAGAGAAATTTGTCTTACTTTCACTCTTTATGCTTTAGGCAAAAATGAGAGAACTTCATATAACCATCTCATGGAATTCTTTTGAGACCTACTCGAACAAATATTTTGTCTTTGACTCTGCATAAAGCATCTAAATCAAAGTTATTGCTTTCTTAACAACAATATACATATCTAATTTAGTGTCTATAAAGGTTAATAGATGATTGGTATTTTCAGTAACTAATTACAATTAAGTAATAATACCTCTCTGTAAATTCAATAGGTGTCCTCAATGAAACTTAAATTAAATTTCCCTGATCAAGCCAAATATGAAAGATTCACAATTTAAGACTTGTGTGAGAAAAATTTGAGAGACAAAAATTAGAGAGTAAAATATTTTTATTAAATCTAAATATAACTTACAATTCAATAAGTTAAGATAAAGGCTCATCAACCTTGTTAAACTCTATTGAAAGAATCTTCCATTCTTGGGCGCACCCATTGCACAATTTGCACTATTTTATAAAAAAGGAGAAGAACACAAAAAGAAAATTAACCTTTCATTTCAATACAACAAATCTTTCCTAACATTTTTGGCTTATTAGGGGGAACTCAGATTTCAATATAAGGTAGAATCTAGAGAAAGTTACATTAAAATTTATAACTAATCTAAAAGCAAAAACTAGAATTAGATCTAGTTTATGTCATTTCATCAATAACAATCAAATTTCAATATCTAGTTGAAAAATCATACAAAAACAAACAAATCAAAGAAATAGAAGAAAAGAATATCAACTTACTAGAGTCTAGAGAGTGAGAGTCTAGAATGGATCAACCGTGAAGCCATGTGCCTCATTTCAAATTCCTCTTCTTTTTTTTCGATTATTCACCTTTCTCAATGGGAATTCTTTAAAATGAAACAAAAAAATTATTCGAGAAATTGGAGCACAAAAATTTCTATATGAAATTTGAAAAAATTAAAAAAAACTTAAAATCAAAAGAACTAAGAAAATATATAAGGATTTCTTTATAGCAAAGCCAATTGAGAGTTTTATTCGTAGCTAAACGGGAAAAACAAACAAAGAGAAAAAAAAGAATCGATAAGTCTAGAAAAAGAGAATTTGCTTGTCTTAAAAAAAATGATAGTAAAAAAATAAGCAATTTTTTTTAGCCCTCAAATATAAGGTGTTTTTGAAAATAATCCTCTTTATAATTTTAACTATTTTTAGCCAAGAGAAAAAAATTTTGGACAAAATTACCTTTGATGAAACCTCCTCATATTCATGCGCGCGTGAAAAAAAGTTGTTACATGCCATGTTGAAAAAAAAGTTGTCGCACACCATGTTGAAAAAAAATGGTTACACGCCATATTAAAAAAAAAGTTGTTACATGCCATGTTGAAAAAAAGTTGTTACAAGTAATGTTGAAAAAAAAATTGTTACAAGCAATGTTGAAAAATTATTGTTACATGCTATGTTTAAAATATTGTTACACCTGATAACTCTATTATGTAGAGTTATTTTGATACATTTTGGGGGCGTAAGTAGCTAGATCTTTGAATTCTTAGGTTTAGATTTTAGCCTTTTAACTGTTTTTCTAGTTTAAGTTAAATTACATGTTGAATAGTTAAATTAAATTATTTTAGTTCTATTTTAAGTTATTTTGCTTTAATTTACTTTAAGAAGAACTGTTGTCAATTTCTCTCATGGTTTTATGTAGGATATTTGATGAACAAGGTGCAATTGAGTCAAAATAGCACATGTATGGTGAAGGCTTCACTCATATATGTTGCAGTAGCTCAAAGATAACTTGAGCTGCAGAAGTTCAATTGATGTTTTTTTTAATCCCTTGGAAAGCTAAGAGAATGCGCTACAACTTTCATGTTTATCACTTTTCCCAAGTTAGACCAGATCGAGGTGAAAATCACATCCAAAGATGATGGATAGATGTAGTTCTGCACAAGGCAACATGGTGACTGAAGCTGTGGCTCTGAGTTACTCATGGCCATGGCGCAGAAGGAGTTACCACTACTGTGTTGGGAGGATCGTGATCGCAACGTTGAGCTAGTGAGGAGCATCATACAAATGGCTGAGAGTAGACCACCGCGGTGCTAGAGAAGTAGTGTCGTGGCGCCACCAATGTTTGCCACAGCGCCGCGACACCACCCCAATTTCCAAAAATAAAACTTTGATGGAAAATTGGAAAGTAGGGCACTTTGCACCTATTTAAGAGACTTTTTGAGAGCATTGAGAGAAGAGGACGGTAGTAGCTTTTCTGGAGAATTAAAGCTAAAAATCAAGTAAGAAATCAATAGTAATTGAGAGAGATTCGAGATTTACCAAGCTTCAACATTAGTTTATTTCTCTTTTTTGTGTTATACTAACTTTCTTGTTTTAAATTCATGGCTAAATTTCTTTGGATATTGTTTTATATCATGAACTAATTTGTTTTTCTAAGATTGTGGTGGATTTCAACATGTAGTCTGAATTCTTGTTTTTCTGTTATTTATCATGAATGAGTATCGTTTTATTTATTCAAATCTATTCTTAATGTTTTTAATTTCCTGATCAATAATTAATTGATTTGTGAATCTAATTGAAACTTGATAAAGAGATTTTAGGTTGGATTAAGATTTGAATAGTGTATGTTTATGTCACTTAATTGACCTGATTCGCAATTTGGGTAGACACACTTCAATTATCATACATAGCCAAAGTAGGACACTTGCTTAATGAACTTAATTTAATTGATTCCTGTAGACATATAATGAACTAATTAAGTTAGGTATTTGTGCAAGTATATCAACGGAGACTTGTCCATAGCTTTGGATTCTAAGTTAGTAAAACCACCTAGAAAGATAAATAACAAGAAAAGTTGGTATTAGATAACGTGTTGAATGAACCCATGATCCTAGGTCTTTAATCTACTGCTTTTCTCAACACATTTAATTTTTGCTATTAATTTAGTGTGTACTTTAATTTCATTTTTGATTAACTTTTAAATCTTCAATTTGCTTAAATAAGATTAATTTGTTGTACAATTTTAGTACTTTGTGAAGCTTTAGAAACAAATCCTTGTGGGAATGATAATTTGGACTTACTGTCTGTATTACTTGTTCGATATGTATACTTGCGTGTGCAAAATCAATAATATTGTCGATAATTATGTTTTTTTATTATTTGTTAATATTAAAATTCCATATTTTAGTGTTAATTTAAGTTTTATTTCTTTGTTTTGCAGGTATATTTAATCATTGTATGAGAAAAGCAAACAACTTGGAGACCATCTTGTGTAATTCAAAAATTAAGAGAACATTACATAGACCTCAACTAGAAAATCAATAAGGTGTTGCTCCAATAAATACAATGGTTGATCAATAGGGTGAATAGCAAATCCAAGAGCATGTAGTAGCTGAAAATCATTGCTTAAGGGATTATGTTGTTCCTTTGGTATAAGGAATTCCATCAAGCATTTGAGGGCTTGCTATTCAAGTAAACAATTTCGAGATCAAGCCGACTATCATCACCATGATTCAAACTTCAATTTAGTATGGGAGCCTTCCAAATAGCCATAAATCAAACTTCTTGGAGATTTGTGATACTTTTAAACACAATGGTGTCACAGATGATACAATTCATTTGAGGCTTTTTTTTTTCTCATTGAGGGATAAAGCTAAAAAACATGGTTGAATATGCTCATTATTGGCTCAATAACAACATGGGATGATCTTGCTTAGAAATTCCTTGCCAAGTTCTTTTCTCTAGCTAAGAGAGCAAAAATGAGAAATGATATTACATCATTCATGTAGCAAGATTCTGAATCGTTGTACAAAGCTTGGGAATGATACAAAGAATTACTTCATCGTTGTTCTCATCATGGTCTTCCAAAATGGCTTCAGGTAAAAATTTTCTATAATGATTTAAGTGGGCATGTTCGAACCACCATTGATGCCACTACGAAAGGAGCTTTAATGGCTAAATCGATTAATGAGGCATACGATTTGTTAAAAAAGATGGCTGCAAACAACTACCAGTGGTTAGTAAAGCGATCATTGCATAGAAAAGTAATTGGAATTCATGATGTAGATGTCAATGCAGCATTATCCGTTCAAGTAGTTGTTCTAACTAAGACACTTGAATCTTTTGGTATTAACTTTATCTAAAATCCTTTTGTAGTGTGTGAGTACTATAGAGATAATCATGCCAGCCATCAGTGTCTTAATTCAACTGAAATAGTGCAAATTATGGGGAATAGGCAACAAAATAACCCTTACTCAAACACGTACAACCCATGGTGGAAGAATTATCCAAATTTCTTAGAGGATAAAAATAAAAGGTCGTCATCAACTTCAAGGCCAAATGCACTTCTAGGATTCCAATAGTAAGCCATAGCACTTTTCTCAAAAAAGAAGCCAACAATAGAAACTTTGCTAAGGCAATACATGACATAGAATGATAACATCATTCAAAGTCAAACAACTTTCATTCAGAATCAAGTAGCATCACTTTGAAACCTTGAGACTCAAGTTGGTCAACTTGCCAATTTATTAAACAACTAACCTCAAGGAACACTGCTTAGTGATATGAAGGAAAATCCGAGAAGAGATGGCAAAGAGCATGTCAAGGCCATCACTTTAAGAAGTGGAAAGGAGGTTGAAAGCAAACCACAAGAAGTTGCAAGCAAACCACAAGAAGTTGCACAACAAGACAAAACTGTGGAGAGTGGGACTTAGATTTCAAAGTCGAGTGAACAATGTCAAGCAGAAGTGACTAAGGCAACTACACCACTACCACCACCTCTTCCTCAACGTTTCAAGAAGCAACAAGAGGAGAGTCAGTTTCAATAATTTATGGAGGTATTTAAAAAGCTTCATATCAACATTCCATTTGTACAGGCACTAGAGCAAATGTCATCTTAAGTAAAATTTCTGAAGGACATTCTAACCAAAAAGATGAGATTAAGTGAATTTGAGACAATAATACTCATTAAGGAGTGCAGTGCAATCATTAAGAATAAGTTCATTCCAAAACTTAAAAACCTAGGTAGCTTTCTATTCCATGCATAATTGGTGCATTATTCTTTGCTAAAGCTTTAAGTAAGGGCCAGTATTAATTTGATGCTGCTGTCAATCTACAACAAGTAAGGTTTGAGGGAGATCAAGCCCACCATTGTGACTCTTCAATTGGCATATAGAACTCTCACATATCCAAAAGGCATAGCGAAAGATGTGCTTATAAAAATGGATAAATTCATATTCCCAATTGATTTTATAGTTATTGATATGAAAGAAGATAGAAAGGTTCCTATTATCTTTGGGGGACCTTTATTACGCATAGCTAAAGCACTCATTGATGTTGAGAAAAGAGAACTTACCTTGCGAGTACAAGATCAAGAGGTAACATTTAATATTTTTCATGCCTTAAAGTTCACTAATGATCACGATGAGTGTTTTCCAGTTGAAGTATCATTGAATAGGGCCACAAGTGAAGTCTTCATGGAAAATCATCTTACTGACCCACTTAAAGTATCATTGATTTCTGAATCTGAGACCAACAATGAAGAAGTTATCGAATGTGTCAATGCCTTAAATGCTCCATCTCGGGTATTGGGAACTTAGTTTAAATTGTTAGATTTGTCTTTCCCTTCATATTCACCAGTGAAACCTTCAATTGAAGGAGTTAGAACTTAACCTATTGCCAAAACATTTAAGGTGTGCATATCTTGGAAACTCATCTACTATCTTAGTTATTGTTGCATCTTATCTTACTAATAAGTAGAAAGAAAAGTTGCTTAGGGTTTTGAGAGAGCACAAAAAGGCATTTGGGTGGTCAATAGTACTATTAAGGGGATAAGTCTTTCAATATGTACACACAAAATTTTGTTGGAGGATAATCACAAAGCCACTTTCGAGCATTAGAAGAGATTGAATCCAATTATGGAAAAGGTAGTTAAGAAGAAAATAATCAAGTGGCAAGATGCGGGCATCATTTATCCTCTTTCAGATAGTGAATAGGTAAGCTTGGTGCAATGGGTACCAAAGAAAGGTGGGATGACAATGGTGGCTAACGAAAACAATGAGCTTATTCCCACACGAATAATCATTGGATAAAGAGTATGCATCAATTACAGAAAGCTAAACAAGGCCATAAGGAAAGATCATTTTCCTTTACCTTTCATTGACTAAATGTTGGATAGGTTAACTAGAAGAAAGTATTATTGTTTCTTGGATGGATACTCAAGCTATAATCATATTGCCATAGCACTAAAAGATCAAGAAAAAACAACCTTCACATGTCCGTATGGTACTTTCGCATATAGAAGGATACCATTTGGATTGTGTAATGCTCTAGCCATATTTCAACGATGCATGATGTCCATCTTCTCGGATATGGTGGAGAAAACCATAGAGGTATTTATGGATGATTTCTCAATTTTTGGCAATAATTTTGATGAATGTCTATTCAATCTTGACAAGGTGTTGCAAAGATGTGATGAGACAAACTTGGTTTTAAATTGGGAGAAATGCCACTTTATGGTACAATAAGGTATTGTTCTTGGTCACAAGGTGTCTAACAAGGGATTGGAGGTGGACAAATCCAAGATTGAGACCATGGAAAAGCTTCCACCATCAGCCTTGGTAAAAGGTATTCGAAGTTTCCTTGGACATGCTAGTTTTTATCGACGATTCATTAAGGATTTTTCCAAAATTGCTAAACCCTTGTGCAATTTTTTAGAAAATGATATCCCATTTAAATTTGATAATCCATGTCATGCTGCATTTATAGAATTGAAAAAGAAGTTGACAATTGCACCCATTATTGTAGTTTCTGATTAGTCATTCCCATTTGAGTTTATGTGTGATACTAGTGATCATGCTGTAGGTGCAGTGTTAGGACACAAAAAGAATAAAGTTTTTCATTCTATATATTATGCAAGTAAAACCTTGATTGAAACCCAGATGCACTACACCACCACTAAGAAAGAATTATTAGCTGTTGTGTATGCATTTGACAAATTTCGCTCATACTTGAATGTTACTAAAGTTATTATTTATACTGACCACACTGCAATTAAGTATCTGATTGCTAAAAAAGATGCCAAGCCAAGGTTAATAAGATGAATTTTGCTGTTACAAGAATTTGATTGGAAATCAAAGATAGAAAACGTTCAAAAAATCAAGTAACAAACCATTTGTCAAGGTTAGAGCATGACAACCAAGGTAAGGATGTTACTTTGATCAATGAAACTTTCCCTGATGAACAATTGTTGCATGTTGGTCATAAAAAATTACCTTAGTATGCTGATTATGTCAACTTCATTGTAAGTAAGCTTTTACCTTCAAATTTAACTCTCAACAAAAGAAGAAATATTTGCATGAGGTTAAATATTATATGTAGAATGAACCATTTTTGTTTACGAAACGTGTTGAGAGAATTATAAGAAGGTGCATTTTAGAGAAAGAAGTTGAAAACGTGTTAAGACATTGTCACTCATCAGAATATAGAGGTCATTTTGGAGGTGATAGAACAACAACCAAAGTTCTTCAATCAGGTTTGTATTGGTCAACATTATTTAAAGATGCTCATAACTTTGTTTTGCATTGTGACAAATGTCAAAGAGTGGGAAACATTTCTAGAAGACATGAGATGACGCTTAACAACATTTTGGAAATGGGATTTTCAATGTTTGGGGAATCGATTTCATGGGACCATTCATATCGCCATTCAATAATCGATACATCTTGGTGGTTGTCGACTGTATGTCAAAGTGGGTAAAAGCCTCAACCCTGCTTATAAACGATGTTAAGGTGGTGATGAAATTTTCGAAAAAGAGCATTTTCACTAGATTCGATACACCAAAAGCTATTGTGAGCGATGAAGGAAGTCATTTTTTCAATAAACATTTTACAGCATTACTCACGAAGTATGGAGTGTCACACAAGGTAGCCACATCTTATCACCTTCAAACAAGTGGATAAGTGAAAGTGTCAAACTAGAATATTAAAAGAATTCTAGAAAAAGTGGTATCACCATCAAAGAAGGACTAAGCCAGTAAACTTGATGATGCATTGTGGGTGTATAGGATAGCGTACAAAAATCCAATAAGGATGTCCTTATATCGTTTGGTTTTTGGAGAAGTGTGTCACCTCCTAGTTAAATTAGAGCATAGTGCATTTTAGGCAATTAAGAAATTGAATTTTGATTTAGAAGCAGCAAGTGAGAAAAGATTGCTTCAATTAAATGAGATGCATGTAATTCGTTTAGATGCTTATGAGAATGCCAAATTATCTAAGGAAAAGACAAAGAGAGGGCTTGATAAAAAGATTGTTGAGTGACATTTTGAGCCAAGTTAGGAAGTATTGTTGCTTAATTCACGATAGAAGTTATTTCCAAGGAAGTTGAAATCAAGATGGTCGAGACCCTTTAGTGTGTCAAAAGTGTTTCCACATGGAGCAATGGAAATAGTTGATAGGTTGACCAATAGGACATTCAAGGTGAATGGACAACGATTGAACACTATTGGGGAAGACCTATTGATCAACACTGATCATCCATCCATTTTTCTAACCCCAAATGAGATCTGCAACAGTCTAGCTAATTACCTTAAATGAAATGTTTCTTGGGAGGCAACCCAAGTCTCTCAACATAGTTTATTTTAGTATTTCTTTTTAATTCGAGTTATTTATAAATTTTAAATTGTCATTTTCATGTTTCTTTCCTAGTTTGATTTTTTTTAAAAAAATTTACAAGTTTGGGACTCATATGAGGTAAGATAATTCTATTTAAAAAAAACAATGTCACGACGCTAATGAACTCAGAGTCATGGCGTTGTGCATTAAGCCTCCTATCATACAAAAACTCAAGAGGAGGCCGTCGTGGTGCCAAGCACTCAGTGCCGTGGTGATGTATGATTAACTCGACCCATACATTGGGCCAAGGCTAGAGCACCGTGATGCTTTGTCATGGGGCTTTTATTTTAAAAGCCTCGATTTCTTCCTTTCTCTCATATTTTTCCTCCTCTAGAGTTCCCTTTTCTCTCCCAACTTTAGATTTTTTCCTCATCCCTCCACCTACTTAACACCCATCCAAAACTATTGCATTTCATCACTTTTTTACAACAAGTAAAATTGTTCTTTCCATTCATTCTCCACATTTTCTGCATTCTCCACTCAAATAAGTCAATTTTCTCCATTAATTTTCATATTTGTTAGCTAGGAATATTATGGAACATATAATGTTATTGGTTAATGGGTTGCTTAAATTTTTACTAGATTACGCTTGATGTGTTAGATTTTCTTTACTTTTCTTGGATTAGTGATGAATTTAGTTCTTGGATGAGGATGAATGATGACCATCAACATTTGAATTGGCATAGAATTTATGGGTGGTGTAGTATGTGCACTAAAATAACAATATCCAATTTAATGGGTAATCTAATTGTCTTGGGGTTGCTTATATTAGGAAGAATTCCTTTTTATTTGTGTGAGAAGGATGGCACTTAAGAAAATAACTCGCGGGAGTGGTAATGGAACTCTATTCGATCGTAGCAAATTTGTGTCTACTGATGCGGCTGAAAGACAATCACTAGTGCATAAAGTCCCTATTTCAAAACGTGGCATTGATCTCCATCCAAAGCTATATAGTTATACATTAGGCCATCACTGAGCGTCAATGAGAGCTATTTTGTGAACAACCTAGGGCCATTGTTGTACTAGTGGTTCAAGAATTCTGCATTGATGCTGCTGAACGCGTACATGGCCAAGTTTTTTGTGCAAGGATGTCAAGTTCGTTTTGATAGTGCAACCATCAATCAATTTTATAACCTACTTGATATTGACAATGATGACTATGGCCAATTCTTAATTGGTAACATTGATTTGGATGGGGTTCTTGGTGTACTTTGTGATGAGGGGGTAGAATGAAAAATGAGTAAAAGCATACCTATGTCTTTTAAGGCCAGTAACACGAAGATAGTTCTTAAGCTTTGGTATCACTTTTTGGTTACGAAGCTGCTTCTTATGAAACGTTTTAGTGATGTGACAAGGGATAGGGTTATTTTGTTATATACAATTACTTTTGGGATGTCAATCAATGTGGGCCAAGTGATATTTAACAGTATTGTTCAAGTTGTCCGCTCACCTCATGATGGACTATGCTATCCATCGTTGATCACAGCTTTGTGCAAGAAAGTAGGCATAAATTGGGATAAGAATGAAGAAATCTTGTAGCTTAAAGCTCCAATGGATGCTGGAATTACGAATAAATTTTATGCTCAAGAGTTGTCAGTTGTTGGAGGCAGTTCTTCTTCGGTTTCATGATGTCCACCACCTCAACAGCCACCTCAACATCTTTCCATGTATCAGAGGATAGAAAGGCTAGGACTTCAAATTGATCATTAGGTGGTGTGTTTGCATCCATGAAGTAAATGATGCGTGCATATGTTGAACACATTGGTATGGGTGTGGGCTCTTTTCCTACTCTACCGGATCATCCAAAGCGAAAAACTTGCATGATGCAGATGAGAACGAGGAATCGACAGTCAAAAGAGTATTCTTTTACCTTACTTTTGTTAACATTGGGGACAATGTTATTTTTAAGTTTAGGGGGAATTTTAAGTTTAGTGGTCAAGCTAGTAACTTTTAATTTAAATTGTTGCATTTGCATTTGCATTTGAACTAGATTTAATTGTGTTAGTTTCATTTAATTTACCTATCCAATGATGAGAACTTAGTTATATTCCTATCTTGATTCTTTGAAACATGTAAATATTGTTTGAGTATTATGTAAATTCTTATACTAAGTTTTATTGTTAAGATGAAATTTCCACATTTTGAGCACTATGTATTTTGCTTAGATTCATTGTATGAATTTAGAGAAAGCTTATGTGAATGTGAAAATTTTGAATTATGTATTAAGTTTTAGACTTTGTTTGATTCTCTCTTAAGGTGAAATCCTTGACTATACTTAGTTAAGGAGATGATGTAGGCCATTTTTGGACCGATTGAGCCTTTTTAGCCTCCTTTACATAATTATCCTTAATTTTCCCCTTAAAGCCTAATGCACATTTTTTTTGTTTAAACACTTAATTTTCAACCTAGACCCTTATATAGATATTTCCAACAATTCTTGCATCCCTCATTCCTAAGTACATAAGTCAATTTAGGAATGTTATGAGTTAAATAGTGAAAGAGGTAGTAAAGATGGAAAATGAAGACAAGTTCAAAATGTTATTGTATTCATCTCACTACCCAATAAAATAAATAAGTTTAGGGGTGTGAAATTGAGGAAAAGAAAAAGGGAAAGAAAGAAGAAGAAAATGAATGAAGTGATGAACAAAAGAAAAGTCTTGATGAAAAAAAGTATATTAAGTGAACGAAAATAAATCTCTTAATAGGTCCTAGATTGATTATGTGCTTAGGGTGATTTGAGTTATATATTATACCATATCCATCCTTAACCATAGCCAGTCATTACATACTAATTAAAGTCCTATCGATCCTTAATTTAGTGTTAGTCTACATTAGTGGAGAGGAAGATGAAAAGCAAACTTATGGAATTTAATTACTAATTTGAATTTTTCATGATTATAAACTAATCCGAATTGTATAATGTTCTAGGTGAGAAGATTGCACACACATATGGAAATTCACTTAATGATAAGCTTGCATTGGAATTGAAACATGAACTCGAATAATATTTGTATGCGGCTTAGAGTTATGAATATGGATCAACTTTTGAAGATATTAAAGGTGATTAATGAAATGGTGCAATTGAATTCTAGTTAAATATTTTCATGTTTAAGTTATTGCATTTTATTCTATGTTTTGCTCAAGGAGTAGCAAAATCTTAAGTTTGAGGGTGTGATAACTCTGTTATATGGAGTTATTTTGACACATTTTAGGGGTTTAAGTTGCTAGATCTTTGAATTTTTAGATTCAAATTTTAGCCTTTCGGATGTTTTTCTAGTTTAATTTAGATTACATGTTGAATAGTTATATTAAGTTATTTGTGTTCTATTTAAAGTTATTTTGCTTTAATTTACCTTAAGAAGAGTTAATGTCAATTTCTCTCATGATTTTGTGTAGGATATTTGATGAATATGGTGCAATTGAGTCAAAATAGCACAAGTATGGTGAAGGCTTCACTTGTACATACTATAATAATTTAAGGATAACTTGAGCTGCAGAAGTCCAATTGATGAGATGTTTTATCCATTGGAAAGATAAGAAAATAGGCGACAACTTTCATATCTACCACTTTGCCCAGTTCGAACTAGATCGAGGTGAAAATCACATTTGAATATGATGGACAAATGCAGTTCTGCACAAAGCAGCATGGTGACTGAAGCCCTGGCTCTGAGTTACTCATGGCTGCAGGGCTGCAACGTTGAAGGAGTTACTGTTGTAGCACTAGGAGGATCATGGTTGTGGCTCTAAGATGGTGAAGAGCATCATATAAATGGTCGAGCACAAACGGCGTCACCCAGATGTCTCAACGTCATCCCAATTCCCAAAAATAAAACTTTGGCAGAAAATTGGAAAGTAGGGCACCTTGCACATATTTAAGGGACTTTTTGAGAGAATTTAGAGAAGAGGACGGTAACAGCTTTTTTAGAGAATTAAAGCTCAGAATCAAACAAGAAATCAAAAGCAATTGAGAGAGATTTGAGATTTACCAAGCTTCAATATTAGTTTATTTCTCTCTTTTGTGTAATACTTATTTCTTGTTCTGAATTCATGGCTAAATTTCTTTGGATATTGTTTTTTTTCATATATCATGAACTAATTTGTTTTTTTAGGATTGTGGTGGATTTCAACATGTAGTCTGAATACTTATTTTTCTGTTGTTTATCATGGATGGGTATTGTTTTATTTATTCAAATTTGTTTTCAATGCTTTTAATTGCCTAATTAACAATTAATTGATTTATAAATCAATTGAAACTCGATAAAGAGGTTTTAGGGTAAACTAAAATTGGAATAGTGTATGTTCACGTCACTTAGGTGATCTGACTCATGATTTGGGTAGACATACACCAATTGCCACGCAAAGCCAAATGAAGACATTTGCTTAATGAAGTTAATTTAATTGATTCCTATAGGCATATAGTGAACTAATTAAGTTAGGTATTTGTGCAAACATCTCAACGGAGACTTGTCTATAGCTTTGGGTTCTAGGTTAAGAAAACCACCTAGGAAAGATAAATAACAAGAAAACTGGTATCAGATGAAGTGTTGAATGAACCCATGATCCTATGTCTTTAATTTACTATTTTTCTCTACACATTGAATTTCATATGGTTAATTAAATGTTTGCTTTAATTTTGTTTTTGATTAGCTTTTATATCTTCAGTTTGCTTAAATAAGATTAATTTGTTATACAATTTTAGTCCTTAGTGAAACTTTAGAAACAAATCCCTGAGGAAACGATAATCTAGACTTACTATCTATATTACTTGTTCGATGCGTATACTTGTGCATGCAAAATCAACAACAACACGCTATGTTAAAAAAAAAAAGTTATTACACGCCAAGTTGAAAAAAAGTTGTTACATGCTATGTTAAAAAAAATATTGTTATATGCCATGTTGAAAATAAAATTTGTTACACGCCATGATGAAAAAGTGTTGCAATCATCTCTTAAAGCCTCCATAGACAATAGAGAACATCTTTCCATCAAAGCTCTTGAACATTTTCTTTACAAAATCATTAGCAAGTGGCACAAAGTTTTGTGATTCATCAACAAAATCATCTAGCAATGACTTTTCTAGAAATTTTTATGAGATTTTACCAAATCAAAAATAGATGGAAGCAACCAAAATGCAAAAACTATTTTCTTCAATGCAGTTCTTTTTCACATTCTTTTTCTTTCTTTTTTTTTTCCCATTTTCTCTTTATTTCAATTTTTCACTGAATTTGAAAAAATTGAAATCTTTTGTTTATTTCGAGATGAATGGAAAATCTTGAACCATTCATTTCCTTTCTTTTACAACTAAAACACAAAAACCGTTTTCTTACCTACAATTCCTTTTCACCTTCTTCTTCATTCTTTTTTTGCACTTTCTCTTTGTTTCGATTTACACCGAATTTGAAAAAATTGAAATCTTTTGTTTATTTCAATATGGATGGAAAATCTTGAACCATTTCTTTCTTTTCCTCTACAAATGAAACACAAAAATTGTTTTCTTTCCTACAGTTCTTTTTCACCTTCTTCTTCTTCTTCCTTTTTTGCCCTTTTTCTTTGTTTCAATTTTACACCAAATTTGAAAAAATTGAAACCTTTTGATTTAAGATGGATGCAAAATCTTGAACCATTCCTTTCCTTTTCTCTATTTAAATTCTTTTTATTATTAAGATTTTTGAAAAGGAAGATAAGCAAACCAAAAACATCGTTTTGAATGGTTTAAAAGGCATCAAAGAGCTGGATGGGTAGTGAGAGAGAAATTAGGAGGATCTAATTTGTCTAAAAAGATTTTAAAGGCATTTTTGCCAAGTCATAACAAAAGTTGGGTAAAAACAGTTAACTTTATATTTAATGCTATTTTGAAATAGGCTAATGAGGTTGGCTATTTCTCACAATTTGCTTTAAAAATATCTGGAAAAAGTTGGTGAGAAATGAAGTAAAAGAATATCATGAAAGAGGAGGGAGGATATAAATTGAGAGTGATTTTCCAAAAAAAATGAACTTAAAAGGTAAAAGGCTTTTTTTTAGGTTGTTTCGTGGGCCATATCTTCTTTTATATTATGGTCATAAATTTATTTAGATTTGTTTTTATGTGATTACACTTTAGACAGTGCAACTAAATGAAATGTATTAACTGTTATGTGATTAATTTAGTTGCGTTAGAACAATTGCAAGTAAAATTATACAATAAAAAGTCAAATTTATTGTAGTGAAAGCATTAACTTTTCATTTATACAAAAAATATACAAACAAATTACACTACTTAATTACAAAAAGATCAAGTCTAGTTACAAAAGGAATTCATTTATAGTAGGAACCAATGGGTCTCCTCAATCCCTTAGGTCTAAAAGAGTACAGTATTTGAAAGCTCTACGTTATGAAAGTATTAGCTAGATTGGATGTTCCTGAAAGAAATATGTCCCTCTTAAGTATATTCCCTTCTTTTATCGATATAGCTAGTGGCATTTTAATGCCATTGAAGCAAGAGTTCCTTTAAGTCTAATCTAAATAGGAACGATTAACGAGATAGTAGTTCCCTCTTTTGCTGATGGGACTATACTAAATAATATATAGTTTCTTCTTTCATATTGTTCACTCGTTATAAAATTGTGCTTACGTGCTAATTAAAAAAAGGCCTATCTAAGCTTGTTGTTGGATTCTATTCCCCTATTTTTTATTCTTGCTAATAGAGCATCTTCTACTTCTCTCTTAACAATTAACTTAGTCCCATTAGTTCAGGTTGTTTTGCTAGATGGAGCTTATTATTACCGGTCCTCTTACTTTAACTGGGTATTCTTTGAATGGGGATGTGACACACAAGACTAAAAAATGAGTTTCCAACTTTATTTAGAAAGCACTCACTTTTAAGGTTCAGTTATTCTTTAAGCCAATTAAAGCTAGGTTAACCCAGCAAGTGATAAAAACTTAAGCAAGTTCCTTTTACTAGTGGCTAATAGTACAAGTAAGAAATAGAGGTCCTTCCATAAAAGTACTCAAAAACATCTCTCTTAAAAAAGTATAAGGCTAATCTATTAGAAAAAGAGGTAAGGCCCTCAAAAGTAGAGGGGAATGATCAAATTTAATGCTTTATAAGCTAAGTGCATCCAATTGAAGTCCCAAGGTCAAGTAGGAATAAGAGATTTTAGGGTGAGCAAGGTAAGAAATCTTTTTCTTTGAAAGTTGGGATAAAGCCAATTGTTACAGTTGTAGTTTGATTTGATGTTAGCTAGATTAGTTCCCTACCAACATGTAGAAGTTCTTTTTTGTTACATTCCGTTCCATTGCTTCTCCATGCCTCAATGGGATTACAACTACAAAATAGATTTCTTTCCTTGGGAAGAATAAGAGTAATAAGATAATAGGTAATAGGGTTCGGTTTAACTAGATATCTTTCCTTTGTCGGTTTAACTAGAGTTAATCTTTTTGTAATCAAGCAATGTAATTAGTTTGTACATTTTTTTGTACAAATGGAAAGTTAATGGTTTTCAATTACTAAAGAATAAACTCTTATGTGTAAAAGTATATTTTTTGTACAAATATAATACTAAACAAAAAATAGTAAAAGTACCTAATTTAGTACCTGAACAATAGAGCTTTGCTTAATTTAGATCATGTACTATAGCATTTTGTTCAATTTAGTCTTTGTACTATAAAATTTTGTTCAATTTAATCTTTGTATTTCACAATTTTGTTTAATTTAGCCCTTAGACATGACATAAAAAATTGACGTTAGACCTAAAATTTTTTTTCCCATCTAACACGTCAATGCTACGTAGCATCGTCTAACATGTTAATATCACATCAACTCCACTAACGGTCAATTTGGACAAAGTTAGGTAGAGGGACTCGATTACACAAAATCTCAAAATATAAGGACTCAATTGACCAGTTATATGGTAGAGAGATTAAATTGACAAAAATCCTATAGTATATGGACCTATGGAGTATTTTGACCATAAATAAATTACAAACCAAATATTTCAAATGAGTTTGAGCAAAAAAAGCTATTTCAAACAATATAAATATAATTGCTAGTAGAGGTGAGTAATTGGACAGTTTGGTCGGTTTGATCTGTCATGCCTAAGGATCAAATGGATCAAGCATTTTTGGAAAACCAACTAAAATCAATCAAACCTAAAAAAGGGCCAAATCGATCAAACATCAAATTGAGTTGATCAGTTCAATTTTGGATCAGTGAACCAAAATTCTATCACCTTTTTTTTTACAAATTACAATATTAAAACTTATAAATTTCATCCATAATTATAAAATATGCAAATAATTGAAACATAAAAAAACATAATATTTGTTATTTCACTCACATAATTATATCTTTTTACATAAACCATCAAATTAACATTCAAGATTTAACATAAAAAAGGGTTAAAGATAATAAAATTAATAACCATAAAATAAAACTATCTAACATAAAACTATTAACCATCGCAAATTATCAACTTGTTGAGAGAATTTAGGATTTAGGTTTAGATTTTTTCTTTAAAAAAAAAGGAAAGTGTAAAGGTCACTAGGTGAGAAAAAATGAAAGAGTAAAGTACGAGTGGTTAAGAAATAAAAATAAAGAAGTGAAAGATGAGGAATGTAACAGTAAAAAGTAATTAAAAATTAAAAATATTAAAAATATATTATATTTTATATAAAGTTAAAAATAATATACATAAAATATTAGATATATTAATAATATAAATAATTGGTTTGGTTTTTTTGTCAACTTGGTTAAAAAATTTTAAAACTAAACTGATCAAATAAATTAGTTGAACCAAACATTTTAGATCAATTGATTTAATAAATCAATATGATCAAACTGTTCTACTCAAAACGTATTTAGTTTGAATAAGTAAATGGTCTGATCAAATTTTACTTAACTCTATATGCTAGAAAAGAAAATAGATGGACAATTTCAAAAAAAAAGAAAAACCGAAGTTATTTACTATTAGATACCGTCACAACAAAAGTTGTTTTTTTTTTTTTAAGGGTAATGGTCATTGATTCATAAAAAAGTGCATGCTGAGTCAAGTTTTTAGCTTAAGCGTAGACAAGGGTCTTGCGATCAGCCAACAACACAGAAGAATTTACAACTCTCGCCTCCTCCCTTGTATCAGATCTTTGCTGTCGCCTACTTACGTCAACTTTCCCCCGTATTTACAACACAGAGAGAGATAAGAGGGTTAGGGTTGTCGAATGTTCACAGACTAGAGAAGAAAGGATACCCAGAACGGGAAGAAAAAGAGGAAAAAGAGAGGATATTAACAATAATATAGAAAAAGAAGAAGAAAGAAAATAACAAAAAAACAAAATCAATCTTGCACAATAAATTAAAAGATTCACAATTAAGTATTGAGAGAGAAAGAAAGATAATTTTATTTTTATATGTAATTAAATATTATAATTTATGAATATTTTTTTTAAAGACTTAAACCCTGATAATGTATAACTAATTTTATAAACTATCAGCGCATCAAATCCAATATAAATTCTTAATTTATTATTACTTTCGAATCACACTTTAATCCAATGAAAACAACGTCGAAACGGGCCTTTTACATTAGCTGAGAAGGACATAACCTTGTAAACTCTCCTCTTCTTCACAAGCGGAATCCAAAGAGTAAATTGCAAGCATGGAGGAACATAGAAAGAAGCCCAATGTCAGTCGACGGTCAATTTTAATGGGCCCATCACACCAACAACAAAATTGAAACAAAGCAAACCCAATAGTTCCCTTTCCGGAAGCCCCCGACCGACGCCCTCCTCCTCTCTGTCTCTCTCTCTCTCTCTCAGAGCTCATTTCTTTCTGCAAACGAAGCAAATCACTGAATCCCACTCCAAAATAAACTCCTGCTTTGTCCTCATTTCCGCCCAATTCCCCCTTAGATCCACCCAAATTCAACGCCGTAATTCCATAACCCCGGATCAGCCCTAGCAGATCTCGCAACATCAAACAACTAAACAAATGTCGTGCTTGGCACTTTCTCTCCAACCAGCCAACGGATCCGACATCCTTCTCCAAACCCGAGAATGGTTCCCTCCAGCCCGTGCCCTAGTTGCCCTCCATGCATTCCGCCAAACCCGTCTTGCCTTCTCCAACAAAAACCCTGCCTCCGCTGCCGCTTCCACCTCCGCCCCCTCATCGTCCTCCACCTCCGAATGTGATGCTGCCACCGAATCCATCGGCGACGACCCCCTTGCTGCCTCCAGCGGCCAATTAATCGTTGGCGTTGAAAGTAAGTATCGCGTCGTTTACCGCCTTGTGAACTCCATTTACGTCCTCGGAATCACTACCGCCGATCACGACAATTTGATCAACGTTTTTGAGTGCATCCACATAGTTAATCAAGCCGTTAGCGTCATCGTAACCGCCTGCCGTGGCGTGGACGTCACCCCCGAAAAACTCGCCCGCAAATATGCCGAGGTTTACATGGCACTCGACATTGTCCTGCGTGGAGTCAGCAACATCCGTCTCGCCGCCATGCTCTCCGCTATGCACGGCGACGGGATCGCCAAGATGGTCCATTCCGCACTAGACACCGAAGCCAAGATCCGTGGTGCTGACACGTGGCTGAACGTCGAAGCCCATTCGGTCGAACACCAATCCAACGTTGAAGCCTTTTCCAGTGCGAATTTCGAATTGCCACCAGAAACCCTAGCGGCGGGCGACCGGATAGCTTCAACGCTTGTACCTCAGAGTACAAGTGAGCAAGACGAGAAAATGGTTAAAGAAGAGAATTCAGAAGCCGTAAAGGATCCGTTCGCTGCGAGTGAATCCATAAATAAGCAAGAAGAGTTAGTTGGAGGGTTTAAGAAGACGAAGGATCCATCAGCTACTGATTTAACGGTGGCGTTGGCGGGGTTAGAGGTGACTACATTGCCTCCAGCTGAAGCAACCCAATCTACAGATATTACTGTTGAAGGGTTTGAAGGGAAGTATGGAGGTATTGAGTTTGGCAATGAACAGGCTACCCTTGGAGAAGCTTTTGAAGGGTTTAGTGATGCTTGGGGTGGAGGATTGGATGCTTCCGAGTTTTTGGAAAATAAAAAGGTTAAGAAACAGGAAGGACTTAGTGGGCTTGAACTTTTGCAAACTGGGGATAGTGCTGCTCCTCCAACTGCAGCTGCGGCTGGTGCTGATGGAGGAAAGTCTCTTGAGGATCTTTTGGTGAAGAAGACTGAGATGAAAGGTCCTGAAATGTATATTTCAGAGGAGATTAGTGCAGAGTTTAGGGAATCATTGCTTGCAAGAGTTGGATTAATGGGTGTGGTTTACTTGAGAACTATGCCTCCTAAAAATTCTGGTGATAAGGATACTGAGTTTTCATTTCGTGTTGAAGGTACAAGTTCCGTTAAGAGGTTTGTTATGCAGAGTTCACGGGTTAGTAGCCTAGGTAATGGAATGTTTCATGTGAGAACTGCCCCATCTGAGGAGCCTATACCGATTTTGAAGTATAGTTTGTTACCTAGGTTGACACCATTGCCTTTGAGAATTAGGTTGATTAAGCGTCAAAGTGGGACTTTACTTTCAGTAATGATACAGTATATTTCAAGCCCAGAGTTACTAGCACCATTGAATGATGTAACCTTTGTTCTGAAATTGCCAGTTGATCCAACATTGTTAAAGGTTTCGCCTAAAGCTGTGTTGAGCAGATCAGAGAGAGAATTGAAGTGGCATGTGCCGGAGATTCCACTGAAGGGTACTCCTGGCAAGTTAAGAGTGAGGATGCCTGTGGATTCTAGTGAAGATGACGAAGACCTAGAAGTTGTTGGTTATGTAAAATTTTCAGTGCAAGGAGCTACTTCATTGTCTGGGGTCTGTCTGCGGGCTGCTTCTGAGGGTAAGACAGATTTTTATGAGGTGAATCATCGGTATGAGAGTGGTGTTTATATGTGCAATTGAACTGTGATAAGATAATTATTTCCATACAAAATTGTTGTGTTTTTCCTAATCTTCCCTGTTCTTTTTGGGGAGAGATGTGATTTGGTCACTTTTGTAGAATTGTTGGATATTGATCTTGTAATCTAGATTGACTTTTGTAAAAGCTTGTGTCTTCCTGTTGTTTACTATCGATTTTCACTGGCGGCATGTGAATTTTTTTTGTCCTTTATTGTTGTATCTGTTTAGACTTTGCATTCTTTTGTGGAGTACATTTTATTCTTGTGAAACTGTGACCATGTAAGCATGATTGCTCCTTTTTGTATTTTTAGAAAGAAAAGGACTTGTAAAGAAGTGATTTTTTGTTTCTGGAATGCCGGTCCTATCTTTAATTATGGTTTCTATTCTTTGTACCATAGAACTTTCTACATCAAGTTAAATTGTGCTAAATATAAGTAGGTCTGGATGGTTGAAAGCTAGAATTACAATGCAGTCAAGTTTAGGCTACATGTAAACTTTTCTCTATAGTAATATAATGAGAATATGTGGCATTAGCTTTTTTTTTTTTTTTAATAATTAATAAGTTATGAACCTGACTAATGCAATTGAGACCCCTTAGATTAAGGGTAGTTGATTTAAAAAATTATGCCTTCTTTGGAGACTCTAAATTCCCAGTTTCTACATTTTTTAGAATTTCCTGTTCATTTTATGAGAAATGAGATCACAATAGCATTATTTTCTTCTTCATTCTTTTGATAGCTTGCTAACTATTTAACAACCCTCCAAGGCAAGCGTAGAGAGGGAGCTGAAAAGGGTCTAAGTAAAAGAAGTGACCCTAGATGGTTCTTATCAGGTTTGTGGTGTCCATTCTCCTTTAGATAATAAGTTTGTAGTCAGAGTGTCCTGTCTCATAATCTGTTTGAACTGGGTGCATGACGTGACTTGTTTAAAATCTGCTTTTATTAAATGTCATGAGAGATGGATGATAACTGATTGTTGATATCCAGTTGTTGTACTATTATCTGGTGAAGGAAGTTCTAGCAAACTGCAATGGAACAAAAATATCCCTTGATTGTAATGTCTGGTGATATTTGTTAGGTAGTTGGCCTGACTAGTCACCTGGCGAAGTGTGGATTTATTTTTTATTTTTATTTTTTTTGGGTACTAGTATGGCTGGACTGTTGGTCAAATATAACAAACATTAAGTTTTCAGATCCCACTTTAAGGGCGTTTTGCATTTTGACGTTAGCTCTAAAATGGTGAAGCACTTAACTTTTCTCTGAGGCCAGAACTTTTATCATATTAGATGATGGCTGCAGACTGCACCTGTCTGAAATTTCTGTTCTTTTCCTTTATAGTTTGTTCTTTCAAATTTCATGAGTAAATTTGATAGCTTGGAATATTATAAAATTTGAATTGCATAAATTGTATTTTCCTCTGAAAATGTTATCATGAAGATTTCTGGCTATTTGAAATTGTGATTAGCAGCTTGGTCTTATAAGTGCAAACTGTTAGTCCTGATTTATGTAGGTAAGCAAGTATTTGTTATGACTGTCATACTTTAGACTCTTGAGTTACAGAAGATGTATTCATTTGCGTGATCTTTAACTTTCTGCATCTTTGAGGATTCTTGGCTTGGATTCTGGAATGTTAAAGAAACAAGTTCAAGTCCATTTAAATAATCTGAAGTTTGATCTTTTGGATGAACGGTGAATCTTGGATGTTCACCAAAAGGTCATTCAATTCAGTGCTGCCTAGCCCTATAGCTACAAAAGACTTGCCATTTTTATAATTACTTTAAAAAAATGCAAACCAGCCTGCATATATTTAGTTCTTTGCAACCCTGTTGTTGGAATTGTGCTTATAATTGCTGAACTTTGTGATTAACTGACTTTTCTATGAAGGGAGCATTATAAGCGAGGTAATGAATGTTGAGTGCCCAGCCAGTGGCATTGGAAAATAAGTCTGATGTCCTTAAAGCCCCTTTCTCTTCTCCCACTTCTCTCATACTCCTATAGTTTGGTAAGTTTGTGGTGAGGATGTTAGAGCTGGGAATTGGCAGTTATAAAGGTAATTGTTTTCTTTAGTTAATTGGAATAGCAAGATATATGAAATCAGCTCCTCGGTTTATCTCATGGGGAGACATGATAGAAGTTTTGAGGTGCTTTTAGAAGCGTGCTATATAGCAAAATTTTAGTTCTACGGGCATGCATTCATTTTTCTTCTATTTTCTCGCGGTATTGGGCTTTCGTACAGATAAATGATGGGTTGGGAGATATGCCTCGTGAAGTGTTGGAAAGATTAAAAATATTTCCAATATAGATTTATTATTAAATGAAAAATAAAAAAATTAAATAATAACAATAATAATAATAATAATAATAATGAATTTAGAAAGACATAAAAATAAAAAAGTGAAAAACCAAATCAAAACTATTTCATAAAAATTAAAAATTGTATATAGTTCTTTCTTTTACTGTAAACATTTTCTTTTTATAAAAATGAGATAAGAACTGACAATAAATTAAAAATAATATATTTAATTAAATAGTTTAGTTTTAAGAAATAAGATGTATTCCAACGTTGACGATGCAGTGAAAAAGCAAATAACAAAGCAAATAACGAAAGCGTAAATTGTAATGTGTTAAATATTAGATTTATTTTTTAAAAAATTTGATCATTTATAATATTTCACATATGGATTAAAATTTATTCTTATTTTTGTGTTAAAAATAACTATAAATATATTAAAAAATAATGAAAAATTATAAAAAAAAGTCAATCTCAACATAACGAGAGTCAAAATCTAGAAATTTATTGTTATATTTAAGTTCTATGGAGAACCATAAGATTCGAATAAAATTTTTTACATGGTTTGAAGAATATTACTTAAGATCAATAAATACTACAAAAAACATAGTAAAATAGCAAATAACTAGAGGATAAATTGAATCTCAACACCCTCATTTGATAGATGTTCAATATTCTTACAAAAATATACGAATAAGAGCAACTCTTTTAAGGATGAAGTCCTCAGACTTAGGAGAACAAGATTCCTCAAAAGACAAAAAATGATAGTTGAACAAAACAACTATACAAATATAAATCTCCATACCATCGCAAAACAACTAGAAAAATATAGAAGCACTAGTTGAAAATCAACTGAAATTCACTCAAACATAGACAATAAATACAAAAGTCAGTAAGTCCAAAGAACCAATTTTCAAATTTTTTGAAATTCCAAAAAAATATCACCAACCGTATCAAAATCAATTTTTGAGAGAAGTTCAAAATAGTATTGATGCCCTAGAAAGCCAAACTTTGGGAATGATAGCCCTTGATACTCCTCTACAATAAAGCCATTCAATAAACATGATAAACCAACAAACAAATTCAGAAGACACTAATGACCAGCAGATTAACAAAATAGTTTAGAAGGAACAAAAAAAGCTTTACTATCTTAAATCATAACACCTAATCTGAACATAAAAGAATAACCCACTTTCCAAAATAAGTATCATGCCAACATAATTATGAATGAAATATTGATGGAATGTCTGAATACAATATCCTCAGTACACTTCAACAAATGACAATGGTATTAAAGGTATGTAAAACCCAAAATCAAAAAGACCAAATGTCACGACTCGGTACTCCCTTCGAGTTCGTGACATCCGCCGCGATGTCTCGATAGACATTCATTACCCGAAATGTCAACTGAAACCTCGCAAGACTCTCGCATCAGTTTTACATCTCCCCTATGAGCAATAGTTACTAAACATCATGTTTTAAAAGAATATAGACTATTTTCAAATCAAAACGATCAAAAAGTAATTTCTGCCACACAGGGGTATTTTGATCATTTTTACTTGAAAAATTTCAAATCTTGGTAAAAATATGATATACGAGTAATAAGCATCCATTTCATGTCTAGAAATAAGTTTCGTTGTCTAATTCATCAATTTAAAGTGAAATTATAGCTATTCAAATTAAATAAAAATATTAAATAAAATATTTTATTTTTTTATAAAATAATATTTATAGAACTCTGCGTAAATAATTTTTGTAACGTAAAAGCAAAATAAATTCATACATACAGTGGCACACGCAGCCAGGTATACAAAATATTCTACAATGACATGTGGGCTCCCAAAATAAACAAATATGTACAAGAAGGTAGACCTTCGATTTCTAAGGATGTAAATTCAAAAGTAAATCCTCGACGAAATCAGTTATCTACAGACTATCTTGAGCCTGAAATGGGTGAAAAGGATGGGTGAATTTTTATAAACCCAATGAGTAAGCAAATTTCATCTAAAACATCTAAAGCCGAGTAAATGGAGACAATTTAAAATATCTCATCATAATATGATTCATAACATCAAATCTCATTTCAACCCATGTAAATCAATTTCATTTCATCAAAATCAACAAGGCTTATGATTCTCTTAATGTCACGACTCGGAACCTGTCTCAGGCCCATGACAATCGCCGCGACGTCCCGATTGACACTCATTATCCGGAATGCCAACCGAAACCCCGCAAGGCTTACATATCAGTTTCTTTCCTTTCCTGTGAGCAATCATTGTTAAATATCGAGTTTTTAGAGAATATATACTATTTTAGATCAAAAACAATCAAAATAAAATTTTCGTTACACAGGGGTATTTTGGTCATTTTTTTCTCAAAAATTTCAAAACTGGCTAAAACGTAATATACAAGTACAAAATACATAATTCATATTCAAAATGAGTTTAAGAGTCAAAAATCTTCATTTAAAACGAAATTACGGTTATTTGAATATAATAAGAAAATAAAAGAAATATTAAGGGAAATATTCTATTTTCTTATAAAACAATATTTACAGAGTTATACGTGAATAATTTTTATAGCGTAAAAGCTAAATAAATTTATACATACTGAAATACAGTAAGCCAAAATATTTAATTTAATTTACAATAACAAGAAGGCCCCCGAATAAACAAAAGTAAAGAGGACTGTGAACCTACGGTTTGGAAAATGCAGATCCAATGGTAGTCCTCGATGAGATCAGCTATCTACAGTCTATACTGAACCTGAAATGGGTGGAAAGGAGTTGGGTGAGATTTTACAATCCCAATGAGTAAACAGACATTATCATAAATATCTAAAGGCGAGTAAAATGGAGGCAAGTTTAAACAATAAATTTCAACCCATTTCATAATGTTTTCAATTTATTTCTTAAACCATAAAATATTTGTAATTTACCAAAACAATTATTAAGGCTTATGTCTTTTATTAAAACAAGGCTCAAGCCAAAACTAATCCTCGGGGATACCTTGGCCGAGGCATCTAACCGAGTCCGCCAAGGGTGTTAAAATATTCACACGTGAAACACATTTTTATTTTTAAAAACCAGCCGTTCCTTGGCGTTGGCCGAGTTACACATTCACGTGGGGGTTCGACGTGAAGTGAGCTCTAATACTACCCCGGGAGTTACCCTCCTCGCCTCTACAACCGGAGTAACTATATAACTGGGTTTACCGTGCCCCTCTAATAGGCAGTCCACGGAAACCCGTCACTGCAGTGACTAACCCACCAATTTTAATAAAATTTCGACAGTATAACGTGGCTTTTATTTATTTATCCAACCTGCATAGTAAAACAACTTACATAAATTTCCAAATGCATTCACAAAATATAGCCACATATACTCATTTCTCATAAGCCATTCCTAGGAAAATATATATTTTTCAAGTCAATTTGTAGCCTCCAATTACTCAATTTCATAATCAATACAATATATTTTTATTTGTCACATTTATTCCTAAAACATCAAAAATCTCGTTTTAATCTCGTTCTCATTTCATAAAATACATAAAGGGCATTTAAAATAAACTCTAGATAATTTACAATAATAATAAGTTTACTCACCGTTTGTACAAACTAAAAGCTTTCTAAGCGCCCCGATCACTACTTGTCGGGTACGACTTCTTTGCCTTTTTCGGAAGGCTCTCCTCTTAGACACATTACAAAAATTTACACAATTCATCACATTGATGCTAAATCACTATATAATTAACTTAAATCCTATACTAATGCATGGTATGAAATGCAATAGCCTAAAACGGCTTAAACGCGGTATTAACCTATTTTTGGCACTTTGCCCGATAAATTGCTAACGCGCTCCATTTTAACTCTAAATCATCCCATTCTCTCTCCAACATTTCTAACCATTAAATATCAGCCAATAACCTTCTAAAAACAACAAAATCAGCTCACTCCCTTCCTTGGAAAATTCGGCCAAAAATGGGACATTAACTCGGTTAATTTTCTACTTTGTTTTTCTATCACGTTTAATCGTTTTTCATCATTTTCTCTTCATTTCCCTTAGAATAAAATCAATTCATCATCATTGTACAGCATTGAGCATTCAGCCAAGAGTGGGTATTGTGAAAATTTAATGATTTCTTGCCCAATTTAATTTCTAAACACATTTAACTAACTAAAACTATCAATTTAACTAAAAATCAAAACCTAAAAATTTCAATTTCTCTCCCCTAGAATTTCGTCCAGACCTTGATATCTCTTTTTGATCTCTCTCCTCAAGCATGCTAAATGGAAATAAAGGCATAGGAAATGTAGAAATCAAGCTAAAATCAAAAAATCTTACCGTTAGACGCGTAAACGGTCGAAAACCGCGAATTTCCCTTTGAATTTTCTTGTTTCTCTTTGGTTTTTCTTTTTTTCTTCCTTTCCTCTCTATTTCCTCTCTTGTTCTTCCTTATGGCCGGCCAGCACTCAAAATTTGGGTTTAAATGGGCTGACTTTTCATTAAAATAATATTATTTCATTAAAAAATGCCACGTGTCACTTTCCCATTGGCCCATTTTTTCAATTTCATCCATTTGTTTCCAAATTTTCACCATACACTTGTCCCACATATCCATAGCTTAGATAAAATTCTCAGACTTATCCAAAGTCTCGGTGGAGTAATTTTTGAAATTTACACTTTTGCCCCCGTAAAAGTGAAAAATTACATTTTTGCCCAAAAAACTGAAAAATTGCCCATAGACATATTTTTCATCCCTTATACTCATACCATTCTCCAATTTGTCAAATTTGATCTAAATTCTCTCAAAATCTCAAATTTTGTCCGTGGGTGGCAATATTACGATTTTGCCCCTACACTCCAAAAATCACCAGAATTAAACTTTTTCACTTCCTATCATTAAATTATACTTCAAATAGTTAATCTTGGTCAAAAATTTCACTCCATGATCAAATTATTATCTTAGGTGGCAAAATGACGATTTTGCCCTTGAATATCAAAATTTCTAATTTTACCCCAAATGAACCCTCGAACTCCGAACAATCATTTTTAGTCATTCCCGGACTATAAAATATTAAATTTCATCCTACAATTCCTATTTGAACTAGTTCGAGGTTAAATCAATTTAAGTGTACCGTTAGGTACAATATCGGGTTTCGTCTATTCTTAGGTGCTTTTCTAGCGTAATAACATGCTACTCAATGCATGTATGTCATGACATGTATTTATAGGGTCGGGTTTTACACTTAAAACTTGGCTCGTGCTAAAAACTTGCACTCGGTGACACCTTGCGCCGAGGCATCCAACCGAGTCCGCCAAGGCTATTAAAATAACATATGAGTGTAAAACTCATTTTTACATTTAAAAGTACAATCGTTCTTTGGCGTTGGCTGAGTGTCACCTTCACATGGTGGTTCGACGTGAAGTGAACTCTAACGTTACCTTAGGAGATACCCTCCACGCCTCTCGTACTAAGGTAAAATATAATGGGGTTTACCGTGCCCCTCTAATAGGCTGGTCTACGAAAACTTGCCCACTGCAGTAAACTAAATACATAACCCACCAAATCAATAAAATTTCGGCAGCATAACATAGCTAATATAATATTACCAACCTGTCAAGGCAAAGCAAAACAGTTCATATATTCCACACAAACACAAATCCAGCCATGCTTGCCATCACATTGTCATAAGCCATCAATTCAAACCATATGTCAAAACATATATATAACACAAGTATACATTCTCCACTTACTCAATTTCCAAAATCAGTATTCAATTTCAAAACAAGTTATAAATCTCATTTTGTTTAATCAACACTTCAATTATAAAACATAATAGTTTTCACTTTAAATTCATTTTTCTTTAAAACGTAAAAATGAGTATAAACTACTTTAGATAGTTAAGATGAAAGTCTGATTACTCACAATAGCAGGAGTTTGGAGTACTCCTGTCAAGCCCGACCTTATAAAATACTTTCCATGTCATTCATATGATTGACAATATGCTTGCATACTTGGAAAGCCCTGAAAGAAAAATCGTTAAAAGACGACAATGTACCAAATGGTACAATTAAGTTAATTTAAGTCTCGAACTAGATCAAATAGAGAATTTAAAATGAAATTAAGAATATTAAAGTCCCAGAATGGTTTAATATGGTGATTTGGAGTTCGAGGATCAATTTGAAGTCAAACTAGAATTTTTACTGTCCAGGGGCAAAATGGTCATTTGCCACCCAAGGACACAATGGGAATTTTTAGAAAAGAATTTTTTTAGCCCCATTTGACTTATTGGAGTATGATTTGAGTATTGGAGTATAATTTGAGGGTTTGGCAGTGAAAAAGTTTAATTCCAGTGATTTCTAGAGTGTAGGGGCAAAATCGTAATTTTGCCACCCGCGGACAAAATTTGAGATTTTGAGAGAATTTAGATCAAATTTGACAAATTGGAGAATGGTATGAGTATAAGGGATGAAAAATATGTCTATGGGCAATTTTTCAATTTTTGGGGCAAAAATGTAATTTTTGACTTTTACGGGGGTAAAAGTGTAAATTTCAAAAATTACTCCACCAAGACTTTGGATAAGTCTGAGAATTTTACCTAAGCTATGGATATGTGGGACAAGTGTATGGTGAAAATTTGGAAATAAATGGATGGCTAGAATTTAAGGAATTAATAAAACATTAAAAAAATGAATAAAATAATATTATATTATTTTAGCCTTTAAAAAGGTGAAAATTCCGGAATTCTCATCTTCTTCAGCTGTCCAAACCAGGGGAGAAAAGGGGAAAAAAAAAACAAGAATCCTACCTGAAAAATTTGGAGAAAATCAAGAGAAATCAAGAAATCAAGCATTAAAAAGGTAAATTTCATTGATTTTCCTTGTGATTTTCACTACCCATGCATTTTTTTCTCATTTCTATGCAAAATTAGAAAGTGGGTATGGACACCCATGCTGGCCAAACCTCCATGGATGAGTTTTGAGCTTGATTTTTGGTTGATTTTAATTGAATTAAGTGATTTTAGTTAAGTTATATTGAAATATAGCAAAAATAAGCTAGAAATATAATTTTCTCCCATTGAAACCCATTATGCTGAATTTTCTAGGGGAATATTGGCTGCTGATCTTGATGGTTATTTGAGGAATTATGATGAATAATGATGAATTATGAGCCTAGAAAAATAATGGATATTTTCGGAGCAAAAATACAAATTTTTACCCACTAGGGGTATTTTCGTAATTTGTTATCGGGACTGATAATTTGCACCACACTGAGGGACATTAAGTCAATTTGGGTGCAATTGAGGTGTAGAAACTGAAAAAAAAATTAATTTGGAGTTTAAACGGACGCGTATATCAATTTATCGGGTAAAAGACCGAAATAGGCTAACACCGCATTTAGGCAAAAATTTAGACATTTTTGCATTCCATATCAAGCATTAGTAGTCTAAATTAGTTTAATTTCAATTTAGTACCAATGTGGTGAATTTCTCGATTTTATACTGTGTCAAGGTGGTGAGTCCTCTGATAAAGGCAAGGGAATTGCACCCGAGGACCAATAGTCTGAGTATTTCGAAAATCCTAACTCTAGACACGGTGAGTAACCTTACCATCATTTTAATTATCTAAAGTATGTTTTTATTCGGTTTTGGTGAATTTTATGAAAATGAGTTCAAATGGTAAATTTTTATGTTTTGTAAACAAAATGAGTTTAAATGAAAATATTTTATAAATTGTCTTGAAACGAAATAACGATTTTGAAAAATAGAGTAATTGGAGACCACTGATATGTTGTAAATTTAAAATTTGAATTAATGGCTTATGTTATTGTATTGGCATGACTGGCTGGGCTGTGTTTTTATGAATTATATGAATTGCTTTATTTTACCCTTGCAGGCTGGGTAGTAATATATTAGCCCTGTCATGCTGTCAAAATTTTTTTGTATGGTGGGTTTGACCTGCTGCAGTGGGCTGGATTCTGTGGACTAGCCTATTAGAGGGGCACGGAATCCTGTTATATTTTTACCTCGGTTGGAGAGGCGAGTAGGGTAACTCCTGAGGTATAACTTTTAGAGTTCACTTCACGCCAAACCACCTCGTGAAGGGGAACTCGGCCAACGTCAAGGAATGGCTATGTTTTCAAAATAAAAACATGACTTTCTAATAGCCTTGGCGGACTCAGTTGGGATAGCCCTCGGCCAAGGTATCCCAAATAACTGAGTATGATAATAATTTTTGGCATGAGCCAAGCTTTTTAAGAAATTCATAAGCCATACTGATTACTTGCTTTAAATAAATTGATTTCAATTGGTTGAAATAAGTTGAAAGATGATAAATTACAGTTTGATGAAATGTTTTAATAGTCTCCTTTTACTCGACTTTAGATATTTTGAGTGATGTTTGTTTACTCACTGGGATTTTATAATCTCACCACCCTCATTTCCACCCATTTCAGGTTCAGAATAGATTGTAGATAACTGATATCGGCGAGGATTACAGTTGAACTTGCCACATCCAAAGACTGTAGGTTCATTTCTTTTGATACTTTTGGTCATTCGTGGGCCCACGTGTCACTGTAAATTAAATTCTATACTTTGGTTATTTGTATTACGGTATGTAAGAATTTATTTTGCTTTTACGCTATAAAAAAATTATTTATGCAGTGTTCTTAAAATATCGTTTTATGTGAAAATTGAATATTTTATTGAATATTTTTATTTTATTATAACAGTCATAATTCCATTTTAAACGAATGTTTTAGACATCCAAAATTATTTTTGATTAAGAAATATGTGTTTTCCACTTACATACTATATTTTTAGATGATTTTTGAGATTTTTGGGATAAATGATAAAAATACCCCTGTGAGACGGAAATTATTATTTCATTTGTTTAAGTTGGAAACAGTTTAAAATCTTTTAAAATGTGGTATTTGGAAACAGTTACCCACAGGGGAAATGAGAAGCTGATATTAAAGCCTTGCGGGGTCTCGGTTGACATTCCGGGTAATGAATGTAAATTGAGACGTCGCGGCGGTTGTCACGGGCTCGATGGGAGTTCCGGGTCGTGACAACTCCTATTCTTGGTCCTCGAATACGATATCTTTACCGTTATCAGAGGGTTCACCACCTATACATAATACATGACACGTAATTCAATATATTTGTGTCAAACCGTCATAAGACTATTTCAGGCTCTATATGAATGCATGAAATGGAATGAGAATTGTTCTAATAATCACTTAAAGATGGTGTTCTACGTGGGTTCAATTATGATCGGACTAAACTTGTATTCGACCTAACTCGAGCTATACACTATTGAATTAACCAAAACAGCCGATTCAACTTCAAATATATTCATTACACTTCCAATATTCCAAATACACCAAAGTACCTCAATAAGCTTGATTGTAACTTAATACATTGTAGCTGAAATTCATTCCAATTTCGGACTAACTTGCTAATCAGTGTCAACACAGTCCAATAAATCCATCTATATCATTAGGAATCAAATCCAAGTCCATTTACTATGATTTTCTCATTATTGTTTAAATCGTTTACTGAAGGAACCATATGTTTCCATAACCGTTTTCAATACTCGGCACCACAAGTCATCAAATACAAGCTAAATAACATGAGATATAACAAGATTCATCATCAATGTATCCTTTAGTAAATTCAGCCAAGGAGGGTTTGATGAAGAACATGTGGTTTTCATGCTTGTTTTTAACACCGAGTATCACAAAACAACTAAAAACATGTATATAGCATGAAATCAAACAAAACCCGTGATAAAAACCTCCCCCCCTAGGTTCGGCCAGCAAACTTTCCTTCATGAAATCTTGAGTTTGAACTATGGAAAATGAAAAAGAGAGCATGGGAAAGGTAGATCTTAAGCTAAAATTGAAAAATCTTACCTTTGATTGCTTTGTCCTTTGAAATTTCACAAATTTCTCTTGAATTTTCCTCTCTAGGGTTTGTTTCCATTCTTTTCTCTTTGTTCTTTGCTTTGGCCAACCAATAGAGAGTGATTTGGGAGGAGTGTGTGCTGGTTTTTAAAGGGAATTATAAAAGGATTAAAATTTACCACGTGTCACTATGTAATTGGTGCATGCTTAATACTTAACAATTAAGCATTCTCTCACCACCACAAAATTATTCATGGGCCAAAATGATGATGGGTGAAGTTCATGGGCTGGACAAGTGTCATGGTGGTGCAAAATTTTAAAAATTCCAATTACGTCCCTGTGGACACCTAAAATGATCGTTTTGCCCTTATACTCGAAAAATGTCAGAATTAAAAATTTTCACTCCACAATTTCAAATTATTCTCCAAATAGTCAAATTTGGTCAAAAATCTCGTCCAACATTCCAATTTTGCCCTTGGGTGGCAAAATGACCATTTTGCCCTTACGTTATAAAAATTTTCGATTGGACTCCAAATCAACCCTCGAACTCCGAATTACCATATTAATACATTCTAAGATTCAATAACTCTCAAATACATCGTAAAATCTTTATTTGGCCTAGTTCGAGGCTTTAATCAACTTAATTGTACCATTAGGTACAATACAGACTTTTAACGATTTTTCGATACATTCACTTATGCATACATTCTATCAAGCACATGAATGACATGATAAGTATATAGAGTAAGGCTTGACACAAAATTACGGATCATTCAATAATAAATTTTTTAGTTGTCGGTTTCACTAGACAACTTAAAGGATGGTGGGACAGTTATCTTACTACAAAACAACAACAAGAAATATTAAAAGCTATAAAAAAAGATGAAGGAAATAACATCCTAGATGAACAAGCAAGAAAAATCTAAGATGCTGTTGCTGTCACGACTCGAAACTCCCCATCGGGCCCGTGACAACCGCCTTGAGGCCTCGATAGACATTCTTCACCCCGAATGCCGATCGAAACCCCGCAAGGCTTAGCATCAACTTTCGCATCTCCCCGGTGAGCAACAATTATTAAATCTCGCATTTAAAAAAAATCATAAGTCATTTTCAAATAAGAACAATAAAATATTATTTTCTGGCTCATAGGGGCATTTTCGTAATTTTTCGTCAAAAATCTCAAAACTTACTAAAAATGTAGTAGGTAAGCAGAAAATATATATTTAATGATTTTAAAACAAATTAAGTATCTAAAACGTTCATTTGAAAGCAAATTGTTAATAACTAGTACTATTCAAAAATAATCAATAAAATATTCTATTTTCTCATAAAATAAATTTTTATAGAAATATTCGTAAATAATTTTTTCTCACATGTAAGTAAAGTAAAAATTGTATGAATAGAAATACAATTGTAAAACCCAACCCTATAAATACATGTCATGACATACATGCACTGAGTAGCATGTTATTATGCTAGGAAAGCACATAAGAAAAGACGAAACCCGATATCGTACCTAACGGTACACTTGAGTTGATTTAACCTCGAACTAGTTCAAATAGGAATTGTAGGATGAAATTTAATATTTTATAGTCCAGGAATGAAAAAAATGATTGTTCGGAGTTCGAGGGTTCATTTGGGGTAAAATTGGAAATTTTGATGTTCAAGGGCAAAATCGTCATTTTGCCACCTAAGATAATAATTTGATCATGGAGTGAAATTTTTGACCAAGATTAACTATTTGGAGTATAATTTAATGATAGGAAGTGAAAAAGTTTAATTCTGATGATTTTTGGAGTGTAGGGGCAAAATCGTAATTTTGCCACCCACGGACAAAATTTGAGATTTTGAGAGAATTTAGATCAAATTTGACAAATTGGAGAATGGTATGAGTATAAGGGATGAAAAATATGTCTATGGGCAATTTTTCAATTTTTGGGGTAAAAATGTAATTTTTGACTTTTACGGGGGTAAAAGTGTAAATTTCAAAAAATTACTCCACCGAGACTTTGGATAAGTCTGAGAATTTTATCTAAGCTATGGATATGTGGGACAAGTGTATGGTGAAAATTTGAAAACAAATGGATGAAATTTTAAAAATAGGCCAATGGGAAAGTGACACATGGCATTTTTTAATGAAATAATATTATTTTAATGAAAAGTCAGCCATTTAAACCCAAATTTTGAGTGCTGGCCGGCCATAAGGAAGAACAAGAGAGGAAATAGAGAGGAAAGGAAGAAAAAAAGAAAAACCAAAGAGAAACAAGAAAATTCAAAGGGAAATTCGTGGTTTTCGACCGTTTACGCGTCTAACGGTAAGATTTTTCGATTTTAGCTTGATTTCTACCTTTCCTATGCCTTTATTTCCATTTAGCATGCTTGAGGAGAGAGATCAAAAAGTGATATCAAGGGCTGGACGAAATTCTAGGAGAGAGAAATTGAAATTTTTGGGTTTTGATTTTTAGTTAAATTGATAGTTTTAGTTAGTTAAATGTGTTTAGAAATTAAATTGGGCAAGAAATCAGTAAATTTTCACAATACCCACTCTTGGCTGGATGCTCAATGCTGTACAATGATGATGAATTGATTTTATTCTAAGGAAAATGAAGAGAAAATGATGAAAAACGATTAAACGTGATAGAAAAACAAAGTAGAAAATTAACCGACTTAATGTCCCATTTTTGGCCGAATTTTCCAAGGAAGGGAGTGAGCTGATTTTGTTGTTTTTAGAAGGTTATTGGCTGATATTTAATGGTTAGAAATGTTGGAGAGAGAATGGGATGATTTAGAGCTAAAATGGAGCGCGTTAGCAATTTATCGGGCAAAGTGCAAAAAATAGGTTAATACCGCATTTAAGCCGTTTTAGGCTATTGCATTTCATACCATGCATTAGTATAGGATTTAAGTTAATTATATAGTGATTTAGCATCAATGTGATGAATTGTGTAAATTTTTGTACTGTGTCTAGGAGGAGAGCCTTCCGAAAAAGGCAAAGAAGTCGTACCCGACAAGTAGTGATCGGGGCACTTAGAAAGCTTTTAGTTTGTACAAACGGTGAGTAAACTTATTATTATTGTAAATTATCTAGAGTTTATTTTAAATGCCCTTTATGTATTTTATGAAATGAGAACGAGATTAAAACGGGATTTTTGATGTTTTAGGAATAAATGTGACAAATAAAAATATATTGTATTGATTATGAAATTGAGTAATTGGAGGCTACAAATTGACTTGAAAAATATATATTTTCCTAGGAATGGCTTATGAGAAATGAGTATATGTGGCTATATTTTGTGAATGCATTGGAAAATTTATGTAAGTTGTTTTACTATACAGGCTGGATAAATAAATAAAAGCCACGTTATACTGTCGAAATTTTATTAAAATTGGTGGGTTAGTCACTGCAGTGACGGGTTTCCGTGGACTGCCTATTAGAGGGGCACGGTAAACCCAGTTATATAGTTACTCCGGTTGTAGAGGCGAGGAGGGTAACTCCTGGGGTAGTATTAGAGCTCACTTCACGTCGAACCCCCACGTGAATGTGTAACTCGGCCAACGCCAAGGAATGGCTGGTTTTTAAAAAATAAAAATGTGTTTCACGTGTGAATATTTTAACACCCTTGGCGGACTCGGTTAGATGCCTCGGCCAAGGTATCCCCGAGGATTAGTTTTGGCTTGAGCCTTGTTTTAATAAAAGACATAAGCCTTAACAATTGTTTTGGTAAATTACAAATATTTTATGGTTTAAGAAATAAATTGAAAACATTATGAAATGGGTTGAAATTTATTGTTTAAACTTGCCTCCATTTTACTCGCCTTTAGATATTTATGATAATGTCTGTTTACTCATTGGGATTGCAAAATCTCACCCAACTCCTTTCCACCCATTTCAGGTTCAGTATAGACTGTAGATAGCTGATCTCATCGAGGACTACCATTGGATCTGCATTTTCCAAATCGTAGGTTCACAGTCCTCTTTACTTTTGTTGATTCGGGGGCCTTCTTGTTATTGTAAATTAAATTAAATATTTTGGCTTACTGTATTTCAGTATGTATAAATTTATTTAGCTTTTACGCTATAAAAATTATTCACGTATAACTCTATAAATATTGTTTTATAAGAAAATAGAATATTTCCCTTAATATTTCTTTTATTTTCTTATTATATTCAAATGACCGTAATTTCGTTTTAAATGAAGATTTTTGACTTTTAAACTCATTTTGAATATGAATTATGTATTTTGTACTTGTATATTACGTTTTAGCCAGTTTTGAAATTTTTGAGAAAAAAATGACCAAAATACCCCTGTGTGGCGAAAATTTTATTTTGATTGTTTTTGATCTAAAATAGTAAATATTCTCTAAAAAACTCGATATTTAACAATGATTGCTCACAGGAAAGGAAAGAAATTGATATGTAAGCCTTGCGGGGTTCCGGTTGGCATTTCGGATAATGAGTGTCAATCGGGACGTCACGACGATTATCATGGGCTTGAGGGAGGTTCCGGGTCGTGACAAATACAGATAACCAAAATAAAAGTTTTGATCTGTAATGACACGTGGGCCCCAATTGACCAAGAGGATGTAAGACTGTGAACTCTTACTTTCTATAATACAGTTCCGAGCTTAGTTCTCGTCCTACTCGACTATCTACAAACTGTCCTGAGCTTGAAAAATGTATAGGAAGAAGGGGTGAGATTTTATAATCTCAGTGAGTAAACAGATACCATCAAAAGTATCTAAAGCCGAGTAAATGTAGACAATTAAAACAAGTCATCATATTGTAATTTCATTACCTTTCAGTTCATTTCAACCAAATAAAATCAATCCATATAAATCGAGTAATCAACTTGGCTTATGAATTTCTTAAAACTTTGGCTCGTGCCAAAACTCATACTCGGTGATACCTTGCGCAGGGCATCCAACCGAGTCCGCCAAGGCTGTTAAAATTTTTGTATACACTTAAAATATATTTTAAGTTTGAGAAAATACAGCCATTCCTTGGCGTTGGCTGAGTTCTCCTTCACGTGGTGGTTTGACGTGAAGTGAACCCTAAGCTTTACCCCAAGAGATACCTTACGTGCCTCTCCGTTCGAGGTAACAATATAATGGAGTTTACCGTGCCCCTCTAATAGGTTGGTCCACGGAACCCCCTCTGCAGTAAATAATTAATATATAATCCACCAATCAATAAAATTCATTCTAGCATGACATGACAATTTATCGCAACCTAGCCTCTCAAGGCTGAATACACAGTATAAATAATTCTAACACCAAAATCAGTTTAGCCATTCATGCTCATTTATTATCATAAGCCATTCAATTCAAAACCATAAATTTGCAACACAAGCAGACAGTCTCCAATTACTCTATTTCAAAACCAGTATTCAATTTTTTAGAAAATTTATAAAATCATTTTATAAAATCACCATTTCTCTTAAAACATAGCAATTTACCATTTAAACCCATTTTCCATAAAATCACACAATTGTATAAAACTACTCTAGATAATTAAGACGATAATAAGTTTACTCACAGTATTAAGAGTAGAAATACTCCTATCTTCCGCCCTTGGGTGCAGTCTCTTACCTGAAACAATTGACTCACCACCTATCCATAATCCATGACACAAAATTCAATAAATTGTGTCAATTTATCATAAATTATTTCAGGCTCTTATCCATGCGTATGCACTAGATAGGATTTGAAATGTCTAGACAATCGCTAAATTGTGGTGTCCGACCTAACTCACCTACACAGGGTGTAAATTCCTAAAATCCCCAATTCGACTCCAATTCCATCAATTTCAATTTCAATTATCCAATTATATCCACAATACCTCAATGACTGTGAATTTGGTCCAATTTATCAGTCCGGATTATAAATTACGCTTTTACCCTTAGTGGGTAAAAATTTTAATTTATTGCACCGAAAATTCCCATTTAATTTCCAACCTCATAATTCATCATTTTTCCACCCAATTCTCTTAAAATAAAGTCAACCTCATCCTCACATACCATTGGCTAGATTCGGCCTAGAGAAATTGTCACGACCCGGAACCTCCTTCAGGCCCATGACAATTGCCGCGACGTCCCGATTGACACTCATTATCCAAAATGCCAACCGAAACCCCGCAAGGCTTACATATCTGTTTTTTTCCTTTCCTGTGAGCAATCATTGTTAAATATCGAGTTTTTAGAGAATATATACTATTTTAGATAAAAAAACAATCAAAATAAAATTTTCGCCACACAGGGGTATTTTGGTCATTTTTTTTCTCAAAAATTTCAAAACTAGCTAAAACGTAATATACAAGTACAAAATACATAATTCATATTCAAAATGAATTTAAAAGTCTAAAATCTTCATTTAAAACGAAATTACGGTTATTTGAATATAATAAGAAAATAAAAGAAATATTAAGGGAAATATTCTATTTTCTTATAAAACAATATTTATAGAGTTATACGTGAATAATTTTTATAGCGTAAAAGCTAAATAAATTTATACATATTGAAATACAGTAAGCCAAAATATTTAATTTAATTTACAATAACAAGAGGGCCCCCGAATAAACAAAAGTAAAGAGGACTGTGAACCTACGATTTGGAAAATGCAGATCCAATGGTAGTCCTCAATGAGATCAGCTATCTACAGTCTATACTGAACCTGAAATGGGTGGAAAGGAGTTGAGTGAGATTTTGCAATCCCAATAAGTAAACAGACATTATCATAAATATCTAAAGGCGAGTAAAATGGAGGCAAGTTTAAACAACAAATTTCAACCCATTTCATAATGTTTTCAATTTATTTCTTAAACCATAAAATATTTGTAATTTACCAAAATAGTTGTTAAGGCTTATGTCTTTTATTAAAACAAGGCTCAAGCCAAAACTAATCCTCGGGGATACCTTGGCCGAGGCATCTAACCGAGTCCGCCAAGGGTGTTAAAATATTCACACGTGAAACACATTTTTATTTTTAAAACCAGCCGTTCCTTGGCGTTGGCCGAGTTACACATTCACGTGGGGGTTCGACGTGAAGTGAGCTCTAATACTACCCCGGGAGTTACCCTCCTCGCCTCTACAACCGGAGTAACTATATAACTGGGTTTACCGTGCCCCTCTAATAGGCAGTCCACGGAAACCCGTCACTGCAGTGACTAACCCACCAATTTTAATAAAATTTCGACAGTATAACGTGGCTTTTATTTATTTATCCAGCCTGCATAGTAAAATCAACTTACATAACTTTCCCAAATGCACTCACAAAATATAGCCACATATACTCATTTCTCATAAGCCATTCCTAGTAAAATATATTTTTCAAGTCAGTTTGCAGCCTCCAATTACTCAATTTCATAATCAATACAATATATTTTTATTTATCACATTTATTCCTAAAACATCAAAAATCCCGTTTTAATCTCGTTCTCATTTCATAAAATACATAAAGGGCATTTAAAATAAACTCTAGATAATTTACAATAATAATAAGTTTACTCACCGTTTGTACAAACTAAAAGCTTTCTAAGCACCCCGATCACTACTTGTCGGGTACGACTTCTTTGCCTTTTCCGGAAGGCTCTCCTCCTAGACACATTACAAAAATTTACACAATTCATCACATTGATGCTAAATCACTATATAATTAACTTAAATCCTATACTAATGCATGGTATGAAATGCAATAGCCTAAAACAGCTTAAACGCGGTATTAACCTATTTTTGGCACTTTGCCCGATAAATTGCTAACGCGCTCCATTTTAGCTCTAAATCATCCCATTCTCTCTCCAACATTTCTAACCATTAAATATCAGCCAATAACCTTCTAAAAGCAACAAAATCAGCTCACTCCCTTCCTTGGAAAATTCGACCAAAAATGGGACATTAACTCGGTAAATTTTCTACTTTGTTTTTTAATCACGTTTAATCGTTTTTCATCATTTCTCTTCATTTTCCTTAGAATAAAATCAATTCATCATCATTGTACAGCATTGAGCATTCAACCAAGAGTGGGTATTGTGAAAATTTACTGATTTCTTGCCCAATTTAATTTCTAAACACATTTAACTAACTAAAACTATCAATTTAACTAAAAATCAAAACCTAAAAATTTCAATTTCTCTCTCCTAGAATTTCGTCCAGCCCTTGATATCACTTTTTGATCTCTCTCCTCAAGCATGCTAAATGGAAATAAAGGCATAGGAAAGGTAGAAATCAAGCTAAAATCGAAAAATCTTACCGTTAGACGCTTAAACGGTCGAAAACCGCGAATTTCTCTTTGAATTTTCTTGTTTCTCTTTGGTTTTTCTTTTCTTCTTCCTTTCCTCTCTATTTCCTCTGTTTTTCTTCCTTATGGCCGGCCAGCACTCATCCAAAGTCTCGGTGGAGTAATTTTTACAATTTACACTTTTGCCCCCGTAAAAGTCAAAAATTACATTTTTGTCCCAAAAATTGAAAAATTGTCCATAGACATATTTTTCACCCCTTATACTCATACCATTCTCCAATTTGTCAAATTTGATCTAAATTCTCTCAAAATCTCAAATTTTGTCCGTGGGTGGCAAAATTACGATTTTGCCCCTACACTCCAAAAATCACCAGAATTAAACTTTTTCACTTCCTATCATTAAATTATACTCCAAATAGTTAATCTTGGTCAAAAATTTCACTCCATGATCAAATTATTATCTTAGGTGGCAAAATGACGATTTTGCCCTTGAATATCAAAATTTCTAATTTTACCCCAAATGAACCCTCGAACTCCGAACAATCATTTTTAGTCATTCCTGAACTATAAAATATTAAATTTCATCCTACAATTCCTATTTGAACTAGTTCGAGGTTAAATCAACTCAAGTGTACCGTTAGGTACGATATCGGGTTTCGTCTTTTCTTATGTGCTTTCCTAGCATAATAACATGCTACTCAGTGCATGTATGTCATGACATGTATTTATAGGGTTGGGTTTTACAGAAATTCATGGAGAAGATAAATATTTTTCTTGTTGTTTTACTCATAAACATGTTAAACTAACACTAAACACTAACATAGCTCAAAATCAAATTTATCTAACAACTTTCTCTCTCTAAACCCATATGACCAGAATTGAAATCATCCTCAAATCACATGATTCAACCATGAAAAATGATGGGAAATGCATGGGAAAGGTAAAGCACAAGACAAATTTAAGAAATGTTACCTTTTTTTTCTTGATTTTTGAATTTCCACCTATTTTCCCTTTAAATTTCTTGGCTAGAGTTTTATTTTCTCCTTTCTCTCTCTTGTTTCTTGCTTGGCCGAATGTTGAAGAAGAAGAATGGGTTATGGGCTGATTTTTTTATGCCTTTTTATTGTTTAATGAAATAATATTATTTTATTCATATTTTAAATATTTTATTAATTCATTTTTTTTCTAGCCATCCACTTGTCCTACTTTTTCCACCATGCATTCCCTTTGACTTATCCAAGTCTTAAGTGAAATTTTCAGATTTTTTCAAAGTTTTGGTGGAGTAAATTTTTCAAAATTACACTTTTACCCCAAAACTTTTCAAAAATTACATATTTGCCCCAAAAATTGAAAATTTACCATAATGCATAATTTTCACTCCTCATACTCATTTCACACTCCAAATAATTAAATTTGATCAAAATCCTTTCAAAAATTAAATTTTTGATTCTGCATGGTAAAATTACCATTTTACCCTTTTACTCCAAATTATACCGAAATTAAAATTTTTCACTTCTAAACCTCAAATCTTACTCCAATAAGTCAAATGGAGCCAAAAATCTTTTCTAAAAATTCCCATTTTGTCCTCAGGTATCAAATGACCATTTTACCCCTAGATAACGAAAATTTTGGTTTGACTCCAAATTCATCCTTGAACTCCGAATCACCATATTAAACCATTTTGGGACTTTAAAATTTTTAATTTCATCGTAAATTCTCTATTTGATCTAGTTCGAGGTTTAACTCAACATTGTTGTACCTTTAGATACAATACCGACTTTTGTAAATTTTTTTTGGGACTCTTTTAGCATGCAAACATGCTATCAATCACATGTATGTCATGACAAATATTTTTATAGAGTCGGGCTTGTCATCTTCTCCCCCACTTGGATCAACCATATGATCCTTCTTCATGACTGATTTCGACATCCGGCTAAATATTAATATTTTAAAAAAATTTTATCTTCTTTCCTTGATACGTGAAATACCTTATTATGCCTCACTTGACTTCCGAATCGCCTTTTATCTCACAAATTCTCCTTCGATAAAATTATTATTATTTTATTGTTATTTTCTCACTTGCAAAATATTTTATCCTAAACTACTCCTTTCGTCTTTTATCACTTTTAAATATTTTAATTGACCTCAATTTGCATTCAATCAACTTTATTTATCACCATACCAAAGTATGGGGTATTTCAGTTGCAACCCTCATCTTCTCAATCTCAAAACATTTTCTAAGTGACCTTTCACACCTTAAAGATAGATACTTAGAATTATTGTCAAATTTAAAATGCAAAAAATTAACAGATTTTAAATGATACAAAGATATATTTATGATAAGCGTAATGCAAAGATCCATTAATCAACAACCTTTCTGGAAAGAAAAATTTCTAGCCGAACTTCGTACATTAGTGGGAGAAAAAGTTAGAAACCATATAAAAGACACTTATAAAGCAATAATTGTTTATGAAAATCTTACATATAGACCAATCAAATTCTACAAGAATATTACAATTTCATGGAGAACGATAAGATTCTAATAAAATTCTTTACATGGTTTGAAGAATATTACTTAGGATCAATAAATACTATGAAAAATATAGTCAAATGGCAAACAACTAGAGGACAAATTGAATCTCAACATCCTCCTTCGACAGAAGTTCAATATTCTCACAAAAATGTAGGAATAAGAACAATTCCTTTAAGGATGAGGTCTTCAGACTTAGGAAAACAAGTTTCCTCAAAAGACATCAAAATGATAGTTGGACAAAATAACTATACAAATATAAATCTCCATACCATCGCAAAACAACTGGAAAATATAGAAACAGTAGTTGAAAACCAACTGAAATTCACTCAAACATAGACAATAAATATAGAAATCAATGAGGCTAAAGAACCAATTTTCAAACATTTTGAAATTCCAAAAAAAATTTCACCAATCACTTCAAAATCAATTTTTGAGAGAAATTCAAAATAGAATTGATGCCCTAGAAAGCCAAACTTCAAGAATGATAACCCCTGATTCTCCTCTACAACAAAGCCATTCAATAAACATGATAAACCAACAAATAGATTCAGAAGACACTAATGACCAACAGATTAACAAAATGGTTTGGAAGGAACCAAAAAAGCTTTACTATCCTAAAATCATAGCACTTGATTTGAACATAAAAAAATAACCCACTTTCCAAAATAAGTATAATGTTAACACAATTTATGAATGGAATATATATGGAATGTTTGAATACAACACTTCAACAAATGACAATGGTATCAAACGTATATAAAACCCAAAATCAAACAAATCAAATTACGGATCATTCAACAGCAAACCTTTTAATTGCTGGTTTCGCTGGATAACTTAAAGGATGGTGGGACAATTATCTTACCACCAAACAGCAATAAGAAATATTAAAAGCTATAAAAAAGGATGATGAAGAAAATAACATCCTAGATGAACAAGGAAGAGAAATCCAAGATGTTGATGTAACCCTCATTTTCACAATCTCAAAACACTTTCTAGGTGACCCTTTGCACCTTAAGGATAGAAACTCAAAATTATTTTCAAATTTAAAATGAAAAAATTTAACAGATTCTAAATGGTAAAAAGACATATTTATGACCAGAGTAATGCAAAGATCCGATAATCAATAACTTTTTTGGAAAGAAAAATTTTTAGCGAGACTTCCTACATTATTAGGAGAAAAAGTTAGAAACTAAATAAAAGACATTTATAAAGGAATTATTCCTTATGAAAATCTTACATATGATGAACTCATAAGCTTCACCCAAAAAGAGGGATTAAAAATTTGCCAAGATTTAAAACTTCAAAAACAATTAAAAAAAGAATGATATCACTGTAGAAAAGAATTAAGATCATTCTGTCAACAATTTGACATCAAACACGAATCTTTTTCTTCAAAAACCTATTATCCTGCAAAACCAAAATAAAAGAAACATAAGAAATGTACCCCAAATTCATACAACAAACCAAACTACAAGAGATATAGAAAAGAGAAACAAAAGTGAAAAGAAGAAAGTAAAATAGACAAAACAATAAAATGTTTCAGATGCGGAAAATTGGTCACATTTCAAAATTTTACAAAATTAGAAAAAAAATCGATGAAATTCACCTAGATGAAGAAATTAAAAAAACACTTTGTTCTGATATTCCCAATGCCTTTTGGGATAGGAAAAAACATGAAGTAGACTTGCCTTATGAAAAGGATTTCGATGAAATATAAATTCCTACTAAAGTGAGATCAATCCAAATGAACAAAAAAATGGAAGAATTTTGTAGAAAATAAATATAGGATCTTTTAGAAAAAAACACATAAGGAAAAGCAGTTCACCCTAGAGTTGTTCTGCTTTCTATGTTATAAAAAATGCAAAACTAGAAAGAGGAACACCAAGATTAGTAATAAATTACAAACCATTAATAAAGCATTAAAATGGATTAGATATCCAATCCCAAACAAAAAAGATTTGTTATAAAAATTATGTAATGCAAATAATTTCTCAAAGTTTGACATGAAATCAGGGTTTTAACAAATCCAAATTAAGGAAAATGAGAGGTATAAAACAACATTTATTGTCCCTTTTGGCCAATATGAACGGAATGTCATGTCGTTTGGTCTAAAAAATGCACCATCAGAATTTCAAAGGATAATGAATGAAATATTTAGTTTGTATTCTCAATTTACCATTGTTTATATAGATGATATCCTAGAGTTTTCTGAAAATTTGAAAAAACACTTTAAACATCTCAAAACTTTTATCAGCATAATTAAGAAAAATGGATTAGTAGTCTATAAATCTAAAATTAGTCTGTTCCAAACCAAAGTAAGATTTTTAGGTCATTATGTAACCCAAGGAACCATTATACCAATAGAAAGATCCATAAACTTTGCAAAAAATTTCTTGATCAAATTTTAGATAAAACCCAACTCTAAAAATTCTTAGAAAGTCTCAATTATGCCATTGATTTTTATCCTGGCTTAAGCAAAATCTGTAAACCCTTGCATGATAGGCTCAAAAAGAATCTTACTCCTTGAACTCTTGCACATACTAATTTTGTCAAACAAATTAAATTGCATATTAAAGAACTCCCTTGTTTACATCTAACAAACCCAAGTACTTAAAAATAGTAGAAACAGATGTCTCAGACATAGGATATGGGGGCATTCTTAAGCAAGTCAAAATTCAAAAAGAACAAGTAGTCCAATTCACCTCAAAACATTAGACGCCTACTTAGCAAAATTACAGTACTATCAAAAAGGAAATTTTATCAATTGTTGTATGTATTTCAAAATTTCAAAGTAATTTACTCAATCAAAAATTCCTTCTATGAATTGATTGTAAATTTGCAAAAAAAGTTAACAAAAAGATGTCCAGAATATTGCTTCAAAACAAATTTTTGCCAAATGGCAAGCAATTTTAAGTATATTTGACTTTGACATTAAATATATCAAAGGAGACTCAAATCCCTTGCCGGATTTTCTTACTAGAGAATTTTTACAGAGAAAACTGTGCCACCAAAATTGAGATATCATCATAAAAAAAAGAAAGAAAAAGGAGAGTTCCCTTCCTAAAATCTTTCCCAAAGACCAATCAAACAGGGCAAAGAATAAACAAGAATACAAGAAAATCATGACAGAGATGCTTTAGTCCATCAACTTTGATGAAGAAGATGAACAAGAGCATGAGACTTCTTAATCATCTAACAAAACTGTTTACCTAGACCAAGACGAAGATTGCATACCACCAAAAAGGAGTAAGAAGTAAAAAAAAAAAAACACCTCTAAAAATGTAAAGACGACAAAAGCATCTTTCAAGACATCTTTGTAAAGTCAAAGCATCCTTGACATTTGCGGGGCATCTCTGCAAAGCAAAAGCATCTATGAAAAGCAAAGAAGACAAAGCCTTTCTAGGACTTACAGGGCATCTTCAAAATTTTTAAAAGCACTCCTAAAGTTGCAAGGCATCTTCAGCAAAAGAAAAAAGAAATTTTCAACATTTCAATCAATTCCTATAAAATTTTTAGATAACCAATTACTGGCAAAAGGGAAGACCTATCTATCAAAGCCTCCCATTGTAATTACAAGGCAGAAGCTAAAATTGCTTTTAGAAAAGCTTCTCTCTATTGAAACTTATCTGAAATGAAAATTCTGGACTTTTTTTCTTTTAACTATTTTCTTTAAGTTTTCTTTAAATTCTTTTTTTTGGTTAAAATTTATTTTTAAAACAAAATTAAATCCAGTGTTGTGTTCCTACTGCACTTTGCAGTCAAAATTTATTGAATTCGGTGTTACTGATACTAGATTGCCTGCAGGATCATCGAATGCAATAAAATTTTGACTGCAAAGTGTAGTAGGAACACAACATTAGATTCAATTTTGTTTTAAAAATAAAATTTAACAAGAAGAGAATTTAAAGAAAACTTAAAAAAAAATAGTTAAAGAAAATAGTCCAGAATTTTCATTTCAGATAAGTTTTTACAAAGAGAAGCTTTTCTAAAAGAGATTCTAGCTTCTACCTTTTGATTACAATGGGAGTTTTTATAGATAGATCTTCCCTTTCGCCAATAATTACTCATCTACAAATTTTACAAGAATTGATTGAAATGTTGAAAATTTCTTTTTTCATTTACTGAAGATGCCCTGTAACTTCAAGAGTGCTTTTGAAAATTTTAAAGATGCCTTGCAAGTCCTAAGGATGCTTTTGTCTTTTTTACTTTTCAGAGATGCTTTTGCTTTGCAGAGATGTCCAGAAAGATGCTTTTGTCTTCTTTATTTTTTCAAAGATGTTTTTTTTTTTTTTTTACATCTTGCTCTTTTTTTGGGGCATGGAGTCTTCATCTTGGTCTAGGTCAAAAATTTTGTTGGATGATTCAAAAGTCTCATGCTCTTATTCATCTTCGTCATCGGAGTTGAAGGACTGAAGCATTTTTGTCATGATTTTCTTGTATTCTTTTTATTCTTTGTCTGGGCAAGTAATGTACTGGCATTTGATTTTACATGTAAAAATCTTGCAACTTCCTAATTTAAGGCAGCTGTCTTGCATTATGTTAGGTTCTTGTTGAACTAATTATCAACATATTGTGCATCATATTTTCTATCATCAAACTTGTCCCACAATTTGGTCTTGAAGGTTCAGATTATTGTGGGGGAACCATGTTGGGGATCAATATTATATGTATAGTCCCATGAGGTTATCTAGGAAATGGTTAATTTTAAGAAGAAGTGGATAGAGATATGTAATTTGTCCTAATCTGGTTCAGGTTGAAATTTTTGGTATAGTTCATCAATTTTGGGGGGGAAGAATCTTTCTCAACGGCCTAAACCAATTCCACTAGTGGGTAAACAATAATGGGAATTTATATTGGTTTCCATATTTGAAAAATCCCATGCAAGAATGTTTATTATGTTTATTATTGAAAAAGAAAGTATTGAACCAGGCTTGCTGGTAGTCCCAATAATTGAAAAACATATGGTGGTATGTTCTCATTGTAAATTTGGTAGGAAATTTTTGGAATGAGTTTGGGTTTTCTTCCCAGTCCATGGGTCTTAGTACTTTCAAAATTTAGGCTGTTGAGTGAGTAATAAATTTGGGGTAATTTTTTTTTGCAAAGTGTTTAAACAATACAGACCCTATTTGAATCAAAATATTTTCATAATACTATTGGGGTTTTTGTAGATCCCATGGTTTATAATGCCATCCTTGAAAGCTTTTCAGACTACAACATTAGGGGATTTTTCATAAAATCCTTCTTCAATTAGTAAAACTTTTTGAAAAGACTTTTTGCAAACGTATTGAGTAGAACTCTTATGAGAAGAAGACATTGTTTGTGATGTTGGGAAAATAGTTTAGAGAGGTTTGGGTTTGGCAAAACAACCTATTTGCCTTTTGAGGATTCTGCTACAACAACAATAATTTGTTTAAGAGGAATGTCTTCTTTGATTTGGAAGGCGAGTGCTAGAGCTACTTTTAGGGATTGAAAAAGAGACTCAATCCATTTTTTGATTTGTGAGTCAAGCTCATTTAGGTCTTGGGCATCTTGGTAAATTTTGGATATTTTTGAAGAGCTTTCTCCTTTTTGTTCATTTTCTAGAGTACAAATTTTGTACCATAATTTGATTGGTCTTTGGGAAAGATTTTGGGAAGGGAACTCTCCTTTTTCTTTGTTTTTTTTCTTTTGATCTCTCAATTTTGGTGGCATAGTTTTCCTTGTAAAAATTCTTTGGTAAGAAAATCTTGCAAGGAATTTGATTCTCCTTTGATATATTCAAAGTCAAAGTCAAATATACTTAAACTTACTTGCCATCTAGAAAAAATTTGATTTAAAGCAATATTCTGGACATCTTTTTGTAAAATTTTTTTTACACATTTACAATAAATTCGTAGAAGGAATTTTTTTATTGAGTAAATCACTTTGAAATTTTGAAATACATAAAAAAATTGATAAAATTTTCTTTTTGATAGTACTGTAATTTTACTAACAAGGCATCTAATGTTTCGAGGTGAATTGAACTACTTGTTCCTTTTGATTTTGACTTGTTTAAGAATATCCCCATATCATATGTTTGAGGCATCTCTTTCTACTATTTTTGGGGTACTTGGGTCTGCTAGATGTAATCAGGGAGTTCTTTAATATGCAATTTAATTTGTTTGACAAGATTAGTATGTGCAGGAGTCCAAGGAATAGGATTCTTTTTGAGCCTATCATGCAAGGGTTTACAGATTTTGCTAAAGCAGGGATAAAAATCAATGACATAATTGAGACTTCTTAAGAATATTTGGAGTTGGGATTTATCTAAAATTTGATCAGGAAATTTTTTTGCAAAGTTTGTGGATCTTTCTATTGGTGTAATGGTTCCTTGGGTTACATAATGACTAAAAAATCTTACTTTGGTTTGAAACAGACTAATTTTGGATTTAGAGACTACTAATCCATTTTTCTTAATTATGTTGATAAAAGTTTTGAGATGTTTAAAGTGTTTTTCTAAATTTTCAGAAAACACTAGGATATCATCTATGTAAACAATGGTAAATTGAGAGTACGAACTAAATATTTCATTCATTATCCTTTGGAATTCTAATGGTTTATTTTTTAGACCAAACGACATGACATTCCATTCATATTGTCCAAAAGGGACAGTAAATGCCGTTTTATACCTCTCATTTTCCTTGATTTTGGATTAAACAAAACCTTGATTTCTTGTCAAACTTTGAGACAATATTTGCATTACATAATTTTTGTAACAAGTCTTTTTTGTTTGGGATTGGATATCTAATCCATTTTAATGCTTTATTAATGGTTTGTAATTTATTACTAATCTTAGTGTTCCTTTTTCTGGTTCTGTATTTTTTATAACATAGAAAACAAAACAGCTTCAGGGTGAATTGCTTTTCCTTATGAGTTTTTCTTCTAAAAGATCCTGTATTTCTTTTCTACATAATTCTTCCATTTCTTTGTTCATTTGGATTGATCTTGCTTTACTAGGAATTTGTTTTTCATCGAAATCCTTTTCATAAGGCAAGTCTACTTCATGTTTTTTCTATCCCAAAAGGCATTGGGAATATCAAAATAAATTATTTTTTTAATTTTTTTAATTTTTTTGATTTTTTGTTGAACAAATTTATCACCTAATTGTTCATTTATCCTTTTAAAAGAGATTTCTTCTTTTAAGTAAATAATTTGTTTTTGTTTGTGATTTATTAGAGAATTGAGTTGACCTATATGAATTGATAAAGATTTTAGTAAATTGATATTTCTTAGTTTTGGTTTTTCTATGAAGGGGAAAATTATTTTTGTTTTTAATATTTTAGTAGTAATTGCTTGATTTGTAACCTTATATGATTTAAGTAAGGATATGAATGGTGTGCCTAGTATGACATCATGTGTTTTATTTTTTATCATTAGAAAAGGAGTTTTAAATTTGATTCCATTGTTGCACATTTTTGCATTAGGAATTTTATATGTAATTTTAAGTTTATTGCCATTGGGAGTTTTAAGGCATTTTGATGTTTTGTCATAATATTTTGTTGGAATCATTCCTTCTCTGATGCAATTTTGATGTGCATCAGTATCAAAAAGTGCTATTGTTTCTAGTTGAAATTCTTCGTTGATTAAAAGATTTTAGGAAGGGAACTCTTTTTTTTCTTACAAAATCATAAAATTAGAAATTTCCAAACTCAAGAGCGAACAAAGGGAAATAAAAAAACTAGATAGAATTCTTACAAAATTCAAGAGTTCCAATAGAAAATTATTCCTCAGATATAAAGGCAAAACTAGAAGAATCACAAGAATATATGATGATTCTTATAGAAGTGTCAATACAAAAATACTTCGTTAAAATACATCTTTTAATCAACGAAGAATTTCAACTAGAAACAATAGCACTTTTTGTTACTGGTGCAGATCAAAATTGCATTAGAGAAGGAATGATTCCAACAAAATATTATAACAAAACATCAGAAGGCCTTAAAACTACCAATGGTGGTAAAATTAAAATTACATACAAAATTCCTAATACAAAAATTTGCAACAATGGAATCAAATTTAAAATTGTTTTTTCTTTTTCTTTTTTCTTCTGATCTCTTAATTTTGGTGGCATGGTTTTCTTTGTAAAAATTCTCTGCTAAGGAAATCCGGAAATGAATTTGATTCTCATTTGATATATTTAATGTCAAAGTGAAATATACTTAAACTTCCTTACCATCTAGCAAAAATTTGTTTTGAATTAATATTCTGGACATTTTTTTTGTAAAACTTTTTTTTGTAGAATTACAATTAATTCGTAAAAGGAATTTTTGTTTGAGTAAACCACTTTGAAATTTTGAAACACATAAAACAATTGATAAAATTTCCTTTTAGATGGTATTATAATTATGCTAAGTAGGCGTCCAATGTTTCTCAAACACAAAAATTATAATTATATTCATTTTGGATCTATACAAGTAAGAGCTAAACCACTCATAAAAGAAGGACTAGATACTTCCATCCTTATAGCCCTTGGAGACAAAAGGCATCTCCATTTCAATGACTCCTTGTTAAGGATAGTAGAAACAAACCTATGTAGATGACTAATACATTTCAACTGTTCCCCAATTTTATGATGTCATTGGAAGATAAGAATATCTTAAACTCTTTAACACTCTAAATCTAAACACGTATTTACAAAATGATACCAGGTTTTATGTTATTCAATTTTCTACACATGCAAGTATACGTATTGCAAAGATAATATAGTGATGAGTAGAGTGTTGATCCTACAAAGAATTGAATTAATCCTTACTGTTAACTACTAAAATTAACACACCTTAATTTTATTTAAATAATTAAAATTAAAATTAAAATTAATAAACTAGTAAATGAGACTAATCTAAAATATATGAGCAAAATTATTTTATTAACTTCTAGTGATCACTAGCCCTAAGATTATGATATCCCTCAATACTTCATCTAAATATTGTCTCTCTTTTTTAACTCAGTTTAATGGATTAAGTTGCTAACCTAGAGTCTTAAATTATTTACAAGTCTCTGTCGAGTTTCTCATAAAAATACCTCTCCTAGTTAATTTACTATATGTCTATACAAATTAAATTGTAAAAAGATTTATTAAGTTCGTGCTCTAATTTAGGCTAAGTATGGCTTATATGTGCATGTCTACCCTATATGCAAATCAAACCACCTAATCAACTAAATGCATTCAATCATGCGCTATTCTATTCAAGGTCTACCTAAATCTCCTTCGTCAAGATTTAACTTGGGTTTCCAATTCAATCTAATTGGTGATCAGGCAATTAGAAGCATTAAGAACAGAATAAAATAAAAAATTTAAATGTATTAAACATAAGCAAAAGAGAGATAAATAAATCAGATTGCATATTGAGTTCAATCATAATCTTAGATAAACAATTTAGATCCCCATAAAGTCACACATCTTCATCAAATAAAATTTAAACATTAAAAACAAAACCAAGAAAATAAGAGAACAACAAAAAGATAGAAAAACCAAAGAATTGTATTCTTGATATCCATATGTCCTTGAATTCTTCAAATTCTTTTTAGCTTAAATGACTTTGTGGCTTGACTTTCAACTGTCAATCTAGTGTTTCGTTCTCCTTCGAAAGGTTGTTTTTATAAGGCTTTGAAGTTAGGCTAAGTTCGGTAAAGAAAAAAGTCAATTCCAATAAGGATTTCCTCATTAGACTACGTGGGCCACACCCTTCCTCCTCCAAAGTCACGGCCTTGACCATCTAAATAGTAGAAATCATAATTGTTCTAGGACTACTGCAGTATGTCAACTTCGACAAGATTTTTGACCACCTTCCAAGCCAAATTGGGCAAAATGGTAAACATAAAAGTTGTAGCTTTTTCTCTTAACTTTCAAATGGTCTAGAATCACTTCATTTAGAGTTCTGTAGAGAGAGTTATGGCTGAAATATCGAAACATATGCAGTGGAGATCTACACCTTGAAATTGCTCTTTTTCTTCCACTAAAATTCTTCTTTCATCAAACACCTACAAAAGCACAAATAAATCAATAACAACATATCTTAACCACATTAACACCAAATTAAGCATAAAATTAACTAAGATTATATTGACTTACCTAAATTAACTAATTTAAAATAATTAAATAAAAATTACTAATTTCTATGCATTTTTACAAGAACTAAGCTAAATTACTATCAAAATTAAGTCCAAATAACTCTATACCATAGAGTTATCAGTCTAAACCACTAAACTTAGTTTACAGATTATATACTTGAATGCATTTTATTACATAGATTTTGTTTTTTGAGTTCTGGTTTTAATTGCATGATCAATGCTTTATTATTTTCTACTAAGTTTTGAGGATGATAGTTTGGTAAGCCATAGGTTAGGCATGATAAGACAATTCTCCTTTGTGTAGGTAGAAAAGATATTGTTATGTAATCTAATAGAAATCCTTTTTGTAGGAAAATTAAGTTTATAACTATAAGATGCTTCCTTTTCTAAGGACCACCTCTTCCTCCAGCTCAATATCCAACCAAACCCAATTTGTCAATGAAGAAAATGTTCAATATGAAAATACTATTCAAAAAATAGATAATTGAGAAATTTCAAGAGTTCTCCAAAATCAAATATATATATATGTATGTATATATATATATATATATATGTATATATATATGTGTATATGTATATATATATATATATCCAACAAGGATATGAACACAATAAGGTTCCCTCTCTAGTCTATATATGTTCCTTTAGAAATTTCACAAAACCTAACATTACAAAAAGTTAATTGGGAAATCGAAAGGATTAAAGTTTTTTTTCTTAAATTGAGAAATGGCTAGCACTGATCTTTCTCTATTTGCAAAAGGTTTGTGGCTTCTACGGTTCTAAAATTTCATCATATCTTTTGCCTAAGCAGATGGGCATATTTGGTAGTAGACTAGCACCGTAAATTATAAGTCAACTTAAATACATAGCCTTCTACTACTTATGCTGCATATATCAAGTATGTGGGGATTTTGATGTATTTCACAAACTATGTGTGAAGTAATGATATTATTATTAATTTATTATGTAAATTAAGTGAGTAAATGAAAAGAAAATTGTGAGAAATAACCCTCATCATAAGGTTATTTCAAAAATAGCCACCCATAAAAAGTTATCTATTTTTACCCAAAAACAAGCATGAGAAACTAAAATGCCCTTAAAAACATCTTGACAAATTAATCTCCTGATATCTACATCCCGCCATAGAGAAAATAAATACTCAACTATTTCCACTCACTCAAGTCTTTCAGCTCTCTAAACTGTATCAACTTTGTCAACTCTCTGTTGAGCACATTGTCACTAACTCTCTCAACTCTCTCAGCTCTTTAAACTATATCAGCTTCGTCAATTCTCTATTGAGCACCATCGTCATCATGCTGTGGTCTATTTCTTAGCAACTGGCCATGTCGTCGATAAACAGACCCAAGAGCAAAGATGACATCAAGGTATGTTATTGGGTTTATTGCTGCAATACATTAATTTCTAAAACTTTTTGTGTAAATTAGAACATGGATTAGAAATATTGCCCAGAGTTGCTACACGCCATGCATCTCTAATGCACATTGCATGTAAAAAATATATTGAAATAACATGTGTTAACACATGGCATGTAACATTTTTATTGAACATGGCATGTAATATTTTTTGGACATGGCATGTAATATTGGCGTGTAACATTTTTTGAACATGGCATGTGACAACATGACTGACAAATTTAACACGGCATGTAATGTGTAAAATGGCTAACAAATTTTTTGTTTTCAAAATTTCAGTGGTCCAATTGTGCGACTTGTGATTAACACGGTGGTCAGTGGGTGGATGGCATTAACAAAGGTGGTGAGTCACGAATGCGAAGGGTTAAGAGTGATTTGTCATTTGTGGGCTTGATGAAGCTAGTTGAAAATGTTGTTGAGGTAAACTAAAAAATTCACGAGATTGAGTTACATGCATTGATCAATACCCCCTGAAAGCTATCACGTCCAATTATCAAGGACGATGAGGATATTGCATTAATTTTGCTAGAATAGAGGAATGTTTTGGTAGTGTATGTCACCATTAAAGAACTCCATACAAATGTTATGTCACATGAAGAAGCTGTACAACATGGTAATCAGCTCAATCAAAATGAGATTTACAATGTTTCACATATACCACAGCATTCAGTCTGTGACCCACAACAATGGCAATTGATGCATGCACAAGAGTTTGTGTAGCTCAATAAACACATGACATTCACAGAATAGTTGGTTGCAAAATTTTGATCAGTATGTGCATCTAACCAATTACTTGTTTCTATCCAACAAATGCAACGATCGAGTGAAACTGTAGAGGGTGTAATGCTATTCTCAAATGAGACTGCGATACTTGAGGACAACACTACGTCGTTGGAGGATGACATTGCGACACTCGAGGATAATATTGCATCTGATGAGGAAAATGAGAATTTGTTCCCTGCTAGTGAAGATAGATATGATGACAATTCATATGACGGGCCTAATGAATGGCATGATGATAATTTAGACAATGATGGCTTTATGACAGTGACATTCCAATTTGCAATAATGTTAAAGGTGAAACGAAACTTGTTGAAGGTGTTGATGTAGGAGATGTTCAGTGTCATGACCTCATATACAATAACCCCATCGCTAGTGAGAGCGAGATTCGTTGACTTGAGACATTGCTCGATGATAGTTATCAGGAAAGGGGAAATGCAGGGATATCTCATACGTGGCTAATTCCAAGTGCAGAAAGGTTATCCTTCCAAAAAATTACTATTGAGGAGTAGACATGTGCTGAAGATCGCTTATACAAAGGAAGAATGTTTTCCTTGAAGGCCAAGTTGAATCAAGCTTTGAACATGTTGGCTCTTAAAGGGTAGTTTGAGATAAGAGTAAAAAGGTCATGTAAAGATCATTTTGAGGTTGGTTGCAAGGGACAAGGCATGCAAGTTCAGTGTGTGTGCAATGAAGTTACCTAAAGGAGAATATTGGCAAGTGCAGACATTCCATAAAGTACACACGTGTACTGTCGATGGTTTACAAGGGTGATTTCGAATCACGAGTGCGAAGCTAACTGGTGAACTTATGTCACACAAACTTCAGGCTAATAGAGTAGCTTTGAGACCTAAAGACATAATTGGTGAGATGAGGGTTCAGTAGGGATTGAAATTCTTGTATGGTAAGGCTTGGCAAGTGAAGAAGAATATTGAGAGGTTTTTTTTTTGTCCCTCGGAGGAGTCATTTCAACTACTACCCTCATATTTTTATATGTTGGAATGAAAAAATCCCGACACAATCATTACAGCGGCTACTGATGAGGTACAAAGATTCAAATATTGTTTTTGGTCATACGGGGCTTATATTTGGTGGTTTAGGGATGTAATGCGTCCTACGGTTGTAATTGATAAAACACATCTAAAAGGCAAGTTCAAGGGTGTTCCATTTGTCACTGTATTCAAAGATGTGAACGAGTGCGTATATCCAGTTGCATTTGGCATAGGCCATGTTGAGGACGAAGACTCGTGGATGCGGTTTTTGAGGAAGTTGTGTGATGCGATTCGTTGTGAAATGCCCCATACTTTGATATAGTGATAAATAAAGTTGGTCGGATGTGAATTTAAGCATAATAAGGAACTTTGGGAACCAAAGAGACAAGACAAAATTTTTAGAATAAAATAATATTTTATTAATGAAATAGTATTAAAATATTAATATTTAGCCTGATGTTGAAATCAGTCATGAAGAAATATCATATGGTTGATCCAAGTGGGGGAGAAGATGTCAAGCCTGACTTTGTAAAATACTTGTCATGACATGCATGTAATTGACTGAATGTTTACATACTAGGAGAGCCCCAAAAAATAAACAAAAGTCGGTACTGTACCTAGAGGTACAACAAAGTTGATTTAAGCTTCGAACTACATCAAATAGAGAATGAAGTTGGATTGATTTGATTCTAAGTTATGTTAGTGTTTTTAGTTAGTTTATCATGTCTAGAAACAAACCAATAAGAAAAATTCATTTTCTCCCATTACCCATCATTGGCCGAATTTTCTAGGGAAGATATTGTGGCTGAAATTGATGATATTTCATGATATTTTGGTGATATTTGATGTTTGGTGAGGCTAGAAATTAAATGAGAAATTTTGGTGTGAAAATTTGAATTTTTGCTTAACGTATAGACATGTGTGATTATTGACCCAAGACTAATAAATTGAATCTCATTCATAGTCACTGAGGTAATTTAGGTATAATTGGAGTGTAGAAAGTGAGAAGAATTGATTTGGAGTTAAATTAGAGATTTTAGCCGATTAGACCAAGTATAGTGTGACTTAGGTCGAATATCACATTTAAGTGATTAATCGGACATTTTGCATCCCATCGCATGCATTCATTTAGATTTAGAGAGCCGGAAATAGTTTATGATAAATTGACACAATTTATTGAAATTCGTGTCATGTATGATGTATAGGTAGTGAGCCCTCTAACAAGGGTAAAGAGATTGTGCCCGAAGATCGAGAATAGGAGTATATCGAACTCTTAATACAGTGAGTAACCTTACTATCGTCTTAATTATCTAGAGTGATTTTTATTCAATTTTGTGGATTTTATGGAAAATGAGTTTAAATGGTAAATCTTTTTGTTTTACAAACAAAACGTGTTTAAATAAAATTATTTTATAAATTGTCTTAAAATTGAATGATGACTTTGAAAATAGAGTAACTGGAGACCACTTGAGGTGTTGTAAATTCATGGTTTGAATTGACTGGCTTATGACAATATTTGCATGAATGGCTGAATTGGTATTTGTGTTGAAATATATGAACTGTGTATTTAGCCTTGAAAGGCTGTGAATTACAATAATTGCCATATCATGTTATTGAATTTTATTGATTGGTGGGATAATGATGAGCTTACTACAGTGGGTGGGTTTCCGTGGACCAGCCTATTAGAGGGGCACGGTAAACCCCGTTATATCTTACCTCAATATGAGAGGCGCGGGTGGATAACTCATGAGGCTAACACTTTTAGAGTTCACTTCACGCCAAACCACCACGTGAGGGTGAACTCAGCCAACGCCAAGGAACGGTTATGTTTTCAAAGTAAAAACATAATTTATGCGTACATGACTTTTTAACAGCCTTGGCAGACTCGGTTGGGATAGCCCTCGATCAAGGCATCCTTGATAACTGAGTATGAGAATGATTTTTGGCACGAGCCAAGCTTTTCAGGAAATCATAAGCCTAGTTGTTTATTTGGTTGAAATAAGTTGAAAGGTAATGAAATTACAGTATGATGATTTATTTTAATTGTCTCCATTTACTTGGCTTTAGATATTTTAGATGGTATTTGTTTACTCACTGGGATTATATAATCTCACCACCCTCTTTTCCACCCATTTCAGGCTCAGGATAGTGTGTAGATAGCTGATATCGTCGAAGGCTATAGTCGGCTTTACTACTCCAAAAACTGTAGGTTTACTGCCTTTGTGCACTTTTGTTCCTTGTGGGCCCACGAGTCACTGTAAAGTAAATTTCATATCTCGGTTATCTGTATTGTAGTATGTATGAATTTATTTAGCTTTTATACTACAAAAAAACAACTTAATTATCGATGACTATAAATATTGTTTTATAATAAATTAGAATATTTTATTGAATATTTTTATTTTATTCAAATAGTTAAAATATCATTTTTAATAAATGTTTTGGACACTCAAATTTACTTTAAATCATGAAATATGTGTTTTCCACTCATTTACTACATTTTTAATTGAGTTCAAAAAATTTCGAGGAAAAATGACGAAAATACCCCTGTGAGGCGAAAATTATTTTTCCACTGTTTTGAAAGGGAAAAAGCTTAAAGTTCTTTAAAAACAAGGTTTGTCGATGATTACTCACAGGGGAGATGAGAAAAATGGTACAAAAGCCTTGCAGGGTTTCGGTTGGCACTCTGGGTAACGAATGTCTACCAGGACGTCGCGACGGTTGTCACGGGCTCGAGGGGAGTACCGGGTCGTGACACGTTGTTTTGAAAACATTATGTTCATTTTTGATTAGCATCTTGGCATTAAGAAAGCAATCCAAAATGCATTCTCAAAGCGCACCACGGTTTATGTGGTTACCACTTAAAGAAAAACTTTAGAAACAAGTTCAAGCACGACGACGTTTCTATGATTTTCACCTTTACTTGAGATTGCTATAAGATTTTCAATTTCAACAAACATATGAACTAACTCAAGCATATTCAAGCGGGAGCCCACTCTGACCTTGTAAGAATAGGCCTTGAGAGATGGGCACGTGCACGTTCACCGCCAAGGCGATACCAACTCATGACATCCAACATTACGAAATGTGTTAACTCATGCTTGAAGCATGCAAGACAAATGCCAATCACTATTTTGATCGAGTTCATCAGAGACATGTTCCAGCATTGGTTCCATGACTGGTACAAGGAGGTCGTCAAGGTGACCATGCTACTCAACCCTTGAGCTACCAAGTAGTTAATCAAACAGTTCAATGATGTACATCGCTTTGTAGTTAAACCTATCAATCGAGTGGAGTTCGAAGTTAAAGACGAGAAAATGGATGGACTTGTAACTTGTCCAGGAAGACGTGTTCATATTGTAAGTTTCAAATAGATCTACTACCATGCAGGCATGCCATTTCGACAATAAAGTCAAGATATCTTTATTTCTTATTTGAACCCTAATTAACATAACATTTACATTATGCTTAAACATTGAGTTCGTTGTATTTTAGTAAATGCAAATGTGAAGTTGCGTTGACTACTACAAGATAATTGTTTTGGTGGAGGGTTATGCGAGGTCCATTCGCTTAATATGGCATCCCAGTGACCGAGACGTCCCCCTTTATGTGAAACAAATCTTAGTTTTGCCACCACCTTGGCGAGGCCAAGCGGGAAGACCAAGGAGGTAAAGGATTCCATCGGCTGGTGAAGGCAATCGACCACGGAGATGTTCACAATGCAAGAGGTACGGGCATAACAGACAAAATTGCCTATCCCCATTTACAGTTCCATCCACAAATCCGGCACCATCTCTAAGTCAATCGTGCCTCGACGAGTGCGATGATCAAAAGCATGTTCAACTTGCAGACAAGCCCATCACACACGCAACACCTGTCTAATACAAAGGACAATGTTTGAGAATATAAGGTGTCCTGTAGATGAAGACAGTTTGTCGGCCTAACTAAATGTGTGAGCCATGTCCAATGCCTTTCTCACAATTTCCTCTTGTACGTTCTTACATTCATTCATATTTTGTGTTTGTTAGTTAATAATGGACTGAGAAAACGTCGTCGTTGTATCCATGGGTGAACCCACGTTGGAAGGAGTGGTGTAGATATATTATAAAACTCTATTTTTTAATTTATTTTATAGATATATTATTTGATTATTTGAATTTTGTATTTAGTTTTGATAAGTGAATAGAAAATTGTCATATTGTGTATTATTGAACCTGTTAATTTGCTATGTAAGATCATATATTATTTAATTCAAATATTTTAACTTAATTTATGTTGATGAGTAGAATTTTTAACAAGTTTTATGATTAATTTTAGATAAATGAGTCATGGAAAGATACCGTACAAAAAAAATGATCTCACCAGGCTCAGATTTCAAACAATAATAACATTCTATTAAGTTATATTGTAAAGCCCGGCCTTATAAAATACTATTCATGACATACATGTGATGATAGCATGATTGCATGCTAGGAGAGTCCCAAAAAATTTACAAAAGTCGGTATTGTACCTAGAGGTACAACAAAGTTTATTTAATCCTCGAACTAGATCAAATAGGAATTTTAAGGTGAGATTAAGAGTTTCACAATTCATGGATGACTTAAAATGGTAATTTGGAGTTTGAGGATCAATTTGGAGTCAAATCGGAATTTTCACTAACTAGGGGCAAAATGGTCATTTGCCACTTGGAGACAAAATGGAAATTTTAGAAAAGAATTTTTTTGGCCCCATTTGACTTATTGGAGTATAATTTGACTTATTGAAGTATGATTTGGGGTTTAGAAGTGAAAAATTTTAATTTCGGTATAATTTGGAGTATAGGGGTAAAATGGTAATTTTGCCACCTCAGGGGCAAAATTGTAATTTTTCACCACCAGGATATTTTTTCCAGCACATGGTCTTCCTTTGTCTTCATCTTTGACCCTTGACTAAACATGTGGTGGAGATAAAATGTTTAAATTTTTAAAATTTTAAAAACGGGCCAATGACATGATGCCATGTATCATGCCTTTATCGATTTATTATTTTTCCTTTTTAAAAGGCACAAAATCAGCCCATCTTCCACCCCATGGTCGGCCAAACCAGAAAGAAGAGAGAGAAAATAAAAACAAAACCCTAGAGAGAGAAAATCAAAGAAAAAGTGTGAATTTTCAAGGAAATTAAGTGAAAAAGGTGAGTTTTTTCTATTAAGCTTGAGTTTTCTTATTCCCAAGCATTTCTCTTTATTTTCCATGATTAAATTACATGTTTTCATGATGAATTCAATTCTGAAAAAATGGGTTAGGAGAGAGAAAGTTGTTGGATTTATTTGATTTTAATTTATGTTAGTGTTTTTAGTTAGTTTAGCTTATTTAGAAACAAAACAACAAGAAAAGAATTTATTTTCTCCCCCAACCATTAATGGCTGAATTTACCATGTAGTGAGTGAGGATGAGTTTGATTTTATTCTAGGAGAATTGGTTAAGGAACGATGAATTATGAGCCTAGAAAAATAATGGGAATTTTCGGAGCAAAAATACGAATTTTTACCCACTAGGGGTATTTTTGTAATTTGCTGTTGGGACTGATAATTTGCACCACACTGAGAGACATTAAGTTAATTTGGGTGCAATTGAGGTATAGAAACTGAAAAGAATTAAATTGGAGTTTAAACGGACCCGTTAGGAATTTAATCGGGTGATAAGACGAATTAGGCCAATACCGGGTTTAGATAGTTACCAGTGCATTTTTGCATTCCATATCATGCATTGGTAATCTAAATTAGTTTAATTTTGATTTAGTACCAACTTGGTGAAACTCTCGATTTTGTATTGTGTCAAGGTGGTGAGTCTTCCGATAAAGGCAAGGAAATTGCATCCGATGACCAGTAGACAGAGTGCTTCGAAAGTATGCATTCTAGACATAGTGAGTAAACTTACTGTCATTTTAATTATCTAGGGTAGTTTTTAAATGCTTTCATGAATTCTATGGAAAAAGGAATTTAAAAAGATAAATTTTCATATTTTATGAATAAATGAGTTTCAATGAAATTAAATTATAAATTGTTTTGAAATTAATAGTGATTTTGAAAAATAGAGTACACGGAGACTGTTAATTGTGGCAATTTGATTGTTTAAATTAACTGGCTTATGATAAATCGAGCATGATTGGCTAGTTGGCAATTGTATTGAAATGCGAATTGTTTGGTTACCTTGAAAAACTACGAATTACAAAATTACCATATCATGTTATTGAGTTTTATTATATGGTGGATTATATATTAATTAATCACTGCAGTAGGGGGTTTCTGTAGACCAACCTTTTAGAGGGGCACGGTAAACCCCATTATATTCTTACCTCGAACGGAGAGGCGCGTAGGGTATCTCCTAGGGTAAAGTTTAGGGTTCACTTCACGCTAAACCACCACGTGAGGGGGAACTCACCCAACGCCAAGGGACGGCTATGTTTTCAAAACAAAAACATGATTTATGTGAAATGTGAATTTTAATAGCCTTGGCGGTCTCGGTAGGATGACTCGGCCAAGGTGTCCCCGAGAATGGATTTATGGCACAAGCCTAGATTTTTATGAGATTCATAAGCCTCTTTACATGTTTTGAACAAAATGTGTTCTAATGCTATAACCCAGTTTATGATGATTTACTTTATTGTCTCCATGTACTCAACTCTAGATGTTTATGATGATGTTTGTTTACTCATTGGGATTTTATAATCTCACCACCCTCCTTTCCACCCATTTCAGGTTCAATATAGACTGTAGATAGCTGATCTCATCGAGGACTACAGTGGGATCTGCATTTTCCAAACCGTAGGTTCACAGTCCTCTTTACTTTTGTTTATTCGGGGGCACTCTTGTTATTGTAAATTAAATTAAATATTTTGGCTTACTGTATTTAAGTATGTATAAATTTATTTAGCTTTTACGTTATAAAAATTATTCACGTATAACTCTATAAATATTGTTTTATAAGAAAATAGAATATTTTACTTAATATTTCTTTTATTTTCTTATTATATTCAAATAACCATAATTTCGTTTTAAATGAAGATTTTAGACTTTTAAACTCATTTTGAATATGAATTGTGTGTTTTGTATTTGTATATTACGTTTTAGCCAGTTTTAAAATTTTTGAGAAAAATGACCAAAATACCCTGTGAGACGAAAAATTAATATTTTATTTGTTTAAAGTTGGAAACAGCTTAAAATCTTTTAGAACACGATATTTGACAATGGTTGCTCACAAGAGAACAGAGAAACTGATAGTAAAGCCTTGCGGGGTTTCGGGTTGACATTTCGGGCAATAAGTGTCTATCGGGACACCGCGGCGGTTGTCACGGGCTCGAGGGGAGTACCGGGTCGTGACATATATTATATTGTTACACGCTCCAATTGTTAGATGTTGCTAGGGATGTCAGCGGGTAGGGTACTCGCTAATTTTGAGGTACTCGAACCCAAACTTTATTAAAAATAAACTTCCTGAACCCTATTAACTACTTGAATATTTTTTAAAATTACTACCCTAACCCTAACCTTAATACATCCCCATTATCTTACAATTACCCTAACCCGTTTAAAAACCTGATTATGTAAAAAAATTACTAAAATATTATTCATGGGTACCCAATTACCTGAATCCGAATCCGTATCCATATACAATAATACTTTTCTTACATATTTAATATAATTTACTAATAATTAAATTAAGTAAAACACATAAATAATAAAATTTAAATTTAAATAATCAAAAACAAATATCTCAAATATAATTAATAAATTTATTAGTTATAATTTTTGTAATGTTAACACAAAATAAAAAGTAAATATATTTATATTTAAAGTGTATATATACTAAAAGTATTTTAATATATATATATATACTAGTAATTATATTTCTTATAAATGAACCCAATGTATATAAAGTATAGGGTCTCTAAAGTACATATATACACCCACACACACACACACACTCATTTATATATAATAATAATTAAATTTCTTATCAATGAACTTAAAATATGTAAAGTTTATATATTAAAAGACATTACAAGTTAATTAATAATTATGGTTCATAAATTAATTTAATTAACTATATGAGTTTGTTCTTAATTATATGAAATTAAAAAAAATAACTATGTTTTATAACTATTCTAATCCCTCAACTTTTCTTTAGGTTTATATATTATAAGTTTATATAAATAAAGTTATATATATTATAATTAATAATTTTATAAGTTATAATTTTGTAATGTTAACACAAAATAAAAAGTAAATATGTTTATATTTAAAGTATATATGTTCTAAAAATATTTTAGTATATGTATATAATAGTAATTATATTTCTTATAAATTAACACAATATATAAACTACATATATTGAAAGACATTACAAGTTAATTAATAATAATAGTTTCATGAATTAATTTAATCGACTATATGGATTTGTCTTTAATTTCATGAAATTAAAAAAAATAGTTAGGTTCTAAAACTATTCTAATATCAAAAGCTCTCTTTAACTATATATGTTATAAGTTTATATAAATAATGGTATATATATTATAATTAATAATTTTATAAGTCATAATTTTTGTAATGTTAAAACACAAAATAGAAAGTAAATATATTTATGTTAAAGGTATATATATATATATATAATAGTAATTATATTCCTTTATAATATAATATGATATTCATATTATTTAAACATGATTAACAATGTAATAAGTTTTTAATTTAAATATATTAATGTCATCATATTAATAATTAGAGTAACTAAACTTTTCATATATTTGTTAGTTTTTAAAAAAAAGAATTTGTTGTAAAGTTGGTAAAAATCGTATATTTTTAATTTAATTATTAAAATAATAATAAAATATTTATAAATGGTAATTAGGTTCGGGTAACGGGTACATAATGGGTGGTACCCGAATCTGATTCGGGTTGTGAAATCACTACTCGAACTCGTCTCAAACCTGGTTATAGGGTACAGTAACCCTATATAACTAAGTCGAGAATCTGCAGGTACCCTGTAATAGGGTACCCATTGCCATCCCTAACTATCATTGACATCTTGTGGCGACACGTTGAGTGGTTGCAGTATTATGGGGTGACACAGCACGCTCCAATTGTTAGATGTCGTTGACATCTTATAGTGACATGCTGAGTGGTTGTAGTATTATGAGGTGACACAACACGCTCCAATTATTAGATGTCGTTGTGTCACGACCCGGAACTCTCCATCGAGCCCGTGACAACCTCCGCGAAGCCTCGACAAACATTCTTCACCCCGAATGTCGATCGAAACCTCGCAAGGCTCTCGTATCAGCTTTCGCACTTCCCCGGTGAGCAATAGTTATCAAATAATCAAAATACGAAGGATTACAAATCATTTCCAAATTATAACATAACATATTGTTTTTTTTTTTTTGCTCACAGGGGCATTTTCGTCATTTTTATCGAAAACCTCGAAACTTGCTAAAAATGTAGTAGGTAAGCCGAAAATATATATTTAATGATTAAAAAAAATTAAGTATCTAAAATGTTCGTTTGAAGTGAAAATTTGACACTTTGAATATGATAAAAATATTCAATAAAATAAACTATTTTCTTGTAAAATAATTTTCATAAAACTATCGGTACATAATTCTTATAGCGTAAAAGATAATTATATTCATATATACTATAAAGCAAATAACCAAAGCATAAAATTTCTTTTACAGTGACACGTGGGCCCATATCTATCAAAAATGCATCGGAAGCTGGAAACCTACAGCTTTTACCGACTCGAGTCCAAATGAAGGTCCTTGTTCAAGTCAGCTAATTATTCCGAATGGTAAAATTACCATTTTACCCTTTTACTCCAAATTATACCGAAATTAAAATTTTTCACTTCTAAACCTCAAATCTTACTCCAATAAGTGAAATGGGGCCAAAAATCTTTTCTAAAAATTTCCATTTTTTCCCCAGGTGGCAAATGACCATTTTGCCCCTAGATAGCGAAAATTCCAGTTTGACTCCAAATTGATCCTCGAACTCCGAATCACCATATTAACCCATTCTGGGACTTTAAAATTCTTAATTTCATTGTAAATTCTCTATTTAATCTAGTTCGAGGCTTAAATCAACTTTATTGTACCTCTAGGTACAATACCGACTTTTGTAAATTTTTCAAGACTATCTTAGCATGTAAACATGCTATCCACCACATGTATGTCATCACAAATATTTCTGTAGAGTCGGGCTTGTCATCTTCTCCCCCACTTGGATCAACCATATGATCCTCCTTCTTGATTGACTTCAACATTCGGCTAAATATTAATATTTTAATATTATTTTATTAATAAAATATTATTTTATTCTAAAAATTTTATCTTGTCTCCTTGGTACCAAAAATACCTTATTATGCCTCACTTGACTTCCAAATCGCCTTTTATCTCATAAATTCTCCTCCGATAAAATTATTATTATTATTTTATTATTTTCTCACTTGCGAAACATTTTATCCTAAACTACTCTTTTCGTCTTTTATCACTTTTAAACATTTTAATTGACCTCAATTTGCATTCAATCAACTTTATTTATCACCATATCAAAGTATGGGGTATTTCAATCTCCCCCACTTAAATAGAATTCGTCCTCGAATTCCCATCGATGTTGCGTTATCAATCTCCTTCTATGATCCTACTCCTTGTTCCTTCTATAGGGACATTCAATTTATTTCCTTCGTTCACCTTCAGTTCAATTAAATGCTTTATTTACGGCAATTATCATCCTTTGGAATCGGATCAGTAATACTTTTCACAACCATGATCTCTTATATCTAGACACTAAGCATGCCTTTATCACCATTATTACATTTGAACCATAACTTCATCTCAATTATACCGATTTCGATCACATATCATACTTACTTATGTATACCTATTCATCGTTTTATTAATTTGCTCCATACCAATTTTCTCAACCTTGATTCATCCATCTTATACTGGTCCAAACCCTTCCTTTAATGGAGTTCCATTAAAAACTTAAACAATTTAAGGTTTACTTTCAAAGTCATTCATAACTTTAATCGTTCATTACATGTCTGTTAACACTTTAGCTCACTAACCTCTCTAGACACTATTTCAAAATCTCCCAATTACCGAGAACCATTCTTCACTTCAGTTAGTAAAATTATCAATTTCATATATACATATATACATGCATTTTCAAATGTCAACCTCTCTCTTTATATATAGGAATCCATGTGTTCACATGCCTTGGACTACATTCCCCCATTATTCATCTGTATCCCAATCCTAGTTTCAATATAATAATTCTTATAGTGCATGTCAACCTTCTTATTATACTTGTGTATAACTTCATATCATTCATATCATTTCCAACCATATGTTTGAGTTTCCTTATACTATATATCATTCATCACAATGTCATCTCCATTGAATTATAATCTATTATACGTGTATGCTTTATAATCCTATTGATGCCTCAAAGATTTATCTCAACTTGATCATTGCATCTCATGCAATACCACAATTCCTAAGAGTCATCCTTTTTGTCCTTAATCATCTTTCATGCCTCTATATTACCTTGTATCTTTCTTGCATTACGATATTGATTTGTCACTTAAGACTCAAACCCATTTGAATCATGTATGCCTTAAGCATTTTCGAATTCCAATTTCCATAATATATTAGGAAAGTTTCATTATCTGACTTCATTTTCAAGGTCAACTTCTATCATCCTTTGTTCCACTCCTTCATATGAACATAACATCATTCTTCCTTAACTAATTTATAATTTGTACTTGAAATTGTAAAACTTAAAACTAGATTCTCCTCAAGTATTTTTCAATACTAATATTAATATCACTCTTAGCTTACAACTTCTTTTTATAATCACATAACTTAGTGCTTGCTTTAACGAGATCCAGAGCAAAACTTCTCTTGAGTATTTCCTTGGGAATATCTATCTTAAACTTATGTCTCACAGCATGTGATCCCTTAACTTGTGATTTAGCCGTTAAGCTTCTCAGCAAGTTTTAAAAATTTTACGTTTCATACTTGCTGTGTATGATTATAATCTCTTCTCAAAGATGTTTATGTATTCCTAAAACACTTAATCTTAAAGATATATAAATACGTACTCATCCATTCAATCCCTAACTCGTCTTCATAGGTTTTCAGGGTGCCACACAATTAGCCTCATGTTGTTACTAACCCTTGTCATTTTACTATATCAAAACAGATATTACAAATTCTCGTAATGATATTCTATATAAACTAATTTTCTATACCAGTCTCGTAATTCTTCCTTCACACTTTCATTATTTGGTATCTCATCTCAATATAGTCATTTCAAGAATCTTTCAATTTTTTTTTCTTTTAATTATATGCCTATATACAAGGCAATAAAGAAGTTTTTCAATTCATTTGGGTAAACATTCTCCAGAATATTTAAGACTCCCAGATAACAAAACACAAAGACCAACAACCAAAATTCAATTTGTAAGCTCATTATCGTGTCACTCCCATCTTACTCATGCATCATAAGCGTGAGGTATTCGGAGCATTACAGCGTTGAACAGTCAATGTTGAAGCACTGTAGTTAGTAGAAATTTTCTCATCAAAGCTATTTGTCTGCTTTCAAAGTCACCACATCAATCATTCTCAACCAGTGGTTTCCCTTCTAGATATATATCATGAGTTCCATAAGTATAGGTACCTTCTATTTTCTTGTCATACACACTAAGCCAAATTAATACTTTCATCTCATGTCATCTTTTGACTTTTATCAACATTCATAAAATTCCACCTCATAACATCCTTTCCATACAGTGTAATAAGTTCATGATACATATACCACTCCACACATAAGTTGCTCACTATCTACAACTTTCCTCAAATTTATTGTCATCCCTATCCCATTTATCTTCTTTGTCTTATACTCCAATAATCTTATTGACTTTCGGTATAATTAACTACGAAAACAGCTCAGCTTCCTCCTTATTTTATTCTCACAATCCTTACTGAATCAAAATTTTATATTCCCCATATTTCATAATTTAACTTCATTGGGTTATATTTGTGCCCAACTATTATCTCATAGTGTCATAACATCACTAAATAATCCCCTTCATGCTTAAATTACAATCATTAACGTAATCACATTATCCATTCCGAATGTCATTTATAACCTTATTGCTTCCTTCTATAACCTTATATTACCAATTTATCTCTATCATACTAAAAGATTCCCATACATATCCAATTATTTAAACTGCTATTTTACATTCCGTTCAAGTCATACAAAATAAAAGCCACTCCTAACTCCTTTACACAAGTAACTACTACATCTTCCCTTAAACGACACTTGCCTAGATTTATGACAATACAACTTCAACTAAAGTATTAAACATCTTTAGGTTCCTCATTGTCCTGATCCGGGCACATCAATGGATCCTCTTCCTCCTGAGATTTTCTCCTTTGTTCTTCAATCCAGGCTTGTTGTATTCTCCTATATTCTTCATCACTCACCGGTGCAGCATTTCTTCCACAACCGGGAGGAAAATGTCGTACACCTGACACTTTTCTAAGAGGTTTACTTGCCACTGTTACTTTCTCCTTATCCTTTTCTGGTTGTCCCCTTACATTTCTCCCACAGCTTGGTGGAAAGTGTCGGACTACTGTCACGCTCTTCCTAGAACGAATACCTCCTTCAGCTATCCTTAATTTCCCCCTTTCTTTAACATGTTCCTTAGATTTTCTCAAAAGGGAACCTTTTATGCTTACATTAATATTATTACTATCTGTACTTTTTGGACTACTAGGTTCGGGTTGCCACCGGCTCTTAGCAGTAGAATCTAGCGATCCCTCGCTAATACTATGAGAGGCGTCGGGACTACCGTCTCTCCTAGACATGGTGTATGTGTCACCAGTGCACCTCAAAACCTATATGCAATCAAATAGTAATTGTTTAATTATTTATGCATCTCAAAAATAGGTAGATTTCTATATGTAGATGCATACATTCTATTCAATCTAACCTAACTTAACTTAACTTAACTTATCTTAACTTAACTGGACTTGGGGCCACGTAGTGTCAGTGTAGATTTCTTAAAACAACCTTAAAATCAAAAACTTTAAAATCCAAAGCTTTAAAATCAAAATATCTGATCTTTAAACCATGCTCTGATACCAATCTAAATTGTCACGACCCGGAACTCTCCATCGAGCCCGTGACAACCGCCGCGAAGCCTCAACAAACATTCTTCACCCCGAATGTCGATCGAAACCTCGCAAGGCTCTCGTATCAGCTTTCGCACTTCCCCGGTGAGCAATAGTTATCAAATAATCAAAATACGAAGGATTACAAATCATTTCCAAATTATAACATAACATATTGTTTTTTTTTTTTTGCTCACAGGGGCATTTTCGTCATTTTTATCGAAAACCTCGAAACTTGCTAAAAATGTAGTAGGTAAGCCGAAAATATATATTTAATGATTAAAAAAAATTAAGTATCTAAACTGTTCATTTGAAGTGAAAATTTGACCATTTGAATATGATAAAAATATTCAATAAAATAAACTATTTTCTTGTAAAATAATTTTCATAAAACTATCGGTACATAATTCTTATAGCGTAAAAGATAATTATATTCATATATACTATAAAGCAAATAACCAAAGCATAAAATTTCTTTTACAGTGACACGTGGGCCCATATCTATCAAAAATGCATCGGAAGCTGGAAACCTACAGCTTTTACCGACTCGAGTCCAAATGAAGGTCCTTGTTCAAGTCAGCTAACTACGAAATTCCCTGAGCCTGAAATGTGAGGAAATGAGGGTGGTGAGATTATAAAATCCCAGTGAATAAACAAATACCATCTAAAGTATCTAAAGTCGAGTAAATGGAGACAATTAAAATAAATCATCATACTGTAATTTCATTACCTTTCAACTCATTTCAACCAAATAAAATCAATACATAAAAATCGAGAAATCAACTTGGCTTATGAATTTCTTAAAACTTTGGCTCGTGCCAAAACTCATACTCGGTGATACCTTGCGCAGGGCATCTAACCGAGTCCGCCAAGGCTGTTAAAATTTTGTGTATACTTAAAATATATTTTTGTTTGAAAAAAATACAGCCGTTCCTTGGCGTTGGCTGAGTTCCCCTTCACGTGGTGGTTTGGCGTGAAGTGAACCCTAAGCTATACCCCAGGAGATACCCTACGCGCCTCTCCGTTCGAGGTAATAATATAATGGAGTTTACCGTGCCCCTCTAATAGGCTGGTCCACGGAACCCCCTCTGCAGTAAATAATTAATATATAATCCACCAATCAATAAAATTCATTCTAGCATGTCATGGCAATTTATCACAACCTAGCCTCTCAAGGCTGAATACAGAGTATAAATAATTATAACACCAAAATCAGTTTAGCCATTCATGCTCATTTATTGTCATAAGCCATTCAATTCAGAACCATAAATTTGCAACACAAACTAGCAGTCTCCAATTACTCTATTTTCAAAACCAATATTCGATTTTTCAGAAAATTTATAAAATCATTTTATAAAATCACAATTTCCCTTAAAACATAACAATTTACCATTTAAACCCATTTTTCATAAAATCACATAGTTGTATAAAACTACTCTAGATAATTAAGACGATAATAAGTTTACTCACAATGTCTAGAATGCAGACTTTCGAAGCACTCTGTCTACTGGTCCTCGGATGCAATTTCCTTGCCTTTATTGGAGGACTCACCACCTTGACACAGTACAAAATCGAGAATTTCACTAAGTTGGTACTAAATCAAAATTAAACTAATTTGGACTACCAATGCATGATATGGAATGCAAAAAGGCACTGGTAATTATCTAAATCCGGTATTAGCCTAATTCGTCTTATCACCCGATTAAATTCCTAACGGGTTCGTTTAAACTCCAATTTAATTCTTTTCAGTTTCTATACCTCAATTACACCCAAATTAACTTAATGTCCCTCAGTGTGATGCAAATTATCAGTCCCAACGGCAAATTACAAAAATACCCCTAGTGGGTAAAAATTCGTATTTTTGCTCCGAAAATTCCCATTATTTTTCTAGGCTCATAATTCATTATTCCTTAACCAATTCTCCTAGAATAAAATCAAACTCATCCTCACTCACTACATGGTAAATTCAGCCATTAATGGTTGGGGGAGAAAATAAATTCTTTTCTTGTTGTTTTGTTTCTAAATATGCTAAACTAACTAAAAACACTAACATAAATTAAAATCAAATAAATCCAACAACTTTCTCTCTCCTAACCCATTTTTTCAGAATTGAATTCATCATGAAAACATGTAATTTAATCATAGAAAATAAAGAGAAATGCTTGGGAATAAGAAAACTCAAGCTTAATAGAAAAAATCTCACCTTTTTCACTTAATTTCCTTGAAAATTCACACTTTTTCTTTGATTTTCTCTCTCTAGGGTTTTGTTTTCTCCTTTCTCTCTCTTGTTTCTTGCTTGGCCGAATGTTGAAGAAGAAGAATGGGTGGGCTGATTTTTTTTATGCCTTTTTATTGTTTAATGAAATAATATTATTTTATTCATATTTTAAATATTTTATTAATTCATTTTTTTTTCTAGCCATCCACTTGTCCTATTTTTTTCACCATGCATTCCCTTTGACTTATCCAAGTCTTAAGTGAAATTTCCAGATTTTTCCAAAGTTTTGGTGGAGCAAATTTTTCAAAATTACACTTTTGCCCCCGAACTTTTCAAAAATTACATTTTTACCCCAAAAATTGAAAATTTTCCATAATGCATAATTTTCACTCCTCATACTCATTTCACACTCCAAATAATTAAATTTGATCAAAATCCTTTCAAAAAATTAAATTTTCGATTCCGAATGGTAAAATTACCATTTTACCCTTTTACTCCAAATTATACCGAAATTAAAATTTTTCACTTCTAAACCTCAAATCTTACTCCAATAAGTGAAATGGGGCCAAAAATCTTTTCTAAAAATTTCCATTTTGTCCCCAGGTGGCAAATGACCATTTTGCCCCTAGATAGCGAAAATTCCAGTTTGACTCCAAATTGATCCTCGAACTCCGAATCACCATATTAACCCATTCTGGGACTTTAAAATTCTTAATTTCATTGTAAATTTTCTATTTGATCTAGTTCGAGGCTTAAATCAACTTTATTGTACCTCTAGGTACAATACCGACTTTTGTAAATTTTTCAAGACTATCTTAGCATGTAAACATGCTATCCACCACATGTATGTCATCACAAATATTTTCTGTAGAGTCGGGCTTGTCATCTTCTCCCCCACTTGGATCAACCATATTGTCAAGCCCGACGTTATAAAATACTTTCCATGTCATTCATATGATTGACAATATGCTTGCATACTTGGAAAGCCCTGAAAGAAAAATCGTTAAAAGACGACAATGTACCAAATGGTACAATTAAGTTAATTTAAGTCTCGAACTAGATCAAATAGAGAATTTAAAATGAAATTAAGAATATTAAAGTCCCAGAATGGTTTAATATGGTGATTTGGAGTTCGAGGATCAATTTGAAGTCAAACTAGAATTTTTACTGTCTAGGGGCAAAATGGTCATTTGCCACCCAAGGACACAATGGGAATTTTTAGAAAAGAATTTTTTTATCCCCATTTGACTTATTGGAGTATGATTTGAGTATTGGAGTATAATTTGAGGGTTTGGCAGTGAAAAAGTTTAATTCCAGTGATTTCTAGAGTGTAGGGGCAAAATCGTAATTTTGCCACTCGCGGACAAAATTTGAGATTTTGAGAGAATTTAGATCAAATTTGACAAATTGGAGAATGGTATGAGTATAAGGGATGAAAAATATGTCTATGGGCAATTTTTCAATTTTTGGGGCAAAAATGTAATTTTGACTTTTACGGGGGTAAAAGTGTAAATTTCAAAAATTACTCCACCAAGACTTTGGATAAGTCTGAGAATTTTACCTAAGCTATGGATATGTGGGACAAGTGTATGGTGAAAATTTGAAAATAAATGGATGGCTAGAATTTAAGGAATTAATAAAACATTAAAAAAATGAATAAAATAATATTATATTATTTTAGCCTTTAAAAAGGTGAAAATTCCGGAATTCTCATCTTCTTCAGCTGTCCAAACCAGGGGAGAAAAGGGGAAAAAAAAAAACAAGAATCCTACCTGAAAAATTTGGAGAAAATCAAGAGAAATCAAGAAATCAAGCATTAAAAAGGTAAATTTCATTGATTTTCCTTGTGATTTTCACTACCCATGCATTTTTTTCTCATTTCCATGCAAAATTAGAAAGTGGGTATGGACACCCATGCTGGCCAAACCTCCATGGATGAGTTTTGAGCTTGATTTTTGGTTGATTTTAATTGAATTAAGTGATTTTAGTTAAGTTATATTGAAATATAGCAAAAATAAGCTAGAAATATAATTTTCTCCCATTGAAACCCATTATGCTGAATTTTCTAGGGGAATATTGGCTGCTGATCTTGATGGTTATTTGAGGAATTATGATGAATAATGATGAATTATGAGCCTAGAAAAATAATGGAAATTTTCGGAGCAAAAATACAAATTTTTACCCACTAGGGGTATTTTCGTAATTTATTATCGGGACTGATAATTTGCACCACACTGAGGGACATTAAGTCAATTTGGGTGCAATTGAGGTATAGAAACTGAAAAAAATTAATTTGGAGTTTAAACGGACGCGTATATCAATTTATCGGGTAAAAGACCGAAATAGGCTAACACCGCATTTAGGCAAAAATTTAGACATTTTTGCATTCCATATCAAGCATTAGTAGTCTAAATTAGTTTAATTTCAATTTAGTACCAATGTGGTGAATTTCTCGATTTTGTACTGTGTCAAGGTGGTGAGTCCTCTAATAAAGGCAAGGGAATTGCACCCGAGGACCAATAGTCTGAGTATTTCAAAAATCCTCACTCTAGACACGGTGAGTAACCTTACCATCATTTTAATTATCTAAAGTATGTTTTTATTCGGTTTTGGTGAATTTTATGAAAATGAGTTCAAATGGTAAATTTTTATGTTTTGTAAACAAAATGAGTTTAAATGAAAATATTTTATAAATTGTCTTGAAACGAAATAACGATTTTGAAAAATAGAGTAATTGGAGACCACTGATATGTTGTAAATTTAAAATTGAATTAATGGCTTATGTTATTGTATTGGCATGACTGGCTGGGCTGTGTTTTTATGAATTATATGAATTGCTTTATTTTACCCTTGCAGGCTGGGTAGTAATATATTAGCCCTGTCATGCTGTCAAAATTTTATTGTATGGTGGGTTTGACCTGCTGCAGTGGGCTGGATTCTGTGGACTAGCCTATTAGAGGGGCACGAAATCCTGTTATATTTTTACCTCGGTTGGAGAGGCGAGTAGGGTAACTCCTGAGGTATAACTTTTAGAGTTCACTTCACGCCAAACCACCTCGTGAAGGGGAACTCGGCCAACGTCAAGGAATGGCTATGTTTTCAAAATAAAAACATGACTTTCTAATAGCCTTGGCGGACTCAGTTGGGATAGCCCTCGGCCAAGGTATCCCAAATAACTGAGTATGATAATAATTTTTGGCATGAGCCAAGCTTTTTAAGAAATTCATAAGCCATACTGATTACTTGCTTTAAATAAATTGATTTCATTTGGTTGAAATAAGTTGAAAGATGATAAATTACAGTTTGATGAAATGTTTTAATAGTCTCCTTTTACTCGACTTTAGATATTTTGAGTGATGTTTGTTTACTCACTGGGATTTTATAATCTCACCACCCTCATTTTCACCCATTTCAGGTTCAGAATAGATTGTAAATAACTGATATCGGCGAGGATTACAGTTGAACTTGCCACATCCAAAGACTGTAGGTTCATTTCTTTTTATACTTTTGGTCATTCGGGGGCCCACGTGTCACTGTAAATTAAATTCTATACTTTGGTTATCTGTATTACGGTATGTAAGAATTTATTTTGCTTTTACGCTATAAAAATTATTTATGCAGTGTTCTTAAAATATCGTTTTATGTGAAAATTGAATATTTTATTGAATATTTTTATTTTATTATAATAGTCATAATTCCATTTTAAACGAATGTTTTAGACATCCAAAATTATTTTTGATTAAGAAATATGTGTTTTCCACTTACATACTATATTTTTAGATGATTTTTTAGATTTTTGGGATAAATGACAAAAATACCCTTGTGAGACGAAAATTATTATTTCATTTGTTTAAGTTGGAAACAGTTTAAAATCTTTTAAAATGTGGTATTTGGAAACAGTTACCCACAGGGGAAATGAGAAGCTGATATTAAAGCCTTGCGGGGTCTCGGTTGACATTCCGGGTAATGAATGTAAATTGAGACGTCGCGGCGGTTGTCACGGGCTCGATGGGAGTTTCGGGTCGTGACAATTAAGTTGGTATCAGAGCTGTTGCTTTGAAAGATTAGAGTTTTGGGTTTAAAGTTATTTTAAAGCTGTTTTAAAAATTTACAGTGTCAGTGTGGCCCCGAGTTAAGTTAGGTTAGGTTGAATAAAATACATGCATAAGCATATAGAGCCTGAGGTTGCCTAAACTCACTTTGTTCCCTCTTATAGATTATTATGTCTCCTCGACGCAAACAACCACCTTTCACTAGATCAGCTGGGAGGGGAAGAGGTTGTTTTCAACGTCGTCAGTTAGGTGCAATAGAGGAGGAATCGACTGTATCCACCATTCGGGCAGCACCTGCTGCTGAACAAACCGAGACTCCTCCACATCCTCCACCTCCTCTGCCACTTACTAGTATTCTTGCTATGCCTCTTGAGGCAGTTCAGGCATTAGCAGCCTTCTTTACTGCTATTGTTGGCCAGGCTCAGGCTGGTCAAGCTCTTCCTACAGTTCCTCTGGCTGCTCCTTCAGTACCACCATCCCCACCTCCTATCCCACCACCAGTGCTGGATGTTTCTGATTCTAAGAAGCTTAAAGAGGCTAGGCAACATAGTTGTGTTTCTTTTATGGGTGAGTCGGACGCAACCGTGGCTAAAGAGGTGGTGCGAATGGCTTTAAGAGCTGAGAAGCTTGCGAATGAAAATAGGAGTTTGCGAGCTGAGTTAGCAAAAAGGAGAAATCTGAGTGTATCTTCTAGTCAGCCACCAAAAAGGGGCAAAGACTCCTCTGTTTCAGGAAGTTCACGTAGATGCAGAAATTGTGGGAATTATCATGTTGGGCCGTGCAGAGGGCCTGCACGATGTTTTCATTGTGATCAACTGGGTCACATTAGGAGAGATTGTCCACAGTTAGGACGGGCTACTGTAGCTGCTCCATCTCCACCAGCTCATACGGATATACAGAGGAGAGATTCCTCTGGATTGCAACCGAGACAGGGATGATTTTGACATACCACCAAGGGTAGATTAAATAAGTTGAAATTAGTGCTCTAATAAAGTACGTATGATAGAAAGCTAGTTTGTAAGTTGTAGTTTTCATGATCATGAAATATATAAAGATTATCAATATATGGACATACATTTAGAGTTGTAATTTACAAGTTTGAAGTATTTAAGATATGATTAAATGGAATTAGCATTAGTTAGGGTACGTAAATCTTTTAATTAATTTCTATGGAGTATCCATGATAGTAGAATGGAGGAACATCGTGCAGTGATGCTATATGGTGAAATCACTATACAATATGGAAAGGGTATTTTCGAGTGGGATTTATTGACTGATGATAAGTGATGAACAATTTGAGATACATGTAGCTATGAATAAATTTGGAGATTTTTGCTTAAGCAAACTTGTATTAAATGTTATGGTAAAGATATATGAATGCTAGTGGCAAAATAAATATGTTAAATCAATGTTTTGATCGCAAACTTGTGATAGAAAGTTAGTCTTACTAATTGTGGTATAGACTCGAAGGGAAGCCACACGATTGTGAATAATTGAGGTAGTAGCTTTAAGGGTAGAAGAGTTGCTGGGATAAAGTGAAATCAAATAGTTGCAACGCCACAGTACTGACTCTCAAACACTGTCGCGTTAAGAACCCCTAATGGCTAACAAGCAAGAGCAAATTGAGAGTGGCATGAAGATGAAACTCACGAGTTGAAGAATGGTCATTGGTTTTCATGCTAAGCTTTGTTGTTTGGAGTCTTAAGTGCATTGGGAGGTATTAAGATAAAGATGATGAGTGAAATTACAAAGTTTTTTTTTTTTTTTTTTTTTATTACCTTATATATATTGGCATGTAAGAGGACAAAAAGTTAGAGAATTTTTGAGATGGCTACATAAAAATAAATTAACATGTGGAGTGTTAAGATGAATAATATGATGACTGAAGTCAAATCTTAAGAAATAAAGAAGACAAGAGATTAAGTCTTGTTAAAGACTAAAGAGGAAGCGAGCGAAAGGTTAGATGAATGTATGAGATACTGATAAGAGATGTCAATAGCAAGTGAGGAAAATGTAAATAAAGATTTCAATAATGATATAGCAAATGAGTTTATATAGAATATTGTTATGAGAATATATTGATCTTGTCTTGACCTTGTTGAAAGGAAAGGTGTCACGACCCGGAACTCCCATCGAGCCCGTGACAACCGCCGCGACGTCTCAATTTACATTCATTACCCGGAATGTCAACTGAGACCCCGCAAGGCTTTAATATCAGCTTCTCATTTCCCCTGTGGGTAACTGTTTCCAAATACCACATTTTAAAAGATTTTAAACTGTTTCCAACTTAAACAAATGAAATAATAATTTCCGTCTCACAGGGGTATTTTTGTCATTTATCCCAAAAATCTCAAAAATCATCTAAAAATATAGTATGTAAGTGGAAAACACATTTTTCTTAATCAAAAATAATTTTGGATGTCTAAAACATTCGTTTAAAATGGAATTATGACTGTTATAATAAAATAAAAATATTCAATAAAATATTCAATTTTCACATAAAACGATATTTTAAGAACACTGCATAAATAATTTTTATAGCGTAAAAGCAAAATAAATTCTTACATACCGTAATACAGATAACCAAAGTATAGAATTTAATTTACAGTGACACGTGGGCCCACGAATGACCAAAAGTATCGAAAGAAATGAACCTACAGTCTTTGGATGTGGCAAGTTCAACTGTAATCCTTGCCGATATCAGTTATCTACAATCTATTCTGAACCTGAAATGGGTGGAAATGAGGGTGGTGAGATTATAAAATCCCAGTGAGTAAACAAACATCACTCAAAATATCTAAAGTCGAGTAAAAGGAGACTATTAAAACATTTCATCAAACTGTAATTTATCATCTTTCAACTTATTTCAACCAAATGAAATCAATTTATTTAAAGCAAGTAATCAGTATGGCTTATGAATTTCTTAAAAAGCTTGGCTCATGCCAAAAATTATTATCATACTCAGTTATTTGGGATACCTTGGCCGAGGGCTATCCCAACTGAGTCCGCCAAGGCTATTAGAAAGTCATGTTTTTATTTTGAAAACATAGCCATTCCTTGACGTTGGCCGAGTTCCCCTTCACGAGGTGGTTTGGCGTGAAGTGAACTCTAAAAGTTATACCTCAGGAGTTACCCTACTCGCCTCTCCAACCGAGGTAAAAATATAACAGGATTCCGTGCTCCTCTAATAGGCTAGTCCACAGAATCCAGCCCACTGCAGCAGGTCAAACCCACCATACAATAAAATTTTGACAGCATGACAGGGCTAATATATTACTACCCAGCCTGCAAGGGTAAAATAAAGCAATTCATATAATTCATAAAAACACAGCCCAGCCAGTCATGCCAATACAATAACATAAGCCATTAATTCAATTTTAAATTTACAACATTTCAGTGGTCTCCAATTACTCTATTTTTCAAAATCGTTATTTCGTTTCAAGACAATTTATAAAATATTTTCATTTAAACTCATTTTGTTTACAAAACATAAAAATTTACCATTTGAACTCATTTTCATAAAATTCACCAAAACCGAATAAAAACATACTTTAGATAATTAAAATGATGGTAAGGTTACTCACCGTGTCTAGAGTGAGGATTTTCGAAATACTCAGCTATTGGTCCTCGGGTGCAATTCCCTTGCCTTTATCAGAGGACTCACCACCTTGACACAGTACAAAATCGAGAAATTCACCACATTGGTACTAAATTGAAATTAAACTAATTTAGACTACTAATGCTTGATATGGAATGCAAAAATGTCTAAATTTTTGCCTAAATGCGGTGTTAGCCTATTTCGGTCTTTTACCCGATAAATTGATATACGCGTCCGTTTAAACTCCAAATTAATTTTTTTCAGTTTCTATACCTCAATTGCACCCAAATTGACTTAATGTCCCTCAGTGTGGTGCAAATTATCAGTCCCGATAACAAATTACGAAAATACCCCTAGTGGGTAAAAATTTGTATTTTTGCTCCGAAAATTTCCATTATTTTTCTAGGCTCATAATTCATCATTATTCATCATAATTCCTCAAATAACCATCAAGATCAGCAGCCAATATTCCCCTAGAAAATTCAGCATAATGGGTTTCAATGGGAGAAAATTATATTTCTAGCTTATTTTTGCTATATTTCAATATAACTTAACTAAAATCACTTAATTCAATTAAAATCAACCAAAAATCAAGCTCAAAACTCATCCATGGAGGTTTGGCCAGCATGGGTGTCCATACCCACTTTCTAATTTTGCATGGAAATGAGAAAAAAAATGCATGGGTAGTGAAAATCACAAGGAAAATCAATGAAATTTACCTTTTTAATGCTTGATTTCTTGATTTCTCTTGATTTTCTCCAAATTTTTCAGGTAGGATTCTTGTTTTTTTTTTTTTTCCCTTTTCTCCCCTGGTTTGGACAGCTGAAGAAGATGGAATTCCGGAATTTTTACCTTTTTAAAGGCTAAAATAATATAATATTATTTTATTCATTTTTTTAATGTTTTATTAATTCCTTAAATTCTAGCCATCCATTTGTTTCCAAATTTTCACCATACACTTGTCCCACATATCCATAGCTTAGGTAAAATTATCAGACTTATCCAAAGTCTTGGTGGAGTAATTTTTGAAATTTACACTTTTACCCCCGTAAAAGTCAAAAATTACATTTTTGCCCCAAAAATTGAAAAATTGCCCATAGACATATTTTTCATCCCTTATACTCATACCATTCTCCAATTTGTCAAATTTGATCTAAATTCTCTCAAAATCTCAAATTTTATCCGCGGGTGGTAAAATTACGATTTTGCCCCTACACTCTAGAAATCACTGGAATTAAACTTTTTCACTGCCAAACCCTCAAATTATACTCCAATACTCAAATCATACTCCAATAAGTCAAATGGGGCTAAAAAAATTCTTTTCTAAAAATTCCCATTGTGTCCTTGGGTGGCAAATGATCATTTTGCCCCTGGACAGTAAAAATTCTAGTTTGACTTCAAATTGATCCTCGAACTCCAAATCACCATATTAAACCATTCTGGGACTTTAATATTCTTAATTTCATTTTAAATTCTCTATATGATCTAGTTCGAGACTTAAATTAACTTAATTGTACCATTTGGTACATTGTCGTCTTTTAACGATTTTTCTTTCAGGGCTTTCCAAGTATGCAAGCATATTGTCAATCATATGAATGACATGGAAAGTATTTTATAAGATCGGGCTTGACAAAAGGATTAGTAACAACACAAGTAAACTAGGTGACATGCTAGAAACCCATGGAGATAAATTGAAGCATGAGTAGTTGGGCATGCCTTTATGGAAATGATATACTTGGTGTATAAAAGAGTAAATAAGTGATTAAGTGTTTCAAGAACGTTTACACGCCCTTGAGAAAGAATTATAAGTTATACATGATGGGCATAAGATGCGTGACTTTGAAACTTGCTAAGGAGCCAAATGGCTAAGTTACGGGTTAAATGATCATATGTTGTGAGACATAAATTTAAAATAAATATCCCTAAGGAAATACTCAAGAGAAGTTCTGCCATGGATCATGTGAAAGCAAGCACTAAGTTATGTAGTTATAAAAAGGAAGCTATAAGCTGAGAGTGGTATAAGTATTAACATTAAAAAGTACTTGAGGAGAATTTAGTTTCAAGTCTTGTAATTTCAAGTACAATTTGTAAATTAGTTAAGGAAGAATGATGTTATATTCATATGAAAGAGTGGAATAAAGGATGATAGAAGTTAACCTTGATAATGAAGTCAGATAATGAAACTTTCTTAATATATTATGGGAATTGGAATTCGAAAATGCGTGAGGCATACATGATTCAAATGAATCTGAGTTTTAAGTGACAAATCAATATCGAAATGCAATAAGGATACAATATATAGGAGACATGAAGGATAATCGAGGAATAAGGATGACTTTTAGGAATTGTAGTATTGCATAAGATGCAATGATCAAGTCAAGATAAATTTTTGAGATACCAATGGGATTATAAAACATACACGCATAATAGATTATAATTCAATGGAGATGACATTGTGATGCAATGATATACAGTACAAGGAAACTTAAGCATATAATTGGAAACGATAAGAAGAGAATATAAGTATATAAATGATGAGGAACTATACACAGGCATGATGAGAATTTGTATGAATTATGAAGGTTATTCTATTGAATCTTGATTGTGGATGGGAATGAATTAAGAGAAATTAGTCTGAAGGCATTTGAAAACAGAGACTCGTATACATAATGAGGAATATAGACATTTGAATGTATATGTATATGTATGTGTGGAGTAGTGATGTACCCAACTAAATGAATAATGGTTTTAGTGGTTCAAGATTTGAACTCAATATATTTGATGAGTTGTATAGATAATGTAACGATTAAGAATCTTATCAGAAGACGATTTATGGTGACCTAAGGAATTTTGGAGAAATAGTTAAGGGAATATAATCTATAGTACGATTAAGCCATATGAGATGGATTAATAAGATTAAGAAGATTGAAATTTCCTAAATGCAAAGTAAACATGAAATATGTAGAAATAATTAAAGCCATTAATTTTCCTGAACGCTGAGGATATGTACAGGAATGAGTATGGCGTGTTAATGATGTTGTAAACTACACAATAGTGTATGAGGATAGGATGAATGAATGAAAGTCGAGAAGTTTGATATGGAATGAAGTAATAAGATAGTGATTGGTATACCTAAATAAGAATAAAATGCGATCGAAATTGGTATGATTGAGATGGAGTTATGGTTCAAGCTTAATGATAGTAATAAAAGCATGCTTGGTGTCTCGATATAAGAGATCATAATTGTGAAGGTTATTGTTGATCTGATTTTAAAGGATAATAATAGATATAAGCGAAGTACTTGAGTTGAATTGGAGGTAAATGAGGTGAACAAATCGAAATTCCCTATAAAGGGGAAGACATAAGAAGTCGAGCATTAGATGAGAAAATAATACCCCTACCTTTTCTCTGAGTTCAGTACATGAAATTTTGAGGTCAAAATTTTATTTTAAGGGGGGTAGTGTTGTCAAGCCCGACCTTATAAAATACTTTCCATGTCATTCATATGATTGACAATATGCTTGCATACTTGGAAAGCCCTGAAAGAAAAATCGTTAAAAGACGACAATGTACCAAATGGTACAATTAAGTTAATTTAAGTCTCGAACTAGATCAAATAGAGAATTTAAAATGAAATTAAGAATATTAAAGTCCCAGAATGGTTTAATATGGTGATTTGGAGTTCGAGGATCAATTTGAAGTCAAACTAGAATTTTTACTGTCCAGGGGCAAAATGGTCATTTGCCACCCAAGGACACAATGGAAATTTTTAGAAAAGAATTTTTTTAGCCCCATTTGACTTATTGGAGTATGATTTGAGTATTGGAGTATAATTTGAGGGTTTGGCAGTGAAAAAGTTTAATTCCAGTGATTTCTAGAGTGTAGGGGCAAAATCGTAATTTTACCACTCGCGGACAAAATTTGAGATTTTGAGAGAATTTAGATCAAATTTGACAAATTGGAGAATGGTATGAGTATAAGGGATGAAAAATATGTCTATGGGCAATTTTTCAATTTTTGGGGCAAAAATGTAATTTTGACTTTTACGGGGGTAAAAGTGTAAATTTCAAAAATTACTCCACCAAGACTTTGGATAAGTCTGATAATTTTACCTAAGCTATGGATATGTGGGACAAGTGTATGGTGAAAATTTGGAAATAAATGGATGGCTAGAATTTAAGGAATTAATAAAACATTAAAAAAATGAATAAAATAATATTATATTATTTTAGCCTTTAAAAAGGTGAAAATTCCGGAATTCTCATCTTCTTCAGCTGTCCAAACCAGGGGAGAAAAGGGGAAAAAAAAAAACAAGAATCCTACCTGAAAAATTTGGAGAAAATCAAGAGAAATCAAGAGAAATCAAGAAATCAAGCATTAAAAAGGTAAATTTCATTGATTTTCCTTGTGATTTTCACTACCCATGCATTTTTTTCTCATTTCCATGCAAAATTAGAAAGTTGGTATGGACACCCATGCTGGCCAAACCTCCATGGATGAGTTTTGAGCTTGATTTTTGGTTGATTTTAATTGAATTAAGTGATTTTAGTTAAGTTATATTGAAATATAGCAAAAATAAGCTAGAAATATAATTTTCTCCCATTGAAACCCATTATGCTGAATTTTCTAGGGGAATATTGGCTGCTGATCTTGATGGTTATTTGAGGAATTATGATGAATAATGATGAATTATGAGCCTAGAAAAATAATGGAAATTTTCGGAGCAAAAATACAAATTTTTACCCACTAGGGGTATTTTCGTAATTTATTATCGGGACTGATAATTTGCACCACACTGAGGGACATTAAGTCAATTTGGGTGCAATTGAGGTATAGAAACTGAAAAAAATTAATTTGGAGTTTAAACGGACGCGTATATCAATTTATCGGGTAAAAGACCGAAATAGGCTAACACCGCATTTAGGCAAAAATTTAGACATTTTTGCATTCCATATCAAGCATTAGTAGTCTAAATTAGTTTAATTTCAATTTAGTACCAATGTGGTGAATTTCTCGATTTTGTACTGTGTCAAGGTGGTGAGTCCTCTAATAAAGGCAAGGGAATTGCACCCGAGGACCAATAGTCTGAGTATTTCGAAAATCCTCACTCTAGACACGGTGAGTAACCTTACCATCATTTTAATTATCTAAAGTATGTTTTTATTCGGTTTTGGTGAATTTTATGAAAATGAGTTCAAATGGTAAATTTTTATGTTTTGTAAACAAAATGAGTTTAAATGAAAATATTTTATAAATTGTCTTGAAACGAAATAACGATTTTGAAAAATAGAGTAATTGGAGACCACTGATATGTTGTAAATTTAAAATTGAATTAATGGCTTATGTTATTGTATTGGCATGACTGGCTGGGCTGTGTTTTTATGAATTATATGAATTGCTTTATTTTACCCTTGCAGGCTGGGTAGTAATATATTAGCCCTGTCATGCTGTCAAAATTTTATTGTATGGTGGGTTTGACCTGCTGCAGTGGGCTGGATTCTGTGGACTAGCCTATTAGAGGGGCACGGAATCCTGTTATATTTTTACCTCGGTTGGAGAGGCGAGTAGGGTAACTCCTGAGGTATAACTTTTAGAGTTCACTTCACGCCAAACCACCTCGTGAAGGGGAACTCGGCCAACGTCAAGGAATGGCTATGTTTTCAAAATAAAAACATGACTTTCTAATAGCCTTGGCGGACTCAGTTGGGATAGCCCTCGGCCAAGGTATCCCAAATAACTGAGTATGATAATAATTTTTGGCATGAGCCAAGCTTTTTAAGAAATTCATAAGCCATACTGATTACTTGCTTTAAATAAATTGATTTCATTTGGTTGAAATAAGTTGAAAGATGATAAATTACAGTTTGATGAAATGTTTTAATAGTCTCCTTTTACTCGACTTTAGATATTTTGAGTGATGTTTGTTTACTCACTGGGATTTTATAATCTCACCACCCTCATTTCCACCCATTTCAGGTTCAGAATAGATTGTAAATAACTGATATCGGCGAGGATTACAGTTGAACTTGCCACATCCAAAGACTGTAGGTTCATTTCTTTTTATACTTTTGGTCATTCGGGGGCCCACGTGTCACTGTAAATTAAATTCTATACTTTGGTTATCTGTATTACGGTATGTAAGAATTTATTTTGCTTTTACGCTATAAAAATTATTTATGCAGTGTTCTTAAAATATCGTTTTATGTGAAAATTGAATATTTTATTGAATATTTTTATTTTATTATAACAGTCATAATTCCATTTTAAACGAATGTTTTAGACATCCAAAATTATTTTTGATTAAGAAATATGTGTTTTCCACTTACATACTATATTTTTAGATGATTTTTTAGATTTTTGGAATAAATGACAAAAATACCCTTGTGAGACGAAAATTATTATTTCATTTGTTTAAGTTGGAAACAGTTTAAAATCTTTTAAAATGTGGTATTTGGAAACAGTTACCCACAGGGGAAATGAGAAGCTGATATTAAAGCCTTGCGGGGTCTCGGTTGACATTCCGGGTAATGAATGTAAATTGAGACGTCGTGGCGGTTGTCACGGGCTCGATGGGAGTTTCGGGTCGTGACACATATGATCCTCCTTCTTGATTGACTTCGACATCCGGCTAAATATTAATATTTTAATATTATTTTATTAATAAAATATTATTTTATTCTAAAAATTTTATCTTGTCTCCTTGGTACCAAAAATACCTTATTATGCCTCACTTGACTTCCAAATCGCCTTTTATCTCATAAATTCTCCTCCGATAAAATTATTATTATTTTTTTATTATTTTCTCACTTGCGAAACATTTTATCCTAAACTACTCCTTTCGTCTTTTATCACTTTTAAACATTTTAATTGACCTCAATTTGCATTCAATCAACTTTATTTATCACCATATCAAAGTATGGGGTATTTCACGTTGACATCTTGTGGTGACACGTTGAATCATTATAGTATTATGGGGTGACACACCACGCTCCAATTGTTAGATGTCGTTAACATCTTGTGGTGACACGTGAGTCATTGCAGTATTATGAGGTGACATGCCACGCTCCAATTACTAAATGTCGTTGACATCTTGTAGTGGCACGCTGAGTCATTGCAGTATTATGGTGACACGCCACGCTTGTTAGATATCGTTTAGGGCTTGTTGTGACACGTCATCTGTAAAAAACCCACAAGTTGAAGGTAAAACAACCAATTAATTTAATTTACATTAACTTCTAATCATTATAGGCACTATGTGTCACGACCCGATACTCCCCTCAAGCCCGTGATAACCTCCGCAGTGTCTCGATAGACACTCATTGCTCGGAATGTCAACTCGAAACCCCGCAAGGCTTTACTATCAGTTTTTCTATTCCCTTGTGAGCAACCATTGTCAAATGTCGTGTTCTAAAAGATTTTAAGCTGTTTCCAACTTTAAACAAATAAAATAATAATTTTTCGTCTCACAGGGGTATTTTGGTTATTTTTCTCAAAAATTTCGAAACTGGCTAAAACGTAATATACAAGTACAAAACACATAATTCATATTCAAAATGAGTTTAAAAGTCTAAAATTTTCATTAAAAACGAAATTATTGTTATTTGAATATAATAAGAAAATAAAAGAAATATTAAGTAAAATATTTTATTTTCTTATAAAACAATATTTATAGAGTTATACGTGAATAGTTTTTATAGCGTAAAAGCTAAATAAATTTATACATACTTAAATACAGCAAGCCAAAATATTTAATTTAATTTACAATAACAAGAGGGCCCTCGAATAAACAAAAGTAAAGAGGACTGTGAACCTACGGTTTGGAAAATACAGATCCAACGATAGTCCTCGATGAGATCAGCTATCTACAGCCTATACTGAACCTGAAATGGGTGGAAATGAGGGTGGTGAGATTATAAAATCCTAATGAGTAAACAGACATCATCATAAATATCTAGAGTTGAGTACATGGAGACAATAAAATAAATCATCGTAAACTGGGTCACAGCATTAGAATACATTTCATTTAAAACATGTAAAGAGGCTTATGAATCTCATAAAAACTAGACTTGTGCCATAAATTCATTCTCGGGGACACCTTGGCCGAGGCATCCTACCGAGACCGCCAAGGCTATTAAAATTCACATTTCACATAAATCATGTTTTTGTTTTGAAAACATAGCCATTCCTTGGCGTTGGTTGAGTTCCCCCTCACGTGGTGGTTTGGCGTGAAGTGAACCTTAAGCTTTACCCCAGGAGATACCCTACGCGCCTCTCCGTTCGAGGTAAGAATATAATGGGTTTTACCGTGCCCCTTTAAAAGGCTGGTCCACAGAAACCCTCTACTGTAGTGATTAATTAATATATATAATCCACCATACGACAAAACTCAATAACATGATATGACAATTTTGTAATTCACAGTCTTTCAAGGCAACCAAACAATTCGCATTTCAATAAAATTGTCAACTAGCCAATCATGGCCGATTTATCATAAGCCAATCAATTTAAACAATCAAATTGCCACAATTAACAGTCTCCGTGTACTCTATTTTTCAAAATCACTATTAATTTCAAAACAATTTATAATTTTATTTCATTGAAACACATTTATTCATAAAACATGAAAATTTACCTTTTTAAATTCTTTTTTCCATAGAATTCATGAAATCATCTAAAAACCACCCTAGATAATTAAAATGACAGTAAGTTTACTCACAATGTCTAGAATGCAGACTTTCGACGCACTCTGTCTACTGGTCCTTGGATGCAATTTCCTTACCTTTATCGGAGGACTCACCACCTTGACACAGTACAAAATCGAGAAATTCACTACATTAGTACTAAATTGAAATTAAACTAATTTAGACTATTAATGCATAATATGGAATGCAAAAATGCACTGGTAACTATCTAAACTCGGTATTGGCCTAATTCGTCTTATCACCCGATTAAATTACTAACGCGTCCAATTTAATCCCAAATTAATTTTTTTCAGTTTCTATACCTCAATTGCACCCAAATTGACTTAATGTCCCTCAGTGTGGTGCCAATTATCAGTCTCGACAACAAATTACGAAAATACCCCTAATGGGTAAAAATTCGTATTTTTGCTCATAAATTTCCCATTATTTTTCTAGGCTCATAATTTATCATTTCTTAACTAATTCTCCTAGAATAAAATTAAACACATCCTCACTCATACATGGTAAATTCGGCCATTAATGGTTGTGGGAGAAAATAAATTTTTTTCTTATTGTTTTGTTTCTAAATATGCTAAACTAACTAAAAACACTAACATAACTTAAAATCAAATTAATCTAACAACTTTCTCTCTCCTAACCCATTTTGATCAGCCAACAATTCATCATAAAAACATGTAATTTTAAGCATGGAAAATAAGGAGAAATGCTTAAGGAAAATAGATTTCAAGCTTAAGTTGAAAAATCCTACCTTTTTCACTTGTTTTCCTTGATTTTCCACACTTTTTCTCTTGAAATTCCTCACCTAGGGTTTGTTCTTCCTTTCTTTCCCTCTCTTCCTTGCTTGGCCGAATATTTGGAGAATAATGGGCTGATTTATGCTGATTTTTAAGTTAAATATTAAATTATCCTAAGCTTGACACATGGCATTTTCTTATTAGTCCATTTTTGAAATTTAAAAATTTAAACATTTTATCTCCACCACATGATTAGTCAAGGGTCAAAGATGAAGATAAAGGAAGACCATGTGCTGGAAAAATATCCTAGTGGTGGAAAATTACAATTTTGCCCCATGGAGTGGCAAAATTACCATTTTACCCCTATACTCCAAATTATACCGAAATTAAAATTTTTCACTTCTAAACCTCAAATCATACTCCAATAAGTCAAATTATACTCCAATAAGTCAAATGGGGACAAACAAATCTTTTTTAAAATTACCATTTTGTCCTTAAGTGGCAAATGACCATTTTGCCATTGGATAGTGAAAATTTCGATTCGACTCCAAATTGATCTTCAAACTCTGAACTACCATTTTGAGTCATCCTTGGACTGTGACGATCTTAATCTCACCTTAAAATTCCTATTTGATCTAGTTCGAGGATTAAATCAACTTTGTTGTACCTCTAAGTACAATACCGACTTTTGTAAATTTTTCGGGACTCTCCTAGCATGCAATCATGCTATCATCACATGTATGTCATGAATAGTATTTTATAAAGTCGGGCTTTACACTATGTCTGAATTGAAAAATTAATGTATAAAATGTATGAATGTTAAAATTAATTGTATCAACAAAAAATCAACATACAACTCCCTATATGTTTATGACGCATGGTTTAGGGGTCGCTCTCACAACTGTTGCTAAAAATTTCTAGAGCAGATTGGTGACGCATATTAGCAATCATCTTCTGCTTAACTCTGATCAGTTTCGATTGCAAAATATCATCAATGTACCTTATGGTAAGCATACCGTATGTCACGACCCGAAACTTCTATCGAGCCCGTGACAACCACTGCGATGTCTCGATAGACATTCATACCCTGAATACCGACCGAAACATCACAAGACTTTCGTATCAGTTTCTTATCTCCCCTGTGGTTAATCGTTGCCAAATGTCGTATTTTAGAGGATTTTAAGCCTTTTTCCAATTTAAAACAGTGAAAAAATAAATTTCACTTCACAGGGGCATTTTGGTCATTTTTTGTCAAAAATTTCAAATTCGACCAAAATGTAATACTTAAGCGAGAAATGCATATTTCGAAATCGAAATTAAATTTGAATGTCTAAAACGTGATTTAAAATGGAATTATAACCATTTTAAAAAATAAAAATATTCTATTTTCTTACAAATTAATATTATAGAGTATTCTGAAAATGATTTTTAGTAGTGTAAAAGTTAAATATATTTATACAAACTATAATATGGAAAACCAAAGTATGAAATTTAATTTACAGTGCTACGTGAGCCACAAATGAACAAAAGTAGTAAAGACAGTAAACCTACAGTTTTTGAAGTAGTATGGCCAACTATAGTTCTCGACGATGTCTACTATCTACAGGCTAGCCCGGCCTGAAATGATGGGATAAAAAAAAAGGTGAGATTATAAAATCTCAGTGACTAAACAAACACCATCTAAATAATCTAAATGCGACTAAAGGGAGACAATTAAAAATAATTCATTTCAGCAAATTTTTCACATCACAAGTATTCATTTCAACCAAATAATCAATATGGCTCGTGAATTACTCAAAACTTCGCTCATGCCAAATCTTGTACTCGGGGACAGCTGGATCAGGGGTATCCAACCGAGCTCGCTAAGGCTGTTAAAAATTCATATTTCGCATAAATCATATTTTTATTTTGAAACATAGTCGTTCCTTGGCATTGGCTGAGTCTCACTCTCACGCGGTGGTCCACGTGAAGTGCACTCAAAAAGCCCACCTCAGGAGATACCCTACGTGCCTCTACGATTGAGGTGAGAATGTAAAGGAGTTTATTGTGCCCGTCTAATAGGCTAGCCCATGGAACCCCCGACCACTGCAGTAGCTAATCTTTTATCTATCACCTGATTTATAAAATCTTTTTCTGCATGACATGGTAATTTATCGCAACCTAGCCTCTCAAGGCTAAATACACAGTACAAATAATTCTAACACCAAAATCAGTTTAGCCATTCATGCTCATTTGTTATCATAACCCATTCAATTTAAAACCATAAATTGACAACACAAGCAGGCAGTCTCCAATTACTCTATTTTCAAAACCAATGTTCGATTTTCCAGAAAATTTATAAAATCATTTCATAAAACCACAATTTCTCTTAACATAGCAATTTACCATTTAAACCCATTTTTCATAAAATCACACAATTGTATAAAACTACTCTAGATAATTAAGACGATAATAAGTTTACTCACAATTTTCGAAAACAAAATTCGGGTACTCCAACTATTACTCATTGGGTGCGATTTCTTTGCCCTTGCCAAAGGATTCGCCACCTTGACAAATTGTACAATTAAGAGGTTTACTGCTTTGGTACTAAACCAAAATAAACTAATTTATACTACTAATGCATGATATGAAGTGCAAAATGTCTAAATTTTGCCTAAACGAGATGTTAGCCTATTTCGGTCTTTTACCCAATAAATCGATATACGTGTCCGTTTAAACTCCAAATTAATTTCTTTCAGTTTTTATACCTCAATTGCACCCAAATTGACTTAATGTTCCTCAGTGTGGTGCAAATTATCAGTCTCGGTAGCAAATTACAAAAATACCCCTAATGGGTAAAAATTCGTATTTTTACTCCGAAAATTCTCATTATTTTTCTAGGCTCATAATTCATCATTATTCATCATAATTCCTCAAATAAACATCAAGATCAGCAGCTAATATTCCCCTAGAAAATTCGGCCAATAATGGTAATGGAGGAAAATGAATTCTTTTCTTGTTGTTTTGTTTCTAAATATGCTAAACTAATTAAAAACACTAACATAACTTAAAATCAAATTAATCTAACTTCATTCTCTCTCCATACCCATTTGGGCAGCCATAAATTCACCATGAAAACATGAAATCTAACCATGGAAAATAAGGAGAAATGCATGGGAAAGGTAGATCACAAGTCAAAATCAAGAAATTTTACCTTTGATTGCTTGATTCCTTGAAATCCTCCAATTTTCCTTTAATTTTTCCACCTAGGTTTCTTGTTTTTTTCCTTTCCTCCTTTTGTTCTTCCTTTTTCTTTGTTTGGCCGGCCATGTAAAAGAAAATTGGCTGATTTTTTATGCTTATTTTAAAGCTAAATAAATAATGAATATAAACTTGACACATGTCACCTTATTATTGGTCCATGTGTCATTTCTTAACTATTAAGCTTTCTCCTCCACCACACATTATTCAAGGGTCAAAAATGATGATGGGTGAAGACCTTGTGCTGGAAAAATGCTCTGGGGGTGCAAAATTACCGTTTTGCCCTCGGGGTGGCAAAATTACATTTTTGCCCCAAAAACTGAAAAATTGCCCATAGACATATTTTTCATCCCTTATACTCATACCATTCTCCAATTTGTCAAATGTGATCTAAATTCTCTCAAAATCTCAAATTTTGTCCGCGGGTGGAAAAATTACGATTTTGCCCTACACTCTAAAAATCACCAGAATTAAACTTTTTCACTGCCAAACCCTCAAATTATACTCCAATACTCAAATCATACTCCAATAAGTTAAATGGGACCAAAAAAATCTTTTCTCAAAATTCTCATTTTGTCCCCAGGTGGCAAATGACCATTTTCCCCTAGATAGTGAAAATTTCGATTTGACTCTAAATTGATCATCGAACTCCGAATTACTATTTTGAGTCATCCCTCAACTGTGAAACTCTTAATTTTACCTTAAAATTCCTATTTGAACTAGTTCGAGGCTTAATCAACTTAATGGTACCATTATGGGTAATATCGTCTTTGAACGATTCCTCGAACTTCCTAAACATGCAAACATTCTATCAAGCATGTAAATGACGTTGTAATTATTTTATAGAACAGGGTTTGACAACACTACCCCCCTTAAAATAAAATTTTGTCCTTAAAATTTCACTTATCAAACTAAAAAAAAAGGTGGGGTATTTTCTTCCATTATTTTCACATACTTCCTGTTTATCTCATAGGTATGAAATATCAATCTTCTTAATCATATTAATCCATCTCATACAGCTTAACCATGCTATAGATCATATTTCCTTGATATTATCTCCTTGACTATTTTTCAGAGTCTTTTATGTTCACATAGTTCAATTTCTGATAAAATTTCTTATCATTGTACTACCTACATCACTCAACATATATTAAGTTTGAATCTTAATTTACTAAAAATCATTCTTCAGTTTAGTTGATCACAATATCAACCCCACATATGTGTATATGCCTTGTAATCCCATTTATGCTTCCAAGATCTACCTTGATTTGATCATTGAATACAATGCAATATCACAATTTCTCAGAGTCATCCTTTTGTCCTTAATCATCTTTCATGCCTCTATATTACCTTGTATCTTTCTTGCATTACGATATTGATTTGTCACTTAAGACTCAAACTCATTTGAATCATGTATACCTCAAGCATTTTCGAATTCCAATTTCCATAATGTATTAGGAAAATTTCATTATCTAACTTCATTTTCAAGGTTAATTTCTATCATCCTTTGTTCTACTCTTTCATATAAATATAACATCATTCTTCCCTAACCAATTTACAAATTGTACTTGAAATTGTAAAACTTGAAACTAGATTCTCCTCAAGTATTTTTCAATATTAATATGAATATCACTTTCAGCTTACAGCTTCCTTTTTATAATCACATAACTTAGTGCTTGCTTTCACGAAATCTGTAGCAAAACTCTTCTTGAGTATTTCATTCGGAATATCTACCTTAGACTTATGTCTCACAATAGATGATTACTTAACTCGTGACTTAGCCATTTGACTCCTCAGCAAGTTTCAAAATCACACATCTTATACTCATCTCGTATAATGTATAATTCTTCCTCAAAGGTATTTAAATATTCTTGAAACACCTAATCACTTATTTGCTCTTTCATACTCCAAGTATATCATTTCCATAAAGGTATACCCAACTACTCATATTTCAATTTATCTCCAAGAGTTTCTAGCATGTCACCTAGTTTACTTGTGTTGTTACTAATCCTTTCCTTTCAACAAAGTTAAGACAAGATCAGTATATTCTCATAACAATATTCTATATCAACTCATTTGCTATATCATTATTGAAATCTTTATTTACAGTTTTCCTCACTTGGTATTGACATCTCTTATCAGTATCTCATACATTCATCTAACCTTTCACTCGCTTCCTCATTAGTCTTTAACAAGACTTAATCTCTTATCTTCCTTGTTTCTTAAGATTTGACTTCAGTCATCATATTATTCATCTTAACACTCCCCATGTTAATTTATTTTTATGTAACCATCTCAAAAACTCTCTAACTTTTCTTTCTCTTACATGCCAATATATAAGGCAATAAAGAAACTTAGCAACTTCACTCATCATCTTTATCTTAATACCTCCCCAATGCACTTAAGATTCCAAACAACAAAGCTTAGCATGAAAACCAATGACCATTCCTCAACTCATAAATTTCATCTTCATGCCACTCTCAATTTGCTCATGCTTGCTAGCCATTAAGGGTTCTTAACGCGACAGAGTTTGAGAGTCAGTATTGTGGCGTTGCAACTGTTTGATTTCACTTTATCCCAGCAACTCTTCTACCTTTAAAGCTACTACCTCAATTATTCACAATCGTGTGGCTTCCTTCTGAGTCTATACCATAATTAGCAATACTAACTTTCTATCACAAGTACGCAATCATAACATTGATTTAATGTCTTTATTTTGCCACTAACATTCATATATCTTTACCATAACATTTAGTACGAGTTTGCTTAAGCAAAGATCTCTAAATTTATTCATAGCTACATGTATCTCAGATTGCACATCACTTATCATCAGTCAATAAATCCCACTTTAGAATACTCTTTCCATATTGTATAGTAACTTCACCATATAGTATCACGGCGCTCTGTTCCTCCATTCTACTATCATGTATACTCCACAAAATTTAATTAGAAGATTCATGTACCTTAACTAATGCTAATTCCATTTAATCATATCTTAAATACTCCAAACTTGTAAATTACAACTCCAAGTGTATGTCCATATATTGATAATCCTTATATATTTCATGAAAACTACAACTTACAAATTAGCTTTCTATATTGTGCACACTATTAGAACATTAACTTCAACATGTTTAATTCTCCTTTGGTGATATGTTAAGATCATTCATGTATACATTTTCATATTAACATTGATATGCCTTTACCATAGCATTTAGTGCAAATTTGATGAAGAAATTATCTCCAAATAACCCTTAAATACATAATTATCAAATTGTATACCACTAAACATCAAGATCTTGACTTTATTCATCAATAATCAATCACATTTATAAAGTGAATAATTTACTTAGTTATTACACCTTGCCTTTGCAATCATAAGATCAAAGTTGTCCTACACTTAGGATGTAGAAGTTCTCTCTCTTAGAGTATATCCAAACATCAACATTTTCTAAATTCCTTGCTTTGGGGAGATCACCTTTAAGACTGATCATTCGTATTATAGGCCACACTTTAAACCGAATAAACTTTTAAATTGATCTTTCAAGTAATTCATATATCAATCTCAATTATAGAACTTCATATGGCACTTAGACTAGATTCGACATTTCCAAGTCATTTAACCTCAAGCTGCCAATTCCACATCTAGTCCTTTAGTCCATTGGCTCCTCCTTACTATGCATAGCAAAGTTCAAGCTCATCTTTAGAGAAGATTTGTTTACTATCTTCTTACTTCACGACCACACATCAATTATAGTAATCATTAATACTCACTCTCGAGTTAGTTCACGTGCTTATATCCATGAACTATAATAGATCCAATCAATTTTTAAATTCTCACAATTGCTTAATTGAAATCAACACCACTTTTATATGGGCATAACACGCTCAATTAACATAGTGTTCTTATCTTCATGCACATATGTATGAATTTACTCTTACCTCGATGCTTAATTTATACACTCCACCAAATGAATAAATTATCACGGCCTATTTGTCCAATTCCAAATTTCTCCATCCATAATCGAAGGGATATATCATTTCATTAATCTTTCATTAGGAGCATTCGTTTTAAGATCTCTTCAACACTGGCTGGTGGTATGGGTGGCATCTTAAACCCGAACAACGGCCTTACTTATGACCTTTGCATGACATTAACAAGGAAGTGAATTACTGGGAACAGGAGTTCCTATAGCTCCCATAAGATCTATAAGAAAAACCAAAACAAGTCTAAACAATTCCAAATTCTATATGCAGATGCACGTATTCTATTCTACCTAATCTGACTTAACTTAACTAACTTAACTTAACTTAACTTAGGCCACGCAGTGTCAGTGTGGATTTCTTAAAACAACTTTAAAACCAAAAACTTTAAAATCCAAAGCTTTAAAATCAAAATCTCTTATCTTTAAACCATGCTCTAATACCAACAGAATTGTCACGACCCGGAATTCCTATCGAGCTCGTGACAACCGTCGTGACGTCTTGATAGACATTCATACCCTGAATACCGACCGAAACATCGCAAGGCTTTCGTATCAGTTTCTTATCTCCCCTGTGGTTAATCGTTGCCAAATGTCGTATTTTAGAGGCTTTTAAGCCTTTTTCCGATTTAAAACAGTGAAAAAATAAATTTCACTTCACAGGAGCATTTTGGTCATTTTTCGTCAAAAATTTCAAATTCGACCAAAATGTAATACTTAAGCGAGAAATGCATATTTCGAAATCGAAATTAAATTTGAATGTCTAAAACGTGATTTAAAATGGAATTATAGCCATTTAAATAAAATAAAAATATTCTATTTTCTTACAAATTAATATTTATAGAGTATTCTGAAAATGATTTTTAGTAGTGTAAAAGTTAAATATATTTATACAAACTATAATATGGAAAACCAAAGTATGAAATTTAATTTACAGTGCTACGTGAGCCCACAAATGAACAAAAGTAGTAAAGACAGTAAACCTACAGTTTTTGAAGTAGTATGGCCAACTATAGTTCTCGACGATGTCTGCTATCTACAGGCTAACCCGGCCTGAAATGATGGGATAAAAAAAAGGGTAAGATTATAAAATCTTAGTGAGTAAACAAACACCATCTAAATAATCTAAAGGTGAGTAAAGGGAGACAATTAAAAATAATTCATTTCAGAAAATTTTTCACATCACGAGTATTCATTTCAACCAAATAATCAATATGGCTCGTGAATTACTCAAAACTTGGCTCATGCCAAATCTTGTACTCGGGGACAGCTGGATCAGGGGTATCCAACCGAGCTTGCTAAGGCTGTTAAAAATTCATATTTCGCATAAATCATATTTTTATTTTGAAACATAGTCGTTCCTTGGTGTTGGCTGAGTCTCACTCTCACGCGGTGGTCCATGTGAAGTGCACTCAAAAAGCCCACCTCAAGAGATACCCTACACGAATCTACGACCGAGGTGAGAATATAAAGGAGTTTACCGTGCCCCTCTAATAGGCTGGCCCATGGAACCCCCTACCACTGCAGTAGCTAATCTTTTATCTACCACCTGATTTATAAAATCTTTTTTTGCATGACATGGTAATTTATCGCAACCTAGCCTCTTAAGGCTAAATACACAGTACAAATAATTCTAACACCAAAATCAGTTTAGTCATTCATGTTCATTTATTGTCAAAAGCCATTCAATTTAAAACCATAAATTTACAACACAAGCAAGCAGTCTTCAATTACTTTATTTTCAAAACCAGTATTCGATTTTTCAGAAAATTTATAAAATCATTTTATAAAATCACAATTTCTCTTAAAACATAGAAATTTACCATTTAAACCCATTTTTCATAAAATCACACAATTTTATAAACCTACTCTAGATAATTAAGACGATAATAAGTTTACTCACAGTTTTCGAAAACTAAATTCTTGTACTCCAACTATTACTCCTCAAGTGCGATTTCTTTGCCCTTGCTAGAGGATTCGCCACCTTGACAAACACAATTAAGAGGTTTACTACTTTGGTACTAAACCAAAATAAACTAATTTATACTACTAATGCATGATATGAAATGCAAAATGTCTAAATTTTGCCTAAACGAGATGTTAGCCTATTTCGGTCTTTTACCCGATAAATCGATATACGCGTCCGTTTAAACTCCAAATTAATTTTTTTCAGTTTCTATACCTCAATTGCACCCAAATTGACTTAATATTCCTCAGTGTGGTGCAAATTATCAGTCTCGATAGTAAATTACGAAAATAACCCTAGTGGGTAAAAATTCGTATTTTTGCTCCGAAAATTCTCATTATTTTTCGAGGCTCATAATTCATCATTATTCATCATAATTCCTCAAATAAACATCAAGATCAGCCGCTAATATTCCCCTAGAAAATTCGGCCAATAATGGTAATGGAGGAAAATGAATTCTTTTCTTATTGTTTTGTTTCTAAATATGTTAAACTAACTAAAAACACTAACATAACTTAAAATCAAATTAATCTAACTTCATTCTCTCTCCATACCCATTTGGGAAGCCATAAATTCACCATGAAAACATGAAATCTAACCATGGAAAATAAGGAGAAATGCATGGGAAAGGTAGATCACAAGTCAAAATCAAGAAATTTTACCTTTGATTGCTTGATTCCTTAAAATCCACCAATTTTCCTTTAATTTTTTCACCTAGGTTTCTTGTTTTTTTCCTTTCCTCCTTTTGTTCTTCCTTTTTCTTTGTTTGGCCGGCCATGTAAAAGAAAATTGGCTGATTTTTTATGCTTATTTTAAAGCTAAATAAATAATGAATATAAACTTGACACATGTCACCTTATTATTGATCCATGTGTCATTTCTTAACTATTAAGCTTTCTCTCTCCACCACACATTATTCAAGGGTCAAAAATGATGATGGGTGAAGACCTTGTGCTGGAAAAATGCTCTGGGGGTGCAAAATTACCGTTTTGCCCCTGAGGTGACAAAATTACATTTTTGCCCCAAAAACTGAAAAATTACCCATAGACATAGTTTTCATCCCTTATACTCATGCCATTCTCTAATTTGTCAAATGTGATCTAAATTCTCTCAAAATCTCAAATTTTGTTCGCAAGTGGAAAAATTACGATTTTGCCCCTACACTCTAAAAATCACCGAAATTAAACTTTTTCACTGTCAAACCCTCAAATTATACTCCAATACTCAAATGATACTCCAATAAGTTAAATGGGGCCAAAAAATCTTTTCTCAAAATTCTCATTTTGTCCCAAAGTGGCAAATGACCATTTTGCCCTTGGATAGTGAAAATTTCGGTTTGACTCCAAATTGATCCTCAAACTTCAAATTACCATTTTGAGTCATCCCTGAACTGTGAAACTCTTAATTTCACCTCAAAATTCCTATTTGAACTAGTTCGAGGCTTAATCGACTTAGTGGTACCATTAGGGGCAATATCATCTTTGAACGATTCCTCAAACTTTCTAAACATGCAAACATTCTATTGAGCATGTAAATGACGTTGTAATTATTTTATAAAACAGGATTTGACACCGTAGCTAATGCTATCACTCTGACGATGCACTAATGATTTTGGCAAATGAATTTCCAATGGCATCGGCGTGGAATCTCATGCCTTACGACGGATTTTGTTGAAATAATCAGATTGGTGGTTGGTGATGGGCATAATCATCGTAAGGGATGTCATCTAAGTCACACGCACTCCATTATCCTTAGCAGCCGAAGTTCTTGCGAAGTCCACCAACTTGATCATCTACTTGACCAAGTCGATCTTCACAACCACCTAGTGCCCACCCACATTGCAAAGCGCGATGATGAAATCGACATCTTCCCCATTTTTTCCCTTATGTCAGCCTATCACCCTCTAAGTACCCCCGCAACTCATCTAGAATTTCCTTAGTGGACCGTTTATCTTTAGTTGGATATGCGGTGTAAAGCATACATATGGTGTCTTAGGAAATATATATATACATCAGCTTACACGTCATGCAATCCAAAACTTTAGTATTTTGATAATTGAAAAATGTGCAAATAAGCTTATAAAGAATATCGTATCAACCACACATACACAAGTGTTGTACAACTTGAACTTCGACCCCGTCATTTGCTTACATAGTACACTAAGGCATGCGTCAATTTGTTCACTTCTCATTTCCTCTTTGGGATCTTCTAATCTTGTGAAAAAGTCAGGCCCTTGATCCCCTAAGATCCCAACATTACGCCTGCACATGTAACAGAATCAATTTCAAAAGGCTTGGTGGATTAATATTTCATTCAAAAATAGTATTTGCAATGTTATTTATGAGCTTACCTCACACGCTCGTCTTTCTTGAAAGCTTTGTATGCTTCCACCATTGAGTCCTTCAGATCCCAGTGGCTCACTAACTGGTCAACATACAGGCTTGCCATGTATTTGCTGGCCATTTTGATCCGTGCTCGTTCGGTTGGGTCTAAAATGAGTGCCGCATGATGATGGACATCAAAAAACTCTAGTGACGACAACCGTGACACATTGCCTTCAAGAGTGCTCTAAAGAACATGGTCCCCTTCAGCTTGAACTAAGGCAAGGTACCTATCTTTTCCTATAGCTGCCTCAACTATTGTATCAACTTGAGGAACATGGTCTTCTTCAGCCTCAACTGATGCAAAGTTCCCATCCTCTCTTGCAGCTGCGTTGACTACTGCATCGGCCTGAGGAACATGGTCTCTTTCAACCTCAACTGAGTGAAGGTCCCCTTCCCCGCCCATAGATGCATCGACAACCACATCAGCCTGAGGAACGTGGTCTCCTTCAGCATCAATTGATTGAAAGGTCACATCCTCTACCATAACATCATCGAGAACGTTATCGACATGAGTTACATTCTCTTCGTTAGCATAAACAACGTCATGGTCAATGTGAACACTAGGTTCATCATGTTGCCTATCATCAGAATCATCGTGGTCTTCTTCATCATAGTGAGAAGAAGCACTGCCCTACAGAACGAGACAAATGAGAAAATTTGTTAACTCATAAAATACCCTAAACCATAAACCAAAAATATAAAATAGGACTACACCCGCTAAACGTAAACCACCAATATATGAGTGAAGCTAGAATAATGTACTTGTAATTTCAGGCCATCTAGAATCCGACCAACATACAGTTCTCAAACGTTTTCATTGCATCCTTCAATGACTAAATTGAAGTTTTCAGCTCCAACATGTCTCTTCTATTGTTGTGTATGATCTGTTGCAGCTAACGTTTGGTGACTACACTATGATTGACTCTTGTCTAATTGGTCAACTGCAATAACATAAATTACTGTGTTATTCGATAATCATATATAGAATTGTTGAACATAATTTGTTAGAACTTTAATATCCTTACTAGTGGCTCACTAGCACTATACGTCTAAACAGTTCTTATCGATGGTTGAGAAGCTGTCATCACCTTGATCAACTACAATAACAAAAATTGTTGTGTTATTTGATAATCATATATGGAATTGTTGAACACAAACCGTTAGAACCATCCTTACTGATGACTCGTTAGCATTGTGCAACTGAGCAAGACTTGTTTATGGTTGAGGAACTATCGTCGCATTAGTCAACTGCAATAACAAAAATTACTATGTTATTCAACAATCATATATGCAATTGTTGAACACAAACTGTTAGATTTGTTCTTATCGACGGCTTGTTAGCACTATGTTTTAGCTGGATCTATCGGTGGTTGAGAAAGAGCTGTCGTCCATCGGTCAATTGTAAAAACAAAAATTACTGTGTTATTTGATAATCACATATGAAATTGTTGAACATAATTCATAAGAACTATTCTTAGCGACAGTTCATTAACATTGCCATGGTTGTCCCCTTCCTCCTTCAACTCAAGGCCTGACTGCTCATCATCCCCAAAAGTGGCAATGAGCCTCCCGTTCAACGGGACCAGTGACTCTTTTCTCTTTTAGGTTTCTCCTCATTTCCCTTAAACTTAAACCCCACTCTGCTCGATCCTCTATGTGCCCTATTGGCATGTACTGGTGCCTCTCAGATAGGGGGATATTGATGGCCACACACTATTCCCATGTGGCCTCATTCGAGGTGGGCTCCAAGGTTTTGTGTGCCCACAATTGCAAAATAGGTATTTTGATAAATTTTATGATAATTATTATACAGATTCATAACACAAATTAGTAGCTATTCACTCACCTCTTGATATGACTCCAACTTCTCAACCGCCTTGTAGAAGTCTTTCTGCTTCTGATTGCATTACCATCTGCACATACATGGGTAGATGTTGTCTTTTGGAGTAGAAGGGGCAACTAATTTTTGGAAAGCAGGAATTTAGTTCCATCGCCTAAAATTGCAAGTCAAATGTAACCATTATCATACCGTAAATGATAAATGAATGTAACCATAAATTATTATGTCAAAAGGAAACTGAAAAATGTTACGTGACAGTACTTGTATCACCTACTCAAATCCGTAAATGTTGTAGCGTAAACGATTATTCTTCTGCAAGTTTAGAGCAAGCACTTCGAACCCCTTCAATAAGTAGTCCTCGGTCAGCCTCCAAACATAGTGACCCAAAGGGAAGACATTTCAAGCATCGATGTCCTCCACCAATGACAAGAGTCAAGGCGTCACCCGTCTACAGTAGTCCTAACCAAATAAAATATTATTCGCGATCAAGATAAGTGCTATCTTGGTTACGTCTCCTGGTCCTTGAAAGTTACCTCCTCGGAACATATCAAGCAATGCTTGTAGCTTAACATTGCTGCCCGTTCCAGTATCTCGCATGAATTACATAAGAACAACCTCGTATGGTCGTGTGAATACATCAGGTAGTGGGCTAAACTTGAGTCCGATGATAAGGAAAAACTCTTGCTTTAATATACGCACCTTGGTCTTGCCAATGGCAAACCATAACTCATGGTTCATTGACTTTGTCTTAGCGATTCGATGAATCATGATGTTCTGCAGGAGACCAATGTAAAAGTCACCTTGTGGATATATGTCCAGCAACATTTCAAAGGACATACACTTGATTGCATCATGCTCCCCTTTTTCTTAGAGAATCTTGTTGATGTAATGCAATTGCAACCACTTACAGTAGGTGTTAATGAGACCTTGAGGGCCCACTTCTCTCTCAGCACAACAAACAAAGTGTCAAGGTTATTAGACTCTCTCAACTGCATCAGCAAAACACAGCACACATGCACGTGTGAGATAGACCAACAAACAGTTAACCCATAATGAGTAACACAGTAGACTAAAGAAAGAAATAAATGTTGTTACACACTATGCATACCAAGTTAAATGTTGTTACATATTATGCATACCAAGACAAATGTTGTTACACGCTAAGCATACCAGGCCAAATGTTGTTACACACTATAGAATACCATCCAAAATGTTGTTACATGCTAAGCATACCAGGCCAAATGTTGTTACACACTATAGAATACCATGCAAAATGTTGTTACACGCTAAGCATACCAAGTCAAATGTTGTTACATGCCAACGCTGAGCCATGTCGTGACAAGCCAATCATATCATGTTGTGACGCGTCAACCCTGCCATGTCATGACATGCCAACTATAATTCCTGATTCATTACACAAACTACCTTAAAATACCCAATGTGGTGACATGTTAGGGATTATGTGGTTTACCTCCTAAACCCCACACAAAAGCTGAATACCCCAAAAATTGATTAACTCACTACACGTCATATCAAAGACCTTGTTATTCGTATTACATGATATGCAGACCCCTTTCAAAACTTTAGTACAACCATAAACCATGTCAGCAAAAATGTTGTAGTTCTCTCCACAATTTACCCAGAAACCATAAAACCAAGGAGAAAACAGCTAAAACAAATACAAAAACACAAACATATCATAGCAACCCAACAAAAAATTACCAAATAGAAGAAAGTTTTAATTGACGACTGACTAATTGACCTCTTCATTGAAAATCAACATTATTGTTGTGAAGTCACTGTGATGTCGTTAAGTTTGCACATAATGAAGTCGAACAGTCTAGTCCATTTGGGAATGACGAATGAATCAAGTTCTCTTACTTCTTTAGACACAAACGTTTGCAAATGTTGAAAATATAATAATAAAATGAGAAGGCCTTTTAAACACCTCAACCGCTAATATGCATGCCGTAGAATTTCAAATGGTTTCCTTCTTATTTGCTCACATTTTTTTTCTATTTCAAGCCATGGCGTGTCACATATTCAAGCCATGGTGTGTCACAGATTCTCACCACGTTGTGTCACACATTCTTACCATGCCATGTCATAGATCCTCACCATGTCGTCTCGCACGATTTCAACATGTCATGTCACAAATTCTCACCATGTCGTGTTACACATTCCCACCATGGTGTGTCACAAACTCTAAACCCTACCATGTCACAGCCGTGTCACAGATTCTCACCATGCCGTCTCACACGATTTCAACATGTCGTGTCATAGATTCTCACCATGCCATGTCACATAATCCCACAATGGTGTGTCACAAACTCTAAATCTGCTATGTCACAGCTATGTCACATATGCTCACCATGTCGTCTCACATATTCTCACCATGGCGTGTCACATATTCACACCATGCCGTGTCACATTCTCACACTAACGTGTCATATATTCTCACCATGTTCTCTCACATATTCCGTCAATGTCGTGTCACATATTCTCACCTTGCCATGTCACATATTCCCTCCATGGCGTGTCACAAACTTTAAACCTTGTCGTGTCTCATATTCTCACCATATCATGTCACACATTCCCACCATGTTATGTCACACATTCCCACCATGCCGTGTCACACATTTCCACGATGACATTTCACAAACTCTAAACCCTGCCTGTCACTACCGTGTCACATATGGCCTGTTGTAGCACAACCAATTCGTGCTTTGGATTCACATCTTCCTCTTTTCAATTCACCACCGTATCAGGGATTTCTTGCTTCACATCATTCTTGAAGCTTTGGATTCATCATGATCGGTTCCTTGTTCGGTTTAAGATCAATCTTCTCGTACTATTTGAAATGCATTTTCAACATAATACAGTAATGCATATTTAACAACAAAACACTAAACCACATTCTCAATCAATATGGCATTCAAATCACTAAACCCACAAAAAAAATCGACATTCACTCATTGACTTACCGTGTAATTATTGTAAACTTATTCAAACACTTTCCTATCCCTGACCTTGAATCAAAAGATCATTCAATAGACCTGCCATCCAATATGCACGGTGTTTTTGTTTACGGCGATGTCCGAAATATCATAAAAACCATCTCCTACAACATGATTTGATTTTGCACAAGCTTTTCGAAAAAAAAATGGATGTTTTGCACAAAATTAGAGAGAATAAATTATGCACAGATTTGTTTTCCCCAACATGCATGTGAATGAGAGTGCGTGTCAATGAAGAGGTCTCATTAAGGGTATTTTTGTCTCAAACTTTCATCTCTTAGCTAAAAATAGTTCAAATTATCTTAAAGGTTATTTCCAAAAACACTTCATATTTTAGGGTTAAAAAAAAGTTTCCCCTTAAATGAACTATACGTTTATGTGCTTTTTTCCTATTTATGTTATTGAAATCTTCGTTACCATATTTTCTTCTGCCAACAAGTTGTTAATACAACTTTTAGTGCATGCTTAATTGGGTAATAGAATAACTACCTTCTTATTCTTAATTTATTTTTGAAATCGTGTTTGGTTCACGAAATGGTTAATTGGGAGAGATTAGAATAATTATTATTAATTTTTTCTTAATAATGGTTATTCTTTTTTTACTGTAATAAGCTCAATAATATATTTTGGAACAAAAATTTCCTTAATCCATTTTGAGAATTATTATCTTGTATAACACAAAAACTATTATTTTTTATCTTTTATTCTCTCTACTCATTTACCGCTCTCTTACTCTCTCTCAATTTTCTCAACCATAAAAAGACGACGGCGACACTAGTGCCTTTACGATCGAATCTAATTGTGTGAAACATCAATCTAAAATTTTACAATCAGATCGGATCGAGGAAACACTGAATCTAACGTCCATGATCAGATTTGACCATGAAAACGCCATATCAAACGCTACACCAAGATAGACAAGTCAAAAGAATTTTGCAACCCGCGGCAAAACAGGGGCAAAATTGTAGTGAAGATTAATTCACCATGATATACTTTTAATTTAAAGAGCTTGGTTGTTGATAGTGCCACGTATCTCAATACAAATATCCTCCACAACACCCTTAATTCTTATCCGTATCCATAGTTGGGCATTGGTACAGATACCAGGAGAACAACATGCATATATATATATATATATATATATATATATATATATATATATATATATATATGACCTGTATTATTTGTCGGCACTAACTGTCTATTTATTGATCATTGATTTACAATTATCAAGTCTCAACTTAAATTTCACGTTTTGACACTATGATTGTACATAAAAAAATAAAAAATAAAAAAAAGCAGCGACAAAGGCAAAGTGACACTACATTTATTGAATTTGCGTTGTAATTAATTGAATAATTGTGTATTCGTCAAGCTCCCTAAGAAAGCAGTCATTGCAATTGCAATAAACTACTTTACTGGAAAAGAAAGCAACTCCATCTCATGATATGGTCTCCATGTTTAACTGCTACGTACTCGTTTAAGAAATAGTTTGATTAAAGCATTAATTAGCTTAAGAAATTCTTTGGATTTCTGTCTGAATTTTATGGCAGAATGGATCCACAAAGTCCTGACTGCCATTATTACCGTACTAAAATTTCAACAAGGATGATGAAAACCAAATGCTAAGTCTGAAGAGAAAAAGAAAAGCAAAGTCAATGTGCATTGATCTGAAGAAAATATTCATGGTTGATTGGCTCATGCTTCTGGACTGGGGAATGACTAAGACATTGTATCATATTCATTCTAGGCTTAATTTCTCTGGACATCAAGGAAGTAGCTACTGAATTTCAATATCTTTGACAGGATTTGAGATTATCACTCTGATAGACGAAATTTTTATGAAAAGTTTTTTTCTTTTTCAGTCTAAATTAGGTACACTTATTTCTTCTTCTACATAAATTAATTACATTTATTGATTTATTAATCTCACTTACTTATTACATAATAATTGACATTTATATTAAAGATTTCAAAACATGAATATGCATGAAAACAAGCTCTCTCCTTTCTAGTTGTGATAGCAATGAGTTGGACCATGTATTAAATTTTTGAAGACTATAGCATAGTATTAATGTCATAGATCTTACATTAATAAGAAATAAGGTGGGTCTTAAATTTATAAATAAAGGCTTACTGTGACAAGTGGTATCAAAGCAGACCAGTTTCTCATTGACTTAGGGCTCTCATAAGAAATATCAAGATCGAGATAGATCCAATTGAGACAGTACAACAAGAGCCTTGCACAATTTAGTGAAATAAAATGTCATTCTTTTGAATTAAAAACATGAACTCATGATATTAAGCTTGGGATTTATTTCCCCAAACTTAAGATTATATTGGTATAAAGTAATTAAAAATTTTGCCATCTCAACGAGTTATACATTCATAGAAAGGAGAAGGAGTTCATTTCCCATTCCTTTAATTTCCTTGTTCTTCGATTGCCGGCATTATCATTGTTGACAACATAAGTAGTCTATATTATGATGCAGTAGATGGGAAAGTGGCTATGGGGAGCACCACTACTATAATACCCGCTTTGCTTCATAAACTATATTCTACTTATTTCGCATGAATATCAACCATCAACTTTTGGATGAACCGAGCCCAAGCTTCCATGATTAGCATTTCCATGCTCAACAACCCTTACATATATTAGAAATATGAGAGACAATGAAAATGTAAATATTCCTAGTTTCAATTTCTTGGACGGTGGATCAGCAATTCAAGCTTAAAAATAATACAATTTATTATCTACTTCTTCAATTAATTCTTTTGTCATAGGATTCATCCACTCTTATGGTAGCGTTTGATATCAATTTCAAAATCACCATACTAATTTAATCATCATCATGATTTTATTGCTAGGAAAATCATGTGAAAAATCACATATAAATTTGTTTAAAATACCAAAATAATCATAATATCTAAAAATAATAAAATTTTTTATAGGATATATATGAAGATAACAATTTGTAGAATATTAATATTTTATTTCTTGGATAGAAGTTAAAACTAAATGATTTAGTCAACAAATATGAAAATTATGTTTATCAATAGGTAAAATTAATTTCTATGATATTAATCACGTAAAAATCTTTAGATGAATGAGAAAGTAAAATTACATATATAAAAATGATAATGAATTTGTTGAGAGCAAAAATTATATATAATATAAAAAAAATCAGAGAAAGTATGTGATGTATTGTTGAGTTTGGAAAAATAATAGTATTTAAAAAATAAATATTTACTCTATAAAAGTAATTATAATTTTGTGAGAAAGCAAGTATTTTATTCACATTTTAAAAAGGTAATATTGTTAATTACATTTAATATATACATCACTTCACCTCAGTGGAAAAAACTTAAATCACCGTAACGTAAGATTATCAAACTCTTACCAATCATTAGATACAATTTATCGTAAATTTCTTCAAAAAAAATCATCTCTTATCAAACATCACATATTCAAAATTACCACTATATTTCAATCAACATCAAAATCCAACATGTGGTTGTCATGGAAACAAATAGAATCATAAGATAGGGAAGTTTTTTTTTCCCTCAAACGATAAAAAAGAAAACAAGTATTTGATATACCTACTCCTATTCAAGATCTAATTCAATCCCCTTTTCTCGATCGAAAAACAAAAAGAAACAAAATGAAGCATCACGGCTTATGTACAAATGTCTTTCTTATTTCAAAATTCAAATCGAAGAGTCACTTAAATCAAATTAAATTTTTGTCACATTATAATGAGAGAGGTTGAGAAAGCAAAGTCACAAATCTTTGTTTCTGTTGCAAATTATAAATTATTAACTACCAAATTCCAAATGAAAATAAAAGCAAAAGTCCAAAAGTGACGTGTATTTTCTGACCTAAGTATTACAAAATGAATTTAATAAATATTGGTGATATGATCAATAATGTCATTGTACGGACTCTCGTGATTATCATTAATTTCTATAGCTACCCAACATACTAAAAATAAAAAAACTTAACAATAAACGAAAAATAAATAAAATCAATAAGTGGAGAGTGAGAGGACATTATCACCAATGGACCGCTACCGTACATTATCCTCCCGTCTACGTATAGTCGTCATTAGTGTAATTTTTTACCCTTCAAGCATACTGAAATTACCAAAATACGCTCTTATGCGAAAATCCACTCGAAAAATATCAGAGAGGTGATCCAAAAGTAAAACCATAGGTGCTACTCCTAGGCTTGAGGCATCCAGAACGACGCCGTTACAGCAACGCTAGTGTGATCCCTGCAACTCAGCGCTTTTAACAAACTCCAAGACGAACCCTTGCCGGAGCACCGGTTACCGGCGAACTTCTTGCCCCCATCTTCCATCGGCGGAAACATAACCGAAGGACTCCGTCCAAACTGCCGGCTTTTGATATCTTGAAGCTCCATTGCCGGTGGAAACTTAACCATTCCAAACATGAAAACGTACCACCTTGGCTTTACAGCTTTTTTGGGTGAAACATGGGTTTTTCCAGCGCTTCTTGTCGAAGGGTTCCTCTCCATCTCATAACGGTGAAGCTTTTGATAATCCAAGGAACGGCTGTTCCTGAGAAGTGTAGTGTTCTTGGTGCTGCTGGAACGAGTCATGGAGCTGCTGCGTAACTCGGACAGTGACTCGGATCGTTTGCGTAAAACATGGTTTTTTCTCTTTTCATCAGAAGGGTAACCTTTTTGCCTTTGAAAGGAAACGGGTTGTTGCTTCAGAGGAATGAGTTTGCCGCAGAAAATTATGTCGTCAGCTGGGCACATATCAGAGCTAACGTCGCTGAGAAACTCAAAAAATTCAGGGGCAGCCTCGGACGATGATCTTCGAGATTGGGCAGGCAATTTTCCCAAGTCATTATCAGAGTTGCCATTGGCATCTAAATCTAAGGCAAGGTCACAGAGAGAAAGTGCTTCTTCTGCCTCTTCAGCTGGGTCGTCTTGAAGATATTGAATACTAGCCATGTTTTCTCCCATGCTCTTTCGTGTGTTTGACGGAGAATGAGAGAGGAAATTGGAAGATTTATACAAGAAGAGGAGAAGTAGATTTAGGCAAAGCTTTCTAGAAAAAGAACTGGTCTAATAGGGAGAATATAGAGTATATACCAAAAAACAGAATTGTATTAAAGAAAGAGAAAAGTGATAATTACCGTTTTTTCTTGTTTTAATGATTGTCCATATATAGCTTCTAGATCACATAACAAAACAATTGAAAAGAAAGAGAGAGAGAAAGAGAGAAACAGTGGTAATTAAGCATCTAGAAAGAAATATGGCTGTATTATCAAAAGAATTAGGGAACCTAGTAATGTAAGAGCCTTTTGGGTCAATAGTTCTTGTTTTTGTAGGTTAATTGGTAGCTTTAGCTAAAGGCTTAAGGGGTCGGCTACGTTAAGTCCCATAAAAGAGTTGCTAGCTTTGTCGTCAGCAGCGGTGCGTTCTGAGTGGCTAACAAGGCTGTCTTAAGGATGGTGAACATGTGTTATGGGTGGTGGGTGATTCTCAATTTTCACCTTGACCATCAAGAACATGACATATAACCGTTGCTTGGCTATCAAGTCCGACTCTTCTTCACATTTTATTTATGTGAATAATTAGCTAGGGGAAAAAATACAAGGAAAAAGTACAGTAAGATTGAGGTTTGAATTTGTTGTACACTTGAGAAATTCCAAAAACATTTATATCCCACGTTATCCAGGTACGTCCAAAGCCTTTTAGGCTTTACACTAGGAAATTTGTTGTGAGTTTGTTGGAAGTAAGTACAACGTAAATGACTTGTTAGAGTAAGTTGAGTGTCAAAAATCAAAATGAAATGTCACGACCCGGAACCTGCCTCAGGCCCATGACAATCGCACCGATGTCCCGATTGACACTCATTATTCGAAATGCCAATCGAAACCCCGCAAGGCTTACATATCAGTTTCTTTCCTTTCCTGTGAGCAATCATTGTTAAATATCGAGTTTTTAGAGAATATATACTATTTTAGATCAAAAACAATCAAAATAAAATTTTCGCCACACAGGGGTATTTTGGTCATTTTTTTCTCAAAAATTTCGAAACTGGCTAAAACGTAATATACAAGTACAAAACACATAATTCATATTCAAAATGAGTTTAAAAGTCTAAAATCTTCATTTAAAACGAAATTACGGTTATTTGAATATAATAAGAAAATAAAAGAAATATTAAGGAAAATATTCTATTTTCTTATAAAACAATATTTATAGAGTTATACGTGAATAATTTTTTTATAGCGTAAAAGCTAAATAAATTTATAAATACTGAAATACAGTAAGCCAAAATATTTAATTTAATTTATAATAACAAGAGGGCCCCCGAATAAACAAAAGTAAAGAGGACTGTGAACCTACGGTTTGGAAAAGGCAGATCCAATGGTAGTCCTCGATGAGATCAGCTATCTACAGTCTATACTGAACCTGAAATGGGTGGAAAGGAGGGTGGTGAGATTATAAAATTCCAATGAGTAAACAGACATTATCATAAATATCTAAAGGCGAGTAGAATGGAGGCAAGTTTAAACAACAAATTTCAACCCATTTCATAATGTTTTCAATTTGTTTCTTAAACCATAAAATATTTGTAATTTACCAAAACAGTTGTTAAGGCTTATGTCTTTTATTAAAACAAGGTTCAAGCCAAAACTAATCCTCGGGTATACCTTGGCCGAGGCATCTAACCGAGTCCGCCAAGGGTGTTAAAATATTCATATGTGAAACACATTTTTATTTTTAAAACCAGCCGTTCCTTGGCGTTGGCCGAGTTACACATTCACGTGGAGGTTCGATGTGAAGTGAGCTCTAATACTACCCCGGGAGTTACCCTCCTCGCCTCTACAACCGGAGTAACTATATAACTGGGTTTACCGTGCCCCTCTAACAGGCAGTCCACGGAAACCCGTCACTGCAGTGACTAACCCACCAATTTTAAAAAAATTTCGACAGTATAACGTGGCTTTTATTTATTTATCCAGCCTGCATAATAAAATCAACTTACATAAATTTTTCAAATGCACTCACAAAGTATAGCCACATATATTCATTTCTCATAAGCCATTCCTAGGAAAATATATATTTTTCAAGTCAATTTGCAGCCTCCAATTACTCAATTTCATAATCAATACAATATATTTTTATTTGTCACATTTATTCCTAAAACATCAAAAATCTCGTTTTAATCTCGTTCTCATTTCATAAAATACATAAAGGACATTTAAAAATAAACTCTAGATAATTTACAATAATAATAAGTTTACTCACCGTTTGTACAAACTAAAAGTTTTCTAAGCGCCCCGATCACTACTCGTCGGGTACGACTTCTTTGCCTTTTCCGGAAGGCTCTCCTCCTAGACACATTACAAAAATTTACACAATTCATCACATTGATGCTAAATCACTATATAATTAACTTAAATCCTATACTAATGCATGGTATGAAATGCAATAGCCTAAAACGGCTTAAACGCGGTATTAACCTATTTTTGGCACTTTGCCCGATAAATTGCTAACGCGCTCCATTTTAGCTCTAAATCATCCCATTCTCTCTCCAACATTTCTAACCATTAAATATCAGTCAATAACCTTCTAAAAACAACAAAATCAGCTCACTCCCTTCCTTGGAAAATTCGGCCAAAAATGGGACATTAACTCGATTAATTTTCTACTTTGTTTTTCTATCACGTTTAATCGTTTTCAATCATTTTCTCTTCATTTCCCTTAGAATAAAATCAATTCATCATCATTGTACAGCATTGAGCATCCAGCCAAGAGTGGGTATTGTGAAAATTTAATGATTTCTTGCCCAATTTAATTTCTAAACATATTTAACTAACTAAAACTATCAATTTAACTAAAAATCAAAACCTAAAAATTTCAATTTCTCTCCCCTACAATTTGGTCCAGACCTTGATATCACTTTTTGATCTCTCTCCTCAAGCATGCTAAATGGAAATAAAGGCATAGGAAAGGTATAAATCAAGCTAAAATCAAAAAATCTTACCGTTAGACGCGTAAACGGTCGAAAACCGTGAATTTCCCTTTGAATTTTCTTGTTTCTCTTTGGTTTTTCTTTTTTTTCTTCCTTTCCTCTCTATTTCCTCTCTTGTTCTTCCTTATGGCCGGCCAGCACTTAAAATTTGGGTTTAAATGGGCTGATTTTTCATTAAAATAATATTATATCATTAAAAAATGCCACATGTCACTTTCTCATTGGCCCATTTTTAAAATTTCATCCATTTGTTTCCAAATTTTCACCATACACTTGTCTCATATATTCATAGCTTAGATAAAATTCTCAGACTCATCCAAAGTCTCGGTGGAGTAATTTTTGAAATTTACACTTTTGCCCCCGTAAAAGTCAAAAATTACATTTTTGCCTCAAAAATTGAAAAATTGCCCATAGACATATTTTTCATCCCTTATACTCATACCATTCTCCAATTTGTCAAATTTGATCTAAATTCTCTCAAAATCTCAAATTTTGTCCGTCGGTGGCAAAATTACGATTTTACCCCTACACTCCAAAAATCATCAGAATTAAACTTTTTCACTTCCTATCAGTAAATTATACTCCAAATAGTTAATCTTGGTAAAAAATTTCACTCCATGATCAAATTATTATCTTAGGTGGCAAAATTACGATTTTGCCCTTGAATATCAAAATTTCTAATTTTACCCCAAATGAACCCTCGAACTCCGAACAATCATTTTTAGTCATTCCTGGACTATAAAATATTAAATTTCATCCTACAATTCCTATTTGAACTAGTTCGAGGTTAAATCAATTTAAGTGTACCGTTAGGTACAATATCAGGTTTCGTCTATTCTTAGGTGCTTTTCTAGCGTAATAACATGCTACTCAATGCATGTATGTCATGACATGTATTTATAGGGTCGGGTTTTACATGAAAGTTCAAAAGTTATAAATGGATAGGTTCGTAATTTTAATATTTTTCTTATTTACTTAGGAGTCTTATTAAGAATTATAAGTATAATAAAACTTTCTTTTTATTTTAATTTACTTGGACAACAAGTAAGCATAGGTTTAGAAATTTACTTTTTTTACACTCCAAGGAAGTTTAGGGTAGAATATTTTCTTATTTAAGTTTACTTTGCTTGAACTCTAAGTTTATGTCAAGTAGGATTAAGCTATTATAAATAGCAACTTTAGACTTAGTTATCAAACAATCTTTTAGAATTATTGAATAACATTATGTTCTTTTTTTTAAATTTTGAGTTTAAGTTTCTACGTTTGAAACTTGATTATCAACCGTAAAGGCTCTACTGAGTGCTAACCTTTGTTTTCACACTAACTTACTGCGTCAGTTGGTATCAAAGCAGGAAAAACTCACCCAATCTAACGACAAGTGACCCAGTTATGGTAAGTAGCGATTCCCATGGCGAAGGTCATGGAACTGAGACCTTGTGATTTGCAGTGCAAGATCAAGAGGTGGCATTGAGAGCTTTGGAGCAACAAATAGATCTTAGATTCTAGCATTCAAAGCAACGCTTTGAAGAAATTACAGATTGATTTAATGCTCTAGGCGTAGATGCTAACAGAAATCGAAACAACGAAAGGCCACGTACTAGAGATGATGTAGCTCACGGACAACCTGTCGATAGACTTGTTCCTGAAAATGGGCATAAACAATAGGTCAACATGGAAGATTCAGACGAAGAAAATGATTGTTTGGTAGAATCTGTGAGATACGCTAGATATGGAAGGAATGATTATGGTGATCGAGATAACCGAGATTTCAGATTAAAAGTGGATATTCCTTACTTTAATAAGAGTCTAAATATTGAAGAAGTTCTGGATTAGATTGCAAAAATAGATAGGTTTTTCGAATATATGGAGATTCTAGAAGGAAAAAGAGTTATCACATGCAGATTGAAAGGCAAAGCTTCTAAATGGTAGGAAAGGTTGCAGTCCAGAAGGAATCATGTAAGGAAAACACCAGTTAAAAACTGGTATAAGATGAAGCAACTATTACAGAAGGATTTCCTTCCTCCTGATTATTAGCAAATTTTGTTCTAGAAGTACCAAAGATGCCATTAAGGTTAGTAAACTATACATGAGTATACTGTAGAATTTATGAAGCTAGTCGAAAAAATTAACCTGAAGGAGATTGAAAGGCAACAAGTTGCCAAGTATCTGGAGGGGTTGAAGCCCATTATCAAAGACAAGAAAAGGGTACAAATATTACAAAATTTATTTGAAACATGAAATATTACTTTAAAGGCTGAACAGATGTTGCAGGAAAAAAATAAACCTGATTATTTTCGTAAGAGTTACAGCAAGGATAATTATACTATACAATAGCAAGAATAAATTAGTTCATGATAGTTCTGCATGCAATGACCAGTACAAAGAGGAGAAGGCAGTTAGAAAGTAGAAGGTGACATATGCGAAGGAGGGGCAAAAAGCTACAAATACCTATGCTAAACCAACCCTAGGAAAATGCTTCAAATGCAATCAACTTGGTCACAAATCCAATAATTGTCTTCTTAGAAAAGTAGTCCATGTGGTGGAGCGAGAAGACAAGGATGATTAAATTTGCTATGGTCCATATATGAATGATGATGAGTATGAGGATGATGACGATGGCCAAAATTATATGATGAGAAGAATGATGTTATCTTTAAAACAAAAAGATCATATTTAGCGGCATTAATTATTTCAAACTAAATGCACTATTACTAACTATTTATTTGATGTGATTATCGATAGTGGTAGTTATGAGAATATTATTGGTAAGGATGCTATAGAAAGTTTAGCTCTTAAAGTTGAGAAGCACCCCGATCCATACATTATTGGCTAGATTAAGGCAGCTGTAAAACCCGACCCTATAAATACATGTCATGACATACATGCATTGAGTAGCATGTTATTACGCTAGAAAAGCACCTAAGAATAGACGAAACCTGATATTATACCTAACGGTACACTTAAATTGATTTAACCTCAAACTAGTTCAAATAAGAATTGTAGGATGAAATTTAATATTTATAGTCCAGGAATGACTAAAAACGATTGTTCGCAGTTCGAGGGTTCATTTGGGGTAAAATTAGAAATTTTGATATTCAAGAGCAAAATCGTCATTTTGCCACCTAAGATAATAATTTGATCATGGAGTGAAATTTTTGACCAAGATTAACTATTTGGAATATAATTTAATGATAGGAAGTGAAAAAGTTTAATTCTGGTGATTTTTAGAGTGTAGGGGCAAAATCTTAATTTTGCCACCCACGAACAAAATTTGAGATTTTGAGAGAATTTAGATCAAATTTGACAAATTGGAGAATGGTATGAGTATAAGGGATGAAAAATATGTCTATGGGCAATTTTTCAATTTTTGGGGCAAAAATGTAATTTTTGACTTTTACGGGGGCAAAAGTGTAAATTTCAAAAATTACTCCACCGAGACTTTGGATGAGTCTGAGAATTTTATCTAAGCTATGAATATATGAGACAAGTGTATGGTGAAAATTTGGAAACAAATGGATGAAATTTTAAAAATGGGCCAATGGGAAAGTGACATGTGGCATTTTTTTAATGATATAATATTATTTTAATGAAAAATCAGCCCATTTAAACCCAAATTTTAAGTGCTGGCCGGCCATAAGGAAGAACAAGAGAGGAAATAGAGAGGAAAGGAAGAAAAAAAAGAAAAACCAAAGAGAAACAAGAAAATTCAAAGGGAAATTCGCGGTTTTCGACCGTTTACACGTCTAACGGTAAGATTTTTCGATTTTAGCTTGATTTCTACCTTTCCTATGCCTTTATTTCCATTTAGCATGCTTGAGGAGAGAGATCAAAAAGTGATATCAAGGGCTGGACGAAATTCTAGGGGAGAGAAATTGAAATTTTTAGGTTTTGATTTTTAGTTAAATTGATAGTTTTAGTTAGTTAAAGGTGTTTAGAAATTAAATTGGGCAAGAAATCATTAAATTTTCACAATACCCACTCTTGGTTGGATGTTCAATGCTGTACAATGATGATGAATTGATTTTATTCTAAAGAAAATGAAGAGAAAATGATGAAAAACGATTAAACGTGATAGAAAAACAAAGTAAAAAATTAACCAACTTAATGTCCCATTTTTGGCCGAATTTTCCAAGGAAGGGAGTGAGCTGATTTTGTTGTTTTTAGAAGGTTATTGGCTGATATTTAATGGTTAGGAATGTTGGAAAGAGAATGGGATGATTTAGAGCTAAAGTGGAGCGCGTTAACAATTTATCGGGCAAAGTGCCAAAAATAGGTTAATACCGCGTTTAAGCCGTTTTAGGCTATTGCATTCCATACCATGCATTAGTATAGGATTTAACTTAATTATATAGTGATTTAGCATCAATGTGATGAATTGTGTAAATTTTTGTAATGTGTCTAGGAGGAGAGCCTTCCGGAAAAGGCAAAGAAGTCGTACCCGACGAGTAGTGATCGGGGCGCTTAGAAAGCTTTTAGTTTGTACAAACAGTGAGTAAACTTATTATTATTGTAAATTATCTAGAGTTTATTTTTAAATGCCCTTTATGTATTTTATGAAATGAAAATGGAATTTTTGATGTTTTAGGAATAAATGTGATAAATAAAAATATATTGTATTGATTATGAAATTGAGTAATTGGAGGCTGCAAATCGACTTGAAAAATATATATTTTCCTAGGAATGGCTTAAGAGAAATGAGTATATGTGGCTATATTTTGTGAGTGCATTTGGGAAATTTATGTAAGTTGATTTTACTATGCAGGCTGGATAAATAAATAAAAGCCACGCTATACTATCGAAATTTTATTAAAATTGGTGGGTTAGTCATTGCAGTGACGGGTTTCCATGGACTGCCTATTAGAGGGGTACGGTAAACCCAGTTATATAGTTACTCCGGTTGTAGAGGCGAGGAGGGTAACTCCCGGGGTAGTATTAGAGCTCACTTCACGTCGAACCCCCACGTGAATGTGTAACTCGGCCAACGCCAAGGAATGGCTGGTTTTAAAAAAAATATATGTTTCACATGTGAATATTTTAACACCCTTGGCGGACTCGGTTAGATGCCTCGACCAAGGTATCCCCGATGATTAGTTTTGGCTTGAGCCTTGTTTTAATAAAAGACATAAGCCTTAATAACTGTTTTGGTAAATTACAAATATTTTATGGTTTAAGAAACAAATTGAAAACATTATGAAATGGGTTGAAATTTGTTGTTTAAACTTGCCTCCATTTTACTCGCCTTTAGATATTTATGATAATGTCTGTTTACTCATTGGGATTTTATAATCTCACCACCCTCCTTTCCACCCATTTCAGGTTCAGTATAGACTGTAGATAGCTGATCTCATCGAGGTATAGACTGTAGATAGCTGATCTCATCGAGGACTACCATTAGATCTGCATTTTCCAAACCGTAGGTTCACAGTCCTCTTTATTTTTGTTTATTCGGGGGCCCTCTTGTTATTGTAAATTAAATTAAATATTTTGGCTTACTGTATTTCAGTATGTATAAATTTATTTAGCTTTTACGCTATAAAAAAATTATTCACGTATAACTCTATAAATATTGTTTTATAAAAAAATAGAATATTTTCCTTAATATTTATTTTATTTTCTTATTATATTCAAATAACCGTAATTTCGTTTTAAATGAAGATTTTAGACTTTTAAACTCATTTTGAATATGAATTATGTGTTTTGTACTTGTATATTACGTTTTAGCCAGTTTCGAAATTTTTGAGAAAAAAATGACCAAAATACCCCTGTGTGGCGAAAATTTTATTTTGATTGTTTTTGATCTAAAATAGTATATATTCTCTAAAAACTCGATATTTAACAATGATTGCTCACAGGAAAGGAGAGAAACTAATATGTAAGCTTTGCGGGGTTCCGGCTGGCATTCCGAATAATGAGTGTCAATCAGGACGTCGCGGCGATTGTCATGGGCCTGAGGTAGGTTCCGGGTCGTGACAGCAGTAGAGAAGATTCATGTAACAGAATGGTGTAAGGTACCTTTTCCATTGGCAAATACAAGAACGAGGTATATTTTGATATTGTGGATATGGATGCTTGTCCCTTGTTATTTGGTAAACCTTGGTAATTTGATGTTGTAACGCTACATGATGGGAGAGAAAACACCTACAGATTGGAGAAAAATGACATAAAGCTTACTTTAGTGCCAATGAAAGGAAATGTCACACCAAAGCTTTTAAAGTGGAAGGGAGAACTTTCTTTACCCTTATTCATTTAAGGAATGAGTTAAAGGTTGTTTTCAATGCGTCAAAAGAGGTGCATGCTTTGATTATGAAATAGGCGTTGTCAATTGAAAAGGATCAAAAAATAGTAGAGCATCAAGAAGTAGTCAAATTGTTACAAAAAGAATTCAGTGAGGTGATGCTAGAAGATTTACTTGACGGTTTACCACCCATGAGGGATATTTAGCGCCATATTGATTTGATTCCTAGTGCTCGTTTACCAAATTTGCCTCATTACAAAATGAGCCTAAAAGAGAGCAAGATTCTCAAAGAGAAAGTGAAGGAATATTGGCAAAGGACATATCCAAGAGAGCATGAGTCCATGTGCAGTTACCACCTTACTAACCCCAAAGAAGGATGGGAATTGGAGGATATGTGTAAATAGCTGAACCATCAACAAGATTATTGTTGGATACAAGTTTCCAATTCCTAGGCTAGATGACACACTTGATAGGTTACATGGGGCTAAGGTGTTCAAGAAGATTAATCTTCCTAATGGATACAACCAGATTTGAATTAGACCTAAGGATGAATGGAAAACAGCTTTTAAAACAAAAAAAAAAGGTTGTATGAGTGACTTATGATGCCATTTGGGTAGACTGATGCACCTAGTACCTTTATGTAATTGATAAATCAGGTATTAAAACTTTTTATTGGAAAAGTCATCGTGGTTTGTTTTGATGATATCCTAATTTATAATTGATCATAAAATGAGCATCTTTTGCATTTGTACGATATACTAACAACCTTACAGGAAAATAAGTTGTATGTGAACTTGAAGAAGTGTAGCTTTATGACAAATAAGTTGTTATTCCTAGGTTTTGTAGTTAGTGTAGATAGGATTCAAGTGGATGAAGAGAAGATTCAAGTTATTAGAGAATGGCCTACCAAAAAAAAATAACAAAAGTTAAAAGTTTTCATGGATTGGTGACATTCTACAAGCGTTTTATAAAAAATTTTAGTAATATTGCAATGTCTATTACATAGTGTCTGAAGAAAGGGAAGTTCTAGTGGAGTAAAGAAATTGCAACCAGTTTTGTTGTGCTAAAGGAGAAGCTATGTACCGTTCCTATTTTAGCATTGCTAGATTTTGATACATTATTTGAAGTTGATTGCAATGTTAATGGCGTGGGGATCGGAGCTGTTCTTTCACAAAGAAGAAACCAATAGCTTACTTCAGTGAAAAGCTCAACGATGAGAAGAGCAAGTGGATCACATATGACAAAGAATTTTATTCTTTTATGCGTGCTTTGAAGAATTAGGAGCATTACTTGGTCGGGCATGAATTTGTTCTGTACTCAGATCATGAGCCATTAAAGTACTTGAATAGCCAAAAACAGATTAGTAAAAACATGCATGCCAAGTGGTTTAAGTATTTACAAAAGTTTCCTTTCAAGCTGAGGCAATGCAGATTTGTTGGTGATAACGAGATAAGAAGTTGTGGGTTTAGATACAATTAAGGAATTATATCATACAGATGAGGATTTTCATGATACATGGGAGAAGTGTATCACAAATCATTATGTTAAGGATTTTTACATTCATGATGGTTTTCTAATACGAGGCAATTAGCTTTGCATTCCTAGATCTTCATTGAGAGAAAAGTTTATTAGAGACTTGCATGGTGGAGGTCTTGTTAGTCATTTAGGTCGTGACAAAATGATTACTACTGTTGGAGAAATATATTATTGGCCACATTTTAGAAGTGATGTAACAAGATTTATGTAGGAATGTTACATATGCCAAACCGCAAAAAAACAATCCCAAAATACTAGTTTCTATATGTCTTTACCTATTCTAGAAAATATTTAAGAAGATTTATCTATAGATTCGTGCTTGGATTACCTCGAATGCAAAAGGGCATGGATTCTATTTTATTGTTGTTGATAGATTTTCTAAAATGATGCACTTTATCCCTTATGAGAAGACTTCAGATGTAAGTGAAACAACCAAATTATCTTTTAAGGAGGTTGTTCATCTGCATGGTGTGCCTAAAACCATCACTTCAGTTCAAGACAACAAGTTTCTTAGCCATTTTTGGAGGATTTTGTGAAAGATGTTTGACTCATCCTTGAATTACAACAACACAACTCATTCACAAACTGATGACCAAACTGAAAAGGTGAACAGAACCCTTGGCAATCTGAGTCCTAGTATTTATGGAGATAGACTGAAGCAGTGGGGCTTTGCATTGGCACAAGTTGAGTTTGCTTACAATGGTGCTGTTCATAGTGCCACAGGAAAATCTCTATTTTTTTATTTTGTACACAAAGTCGTCACAACATGCTCTTGACTTGATCTAGCTGCCTAAAGTTCCCAGATTTAGAGTAGCTGCTAAAAAATATGACTAATTAGTTGTAAGATGTTCAAGCAAAGGTGAAATAGAAATTAAAACAAGCTAATGCCAAGTACAAGAGAGTTGTAGACCAACATTGCAGAAAGCAGATTTTTAAAGTAAGAGATCAGGTGATAGGGTTTCTATGAAAAGAAAAGTTTCTAGTAGGGGCTTATAGTAAGTTACAGCCTAAGAAGTATGGACCATACTAGATTTTAAAGAAGATCAATGATAATGCATATGTTGTGGATCTGCCAAACATAATGGGAATTTCCAAAACATTTAATGTGGCGGATATTTACCCATTCATTCATCAAATGAACCCTTGTATCCTAATGTACAAGTTAACAGGTCAAGTTTTTCTCAAGTAAGGGGGATTGATGTAGATGACTTTTTAGAGCAAGTTGAGTGTCAAAAGCCAAAACAAAAAGTCTAAAGCTCATAAATGGACATGTCTATAATTTTAGTATTTTCCTTATTTAGTTAAGAGTCTTATTAGGAATTATAGGTATAATAGAATTTTCTTTTCATTTTAATTTACTTGGACAACAAGTAAACATGGGTTTAAGAATTTGCTTTTCTTGTACTTCAAGGAAGTCTAGGGTAGAATACTTCTTTATTTAAATTTACTTTACTTGCATTTTAAGTTTAGATCAAGTAGGATTAGACTATTACAAATAGCACCCTTAGACTTAATTATTAGACAACTTTTTGGAATTATTGAATAACATTACGTTTTCTCTTTCAAATTTTAAGTTTAAGTTTCTGCATTTGAAACTTGATTATCAACTTTAAACGCTCTATCGAGTGCGAGCTTTGGTTTTCACATTAACTCGCTGCATCACAGTAAACATCTTGGGCTCACGCACATGAGATTGAGCCAAAGGTCATGAAAACATAAGTTTACTACAAGAAACCTATCCAAATTTGGTTTTTTATACCTTGACTGTTACATTTATTTTTCATAACTTATTATAATTACCTTATAATTGCATATCTATTGTTAATGCTGATCATTTAATTTGAAAATTTGTTTTTCCATGTTATAATAGTGTTGTATTTAAATAGGATATCATTAGTTATATGAATAAATATGGTCACAACACAATTGATTAAAATATTCAAGATTCTAGATATATACATAGATACATTCATTACACTGAAAATGTTTATTAAACAAGTCGAATTAGATTTTATATGATATGACAGGATTATGACATGAAAAATCCATTTAAATATGATTAACACAATTAACTTGTTTAAATGGGTATTATAAACAAATTAAATAGCTCATTTTGGAGAATGAACACACTAACACATTTAATTAAACAAGTTAAACATTTCATACCTGAGTTAAGTGGATTTAACTCATTTAAGATACAAAATTGTCATGTCTTAAACGTATCAACATGTTTAAGACACTAAATATATATGATACTCCTAAATTAGATCCAGCTTAATTTTTGTTAGGAACAACATGATTAAAGTATCAACGCAGTATAATAAACAAAAATTAAAACAAATCGAAACCATGCCCCTTACCTTGGATTGCCTTGGTGTTTTAATGCAAAGTAAAAACACCAAGTAAAAATCAAAGAATGATATTATCTTGCCAATTGATATCGTAATCAAATGTCTCCTTTTTGGTGTTGAAAAATTGTGCACACTTCCAGGCTTGAAAGAATCCTAGCCAATCAATCACTTGGCCTCCAATGTTGCATGCACGATTGCAATGGAACCTTTTCCAAGGAGAGAGTTTTCAACCACGTGCTTGTGCTAGCAAGTGGACAACGATTTGTCCTCTCTTTTTCTTTGATTTCCAACCAAGAATCACAAGAGAAGTCACTCTCAATTTCTTTCAAGGGAGGCGGCATTCAAAGAAAGCTATTAGTTTTTCTCTAAAAACCAACACACTTATCAAAAAGGGTGGTTATCATGTGACTTTTAAATCTAGGTTTTTAGACTTATTAAAATTGCAAAATAAGCCCTTCAATATTATAGCTTTTATAATATTTAACTAGTACCTAATTAACTATTTTAATTAGGTTCTTAGTAGTAGAAACTTAATATATGATTTAACTCTAAATTAAATCATCACACTCTCCATTTAATCTATATTGTAACCTTTTGTATGTGACCCATTAGGTTCCTAACATGTTGAAAATGAAATTAAATTATAATTTAATTAATTAATTTAAATGAATCCTATTCAATTTAAATTAACCAATTCAATTTTATAGACTAAGATTGGCATCTAGCAATGCATCTTGGTTACCCAATTGTTAAAAGAATCAAAGGATTCTTTAACAACCTTTCAGTATATTCTTATAATGTAATTCATTCCCTCATCAAATATCTTAGAGATGATAAAAGCTTGGTTTAGTGTATACTCTTATTAACCTCTATATTTGTTCTTGTAGTTAGAACATTAGCTTTATAAAAATTTATAAACTCATTTCATAATCTCATAATCACCTTGACGAAGGATTTAATTAAGCTAATATCAACCAAGAGCTAATGAGATATTTCCCTTGATCACTTGGGCTGATAACTCCTATCTTGACCACTTATTTACCTTCATATACTTCATACTTGTCACGACCCGAAACTCCCATCGGGCCCGTGACAACCGCCGCGACGTCCCGATAAGTACTCATTACCCCCAATGCCGATCGAAACCCCGCAAGGCTTAGCATCAACTTCCGCATCTCCCCGGTGAGCGACAGTTATTAAATCTCGCATTTCAAGAAATCATAAGTTGTTTCCAACTCAAAACAATAAAAATATTATTTTCTAGCTCACTGGGGCATTTTCGTCATTTTTTTTTGAAATTTTGAAATCCGTAAAAATGTAATATGTAAGTGGAAACACGTATTTCATGATTTAAATTAAATTTTGAAGTCTAAAATATTCGTTTAAAGTAAAATTATAGCTATTTGAATATAATAAAAACATTAAATAAAATATTGTATTTTCTTAAAACATAATATTTTCAAAGTCTTCCTAAAATAACTTTTGTAGTGTCAGAGTAAAATAAATTTATTCATATAGTAATAAAGATAATTAAAGTATGAAATTTCGTTTACAGTGACACGTGGGCCCCCAACTAACCAAGAAGGTGTAGAGCTACGAACCCTTACTTCCTATGATGCAACTCCGAGATTAATTCTCGTCTTAATCAACTATCAACAAACTGTCCTGAGCTTGAAAAATGGATAGGAAGAGGGGTGAGATTAAATAATCCCAGTGAGTAAACAATTACCATCAAAAGCATCTAAAGTCGAGTAGATGGAGATAATATAAAAACGTTATATCTCAATAATGTTCATAACACAAAATTCGTTTCAATCTATACCAAATAATTTCTTTTCATCAAAATTTCCCCGACTTATGAATTTCTTAAACTTGGCCCCTGCCAATATCATTCTCGTGGGTACCTTCGTCAAGGTATCCCACTGAGACCGCCAAGGCTGTTCAATGACCCATACCCATAAACATGTTTTCACATTTGACACACAGCCGTTCCTTGGCTTTGGCTGAGTCTCACTCTCACGTGGTGGCCCGAACGTGAGGTGCAGTCAAATCATACCTCAGGAGATACTTCACCCAACATCTCCCCCTAGAGGTAAGTTGTAAAACCCAACCCTATAAATACATGTCATGACATACATGCACTGAGTAGCATGTTATTATGCTAGGAAAGCACATAAGAAAAGACGAAACCCGATATCGTACCTAACGGTACACTTGAGTTGATTTAACCTCGAACTAGTTCAAATAGGAATTGTAGGATGAAATTTAATATTTTATAGTCCAGGAATGACTAAAAATGATTGTTCGGAGTTCGAGGGTTCACTTGGGGTAAAATTAGAAATTTTGATATTCAAGGGCAAAATCGTCATTTTGCCACCTAAGATAATAATTTGATCATGGAGTGAAATTTTTTATCAAGATTAACTATTTGGAGTATAATTTAATGATAGGAAGTGAAAAAGTTTAATTCTGGTGATTTTTGGAGTGTAGGGGCAAAATCGTAATTTTGCCACCCATGGACAAAATTTGAGATTTTGAGAGAATTTAGATCAAATTTGACAAATTGGAGAATGGTATGAGTATAAGGGGTGAAAAATATGTCTATGGGCAATTTTTCAATTTTTGGGGCAAAAATGTAATTTTTGACTTTTACAGGGGCAAAAGTGTAAATTGCAAAAATTACTCCACCGAGACTTTGGATGAGTCTGAGAATTTTATCTAAGCTATGAATATATGAGACAAGTGCATGGTGAAAATTTGGAAACAAATGGATGAAATTTTAAAGATGGGCCAATAGGAAAGTGACACATGGCATTTTTTAATGAAATAATATTATTTTAATGAAAAGTCAGCCATTTAAACCCAAATTTTGAGTGCTGGCCGGCCATAAGGAAGAAAAACAGAGGAAATAGAGAGGAAAGGAAGAAGAAAAGAAAAACCAAAGAGAAACAAGAAAATTCAAAGAGAAATTCGCGGTTTTCGACCGTTTACGCGTCTAACGGTAAGATTTTTCGATTTTAGCTTGATTTCTACCTTTCCTATGCCTTTATTTCCATTTAGCATGCTTGAGGAGAGAGATCAAAAAGTGATATCAAGGGCTGGACGAAATTCCAGGAGAGAGAAATTGAAATTTTTAGGTTTTGATTTTTAGTTAAATTGATAGTTTTAGTTAGTTAAATGTGTTTAGAAATTAAATTGGGCAAGAAATCAGTAAATTTTCACAATACCCACTCTTGGCTGGATGCTCAATGCTGTACAATGATGATGAATTGATTTTATTCTAAGGGAAATGAAGAGAAAATGATGAAAAACGATTAAATGTGATAGAAAAACAAAGTAGAAAATTAACCGAGTTAATGTCCCATTTTTGGCCGAATTTTCCAAGGAAGGGAGTGAGCTGATTTTGTTGTTTTTAGAAGGTTATTGGCTGATATTTAATGGTTAGAAATGTTGGAGAGAGAATGGGATGATTTAGAGCTAAAATGGAGCGCGTTAGCAATTTATCGGGCAAAGTGCCAAAAATAGGTTAATACCGCATTTAAGTCGTTTTAGGCTATTGCATTTCATGCCATGCATTAGTATAGGATTTAAGTTAATTATATAGTGATTTAGCATCAATGTGATGAATTGTGTAAATTTTTGTAATGTGTCTAGGAGGAGAGCCTTCCGGAAAAGGCAAAGAAGTCGTACCCGACGAGTAGTGATCGGGGCGCTTAGAAAGCTTTTATTTTGTACAAACGGTGAGTAAACTTATTATTATTGTAAATTATCTAGAGTTTATTTTAAATGCCCTTTATGTATTTTATGAAATGAGAACGAGATTAAAACGGGATTTTTGATGTTTTAGGAATAAATGTGACAAATAAAAATATATTGTATTGATTATGAAATTGAGTAATTGGAGGCTACAAATTGACTTGAAAAATATATATTTTCCTAGGAATGGCTTATGAGAAATGAGTTTATGTGGCTATATTTTGTGAATGCATTGGAAATTTATGTAAGTTGTTTTACTATGCAGGCTGGATAAATAAATAAAAGCCACGTTATACTGTCGAAATTTTATTAAAATTGGTGGGTTAGTCATTGCAGTGACGGGTTTCCGTGGACTGCCTATTAGAGGGGCACGGTAAACCCAGTTATATAGTTACTCCGGTTGTAGAGGCGAGGAGGGTAACTCCTGGGGTAGTATTAGAGTTCACTTCACGTCGAACCCCCACGTGAATGTGTAACTCGGCCAACGCCAAGGAACGGCTGATTTTAAAAATAAAAATGTGTTTCACGTGTGAATATTTTAACACCCTTGGCGGACTCGGTTAGATGCCTCGGCCAAGGTATCCCCGAGGATTAGTTTTGGCTTGAGCCTTGTTTTAATAAAAGACATAAGCCTTAACAATTGTTTTGGTAAATTACAAATATTTTATGGTTTAAGAAATAAATTGAAAACATTATGAAATGGGTTGAAATTTATTGTTTAAACTTGCCTCCATTTTACTCGCCTTTAGATATTTATGATAATGTCTGTTTACTCATTGGGATTGCAAAATCTCACCCAACTCCTTTCCACCCATTTCAGGTTCAGTATAGACTGTAGATAGCTGATCTCATCGAGGACTACTATTGGATCTGCATTTTCCAAACCGTAGGTTCACAGTCCTCTTTACTTTTGTTTATTCGGGGGCCCTCTGGTTATTGTAAATTAAATTAAATATTTTGGCTTACTGTATTTCAGTATGTATAAATTTATTTAGCTTTTACGCTATAAAAATTATTCACGTATAACTTTATAAATATTGTTTTATAAGAAAATAGAATATTTCCCTTAATATTTCTTTTATTTTCTTATTATATTCAAATAACCGTAATTTCGTTTTAAATGAAGATTTTAGACTTTTAAACTCATTTTGAATATGAATTATGTATTTTGTACTTGTATAGTACGTTTTAGCTAGTTTTGAAATTTTTGAGAAAAAAATGACCAAAATACCCCTGTGTGGCGAAAATTTTATTTTGATTGTTTTTGATCTAAAATAGTATATATTCTCTAAAAACTCGATATTTAACAATGATTGCTCACAGGAAAGGAAAGAAACCGATATGTAAGCCTTGCGGGGTTCCGGTTGGCATTCTGGATAATGAGTGTCAATCGGGACGTCGCGGCGATTGTCATGGGCCTGAGGGAGGTTCCGGGTCGTGACAATTCTATTGGTATCAGAGCTTTTGGTTTTAAAGATCAAAGTTTTTAGTTTTAAAGTTGTTTTAAAAATTTACAATATTAGTGTGGCCCCGGATTAAGTTAAGTTAGGTTAGGTTGAATAGAATGCATGCATCTGCATATAGAGCCTAAGGTTACCTAAACTTGCTCGTATTTTTTATAGATTACAATGCCTCCTCGACGCGGACGCCCACCTCTCACTAGATCGGTTGGGAGGGGAAGAGGTCGTTCCCAACGTCATCAGCCAAATACAGTAGAGGAGGAATCAGCTGCATCTACCCTTCGAGCAGCACCTGCTGCTGAGCAGGCCGATAGTCCTCCACATCCTCCATCTCCTCAGCCACCTACGGGTATTCCCGCCATGCCTACTGAGGCAGCACAAGCATTGGCAGCTTTCTTTGCAGCAATGGCTGGTCAAGCTCAGACTGGTCAAGTTCCACCTGTAGTGCCTCCAACTACTCCTTTAGTTCCACCACCAGTACAGGATGTATCCATTTCCAAGAAGCTGAAGGAGGCTAGGCAATTGGGTTGTGTATCTTTCACGGGTGAGTTGGATGCCACTGTGGCAAAGGACTGGATTAATCAGGTTTCAGAGACACTCTCTGATATGAGATTAGACGACGACATGAAGCTGATGGTGGCTACGAGATTATTAGAGAAGAGGGCTCGTACTTGGTGGAATTCGGTGAAGTCCCGTTCCGCTACTCCTCAGACATGGTCTGATTTTCTCAGGGAATTCGATGGTCAGTATTTCACTTATTTCCATCAGAAAGAAAAGAAGAGAGAATTTCTGAGTTTGAAACAGGGAAATCTAACTGTAGAGGAGTACGAGACTCGTTTTAACGAGTTGATGTTATATGTGCCGGATCTGGTGAAATCTGAGCAGGATCAGGCCAGCTATTTCGAGGAAGGGCTCCGTAATGAGATTAGAGAGCGAATGACAGTGACTGGTAGGGAGCCACATAAGGAGGTGGTACAGATGGCTTTACGGGCTGAGAAGCTCGCGATTGAGAATAGGAGGATTCGGACTGAGTTTGCAAAAAGGAGGAATCCTGGTATATCTTCTAGTCAGCCAGTAAAAAGAGGCAAGGACTCAGCGATTTCAGGGAGTACTACTTCTGTTTCCGTGACATCTCCTCGACCTCCATTTCCACCATCACAACAGAGACCTTCGAGGTTTAGCAGATCTGCTATGACTGGTTCTGGGAGGAGTTTCGGAGGTTCTGACAGATGCAAAAATTGTGGGAATTATCATAGTGGGCTATGTAGAGAGCCAACAAGATGTTTCCAATGTGGACAAACGGGTCATATTAGGAGTAATTGCCCACGGTTAGGACGAGCCACGGTAGTTGCATCATCTTCACCAGCTCGCACTGATATACAGAGGAGAGATTCTTCTGGGTTGCCACCGAGACAGGGAGTAGCCATACGGTCCGGTGTGGAGAGTAATACCCCGGCACATCCACCTTCGAGACCACAGACTCGTACCTCGACAAGAGTTTTCGCTGTGACGGAAGATGAGGCACAAGTCCGACCTGGAGCAGTGACAGGTATTATGTCTTTATTTGATAAAGATGCTTATGTTTTGATAGATTCTGGCTCAGATAGGTCTTATGTGAGCACCACATTTGCATCAATTGCTGATAGAAACTTGTCACCATTAGAGGAAGAAATTGTAATTCACACCCCTTTAGGAGAAAAGCTAGTTAGAAATAGTTGTTATAGAGATTGTGGGGTAAGGGTAGGCGAGGAAGAATTTAGGGGTGACTTAATTCCTCTAGAGATCTTGGATTTTGATCTAATATTGGGTATGGACTGGTTAACTGCACATCGGGCGAACGTGGATTGTTTCCGAAAGGAAGTTATTCTCCGAAATTCGGAGGGAGCAGAGATTGTGTTTGTAGGGAAACGCCGAGTATTACCGTCCTGTGTAATCTCGGCCATCAAAGCTTCAAAATTAGTGCAGAAAGGGTATCCGACTTATTTGGCATACGTAATTGATACTTCAAAAGGGGAACCTAAGTTAGAGGATGTCCCGATAGTAAGTGAGTTTCCTGATGTATTTCCTGATGATTTACCGGGACTGCCTCCTGATCGAGAGCTTGAGTTCCCTATTGATTTACTTCCAAGTACCGCACCTATTTCTATCCCTCCATATAGAATGGCTCCAGCAGAGTTGAAGGAGTTGAAAGTACAATTGCAAGAGTTGGTGGACAAGGATTTTATACGCCCTAGTATATCTCCATGGGGAGCACCGGTTTTATTTGTGAAAAAGAAAGACGGTACACTTCGGTTATGTATCGATTACCGACAGCTTAACAGAATGACCATTAAGAACAAGTATCCGTTACCGAGGATTGATGATCTTTTCGATCAATTACAGGGAGCTACAGTGTTTTCCAAGGTTGATCTAAGGTCTGGGTATCATCAGTTGAGGATTAAAGAACAGGATGTACCCAAGACAGCATTCAGAACTCGGTACGGTCATTATGAGTTCTTGGTCATGCCTTTCGGGTTAACTAACGCACCGGCAGCTTTTATGGATCTCATGAATAGGGTGTTCCACCCTTACCTGGACAAGTTTGTTATTGTGTTCATTGATTACATACTGGTTTACTCGAGAGATAATGATGAGCACGCTGCCCACTTGCGTATAGTATTACAAACTTTGAGGGAAAGACAGTTGTATGCAAAGTTTTCGAAGTGTGAGTTTTGGTTACAGGAAGTGGTATTCTTGGGACACGTAGTATCGAGAACTGGAATATATGTTGATCCTAAGAAAGTAGAGGCAATTTTACAATGGGAGCAACCTAAGACAGTGATGGAGATTCGTAGTTTCCTCGGATTAGCCGGTTATTATCGGAGGTTTGTTCAGGGGTTTTCCTTAATAGCAGCTCCTTTGACCCGTCTAACTCGTAAGGGAGTTAAGTTTGTGTGGGATGATGTTTGTGAGAATCGATTTCAGGAGCTAAAGAACCGGTTAACCTCCGCTCCCGTTTTAACACTTCCTGTTAATGGTAAGGGATTTGTAGTATATAGTGATGCTTCAAAGTTGGGGTTAGGGTGCGTATTGATGCAGGATGAAAAAGTTGTGGCTTATGCTTCTAGACAGCTAAAGAGGCATGAAGCAAATTACCCTACCCATGATTTAGAGTTAGCAGCAGTGGTGTTTGCTTTAAAAATCTGGAGGCATTACTTGTATGGTGAGCATTGTCGGATATTTACGGATCATAAGAGTTTAAAATATTTGCTCACCCAAAAGGAGCTTAATTTGAGGCAAAGGCGATGGTTGGAGTTGATAAAAGATTATGACTTGGTGATAGACTATCATCCGGGAAAGGCGAACGTTGTAGCTGATGCCTTAAGTCGTAAGTCTTCATCGTCTTTAGCAGCGCTTCAGAGTTGTTATTTTCCAGCATTAATAGAGATGAAATCTCTTGGGGTCCAGTTGAGAAATGGTGAGGATGGATCCTTATTGGCAAACTTCATTGTGCGACCTTCGTTACTTAATCAGATCAAGGACATTCAGAGGTCTGATGATGAGTTAAGAAAAGAAATTCAAAAGCTGACCGATGGGGGAGTCAGTGAGTTCAGATTTGGAGAGGATAACGTCTTGATGTTTAAAGATCGAGTTTGTGTTCCTGAGGGAAACCAGTTGAGACAGGCGATCATGGAAGAAGCTCATTCATCTGCTTATGCATTGCATCCCGGAAGCACCAAGATGTATAGGACTATCAGGGAGAATTATTGGTGGCCGGGTATGAAGCGAGACGTAGCAGAATTCGTAGCAAAGTGTCTCGTATGTCAGCAAGTTAAGGCGGAGCATCAGAGGCCAGCAGGTACACTTCAGTCTTTACCTGTTCCCGAGTGGAAATGGGAGCATGTAACTATGGATTTTGTTTTGGGATTATCGCGGACACAGAGGGGAAAGGATGCGATTTGGGTGATCGTAGATCGGTTGACTAAGTCCGCTCACTTTTTAGCTGTCCATAGTACATACTCTATTGAGAAGCTGGCTATGCTCTATATAGATGAGATTGTGAGGCTACATGGAGTTCCCGTTTCTATAGTGTCAGACCGAGATCCTCGATTCACTTCTCGATTCTGGCCAAAATTTCAAGAAGCTCTCGGAACCAAATTGAAATTTAGCACTGCTTTTCACCCACAGACGGATGGTCAGTCAGAAAGGACTATCCAGACCTTGGAGGATATGTTACGGGCTTGTGTCATTGACTTTATTGGGAGTTGGGACAGACATTTGCCATTGGTGGAATTTGCTTACAACAATAGCTTTCAGTCTAGCATTGGTATGGCACCATACGAAGCTTTATATGGAAGGAAATGTCGTACTCCACTTTGTTGGGATGAAGTGGGTGAAAGAAAGTTAGTGAGTGTGGAATTGATCGAGCTAACTAATGACAAGATCAAGGTTATACGAGAGAGGCTAAAGGTAGCCCAGGATAGGCAGAAGAGCTATGCAGATAAACGGAGAAAAGACTTGGAGTTTGAGATCGATGATAAAGTTTTTCTTAAGGTTTCTCCTTGGAAAGGTAATAATTTGAATACTTTGAAGTATTAAATCTTATTGATTATACTATCATGATAAATTATGGTGTTTTATTGGATAATGAAAGGTGTGATTCGATTTGCGAAGAGGGGAAAGCTCAACCCGAGATATATTGGACCATTCCGAATAATTGAAAGGATTGGACCAGTGGCTTATCGGTTAGAATTACCTCCAGAGTTAGATCGGATCCACAACGTTTTCCATGTCTCCATGCATAAGAAATATATACCAGATCCCTCTCACGTCCTCGAAGCACCTCCGATCGAGTTGCATGACGATTTGAAGTTCGAGGTACAACCTGTGAGTATCTTGGATCGAAAGGATCGAGTACTGAGAAACAAGAGTATTTCAATGGTCAAAGTATTGTGGAAAAATGCTCGAATGGAGGAAATGACATGGGAAGTAGAGCATCAGATGAGAAACCAATACCCGCATCTATTTGTCGAATCTGGTAAGTGAAATTTTGAGGTCAAAATTTTATTTTAAGGGGGGTAGAATTGTAAAACCCAACCCTATAAATACATGTCATGACATACATGCACTGAGTAGCATGTTATTATGCTAGGAAAGCACATAAGAAAAGACGAAACCCGATATCGTACCTAACGGTACACTTGAGTTGATTTCACCTCGAACTAGTTCAAATAGGAATTGTAGGATGAAATTTAATATTTTATAGTCCAGGAATGACTAAAAATGATTGTTCGGAGTTCGAGGGTTCACTTGGGGTAAAATTAGAAATTTTGATATTCAAGGGCAAAATCGTCATTTTGCCACCTAAGATAATAATTTGATCATGGAGTGAAATTTTTGATCAAGATTAACTATTTGGAGTATAATTTAATGATAGGAAGTGAAAAAGTTTAATTCTGGTGATTTTTGGAGTGTAGGGGCAAAATCGTAATTTTGCCACCCATGGACAAAATTTGAGATTTTGAGAGAATTTAGATCAAATTTGACAAATTGGAGAATGGTATGAGTATAAGGGGTGAAAAATATGTCTATGGGCAATTTTTCAATTTTTGGGGCAAAAATGTAATTTTTGACTTTTACGGGGGCAAAAGTGTAAATTGCAAAAATTACTCCACCGAGACTTTGGATGAGTCTGAGAATTTTATCTAAGCTATGAATATATGAGACAAGTGCATGGTGAAAATTTGGAAACAAATGGATGAAATTTTAAAGATGGGCCAATGGGAAAGTGACACATGGCATTTTTTAATGAAATAATATTATTTTAATGAAAAGTCAGCCATTTAAACCCAAATTTTGAGTGCTGGCCGGCCATAAGGAAGAAAAACAGAGGAAATAGAGAGGAAAGGAAGAAGAAAAGAAAAACCAAAGAGAAACAAGAAAATTCAAAGAGAAATTCGCGGTTTTCGACCGTTTACGCGTCTAACGGTAAGATTTTTCGATTTTAGCTTGATTTCTACCTTTCCTATGCCTTTATTTCCATTTAGCATGCTTGAGGAGAGAGATCAAAAAGTGATATCAAGGGCTGGACGAAATTCTAGGAGAGAGAAATTGAAATTTTTAGGTTTTGATTTTTAGTTAAATTGATAGTTTTAGTTAGTTAAATGTGTTTAGAAATTAAATTGGGCAAGAAATCAGTAAATTTTCACAATACCCACTCTTGGCTGGACGCTCAATGCTGTACAATGATGATGAATTGATTTTATTCTAAGGGAAATGAAGAGAAAATGATGAAAAACGATTAAATGTGATAGAAAAACAAAGTAGAAAATTAACCGAGTTAATGTCCCATTTTTGGCCGAATTTTCCAAGGAAGGGAGTGAGCTGATTTTGTTGTTTTTAGAAGGTTATTGGCTGATATTTAATGGTTAGAAATGTTGGAGAGAGAATGGGATGATTTAGAGCTAAAATGGAGCGCGTTAGCAATTTATCGGGCAAAGTGCCAAAAATAGGTTAATACCGCATTTAAGTCGTTTTAGGCTATTGCATTTCATGCCATGCATTAGTATAGGATTTAAGTTAATTATATAGTGATTTAGCATCAATGTGATGAATTGTGTAAATTTTTGTAATGTGTCTAGGAGGAGAGCCTTCCGGAAAAGGCAAAGAAGTCGTACCCGACGAGTAGTGATCGGGGCGCTTAGAAAGCTTTTATTTTGTACAAACGGTGAGTAAACTTATTATTATTGTAAATTATCTAGAGTTTATTTTAAATGCCCTTTATGTATTTTATGAAATGAGAACGAGATTAAAACGGGATTTTTGATGTTTTAGGAATAAATGTGACAAATAAAAATATATTGTATTGATTATGAAATTGAGTAATTGGAGGCTACAAATTGACTTGAAAAATATATATTTTCCTAGGAATGGCTTATGAGAAATGAGTATATGTGGCTATATTTTGTGAATGCATTGGAAATTTATGTAAGTTGTTTTACTATGCAGGCTGGATAAATAAATAAAAGCCACGTTATACTGTCGAAATTTTATTAAAATTGGTGGGTTAGTCACTGCAGTGACGGGTTTCCGTGGACTGCCTATTAGAGGGGCACGGTAAACCCAGTTATATAGTTACTCCGGTTGTAGAGGCGAGGAGGGTAACTCTTGGGGTAGTATTAGAGTTCACTTCACGTCGAACCCCCACGTGAATGTGTAACTCGGCCAACGCCAAGGAACGGCTGGTTTTAAAAATAAAAATGTGTTTCACGTGTGAATATTTTAACACCCTTGGCGGACTCGGTTAGATGCCTCGGCCAAGGTATCCCCTAGGATTAGTTTTGGCTTGAGCCTTATTTTAATAAAAGACATAAGCCTTAACAATTGTTTTGGTAAATTACAAATATTTTATGGTTTAAGAAATAAATTGAAAACATTATGAAATGGGTTGAAATTTATTGTTTAAACTTGCCTCCATTTTACTCGCCTTTAGATATTTATGATAATGTCTGTTTACTCATTGGGATTGCAAAATCTCACCCAACTCCTTTCCACCCATTTCAGGTTCAGTATAGACTGTAGATAGCTGATCTCATCGAGGACTACTATTGGATCTGCATTTTCCAAACCGTAGGTTCACAGTCCTCTTTACTTTTGTTTATTCGGGGGCCCTCTGGTTATTGTAAATTAAATTAAATATTTTGGCTTACTGTATTTCAGTATGTATAAATTTATTTAGCTTTTACGCTATAAAAATTATTCACGTATAACTTTATAAATATTGTTTTATAAGAAAATAGAATATTTCCCTTAATATTTCTTTTATTTTCTTATTATATTCAAATAACCGTAATTTCGTTTTAAATGAAGATTTTAGACTTTTAAACTCATTTTGAATATGAATTATGTATTTTGTACTTGTATAGTACGTTTTAGCTAGTTTTGAAATTTTTGAGAAAAAAATGACCAAAATACCCCTGTGTGGCGAAAATTTTATTTTGATTGTTTTTGATCTAAAATAGTATATATTCTCTAAAAACTCGATATTTAACAATGATTGCTCACAGGAAAGGAAAGAAACCGATATGTAAGCCTTGCGGGGTTCCGGTTGGCATTCTGGATAATGAGTGTCAATCGGGACGTCGCGGCGATTGTCATGGGCCTGAGGGAGGTTCCGGGTCATGACATAAGTATATAATTGAGTTACCGTGTCCCTCTCATAGGCAGTCCACGAAAACCCCCACCACTGCAGTGACCGTTTAATATACCACCAGACCCATAAAAATTCCAGTAGCATAATATGGCGAATAAAATGTAATCCAGTCTACCAAGACCAATCCAAAACTGTTCATGTATTTCATGTCAACCTCAAAAATTTAGCCATCATGCTACCATAGTGTCATAAGCCACAATTTCAATAACATATAAAATCATAAATTTCAACACAGTCTCCATATACTCAATTTTCCCAAAACAATATTAGTTTTCAAAATCAGTATAAATCTCATTTTTTATTAAAAAACATTTTAATTGGAAAACATAATATTTTATAATTTAAACTCACCATTCAATAAAAGCATCAAATAAGTATAATTACTCTAGATATTTAAGACGGTAAATTGTCCACTCACAGTTTTAGGAGTCGATGTACTCCTAATCCCAGTCTTCAAGCACAATTTCTATACTTTTACTAGTGTAATTTGCTCACCACCTATCCACAATGTACAATACATAATTCACCACATCAATGCTTGACCATTATAAAATCAATTCAGGCTCGGTATATATATGCATGATATGACATGCAACTTATCCGACTACCGCTTAAATGCGGTGCTAACCTAATTCGGCCTATTACCCGATTAAATTACTAACGCGTCCAATTTAATCTCAAATTAATTTTTTTCAGTTTCTATACCTCAATTGCACCCAAATTGACTTAATGTCCCTCAGTGTGGTGCAAATTATCAGTCCCGATAGCAAATTACGAAAATACCCCTAATGGGTAAAAATTCGTATTTTTGCTCCGAAAATTCCCATTATTTTTCTAGACTCATAATTCATCATTATTCATCATAATTTCTCAAATAAACATCAAGATCATCAGCCAATATTCCCCTAGAAAATTCGGCCAATAATGGTAATGGAGGAAAATAAATTCTTTTCTTGTTGTTTTGTTCCTAAATATGCTTAACTAACTTAAAACACTAACATAACTTAAAATCAAATTAATCTAACAAGTTTCTCTCTCCTAACCCATTTTTCCAGAATTGAATTCATCCTCAAATCACATGATTCAACCATGGAAAATGATGAGAAATGCATGGAAATGATAAATCTTAAGCTAAGCTTGAAAAATCATACCTTCAAACACTTGATTCCTTGAAAAATCACACTTTTTCTTTGAATTTTCTCACTCTAGGGTTTGTTGTTATTTCTCTCTCTCTCCTGCTGGTTCTGGCTGACCATTCCAATGAAGAATTCTGGAATTTTCAAGCCTTTTTAATAGGCTTAATAAAATATTATTATTTTATTTACCTTTTGAATATTTTATTTTTTTATTTTTTTTCTAGCCATCTTTTTTACTTTCTTTTTCTACCACTCAATCCTCTTCACTTATCCATGTCTTCCACGAAATTTCTAGACTTTTCCAAAGTTTTGGTGAAGCAAATTTTTAAAAATTACACTTTTGCCCTTGTAAAGTGAAAAATTACATTTTTACCCCAAAAACTGAAAAATTGCCCATAGTCATATTTTTAATCCCTTATACTCATACCATTCTCCAATTTTCAAATGTAATCTAAATTCTCTCAAAATCTCAAATTTTGTCCGTAAGTGGAAAAATTACAATTTTACCCCTAGATAGTGAAAATTTTGGTTTGACTCCGAATTGATTCTCGAACTCTTAATTACCATTTTGAGTCATCCCTGAACTGTGAAACTCTTAATTTCACCTTAAAATTCCTATTTGAACTAGTTCGAGGCTTAATCGACTTAATGATACCATTAGGGGCAATATCGTCTTTTAACGATTTTTCGAACTTCCTAAATATACAAACATTCTATCGAGCATGTGAATGACATTATAATTATTTTACAAAGCAGGGTTTGACAATACTATTCCCAAATGCATTTTATTTTGGCATCATTGGTTAGGCACCTGTAAGGAATAAATCAAAGCATAGCACTCCACATACAAGACAACCTAGCGTCTCAAGTCTAAGGCGTAGTCACACAACTAACACATGAAAAGCATTCCATAGACACTAGAGTGAAATGCCAAATATACTTCTCATGTCAAGTCATGTTCAGTGTACTTGCTCATCAATGGCAAGCACTTACATGCTAGTTTCAAGTATCTCTATACTTCAATCTATGAGAGCGGTTGCTTATTTCACAAGTAAGGAACATAGCATGTGCTAATGTTTAAGCATTATTGATGCCTCGTCTCAATAATACAATGACTAGAAACTTTTAGGAGCAATGCTTTGATGCAATAGGATCTCATAATTGTATCCCAATACAATTCCTTTACAAGGCATATATAGTTCCATGGGCTTTTTCTACATAAGTATAAATAGTAATTAAATTACAAACTTATGGATAAAGAACTACCTCAATGTTATTATAAAGAACAAAATATCATATATGGATATCTCAAAATGTAATTCCCATACAACCACAGATTGGCTTGTAAGGGTCATACTAACAATTTTATGTCCTGTTAACGAGTCATGTCCAAAATTACTAGGTCTATCGATCATAACGCTTCATATAGATGTCCTATGTTAAAGAATGGTATATATGATTGATTTCAATACAATTGAATAGACAAAAATATTGAGTTTTTTGAACATTTCCATAAAAAATTGATACAACTTCTCATGCACATTTTCGTAAAAATAATTCTGAAATCTCAAATGATGATTTGAGAAGGAGCAAAAGACTAAGAAATTTCTTTTGAAAATTATTTTTATATTTATCTTGTCGATAATGATTCTTTGACTTAATCTAATACTATTCCATCAATTGATACTGGTTTTTGGAAAGAAGCCATGGAAATGAGATTGATTTTATTTTACAAAATCAAAATTGGGAATTGGTTGACTTGCCATTAGGTGCGAAACCAAATTAGTTGTAAATGGAAAGAAAATTTAATCTCAATGATTCCATTTATAAATACAAAACTAGATTGGCTACTAAAAGTTTCCACAACTAAAATGTTGACTATTTTATCCATTCATGTTTTAATTACCCTAACTTCCATTTACAAACTTGTTCTTCACCAAAAGGTTGTTAAAACTATTTTTCTAAATAGAGGCTTAGAAAAAGAAAATTATGTTGTGCAACTTGAGGGGTGAGTTCTCCTAAACAAGAAAACAAAGTTTGTAAATTGTTTAAGTTATATGGCTTAAAGCAAGCATAAAAAAAGTGACATAAGATATTTGATCAAGTTCTAGTTAGTAATGAATTTTCCTTTGTCGATGTGCGTAGAAAAAATTCGGTGGGGAATATGTAATCATTAGTTTATAAGATACATGCATTCATATTGTGAATGAAGCAATTTTTTTTAGCTCCTAAATCATAAGATGTGGTAGTAGCCTAATACTAACATTAAAGCATTATGTTGATAGACTATTTAAATGGTTTGGACATTTTAATGTCACTCTTGTAAGTGCTTCTTATGATTAAGATTAATGATTAACATTTTAATGCCTAATTAATGAAAAATTAAGGTAATAGTGTGGCTCAATGTCAAACCCTGCTTTGTAAAATAATTATAATGTCATTCACATGCTCGATAGAATGTTTGTATATTTAGGAAGTTCAAGAAATCGTTAAAAGACGATATTGCCCCTAATGGTACCATTAAGTCGATTAAGCCTTGAACTAGTTCAAATAGGAATTTTAAGGTGAAATTAAGAGTTTCACAGTTCAGGGATGACTCAAAATGGTAATTAGGAGTACGAGGATCAATTCGGAGTCAAATCGAAATTTTCACTATCTAAGGGCAAAATTATAATTTTTCCACCAGTGGACAAAATTTGAGATTTTGAGAGAATTTAGATCACATTTGACAAATTGGAGAATGGTATGAGTATAAGGGATGAAAAATATGTCTATGGGTAATTTTTCAGTTTTTGGGGTAAAAATGTAATTTTTCACTTTACGGGGGCAAAAGTCTAATTTTTAAAAATTTACTCCACCAAAACTTTGGAAAAGTCTAGAAATTTCATGGAATACATGGATAAGTGAAGAGGATTGAGTGGTAGAAAAGAAAGTCAAAAAGATGGTTAGAAAAAAATAAAATAATAAAATATTCAAAAGGTAAATAAAATAATAATATTTTATTAAGCCTATTAAAAGGCTTGAAAATTTCAGAATTCTTCATTGCAATGGTCAGCCAAAACCAGCAGGAGAGAGAGAGAAATAAGAACAAACCCTAGAGTGAGAAAATTCAAAGAAAAAGTATGATTTTTCAAGGAATCAAATGTTTAAAGGTATGATTTTTCAAGCTTAGCTTAAGATTTATCATTTCCATGCATTTCCCATCATTTTTCATGGTTGAATCATGTGATTTGAGGATGAATTCAATTCTGAAAAAATGGGTTAGGAGAGAGAAACTTGTTAGATTAATTTGATTCTAAGTTATGTTAGTGTTTTAAGTTAGTTTAGCATATTTAGAAACAAAACAACAAGAAAAGAATTCATTTTCCTCCATTACCATTATTGGCTGAATTTTCTAGGGGAATATTGGCTGATGATCTTGATGTTTATTTGAGGAATTATGATGAATAATGATAACTTATGAGCTTAGAAAAATAATGGGAATTTTCAGAGCAAAAATACGAATTTTTACCCACTAGGGGTATTTTCGTAATTTGCTACCGAGACTAATAATTTGCACCACACTGAGGAACATTAAGTCAATTTGGGTGCAATTGAGGTATAGAAACTAAAAAAAATTAATTTGAGATTAAATTGGACGCGTTAGTAATTTAATCGGGTAATAGGCCGAATTAGTTCAGCACCGCATTTAAGCGGTAGTCGGATAAGTTGCATGTCATATCATGCATATATACCGAGCCTGAATTGATTTTATAATGGTCAAGCATTGATGTGGTGAATTATGTATTGTACATTGTGGATAGGTGATGAGCAAATTACACTGGTAAAAGTACAGAAATTGTGCTTGAAGATTGGGATTAGGAGTACTTCGACTCCTAAAACTGTGAGTGGACAATTTATCGTCTTAAATATCTAGAGTAATTATACTTGTTTGATGTTTTTATTGAATGGTGAGCTTAAATTATAAAATATTATGTTTTCCAATTAAAATGTTTTTAATAAAAATAAAATTTATACTGATTTTGAAATCATATATTGTTTTGGGAAAATTGAGTATATGGAGACTGTGTTGAAATTTATGATTTTATATGTTATTGAAATTGTGGCTTATGATACTATGGTAGCATGATGGCTAAATTTTTTGGGGTTGGCATGAAATATATGAACAGTTTTGGATTGGTCTACCGATTGGTCTCGGTAGACTGAATTACATTTTATTCGCCATATTATGCTCTTGGAATTTTTATGGGTATGGTGGTATATTAAAGGTCACTGCAGTGGTGGGGGCTTTCATTGACTGCCTATGAGAGGGGCACGGTAACCCAATTATATATTTACCTCCGGGGGGAGATGTTGGATGAAGTATCTCCTGAGGTAAGATTTGAATGCACCTCACGGTCACTGCAGTGGTGGGGGTTTCCGTGGACTGCCTATGAGAGGAGCACGGTAACTCAATTATATATTTACCTCCGGGGGGAGATGTTGGGTGAAGTATCTCCTGAGGTATGATTTGAGTGCACCTCACGTTCGGGCCACCACGTAAGAGTGAGACTCAGCCAACGCCAAGGAGCAGTTGTGTGTTAGATGTGAAAACATGTTTATGGGTATGGGTCATTGAACAGCCTTGGCGGTCTCAGTGGGATACCTTGACGAAGGTACCTGCGAGAATGATTCTAGCAGGGGCCAAGTTTAAGAAATTCATAAGCCGGGAAATTTTGATGAAAAGAAATTATTTGGTATAGATTGAAACGAATTTTGTGTTATGAACATTATTGAGATATAATGTTTTTATATTGTCTCCATCTACTCGGCTTTAGATGTTTTTGATGGTAATTGTTTACTCACTGGGATTATTTAATCTCACCCCTCTTTCTATCCATTTTTCAGGCTCAGGACAGTTTGTTGATTGTTGATTAAGACGAGAATTAATCTCGGAGTTGCATCATAGAAAGTAAGGGTTCGTAGCCCTACATCTTCTTAGTCAGTTGGGGGCCCAAGTGTCACTGTAAAAGTAATTTTATTCTTCAGTTATTTGATTTAAAGTATGTATGAATATATTTAGCTTTTACACCATGTTTTTGGCGAGTTTCTGTATTTTCGAAGAAAAATGACGAAAATGCCCCTGTGAGCCAAAAAGTAATATTTTATTTTTTTTTATTTGGAAATGACTTATGATTTTTTTGAAATGTGAGATTTAATAATTGTCGCTCACTGAGGAGATGCGGAAGTTGATGCTAAGCCTTGCGGGGTTTCGATCGGCATTCGGGGTAATGAGTGCCTATCGGGACGTCGCGACGGTTGTCACGGGCTCGATGAGAGTTTCGGGTCATGACATTCAATCTAAATATGCTCATATTATTGGTAGTTTAATGCATTTGATGAATTATACTGAACCTTATATAGCTTGTGTTGTGTGTAGATTAGGCAGAAATATACAAAGTTTGATTCATGAATATTGGACTACCTTGAGTAAAGTAATGAAATATTTAAAAGGTAACATAAATTAAGGTATGTTATATAATTGATTTCTTGTAATGTTAGAAAAATAGAGTGATGCTAATAGGATCTCATATTCATGTTGTCAATTTAGTATATGCAAGTATATGTATCAAACAAGTAATATAGACAATAAGTCCAGAATCGTATCCCATAGAGATTTGTTACTAATTGTTCACTGAGTACTAAAATTATGACAGATCAATTTTATTCAAGTAACTCAATTTTATAAACAATTAATTAAAACTAAATTTAATCAAAAAACTAAAGTAATTAACAAAGACTAAAAATCCACTAGAGAAAAGCAATAGATTAAAACTTAGGATTATGAATCCGTTCAATACTTCATCTAACATTTATTTCTCTTAATATTTACATTCATGGGTCATTTTGCTAACTTAGAATCCAAACCTATGCACAAGTCTCTGATGAGATGTTTACACAAATACCTAACTTAATTGGATCACTATATGTCTATAGTAATCAATTAAATAAGGTTTATTAAATTAGTGTTCCAAATTTGGCTATGTATGGCATTTAGGCATATGTTTTCCCTAATTACGAATCAGATCACCTAAGTGATGTGAATATACACTATTTAAACTTTTATCCAATCTAAAATTACTCTGTCTAGTCTCATTCAGATTCACAAATCATTCAATTGTTGATCAAATAATCAAAAGCATTAAGAACATATTTGAATAAGCAAAACCATACCCATTCATAGTAAATGAAAGAGAAACAAATATTCAAATTCCATATTGAAATCTACCACAATCCTAGAAAAATAGTTTAGCTCATAATAACTAATAAAAACATCATCTAAAAAAAAATTAGCCATTAATCCAAGTCAAAGAAAATAAGAGAAACACAAAGGTAGAAAGAGAAACTAATAGTTAATGCTTTTTTATCTCAATTCTCTCTCAAATTCTCTTGCTTCGTTGCTTCGTTTTTAGCTCTTTTTCTCTAGAATAATTGCTTCCCATCCTCTTTTGAAAACCTTTTGAAAAAACCTCTTAAATAGTCTCTAAAATCCCTAATTTCCTAAATCACTAGCTTTTGAAGACATTGGTACTCCTTTATTCATTTTCCACTTTAACATCCTCAGACAAAAACCTGCCCATTCTCATGTTTGGCAACATTGGCATAAAATTCTCAAACAACAGGTGGCATAGCTACCTCAAGTTGTTCATAAAATATCTCCAACTATTACTCAGTGATAAACCTATGAACAGAACCATAATAGGAAGGATGAATATCAATGCCTCACTCTAAAATAAGGACTTTTTGCACAAGGGATTATGTATGCCTTGTGGCTGCCTTGGAAGAAACAAATTTACTGGTTAAAGGGAGTCACACTGCCACTACCTTTAGCTCGTTTCTGGGGTGCCATCAAACACTTAACAAATGTGTAGCAATTTATACTCAAGTGTCAACAAAACACGTAGCAACTTATCAAATTAATCCACAATAATGCCACCAAAATCACTAGGGCATAAATAATCCCACTCCCCAATTATTATTCAAGTGCAGAATTTTAGCACTATTCACCATTTTCTAGCTACCAATCTTTCAAAATATTCAATTTAGAAGCAGTTAAAAAAAAGCACAAATACTAGAATCTCAAATTAATCACCAACCCACTAATCAACAATCACAAAGGCTTCTCCAATAGCTAAATCAACCAAAGTTGAAAAAATCTTCAAAAAACTAATCCACCTATTTGAACTTTTTGTAGAAAAATTGGTTGTTGAATGAGTGGAAGATGATTTGCTTGCTTCAAAAGAAAGATTTGGTGCCAAATATGTGATGTTTTGGAAGTACAATATACTGGGTGGAAGTTAAAGAGAAAATATGGAAATAGAGAAAGAAAGAAAACCTAGAAAGTGAAAGGGAAGAGGGAGTGGGCTGATTTGTAAATTAGGGGCCCGAATGGGTGCCACGACGCTATAGCCTGAGTCTTATTATGGAGTAGGGCATCATGCGACACTACAGCATCGTTTTAATTTTTTTAAAACTAGAAGCCCTACAAAACAAAAAAAGAAAAAGAAAAATTAAATTCATGGAATAAATCATAAAATAAGAAAGAAATTGAAAGTAAACATAAAAATCAAAATATGCCAAATAAAATTAAAGAAAAAATATACTAGGTTTAGAAACATGGGTTGCCTCCCAAGAAGCGTTCTTTTTATAGTCATTAGCTAGACTCTCTTGTAAGCTCATTTGGGATCGAAAAGATTGATGGACGATCGTTGATGATCAATGTCACCTCCCAAATTTTAGAAACTTAGGCTGCCTCCTAAGAAGTGCTCTTTTTATAGTCATTAGCCAGACTCTTTTGTAAGCTCATTTGGGGTTAAAAAGATTGATGGACGATCGTTGAGAATCAATGTCACCTCCCCAATAATGCTTTAGTCGTTGCCCATTCACCTTGAAAGTTTCATTTGTTAGTTCATCTATTATTTCCATTGCTTCATGTGGAACGACACTTGATATAATAAAGGGTCCCAACCATCTTGATTTCAACATGCCCGAAAATAGCTTTAAGCACAAGTTAAATGACAACACATGCTGGCCTGGCTCAAAATGACGCTTAACAATCTTATGATCATGCCATCTCTTTGTCTTTTCTTTGTAAATCTTGGCATTTTCATAAGCATCCAAGTGAAGTTCGTCTATCTCATTTAGTTGAAGCAAACGCTTCTCACCGACTATTTTCAAGTCAAGGTTTAACTTCTTGATGGTATAAAATGCATTATGCTCCAACTCCACTAGAATGTGACACGTTTTTCCAAATACCAATCGATATGGGGACATACCTATGGAGTTTTGTAAGCGATTCTATATGCCCATAATGCATCACCAAGTCTACTGGCCCAATCCTTCCTTGATGGAGATACCACTTTCTCTAAAATTCTCTTAATTTCTTGGTTTGACAATTCGACTTGTCCATTTGTCTGAAGGTGATAAGTTGTGGCCACCTTGTGTGTCACTCCAAACTTTGCAAGCAAAGCTGTAAAATATTTATTATAAATGTGGCTCCCCTCATCACTCACCATAGCCTTTGGTGGTTCCGAATCTAGTGAAAATGTTCTTTTTCAAAAATTTCAACATAACCTTAGCATCATTAGTGGGCAAAGTTGAGCCTTTCACCTACTTTGACACATAATCAACAGCCACCAAGATGTAACGATTGTTGAAAGAAGAAATGAATAGTCCCATGAAATTAATTCCCTAGACATCACAAATCTTCACTTCAAAAATGCTATTGAGCAGCATCTCATGTCTTCTTGAAATGTTTCCCACTCTTTGACACCTATCATAATGCAAAACCAAATTGTGAGCATCCTTAAAAAGTGTTGGCCAATACAAACTTGACTAAAGAACTTTGGCTACCATACTATCTCCTCCAAAGTGGCCCTTATACTTCGAAGAATGACAATGCCTCAATATGCTGTCAACTTCTTCCTTCGAAATACACCTTCTTAACATTCTATCAGTGCATTGCTTAAACAAAAAAGGTTCATTCCACATATAAAATCTAACATCATAAAGAAATTTCTTTCTTTGATGAAAATTTAAATCAAAAGAAGAAGTTTACTTACAATATAATTGACATAGTCAACATACCATGATAAATTCTTTTGACCAACAAATAATAATTATTCATCAGGAAAGGTTTTGTTGATCAAAGTTAAGTCCTTACCTTGGTTATCATTCTCTAACCTCAACAAATGGTTTGCTACTTAATTTTTTGAGCCTTTTTGTCTCTAATTTCCAAATAAAATTCTTATATCAACAAAATCTACCTTATCAATCTTGGCTTGGTATCTTTCTTAGCATTCAAATACTTAATTGCAGAGTGGTTACTATAAACAACAACTTTTGTGCGAATCAAGTATGAACGAAATTGTCAAATGCAAACACAATAGTTAATAATTCTTTTTCAGTAGTAGTATAATGCATTTGAGTTTTAGTCAAAGTTTTGCTAGCATAATATATAGAATGAAAAACTTTTTCTTTTCTCTGTCCTACACTACACCCACAACATAGTCGCTATCATGACACATTAGCTTAAATAGAAATGACCAATCAAGAACTATAATAATGGGTACAGATGTCAAATTCTTTTTCAATTCTATAAATGTAGCATGACATGCATCATCAAATTTAAATGGAACATCTTTTTCTAAGAGATTACACAAAGGTTTAGCAATTGTAAAAAAAATCCTTAATGAATCACCATTAAAAACTAACATGTCCAAGGGAACTCCTAATTCCTTTTACCGAAGTTGTTGGTGGAAGCTGCTTGATTGTCTCTATCTTTGCTTTGTTCACCTATAATCCTTTGCTTGAAACCTTGTGACCAAGAACGATACCTTCTTGTAGCATAAAATGGCACTTCTCCTAATTTAGCACTAGGTTTGTTTCTTTACATCTTTTCAAAACCTTGTCAAGATTCAACAAAGACTCATCAAAATTACTTCCAAAAGTAGAGAAGTCATCCATAAATACCTCTAGTGTTTTTTCCACCATATCTGAAAAAATAGCCATCATGCATCATTGGAATGTGGTTAGAGCATTGCAAAGTCCAAATGGCATCCTCTTAAAGGCAAAAGTGCCATAAAGACAAGTGAAGATTGTGTTTTCTTGATCCTCTAGAATTATTGCAATCTGATTGTATCCTAAATACCCATCCAAGAAACAATAGTACTCCTTTCCAACTAACCTATCCAACATCTGATCAATAAATGCTAAAGGAAAGTGATCTTTCTTTATGGCCTTGTTGAGCTTAGTAGTGTTGGCTCCATTAGTTTTTGATGATAATGAAACATTCTCATTTCATTTGTGTCTAATATTTTTACTTGAGTGTGCAGGACAAAATTGTATGCAAATAAATATTCAATCATTAAAATGCACATATCAAAGAGCATAGAAGTAAGGAAGTCACATTTGACCAATAAGACAGAAGCCCCTTAGTTGATTAAGGAAGATTTAGTCAACTAAGATTCAAATTGGAAGAATGACGGGCTAAAGAGTGTTGAGAAATAGAACCAACTTAGTCTACCAATAAATGGGTTAGTCGGCTAAGTGCACACTGCCAGAACTGTCAGAAACTGGGAATAGAAGACAGAGACGACTTAGTCGACTAAGATATCGGTTAGTCGACTAAGAGCATTCTGCATGCAAGTTTGAACTCTACACTAAAGGACAATTTAACGGCTAGAACCAACTCCCAATTGTTTCCAACAGCTAGAAAACTGTTAAACTGCCATCAGAGTTGTTTCTCCAAGTATAAAAGAGGATTCCAATAACTAAAAATGTATTGAAGGCTTCCAAGAACACAAAAAGAGCTGAAAAATTAGAGAACACTTGCTGCTCATTTACTGCACTCAACTCTTATCCTTTGTAATTGTTATCTGCACTTCATTTGTACCACTTAAATCAATCTTGTGATCATAAGTACACTTTTTTTACTTCTCTCTTTATGTTCTTAGAGTGAAAGGGTGACTCTAAGGGGTTCAATCAAGCTAGGATTGCTTGTTTGTGTTAAGGTTCTAACTTGGCCTTGAAAAGTTAAGTGTTGAGTTATAGTTGAGCTCGGGAAAAACTATTGTGAAAGGTTTTGGCTAAGCCTGGTAAAAGCCATTGTAAAGCTTGGTGAAAGCTTGTGAATTTCACCATTCTTAGTGGATTGATTGGAAAATCCTTGGTTGAACAATCAAGGTAGTGGATGTAGGTCTTGGACCGACCACTATAAATAGCTGTGTGTTTGTCTGTTCTGTTTTTAGTTTTTATTCATCTTTAAGTTCATTCTTTTATTATGTATTTGTCTCAAATTAGAGGTTAATCTTTGAAAGAGCCAAATTATACTATTCACCCCCTCTAGTACATTTACTTGAGACCAACAAGTAGTGCATGCTAACTCTCCATCTAGTTACTATCTTTGTGGGAGCAAGCTCATTGTTTTCATTTGTAACCACCGTTATCCCACCTTTTTTTGGTACATATTGCACCAAACTTACCAACGCATTATCCAAACTAGGATAGATGATGCCAACATCTAGCCACTTGATGATCTCTTTCTTCACCACCTCCTTCATGATCGGATTCAATCTTCTCTGATGCTCGATAGAGGCTATGTGATTATCCTCTAACAAAATTTTATGCATGCATATTAAAAGACTTATCCCCTTTATGTCTGCAATTGTCCACCTCAATGCCATCTTGTGCTCATTCAAAACTCTCAACAGCTTATCTTCCTACTTATTAGTAAGATCAGATGAAATAATAATAGGAAAAGTAGACAAATCATCAATATATGCACACCTCAAATGATTTAACAATGATTTGAGTTCTAACTTAGGAGGTTCTTTAATAGATGACTTCACTGGTGATGAGGAAGAGAAAGAGAAATTCAATGACTTAAATTGTGTTCCCATGACATGGGATGAAGCATTCAACACATTCACACACTTTATCATAACCTCATTACTTGTCTTAGACTTAGCAACCATTGATGCCTTAAGTGGGTCAATAGGATGGCTTTCCCTGTAAACTTTATTTGTGACCTTATCCACCACGCTTACCACAAAACACTCATCACGATCGTCAGTAAACTTTAAAGCTCTAAAAATGTTAAATGTTACCATTTGATCTTGCACTCGCAAGGTAAGTTATCCTTTCTCCACATCGATGAGTACTCTAGCAATGTGTAAGAAAGGCCTTCCAAGGATAATAAGAACCTCTCTGCCCTTTTACATATTGAGTACTATGAAAGCTGTTGAAAAGATGAATTTATCCACTGTTTTAGTTTACAATAAACAAGGACTTTTAAAGTTATATAACTTTTTGTAATAAAAACTAATTGTCAAGTACCAAGAATAACCAATTCAAGCATAGCTCCAACTATTGGAAACTGAAAGCTAGTTACAACTCAGTCAACCAATCAAAACCTCAAAGGTTATTATTACAAAGTTGCTAGCAATGGAGCCAAGAAAAATAATAATAGAATCTTCACTTTATACCACCATATGACTTATAACAAATGTTACTAAGGTAATTCTCATCAACAAATACTCAAATTCCCCGATGACATGTGTGTTATTCTATATTTAACTTTTAAATAATAGCAAGTTTGAAGTCACAGCAACAATTGTGAATGTGGAAGCACCAATTGAATGGTACTACGAAGCTTGCAACCAATGTGTAGCATGCTTGTGATTCTGCGTTGGTAAATTTTGGTGTCCAACACATGATGTAAAGACACTATTTCTAATGTACGTAAACTAAAGTATACTCTTTGTCAAATTCCATGAGAACTACTGTATCATAAATAAACAAACTGACATTTATTTTATATATTCCCTACAGAACGATTTTGGATCTTACAGTGGAAGATGAAACGAACAGAATTCAATTGCTTGTTTTTGGTGAACAAGCAAAAAAATTAATAGGTGCTACCAATATTGAGCTAGCTACTATCAGATCGATAGACAAAATGGTTCTTCTGACTCCTGTTAAGGCATTGATCAACATAGAAAGAACATTGAGGGTAGGACTAACAGGAAAAGCCATTGACCAAGGTTTGATAGTGTTCAAGATTTTTTATCGTAATAGATTCAAATAAACCTTGCATGAAAGCTCAAAATTTAAAGTAACCACAAGTTTCGCGAGCCAGGGCCTGACACCCTCCAACACACCATTACTGACTATGGGACAACCTTAAATGGAAGTACCCCCATCCCCAACCATTACAAAAGTTTCCAATGAACTCTTTCCAAAAGAGTCATCGAGGGAAAAAAATCAAAACTAAGTACGTAAATTATATTAATGACATACTTTTTATTATAACTGCAATAGAACAATAGGAAAGAAACTAAACATATTTGATCATTCTATTTGAATAGCAAATCCACCAAAACAACAACAACAACAACAATAAGGAAGCTCTTTTGAAAAAGGACCAGTTGATTTTACCATAGCTGGAGCATATTTTTTGTAGCTCCATTGTATCATACTAACTATGGTAAAAATGAATAGACAATCAAACAGTTATTTTGTTTTGTACAGCAATGCTTATTGGCATTTTGTCCACATCTCTTGAACAATCTCATCTCCACAACAAATGATGTGTATGCCAAATTATATAAAACATTTTTTTGCAAATTTCTATTTGCCACAAGCTATACATGAAGGGTCTTGTAAAACACTCTAACATTTATTTAATGTTCATATGTATGAACAATCTAACTTTCTATTCTGAATATCTTTTAAATGCTGGCTGATAATAGATTGTTTGATACGTTTCTGATTATCTTGTTGGTCTTCTCAAACGGCTACCCAATTATGTTTTCTCATGCATGGTTAAATTTTTGCATCTACCTACATATTTTTATATTCTTGTGTATTGTCTATACACTTACTTGATCTATGACATTCATTACCTGAAAGATATATCTATTGTTTTGAAAGTTTGAAATAAAATATTTTTTTCAAATAAATTTCACAATTTTCATAAATTCAATCACCCGCAGCAAGACGCGAGTTAACTACCTAGTATTAATAAAAACAGAATGTTAATTTAGGTATTAAATTTCATATGATATGATTATATTATATCTATCTACAGGTCAGGTTTAGGATAAATTTTTTTAGATCTAGGTTCAACTTGAAATATTATTATATTAATCACTTTTTTATTAATTTTAATTTTAAAATATTTTAATATTTTAATTAAATTATATCCAAATAGGTAAGTTGAATTTGAACCTAATTTTTAAGGATATCAATTAAGCTCAATCTGGTTCAATCTATGAATACCTAATTTAACCCATAGATATCTATAAGCTATATAAAGACAAAGCTCAGGGTATAAAAACTGAAAGTGTGGTTGAAAAGAAAAAAAAAATTTCAATGACCATCTAATCGAAAAGATGAGAATGGTGAAGTGAGGTCTCCCTTGATTAAAAATATAAGATCTAATTACATAATTAGTCCATGTATATTAAAATGGTAGATTTAATCTTTGCATAATGATTTGTACAATTAAGTTCCTATACTTTCCAAAATTGACAATGGTAGTCCAATGTATTAAAAATTTTCTATTATCTATGCTAATATGGCATTTGGTTATGTTAATGTGACATTTTCTTATTAATATGACATTAAATTTAATGACATAGCAATAATGATGTGACATTTCATGAATAGTGTAATACTAGTGCCCACATGGCATGACCAAGCACTAACATAGATTTGTAAGTGCAGACGTGAAATTATTTAATGTGAGTTAATAGTTTTAAATAAGTTTGGAAAAGAAACAAATCAAAAATATAAATAAGTTTCTAAAATTTAGGAAAAGAGTGTTGTGAAATAGAGAAAAATTGAATTTTTGTGCTCCATAATTTAAAGTTATGAAATAAATAAAAAAATACCTCATTTTCATTAACAAATCATCATATTCAATATCACATCAGTAAGAAAATGTCATATTTTTAAAAAATATAAAGACTTAATGTTTACAAATAATTGTACATGGATTAAATCCAATATATTATCAAAGTATAAAAACTAATTGCATAATTTAATCAAAATATAAAGATATGGAATTGTCACAAAGTCATCAATTTTAAGTGAGAATTTAGTCCGAAGGTAGGGGCGGTATTGGACTTTACCTTTCACCGATAACGCGTAGACTTCGTTGCAAGTGGTATCGTTTGTTGTTTGCTTCTGTCCTTGCATTTCAACTTTCAATGTTCATAAATCTGTACAAAAATAATTCAGGAAGACATTGAGAAATTAAAAGCCAGAGACGGAGAGAGAGTTTGTCAGAAAAATATGGCCGAGGTAGCTGTGAGCATAGTTATTGCTTTGTTCGATGAAAAGTCGGAACTGCTAAGAGTTCTTCATAAAGAAGTTGAAGACATCAAGGTTGAATTGGAGTTCATTGCCTCTTTCCTAAAAGAAGCAGATGCAAGGGCGTCTAAAGCAGATCACACCGATAGTGTGTTGAAAACGTGGGTAAAATATGTAAGGGAAGCAGCTTTCCAAATAGAAGATATCGTTGATGAGTACATGCTTCATTTAGAAGAGCACCGTGATCAGCGTGGATGCATGGCTTCCTTCCAACGAATAGCTCGTCTTATCAAGAATCTAAAAAAGCGTCATGGGATAGCATCAAGGATTCAAGATATGAAAAGATTAGTGCTTGAACTTGGCAGAAAAAGGGAAAGATATGGCTTCAACCTCTTAGAGCAAGGAGAAAGAAGCCATAGTGGTGCTGAGAACAATACAATGCGCGACCCTCGAGTGGGTATCCATTTTGTGTAGAATGATTCGCTTGTGGGTATTGAATCTCCAAAGAATGAGTTAATAAGTATGTTGGAACAAAGAGTCTCTACGCGCATGGTAATTTCATTTGTGGGCATGGGAGGAATTGGTAAGACTACTACTCTTGCCAAGAAAGTTTTTGATGATCAAACTATCTTGGGGCACTATGATTGTCATGCTTGGATTACAGCATAGCAGTCGTACAAGCCCAAGGAGTTGCTAAAGAGTATGATAAAACAATTTTTCGAGGCAAGAAAAGAGCCCCCTCTCACTGGAATTGAGGCAATGGAAGAAAGCATGCTCATTAGCATATCCAGGGCATTTTTAAAGGAAAAGAGGTACCTCATGGTGTTTGATGATGTGTGGAAGGAAATCTTCTGGCTGGAAGTAGAATATGCCTCGATGGATAATAACAAAGGCAGCAGAATTATGATCACAACAAGAAATGTCCAGGCTGCTAAATTTGCAAGAAATCTTCACTTGCTCACGTCCATGAGTTGAAATCTTTGTCTCCAAGATCGGCTCAACAACTGTTATGCAAAATTGCATCCCAGTTTGACCAAGAGAAGCAATGTTCTTTGGAGTTGGAGTCTGTCTTTCGACATTATCAGAAGGTGTGAAGGCCTACCCCTTGCAGTAGTTAGCCATGGGAGGACTTTTATCAACCAAAGGGAAGAATGCTTCAGAGTGGAAACGTTTGTGCAATAGTCTCAATGCACAATTGGATAGCAGTCCACATCTCACATATGTCAAAAAGATTCTTTCACTGAGTTATCTTGATCTGCCTTCTTACCTTAAATCTTGTTTCTTGTACTTGTGCGTTTTCCCAGAGGATCACTCCATTAATTGTGCAAGATTAATTCGGTTGTGGGCTGCAGACGGTTTTTCTAAGAGAAAGCAAGGCATGACACTAGAAGAAGTTGCAAGAGAATACTTGATCAAGCTCAATCATAGGAATTTGATTCAAGTTGCACAAATTGATTCCATTGGCAGAGTTAGAGAATGCCGGGTCCATGATTTGATGCGTGAGGTCATTCTTTCAAAATCTGAAGAACTAAGTTTAATCCAAACTCAACCGGGATATCTGACAGCTACTGATGGAATAGGCCGACATCTCTCCATCTCTAAAAGAGCAAATAATTCTTCAATGAGTGTTGGAAACTTCCAAACTCATTCAATTATGTTTTTTTAGGTAAATGCCTTACCAACATCATTATTTACTATATTGTCCAAAAATTTCAAACTATTGAAAGAACTGCATTTTCAAGGAGCTCCACTGGATTGCATACCTAATGAGTTGGGATATTTATTGAATTTGATGCTTGGAACGGCATGATTAGAGCATTAACGCAGCGGAATAAAAAAATTGAAATAAAAATAAAACCATGCCTCCTACCTTTGGATCACCTTGGTTGTTTAATGCAAAGTTATGTACCACATAAAATCAAAAAAAGAATGTACCTTTCAAAGTGATATCGTAATCAAATGGATTCCTTTTTGTGACAAAACACAAACACCTTTGGTTTAAAAGAATCCCAGCCACTCAATCGCTTGGCCTCCAATGATGCACACACGATTGCAATGGATCCTTCTCAAGGAGAGACCTTCATGCCACGGGCTTGTGCTAGCAAGTGGACAATGATTTATCCTTTTTTCTTCTTTGATTCCAACAAAGAATCAAAAGAGAAGTTTTCAAAAGAAATAAACATCTCAAGAGTGGCAGCACTCAAGAGAAAAATCCTTCTCCACTAAAAAATAATGGCTATAATGTGATATTTATATCTAAGTTTAACTTATTAAAATTTACAAAATAAGTCCTTAATATTATAACAATTATAATATTTAACCAATACCTAATTAAACTCTTTTAATTAGGTCCTTAATAGTTAAAACCTAGAATTTGATTTAAGTCTAACTTAAATCATCACACTCTCAATTTAATCCAAATTGCAACCTTTGTGTGTGACCCAGTAGGTTCCTAACATGTTGGCAATGGAATTGAATTATAATATTATTAATTAATTAATTTAAATGAATCATATTCAATTTTAAATTAACTAATTCAATTCCATAGACCATGATTGGCATCTAGCAATGCATCATGGCCACCCAATTGTTAAGAGAGTCAAAGGATTCTTTGACAACCTTTCAGTGTACAGTTTTTCAGTGTAATTCATTCTCTCATCATATATCTCGAAGATGATAAGAGCTTGGTGCAGTGCCTACTCTTATTGATCTTCATATTTGTTCTTGCAATTAGATCATTAGCTTTATAGAGACTTATGAAACTCATTTCATAATCTCCTAATCACCTTGGTCAAGGATTTGATTAAGCTAATATCAACCAAGAACTAATGAGATATTTCCCCTTGAATCACTTGGGGTGATGATTCCTATCTTGACCACTCATTTGCCTTCACATGCTTCATACTATACCCACAAGCATCCTGTTTTGGCATCCTTGGTTAAGCACCCAAAGGGATGAAATCAAAGCATAGCACTCCACACATAAGACAACCCGGTGTCTCAAGTCTAGGGAGTATTTACACAACTGACACATGAGAAGTATTGCATAGACACTTGAGTGAAATACCAAATGCACTTCTCATGGCGGGTCATGTTCAGTAAACTGCCTCTCCCATGGCAAGCACCCACATGCTAATTCCAAGTATCTCTATACTTTAACCTATGAGAACGATTACTTACTTCACAAGTAAGGAACATAACATGTGCCAATCTTTGAGCATTATTGATGCCCCGTCTCAATAATACAATGATCAGGAACTTTTATGAACAATGTTTTAATGCATAAAGATCTCATAATTGTATCCCAATACAATTCCTTTGCAATGCATATATAGTTCCATGGGCTTTATCTACATAAGTACAAAAAGTAATTAAATCACAAACTTATGGATAAAGAACTACCTCAATGTTATTATGAATAACAAAATGTTATACATGAATATCTCAAAATTGCAATTCCCATGCAACCACAGATTGGCTTGTAGGGCTTATACTAACATTTGAGATATTTAAGCCTGAGAAGTACAAAAGTAGAGACGCTTCCCAAGTCCATAGGTAAGTTGCATAATCTTCAAATTCTAAATTTAAAAGGGTCTCTCGTGCATGAGTTACCCATTGAGATAAGTTAGGTTTGCAATTTGCAATACCTTGCAGCCTACTCTATAGACGAAGATGGAGATTATAATATCCATACTCGACAAGGGTTGAAGATACATGGAAATATTGGGAGTTTGCCATTTTTAGAAAAGCTTTACAATGTAGACATGGAGGCAGAAGGATCTACTAAATTTGCTAGTGAATTGGGAAGACTGAAGCAGTTAAGAAAATTGAGGATTATTAATTTCAAATCAGAAGATGGGGTGAATTTGTGCTTTGCTATAAAGTAGATGGCTTACCTTCGATCACTGCGTATTTCATCAATAAATGAGGATGAATTTCTTCAGTTGAAGTCGTTGTCTTCTCCTCCCTCTTTGCTTCAAAACGTTAGGCTACATGGACGATTATCGACATTGCATGATTGGATTTTTAATTTGGAAAACCTTGTTAGGGTTGGTTTACAATGGACTAGAATATCATATCATTCATATAAAATCCTTGGAGCTCTGCCAAAGCTATTGTACCCTTATCTATACAAGGGATACGATGGAGGTGAATTGCATTTGGAAGAAGGACACTTTCAGCAACTCAAGTATCTTGGACTACTTGCATTGAATGGACTGAATAGATTGGTAATAGACAAAGAAGCTTTGTATAATACCCCGTACTTTGATATGGTGACTAATAAAAACTTACTGGATGCCAATTGAGGTTAATTATGATGTTTAGAAATGATGACAGGCGAAAGGAATAGTTTAGGATAAAATATTCTACACACAAGAAAATAATAATAAAATAATAATATTTTTATCAGAGAAGAATTTGTGAGATAAAAAGTGATTCGAAAGGCAATTGATGCCTAATAAGGTATTTTGGGTACCAAGGGGATACGAGGAGACAAGAGAAAATTTTTGGAATAAAATAATATTAAAATATTAATATTTTATTCAGTGTCAAAATTTTCCATGCAGAAGGGAGTATATGGTCAATCTAAGTGGGGGAGAAGAAGAATGAGAGAATTTTGGAGAAAAAATGACGTTAATGGGGCCGCGTGTCTTCATTAAGTAAAGATAGCGCGGGTAAATAAATATTTTAAATATTATGGGGACACCGCGTTGGAGTACAAACTTCATACTTTGTTTGTACATGTATAGAAGAAGATAATAGAAGAAAGTTAGAGTTAAATAAGTATTGGGAGGACTAAATTAAAATGGAAATAAACAAAAAAGGCAAAACGATAATTTTACGTGAAGTTTGGTCAAAGCTTCCAAAAGAAGCTTTGACTATGATTTTTTTTCAGCCCAAAACCGTTCTTATCCTCCCAGCAAGATATTTTCTTCTTCATTCTTGAAGCTTCCAACGCCATTCTCTCATTCTCCCATGGAAAGCTAATTTCCTTTCATTTTCTTTCCTTGTTTTCTTTTCATTTCTTTTATCTCCTTGTTTCTTTCTTCTCCCAACTTCTTGTGCACCAAAGTTACAACTTCTAACCCCAATTTTCAGCACATATAAACTTTAGGAGAAGAAGAAAGAAAAAGAGAGGAAGGATGAAAAAGCTTGGTTTTGGTGTTTCAAGCAAGGAACGGTAAGAATTCTTACTTTTGGCTTGAGTAGTCTTTGAAAATGAGTTAATGACTTAGAGAAATGTCTTGTGGCAACAAAGATTGGCTTGATTGGAGAAAAATTGATAACATATAAGCCAATAAACCCATGGGTACATGAAGGACTTAAAGTGGAAAAGGAAAACGGTAAGCTTAACACTATGTTTTAAAGCCTACGGTTAGTTGAATATTGTGGAAAATTATGGTTGTTGAAAGTATCTAGTTGCATAAGCTAGTTGAAAATTGTTAAGATTGTATGGCATGTTGTTTGAAAGAAATGAAAAAGGAATATTGTGGATGGAGGATTGAGAAACAAAGTATTGAAAGTTAGATAGATAACGATGCATGTAAACTAGGAAATAATCGAATGAAAGTGAGAATGATTGTTGCTGCCATATATGTGGATTATGTGTGGAAATATAAGATGGATTTGGGTGAAAATTATTTAGAAAGGCTAAAGTAGACACGTGACATCATAATTAAGTTGCTGGTGATATAATTTAAGGAATTGTGTAAGCAATGATATAAGTAATTTTGGTAAAAATGTATTAAGATGTGAGTTAATTGAAGATGGTTTCATGATAGGATGAAAAACATAAATTTGAGTAAGGATTAATTTATTGAAGTGCTGCCCGTATACATATGTAATTAAATATGTTGAGTTCGTATTATTGTTAGGAAATGCAAAGATAAGGTTAGAGTACTGTGGTGGCGTACTGGAATAAATAACGAACGATCGGCCAGTGAAAATAGTTAGAGACACCTCTGATCAAATAGCGATGTAATATCCCGCTATAATAAGATGAGTGAACTGCATCTCAAAACTTGTTTTGGGAATGTGAATGAAATTGCACAAACATTTGAATGATTTATCTAGCTTTTCTTAAAAACAAGTGCCTTGGGAACAAGCCTTTGGAAATTACCTTTATGTTATGACATGTGGTTGGTTATGGATTTATGCACTATTACATTTTGGTGGTGTATATATATATGTGGTGTGCATGATAATTGATATTGTGTATGATGACTATAATCGTGTGTGTGCACGATGTGGGGGGATGCACATGCCGGTGATGATGGTGGTGCGGGAGATGGATGATGATAGTGCCCGTGTGCATGATGTGGGAGGATGTACACGACGGCATTGATTGTGCATGATGTGGGGGGATGCACATGGTGGCACCGGCTATGTGCACGATGTGGGGGGATGTACATGAGCCGGGTGTGATTATGCTGATATTGGTGTTATCTATGCATTTATATATATACATCTATGTTTATGAAATCAAAGTTCATGAGTATGGTATATGGTTTTGCATATGTGAATCTTGCATGTTGAACTTTGAAAGTTGCTAAGTATTGTCAAATTGGTGTTCATTGCAACTAGGAATTTGGCTGTAGCGAAATGGATTCTCGCTGCCGCTAGAAACTCTCGGTGATGGTGCAATACTATCATTTTGACAGCAATTTTGACCACCTTTTGATCAGAACTGGGCAAAGTGATAAACATTAAAGTCATAGCCCTGCTTCTTAGCTTTCTAATGACCTAACAATCATGTCAATTGGACCCATGTAGTGGAAGATATGCTTGAAAAACTGAACCGTATGCAAACCAAGAATGCCTTTTGCTGCAGCGAGAATGAAACTTTCTGTTTCACTTAGCATTTGGCTGGTTTTTGCCATATTTTCCATTTCTCCAATTTCATGTTGAATAAGAATTCTCTATCGTCACATGATTTAGCGACCAATGGTTCAATTGAGGGTTTTAGTAAGGACTTAAGCTAAAGTGCATCGTTTTCAAATAAGTGCATTATGATTTCAAACTTTTCCTTATTATATTGCTTGTTCCCTTCCTATGTTCACTCACTGAGTTTATACTCACGTTTTTAACTTAATGCTTTCAGATTTAGTGGTCGTTGATACGTAGACTGAGGTGTCCGCGTACCCCCATCCCTTGGGTAGGTATCTTGACACTCAGTAGTCATATCTCCCCATCCAGAGTCACTCCGCTGACGGTCAAAGTCTTTGTATATGTTTCATGTGAATTTGCAAAGATATATTGATGACTATATATGTATGATTTGAATTATGATGCTAATGTGAGCATTCACTTGGGTTTTATGAGTTGCATTGGAGAAATCGGCATTTGAACACTATTAAGTACAGATCTTAAAGAAATATGCTAGATAGATGGGTTAATATACAAGTGCATATTGAGAGGCTTGCTTGGGCCTAGTGGGCTATGCCTATTGAGTCCTTGCGCCGGTCATGGCCCGAGAATTGGGTTGTGACACTTTGCCTCTTCTTGAAAGGTTTAGGATTGGGACATGCCCACAATTAGAGGAGGTGCCCTTGGGCGTTTGTCATCTAAAATGCCTAAGAACTTTGGAATTTTGGGATATGCCAAGAGAGTTCTCATGAAAGATTCTACCAGATGAAGGCCCAGATCATTGGAAAGTTAAGCATATCCCAAACGTGGAGTTGTATTGCAGATCGAGGGGAGCAAGGTATGATCGTTACAAGCTTAGTGATTCAAGATTGTCAAATGCATTGCTTTGAAGGACCAAGTTCCCTAATGTTTTATCAATTATAGGTATGTATGTAATCCCTCCAATTAATGTGATTCCTACTGGGACAGTGAAAGTACAATTCTGATGTTTCTGTCCCACTTTTCTCTTCTTTCTACTCCCATGTTCGAACATTGGTGTATAATGTTGCTATTCACAATGACCTGATCCCTAAGTAAAATAATTTGATTAGTTAGTGTTTCAATATCATTTATAATTTCTAGTGACAAGTTTTAGCTGGACAAAAACATCATGTTATTTAACTTTGGGTTAACAAAAAAGATTGATTTTCTCTTTCCTCCACCATGTTACTAATTATATGTTCATTTTCTATTTTCTATTTTGCATTTGCGGTGTGTTGTTCAAATGGCTACATTTTCCTTGCAGGCTGTAATCACCAATTCCAAATGCTTAGGGATTGATAGTTGTAGAAAACACACTGAATTCCTCTTATCTGCACCGATGATCAAACAGAATCAAATGATCAATTTCACCAATAAATACACCATTTTTCATGTTATCATTGTTATACGAAGAAAACAACTAAACAGCTGATTAAAGAACTTTTGGGAAATTTTACTTGAAAAAGTTCAAAGAGCTTTGTTGAGTAGAAAAACAAGGAAAAAAAATTCAGCTCAAAATATTGGATTTAATAAGCAAATCGATCCAATTTTCATATTTGTATTTATACTAAGCAATTACAAACTTTCCTCATAAATCGGATCAAGAGGAAAAACTTCACACCAATCGAAGCACAGCTCCAACAGAAAATAAGAAGAAGAAGCATGATCGTTGAGCATTGAAAACAGAAAATGATAACCAGAAAAAACGACACCAAATACTGCGTATAGCAACTGAACAATTAAACCAAGTTAAACGACACAAGAAACCATCATATCACTAAGCTTATTAAATCCCTAATGGCAGCGTTTCATTCCTTGAACAAATTTCCTCAACCTTCAGTTTGTTGCTTCCCGACAATGACTTTAGTTAGCTAACTTCACACTTTAATCAACTAACTTCATGCTTTAGTCAGCTAACTTCACAGATTAAGTATTAATCTTCAACACAACCCCTTAATTCTTAATCTGTTGAACTCCAATACATGATCTTAAATACTCAAATCTCTCATTTCCCAAGCTTTTTGTAAAAATGTCAGCAAACTGATCATTAGTAGAACAATGAGCTAACTCTATTTCACCCTCCTTTACAGCTTCTCTTAAAGCATGGTACTTAACCCTAATATGCTTCGTTCTACCATGTTGAACATGGTTTTTAGCTATTGCTATTGCTGATAAATTGTCAACATTAATCAGTGTTCCCTTATTCTACTTGAACCCCAGCTCATCCAGTAGTTTCCTTAACCATAAAGCATGATTGGTAGCCACTGCACAAGCAATGTACTTTGCCTTAGCTGTTGACTAAGCTATAACTTGCTGCTTCTTAGAACTCCAAGCAAACACAGCACTTTCAAAAGAAAAACAGAACCCTCTTGTGCTTTTAGAATCATCCAAAGAACCAACCCAGTCACTATCAGAAAAGCCTATCAGCGGACTGCTCTCCTACTTCATATATACCAGTCCATAATTCACAGTTCCTTTAACATATCTTAAAACTCTTTTAGCTACAGCAAAGTGTACTTCTAAAGGACTCTGCATGAACCTTGATAGCAAGCATGTTGCAAACATTATATCCAGCCTGGTAGTTGTTAAATATAGTAAGGAACCAATAATGCTTCTAATAGATACCCACTGGCTTTCTCAGCACCATCTACTACACTGAACTTAGCACCAGTACATAATGGAGTACTTACTGCCTTACACATGCTCATATTAAACTTCTTTAACAGATCCTGAGCATAGTTGCCTTGATGCAGTATGACTTTATCAGTACCTTGCACCATTTCCATACCAAAGAAATAAGTCATAACCCCTAAGTCAGTCATCTCAAATTTTTCCTTCATCCTTGATTTAAACTCAAACACATAATTACCTTCTGGTCTAGTAACTAGAAGATCATCCACATATACTACTACTATAAGTTCCACAGTATTATGCTCATGTTTCACATACAAGGTTGATTCATTGATGCTCCTCATAAACTCCAATCTTGAAGTATTCATCAATTTTGGTATACCAAGCTCTTAAAGCCTGTTTCAGGCCATACAATGCCTTGATAAGCTTGCATACTTTTTTCTCAAACCCCTGCTGCACATAACCTTCAGGTTGCTCAATATAAACGTCTTCAGTAAGAATGCCATTAAAGAAAGCTGATTTGACATCCAGATGATAAATTTTCCATCCCTCCCTAGATGACAAAGCAACAAGCATCTTTATTGTGTCATGTCTGGCCACTAGAGCATATGTTTCCATGTAATCAACCCCATAAACTTTAGCATACCCTTTAACCACTAACCGAGCCTTGTACTTGTTTACAAAACCATCTGGATTAAGTTTGGTTCTATAAATCCACTTCACTCCTATGATGTTTTTGTCAACTAGTCTGTTAACAAGAATCCATGTCTCATTCTTAGATATCATCTCCATTTCAACATCCATAGCTGATTTCCAGTGGTCATCTAGTTGAGCTTGTTTGAAGGTTGCTAGTTTAGCTAATGCTACATTACATCTGCTGTAAATGTAAGCCAAGCTCCTTGTACCTCTAACTGCTTTACTTTCATCCTCCAGATTAAAATCAGCATTAGCTACAGTCTACTGTGACTCTTCATCAGCTGTATTAGTGAAATCATACTGATCAGCACCTTTATTAGACCAATTCTAACTTTGCCCCTCATCAAAAACTACATTTTTACTTATAAAGATCTTCTTCAGCTCAGAATCATATAACCTGTAGCCTTTTGAAACTTCACTATAGCCAATGAACACTGTTGTAACAGACTTTGGATCAACTTTGGACCTTCTTGCATTTGGAACCATAGCATAATAGATGCTTCCAAAGGTTTTGAGGTGAGCCACTATTGGTTTATGTTTAACCCACATTCCATAAAGGGTTTTGCTATCCAAGACCCTGGTATAAGCTCTGTTTAGTAGATAATTAGTTGTATTTATAACTTCTACCTAAAATACCCCTGGCATCTTTATCTGGTACAGTAAGCATCTCCCTATCTCTGCCAAGGTTCTATTCATTCTCTCAGCCTTACCATTTTGTTGAAGGCTATATGGAATAGTTAACTGATGTTGCACTCCCAAAGACTCAAGATATTGCTCAAAATCAAAAGAAGTATACTCCTTACCATTGTTAGTCCTCAAGGTTCTGACCCTTTGACTAGAGAAATTTTCAGTAGCTACTTTAAACTTCTTGAAGTAGCTCAAAGCTTCAGACTTCTACTTCAAGAAGAATATCCAACAAAACTTAGAATAATCATCAATAAAGATGATATAGTATCTACTTCCACTGAGTGAAGCAGTTCTCATGGGACCAGAAATGTCAATATGCACCAGCTCAAGCTTTTTGGAAGCCTTCCATCCACTCTGCTTAAGAAATGGTTTCCTAGTCTACTTTCCAAGTTGACAAGCTTTACAAAGCTTAGATGGTTTTACAATCCCAAGTAGACCTTCCACTAGACTCTTTGTTGACATTAGAGATAATGTGCTATAATTGACACGTCCAAATCTCCTGTGCCACTTTTCTGATATATCCAGCTCACTATACAAAGCCAAATGTGAAGTATTTTCAGCTAAATTAAGAGGATAACAATGGCTCCTTATTGCAACAGTGTACAATTCATCACCATTCGGATCAATCACTGTGCAAACTTCACCCTTCAAGAGCAAAGTATAATGATCCCTGGCCAATTTTTCCACACTTAACAAATTGTGATTGGCACTTGGTACATAATGCACACTACTGATGCACTTATCTCCTGAGGCTGTTTCAACTTTAATAGTGCCAATGCCAAGTATATCCAGGTAGTTACCATCTCCAATCTTCACTTTTGACTTAAAACTTGTATCAAGAGTGGAGAAAATAGACTTATTCCCAGTTAAATGATGTGAGCAAGCATTATCTAATAACCATACAATATTTTTGCTCAAACCTTTTTCACTTGTTGCCATAAACAAAACCTCTACAGTTTCATCTTCTATCTGCTCATCTATATCAGCTTTTTCTTCTCCTTTTGCATGAGTCTTACATACTTTCTCCACATGCCCTTTTTTATTACAAGCTTTACATACCACATTTAGTCTGTACCAACAAAACTTCTCAGTGTGATTAGTCTTCTTGCAATATTGACATGGTGAGAACTCTTTCTTTTTCTCTCCTTGTCTTTTCTCTCCAGTCTTTTTTCCCTTGTTTTTCTTCTCAGCAGTATCACTTTTTAACTTTCTATCATCCTCCTTTCGAGTTTTGGACTTAGCAATCAAGGCAAAATCAGTTGCACTTTTTTGCTAAAAGCTCTTCTCTGCTCAAGTCTCTCCAAAGCATTAACTAATTCTTTTAGAGTAATCTGAGCCAAATCTTTAGAGTCTTCTAACGAAGACACCTTTGATTCATACTTCTCAGGCAAACTCACCAACATCTTACTCACTAAACGTTCTTCAGTAATTTCCCTTCTAAGTAATCTTAATTGATTTACTAGTCCCATCATTTTACTAGTAAAATCTCTAATGTTCTCACTATCTTTCATTCTAAGCATTTCAAACTTCTAAGTTAAGTTGAAAGCTTGAATTTGCCTAGTTCGTTCACTTCCAAAAAATTCATCCCTCAGATAGTCCTAAATTTTCTTAGGAGATCTAAAATGCATAACCCGAGCAAAAAACTCATCAGATAAAGCTGAGTGAAGGCAAGATAAAGCTTTGTACCTTTTTGCTTTGTCTTCTTCAAATTGTCTGATCTAAGCTATTGTCGGAGTAGCTCTCCTTTGCATTGGCTCCTCATCTGTCTCCACTACTTCCCACAACGTGAAGGCTCTAAGATATGCCTCCATCTTTACATTCCACAAAGAATAGTTCTCTCTGGTGAACTTTGGTGGAGTTGATGAATTGAATCCGAAAGTCATTGTATCACAATCTAGGCCCCTCAAGATCACTTAAAGCTCTAATACCAATTGAAGAAAACAGCTGATTAAAGAATTTCTAGGAAATTTTACTTGAAAAAGTTCAGAGAGCTTTGTTAAGCAGAAAAACAAAGAAAAAAAAATTCAGCTCAAAATATTAGATCTAAAAAGCACACTGATCCAATTTTCAAATTTGTATTTATACTAAGCAATTACAAACTTTCCTCATAAATCGGATCAAGAGGAAAAACTTCACACCAATCGAAGCACAGCTCCAATAGAAAACAAGAAGAAGCATGACCGTTGAGCATTGAAAACAAAAAATGATAACCAAACAAAACTACATCAAAATATTGCATATAACAACTGAACAATTAAACCAAGTTAAACGACACAAGAAACCATCGTATCACTAAGCTTATTAAATCCCTAACAGCAACGTTTCATTCCTTGAACAAATTTCCACAACCTTCAGTTTGTTGCTTCCCACCAATGACTTTAGTCAGCTAACTTCACACTTTAGTCAACTAACTTCATGCTTTAGTCAGCTAACTTCACAAATTATGTCAAACCCTGCTTTGTAAAATAATTATAATGTCATTCACATGCTCGATAGAATGTTTGTATATTTAGGAAGTTCGAGAAATCGTTAAAAGACGATATTACCCTTAATGGTACTATTGAGTCGATTAAGCCTCGAACTAGTTCAAATAGGAATTTTAAGGTGAAATTAAGAGTTTCACATTTTAGAGATGACTCAAAATGGTAATTCAGAGTTCGAGGATCAATTCAGAGTCAAACTAGAATTTTCACTATCTAGGGGCAAAATCGTAATTTTTCCACCCGCGGATAAAATTTGAGATTTTGAGAGAATTTAGATCACATTTGACAAATTGGAGAATGGTATGAGTATAAGGGATGAAAAATATGTCTATGGGCAATTTTTCAATTTTTGGGGCAAAAATGTAATTTTTCACTTTATGAGGGCAAAAGTGTAATTTTTAAAAATTTACTCCACCAAAACTTTGAAAAAGTCTAGAAATTTCATTGAAGACATGGATAAGTGAAGAGGATTGAGTGGTAGAAAAAGAAAGTCAAAAAGATAGTTAGAAAAAAATAAAATAATAAGATATTCAAAAGGTAAATAAAATAATAATATTTTATTAAGCCTATTAACAGGCTTGAAAATTTCAGAATTCTTCATTGGGAGGGTCAGCCAAAACCAGCAGGAGAGAGAGAGAAATAAGAACAAACCCTAGAGTGAGAAAATTAAAAGAAAAAGTGTGATTTTTCAAGGAATCAAGTGTTTAAAGGTATGGTTTTTCAAGCTTAGCTTAAGATTTATCATTTCCATGCATTTCTCCTTATTTTCCATGGTTAAATTATGTGTTTTGATGATGGATTCAAATCTGATCATATGGGTTTAGAGAGAGAAAGTTGTTAGATTAATTTGATTTTGAACTATGTTAGTATTTAGTGTTAGTTTATCATGTTTATGAGTAAAACAACAAGAAAAATATTCATTTTCTCCATGAATTTCTCTAGGCCGAATCTAGCCAATGGTGTGTGAGGATGAGGTTGACTTTATTTTAAGAGAATTAAATGGAAAAATGATGAATTATGAGGTTGGAAATTAAATGAGAATTTTTGGTGCAAAAAAATTGAAATTTTTGCCCACTATGAGTAAAAGCGTAATTTGTGGTCCGAACTGATAAATTGGACCACATTCACAATCATTGAGGTATTGTGGATATAATTGGATAATTGAAATTGAAATGGATGGAATTGGAGTTGAATTGGAGATTTTAGAAATTTACACCGTGTATAGGCGAGTTAGGTCGGACACTGAGATTAAGCGATTGTCCAAACATTTCACACCCTATCTAGTGCATACGCATGGATAAGAGCTTGAAATAATATATATTGATTTGATATAAATTATTGAAATTTTTGTGTCATGTATTATGGATAGATGGTGAGCTATCTGATACGGGTAAAAGACTACACCTGAGGACTGAGAATAGGAGTATATCTACTCCTAGTACAGTGAGTAAACTTACTATCGTAGATTTATTTAATTGTGTGATTTTATGGAAAAATGATTTAATTAGAAAACTATTGTGTTTTATGGGAAAATGGGGTTTTATAAAATTTTTGAAAATTTAATAATGATTTCAAAAATAGAGTAATTGGAGACCTTTACTATGATTGTGTTGTTTATCCGTAATTTTACATTAAATGGCTTATGATAAATGTCGGTATGACTGGTTATTTTTATGATTTAAAGAATATGTGAACTGCTTTGATTTGCCTTGAATGTGTTAAGTGAGTCATGTCATACATTTTTCAGGCTCAGAATAAGCAGTAGACTATCAATTGCATCGAGAAGTAAATTTCGGAGTTGCATCCTAGAAAGCAAGGTTATAGACTTAAACTTTCTCAGTTATTTGGGAGCCCACGTGTCATTGTAATTTAAATTGCATACTCCAGTATTCTATATTACAGTATATATAAATTTTTTTTTTTCTGTGTAAAAAATTAATTTTTGATGTTTCAATAATATATATATATATATATATATTGTTTTACATTAAAATAAATTATTTTAATTAATATTTTTATTTTATTTTATTATTCAAAAAAAAAAGAAGAAAGAGAGGAATGAAAAAACTAATACAAAAACCTTGCGAGGTCTCGAAAGGCATTCGAGGGAAGAATGTCTGTCGAGGCTTCGAGGCGGTTGTCACGGGCTCGATGGGAGTTCCGGGTCGTGACAGATTAAGTATTAATCTTCAACATTATATTCTTTGTGTTTTATCATTTTCATTGTTGTTTCAACTTCATAGTCGATGCATCACGATAATGCGATTATCTAGCTGCTTATTATTTAAGGATAATTTTCTCACAAATTTGAGCAATTATTATGATTGGGAATTACTCAAGTTCAAGGAGTTGAGCAAAACTAGTTTAGGCCATTTGGAGTTTGGTTGATTTGTAAGAATTTCTCTTGCTCCTTGATAATGATTACAGTCTCAGTTAACCAGGGTAGAAATTCATAAATGTTGAGAAGAAAGCATCAAGAAGCTCTACGGCAATCAAACACTCATGGTCTTCATAGAAAAACAGAGACCTCTAAATTTTGCACAGTAATCTGAATATCAGATATTCTTGCAGGACTCAACAATTAATCAGTTTTGCAAAAAAGAAATGATTAATACCAATCTCAAATTATAAATATATCAGTTCTTTGAATTTGGCAGGTTTACTGAAGATCATGAAACACATACGGTAATTGGTTCATAAGTTGCCTCGAAGGATGCAGATTAGAAGTGGGCCCCGTAACAAGTTAGGCAGTTTTGTGGCTGGAGTAAAATGCTGCGTGACTATAGCAGCGCCAATTAATGCCACGTGTGCTTGTCCCAAATGCTCCTTTTTCTGGTATTTTACAGCTCTTTCCTATTTCAACAGTTTTCTTTGATTTTTATTTACCTGCACTGCATCTAAAACTTATGATGCGTTTATGCAGCCCCTTCCCCGGAAAACAACACTGCTATTTGTTATGCATCATAAAAATAATAATAATAATAATATATTCTGGATTTAATGCCTTTGAAATTGCTCTAAACTGATTTGGGATGCCATGAGCTAAAACCTTTGAGGTATATGTACTTGTTTATTCCTCTTGAATATTTGGAGCCTATCATGAGGGAAGATACACCAAAAGTAAGATGGTGTATGTACTTCTTATCCTTTTTTTTATTTACTGTAATCTATTTTCATGTTTCCTTTGGCATTTTCATTGGTCATGATTGCTGCATACGTGCATGCCGTTCTTATCTTAAACACCTGCCTGTCCCATATAGATACTCATTCTCCCCTGTTTATATTAAATTTATTACAGTCCATTCCTTTAAATTTATTGGGGTGGCTCACATTTTTGCTTCATTTAATGACAGTCATGGTAGTGATAAACTCCCCTGCTTGAATTAAATTCAGTATAGTCTGTTTCACTGGTATGATTTATGCTACGCTAAGCTTGGTGTTGTTATAATCCAAACCTTTCAGATATGCTTGGTAAAATTGGTCCAGAACTCTGACAAATCTAAATGCAGCCCCTCACCACAGAAAACAAGATGACTCAAAGAACCAAATTGGTTTATATCAGATTGCAGTGTTAAGATTCGTCAGAGAATTGTTTTGGCTTTCAAGCCTAAAAGTCAGTGAGCCAGGGCAAGGGCACCACTTCCTTGACAACAAATAAGAAAAGTTCTGACAAAATCCCTAAAATCAAAAAGAATTTTTACTCAATTCTACCAGAAAAAATAAAATCAACATAGCATCCACAATAGGGCATTTATATGTATCATTTCAACATAATCAAGATATCCCAGTTAAATCGTTAACAAATTAGCTACAGTAAAGGAAAACTTTAAGTGCCCATTTTCCCACATTTTCTTAGTAACCAAACAAAAACACAAACGCACTAAGCAACAACTTTGAACATCCATTACCAAACTATAATTAGTCCAACTTTCCACATAACCCGAACAGAGAAAGAGAAAGAAAAAGATACAAAACTCTAAACACCTTCATTTCATATCAACATTAAAAAAAGCCTGATCTTCCCAAATTCCCAAATTATACCATAACCCCTAATGCTAACCCTAGAGACTTAACCGCCGAAACCGTAAAGGGTACGGCCTTGTCTCTTCAAGGCATAAACGACATCCATAGCCGTAACAGTCTTCCGGCGAGCGTGCTCAGTGTAGGTAACGGCGTCGCGAATTACGTTCTCCAGAAAGATCTTGAGGACGCCGCGTGTCTCCTCGTAGATGAGACCGCTGATACGCTTGACTCCTCCACGACGAGCCAGACGCCTTATGGCTGGCTTGGTGATCCCCTGGATGTTATCCCTCAGAACCTTACGGTGACGTTTCGCTCCTCCTTTTCCCAATCCCTTCCCTCCCTTTCCTCTGCCCGACATTTCCTGATCTCTTTTTTCGTTTCTCTTCTCTCTCTATTTGTTTCGAGGTTGATAATGGACTTGACGGGGATTTGTTTATATAAGGGAACAGGTGGAGCGATGGCCGTTGGATTGTGTATAATCCGTGTCACGGATTGAATTTTAAAATCATGCCGTTGGATGATGTGTTGTTGAATTTAATTGGTGGAAATGATGAGGCTAGGATCCAGGGTTTTTGAAAATTAAAGTTGAAAAAGAGAAAGCACAAGCTTTTGCCGCGTTTGGTTTTCGCAAATATTTTGAATCTAAAATCAAATTTTCATTCCATTCCCACCCACCGATGGCCAATGGTTTTCTTTAATTTTAAATTGGTTTAATATTTTAATAATATAAAGTGCAATAAAGGTTTTTTTAATTAGTAAGTTGTAACCATTGGACCACTTCCAACTCTGAGTTAATTGCATGAGAAAATAGAAGGAAAAGAGAAAATTTTATATGAAAAAATTTGTCTTTAAATGTATATACACTAACAAGTTGAATTTGAAATTTTAATTTTAACATTAAGTTAATTTTATACTTTGTACCTAAACTTTGACAAAATATACAGCTTCAAATTGAAAAAAAAAGCTAATTTTTACTTAAATTATCAAATAAAATATTGTATTAACACAAACTCTAACATCGTTAATTCAATTTAGAGTTGTCAATGAATAAAATATCTATTAATTTTAAAGTACCTAAACTTTAACCCTATAAAAAATAAAGTAATTGAACCCTATTAGCTACTTGAATATATTTGAAAATTATTATAAAAAAAATTATTAAAATACTATTCATAGATACCCAATTATCCGAACTCACATCCATACCCTTATCTGTCACGACCCAATACTCCCTTCGAGCCCGTGACAATCGTCGCGATGTCTTGATAGACATTCATTATCCGAAATGTCAATCGAAACCTCGTAAGACTCTTGCATCAATTTTACGTTTTCCTTATGAGCAACAGTTACTAAATATCATGTTTTAAGGGAATATAAACTATTTTTAAATCAAAAACAAACAAAAAGTAATTTCTATCACACAAGGGTATTTTGGTCATTTTCTTTTGAAAATTTTGAAACCTAGTGAAAATACAGCATACGATCAAAAAATATACATTTCTTATTTAAAAATAATTTTAGTAATCTAAATCATCCATTTAAAATGAAATTATGACTAATCAAACTAAATAAAAATATTAAATAAAATATTTTATTTTCTTATAAAATAATATTTACAAAATCCTGCATAAATAAATTTTGTAGAGTAAGAGCAAAATAAATTCATATATATAATAGCACACTAAACCAAGTATACAAAAATATTCTACAATGACATGTGGGCCCCAATATAATCGAAAATATACAAAACTATAGACCATCGATTTCTAAGAATGTAAATCCAAAAGCAACCCTCGACAAAATCGATTGTTTACAAACTGTCTTGAGCCTGAAATGGGTAAAAAAAATGGTGAGTTTTATAAACTCAGTGAGTAAGCAAAATTCATCTACAACATCTAAAGCCATGTAAATGGAGACAATTAAATCATCCCATCATAATATGATTCATAACATTTAAAACTCATTTCAATTCATATAAAGCAATTACATTTCATCAAAATAATCAACAAGGCTTATGATTCTCTTAAAAACTTAGCTTGGGCTAAAACTCGTACTCGATGACACTTTGGCCCGAGCATCCAACCGAGTCCGCCAAGGATGTTAAAACGACATATACCCATATAACATTTTTTTTTTACTTTTAAAACATAGCCATTCCTTAGCGTTGGTTGAGTTTCATCCTCACGTGGTGGTTCAGCGTGAAGTGAACTCTAAACTTACCTTAGGAGATACCCTCTGCGCCTCTCATACTAAGGTAAAATATAACGAGATTTATCGTGCCCTTCTAATAGGTTGATCCACGAAAACTCGCCCATTATAGTACGCTAATCAAATAACCCACTAAATCAATAAAAATTTCGACAACATGACATGGCTAATAGGATATTACCCAGCCTGTCAAGGTAAAACAAAACAGTTCATATAATCCACAAACCACAAATCCAACCATTCATGCCATCACATTGTCATAAGCCATCAATTCAAACTGTATATATATAGATAACACAAGTATATAGTCTTCACTTACTCAATTTCCAAAATCATCATTGAATTGCAAAACAATTTATAAATCCCATTCATTTAACCAACACTTAACTTATAAAACATAAAAATCTACGGTTTAAGTTCATTATTCTTTAAAATCATAAAAACGAATATAAACTACTTTAGATAGTTAAAGTGAACATTTGATTACTCATAATAGCGGGAGTTTGGAGTACTCTTATTCTTGGTCTTCGAGTACGATATCTTTACCCTTGTTAGAGGGCTCACCACCTATACATAATACACGACACGTAATTCAATATATTTGTGCCAAACTGTTATAAAACTATTTCAAGCTCTATATAAATGTATGAAATTGAATGAGAATTATTCGAATAATCACTTAAAGACGGTGTTTTACGTGGGTTCAATTATGATCGAACTAAATTTGTATTCGACCAAACTCGAACTATACACTGTTTAATTAACCAAAACATCCGATTCAACTTCAAATATATTCATTACACTTTCAATATTCCAAATACACCAAAGTACCTCAATAAGCTTGATTGTGACTTAATTCATCATAACCGAAATTCATTCTGATTTCGAACTAACATGCTAATCAGTGTTAACACAATCCAATAAATCCATCTACATCATTAGGAATCAAATCCAAGTCCATTTACTATGATTTTCTCATTATTGTACAAGTCGTTTACTAAAAGAACTATATTTTTCGATAGTCGTTTTCGATATCCGATACCATAAATCATCAATTACAAGCTAAATAACATGAAATACAACAAAATCCATCATCAACATGTCATTTATAAAATTCGGCCAAAGAGGGTTGTTGAAGGCCATGTGATTTTCTTGCATGTTTTTCATACCAAACATCATCAAACAACTAAAAACACTAAGATATCATGAAATCTAGCAAAATCTGTAAAGCCCGACCTTATAAAATACTTGTCATGACATACATGTAATGGATAGCATGTTTGCATGCTATGAAAGTCCCGAAGAATTTACAAAAGTCGATATTGTACCTAAAGGTATAACAAAGTTGATTTAAGCCTTGAACTAGATCAAATAGAGATTTTAGGGTAAAATTGAAAATTTTAAAGTCCCAAAATGACTTAGAATGGTGATTCGGAGTTCGATGATCAATTTGGAGTTAAACCAAAAATTTCACTATCTAGGGGTAAAATGGTAATTTTGCCACTCGAGGACAAAATGGGACATTTTTGAAGGATTTTGATCATATATGACTTATTGGAGTATGATTTGAGGTTGAGAAGTGAAAATTTGTAATCTCGGTATTTTTCAGAGCATAAGGGTAAAATGGTAATTTTGTCACCCTAGGGGCAAAACAGTAATTTTTCACCACCAGGACACTTGTCTAGCACATGGATTTTACCCAATATTATCATGGATAATTGAAAGAATTTATATGGTGGAGAGAGAGAGCTTAATAGTTAAGAAATAAAAATGGACCAATGAAATGGTGACACATGGCATATTTATAACCATCAAATATTTAGCTTTAAAATTAATACAAAATCAGCCCATTTCTCATTCATATGGCCGGCCAAAGAAGAACAAAGGAGGAAAGGAAAAAAACAAGTACCCTAGGTGGGAAAATTGAAGAAAAAGTGTGGGATTTCAAGGGATTAAGCTAATAAAGGTAAAATTTCTTGATTTTGACTTGTGATTTACACTACCCATGCTTTCTTTTTCATTTTCCATGGTTAGATTTCATGTTTTGATGGTGAATTCATGGCTGGTTGGAATGGGCATGGAGAGAGAATGAAGTTGGATTGATTTGATTTTACTTTATGTTAGTGTTTTTAGTTAGTTTAGCATATTTAGAAACAAAACAACAAGAAAAGAATTCATTTTCCCCCATCACCATCATTGGCTGAATTTTCTAGGGAGGATATTGTGGCTGAAATTGATGATATTTCATGATATTTTGGTGATATTTGATGTTTGGTGAGGCTAGAAATTAAATGAGAAATTTTGGTGTGAAAATCTGAATTTTTACCTAATGTATAGACATGTGTGATTATTGACTCGAGACTGATAAATTGAATCTCATTCGCAGTCACTGAGGTAATTTAGGTATAATTGGAGTGTAGAAAGTGAAAGAAATTGATTTGGAGTTAAATTGGAGGTTTTAGCCAATTACAACGAGAATAGTACGAATTAGGTCGAATACCGTATTTAAACGGCTATTCGGACATTTTGCATCACATTTCGTGCATTCATATAGATTTATAGAGCCTGAAATAGTTTATGATAAATTGACACAATTTATTGAAATTCGTGTCACGTATGATGTATAGGTGGTGAGCCCTCTAACAAGGGTAAAGAGATTATGCCCGATGATTGGGAATAGGAGTATATCGAACTCCTAGTATTGTGAGTAACCTTATCATCATTTTAATTATCTAAAGTATGTTTTAATTCGGTTTTGGAGAAATTGTATGAAAATGATTTTAAATGGTTAATTTTAGGTTTTATAAACAAAAATGAGTTTAAATGAAAACATTTTATAAATTGTCTTGAAACGAAATAACGATTTTGAAAATAGAGTAATTGGAGACCACTGATATGTTGTAAATTTAAAATTTAATTGATGGCTTATGTTATTGTGTTGGTATGACTAGTTGGGCTGTGTTTTATGAATTGTATGAATTGCTTTATTTTACCCTTACAGGTTGGGTAGTAATATATTAGCCCCCGTCATGTTGTCAAAATTTTATTGTATGGTGGGTTTGACCTACTGCAGTGGGCTGGGTTCTGTGGATTAGCCTATTAGAGGGGCATGGAATCCTGTTATATTTTACCTCATTTGGAGAGGCGAGTAGGGTAACTCCCGAGGTATAACTTTTAGAGTTCACTTCATGCTAAACCACCACGTGAGGGGGAACTCGGACAACGCCAAAGAACAGCTATGTTTTTAAAATAAAACATGACTTTCTAATAGCCTTGGCAGACTCAGTTGGGATAACCCTCGGTCAAGGTATCCTAGATAACTAAGTATGATAATAATTTTTGGCATGAACCAAGCTTTTAAGAGATTCATAAGCCATACTGATTACTTGATTTAAATAAATTGATTTCATTTGGTTGAAATAAGTTGAAAGATGATAAATTACAGTTTGATGAAATGTTTTAATAGTCTCCTTTTACTCGCCTTTAGATATTTTAAATGATATTTGTGTACTCACTAGGATTTTATAATCTCACCACCCTCTTTTCCACCCATTTCAGACTCGGAATAGATTGTAGATAACTGATATCGGCAAGGACTACAGTTGGACTTGCCACATCCAAAAACTGTAGGTTCATTTCTTTAGATACTTTTAGTCATTCGTGGCCCCATGTGTCACTGTAAATTAAATTTTATACTTTGGCTATCTGTATTATAGCATGTATGAATTTATTTTGCTTTTACGCTATAAAAATTATTTACACAGTGCTCTAAAAATATTATTTTATTAGAAAATTGAATATTTTATTCTATATTTTTATTTTATTCTAATAGTCATAATTTCATTTTAAATGAATGTTTTAGACATCCAAATTTATTTTTGATTTCAAATTATGTGTTTTGTACTTGTATATTACAATTCAGCCGGTTTCGAAATTTTAAAAAAAAAATGACCAAAATACCCCTTTGAGACGAAAATTATTATTTTGTTTGTTTTAAGTTGGAAATAGTTTAAAATCTTTTAGAATGTGATATTTGGCAACAGTTACTCACAGGGAAAATGAAAAGCTGATATTAAAGTCTTGCGGGGTTCCGGTTTACATTTTGGGTAATGAGTGTCGATTGGAACGTCACGACAGTTGTCACCGGCTTGAGGGGAGTACCGGGTCGTGACAATTCGATTGGTATTGAGCAAAGGAAAGATAATCCTATTCTTGAGAACTCTCGCATATGATCTATGGCGAAGAATGACTCTCCGCTTAGGAGCTTGGAAGATGAGGGAAGGGACTGCTCCATCGTAAGGCGAGGAGTGAAGTACACCTCTTGCCGAGTGCTCTGATAGGTACCATTGAATGCCATTATAATCTGAGGGGTGGAGTCGAATTCGATTGGTATCAGAGCTTTTGGTTTTAAAGATCAGAGCTTTTGGTTTTAAAGATTAGAGCTTTTGGGTTTAAAATTGTTTTAAATTTGTTTTAAAAACTACAGTGTCAGTGTGGCCCAAGTTAAGTTAAGTCAGGTTAGATAGAATAGAATGCGTACATCTGCATATAAAATTTGGAGTTGTTTAGACTTGTTCTGTTTCTTCTTATAGATCTTATGGGAGCTATAGGAACTCATGTTCCTAGTAATCCATTTCCTTGTTAATGTCATGCAAAGGTCATAAGTATGGCCGTTTGTTCAGGTTTAAGATGCCACCCGTGACACGAGTTAGTATTAGAGAGATCTTAAAACGAATGCTCCTAATGAAAGATTAATTGAATGATATAACCCTCCGATTAAGGATTGAGAAATTTGGAGTTGGACTAATAGGCCGTGATAATTTATTCATTTGGTGGAGTTATAATTGAACTCATGGTTGTCAATTGGAAAAAGATTTTGGGGACTGTGGATTGTATTGGGGTTAATATAAAGGAGCACGTGTGATAATGGTAATAAGGGGCACACTTTGATTAGAATGAATAGTGATGGTTGTAATTCACTTGGAGTGTATAAATTAAGCATTGAGGTAAGAGTAAACCCATACTTATGTGCATGAAGATAAGAACACTATATTCATTGAGCTTGTTATGCCCATATAAAAGTTGTGTTGGGATTTTGAAATATTTTATATGTGAATATGTGTTGAATAGGTACAGCAGCTTAGAGGGAACTGGTGTTGATTTCAATTAAGCGATTGTGAGATTTCAAGAATTGATTGAACCTATTATAGTTCATAGATATAAACACATGAATTAACTTGAGAGTGAGTATCAATGATTACTATAATTGATGTGTGGTCATGAAGTAAGAAGTTAGTAAACAAATCTGCTCTAAGGATGAGCTTGAACTTTGCTATGCATAGAAAAAGGGGGAGCCAAGGGAGTAAAGGACTAAATGTGAAATTGGCAGCTTAAGGTTAAATAACTTAGGAATGTCGAATCTAGTCTAAGTGCCATATGAAGTTCTATAATTGAGATTGATATACGAATTACTTGAAAGATCAATTTAAAAGTTTATTCAGTTCAAAGCGTGGTCTATGATACGAATGATCAGTCTTGAAGGTGATCTCCCCAGAGTAAGGAATTTAGAAAATGTTAATGCTTGGATATACTTTAAGAGAGAGAACTACTGTATCGTAAGTTTAGGACAACTTTGATCTTATGATTGCAAAGGCAAGGTGTGATAACTAAATAAATTATTCAATTAATAAATGTGATTGGTTATTGATGAATAAAGTCAAAGATCTTAACATTTAGTGGTGTATAATTTGATAATTATGTATTTAAGAGTTATTTGGAGACGATTCCTTCATCAAATTTGCACTAAATGCTATGATAAAGGCATATCAATGTTAATATGGAAAAGGTGAAATTTGAAATTTCAGTTGTAGCTACAAAATTTGAAAGGATATAAGTGACGCTTATAATGGATTTTTGATTCTATGAGGATTGTGAATATAAGTGTAAAGAAAGATGAAGGTATGAGATATCGATGAGGAATATCAATGTTAAGTGATGAAGTATGAATAAAGGATTACAAGTGGATGAGATGAATTTGAAAATATTAACTTTATCTATTATACGTGATGAGCACAAGAAGATATCAATGGTCATGGAAATTGTGACATAAGCTTGGAGGGAAACCAAACGGTTGAGAATGATTAGTGTAGTAACCTTAAATATAGATGAATAACATTGATTAAGTAAACTCCAACAGCCACCGTGCCGCGGTGCTAAGAACATTTCATGTCTAGGACGCATGAATAAAATGAGACAGATGTGAAGTTGAACTTACGAGTTGACTTAAAGTCATTGAACTTGATTCTAAGTTTTGTTAACTGGAGTTTAAGGTTTTGGAAGATATCGATATGAATGAGTTAAAGCTGAAATGGTTAAAGGCGTTTTCTTCGGGGGAGAAAAAAAGGTATGGAGTTCGAAACTTGGTGAGAAGGTCCTGCAGGGCCTGTCGTGTCACCTTTAGGCGCGACGAAAACGAGTAAGTCAAGTGATGGGGACCCAGACATAACAATACCTTGGAGTGAGCCCCAAAGAGGATCCACATAAATGGCTAAGTTACGGGTTAAGTGATCACATGTTGTGAGACATAAGTTTAAGATAGATATCCCCAAAGAAATACTCAAGAGAAGTTCTGTTGTGGATCTTGTAAAAGCAAGCACTAAGTTATGTGATTATAAAAAGAAAGCTATAAGTTGAGAGTAATATTAGTATTAATATTGAAAAGTACTTGAGGAGAATCTAGTTTTAAATCTTGCAATTTCAAGTACAATTTTTAAATTGGTTAAGGAAGAATGATGTTATATTTGTATGAAAGAGTGAAACTTTATTAAAGAAAACGTATGGAAAAGCATAAGAGAATATATTAGTTTGGCTTACTATAAGAGGTCAAAAGTTGGATGGCCATGAGTGGCTTGTAAGTAAACTAGGAATGTATAGGTAAGTGTGTAAGGGAGTTGTGATTGATAGATAAGGGTAGAACTTTAATGATGAGACAGTGTTCGCTGCGTTAGACCTTGAACTATAAAATATGGATATGTATCCACCTTATGAATACTCTCATGTGATAAATTTGAAAGACTTTTCACAATGAGAGAACATTAAAGCTTAAGGAGCAAATGGCTATACAGTCAAGTTAGACTCATGACTGACATGTCATATAAGTATGAGGATGGGATACAAGCATAGGTATACTTGGAAATACTGGTTTGAGGCAATGATTATCCTACTGTTTTATGGAGCCGATGAGGTTCTGGTCTCGACATAATTGTAGACGCAAAACATAAATTGTGAAATGTACTTCCCCACAAGTTTCAATTTATTTTTAAGTAATTATCAAGGCAAAGTATTTGATAATGGTAGGCAAAGGTTGAATTGTGTTTCGAATGTTTAGAAAATGAGGATGATACGGTTGATTACATGACACTATTATGTATAAGGGAATAGAAATACACTACGGGAACTGTAAAGATCTACTTAAAAAAAAAGAAATGATGATTCGAAAATTCAAGTACTCATGTACAAGTAAGGGTTTGGTGATGAGATATGACATAGGGTTGAATTACTCCAATATGAACTTTGACTATAAAATTTTGATTTATATAATACGTGTTGTTTGGGGATGATGCCAACTAGTGGTTAACTCTTATACGAGAATGAAATATGTGCAATCGACTTCATGTAATCGAAAGTGTGAAAATTTGCCTTGATTGGCATAAACTCATGAATCAAAATGGATGATTATGGATTTAATCTTCCTAGGTAAAAAGGGCCGAAGGAAGTTGATATAAGAAATATCTTGATAAATGATACTTTGATTTTAAAGTGTACTTGAGGGGAGATAAATGTTTATTTTCATCTTCAGATTGATAAACTAACGAGGCCATGAGATCTAGTGTTTAGAGAAAAATTTGAGGAATCACAAGTTGAATATGTTTGTAGGTGACGTATAACTAACAAGTTGGTTATGACCTAGGAATTTAAGGATTGATTAAGTTCATAAGGATACATCAAAAAGTATGTTTATTTGTTTAAATGTATTGTGGAAATAGTCGAGATCTACTTAATAAGTACTTGATCATAAAACTACAAGAGTTTCTTTTTGAGAATATGGTTACTAATGGTTACCAAATTTAAATTATCTGTGATGCTAAATATACATATGGACAAATAAAGAGTGTTTGATCCTTATGTGTTATGAAATGTTTGAATAGGAATTGTAGTGCACACCCCTTTAGGAGAAAAATTGATTTGGAAGCAGTTATAATATGGAAGAGTATTTTGAAGTGGGAATTATTGATTGTTGACAAGTGATAATGGTAGCGTAATGATAAGAAATCCCATTAGAGGCTGAGTTGCGTGGATATACGAGACTTTGAGAGATAGTTAAGGAAATGGTATCAAGGAAATGTAATCTATAGCGCGGTTAAGCCGTACGTGATAGACTAATATGATTAAGAAGATTGAAGCTACATAAATGTGAGGTAAACATAAATATGAGGATACGTACAGGAATGAATAAGAGCATTCCAATGGTTAAAGTATTGTGGATGAATGCTCAAATGGAAGAGATGACATGGGATGTTGAACATCAGATAAGAAGACAATACCCCATCTTTTCTTTGAGTTCGGTAAATGAAATTTTGAGGTCAAAATTTTATTTTAAGGGGGGTAGTGCTGTAAAGCCTGACCTTATAAAATACTTGTCATGACATGCATGTGATGGATAACATGTTTGCATGCTAGGAAAGTCTTGAAGAATTTACAAAAGTCGATATTGTACCTAGAGGTACAACAAAGTTGATTTAAGCCTCGAACTAGATCAAATAGAGATTTTAGGGTGAAATTGAAAATTTTAAAGTCCTAGAATGACTTAGAATGGTTATTCGGGGTTTGAGGATCAATTTGGAGTTAAACCGAAAATTTCACTATCTAAGGGTAAAATGGTAATTTTGCCACTCGAGGACAAAATGGGAAATTTTTTGAAGGATTTTGATCATATATGACTTATTGGAGTATGATTTGAGGTTGAGAAGTGAAAATTTGTAATCTCGGTATTTTTCGGAGTATAGGGGTAAAATGGTAATTTTGCCACCCCAAGCGCAAAACAGTAATTTTCCACCACTAGGACATTTGTCCAGCACATGGATTTTATCCAATATTATCATGGATAATTGAAAGAATTTATATGGTGGAGAGAGAAAGCTTAATAGTTAAGAAATAAAACTATACCAATGAAATGGTGACACATGGCATATTTATAACCATTAAATATTTAACTTTAAAATTAATACAAAATCAGCCCATTTCTCATTCATATGGCTGGCCAAAGAAGAACAAAGGAGGAAAGGAAAAAAACAAGAACCCTAGGTGGGAAAATTGAAGAAAAAGTGTGGGGTTTTAAGGGATTAAGCTAATAAAGGTACAATTTCTTGATTTTGACTTGTGATTTACACTACCCATGCTTTCTTTTTCATTTTCCATGGTGAATTCATGGCTGGTTGGAATGGGTATGGAGAGAGAATGAAGTTGGATTGATTTGATTTTAAGTTATGTTAGCGTTTTTAGTTAGTTTAGCATATTTAGAAACAAAAAAACAAGAAAAGAATTCATTTTCCCTCATCACCATCATTGGCCAAATTTTCTAGGGAGGATATTGTGGCTGAAATTGATGATATTTCATGATATTTTGGTGATATTTGATGTTTGGCAAGACTAGAAATTAAATGAGAAATTTTGGTGTGAAAATCTGAATTTTTACCTAATGTATAAACATGTGTGATTATTGACTCGGAACTGATAAATTGAATCTCATTCACAGTCACTGAGGTAATTTAGGTATAATTGGAGTGTAGAAAGTGAAAGAAATTGATTTGGAGTTAAATTGGAGGTTTTAGCCAATTACACCGAGAATAGTACGAATTAAGTCGAATATCGTATTTAAACAGCTATTCAGACATTTTGCATCACATTTCGTGCATTCATATAGATTTTATAGAGCTTGAAATAGTTTATGATAAATTGACACAATTTATTGAAATTCGTGTCACGTATGATGTATAGGTGGTGAGCCCTCTGACAAGGGTAAAGAGATTATGCCCGAAGATTGAGAATGAGAGTATATCGAACTCCTAGTATTGTGAGTAACCTTATCATCATTTTAGTTATCTAAATATGTTTTAATTCCGTTTTGGAGAAATTGTATGAAAATGATTTTAAATGGTTAATTTTAGGTTTTATAAACAAAAATGAGTTTAAATGAAAATATTTTATAAATTGTCTTGAAACGAAATAACGATTTTGAAAATAGAGTAATTGGAGACCACTGATATGTTGTAAATTTAAAATTTAATTGATGGCTTATGTTATTGTGTTGGCATGACTAGCTGGGCTGTGTTTTATGAATTGTATGAATTGCTTTATTTTACCCTTGTAGGCTGGGTAGTAATATATTAGCCCTGTCATGCTGTCAAAATTTTATTATATGGTGGGTTTGACCTGCTGTAGTGGGCTGGGTTCTGTGGACTAGCCTATTAAAAGGGCACGAAATCCTGTTATATTTTACCTCGTTTGGAGAGGCGAGTAGGGTAACTCCCGAGGTATAACTTTTAGAGTTCACTTCATGCCAAACCACCACGTGAGGGGGAACTCGGCCAACGCCAAGGAATGACTATGTTTTCAAAATAAAACATGACTTTCTAATAGCCTTGGCAGATTCAGTTGGGATAGCCCTCGGCCAAGATATCCCAAATAACTGAGTATGATAATAATTTTTGGCATGAGCCAAGCTTTTAAGAAATTCATAAGCCATACTGATTACTTGATTTAAATAAATTGATTTCATTTGGTTGAAATAAGTTGAAAGATGATAAATTATAGTTTGATGAAATATTTTAATAGTCTTCTTTTACTCGCATTTAGATATTTTAAATGATATTTGTGTACTCACTGGGATTTTATAATCTCACCACCCTCCTTTCCACCCATTTCAGGCTCGGAATAGATTGTAGATAACTAATATCGGCGAGGATTACAATTGGACTTGCCATATCCAAAAACTGTAGGTTCATTTCTTTAGATACTTTTAGTCCTTCATGTCAAGCCTAGCCCTAAATTATCTACCATGTTACACATGAGACTGATAAAGTGATTGCATATTTGAACAGTCCCGAAAGAATATTTAAAAGTCGGTATTGTACTTAGAAGTACAAGTAAGTCGATTTATACCTTGAACTAATTAAAATAAGAATTTTAAGGTGAAATTAAGAGTTTCACAGTCCAGGAATGATTTAAAATGGTGATTTGAAATTCGAGGATCAATTTGGAGTCAAATCGAAATTTTCACTATCTAGTGGTAAAATGGTCATTTGCCACTTGAGGACAAAATGAGAATTTAATAAAAGATTTTTTTGGCCCCATTTGACTTATTGGAGTATGATTTGAGTATTGGAGTATGATTTGAGGTTTACAAGTGAAAAATTTTAATTCTGGTATAATTTATAGTATAGGGGCGAAATGGTAATTTTGCCACCCTGGGGGCAAATCGGTAAATTTTTACCCCTAACACTTGTCAAGACCAAGGGATTTTATTCATCATGGAAATGGATAAACATGAGAAATGTGTGGTGGAGAATTAAAGAATTAAAAGTCAAATATTTAAAATTTGAACCAATAAGGAAATGCCATGTGTCATGCTTTTATTATTTTATTGTTTCTTTATAAAAAGGCATAAAAATCAGCCCATTTCTCCCATAGTGGTCAGCCAAACCAGAAGAGAAGAGAAACCAAGGAAGAACAAACCCTAGGTGGGAAAAATCAAAGAGAAAGTGTTGGAATTCAAGGATTTGATCAAGCAAAGGTAAAATTTCTTTGATTTTGATAGTGATTTACCTTATCCATGCATTTTCCCTTAATTTCCATAGTTGAAAAACATGTTTTCATGATGAATTCATGGCTGGTTGGAATGGGTATGGAGAGAGAATAATGTTAGATTGATATGATTCTAAGTTATGTTAGTGTTTTTAGTTAGTTAAACATGTTTAGAAACAAAACAACAAGAAAAGAATCCATTTTCCCCATGAACCTTCAATGGTCGAACCCTATGTGAAGTGTAGAAGTAATGAATTGATTTTGTGATCAAGTGAATCGATTGAAAAATTGATGAAATGATGATTTATGGTGAGAAAATGGAATGGGAAAATTTTTAGTGGTAGTGCACCACAATGGCCAAAATGTTCAAGAAGAATTGTGAGGGTTATTAGGCTGAATTTTAGATTATTGGAATTGTATTTAGTGAATTGAAATATTAGAAATGAAATGGAGTAATTTGGAGCCAAATCGGACACAATTGTCATTTAATCGGGTAATAGGCCGAATTAGGTCAGTACCGCATTTAAGCGATAGTCGGATAAGTTGCATATCATATCATGCATATACACCGAGCCTGAATTGATTTTATAATGGTTAAGCATTAATGTGGTGAATTATGTATTGTACATTGTGGATAGGTGGTGAGTAAATTACATTGGTAAAAGTACAGAGATTGTGCTTGGAGATTAGGATTAGGAGTATATCGACTCCTAGAACTGTGAGTAAACTTATTATCGTCTTAATTATCTAGAGTAGTTTTATACAATTGTGTGATTTTATAAAAAATGGGTTTAAATGGTAAATTGCTATGTTTTATGAGAAATTGTGATTTTATAAAATGATTTTATAAATTTTCTGAAAAATTGAATACTGATTTTGAAAATAGAGTAATTGGAGACTGCCTGCTTGTGTTGTAAATTTCTGATTTTAAATTGAATGGCTTATGACAATAAATGAGTATGAATGGCTAAACTGATTTTTGGTGTTAGAATTATTTGTACTGTGTATTCAGCCTTGAGAGGCTAGGTTGCTATAAATTGCCGTGTCATGCAGAAAAAGATTTTATAAATCAGGTGATAGATAAAATAATCCATAGTCACTGCAGTGGTGGGAGTTTCCATGGACTGCCTATGAGAGGGGCATGGTAACTTAATTATATATTTGCCTCCGGGGGAAGATGATGGATGAAGTATCTCCTGAGGTAAAGATTCGAGTGCACTTCATGTGGACCACTGCGTGAGAGTGAGACTCAGCCAACGCTAAGGCATGGCTAAAATTTCGGATGTAAAGACATTTAACAGCCTTGGCGAACTCGGTTGGGATAACCCTCGATCAAGGTATCCCTGATAACTGAGTATGAGAATGATTTTTGGCACGAGCTAAGCTTTTCAGGAAATCATAAGCCTAGTTGTTTATTTGGTTGAAATGAGTTGAAAGGTAATGAAATTACAATATGATGACTTATTTTAATTCGTCTCTATTTACTCGCCTTTAGATAGTTTAGATGGTGTCTGTTTACTCACTAGGATTTTATAATCTCACCACCCTCATTTCCTTACATTTCAGGCTCTGGGAATTCCATAGTTAGCTGACTTTGACAAGGACCTTCATTTGGACTTGAATCGACAAAAGCTATAGGTTTTTAGCTTTCGATACATTTTGGTTAGACGTGGGCCCACGTGTCGCTGTAAAAATAATTTTATGCTTTGGTTATTAGCTTTATAGTATATATGAATATAATTAACTTTTACGCTATAAGAATTATTTACCGATAGCTTTATAAAAATTATTTTACGAGAAAATAATTTATTTTATTGAATATTTTTATTATATTTTAATAATCAAATTTTCACTTCAAACGAAGGTTTTAGATACTTAATTTGTTTTTAAATCACTAAATATATATTTTTTACTTACCTACTACATTTTTAGCAAGTTTTGAGATTTTCGATAAAAAATGACGAAAATGACCTTGTGAGCCAGAAAACAATATGTTATGTTCTGATTTGGAAATGACTCGTAATCCTTCGAATTACGATATTTGATAACTATTGCTCACCCGAGAAGTGTGAAAGCTGATACGAGAGCCTTGCGAGGTTTCGATCGGCATTCGGGATGAAGAATGTTTGTCAAGGCTTTGCGGCGGTTGTCACGGGCTCGATGAGAGTTCCGGGTCGTGACATTCGTCGGCTCACGTGTCACTGTAAATTAAATTTTATACTTTGGTTATCTGTATTACAGCATGTATGAATTTATTTTGCTTTTACGCTGTAAAAATTATTTTCACAGTGTTCTAAAAATATTATTTTATTAAAAAATTGAATATTTTATTATATATTTTTATTTTATTCTAATAGTCATAATTTCATTTTAAATGAATGTTTTAGACATCCAAATTTATTTTTGATTTCAAATTATGTGTTTTGTACGTGTATATTACAATTCAGCTGGTTTCGAAATTTTTAGGAAAAAATGACCAAAATACCCCTGTGAGACAAAAATTATTATTTTATTTATTTTAAGTTGGAAACAGTTTAAAATATTTTAGAACATAGTATTTGGAAACAGTTACTCACAGGGGAAATGAGAAGTTGATATTAAAGCCTTGCGGGGTTTCGGTTGACATTTTAGGTAATGAGTGTCGATCGGGACGTCGCGGCGGTTGTCACGGGCTCGAGGTGAGTACCGGGTCGTGACAAAATCCATCATCAAAACCTCTCTCCCTATGTTCGGCCAACAAGTATTCCCTAATGAAAACTTGTAAAACCCCGCACCCTCGTTGGACACAAATAAGACCTTATTGATCAAACGAATGATCGTTTGATGTGAATTGCGTGCTAAAGAGCGACAAAGGATGAAAGGAATGTTCTAGAATAAAATGTTTCGCCCGTGCAGAAAGAACAATTAAATAATAATATTTTTGTTGGAGAGAAATTAGTAAGCTAAAGGATGATTCAGAAGTAAACCGAGATGTAATGATGTGTTTCGGGACCAAAGAAGGCAAGTGAAAAATTCTGAAATAAAATAATATTTTATTCAATAAAATAATATTAAAATATTAATATTTTACATGTTGTCGGAATTAGTGATGAAAAATGGAATATGACTAATTTAAGTGCGGGAGATGAAGTAAAGAAGAATTTTGAAGGAAAACGAAGATAATTGCGTCAGCGTGATTTTATTAAATCGAGCTAACACGGGTAAGTAAATATTTAAATATTATGGTGACACCGCGTTGAAATGCGATCTCGATATTTTAATTATACACGTGTAAGAAAAGGAAGATAGAAGGAAATTAGAATTTTTACTCGTGTCGAAAGAATTAATTTTAAAATATGAAAATTTGAGGGAGGTGTGTTAAATAAAATGAAGTTAAGGCATAATATGTAAATTTTATTATTTTGAAGAAATAAAAATAAAATGAAAATAAAATGGATGATAAAATAATGAAGAAAAGATGTTGAAAAGTCAAAAAATATTTTTATATGTACATGAGTGACCACATGAGTCAAGAATGGGAATGATGTGGTTTGGATGGGAATGAAGAAAAGTCAAAGTCATTTGGAATAATATTAAATTGGAACCAAGTGAGGTGAATGGCCTGCCATACAAAAGAAAGGAAGAAAGACAAAAAAAAAAGTAAAGAAAACAAAAGAGAAGAGTGTAGAAAGGATGGTGGGGCCGGTCATGTGGGATGAAAGAAGAAAAGAAATGAAGAGAAGTCGGTTATGAAGAGGAAAGAAAGAACCAAAAGCCAAGCAAAAGAAAGGAAAGGAAAAAGGAAAGAAAAACCGTGGGAGAGGAAGAGAAAAGGAACGAAAATTTTACTTTTTTCATGGCACAGTTTTGCTGCACTTTGAGGGAGGAAAAAAGAGCTTTTTGCTGCAATTTTTGGAGGAAGAAAAAGCTGAAAATTTTGAGGTAAGAAAGCTGATTTTTTTTAGGTTAATTGCTGGAATTTTTGAGGTTTTTGTGGATGATTTTGGATGCAGAAAAATTGGAGCTGTTTGTTGCCAATTTGTGCAGAAAAATTGGACAGCATTGTGCTGCCAATTTGAAGGAGAAAAGGTAGCTTGGTGCTGCCAAATTTTTGAGGAAAAGAGAGCTGGAAGTGCTGCCACCAGAGGAGGAAGAAAATGAACCAAGAAGGGAGAATGTGGAAGAGAGAAAAAAAAAAAGAAAAGAAAAGAAAAAAAAAGAATGGGCATGGCCTAATAGAAAATAAGTGGGCATGGCCCAATAGAAAATAAATGGGCTTAGCCCAAATAGGAAAAAAAATGGAAAAAGTCCATGAAAGGGGGGCCCAAAGGTCATAAAGAAATGAAAAAGGCCCAATGGTAAGTTAATGTTATATTTTAAGATTTATGGGTAGTTTAATATTGTGCATATTTTGGATGAAAAATATGCAAGTTGCTTAAGAAATTTTTAATTAAGTTGCTACCCATACAAATGTGTGATTAAGTATACTGAGTTTAAATTGTTGGTAGGAAAGTTTATCGTGGAGGCGTGCCAAATGAAGTAAGTGACCGACAATTAGGAATAATTATACACGTGTACGAATCAATAGTGAAGTAATATCCCACTATTATGAGGTGAGTAGGGGGTGTCAATTTTAAAAAAATTTCGTATGTATATACATGTATGTATATTTTACGTGAAGTGTAAAATTTATGGAAAACATGCGTTGATAGAATTTTAATGAATTGTGGGTGAAAGTTATTTTTAGAAATCATTTGGAATATATATATATATATTATAAGTAAAGTGTTTTAAACCGGGAAACAAGCTTTTCGAAATGATTTATATCAAAGGAAATTGTGCCTTATTGTTTGTGTGGTGCGCATTCATGAAATTTATTACATATTCACTATGCTATTTTGATACAAAATATCATGCAAATATTTACAATGAACATTTTACGAAAAGAGAGTTTTAACATGATGTGGGGACCGATATTTTGAGAAAGATTTAAAATATCCCCTTTAAGATCAAATTTGAATTCTTTTAAAAGGTGATTTCATTTTAACCAAGAAATTCAAGAGTAATTGGAGATTGCTACATGTTTTGTTATAAATTGTATTTTGAATCGAATGGCTTGTGACAATATTTGCATGAATGGCTGAATTGGTATTTGTGTTGAAATATATGAGCTGTGTATTTAGCCTTGAGAGGCTAGATTGTGAAATAATTGTCATGTCATACTATTGCAAATTTTATTGTATGGGGGATTTAGCTTGCTGCAGTCTGTGGACCAGCCTATTAGAGGAGCACGAAATTCGGTTATATATGTACATCGGTCGGAGAGGCGCGTAGGGTATCTCCTGAGGTATGGTTAGAGTTCACGTCACGCCAAACCACCTCGTGATGATGAACTCCGCTAACGCCAAGGAACGACTGTGTTTTCAAAATAAAAATATGATTTTTGCATACATTACTTTTTAACAGCCTTGGCGGATTTGGTTAGGATAGCCCCAGGCCAAGGTATCCCTGACAACCGAGTATGAGAATGATTTTGGCACAAGCCAAGTTTTTAAGAAAGTCATAAGCCATGTTGTTTATTTTTGAAAAAAAATTTAATGGTTTTATATGAGTTAAAATAAGTTTTAATATTATGAATTATATTTCTCTGCATGGTGAAAAGGAATTAAATGATTTTTTATAGCTCCCCTATATGTTTATCTGTGAAATAAATCTCTAATTCCTCGCATATGGGGCGAGTTATGATTTAGGCTTGATTTTAAATATTATTTGGTTTCGCGGGAGCTTGCTAAATTTTATTGATTTGATTTGAAAATGATTATTAATATATTTTGATGTGGAAAATTTTATTGCCTCGATTATTTATACTTTATAAGAAATTCTCAATTTTTATACAAGGCACAAATCCCCGTTTGAAACGAATTGCTTTTATAATCCTGCATTTTTATATTCAACTGATCTGCCGTTTACTTGTTTCCCATCTATGCCCTACTCGCTGAGTCGATGATTATCACTGAGTCTATGAAACTCACACCCCTTTATTTCCCCTTTTGCAGATAGGGATCAGCCTAGTGTGTAGCCAATGACGCATTCGGTGCACCGTGAATAGGTTAAGGCATCTCCTAGCAATTTATTCTGAGTAGCTCCGCTGTTAGAGGTTAAGTCATAGCATTTTATTTATTAAGTTGTAAACGAATTCTAAGTTTTAATATAAGCATTAATTTAGAAATTATAGATTTTAATGCATATACTTACGAATAAAAGGAAAAAAAGTTTGTATTGATTTTTATATTTAGGGTTCAATTTAGTATATGGAAGTATCGATATTATATGGTGATTGAATGTATGGATTAACGAGCAAATTCTAGACAGGCTTGTTCGAGACTTGGCAGGTCTTTTTCAGAAGTCTTGGACACCGGTAGCGACCGGGGAGAGGTCGTCGCAATAGTGGTATCAAAGCCCTAGATTTGGTTGAGTTCTAGGATATTCTTGTTTTAAATAGCGGAGTAGTGAAGTCGACATAGAGTCTTGTTTATAATCAGTGATTGCAACACCGATTATAGACAAGAGGTTGCGTAAACTCTTTATCTTAGAAAACCACCTTGTGTAATCATAAGTGATGATTAAATAACAAGAATTGATTATCGATGTCCGGGTTTGAGATGCCACCCGAGACACGAACTATTGTTGGAAATATTTTAAGTAAATGCTTCTAATGAAAGGGTGATATAATGAAATACTCCTCCGACTAAGAGTGGAGGAAAGTGAAGTTGGACTAATAAGTCTGTAATAACTCATTCACTTGGTAGAGTGAAAATTTGAGCCATGATTGTCAATGGAAAGAAATTTGATGATTATGGACGGTATTTGAGGACGATATAAAGGAGAACCTATGATAATGATAATAAGAGGTATATTTTGACTAGAATAAATAATGATCGTTGAGATCCACTCGAGGTTTATAAATTTAAGTATTAAGGAGATGTAAACTGATACTTGTGTGCACAAAGGTTAGTGCATTGTGTTAATGAAGTTGTTCTGCCTATATATATAAATGGTGCTGAATCTTTGATGTAACACTCGACCCTAAATTATCTGTGATATATCATCCACATGCTTTGGATAGCATGTTTGCATATTGAATTGCCTCGAAAAATAAGTTAAATGACTATATTGCCCCTAATGGTACGGTTCAGTTAAATAAGTCTTGAACTAATTTAAATAGAGAATCGAGGATGAATTTGAGAAAACTAAAACCCATGGATTGATTTAAAAATGAGGATTCAGAGTTTGAGGTCCGATTTGGAGTCAATCCGGACTTTAAGTATTCTAGGCGCAAAATGGTAATTTGCCACCTGAGAACGAATATGGAATTTTCAAAAAAAAAAGATTTTTTTAATCCTGTTTGATTAAGATTGATTATATTAGACTTATTGGAGTATAATTTGAGGGTTTGGTAGTGAAAAAGTTTAATTCTGGTGTTTTATGGAGTGTAGGGGCAAAATCGTAATTTTACCATCCACGGACAAAATTTGAGATTTTGAGAGAATTTAGATCAAATTTGACAAATTGGAGAATGGTATGAGTATAAGGGATGAAAAATATGTCTATGGGTAATTTTTTCAGTTTTTTGGGCAAAAATAAAATTTTTGACTTTTACGGGGGTAAAAGTGTAAATTTCAAAAATTACTCCACCAAGACTTTGAATAAGTCTGAGAATTTTACCTAAGCTATGGATATGTGGGACAAGTGTATGGTGAAAATTTGGAAACAAAAGGATGGCTAGAATTTATGAAATTAATAAAATATTAAAAAAATGAATAAAATAATATTATATTATTTTAGCCTTTAAAAAGGTCAAAATTTCCAGAATTCTCATCTTCTTCAAGCCGTCCAAACCAGGAGAGAAAAGGGGGAAAAGAAATAAGAACCCTAGCTGAAATATTTGGGGAAAATCAAGAGAAATCAAGAAATCAAGCATTAAAAAGGTAAATTTCATTGATTTTCCTTGTGATTTTCACTACCCATGCATTTTTTTCTCATTTCCATGCAAAATTAGAAAGTGGGTATGAACACCCATGCTGGCCAAACCTCCATGGATGAGTTTTGAGCTTGAGTTTTGGTTGATTTTAATTGAATTAAGTGATTTTAGTTAGGTTATATTAAAATATAGCAAAAATAAGCTAGAGAAATAATTTTCTCCCATTGAAACCCATTATTGCGAATTTTCTAGGGGAATATTGGCTGCTGATCTTGATGTTTATTTGTGGAATTATGATGAATTATGAGCCTAGAAAAATAATGGGAATTTTCGAAGCAAAAATACTAATTTTTACCCACTAGGCGTATTTTCGTAATTTGCTATCGAGACTGATAATTTGCACCACACTGAGGAACATTAAGTCAATTTGGGTGAAATTGAGGTATAGAAACTGAAAAAAAATAATTTGGAGTTTAAGCAGACGCGTATATCGATTTATCTAGTAAAAGACCAAAATAGGCTAACACTGCGTTTAGGTAAAATTTAGACATTTTGCACTTCATATCATACATTAGTAGTATAAATTAGTTTATTTTGCTTTAGTACCAAAGTAGTAAACCTCTTAATTGTGTAATTTGTCAAGGTGGCGAATCCTCTGACAAGGGCAAAGAAATCGCATCCGAGGAGTAATAGTTAGAGTACCCGAATTTAGTTTTCGAAAACTGTGAGTAAACCTATTATCGTCTGAATTATCTAGAGTAGTTTTTATTCAATTTTGTGATTTGTGAAAATTATTTTAAATGATTAATTTCTTGTTTTATGAGAAAAATATGAATTTATAAAATAAATTGAATTTTTTATAAATTGATTTGAAAATAAAATGTTGGATTTGAAAATTTGAGTAATTGGAGACCATGTGATTTATTGTAAATTATGATTTGAATTAAATGGCTTGTGATAAATTGGCATGATTGGGTAAATTTATACTTGTGTTGAAAAATATGAATTGTCTGTTTTGCCTTGATAAATTGGTTAGTAATGTAATTGCCATGCTATGTCATTGAAATTTGATCAATTTGTGGATTAAAGATTAGCTACTACAGTGGCGGGGTTTCGTGGACCAACCTATTAGAGGGGTACGGTAAACTCCTTTATATTCTCACCTCGGTCGTAGAGGCGCGTAGGGTATCTCTTGAGGTGGGCTTTTTGAGTGCACTTCACGTTAACCACCATGTGAAGTGAGACTCAGTCAACACCAAGGAACAACTACTTTTTTAAAAAAAAATAAAAACAAGTTTTATGATTATATAAAATTTTTCATAGCTTTGGCGAACTTGGTTGGATACCCCTGGTCCAAGTGTCCTCGAATACAGGATTTGGCATGAGCCAAGTTTTGAGAAATTCACGAGCCATATTGATTATTTGGTTGAAATGAATATTCGTGTTGTGAAAAATTTGCTGAAATGAATTATTTTTAATTGTCTCCCTTTACTCGCCTTTAAATTATTTAGATGGTTTTTGTTTACTCATTGAGATTTTATAATCTCACTTTTTTATTTTATCCCATCATTTCAGGTCGGGTTAGCCTGTAGATAGCAGACATCGTCGAGAACTATAGTTGGCCATACTACTTCAAAAACAGTAGGTTTACTGTCTTTACTACTTTTGTTCATTTGTGGGCCCACTAGCACTGTAAATTAAATTTTATACTTTGGTTTTTCGTATTATAGTTTGTATAAATATATTTAACTTTTACGCTACTAAAAATCTGTAACACCCGACCATAAATTATCTGTGATATATCATTCACATGCTTTGGATAACATGTTTGTATATTGAATTGCCTTGGAAAACAAGTTAAATGACTGTATTACCCCTAATGGTACGGTTCAGTCAAATAAGTCTTGAACTAGTTTAAACAGAGAATCAAGGATGAATTTGAGAAAACTAAAACCCATGGGTTGATTTAAAATGAGGACTCAGAGTTTGAGGTCCGATATAGAGTTAATCCGGACTTTAAGTATTCTAGGGGCAAAATGGTAATTTGTCACCTGAGGACGAATATGGAAATTTTTAATCCCGTTTGATTAAGATTGATTATATTAAACTTATTGGAGTTTAATTTGAGGGTTTGGCAGTGAAAAAGTTTAATTTCGGTGATTTCTAGAGTGTAGGGGCAAAATCGTAATTTTTCCACCCACGGACAAAATTTGAGATTTTGAGAGAATTTAGATCACATTTGACAAATTGGAGAATGGTATGAGTATAAGGGATGAAAAATATGTTTATGGGCAATTTTTTAATTTTTGGAGTAAAAATGTAATTTTTGACTTTTACGGGGGCAAAAGTGTAAATTTTAAAAATTACTCCACCAAGACTTTGGATAAGTCTGAGAATTTTATCTAAGCTATGGATATGTGGGACAAGTGTATGGTGAAAATTTGAAAATAAATGGATGGCTAGAATTTAAGGAATTAATAAAACAAAAAAAATGAATAAAATAATATTATATTATTTTAGCCTTTAAAAATGTCAAAATTCCAGAATTCTCATATTCTTCAGCCGTCCAAACCAGGGGGGAAAAGAAATAAGAACCCTAGCTGAAAAAGTTGGGGAAAATCAAGAGAAATCAAGAAATCAAGCATTAAAAAGGTAAATTTCATTGATTTTCCTTGTGATTTTCACTACCCATGCATTTTTTTCTCATTTTCATGCAAAATTAGAAAGTGCGTATGGACACCCATGCTGGCCAAACCTCCATGGATGAGTTTTGAACTTGAGTTTTGGTTGATTTTAATTGAATTAAGTGATTTTAGTTAGGTTATATTGAAATATAGCAAAAATAAGCTAGAGAAATAATTTTCTCCCATTGAAACCCATTATGCCGAATTTTTTAGGGGAATATTGGCTGCTGATCTTGATGTTTATTTGAGGAATTATGATGAATTATGACCCTAGAAAAATAATGGAAATTTTTGGAGCAAAAATACGAATTTTTACCCACTAGGGGTATTTCGTACCGGGACTGATAATTTGCACCACACTGAGGAACATTAAGTCAATTTGGGTGCAATTGAGGTATAGAAACTGAAAAAAATTAATTTGGAGTTTAAACGGACGCGTATATCGATTTATCGGGTAAAAGACCGAAATAGGCTAACATCTCATTTAGGCAAAATTTAGACATTTTGCACTTCATATCATGCATTAGTAGTATAAATTAGTTTATTTTGGTTTAGTACCAAAGTAGTAAACCTCTTAATTGTGCAATTTGCCAAGGTGGCGAATCCTCTGGCAAGGGCAAAGAAATCGCACCCGAGGAGTAATAGTTCGAGTTCCCGAATTTAGTTTTCGAAAACTGTGAGTAAACTTATTATCGTCTTAATTATCTAGAGTAGTTTTATACAATTGTGTGATTTTATGGAAAATGGGTTTAAATGGTAAATTGCTATGTTTTAAGAGAAATTATGATTTTATAAAATGATTTTATAAATTTTCTAAAAAATCAAATACTGATTTTGAAAATAGAGTAATTGGAGACTGCCTGCTTGTGTTGTAAATTTATGGTTTTAAATTGAATGACTGATGACAATAAATGAGCATGAATGGCTAAACTGATTTTGGTGTTAGAATTATTTGTACTGTGTATTTAGCCTTGAGATGCTAGGTTGCGATAAATTACCATCTCATGCAGAAAAAGATTTTATAAATTAGGTAGTAGATAAAAGATTAGCTATTGCAGTGGTGGGGGGTTCCGTGGGCTAGCTTATTAGAGGGGCACGGTAAACTCCTTTATATTCTCACCTCGGTCGTAGAGGCGCGTAGGGTATCTCCTGAGGTGAGCTTTTTGAGTGCACTTCACGTGGACCTCCGCGTGAGAGTGAGACTCAGCCAACGTCAAGGAACGGCTATGTTTCAAAATAAAAATATGATTTATGCAAAATATGAATTTTTAACAGCTTTGGCGGACTCGGTTGGATACCCCTGGTCTAGGTGTCCCCGAGTACAAGATTTGGCATGAGCCAAGTTTTGAGTAATTCATGAGCCATATTGATTATTTGGTTGAAATGAATATTCGTGATGTGAAAAATTTGCTGAAATGAATTATTTTTAATTATCTCCCTTTACTCGCCTTTAGATTATTTAGATGGTGTTTGTTTACTCACTACGATTTTATAATCTCACCACCCTCAATTCCACACATTTTAGGTTCGGGATAGCCGGTAGATAGCCGATTGCATCAAGGACTTCAGTTAGCCTTGCATTGTCAAAATTATAGGTTCACAAACTCGCATCTTATTGGTTAGTTGGGGGTCCACGTGTCATTGTAAAAGTAATTTTATATTTTCGTTATTTGATTTAAAATATGTATGAACATATTTTGCTTTTACACCATGTTTTTGGCGAGTTTCGATATTATCGAAGAAAAATGATGAAAATGCCCATATGAGCCAGAAAATAATATTTTATTGTTTTGATTTGGAAACGACTTATGATTTCTTGAAATGTAAGATTTAATAACTGTCGCTCACCGGAGAGATGCGGAAGCTGATGTTAAGCCTTGCGGGCTTTCGATCGGCATTCGAGGTAATGAGTGCCTATCGGGACGTCGCGAACGTTGTCACGGGCCCTATAGGAGTTCCGGGTCGTGACAAAATCATTTTCAGAATACTCTATAAATATTAATTTGTAAGAAAATAGAATATTTTGTCAGATATTTTTATTTTATTTAAATGGTTATAATTCCATTTTAAATCACGTTTTAGACATTCAAATTTAATTTCGATTTTGAAATATGCATTTCTCGCTTAAGTACTACATTTTGGTCGAATTTGAAATTTTTGACGAAAAATGACCAAAATGCCATTGTGAGGTGAAATTTATTTTTTCACTGTTTTAAATAGGAAAAAGGCTTAAAAGCCTCTAAAATACGACATTTGGCAACAATTAACCATAGGAGAGATAAGAAACTGATACGAAAGCCTTGCGAGGTCTCGATATGGTATTCGGAGGATGAGTGCCTATCGGGACATCGTGAAGGTTGTCACGGACTCAAGGATGGTTCCGGGTCGTGACATTTGAGATATTTTAAATGCGAATAAGTAGTGTATAGCAGCTTAAAAGGAGTTGGTTTTGAGTTTAATTAAGCAATGATGAGATCCCAAAGTTTGATGGAACTATGCTGGGTTGTAGTTATTAGTGCATGAATTAGCTCAAGGTTGAGATTAAATATTGGCGATGATGTCGAGGGACATTTAAGTAAAATCTATATTAAGTTTTATAAATATCAGAGTTGATTGGTGTAAAGTGATAACACAGGGACGATTAAAGGTAATCCCAATAATGAAATTGGTTAATGAGAATCCCCTTATGTAGAAATTGAAATTCAAAAATGCAAGAGGTGCATATGACTCCCATGAATCTAAATCTTAAGTGAGTAATTAATATCAAAATGAATAAAGATGTATCCGATGGAAGTACAAAAGGTAAATGAGAATGAGAATGACTTTTAGGAATTGTGATATTGTATAAGATCTAGTGATCTCATAATGATGAATCTAAAGAGTCAATAAGATCATAAAGCATATGCGGATACCAGATTGTGATTGGATTAGCGATGGAAGAAATACGAATGTTGTTACAATCGCACCTAAGAAGTTTAAGGATAATTAATGTAATCATACTAAGTTAGTTCAATATGGTCCAAATTAATAACACGAACACTTTGGGCGGATCTCAAAATAATGTCCATTAGGAACCAATAAGTGGAATGTTAATAAGCATATATTGAAATGTTAAGGTTATGAAAGGCTTTGGAGATCAGCCTTTGATTATTTAAATTTTCAACGAGATTGTATTAAATGAAATGTTTAAGAGTTTTGGAAATGTATGAAAAGGTGTGAGAATGCACTGGTTTGACTATTTATAAAAGTTCGAACTTGGATGGTCATCAATGGCTGGTGAGTAACCAAACAATGTGTAAGTAAATGAACAAAGGGAGTTACGATTGGTAGGTAAGAGTGGAACTCTAATGATGAGACTGTGTTTACTGCTTTTGGCATTGAACTATAAGTTATGAACTTGTATCCACTCTGTGAACACCTTGATGATATAGTTCGTGAAATTTTTCACTATGAGAAACATTAAAGCTCAAGGAGCAAAAGGCTATATAGTCAAGTTGGGATTCGTGACTAATATGTCACATAAGTATGAAGATGAATTGTAAACATATAAGGATGTTTGGAAATGGTGGTTTGAGGTAATGATTTTCTCGCCAATATCTAGATCTGATGAAGTTATGGTCTCGATATGCTTGTAAATACAAGACATAAATTGTGAAATATACCTTCCTTATCAGATTCAATTTATTTAATTAATTATCAAGGTAAAGTCCCTAAAAAGGATAGGCAAAGGATAAATTGTGTCACGAATATTTAAAGAACGAGGGTGATATGGTTTGAATAAATGATATTACCCTTAGTGAAGGAATAGAAATGCGTTACGTGAATTATAAAGATCCATTTAGGAAGAGAAGATGATTTGAGATTTTGAATATTCATATACTAGCAAAGGCTTTGGTAATGAAACCGTGAGATTTGGCATTTAGAGTAAATTTGAGGAATTTCAAGTTAGATATGTTGTATGCAGTTGATGATGAACAAATTAGCTATTGATTAAAAAGATTGATTAAGATTAGAAAGATATATACAAGAAAATCGTTAATTATCGAAATGTCTTGTGGTATAAGTTGAAATTATCTAGCGAGCACTCGATCATGAAAGTACTGAAGTTTTATCTTCGAGAATATAGTTACTAATGGTTATTAGATTTGAATCATCTCTGATGTTAAATATATCTGAAATAAATAAAACATGTCTTGATCTTTACGTATTATGAAATGCTCGCATGGAAATGGTATGGAAGTGTGTAAACCGAAATAAAGATAGGTTGACAAGTTAGACCTGCTATAACACCCGACCCTAAATTATCTGTGATATATCATTCACATGCTTTGGATAGCATGTTTGTATATTGAATTGCCCCAGAAAACAAGTTAAATGACTGTATTGCCCATAATGGTACAGTTCAGTCAAATAAGTCTTGAACTAGTTTAAACAGAGAATCGAGGATGAATTTGAGAAAACTAAAACCCATGGGTTGATTTAAAATGAGGATTCAGAGGTTGAGGTTCGATATGGAGTTAATCCGGACTTTAAGTATTCTAAGGGCAAAATGATCATTTGCCACTTAGGAACAATATGGAAATTTTTAGAAAAGATTTTTTTGGGCCCATTTAACTTATTGGAGTATGATTTGAGTGTTGGAGTATAATTGAGGGTTTGGCAGTGAAAAAGTTTAATTCCGGTGATTTTTGAAGTGTAGGGGTAAAATCGTAATTTTTCCATCCACGGACAAAATTTGAGATTTTGAGAGAATTTAGATCAAATTTGACAAATTGGAGAATGGTATGAGTATAAGGGATGAAAAATATGTCTATGAGAAATTTTTCAGTTTTTGGGGTAAAAATGTAATTTGTGACTTTTACGAGGGTAAAAGTGTAAATTTCAAAAATTACTCCACCAAGACTTTGGATAAGTCTGAGAATTTTATCTAAGCTATGGATATGTGGGACAAGTGTATGGTGAAAATTTGGAAATAAATGGATGGCTAGAATTTAAGGAATTAATAAAACAAAAAAATGAATAAAATAATATTATATTATTTTAGCCTTTAAAAATGTCAAAATTCCAGAATTCTCATCTTCTTCAGCTGTCCAAACCAGGAGAGAAAAAGGGGGAAAAGAAATAAGAACCCTAGCTGAAAATATTTGGGGAAAATCAAGAGAAATCAAGAAATCAAGCATTAAAAAGGTAAATTTCATTGATTTTCCTTGTGATTTTCACTACCCATGCATTTTTTTCTCATTTCCATGCAAAACTAGAAAGTGGGTATGGACACCCATGCTGGCCAAACCTCCATGAATGAGTTTTGAACTTGAGTTTTGGTTGATTTTAATTGAATTAAGTGATTTTAGTTAGGTTATATTGAAATATAGCAAAAATAAGCTAGAGAAATAATTTTCTCCCATTGAAACCCATTATGCCAAATTTTCTAGGAGAATATTGGCTGCTGATCTTGATGTTTATTTGAGGAATTATGATGAATAATGATGAATTATGAGCCTAGAAAAACAATGGGAATTTTCGGAGCAAAAATACAAATTTTTACCCATTAGGGGTATTTTCGTAATTTGTTATCGGGACTGATAATTTGCACCACACTGGGGAACATTAAGTTAATTTGGGTGCAATTGAGGTATAGAAATTGAAAAAAATTAATTTGGAGTTTAAACGGACGCGTATATCGATTTATCGGGTAAAAGATCGAAATAGGCTAACATCTCATTTATGCAAAATTTAGACATTTTGCACTTCATATTATGCACTAGTAGTATAAATTAGTTTATTTTGGTTTAGTACCAAAGTAGTAAACCTCTTAATTGTGTAATTTGTCAAGGTGGCGAATCCTCTAGCAAGGGCAAAGAAATCGCACTCGATGAGTAATAGTTGGAGTACCCGAATTTAGTTTTCGAAAACTGTGAGTAAACTTATTATCGTCTTAATTATCTAGAGTAGTTTTATACAATTGTGTGATTTTATGGAAAATGGGTTTAAATGGTAAATTGCAATGTTTTAAGAGAAATTGTGATTTTATAAAATGATTTTATAAATTTTCGGAAAAATCGAATACTGGTTTTGAAAATAGAGTAATTGGAGACTGCCTACTTGTGTTGTAAATTTATGGTTTTAAATTGAATGGCTTATGACAATAAATGAGCATGAATGGCTAAACTGATTTTGGTGTTAGAATTATTTGTACTATGTATTTAGCCTTGAGAGGCTAGGTTGCGATAAATTGTCATGTCATGCAGAAAAAGATTTTATAAATCAGGTGGTAGATAAAAGCTTAGCTATTGTAGTAGTAGGGGGTTCCGTGGGCCAGCCTATTAGAGGGGCACGATAAAATCCTTTATATTCTCACCTCGGTCGTAGAGGCGTGTAGGGTATCTCCTGAGGTGAGCTTTTTGAGTGCACTTCACGTGGACCACCGCGTGAGAGTGAGACTCAGCCAACGCCAAGGAACGGCTATGTTTCAAAATAAAAATATGATTTATGTGAAATATGAATTTTTAACAGCCTTGACGGATTCAGTTGGATACCCCTGGTCCAGGTGTCACCAAGTACAGGATTTGGCATGAGCCAAGTTTTGAGTAATTCACGAGCCATATTGATTATTTGGTTGAAATGAATATTCGTGATGTAAAAAAATTTACTGAAGTTAATTATTTTTTAATTGTCTCCATTTACTCGCCTTTAGATAGTTTAGATGGTATCTGTTTACTCACTGGGATTTTATAATCTCACCACCCTCAATTCCACACATTTTAGGTTTGGGATAGCTCGTAGATAGCCAATTGCATCAAGGACTTCAATTAGCCTTGCATTATCAAAATTATAGGTTCACAGACTCGTATCTTATCAGTTAGTTGGGGGCCCACGTGTTATTGTAAAAGTAATTTTATATTTTCGTTATCTGATTTAAAATATGTATGAACATATTAAGCTTTTACACCATGTTTTTGGCGAGTTTCGATATTATCGAAGAAAAATGATGAAAATGCCCTTGTGAGCCAGAAAATAATATTTTATTGTTTTGATTTGGAAACGACTTATGATTTTTTTGAAATGCAAGATTTAATAACTGTTGCTCATCGGGGAGATGTGAAAGCTTATGCTAAGCCTTGCGGGGTTCCGATCGGCATTCAGGGTAATGAGTGCCTATCGAGAGGTCGCGGCGGTTGGTACGGGCCCGATGGAAGTTTCGGGTCGTGACAATTTAAGTGGTATCAGAGCATGGTTTAAAGATAAGAGATTTTGATTTTAAAGCTTTGGATTTTAAAGTTTTTGGTTTTAAAGTTGTTTTAAGAAATCCACACTGACACTACGTGGCCCAAGTTAAGTTAAGTCAGGTTAGGTAGAATAGAATACATGCATATGCATATAGAGTTTGGAGTTGTTTAGACTTGTTTTGGTTTTTCTTATAGATCTTATGGGAGCTATAGAAACTCTTGTTCCCAATAATTCACTTCCTTGTTAATGTCATGCAAAGGTCATAAGTAGGGCCGTTGTTCGGGTTTAAGATGCCACCCGTGCCACAAGCCAGTGTTGGAGAGATCTTAAAACAAATGCTCCTAATGAAAGATTAATGAAATGATATATCCCTTCGATTATGAATTGAGAAATTTGGAATTGGACAAATAGGCCGTGATAATTTATTCATTTGGTGGAGTGTACAAATTAAGCATTGAGGTAAGAGTAAATTCATACATATGTGCATGAAGATAAGAACACTATGTTAATTGAGCGTGTTATGCCCATATAAAAGTGATGTTGGTTTCAATTAAACGATTGTGAGATTTTAAAAATTGATTGGATTTATTATAGTTCATGGATATAAGCACGTGAACTAACTCGAGAGTGAGTACTAATGATTACTATAATTGATGTGTGGTCATGAAGTAAGAAGTTAGTAAACAAATCTGCTCCAAGGATGAGCTTGAACTTTGTTATGCATAGTAAGGAGGAGCCAAGGGATTAAAAGACTAGATGTGGAATTGGCAGCTTAAGGTTAAATGACTTGGAAATGTCGAATCTAGTCTAAGTGCCATATGAAGTTCTATAATTGAGATTGATATGCGAATTACTTGAAAGATCAATTTAAAAGTGTATTTGGTTCAAAGTGTGGCCTATAATACGAATGATTGGTCTTAAAGGTGATCTCTCCAGAGCAAGGAATTTAGAAAATGTTGATGTTTGGATATACTCTAAAAGAGAGAACTTCTGCATCCTAAGTTTAGAACAACTTTGATCTTATGATTGCAAAGGCAAGGTGTAATAACTAAGTAAATTATTCACTTAATAAATGTGATTGATTATTGATGAATAAAGTTAAGATCTTGATGTTTAGTGGTATACAATTTGATAATTATGTATTTAAGGGTTATTTGGAGACAATTTCTTTATCAAAATTGCACTAAATGCTATATTAAAGGCATATCAATGTTAATATGAAAATGTATCCAAGAATGATCTTAACATATCACCAAAGGAGAATTAAACATGTTGAAGTTAATGTTCTAATAGTGTGCATATGATAGAAAGCTAGTTTGTAAGTTGTAGTTTTCATGAAATATATAAGGATTATCAATATATGGACATACACTTGGAGTTGTAATTTACAAGTTTGGAGTATTTAAGATATGATTAAATGGAATTAGCATTAGTTAAGGTACGTGAATCTTCTAATTAAATTTTGTGGAGTATGCATGATAGTAGAATGGAGGAACAGAGTGTCGTGATACTATATGGTGAAGTTAGTATACAATATGGAAAGAGTATTCTAAAGTGTGATTTATTGATTGATGATAAGTGATGTGCAATCTGAGATACATGTAGCTATGAATAAATTTGGAGATCTTTGCTTAAGCAAACTCTTACTAAATGTTATGGTAAAGATATATGAATGTTAGTGGCAAAATAAAGACATTAAATCAATGTTTTGATTGCGTACTTGTGATAGAAAGTTAGTATTGCTAATTGTGGTATAGACTAATGAGGAAGCGAGCGAAAGGTTAGATGAATATATGAGATACTGATAAGAGATATCAATACCAAGTGAGGAAAATGTAAATAAAGATTTCAATAATGATATAGCAAATAAGTTGATATGGAATATTGTTATGAGAATATACTGATCTTGTCTTAACTTTGTTGAAAGGAAAGGATTAGTAACAACACAAATAAACTAGGTGACATGCTAGAAACTCTTGGAGATAAACTGAAATATGAGTAGTTGGGTATACCTCTATGGAAATGATATACTTGGAGTATGAAAGAGCAAATAAGTGATTAGGTGTTTCAAGAATATTTAAATACCTTTGAGGAAGAATTATACATTATACGAGATGAGTATAAGATGTGTGATTTTAAAACTTGTTGAGGAGCCTAACGGCTAAGTCACAAGTTAAGTGATCGTATGCTGTGAGACATAAGTCTAAGATAGATATTCCCAATGAAATACTCAAGAAAAGTTTTACTACGGATTTCGTGAAAGCAAGCACTAAGTTATGTGATTATAAAAAGGAAGCTGTAAGCTGAAAGTGATATTCATATTAATATTGAAAAATACTTGAGGAGAATCTAGTTTCAAGTTTTACAATTTCAGGTACAATTTGTAAATTGGTTAAGGAAGAATGATGTTATATTTATATAAAAGAGTAGAACAAAGGATGATAGAAATTAACCTTGAAAATGAAGTTAGATAATGAAATTTTCCAAATATATTGTGGAAATTGGAATTCGAAAATGCTTGAGGTATACATGATTCAAATGAGTTTGAGTCTTAAGTGACAAATCAATATCGTAATGCAAGAAAGATACAAGGTAATATAGAGGCATGAAAGATGATTAAGGACAAAATGATGACTCTAAGAAATTGTGGTATTGCATATGATGTAATGATCAAGTCAAGATAAATTTTTGAAGCACCAATGGGATTATGAGGCATATAAACATGTGTAGGGATTGATATTATGATCAGCTCAAGTGAAAAATGGTTCTTGGTGGTTCAAGATTTAAACTTAAGATATGATGAAAAGATAATACCCCCATTAGTTCTTTGAGATTGATAAATGAAATTTTGAGGTCAAAATTTTTATTTTAAGGGGGGTAGGACTGTAACACCCGACCTTAAATTATCTGTGATATATCATTCACATTCTTTGGATAGCATGTTTGTATATTGAATTGCCCCGAAAAATAAGTTAAATGACTGTATTGCCCATAATGGTACGGTTCAGTCAAATAAGTCTTGAACTAGTTTAAACAGAGAATCGAGGATGAATTTGAGAAAACTAAAACCCATGGGTTGATTTAAAATGAGGATTCAGAGGTTGAGGTTCGATATGGAGTTAATCCGGACTTTAAGTATTCCAGGGGCAAAATGATCATTTGCCACTTAGGGACAAAATGGAAATTTTTAGAAAAGATTTTCTTGGCCCCATTTAACTTATTGGAGTATGATTTGAGTGTTGGAGTATAATTTGAGGGTTTGGCAGTGAAAAAGTTTAATTCCGGTGATTTTTGGAGTGTAAGGGCAAAATGGTAATTTTTCCATCCACGGACAAAATTTGAGATTTTGAGAGAATTGAGATCAAATTTGACAAATTGGAGAATGGTATGAGTATAAGGGATTAAAAATATGTCTATGGAAAATTTTTCAGTTTTTGGGGTAAAAATGTAATTTTTGACTTTTACGAGGGCAAAAGTGTAAATTTTAAAAATTACTCCACCAAGACTTTGGATAAGTCTGAGAATTTTATCTAAGCTATGGATATGTGGGACAAGTGTATGGTGAAAATTTGGAAATAAATGGATGGCTAGAATTTAAGGAATTAATAAAACAAAAAAAATGAATAAAATAATATTATATTATTTTAGCCTTTAAAAATGTCAAAATTCCATAATTCTCATCTTCTTCAGCTGTCCAAACCAGGAGAGAAAAAGGGGGAAAAGAAATAAGAACCCTAGCTGAAAAAATTTGGGGAAAATCAAGAGAAATCAAGCATTAAAAAGGTAAATTTCATTGATTTTCCTTGTGATTTTCACTACCCATGCATTTTTTTCTCATTTCCATGCAAAATTAGAAAGTGGGTATGGACACCCATGCTGGCCAACCCTCCATGGATGAGTTTTGAACTTGAGTTTTGGTTGATTTTAATTGAATTAAGTGATTTTAGTTAGGTTATATTGAAATATAGCAAAAATAAGCTAGAGAAATAATTTTCTCCCATTGAAACCCATTATGCCAAATTTTCTAGGAGAATATTGGCTGCTGATCTTGATGTTTATTTGAGGAATTATGATGAATAATGATGAATTATGAGCCTAGAAAAATAATGAGAATTTTCGAAGCAAAAATACGAATTTTTACCCATTAGGGGTATTTTCGTAATTTATTATCGAGACTGATAATTTGCACCACACTGGGGAACATTAAGTCAATTTGGGTGCAATTGAGGTATAGAAATTGAAAAAAATTAATTTGGAGTTTAAACGGACGCGTATATCGATTTATCGGGTAAAAGACCAAAATAGGCTAACATCTCATTTAGGCAAAATTTAGACATTTTGCACTTCATATTATGCACTAGTAGTATAAATTAGTTTATTTTGGTTTAGTACCAAAGTAGTAAACCTCTTAATTGTGTAATTTTTAAGGTGGCGAATCCTTTGGCAAGGGCAAAGAAATCGCACTCGATGAGTAATAGTTGGAGTACCCGAATTTAGTTTTCGAAAACTGTGAGTAAACTTATTATCATCTTAATTATCTAGAGTAGTTTTATACAATTGTGTGATTTTATGGAAAATGGGTTTAAATGGTAAATTGCAATGTTTTAAGAGAAATTGTGATTTTATAAAATGATTTTATAAATTTTCTGAAAAATCGAATACTGGTTTTGAAAATAGAGTAATTGGAGACTGCCTGCTTGTGTTGTAAATTTATGGTTTTAAATTGAATGGTTTATGACAATAAATGAGCATGAATGGCTAAACTGATTTTGGTGTTAGAATTATTTGTACTATGTATTTAGCCTTGAGAGGCTAGGTTGCGATAAATTGCCATGTCATGCAGAAAAAGATTTTATAAATTAGGTGGTAGATAAAAGCTTAGCTACTGCAGTAGTGGGGGGTTCCGTGGGTCAGCCTATTAAAGGGACACGGTAAACTCCTTTATATTCTCACCTCGGTCGTAGAGGCGTGTAGGGTATCTCCTGAGGTGGGCTTTTTGAGTGCACTTCACATGGACCACCGCGTGAGAGTGAGACTCAGCCAACGCCAAGGAACGGCTATGTTTCAAAATAAAAATATGATTTATGCGAAATATGAATTTTTAACAGCCTTGACGGATTCGGTTGGATACCCCTAGTCCAGGTGTCACCGAGTACAAGATTTGGCATGAGCCAAGTTTTCAGTAATTCACGAGCCATATTGATTATTTGGTTGAAATGAATATTCGTGATGTAAAAAAATTTACTGTAGTTAATTATTTTTTAATTGTCTCCATTTACTCGCCTTTAAATAGTTTAGATGGTGTCTGTTTACTCACTGGGATTTTATAATCTCACCACCCTCAATTCCACACATTTCAGGTTTGGGATAGCCGATAGATAGCCAATTGCATCAAGGACTTCAGTTAGCCTTGCATTGTCAAAATTATAGGTTCGTAGACTTGCATCTTATTGGTTAGTTAGGGGCCCACGTGTCATTGTAAAAGTAATTTTATATTTTCGTTATCTGATTTAAAATATGTATGAACATATTAAGCTTTTACACCATGTTTTTGGCGAGTTTCGGTATTATCGAAGAAAAATGACGAAAATGCCCTTGTGAGCCAGAAAATAATATTTTATTGTTTTGATTTGGAAACGACTTATGATTTTTTTGAAATGCAAGATTTAATAACTGTTGCTCACCGGGGAGATGCGAAAGCTGATGCTAAGCCTTGCGGGGTTTCGATCGGCATTCGGGGTAATGAGTGCCTATTGAGACGTCACGGCGGTTGTTACGGGCCCGATGAGAGTTTCGGGTCGTGACACCTGTAGTCAATGGTTGGATAAATGTTCGAATGTCGGAAGGTTTGATAAAGGATCAAGGTAGAGGAAATTGTAGATGGCTATGTAAACATGCATAATTGATGATTTAAGAATGATTTGATGGAGGTGTGACCAAGATTAATGATATATTTAATTTCTCTTTATAAGAGGACGAATAATATTGATTTAATTCGAGAAGTGTGGTACTTAAAAATAATAGTAATATGACATTGCCGAGTTTTCTATAAAGTTTGAAAATTGATTTAATTCATAAGATTGAGATCTTATATGGAGAATGCCCAACGAAAATGATGTAGAAGAATTTTAGAATTTTGATTGTTCACCGTATGTTGGTTAGAATTCGAGGACGAATTTATTTTTAAGTGGGGGAGATTGTAATACCCGGCACCCTTGTTGGACACAAATAAGACCTTATTGATCAAACGAATGATCGTTTAATGTGAATTTACGTGCTAAAGAGCGACAAAGGATGAAAGGAACGTTCTAGAATAAAATGCTTCGCGCGTGCAGAAAGAATAATTAAATAATAATATTTTTGTTGGAGAGGAATTAGTAAGCTAAAGGATGATTCGGAAGTAAACCGAGATGTAACGATGTGTTTCGGGACAAAAGAAGGCAAGTGAAAAATTTTGAAACAAAATAATATTTTATTCAATAAAATAATATTAAAATATTAATATTTTACATATTGTCGGAATTAGTCATGAAAAATGGAATATGACTAATTTAAGTTGGGGAGATGAAGTAAAGAAGAATTTTGAAGGAAAACGACGATAATTGCGTCAGCATGATTTTATTAAATCGAGCAAACGCGGGTAAGTAAATATTTAAATATTATGGTGACACCGCGTTGAAATGCGATCTCGATATTTTAATTACACATGTGTAAGAAAAGGAAGATAGAAGGAAATTAGAATTTTTACACATGTCGGAAGAATTAATTTTAAAATATGAAAATTTAAGGGAGGTGTGTTAAATAAAATGAAGTTAAGGCATAATATGTAAATTTTATTGTTTTGAAGAAATAAAAATAAAATGAATGATAAAATAATGAAGAAAAGATGTTAAAAAGTCAAAAAATATTTTTATATGTACATGAGTGACCACATGAGTCAAGAATGGGAATGATGTGGTTTGGATGGGAATGAAGAAAAGTTAAAGTCATTTGGAATAATATTAAATTGGAACCAAGTGAGGTGAATGGCCGGCCATACAAAAGAAAGGAAGAAAGACAAAAAAAAGTAAAGAAAACAAAAGAGAAGAGTGTAGAAAGGTTGGTGGGGTTGGGCATGTGGGATGAAAGAAGAAAAAAAATGAAGAGAAGTCAGTTATGAAGAGGAAAGAAAGAACCAAAAGCCAAGGAAAAGAAAGGAAAGAAAAACCATGGGAGAGGAAGAGAAAAGGAATGAAAATTTTACTTTTTTCTTGGCACGGTTTTGCTACACTTTGAGGGAGGAAAAGAGAGCTTTTTGCTACAATTTTTGGAGGAAGAAAAAGCTGAAAATTTTGAGGTAAGAAAGCTGATTTTTTTTAGGTTAATTGCTAGGATTTTTGAGGCTTTTATGGCTGATTTTGGATGCAGAAAAATTAGAGCTGTTTGCTGCCAATTTGTGCAGAAAAATTGGACAGCATTGTGCTGCCAATTTGAGGGAGAAAAAACAGCTTGGTGTTGTCAAATTTTTTAGGAAAAGAGAGTTGAAAGTGCTGCCACTGAAGGAGGAAGAAAACCAGCCAAGAAGGGAGAACGTGGAAGAAAGAAAAAGAAAAGAAAAGAAAAAAAAAAAGAAAAGAAAAAAAAAAGAATGGGATGGCCCAATAGAAAATAAGTGGGCATGGCCAAATAGAAAATAAGTGGGCATGACCTAATAGAAAATAAATGGGCTTAGCCTAAATAGGAAAAAAATTAGAAAAAGTCCATGAAGGGGGGGCCCAAAGGTCATAAAGAAATGAAAAAGGCCCAATGGTAAGTTAATGTTATATTTTAAGATTTATGGGTAGTTTAATATTGTGCATATTTTGAATGAAAAATATGCAAGTTGCTTAAGAAATTTTTAATTAAGTTGCTACCCATACAAATGTGTGATTAAGTATACTGAGTTTAAATTGTTGCTAGGAAAGTTTGTCATGGAGGCGTGCCGAATGAAGTAGGTGATCGACAATTAGGAATAATTATACACGCGTACGAATCAATAGTGGAGTAATATCCCACTATTATGAGGTGAGTAGGGGGTGTCAATTTTAAAAAAATTCCGTATGTATATACATGTATGTATATTTTACGTGAAGTGCAAAATTTATGAAAAGCATGCGTCGATAAAATTTTAATGAATTGTGGGTGAAAGTTATTTTTAGAAATCATTTGGAATATATATATATATATATTATAAGTAAAGTGTTTTAAACCGAGAAACAAGCTTTTCGAAATGATTTATATCAAAGGAAATTGTGCCTTATTGTTTGTGTGGTGTGCATTCATGAAATTTATTACATATTCACCATGCTATTTTGATACAAAATATCATGCAAACATTTACAATGAAAATTTTACGAAAAGAGAGTTTTAACGTGATGTGGGGACCGATATTTTGAGAAAGATTTAAAATATTCCGTTGAAGATCAAATTTGAATTTTTTTAAAAGGTGATTTCATTTTAACCAAGAAATTCAAGAGTAATTGGAGATTGCTACTTGTTGTGTTATAAATTGTATTTTGAATCGAATGGCTTGTGACAATATTTGCATGAATGGCTGAATTGGTATTTGTGTTGAAATATATGAACTGTGTATTTAGCCTTGAAAGGCTGGATTGTGTAATAATTGCCATGTCATGCTATTGCAAATTTTATTGTATGGTGGATTTAGCTTGTTGCAGTGGGCGAGTTCTGTGGACCAGCCTATTAGAGGAGCACAAAATCCGGTTATATATGTACCTCGATTGGAGAGGCGTGTAGGGTATCTCCTGAGGTATGGTTAGAGTTCACGTCACGCCGAACCACCTCGTGATGATGAACTTCACTAAAGCCAAGGAACGACTGTGTTTTCAAAATAAAAATATTATTTATGCGTACATTACTTTTTAACATCCTTGGCGGATTCAATTGGGATAGCCCCAGGCCAAGGTATCCCTGACAACCGAGTATGAGAATGATTTTGGCACAAGCCAAGTTTTTAAGAAAGTCATAAGCCATGTTTTTTATTTTTGACAAAAAATGTAATGGTTTTATATGAGTTGAAATAAGTTTTAATATTATGAATTATATTTCTCTGCATGGTGAAAAAAGAATTAAACGGTTTTTCGTAGCTCCCCTATATGTTTATCTGTGAAATAAATCTGTAATTCCTCGCATATGGGGCGAATTATGATTTGGGCATGATTTTAAATATTATTTGGTTTCGCGGGAGCTTGCTAAATTTTATTAATTTGATTCGAAAATGATTATTAATATATTTTGATGTGAAAAATTTTATTGCCTCGATTATTTATACTTTATAAGAAATTCTCAATTTTTATATAAGGCACAAATCCTCGTTTGAAACGAATTGCTTTTATAATTTTGCTTTTTTATATTCAATTGATCTGCCGTTTACTTGTTTCCCATCTACGCCTTACTCACTGAGTCGATGATTATCACTGAGTCTATGAGACTCACAACCCTTTATTTCCCCTTTTGCAAATAGGGATTAGCCTACCGTGTAGCCAGTGATGCATTCGGTGCACCGTGAATAGGTAAAGGCATTTCCATGTGCTGGACAAGTGTTGGGTGTGTAAAATTACAGTTTTCCCCTAAGGTGGCAAAATTACCATTTTACCATTATGCTCCGAAAAATACCGAGATTACAAATTTTTCACTTCTCAACCTCAAATCATACTCCAATAAGTCAAATATGATCAAAATCTTTCAAAAAAATTTCCCATTTTGTCCTCGAGTGGCAAAATTACCATTTTGCCCCTAGATAGTGGAATTTTCAGTTTGACTCCAAATTAATCCTCGAACCCCCAATCACCATTCTAAGTCATTCTAGGACTTTAAAATTTTCAATTTCACCTTAAAATCTCTATTTGATCTAGTTTGAGGCTTAAATCAACTTTGTTGTACCTTTAGGTACAATACCGACTTTTGTAAATTTTTTGGGACTCTCCTAACATGCAAACATGCTATCCATCATATGTATTTCATGACAAGTATTTTATAAGGTCGGGCTTTACAGCACTACCCCCCTTAAAATAAAATTTTGACCTCAAAATTTCATTTACTGAACTCAAAGAAAAGGTGGGGTATTGTCTTCTTATCTGATGTTCAACTTCCCATGTCATCTCTTCCATTCGAGCATTCATCCACAATACTTTAACCATTAGGATGCTCTTATTCATTCCTGTACGTATCCTCATATTTATGTTTACCTCACATTTATGTAGCTTCAATCTTTTTAATCATATTAGTCCATCACGTACGGCTTAACCGCGCTATAGATTACATTTCCTTGATACCATTTCCTTAACTATCTCTCAAAGTCTCTTATATCCAGGCAACTCAGCCTCTAATGGGATTTCTTATCATTACGCTACCTTTATCACTTGTCAACAATCGATAATTCCCACTTCAGAATACTCTTTCCATATTATAATTGCTTCCAAATCAATTTTTCTCCTAAAGGGGTATGCACTACAATTCCTATTCAAACATTTCATAATACATAAGGATCAAACACTCTTTATTTGTCCATATATATATTTAGCATCACAGATAATTTAAATTTGGTAACCATTAGTAACCATATTCTCAAAAAGAAACTCTCGTATTTTTATGATCAAGTACTTATTAAGTAGATCTCGACTATTTCCACAATACATTTAAACAAATAAACATACTTTTGGATGTATCCTTATGGACTTAATCAATCCTTATAATTCTTAGGTCATAACCAACTTGTTAGTTATACGTCACATATAAACATATCTAACTTGTGATTCCTCAAATTTTTCTCCAAACACTAGATCTCATGGCCTTATTAGTTTATCAATTTGAAGATGAAAATAAACATTTATCACCCCTCACGTACACTTTAAAATCAAACTATCATTTATCAAGATATTTCTGATATCAACTTCCTTCAGCCCTTTTTACCTTAGAAGATTAAATCCATAATCATCCATTTTGAGTCATGGGCTTATGCCAATCAAGGCCAATTTTCACACTTTCGATTACATGAAGTCGATTGCACATATTCCATTCTCATATGAGAGTTAACCACTAGTTGGCATCATCCCCAAACAACACGTATCATATAAATCAAAAATTTTTTTATAGTCAAAGTTCATATTGGAGTAGTTTAACCTTATGTCATATCTCATCACCAAACCTTTTGTAAAGCTCGACCTTATAAAATACTATTCATGACATACATGTGATGGTAGCATGATTGCATGCTAGGAGAGTCCCGAAAAATTTAAAAAATTGGTATTGTACCTAGAGGTACAACAAAGTTGATTTAATCCTCGAACTAGATCAAACAGGAATTTTAAGGTGAGAGTAAGAGCGTCACAGTCCAAGGATGACTCAAAATGATAATTCGGAGTTTGAGGATCAATTTGGAGTCAAATCAAAATTTTCACTATCTAGGGGCAAAATGGTCATTTGCCACATAAGGACAAAATGGTAATTTTAGAAAAGATTTATTTGTCCCTATTTGACTTATTGGAGTATAATTTGACTTATTGGAGTATGATTTGAGGTTTAGAAGTGAAAAATTTTAATTTTGGTATAATTTGGAGTAAAAGGGTAAAATGGTAATTTTGCCACTCCAGGGGCAAAATTGTAATTTTCCACCATCAGGACATTTTTTCCAGCACATGGTCTTCCCTTATCTTCATTTTTGACCTTTGACTAATCATGTGGTGGAGATAAAATGTTTAAAATTTTAAAATTTTAAAACTAGACCAATAAGAAAATGCCATGTGACAAGCTTAGGATAATTTAATATTTAACTTAAAAATCAGCATACATCAGCCCATTATTCTCCAAATATTCGGCCAAGCAAGGAAGACAGGGAAAGAAAGGAAGAACAAACCCTAGGTGAGGAATTTCAAGAGAAAAAGTGTGGAAAATCAAGGAAAACAAGTGAAAAAGGTAGGATTTTTCAACTTAAGCTTGAACTCTATTTTTCTTAAGCATTTCTCCTTATTTTCCATGCTTAAATTATATGTTTTTATGATGAATTGTTGGCTGATCAAAATGGGTTAGGAGAGAGAAAGTTGTTAGATTAATTTGATTTTAAGTTATGTTAGTGTTTTTAGTTAGTTTAACATATTTAGAAACAAAACAACAAGAAAAGAATTTATTTTCTCCCACAACCATTAATGGCCGAATTTACCATGTATTGAGTGAGGATGAGTTTGATTTCTATTCTAGGAGAATTGGTTAAGAAATGATGAATTATGAGCCTAGAAAAATAATGAAAATTTTTGGAGCAAAAATATAAATTTTTACCCACTAGGGGTATTTTCGTAATTTGCTACTGAGATTGATAATTTGCACCACACTGCGGGACATTAAGTCAATTTGGGTGCAATTGAGGTATAGAAACTGAAAAAAATTAATTTGGGATTAAATTGGACGCGTTAGTAATTTAATCAGGTGATAAGACAAATTAGGCCAATACTGGATTTAGGTAGTTACCAGTGCATTTTTGCATTCCATATTATGCATTAATAGTCTAAATTAGTTTAATTTCAATTTAGTACCAATTTAGTGAGTTTCTCAATTTTGTACTGTGTCAAGGTGGTGAGTCCTCCGATAAAGGCAAGAAAATTACATTCGAGGACTAGTAAACAGAGTGCTTCGAAAGTCTGCATTCTATTTACTGTCATTTTAATTATCTAGGGTGGTTTTTAGATGATTTCATGAATTCTATGGAAAAAGGAATTTAAAAAGGTAAATTTTCATGTTTTATGAATAAATGTGTTTCAATGAAATTAAATTATAAATTGTTTTGAAATTAATAGTGATTTTGAAAAATAGAGTACACGGAGACTGTTAATTGTGGCAATTTGATTGTTTAAATCGATTGGCTTATGATAAATCGGGCATGATTGGCTAGTTGGCAATTGTATTGAAATGCGAATTGTTTGATTGCCTTGAAAGACTGTGAATTACAAAATTGCCATATCATGTTATTGACTTTTATTGTATGGTGTATTATATATATTAATTAATCACTGCAGTAGGGGGTTTCAGTAGATCAGCCTTTTAGAGGGGCACGGTAAACCCCATTATATTCTTACCTCGAACGGAGAGGTGCTGTCACGACCCGAAACTCCTATCGGGCCCGTGACAACCGCCGCGACGTCCCGATAAGCACTCATTACCCCGAATGCCGATTGAAACCCCGCAAGGCTTAGCATCAACTTCCGCATCTCCCCGGTGAGCGACAGTTATTAGATCTCGCATTTCAAGAAATCATAAGTTGTTTCCAACTCAAAACAATAAAAATATTATTTTCTAACTCACTGGGGCATTTTCGTCATTTTTTTTGAAATTTCGAAATCCGAAAAAATGTAATATGTAAGTGGAAACACATATTTCATGATTTAAATTAAATTTTGAAGTCTAAAACATTCGTTTAAAGTAAAATTATAGCTATTTGAATATAATAAAAATATTAAATAAAATATTCTATTTTCTTAAAACACAATATTTTTAAAGTCTTCCTAAAATAACTTTTGTAGCGTAAGAGTAAAATAAATTTATTCATATAGTAATAAAGATAATTAAAGTATAAAATTTCATTTACAGTGACACGTGGGCCCCCAACTAACCAAGAAGGTGTAGAGCTACGAACCCTTACTTCCTATGATGCAACTCCGAGATTAATTCTCGTCTTAATCAACTATCAACAAACTGTCCTGAGCCTGAAAAATAGATAGGAAGAGGGGTGAGATTAAATAATCCCAGTGAGTAAACAATTACCATCAAAAGCATCTAAAGCCGAGTAGATGGAGACAATATAAAAACGTTATATCTCAATAATGTTCATAACACAAAATTCGTTTCAATCTATACCAAATAATTTCTTTTCATCAAAATTTCCCCGACTTATGAATTTTTTTAAACTTGGCCCCTGCCAATATCATTCTCGTGGGTACCTTCGTCAAGGTATCCCACTGAGACCGCCAAGGCTGTTCAATGACCCATACCCATAAACATGTTTTCACATCTGACACACAGCCGTTCCTTGGCGTTGGCTGAGTCTCACTCTCACGTGGTGGCCTGAACGTGAGGTGCACTCAAATCATACCTCAGGAGATACTTCACCCAACATCTCCCCCCGGAGGTAAGTATATAATTGAGTTACCGTGCCCCTCTCATAGGCAGTCCACGGAAACCCCCACCACTGCAGTGACCGTTTAATATACCACCAGACCCATAAAAATTCCAGTAGCATACTATGGCGAATAAAATGTAATCCAGTCTACCAAGACCAATCCAAAACTGTTCATGTATTTCATGCCAACCTCAAAATTTTAGCCATCATACTACCATAGTGTCATAAGCCACAATTTCAATAACATATAAAATCATAAATTTCAACACAATCTCCATATATTCAATTTTCCCAAAACAATATTAGTTTTCAAAACCAGTATAAATCTCATTTTAAAAAAAAAAACATTTTAATTGGAAAACATAATATTTTATAATTTAAACTCACCATTCAATAAAAGCATCAAACAAGTATAATTACTCTAGATATTTAAGACGATAAATTGTCCACTCACAGTTCTAGGAGTCGATGTACTCCTAATCCCAGTCTTCAAGCACAATTTTGGTACTTTTACCAGTGTAATTTACTCACCACCTATCCACAATGTACAATACATAATTCACCACATCAATGCTTGACCATTATAAAATCAATTCAGGCTCGGTATATATGCATGATATGACATGCAACTTATCCGACTACCGCTTAAATGCGGTGCTGACCTAATTCGGCCTATTACCCGATTAAATTACTAACGCGTCCAATTTAATCTCAAATTAATTTTTTTCAGTTTCTATACCTCAATTGCACCCAAATTGACTTAATGTCCCTCGGTGTGGTGCAAATTATCAGTCCTGATAGTAAATTACGAAAATACCTCTAATGGGTAAAAATTCGTATTTTTACTTCGAAAATTCCCATTATTTTTCTAAACTCATAATTCATCATTATTCATCATAATTCCTCAAATAAACATCAAGATCATCAGCCAATATTCCCCTAGAAAATTCAGCCAATAATGGTAATGGAGGAAAATAAATTCTTTTCTTGTTATTTTGTTCCTAAATATGCTAAACTAACTTAAAACACTAACATAACTTAAAATCAAATTAATCTAACAAGTTTCTCTCTCCTAACCCATTTTTTCAGAATTGAATTCATCCTCAAATCACATGATTCAACCATGGAAAATGATGGGAAATGCATGGGAAAGGTAAAGCACAAGTCAAAATCAAGAAATTTTACCTTTGGTCACTTGTTTCCTTGAAATTTCACCAATTTTTCCTTGAATTTCTCCCCCTAGGTTTTTGTTTTTCTTTTCCCCTTTGTTTTCTTGCTATGGCCGGCCATAATGAAGAGAAAATGGTGGTGTGGGCTGATTTTTATAGTTAAATAATATAATAATCTAAACTTGCCACATGTCACTACATTATTGGTCCATTTTTTAAATTCTTATCTTTTAAGCTTTAAATCTCCACCACACATTATTCCTTAAAATATCCATAACTTAGATAAAATTCTCAAACTTATCCAAAGTCTTGGTGAAGTAATTTTTGATATTTACACTTTTGCCCCCGTAAAAATCAAAAATTACATTTTTGCCCCAAAAATTGAAAAATTGCCCATAGACATATTTTTTATCCCTTACACTCATATCATTCCCCAATTTGTCAAATGTGATCTAAATTCTCTTAAAATCTCAAATTTTGTCCGCAGATGGAAAAATTACAATTTTACCCCTATATAGTGAAAATTTCAATTTGACTCCGAATTGATCCTCGAACTCCTAATTACCATTTTGAGTCATCCCTGAACTGTGAAACTCTTAATTTCACCTTAAAATTCCTATTTGAACTAGTTCGAGGCTTAATCGACTTAATGATACCATTAGGGGCAATATCGTCTTTTAACGATTTCTCGAACTTCCTAAATATACAAACATTCTATCGAGCATGTGAATGATATTATAATTATTTTACAAAGCAGGGTTTGACAGGTGCGTAGGGTATCTCCTGGGGTAAAGCTTAGGGTTCACTTCACGCCAAACCACCAAGTGAGGGGGAACTCAGCCAACGCCAAGGAATGACTATGTTTTCAAAACAAAAACATGATTTATGTGAAATGTGAATTTTAATAGCCTTGGCGATCTCGGTAGGATACCTCAGCCAAGGTGTCCCCGAGAATAGATTTATGGCACAAGCCTAGTTTTATGGATTCATAAACCTCTTTACGTATTTTAAATGAAATGTATTCTAATTCTAAGACCCAGTTTACGATGATTTACTTTATTGTCTCCATGTACTCAACTCTAGATATTTATGATGATGTCTGTTTACTCATTGAGATTTTATAACCTCACCACCCTCTTTTCCATCCATTTCAAGTTCAGTATAGGCTGTAGATAGTTGATCTCATCGAGGACTACCGTTGGATCTGCATTTTCCAAACCGTAGGTTCACAATCCTCTTTACTTTTGTTTATTTGGGGACCCTCTTGTTATTGTAAATTAAATTAAATATTTTGGCTTACTGTATTTCAGTATGTATAAATTTATTTAGCTTTTACGCTATAAAAATTATTCACGTATAACTCTATAAATATTGTTTTATAAGAAAATAGAATATTTTACTTAATATTTCTTTTATTTTCTTATTATATTCAAATAATCATAATTTCGTTTTAAATGAAGATTTTAGACTTTTAAACTCATTTTGAATATGAATTATGTGTTTTGTACTTGTATATTACGTTTTAGCCAGTTTCAAAATTTTTGAGAAAAAAATGACCAAAATACCCTTGTGAGTCGAAAATTAATATTTTATTTGTTTTTAATTGGAAACAGTTTAAAATCTTTTAGAACACGATATTTGACAATGGTTGCTCACAAGAAAAATGAGAAACTGATAGTAAAGCCTTACGGGGTTTCGGGTTGACATTCCGAGTAATGAGTGTCTACTAAGACACCGCGACGGTTGTCACGGGCTCGAGGGGAGTACCAGGTCGTAACACCCTTACTTGTACATGAGTACTTGAATTTTTGAATCATCATTTCTTTTTTAAGTAAGTCTTTACAGTTCTTGTAGCGTATTTTTATTCTTTTATACATAATAGTGTCATTTAATCAAACCGTATCATTCTCATTTTCTAAACATTCGAAACACAATTCAACCTTTGCCTACCATTATCAAATACTTTGCCTTGATAATTACTTAAAAATAAATTGAAACTTGTGGGGAAGTACATTTCACAATTTATGTTTTGCGTTTACAATTATGTCGAGACCGGAACCTCATCGGCTCCATAAAACAGTAGGATAATCATTGCTTCAAACCAGTATTTCCAAGTATACTTATGCTTGTATCCCATCCTCATACTTATATGACATGTCAGTCATGAGTCTAACTTGACTGTATAGCCATTTGCTCCTTAAGCTTTAATGTTCTCTCATTGCGAAAAGTCTTTCAAATTTATCACATCAGAATATTCATAAGGTGGATACATATCCATATTTTATAGTTCAAGGTCTAATGTAGCGAACACTGTCTCATCATTAAAGTTCTACCCTTATCTATTGATCATAGCTCCCTTACACACTAACCTATACATTCCTAGTTTACTTACAAGCCACTTATGGCCATCCAACTTTTGATCTCTTATAGTAAGTCAAACTAATATATTCTCTTATGCTTTTCCATACGCTTCCTTTAATAAAGTTCCACCCTTTTATACGAATATAACATCATTCTTCCTTAACCAATTTACAAATTGTACTTGAAATTGTAAGATTTAAAACTAGATTCTCCTCAAGTACTTTTCAATATTAATACTAATATTACTTTCAGCTTATAGCTTCCTTTTTATAATCACATAACTTAGTGCTTGCTTTTGCAAGATCCACGACAGAACTTCTCTTGGGTATTTCCTTAGGGATATCTATCTTAAACTTATGTCTCACAACATGTGATCACTTAACCCGTAACTTAGCCATTTATGTGGCATCCTTTTCGGGCCCACTCCAAGGTATTATTATGTCTAGGTCCTTATCACTTGACTTACTCATTTTCGTCGCGCTTAAGGGCGACATGACAGGCCTTGCAGGACCTTCTCGCCAAGTTTCGAACCCTAGACCTTTTGCTCTCCCCCAAAGGGAACGCCTTTAACCATTTTAGCTTTAACTCATTCATATCGATATCTTCCAAAACCTTAAAACTCCAGTTAACAAAACTTAGAATCAAGTTCAATGACTTTAGGTCAACTCGTAAGTTCAATTTCACATCTGTCTCATTTTATTCATGCGTTCTAGACATGAAGTGTTCTTAGCACTGCGGCACGGTGGCTGTTGGAGTTTACTTAATCAATGTTATTCATCTATATTTAAGGTTACTACGCTAATCATTCTCAACCATTTGGTTTCCCTTCAAACTTATGTCACAATTTCCATAACCATTTATATCCTCTTGTGTTTATCACACATAATAGGTAAAATAGATATTTTCAAATTCATCTCATCCTATAACACTTGTAATTTGTTATTCATACTTCATCACTTAACATTGATATTCCTCATCGATATCTCATACCTTCATCTTTCTTTACACTTATATTCACAATCCTCATACAATCAAAAATCCATTATAAGCGTAACTTATATCCTTTCAAATTTTGTAGTTGCAACTGAAATTTCAAACTTCACCTTTTCCATATTAACATTGATATGCCTTTATTATAGCATTTAGTGCAAATTTGATGTCACGACCCGGTACTCCCCTCGAGCCCGTGACAACCGTCGCGGTACCCCGATAGACACTCATTTCTTGGAATGCCAACCAGGACCCCGCAAGGCTTAATATCAGTATCTCATTTCCCCTATGAGTAACCGTTGTCGAAAATCATGTTCTAGAATATTTTAAGCTGTTTCCAACTCAAAACAAATAAAATAATAATTTTCGTCTCACAAGGGTATTTTAGTTATTTTTCTCCAAAAATTTCGAAACCGACTAAAATGTAATATACGAGTACAAAACATATAATTCATAATCAAAAGTGAGTTTTAAGGTTTAAAATCTTTATTTAAAAAGAAATTTCGATTATTCGGGTATAATAAGAAAATAAAGAAATATTAAGTAAAATATTCTATTTTATCATAAAACAATATTTTTAGAGTTATACATAGATAATTTTTGTAGCGTAAAAGTTAAATAAATTCATACATACTGTAATACAGTAAGCCAAAGTATTTAATTTAATTTATAATAATAAGTGGGCCCCCGAATAAACAAAAGTAAAGAGGACTATAACCTACAGTTTGAAAAATGCAAACCCAATGGTAGTCCTCAATGAGATCAGCTATCTACAGTCTAATCTGAGCCTGAATTGGAGGGAAAGGAGGGTGGTGAGATTTTATAATCCTAGTGAGTAAACAAACATCATTCAAAAGATCTAAAGTCCAAGTAAAAGGAGACAATTAAAATATTTCATCTCAATATGTATTTCATAACATAAATATTCATTTCATTTAAATATTCAACATGGCTTATGAGTATTTTAAAAGCTTGGCTCTTGCCAAAATCATTCTCGGGGATACCTTGGCTGAGGCATCTAGCCGAGTCCGCCAAGGCTGTTAAAAAGTTCGTATACACATAAATATATTTTTAGTTTAAAAAGAACACAACCGTTCCTTGGTGTTAGCGGAGTTCATCGTCACGAGGTGGTTCGGTGTGACGTGAACTCTAACCATACCTCAGCAGATACCCTACGCGCCTCTCCAACCTAAGTACATATATATATCCGGATTCTGTGCCCCTCTAATAGGCTGGTCCACAGAACCTGCCCACTGCAACAAACTAAACTCACCATACAATAAATTTTAACAGCATGACAGGGCTAATATAATACTACCCAACCTGCAAGGGTAAAATAAAATAATTCATACAATTCATAAAACACAACCCAATCAGTCATGCCAACACAATAACACTATAACATAAGCCATCAATTTCCAATTATAAATTTGCAACATACCAGTGGTCTCCAATTACTCTATTTTCCAAATCGTTATTTTGTTTCAAGACAATTTATAAAGTCTTTTCATTTAAACATATTTTGTTTACAAAACATAAAAATTTACCATTTTAACTCATTTTCATAAAATTCACCAAAACCGAATAAACACATACTTTAGATAATTAAAATGATGGTAAGGTTACTCACAATGTCTAGAGTGGGGATTTTCGAAATACTCAGACTACTGGTCCTCGGATGTAATTCCTTTGCCTTTATCGGAGGACTCACCACCTTGACGCAGTACAAAATCGAGAAATTCACCACATTGGTACTAAATTGAAATTAAACTAATTTAGACTACTAATGCATGATATGGAATGTAAAAGGTCTAAAATTTGCCTAAACATCGTATTGACTTATTTCGGTCTTTTACCCGATAAATTGAAATACGCATCCAATTTAGCTCCAATTGATCCTATTTCTTTTTCTAATGCTTCAAATCACCAATGTCCAGCCAAATAACCCAAAAATCAGCAAAGCCACATTCATATTCCTTCTTGGAAAAATTCGGCCAAAATGGTGCATCATTGTCACAATTTTTCCTACTTGATTTTCTTTCCATAATTCATTAATTTCCATATCAAAAGCCATGATTTCATAATCAAATAACCTAAAATAACATCACATTCTTCCTCACCATTGACTTGAAAATTCAGCTAAGGCTAGGTAATGGGAAAAATGAATGTTTTTCTACATATTTTGTTTACTAACATGCTAAACTAACACTAAACACTAACATATATCAAAATCAAATCAATCCAACAATTTTCTCTCTCTAGACCCATATGACCAGCCATTAAATCACCATGAAAACATGCAATTTAATCATGGAAAATAAGGAGAAATGCTTAGGAATAAGAAAACTCAAGCTTAATAGAAAAAATCTTACCTTTTTCACTTAATTTCCTTGAAAATTCACACTTTTTCTTTGATTTTCTCTCTCTAGGGTTTGGTTTTTATTTTCTCTCTCTTCTTGCTGGTTTGGCCGACCATGGGGTAGAAGATGGGCTGGTTTTTGTGCCTTTTAAAAAGAAAAAATAATAAATTAATAAAGGCATGACACGTGGCATCATGTCATTGACTCGTTTTTAATTTCTTAACTATTAAGCTTTCTCTCTCCTCCATGTAAATTCCTTCAAATATCCATGATAATATTGGATAAAATCCATGTGCTGGACAAGTGTCGAGTGTGTAAAATTACAATTTTGCCCCTAAAGTGGCAAAATTACCATTTTTACCCCTATGCTTTGAAAATACCGAGATTACAAATTTTTTTTTTCACTTCTCAACCTCAAATTATACTCCAATACTCAAATCATACTCCAATAAGTTAAATGGAGCCAAAAAATCTTTTCTAAAAATTCTCATTTTATCCTCAAGTGGCAAACTACCATTTTGCCCTTAGATAGCGAAAATTCCAGTTTGACTCCAAATTAATCTTCAAACTCCGAATTACCATTTTGAGTCATCCTTGGACTATGAAGCTCTTAATTTCACCTTAAAATTCCTATTTGATCTAGTTCGATGCTTAAATCAAATTTGTTGTACCTCTCGGTACAATACTTACTTTTGTAAATTTTTCGGGACTTTCCTAGCGTGCAACCATGCTATCATCACATGTATGTCATGACAAAGTATTTTATAAGGTCAGGCTTTACATTTGATGAAGGAATTGTCTCCAAATAACTCTTAAATACATAATTGTCAAATTGTACACCACTAAATATTAAGATCTTGACTTTATTCATCAATTAGCAATCACATTTATTAAGTGAATAATCTACTTAGTTATTACACCTTGCCTTTGCGATCATAAGATCAAAGTTGTCCTAAACTTAGGATATAAAAGTTTTCTCTGTTATAGTATATCCAAACATCAACATTTTTTAAATTCCTTACTCTAGGGAGATCACCTTCAAGACTGATCATTCGTATCATAGACCACACTTTGAACCAAATAAACTTTTAAATTAATCTTTCAAGTAATTCGTATATCAGTCTCAATTATAGAACTTCATATGGCACTTAGATTAGATTCGACATTTCCAAGTCATTTAACCTTAAGCTCTAATTCCACATCTAGTCTTTTAATCCCTTGGCTCCCCCTTTCTATGCATAGCAAAGTTCAAGCTCATCCTTAGAGCAGATTTGTTTACTAACTTCTTACTTCATGACCACACATCAATTATAGTAATGATTGATACTCACTCTCCAGTTAATTCACATGCTTATGTCCATGAACTATAATAGGTCCAATCAATTCTTGAAATCTCATAATCGCTTAATTGAAATCAACACCAGTTCCTCTAAGCTGTTGTACCTATTCCACATATATTCACATATAAAATATTTCAAAATCTCAAAACCACTTTTATATGGGCATAACATGCTCAATTAATATAGTGTTTTTATCTTCATGCACATAAGTATGAATTTACTCTTACCTCAATGCTTAATTTATACACTCCAAGTGAATTACAACCATCACTATTCATTCTATCCAAATTGCGCCCCTTATTACCGTTATCACACGTGCTCCTTTATATTAACCCCAATACAATCCATAGTCCCCAAATCTTTTTCCAATTGACAACCATGAGTTCAATTATAACTCCATCAAATGAATAAATTATCATGGCCTATTAGTCCAACTCCAAATTTTCTCCATCCTTAATCGGAGGGTTATATTATTTCTTTAATCTTTCATTAGGAGCATTTGTTTTAAGATCTCTCTAACACTGGCTCATGTCACGAGTGGCGTCTTAAACCCGGACAACGACCCTACTTATGATCTTTGCATGACATTAACAAGGAAGTGGATTACTGGGAACAGAAGTTCCTATAGCTCCCATAAGATCTATAAGAAGAAACAAAATGAGTCTAAACAACTCCAAAATTTATATGCAGATGCACGTATTCTATTCTACCTAACCTGACTTAACTTAACTTGGGCAACACTGACACTGTAGTTTTTAAAACAACTTAAAACCAAAAAACTTTGTACTCTGATCTTTAAAACCAAAGGTTTTGATCTTTAAAACTAAAAGCTATGATACCACTCTAATTGTCACGACCCGGTACTCCCCTCGAGCCCGTGACAACCGCCGCGACTTCTTGATCGACACTTATTACCCAGAATGTCAATTCGGAACCCCACAAGGCTTTAATATTAGCTTCTCATTTCCCCTGTGAGTAACCGTTGCTGAATATCGTGTTCTAAAAGATTTTAAGCTATTTCCAACTTAAAACAAATAAAATAATAATTTTCATCTCACAGGGGTATTTTGGTCATTATTTTTAAATATCTCAAAATCAGTTAAAAATGTAGTATGTAAGTGGAAAACACATATTTCATAATCAAAAATAATTTTGAATGTTTAAAACATTCGTTTAAAATGAAATTATGACTATTAGAATAAAATATTCAATTTTCTAATAAAACAATATTTTTAGAACACTGTGTAAATAATTTTTACAACGTAAAAGCAAAATAAATTCATACATGCTGTAATACAGATAACCAAAGTATAAAATTTAATTTACAATGACACTTGGTCCCACGAATGACTAAAAGTATCTAAAAAAATGAACCTACAGTTTTTGGATGTGGTAAGTCCAACTGTAGTCCTCGCCGATATCAGTTATCTACAATCTATTTTGAGCCTGAAATGGGTGGAAAGGAAGGTGGTGAGATTATAAAATCCCAGTGAGTAAACAAATATCAGTTAAAATATCTAAAGGCGAGTAAAAAGAGACTATTAAAACATTTCATCAAACTGTAATTTATCATCTTTCAACTTATTTCAACCAAATGAAATCAATTTATTTAAATCAAGTAATCAGTATGGCTTATGAATTTCTTAAAATCTTGGCTCATGCCAACAATTATTATCATACTCAGTTATCTAGGATACCTTGGCCGAGGGTTATCCCAACTAAGTCCGCCAAAACTATTAGAAATTCATGTTTTATTTTGAAAACATAGCCGTTCCTTGGCGTTGGCCGAGTTCCCTCTCACGTGATGGTTTGGCATGAAGTGAACTCTAAAAGTTATACCTCGGGAGTTACCCTACTCGCCTCTCCAACTGAGGTAAAATATAACGAGGTTTACCGTGCCCCTCTAATAGGCTAGTCCACGAAAACCCGCCTACTGCAGTAAGCTAATAATTATACCATCAATCAATAAAATTCAATAACATGATATGGCAATTATTGTAATTCACAGCTTTTCAAGGCACATTTCATATATTTCAACACAAATGTCAATTCAGTCATTCATGCAAATATTGTCATAAGCCATTCGATTCAAAATCATAAATTTTACAACATAACAAGTGGTCTCCAATTATTCTATTTTTCAAAATCATTATTCAATTTCAAGACAATTTATAAAATCTTTTCATGTAAATACATTTTGTTTGTAAAACACAAAGATTTACCATTTAAACTCATTTTCATAAAATTTCACCAAAACCGAATTAAAACATACTTTAGATAATTAAAATGATGATAAGGCTACTCACAGTACTAGGAGTTCGATATACTCCTATTCTCGATCTTCGGGCACAATCTCTTTACCCTTGTTAGAGGGCTCACCACCTATACATTATACGTGACACGAATTTTAATAAATTGTGTCAATTTATCATAAACTATTTCAAGCTTTATAAATCTATATGAATGCATGAAATGTGATGCAAAATGTTCGAATAGCCGTTTAAATACGGTATTCGACCTAATTCGCACTATTCTCGGTGTAATTGGCTAAAACCTCCAATTTAACTCCAAATCAATTTCTTTCACTTCTACACTCCAATTATACCTAAATTACCTCAGTGACTGCGAATGAGATTCAATTTATCAATCTCGGGTTAATAATCATACATGTCTATACATTAGGTAAAAATTCAGATTTTCACACCAAAATTTTCCATTTAATTTCTAGCCTCACCAAACATCAAATATCACCAAAATATCATGAAATATCATCAATTTCAACCACAATATCCTCCCTGGGAAATTCGACCATTGATGGTTGATGGGGAAAATGAATTCTTTTCTTATTCTTTTGTTTCTAAATATGCTAAACTAACTAAAAACAATAACATAACTTAAAATCAAATCAATCTAACATCTTTCTCTCTCCATACCCATTTTGACCAGCCATGAATTCACCATGAAAACATGAAATCTAACCATGGAAAACAAGGAGAAATGCATGGGAAAGGTAGATCACAAGTCAAAATCAAGAAATTTTACCTTTGATTGCTTGATTCCTTGAAATCCACCAATTTTCCTTTGAATTTTCCCACCTAGGGTTCTTGTTTTTCTTTTCTCCCTTTGTTCTTCCTTTGCTCTTGGTTTGACCGGCCATATGAAGAGAAAATGGGCTGATTTGTTGTCACGACTCGGAACTCCCCATCGGGCCCATGACAACCGCCGCGAGGCCTATACGGACATTCTTCATCCCGAATACCGATCGAAACCCCGCAAGGCTCTCGTATCAGCTTTCGCACTTCCCCGGTGAGCAATAGTTATCAAATATCAAAATTCAAGGGATTACAAATCATTTCCAAATCAGAACACAACATTTTGTTTTCTAGCTCACAAGGGCATTTTCGTCATTTCATTTTTTTTTGAAAATCTCAAAACTTGCTAAAAATGTAGTAGGTAAGCAGAAAATATATATTTAATGATTTAAAAACAAATTAAGTATCTAAAACGTTCATTTGAAGTGAAAATTTGACCATTTGAATATAATAAAAATATTCAATAAAATAAACTATTTTTTTGTAAAATAATTTTCATAAAACTATCGGTACATAATTCTTATAGTGTAAAAGTTAATTATATTCATATATATTATAAAGCAAATAACCAAAGCATAAAATTTCTTTTACAGTGACACGTGGGCCCACCTCTAACCAAAATGCATTGGAAGCTGGAAACCTACAGCTTTTATCGATTCGAGTCCAAATGAAAGTCCTTGTCAAAGTCAGCTAACTATGGAATTCCCCGAGCCTGAAATGTGTGGAAATAAGGGTGGTGAGATTATAAAATCCCAGTGAGTAAACAGATACCATCTAAACTATCTAAAGTCAAGTAAATGGAGACAATTAAAATAAGTCATCATACTGTAATTTTATTACCTTTCAACTCATTTCAACCAAATAAAATCAATCCATATAAATCGAGAAATCAACTTGGCTTATGAATTTCTTAAAACTTTGGCTTGTGCCAAAACTCATACTCGGTGATACCTTGCGCAGGGCATCAAATCAAGTCAGTTAAGGCTGTTAAAATTTTTGTATACACTTAAAATATATTTTTAGTTTGAGAAAAATATAGCCGTTCCTTGGCGTTGGCTGAGTTCCCCTTCACGTGGTGGTTTGGCGTGAAGTGAACCCTAAGCTTTACCCCAGGAGATAACCTACGCGCCTCTCCGTTCGAGGTAAGAATATAATGGAGTTTACCGTGCCCCTCTAATAGGCTGGTCCACGGAACCCCCTCTGCAGTGAATAATTAATATATAATCCACCAATCAATAAAATTCATTCTAGCATGACATGGCAATTTATCGCAACCTAGCCTCTCAAGGCTGAATACACAATATAAATAATTCTAACACCAAAATTAGTTTAGCCATTCATGCTCATTTATTGTCATAAGCCATTCAATTCAAAACCATAAATTTGCAATACAAGCAGGCAGTCTCCAATTACTCTATTTCAAAATCAGTATTCAATTTTTCAGAAAATTTATAAAATCATTTTATAAAATCACAATTTCTCTTAAAACATAGCAATTTACCATTTAAACCCATTTTACATAAAATCACACAATTGTGTAAAACTACTCTAGATAATTAAGACGATAATAAGTTCACTCACAGTTTTAGGAGTCAATGTACTCCTAATCCCAATCTCCAAGCACAATTTGTATACTTTTACCAGTGTACTTTGCTCACCACCTATCCACAATGTACAATACATAATTCATCACATCAATGCTTGACCATTATAAAATCAATTCAGGCTCGGTATATATGCATGATATGATATACAACTTATCAAACTACCGTTTAAATGTGGTGCTGACCTAATTCGGCCTATTATCTCCAATTAACTCCAAATCAATTCTTCTCACTTTTTACACTCCAATTATACCTAAATTACCTTAATGACTGTGAATGAGATTCAATTTATCAGTCTCGATAGCAAATTACGAAAATACCCCTAGTGGGTAAAAATTCGTATTTTTGCTCTGAAAATTTCCATTATTTTTCTAGGCTCATAATTCATCATTTATTAACCAATTCTCCTAGAATGAAAATCAAATTCATCCTCACTCAACACATGGTAAATTCGGCCATTAAGGGTTGTGGGAGAAAATAAATTCTTTTCTTATTGTTTTGTTTCTAAATATGCTAAACTAACTTAAAACACTAACATAACTTAAAATCAAATTAATCTAACAACTTTCTCTCTCCTAACCCATTTTTCAGAATTGAATTCATCATAATAACTCAATATTCAACTATGAAAATCAAGAACAAAAGCATGGGTAAGCTAGGTATCAAGGAGAACTAAAGAAATTCTAACTTACCTAGCTTATTTTCTTGATTTCTTCACTTCTTCTTTGAATTTTCACCTAAGTTTTCTTGTTTTTCCCTTTGTTCTTTCTCTCTTTCTCTCTCGTCCTTGCTTGGCCGGCCATATGAAGAAAATGGGCTGATTTTATGCCTTTTTATAAAGAAACAATAAAATAATAAAGGTATGACACATGGCATTTTCTTATTGGTCTATTTTTAAAATTTTAAAATTTTAATCCTTTTTATCTCCACCACACAATTATTCAATGGTCAAAATGAGGATAAAGGAAGACCATGTGCTGGAAAAATGTCTTGGTGGTGGAAAATTACAATTTTACCCCTGGGGTGGAAAAATTACTATTTTACGCTTTTACTCCAAATTATACCGAAATTAAAATTTTTCACTTTTAAACCTCAAATCTTACTCCAATAAGTCACATTATACTCCAATAAGTCAAATGGGGCCAAAAAAAGCTTTTCTAAAATTTTCATTTTGTCCCCAGGTGGCAAATGACCATTTTGCCCCTAGATAGCGAAAATTCCGGTTTGACTCCAAATTGATCCTCGAACTCCGAATCATCATATTAAACCATTCTAGGACTTTAAAATTCTTAATTTCATCGTGAATTCTCTATTTGATCTAGTTCGAGGCTTAAATCAACTTTGTTGTACGTCTAGGTACAATACCGACTTTTTTGTAAATTTTTCGAGACTCTCTTAGCATGCAAACATGCTATCCATCACATGTATGTCATGATAAATATTTTTATAGAGTCGGGCTTGTCATCTTCTCCCCCACTTGGATCAACCATATGATCCTTCTTCATGACTGATTTCGATATCCGGCTAAATATTAATATTTTAATATTATTTCATTAATAAAATATTATTTTATTTTAAAATTTTTATCTTGTCTCCTTGGTACTCAAAATACCTTATTATGCCTCACTTGACTTCCGAATCGCCTTTTATCTCACAACTTCTCCTCCGATAAAATTATTATTATTTTATTGTTATTTTCTTACTTTCGGAATATTTTATCCTAAACTACTCCTTTCGTCTTTTATCACTTTTAAACATTTTAATTGACCTCAATTTGCATTCGATCAACTTTATTTATCACCATATCAAAGTATGGGATATTTCATTTGTGTTAATTTATAAGCCAAATATTTAATGGTTATAAATATGCCACGTGTCACCATTTCATTAGTCCATTTTTATTTCTTAACTATTAAGTTTTCTCTCTCCACCATATAAATTCCTTCAATTATCCATGATAATATTGGGTAAAATCCATGTGCTGGACAAGTGTTGGGTGTGTAAAATTCCAATTTTCCCTTAGGGTGGCAAAATTACCATTTTACCCTTATGCTCCAAAAAATACCGGGATTATAAATTTTTCACTTATCAACCTCAAATCATACTTCAATAAGTCAAATATGATCAAAATCTTTCAAAAAAATTTCCCATTTTGTCCTCGAGTGGCAAAATTACCATTTTACCTCTAGATAGTGAAATTTTCGGTTTGACTCCAAATTGATCCTCGAACCCCGAATCACCATTCTAAGTCATTCTGGATTTAAAATTTTCAATTTCACCCTAAAATCTCTATTTGTTCTAGTTCGAGGCTTAAATCAACTTTGTTGTACCTCTAGGTACAATACCGACTTTTGTAAATTTTTCAGGACTCTTCTAGTATTCAAACATGTTATCCATCACATGTATGTTGTGACAAATATTTTATAAGGTTGGGTGAAATACTCTATACTTTGATATGGTGATAAATAAAGTTGATCGAATGCAAATTGAGGTCAATTAAAATATTAAGAAGTGATAAAAGACGAAATGAGTAGTTTAGGATAAAATATTTCGCAAGTGAGAAAATAATAATAAAATAATAATAATTTTATCGGAGGAGAATTTGTGAGATAAAAGGCGATTTGGAAGTCAAGTGAGGCATAATAAGGTATTTTGGGTACCAAGGAGACAAGATAAAATTTTTAGAATAAAATAATATTTTTTTAATAAAATAATATTAAAATATTAATATTTAGTCGGATGTCGAAGTCAATCAAGAACAAGGATCATATGGTTGATCCAAGTGGGGGAGAAGATGACAAGCCCGACTCTATAAAAATATTTATCATGACATACATGTGATGGATAGCATGTTTGCATGCTAGGAGAGTCCCGAAAAATTTACAAAAGTCGGTATTGTACCTAGAGGTACAATAAAGTTGATTTAAGCCTCGAACTAGATCAAATAGAGAATTTACGATGAAATTAAGAATTTTAAAGTCCAAAAATGGTTTAATATAGTGATTTGGAGTTCGAGGATCAATTTAGAGTCAAACCGGAACTTTTACTATCTAGGGGCAAAATGGTCATTTGCCACTTGGGGACAAAATGGAAATTTTTAGAAAAGATTGTTTTTGGTCCATTTGACTTATTGGAGTATAATTTGACTTATTGGAGTAAGATTTGAGGTTTAGAAGTGAAAATTTTTAATTTCGGTATAATTTAGAGTATAGGGGTAAAATGGTAATTTTGCCACACTAGGGGCAAAATTGTAATTTTCCACCACCATGACATTTTTCTAGCACATGGTCTTCCTTTATCCTCATTTTGACCATTGACTAATTGTGTGGTGGAGATAAAAAGGATTAAAATTTTAAAGTTTTAAAAACGGGCCAATGACATGATGCCATGTGTCATGCCTTTATTAATTTATTATTTTTCTTTTTAAAAGGCACAAAAATCAGCTCATCTTCCACCCCATGGCCGGCCAAACCAGCAAGAAGAGAGAGAAAACAAAAACAAAACCCTAGAGAGAGAAAATCAAAGAAAAAGTGTGAATTTTCAAGGAAATTAAGTGAAAAAGGTATGATTTTTCAAGCTTAGCTTAAGATTTATCATTTCCATGCATTTCCCATCATTTTTCATGGTTGAATCATATGATTTGAGGATGAATTCAATTCTGAAAAAATGGGTTAGGAGAGAGAAACTTGTTAGATTAATTTGATTTTAAGTTATGTTAGTGTTTTAAGTTAGTTTAGTATATTTAGGAACAAAACAACAAGAAAAGAATTTATTTTCCTCCATTACCATTATTGGCCGAATTTTCTAGGGGAATATTGGCTGATGATCTTGATGTTTATTTGAGGAATTATGATGAATAATGATGAATTATGAGTCTAGAAAAATAATGAGAATTTTCGGAGCAAAAATACGAATTTTTACCCATTAAGGGTATTTTCGTAATTTGCTACCGGGACTGATAATTTGCACCACACTGAGGGACATTAAGTCAATTTGGGTGCAATTGAGGTATAGAAACTAAAAAAAAAAAATTAATTTGGAGTTTAAACGGACGCGTATATCGATTTAATCGGGTAATAGGCCGAATTAGGTCAGCACCGCATTTAAGCGGTAGTCGAATAAGTTGCATGTCATATCATGCATATATATCGAGCCTGAATTGATTTTATAATGGTCAAGCATTGATGTGGTGAATTATGTATTGTACAGTGTGGATAGGTGGTGAGCAAATTACACTAGTAAAAGTACAAAAATTATGCTTGAAGACTGGGATTAGGAGTACATCAACTCTTAGAACTGTGAGTGGATAATTTATCATCTTAAATATCTAGAGTAACTATACTTGTTTGATGCTTTTATTGAATGGTGAGCTTAAATTATTAAATATTATGTTTTCTAATTAAAATGTTTTTTAATAAAAATGAGATTTATACTGGTTTTGAAATCAAATATTGTTTTGGGAAAATTGAGTATATGGAGACTGTGTTGAAATTTATGATTTTATATGTTATTGAAATTGGGGCTTATGACACTATGGTAGCATGATGGCTAAATTTTTGGGATTGGTCTCGGTAGACTGAATTACATTTTATTCGCCATATTATGCTACTGAAATTTTTATGGGTCTGGTGGTATATTAAATGGTCACTGCAGTGGTGGGGGTTTCCGTGGACTGCCTATGAGAGGAGCACGGTAACTCAATTATATATTTACCTCCGGGGGGAGATGTTGGGTGAAGTATCTTCTGAGGTATGATTTGAGTGCACCTCACGTTCGGGCCACCACGTGAGAGTGAGACTCAGCCAACGCCAAGGAACGACTGTGTGTCAGATGTGAAAACATGTTTATGGGTATGGGTCATTAAACAGCCTTGGCGGTCTCAGTGGGATACCTTGACGAAGGTACCTGCGAGAATGATTTTGGCAGGGGCCAAGTTTAAGAAATTCATAAGCCGAGAAATTTTGATGAAAAGAAATTGTTTGGTATAGATTGAAACGAGTTTTGTGTTATGAACATTATTGAGATATAACGTTTTTATATTGTCTCCATCTACTCGGCTTTGATGCTTTTGATGGTAATTGTTTACTCACTGAGATTATGTAATCATAGTCTCACCCCTCTTCCTATCCATTTTCAAGCTCAGGACAGTTTGTTGATAGTTGATTAAGACGAGAATTAATCTCGGAGTTACATCATAGGAAGTAAGGGTTCATAGCTCTACACCTTCTTGGTTAGTTGGGGGCCCACGTGTCACTGTAAAAGTAATTTTATTCTTCAATTATTTGATTTAAAGTATGTATGAATATATTTAGCTTTTACACCATGTTTTTGGCGAGTTTCGATATTTTCAAAGAAAAATGACGAAAATGCCCCTGTGAGTCAGAAAGTAATATTTTATTTTTTTATTTGGAAATGACTTATGATTTTTTTTGAAATGTGAGATTTAATAACTGTCGCTCACTGGGGAGATGCAGAAGCTGATGCTAAGCCTTGCGGGGTTTCGATAGGCATTCGGGGTAATGAGTGCCTTGCGGGGTTTCGATAGGCATTCGGGGTAATGAGTGCCTATCGGGACATCGCGACGGTTGTCACGGGCTCGATGGGAGTTTCGGGTCGTGACAATTTAGATTGGTATCAGAGCGTGGTTTAAAGATCAAATATTTTGATTTTAAAGCTTTGGATTTTAAAGTTTTTGGTTTTAAAGTTGTTTTAAGAAATCCACACTAACACTGCCTAGCCCCGGATTAAATTAAATTAAGTCGAATAGAATGCATGAGTCTGCATATAGAGACCTATTTATTTTCAAGGTGTATAAGAGATTAAGTGATTGTCGTTAGGCATTCTCCCCCAAGCTGTGGGAGCAATGTAAGTAAATGGCAAGAGAAGAAAAATGGGAATCTTTTAGTATAATAGAGATAAATTGGTGATATAATTATTGAGAAAAGTTATAGAAAGAAGCAATAAGATTATTGGAGTATAAGACAAAGAAGATAATTGGATAGGGATGACAATAAATTTGAGGAAAGTTGTAGATAGTTAGCAACTTATGTGTGGAGTGGTATATGTATCATGAATTTATTACACTGTATGGAAAGGATGTTTTGAGGTGGAATTTTATGAGTGTTGATAAAAGTCAAAAGATGACATGAGATGAAAGTATTAATCTGGCTTAGTGTGTATGACAAGAAAATAGAAGGTGCCTATACTTATGGAACTCATGATATATATCTAGAAGGGAAACCATTGGTTGAGAATGATTGATGTGGTGACTTTCAATGCGGACAAATAGCTTTGATGAGAAAATTTTCAATAGCTACAGTACTTTAGCATTGACTGTTCAACGCTGTAATGCTTTGAATACCTCACGCTTATGATGCATGAGTAAGATGGGAGTGACACGATAATGAGCTTACAAATTGAATTTTGGTTGTTGGTCATTGTGTTTTGTTATCTGGGAGTTTTAAATATTATGGAGAATGTTTACCCAAATGAATTGAAAAACTTCTTTATTGCCTTGTATATGGGCATATAATGAAAAGAAAAATTGCAAGATTCTTGAGATGACTATATTGAGATGAGATACCAAGTAATGAAAATGTGAAGGAAGAATTACGAGACTGGTATAGAAAATCAGTTTATATAGAATATCATTACGAGAATTTGTAATATCTGTTTTGATACAGTAAAATGACAAGAGTTAGGAACAGCATGAGGCTAATTGTATGACACCCTAGAAACCTATGAAGATGAGTTAGGGATTGAATGGATGAGCACGTATTTATATATCTTTAAGAGTAAGTGTTTTAGGAATACATAAACATCTTTGAGAAGAGATTCTAATCATACACAGCAAGTATGAAACGTAAAATTTTTAAAAATTGCTGAGAAGCCTAACGGCTAAATCACAAGTTAAGGGATCACATGCTGTGAGACATAAGTTTAAGATAGATATTCCCAAGGAAATACTCAAGAGAAGTTTTGCTCTGGATCTCGTTAAAGCAAGCACTAAGTTATGTGATTATAAAAAGGAAACTGTAAGCTGAGAGTGATATTAGTATTAGTATTGAAAAGTACTTGAGGAGAATCTAGTTTTAAGTCTTGCAATTTCAAGTACAATTTATAAATTAGTTAAGGAAGAATGATGTTATGTTTATATGAAGGAGTGGAACAAAGGATGATAGAAGTTGACCTTGAAAATGAAGTCAGATAATGAAACTTTCCTAATATATTATGGAAATTGGAATTCGAAAATGCTTAAGGCATACATGATTCAAATGGGTTCGAGTCTTAAGTGACAAATCAATATCGTAATGCAAGAAAGATACAAGGTAATATAGAGGCATGAAAGATGATTAAGGACAAAAGGATGACTCTTAGGAATTGTGGTATTGCATGAGATGCAATGATCAAGTTGAGATAAATCTTGAGGCATCAATAGGATTATAAAGCATACACGCATAATAGATTATAATTCAATAGAGATGACATTGTGATGAATGATATATAGTATAAGGAAACTCAAACATATGGTTGGAAAAGATATGAATGATATGAAGTTGTACGCAAGCATAATAAGAAGGTTGACATGCACTATAAGAATCGTTATATTGAAACTAGGATTGGGATACGAAGGAATAAAGGGGGAATGTAGACCAAGGCATGTGAACACATGGATTCCTATATATAAAGAGAGATGTTGACATTTGAAAATGCATGTATATATGTGTACATGAAATTGATAATTTTACTAACTAAAGTGAAGAATGGTTCTCGGTAATTGGGAGATTTTGAAATAGTGTCCAAAGAGGTTAGTGAGCTAAAGTGTTAACGAACATGTAATGAACGATTAAAGTTATGAATGACTTTGAAGGTAAACCTTGAATTGTTTAAGTTCTTAATGGAACTCTATTAAAGGAAGGGTATGGACCAGTATAAGATGAATAAATCAAGGTTGAGAAATTTGGTATGGAGCAAATTAATAAAATGATGAATAGGTATACATAAGTAAGTATGATATGTGATCGAAATCAGTATAATTGAGGTGAAGTTATGGTTCAAATTTAATAATGGTGATAAAGGCATGCTTAGTGTCTCGATATAAGAGATCATGGTTGTGAAAAGTATTACTAATTCAGTTCCAAAGGATAATAATTGCCATAAATAAAGTATTTAATTGAACTGAAGGTGAACGAGGTGAATAAGTTGAATGTCCCTATAGAAGGAACAAGGAGTAGGATCATAGAAGAAGATTGATAACGCAACATCGACGGGAATTCGGGGACGAATTCTATTTAAGTGGGGGAGATTGAAATACCCCATACTTTGATATGGTGATAAATAAAGTTGATCGAATGCAAATTGAGGTCAATTAAAATGTTTAGAAGTGATAAAAGATGAAAGTAGTAGTTTAGGATAAAATATTTCGCAAGTGAGAAAATAATAATAATTTTAACGGAAGAGAATTTGTGAGATAAAAGGCTATTTGGAAGTCAAGTGAGGCATAATAAGGTATTTTGGATACCAAGGAGACAAGATAAAATTTTTAGAATAAAATAATATTTTTTTAATAAAATAATATTAAAATATTAATATTTAGCCAGATGTCGAAGTCAATCAAGAAGAAGGATCATATGGTTGATCCAAGTGGGGGAGCAGATGACAAGACCGACTCTATAAAAATATTTGTCATGACATACATGTGATGGATAGCATGTTTGCATACTAGGAGAGTCTCAAAAAATTTACAAAAGTCGGTATTGTACCTAGAGGTACAATAAAGTTGATTTAAGCCTCGAACTAGATCAAATAGAGAATTTATGATGAAATTAAGAATTTTAAAGTCTCAGAATGGTTTAATATGGTGATTCGGAGTTCGAGGATCAATTTAGAGTCAAACCGAAATTTTTACTATTTAGGGGCAAAATGGTCATTTGCCACTTGGGGACAAAATGAGAATTTTTAGAAAAGATTGGTTTTGGTCCATTTGACTTATTGGAGTATAATTTGACTTATTGGAGTAAGATTTGAGGTTTATAAGTGAAAAATTTTAATTCTAGTATAATTTAGAGTATAGGGGTAAAATGGTAACTTTGCCACCCCAGGGGCAAAATTGTAATTTTCCACCACCAGGACATTTTTCCAGCTCATGGTCTTCCTTTATCTTCATTTTGACCATTGACTAATTGTGTGGTGGAGATAAAAAGGATTAAAATTTTAAAGTTTTAAAAACGGGCCAATGACATGATGCCACGTGTCATGCCTTTATTAATTTATTATTTTCCTTTTTAAAAGGCACAAAAATCAGCTCATCTTCCACCCCATGGCCGGCCAAACCAGCAAGAAGAGAGAGAAAACAAAAACAAAACCCTAGAGAGAGAAAATCAAGAAAAAGTGTGAATTTTCAAGGAAATTAAGTGAAAAAGGTATGATTTTTCAAGCTTAGCTTAAGATTTATCATTTCCATGCATTTCTCATCATTTTTCATAGTTGAATCATGTGATTTGAGGATGAATTCAATTCTGAAAAAAATGGGTTAGGAGAGAGAAACTTGTTAGATTAATTTAATTTTAAGTTATGTTAGTGTTTTAAGTTAGTTTAGTATATTTATGAACAAAACAACAAGAAAAGAATTTATTTTCCTCCATTACCATTATTGGCCGAATTTTCTAGGGGAATATTGGCTGATGATCTTGATGTTTATTTGAGGAATTATGATGAATAATGATGAATTATGAGTCTAGAAAAATAATGAGAATTTTTAGAGCAAAAATACGAATTTTTACCCATTAGGGGTATTTTCATAATTTGCTATCGAGACTGATAATTTGCACCACACTGAGGGACATTAAGTCAATTTGGGTGCAATTGAGGTATAGAAACTGAAAAAAAATTAATTTGGAGGTTAAACGGACGCGTATATCGATTTAATCGGGTAATAGGCCAAATTAGGTCAGCACCGCATTTAAGCGGTAGTCGGATAAGTTGCATGTCATATCATGCATATATACCGAGCCTGAATTGATTTTATAATGGTCAAGCATTGATGTGGTGAATTATGTATTGTACATTGTGGATAGATGGTGAGCAAATTACACTAGTAAAAGTATAGAAATTGTGCTTGAAGACTGGGATTAGGAGTACATCAACTCCTAGAACTGTGAGTGGATAATTTATCGTCTTAAATATCTAGAGTAATTATACTTGTTTGATACTTTTATTGAATGGTGAGCTTAAATTATTAAATATTATGTTTTCTAATTAAAATGTTTTTTAATAAAAATGAGATTTATACTGGTTTTGAAATCAAATATTGTTTTGGGAAAATTGAGTATATGGAGACTGTGTTGAAATTTATGATTTTATATGTTATTGAAATTGGGGCTTATGACACTATGGTAGCATGATGGCTAAATTTTTGGGATTGGTCTCGGTAGACTTCATTACATTTTATTCGCCATATTATGCTACTAGAATTTTTATGGGTCTGGTGGTATATTTGTAAAACCCGACCCTATAAATACATGTCATGACATACATGCATTGAGTAGCATGTTATTACGCTAGAAAAGCACCTAAGAATAGACGAAACCCGATATTGTACCTAACGGTACAGTTAAATTGATTTAACCTCGAACTAGTTCAAATAGGAATTGTAGGATAAAATTTAATATTTTATAGTCCAGGAATGACAAAAATGATTGTTCGGAGTTCGAGGGTTCATTTGGGGTAAAATTGGAAATTTTGATGTTCAAGGGCAAAATCGTCATTTTGCCACCTAAGATAATAATTTGATCATGGAGTGAAATTTTTGACCAAGATTAACTATTTGGAGTATAATTTAATGATAGGAAGTGAAAAAGTTTAATTCTGGTGATTTTTGGAGTGTAGGGGCAAAATCGTAATGTTGCCACCCACGGACAAAATTTGAGATTTTGAGAGAATTTAGATCAAATTTGACAAATTGGAGAATGGTATGAGTATAAGGGATGAAAAATATGTCTATGGGCAATTTTTCAATTTTTGGGGCAAAAATATAATTTTTCACTTTTACGGGGGTAAAAGTGTAAATTTCAAAAAATTACTCCACCGAGACTTTGGATAAGTCTGAGAATTTTATCTAAGCTATGGATATGTGGGACAAGTGTATGGTGAAAATTTGGAAACAAATGGATGAAATTTTAAAAATGAGCCAATGGGAAAGTGACATGTGACATTTTTTAATGATATAATATTATTTTAATGAAAAGTCAGCCCATTTAAACCCAAATTTTAAGTGCTGGCCGGCCATAAGGAAGAACAAGAGAGGAAATAGAGAGGAAAGGAAGAAAAAAAAGAAAAACCAAAGGGAAACAAGAAAATTCAAAGGGAAATTCGCGGTTTTCGACCGTTTACGCGTCTAACGGTAAGATTTTTCGATTTTAGCTTGATTTCTACCTTTCCTATGCCTTTATTTCCATTTAGCATGCTTGAGGAGAGAGATCAAAAAGTGATATCAAGGGCTGGACGAAATTCTAGGAGAGAGAAATTGAAATTTTTTAGGTTTTGATTTTTAGTTAAATTGATAGTTTTAGTTAGTTAAATGTGTTTAGAAATTAAATTGGGCAAGAAATCAGTAAATGGTCACAATACCCACTCTTGGCTGGATGCTCAATGCTGTACAATGATGATGAATTGATTTTATTCTAAGGAAAATGAAGAGAAAATGATGAAAAACGATTAAACGTGATAGAAAAACAAAGTAGAAAATTAACCGACTTAATGTCCCATTTTTGGCCGAATTTTCCAAGGAAGGGAGTGAGCTGATTTTGTTGTTTTTAGAAGGTTATTGGCTGATATTTAATGGTTAGAAATGTTGGAGAGAGAATGGGATGATTTAGAGCTAAAATGGAGCGCGTTAGCAATTTATCGGGCAAAGTGCCAAAAATAGGTTAATACCGCATTTAAGCCGTTTTAGGCTATTGCATTTCATACCATGCATTAGTATAGGATTTAAGTTAATTATATAGTGATTTAGCATCAATGTGATGAATTGTGTAAATTTTTGTAATGTGTCTAGGAGGAGAGCCTTCCGGAAAAGGCAAAGAAGTCGTACCCGACAAGTAGTGATCGGGGCGCTTAGAAAGCTTTTAGTTTGTACAAACGGTGAGTAAACTTATTATTATTGTAAATTATCTAGAGTTTATTTTAAATGCCCTTTATGTATTTTATGAAATGAGAACGAGATTAAAACGGGATTTTTTATGTTTTAGGAATAAATGTGACAAATAAAAATATATTGTATTGATTATGAAATTGAGTAATTGAAGGCTACAAATTGACTTGAAAAATATATATTTTCCTAGGAATGGCTTATGAGAAATGAGTATATGTGGCTATATTTTGTGAATGCATTGGGAAATTTATGTAAGTTGTTTTACTATGCAGGCTGGATAAATAAATAAAAGCCACGTTATACTGTCGAAATTTTATTAAAATTGGTGGGTTAGTCACTGCAGTGACGGGTTTTCGTGGACTACCTATTAGAGGGGCATGGTAAACCCAGTTATATAGTTACTCCGGTTGTAGAGGCGAGGAAGGTAACTCCCGGGGTAGTATTAGAGCTCACTTCACGTCGAACCCCCACGTGAATGTGTAACTCGGCCAACGCCAAGGAACGGCTGGTTTTTAAAAATAAAAATGTGTTTCACGTGTGAATATTTTAACACCCTTGGCGGACTCGGTTAGATGCCTCGACCAAGGTATCCCCGAGGATTAGTTTTGGCTTGAGCCTTGTTTTAATAAAAGACATAAGCCTTAACAACTGTTTTGGTAAATTACAAATATTTTATGGTTTAAGAAACAAATTGAAAACATTATGAAATGGGTTGAAATTTGTTGTTTAAACTTGCCTCCATTTTACTCGCCTTTAGATATTTATGATAATGTCTGTTTACTCATTGGGATTGCAAAATCTCACCCAACTCCTTTCCACCCATTTCAGGTTCAGTATAGACTGTAGATAGCTGATCTCATCGAGGACTACCATTGGATCTGCATTTTCCAAACCGTAGGTTCACAGTCCTCTTTACTTTTGTTTATTCGGGGGCCTTCTTGTTATTGTAAATTAAATTAAATATTTTGACTTACTGTATTTCAGTATGTATAAATTTATTTAGCTTTTACGCTATAAAAATTATTCACGTATAACTCTATAAATATTGTTTTATAAGAAAATAGAATATTTCCCTTAATATTTCTTTTATTTTCTTATTATATTCAAATAACCGTAATTTCATTTTAAATGAAGATTTTTGACTCTTAAACTCATTTTGAATATGAATTATGTATTTTGTACTTGTATATTACGTTTTAGCCAGTTTTGAAATTTTTGAGAAAAAAATGACCAAAATACCCCTGTGTGGTGAAAATTTTATTTTGATTGTTTTTGATCTAAAATAGTAAATATTCTCTAAAAACTCGATATTTAACAATGATTGCTCACAGGAAAGGAAAGAAACTGATATGTAAGCCTTGCGGGGTTCCGATTGGCATTCCGGATAATGAGTGTCAATCGGGACGTCGCGGCGATTGTCATGGGCCTGAGGGAGGTTCCGGGTCATGACAATATTAAACGGTCACTGCAGTGGTGGGGGTTTCCGTGGACTGCCTATAAGAGGAGCACGGTAACTCAATTATATATTTACCTCCAGGGGGAGATGTTGGGTGAAGTATCTCCTGAGGTATGATTTGAGTGCACCTCACGTTCGGGCCACCACGTGAGAGTGAGACTCAGCCAACGCCAAGGAACGGCTGTGTGTCAGATGTGAAAACATGTTTATGGGTATGGGTCATTAAACAGCCTTGGCGATCTCAATGGGATACCTTGACGAAGGTACCTGCGAGAATGATTCTGGTAGGGGCCAAGTTTAAGAAATTCATAAGCCGAGAAATTTTGATGAAAAGAAATTGTTTGGTATAGATTGAAACGAGTTTTGTGTTATGAACATTATTGAGATATAACATTTTTATATTGTCTCCATCTACTCAGCTTTAGATGCTTTTGATGGTAATTGTTTGCTCACTGTGATTATGTAATCATAATCTCACCCCTCTTCCTATCCATTTTCAAGCTCCGAACAGTTTGTTGATAGTTGATTAAGACGAGAATTAATCTCGGAGTTGCATCATAGGAAGTAAGGGTTCGTAGCTATACACCTTCTTGGTTAGTTGGGGTCCCACGTGTCACTGTAAAAGTAATTTTATTCTTCAGTTATTTGATTTAAAGTATGTATGAATATATCTAGCTTTTACACCATGTTTTTGTGAGTTTCGGTATTTTTGAAGAAAAATGAAGAAAATGCCCCTGTGAGTCAGAAAGTAATATTTTATTTTTTGATTTGGAAATGACTTATGATTTTTTTTGAAATGTGAGATTTAATAACTGTCGCTCATTGGGGAGATGCAGAAGCTGATGCTAAGCCTTGCGGGGTTTCGATCGGCATTCGGGGTAATGAGTGCCTATCGGGACATCGCGATGGTTATCACGGGCTCGATGGGAGTTCCGGGTAGTGACATCGGGTTTTACAGAACCCGTCCCAAACCTAATCATAAATACCCTAACCCTATATAACCGAATCGAATATCCGCAGATACCTTGTAAGAAGATACCCATTGCCATCCTAACTTTGTTGACTAATATATGTTATGTTCAATTAAGATTTTCATGTGATATGGTTTACATTAAACTCTCAATAGTCTTTTCAACATCAACAAAAAAATTTTATATGAAGAAATTTTATATAAAAAATTTTGGCTTTAAATGTATATACCCTAACAAGTTGAATTTGCAATTTTAATTACAATATTAAGTTAATTTTATTTTTTTTACCTAAACTTGGACAAAATATACAACTTTGAATTGAAAAAAAAAAATTACTAATTTGTACTTAAATTATCCAATAAAATATCGTATTAACAGAAACTCTAACACCTTTAACTCTTAATCGACTAAGATATGTTATGTTCAATTAAGATTTTCATGTTATATGTTTTACATGAAACTCTCAACATTCTTTTCAACATCAATTAAAAAATGTTGTATTTTTTCACTTGAATGATAATAAATTCATTCAAAACCAACCAATTGTTGGATTTCACATGAAATTTTTATAAAATATTTAGCATTTTATTTAAGAAGTGGCATTCACGTTGTGACTATATTAGTCAAATATCATAAAAGCGAGCTAGATTAACGGTGTTAGTTTGAATTTAGGTTAATATCGTTTGACAGTTAGGGTGAAAATTTTATATTTATTTTAGATACCAATTTTGTAAATTTCACTTCAGTTTTATAACAAATATGTAATTAAAGTTTATTTTAATATTTTACGTTCAAATATTGGGAATGGATATAATGAGATTCTAGTGACCCGAGAATGGTATTTTTTATCATAATAACCTTTACATAATATGCAATTTGAACATGAACCATTATGCTTTCTATCAACTATTTTAATGAAATGATACTATAATTTACAAATTATTCTAGTAAAATTAGCATTATGTTAATTATGAGTTCTAAAAATTCTTTTTATCCAATATATTATTTGGCTAAGTTAATTATTATCTGCCCATGCTTTTTTACTAATTTTTATGATCCATCAGTTTGTTTTAGTTTGTTTTATTCTAATAACATAAGCAATCTATTAATAACAGATACTAGAAAAATTACTTTTAATAATAACCAAAAGACATAACTGAAGTTTGATTAGACATAGAAAAAGCAATATGATTTTCATAAGGGTAAAATACCCTCACAAACTTAAGTTTTAATTGAAATTTAAAGTAGATCTATTAATTTTTTAAATGGACACTTCACCTTTAAAGTATAAACACCGTTAACAGTAATGATGAAAGGACTATAATTGAAATACCCCATACTTTGATATGGTGATAAATAAAGTTGATCAAATGCAAATTGAGGTCAATTAAAATGTTTAGAAGTGATAAAAGACTAAAGGAGTAGTTTAGGATAAAATGTTTCGCAAGTGAGAAAATAATAATAAAATAATAATAATTTTATCGGAGGAGAATTTGTGAGATAAAAGGTGATTTGGAAGTCAAGTGAGGCATAATAAGGTATTTTTGGTACCAAGGAGACAAGATAAAATTTTTAGAATAAAATAATGTTGTATTAATAAAATAATATTAAAATATTAATATTTAGTCGGATGTCGAAATCAATCAAGAAGAAGGATCATATGGTGGATCCAAGTGGGGGAGAAGATGACAAGCCCGACTCTACAGAAATATTTGTCATGACATACATGTGGTGGATAGCATGTTTACATGCTAAGAGAGTCTTGAAAAATTTACAAAAGTCGGTATTGTACCTAAACGTACAACAAAGTTGATTTAAACCTCGAACTAGATCAAATAGAGAATTTATGATGAAATTAAGAATTTTAAAGTCCCAGAATGGGTTAATATGGTGATTCGGAGTTCGAGGATCAATTTGAAGTCAAACCGAAATTTTCGCTATCTAGGGGTAAAATGGTCATTTGCCACCTAGGGACAAAATGGGAATTTTTAGAAAATATTTTTGGCCCCATTTGACTTATTGGAGTAAGATTTGAGGTTTAGAAGTGAAAAATTTTAATTTCGGTATAATTTGGAGTAAAAGGGTAAAATGGTAATTTTGCCACTCGAAATAAAAAATTTAATTTTTGAAAGGATTTTGATCAAATTTAATTATTTGGAGTGTGAAATGAGTATGAGGAGTGCAAATTATGCATTATGGCAAATTTTCAATTTTTAGGGTAAAAATGTAATTTTTGAAAAGTTCGGGGGCAAAAGTGTAATTTTGAAGAATTTGCTCCACCAAAACTTTGGAAAAATCTGGAAATTTCACTTAAGACTTGGATAAGTCAAAGGGAATGCATGGTGGAAAAAGTAGGACAAATGGATGGCTAGAAAAAAAAAATGAATTAATAAAATATTTAAAATATGAATAAAATAATATTATTTCATTAAACAATAAAAAAGGCATAAAAAAATCAGCCCACCCATTCTTCTTCTTCAACATTCGGCCAAGCAAGAAACAAGAGAGAGAAAGGAGAAAATAAAACCCTAGCTAAGAAATTTAAAGGGAAAATAGGTGAAAATTCAAAAATCAAGTGAAAAAAGGTAACATTTCTTAAATTTGTCTTGTGCTTTACCTTTCCCATGCATTTTCCATCATTTTTCATGGTTGAATCATGTGATTTGAGGATGATTTGAATTCTGGTCATATGGGTTTAGAGAGAGAAAGTTGTTAGATAAATTTAATTTTGAGCTATGTTAGTGTTTAGTGTTAGTTTAGCATGTTTATGAGTAAAACAACAAGAAAAATATTTATCTTCTCCATGAATTTCCCTAGGCCGAATCTAGCCAATGGTATGTGAGGATGAGGTTGACTTTATTTTAAGAGAATTGGGTGGAAAAATGATGAATTATGAGGTTGGAAATTAAATGGGAATTTTCGGTGCAATAAATTGAAATTTTTACCCACTAGGGGTAAAAGCGTAATTTATAGTCCGGACTGATAAATTGGACCAAATTCACAGTCATTGAGGTATTGTGGATATAATTGGATAATTGAAATTGAAATGGATGGAATTGGAGTCGAATTGGGGATTTTAGGAACTTACACCGTGTATAAGCGAGTTAGGTCGGACACCGCAATTAAGCGATTGTCTAGACATTTCAAATCCTATCTAGTGCATACGCATGGGTAAGAGCCTGAAATAATTTATGATAAATTGACACAATTTATTGAATTTTGTGTCATGGATTATGGATAGGTGGTGACTCAATTGTTTCGGGTAAGAGACTGCACCCGAGGGCGGAAGATAGGAGTATTTCTACTCCTAATACTGTGAGTAAACTTATTATCGTCTTAATTATCTAGAGTAGTTTTATACAACTGTGTGATTTTATGAAAAATGGGTTTAAATGGTAAATTGCTATGTTTTAAGAGAAATTGTGATTTTATAAAATGATTTTATAAATTTTCTAGAAAATCGAATATTGGTTTTGAAAATAGAGTAATTGGAGACTGCTAGTTTGTGTTGCAAATTTATGGTTTTGAATTGAATGGCTTATGACAATAAATGAGCATGAATGGCTAAACTGATTTTGGTGTTATAATTATTTATACTGTGTATTCAGCCTTGAGAGGCTAGGTTGCGATAAATTGTCATGTCATGCTAGAATGAATTTTATTGATTGGTGGATTATATAATAATTATTTACTGCAGAGGGGGTTCCGTGGACCATCCTATTAGAGGGGCACGGTAAACTCCATTATATTATTACCTCGAACGGAGAGGCGCGTAGGGTATCTCCTGGGGTAAAGCTTAGGGTTCACTTCACGCCAAACCACCACGTGAAGGGGAACTCAGCCAACGCCAAGGAACGGCTGTATTTTCTCAAACTAAAAATATATTTGAAGTGTATACAAAAATTTTAACAGTCTTGGCGGACTCGGTTGGATGCCCTGCGCAAGGTATCACCGAGTATGAGTTTTGGCATGAGCCAAAGTTTTAAGAAATTCATAAGCCAAGTTGATTACTCGATTTATATGGATTGATTTTATTTGGTTGAAATGAACTGAAAGGTAATGAAATTACAGTATGATGACTTGTTTTAATTGTCTCCATTTACTCGACTTTAGATACTTTTGATGGTATCTGTTTACTCACTGGGATTATAAAATCTCACCCCTTCTTCCTATACATTTTTCAGGCTCAGGACAGTTTGTAGATAGTCGAGTAGGACGAGAACTAAGCTCGGAACTGCATTATAAAAAGTAAGAGTTCACAGTCTTACATCCTTTTGGTCAATTGGAGCCCACGTGTCAGTGCAGATCAAAACTTATATTTTGGTTATTTGTATTTCTATTCATATAATTTTTATTTTACTTTCATGTGCGAAAAATTATTTACGAATATTTCTATAAAAATTTATTTTATGAGAAAATAGAATATATTATTTATTATTTTTGAATAGTACTAGTTGTCAACAATTTGCTTTCAAATGAACGTTTTAGATACTTAATTGTTGTTAAATCATTAAATATATATTTTCTGCTTACCTACTACATTTTTAGCAAGTTTTGAGATTTTTGACGAAAAATTACGAAAATACCCCTGTGAGCCAGAAAATAATATTTTATTGTTCTTATTTGAAAATGACTTATGATTTTTTTGAAATACGAGATTTAATAACTGTTGCTCACCGGGGAGATGCGGAAGTTGATGCTAAGCCTTGCGAGGTTTCAATCGGCATTCGGGGTGAAGAATGTCTGTCGAGGCCTCGCGGCGGTTGTCACGGGCCCGATGGGGAGTTCCGGGTCGTGACAATAATACTTTTTTTATTAATTTAAAAAATTATTATTATATTTTTTTGAAAAAAAAATAAGAGCTCCCTAAGAAAAGGGAGCACCGATCTCCAATGCTTCCTTTTTTAAATTAATAAAAAAATTAATAAAAATTATATAATAATAATTTTAAAATTAATAAAAGGTAAAATTATTATTTCAATATTATCACGTCAAATTAACAGATACTAACGATTGACCTATGTGTCAAGCGAAAGACATTTTTTTGAGACGAAATGTTCATTTTGAAAACTAGTAACCTTATTTGGAATTTCGATTAAAATTTAAAAAGATAAGAGTATTTTATCCTTTTCATAATTGTTTCACACCTTTTAAATAACATTTATATATAGTATAAATGTCAATTCATTTTTATCTTTAATTTATTTTATTTTTGAAAAAAATTAAAAGATAAAAGAAAGATAAAAACAAAAATCAAGGAGAGAGAAAAATGGGAAAGAAAAGAAAAGAGATGAAAGAAGGAGATTGAGAGAAGGAAAGCAATGGGGAGTAGGGAAAAGGGAGGGTTTGTCCACGTAGATCTACCTCAAGCTAACCAAATCAGCAGTCGGCCAGCCTTTCCCTTCCCCCTTGCCCCCCACTTCTTTCCATCTTTTTGGTTTTTTGTTTATAATTTTTTGATTTTTTTTACTTCTTATAATTTTTTTATTTTCTAATTTCAAAAATAAAATTTAAAAAATAAAGACCTTTTATGTTTTTATTTTTTAATTTCAAAAATAAAAAACTTAAGAAAAAACTTTTTTTTGTTATTTTATTTTTCAATTTTTATATTTAAAAAAATAAAATGATGTGACATATTCAAACACATAACTATTTTTATCGATTACTTTTACTACATCACTCATTTGCCTAACTCCATTAGTCAAAAGTACAAACTATATAATGAAAGTGCAATTCAACTATTTAATTACGAATTTTTAAACTTTAGGTGCCAAATAGATAGTTTTATTATAGTTTAGATACAAAATATGTAATTAACTCTATGTTAAAATATGTTATATAAAAATGTTCATATGTATAAACAGTCGAGTATTTAACTTATTAATTGATATATGAACCATTTGCTTAAAAAGTAGGATTCAAATTTCTCTTCCCCCCAATTAAAAGAAATGTTCATATGCATATATAAATAAATGTTTTCTACTTGTTTCCCTCAACATTATTATGGGTGCTTGGTCCAATTTATGGAAGATTTTTTTTTATTACAAAAGCATAAGTAAAATTTTAACTCTCAAATTTTTAAAAAAATTGTAACAATACAGAAAAAAACACATTTCAATTTGAAACTTATTCCAAGATAACTAATATATAAAAACAAATATTAAATGAGATTTTTTTATGTTCTTATTATATTATTATTTATTAAGAGAAATATATTATTTCACATTAATCTTTTTTAATTCAGTTCAATTTATTCATTTGACTTTATTTTTTTATATCCGATTAACAAAAGAGTTTCTTTATTTTTATTTCTTTCTTCATTTTAAAACTCATATTATTTAGTTAATAAAGTTGGATATTTTATTTTACTTATTTGCAGTTGCAATTTTATTACTCAACTTTTCTTTTAATACCATTGATGTCACGACCCGAAACTCTCATCGGGCCCGTGACAACCGCCGCGACGTCCCGATAGACATTCATTACCCGGAATGTCAATCGAAACCTCGTAAGGCTTAACATCAGTTTTTCTTGCTTCCCTTGTGAGTATTAGCCACTAAATTTATGTTTTGAGAGATTATAAACATTTTCCAAATCAAAATAATAGAAAAATAATTTTTTTCTCACAGGGGCATTTTGGTCATTTTTTCTCAAAAATCTCGAAATCTGCTAAAAATGTAGTATGCTGGTGCAAAACAAATATTTCATAATCAAAAATAAATTTTGATGTCTAAAACATTCGTTTAAAATGAAATTATAACTATTAGAATAAAATAAAAATATTGAATAAAATATTCAATTTTCTCATAAAACAATATTTTTAGAACACTGCATAAATAATTTTTTACAACGTAATAGTAAAATAAATTCATATATATTGTAAAACAGAAAGCCAGAGTATTTATGTCACGACTCGGCACTTCCTTCGAGCCTGTGACAACAGCTGCAAAGTCTCGATAGACATTTATTACCCAGAATGTCAACCGAAACCTCGCAAGGCTCTTGCATCAGTTTCCAACTTCCCCTGTGAGCAATAGTTACTAAATATAGATTTTTAAGAGAATATAAACTATTTTAGATCAAAAACAATCAAAATAAAATTTTCGCCATACAGGGGTATTTTGGTCATTTTCACCTAAAAATTTTGAAACCTGATAAAATACAACATATGGTAGAAAGATATCCATTTCCAATCAAAAATAAATTTTTGTAATCTAAATCATCCATTTGGAGTGAAAAGTTGGCTAATTAGACTAAATAAAAATATTCGATAATATATTCTATTTTCTTATAAAACAATTTTTATAGAACTATGCATAAATAATTTTTGTAGCGTAAGAACAAAATAAATTCATACACATAGTAATACAATAAATCATGTATTCAAAATTATCCTACAGTGGCACATGGACCCCGAGATAACCAAAAGTGTGTAAGAATGTAGACCTACGATTTCCAAGAAAGTAAGTCCCAAATAGATCCTTGATAAAATCAACTGCCTACAGACTATCCTGAACCTAAAATGGTTAAAAAGAAAGGGTGAGTTTTCATAATGTAAAGCCCGACCTTATAAAATACTATTCATGACATACATGTGATGATAGCATGATTGCATGCTAGGAGAGTCCCGAAAAATTTACAAAAGTCGGTATTGTACCTAGAGGTACAACAAAGTTTATTTAATCCTCGAACTAGATCAAATAGGAATTTTAAGGTGAGATTAAGAGTTTCACAGTTCATGGATGACTTAGAATGGTAATTTGGAGTTTGAGGATCAATTTGGAGTCAAATCGAAATTTTCACTAACTAGGGGCAAAATGGTCATTTGCCACCTGGGGACAAAATGGGAATTTTAGAAAAGATTTTTTTGACCCCATTTGACTTATTAGAGTATAATTTGACTTATTGAAGTATGATTTGAGGTTTAGAAGTGAAAAATTTTAATTTCGGTATAATTTGGAGTATATGGGTAAAATGGTAATTTTACCACCTTAGGGGCAAAATTGTAATTTTCCACCACCAGGATATTTTTTCCAGCACATGGTCTTTCTTTGTCTTCATCTTTGACCCTTGACTAAACATGTGGTGGAGATAAAATGTTTAAATTTTTAAAATTTTAAAAACGGGCCAATGACATGATGCCATGTGTCATGCCTTTATTAATTTATTATTTTCCTTTTTAAAAGGCACAAAATCAGCCCATCTTCCACCCCATGGCCGGACAAACCAGCAAGAAGAGAGAGAAAATAAAAACAAAACCCTAGAGAGAGAAAATCAAAGAAAAAGTGTGAATTTTCAAGGAAATTAAGTGAAAAAGGTGAGTTTTTTCTATTAAGCTTGAGTTTTCTTATTCCCAAGCATTTCTCTTTATTTTCCATGATTAAATTACATGTTTTCATGATGAATTCAATTCTGAAAAAATGGGTTAGGAGAGAGAAAGTTGTTGGATTTATTTGATTTTAATTTATGTTAGTGTTTTTAGTTAGTTTAGCATATTTAGAAACAAAACAACAAGAAAAGAATTTATTTTCTCCCCCAACCATTAATGGCTGAATTTACCATGTAGTGAGTGAGGATGAGTTTGATTTTATTCTAGGAGAATTGGTTAAGGAATGATGAATTATGAGCGTAGAAAAATAATGGGAATTTTCGGAGCAAAAATATGAATTTTTACCCACTAGGGGTATTTTCGTAATTTGCTGTTGGGACTGATAATTTGCACCACACTGAGGGACATTAAGTTAATTTGGGTGCAATTGAGGTATAGAAACTGAAAAGAATTAAATTGGAGTTTAAACGGACCCGTTAGGAATTTAATCGGGTGATAAGACGAATTAGGCCAATACCGGGTTTAAATAGTTACCAGTGCATTTTTGCATTCCATATCATGCATTGGTAATCTAAATTAGTTTAATTTTGATTTAGTACCAACTTGGTGAAACTCTCGATTTTGTATTGTGTCAAGGTGGTGAGTCCTCCGATAAAGGCAAGGAAATTGCATCCGAGGACCAGTAGACAGAGTGCTTCGAAAGTCTGCATTCTAGACATAGTGAGTAAACTTACTGTCATTTTAATTATCTAGGGTGGTTTTTAAATGCCTTCATGAATTCTATGGAAAAAGGAATTTAAAAAGATAAATTTTCATGTTTTATGAATAAATGAGTTTCAATGAAATTAAATTATAAATTGTTTTGAAATTAATAGTGATTTTGAAAAATAGAGTACACGGAGACTATTAATTGTGGCAATTTGATTGTTTAAATTAACTGGCTTATGATAAATCGAGCATGATTGGCTAGTTGGCAATTGTATTGAAATGCGAATTGTTTGGTTACCTTGAAAAACTACGAATTACAAAATTGCCATATCATGTTATTGAGTTTTCTTATATGGTGGATTATATATTAATTAATCACTGCAGTAGGGGGTTTTCGTGGACCAGCCTTTTAGAGGGGCACGGTAAACCCCGTTATATTCTTACCACGAACGGAGAGGCGCGTAGGGTATCTCCTGGGGTAAAGTTTAGGGTTCACTTCACGCTAAACCACCACGTGAGGGGGAACTCAGCCAACGCCAAGGAACGGCTATGTTTTCAAAACAAAAACATGATTTATGTGAAATGTGAATTTTAATAGCCTTGGCGGTCTCGGTAGGATGCCTCGGCCAAGGTGTCCCCGAGAATGGATTTATGGCACAAGCCTAGATTTTTATGAGATTCATAAGCCTCTTTACGTGTTTTGAACAAAATGTGTTCTAAGGCTATAACCCAGTTTATGATGATTTACTTTATTGTCTCCATGTACTCAACTCTAGATGTTTATGATGATGTTTGTTTACTCATTGGGATTTTATAATCTCACCACCCTCCTTTCCACCCATTTCAGGTTCAGTATAGACTGTAGATAGCTGATCTCATCGAGGACTACAGTGGGATCTGCATTTTCCAAATCGTAGGTTCACAGTCCTCTTTACTTTTGTTTATTCGGGGGCACTCTTGTTATTGTAAATTAAATTAAATATTTTGGCTTACTGTATTTAAGTATGTATAAATTTATTTAACTTTTACGTTATAAAAATTATTCACGTATAACTCTATAAATATTGTTTTATAAGAAAATAGAATATTTTACTTAATATTTCTTTTATTTTCTTATTATATTCAAATAACCATAATTTCGTTTTAAATGAAGATTTTAGACTTTTAAACTCATTTTGAATATGAATTGTGTGTTTTGTACTTGTATATTACGTTTTAGCCAGTTTTAAAATTTTTGAGAAAAATGACCAAAATACCCTTGTGAGACAAAAAATTAATATTTTATTTGTTTAAAGTTGGAAACAGCTTAAAATATTTTAGAACACGATATTTGACAATGGTTGCTCACAAGGGAATAGAGAAACTGATAGTAAAGCCTTGCGGGGTTTCGGGTTGACATTCCGGGCAATAAGTGTCTACCGGGACATCGCGGCGGTTGTCACGGGCTCGAGGGGAGTACCGGGTCGTGACAATTCGATTGGTATCGGAGTTTTTGGTTTTAAAGATCAAAGTTTTTAGTTTTAAAGTTGTTTTAAAAATTTACAATATCAGTGTGGCCCCGGATTAAGTTAAGTTAGGTTAGGTTGAATATAATGCATGCATTTGCATATAGAGCCTAAGGTTACCTAAACTTGCTCGTATTTTTTTTATAGATTATAATGCCTCCTCGACGCGGACTCCCACCTCTCACTAGATCGGTTAGGAGGGGCAGAGGTCGTTCCCAACGTCATCAGCCAGATACAGTAGAGGAGGAATCAGCTGCATCTACCATTCGGGCAGCACCTGCTGCTGAGCAGGCCGATAGTCCTCCACATCCTCCATCTCCTCAGCCACCTACTGGTATTCCCGCCATGCCTACTGAGGCAGCACAGGCATTGGCAGCTTTCTTTGCAGCAATGGCTGGTCAAGCTCAGACTGGTCAAGTTCCACCTGTAGTGCCTCCAGCTACTCATTTAGTTCCACCACCAATACAGGATGTATCCATTTCCAAGAAGCTGAAGGAGGCTAGCCAATTGGGTTATGTATCTTTCACTGGTGAGTTGGATGCCACTGTGGCAAAGGACTGGATTAATCAGGTGTCCGAGACTCTATTTGAATGGGATTAGATGATGACATGAAGCTGATGGTGGCTACGAGATTATTAGAGAAGAGGGCTCGTACTTGGTGGAATTCGGTGAAGTCCCGTTCCGCTACTCCTCAGACATGGTCCGATTTTCTCAGGGAATTTGATGGTCAGTATTTCACTAATTTCCATCAAAAAGAAAAGAAGAGAGAATTTATGAGTTTGAAACAGGGAAATCTAACTGTAGAGGAGTACGAGACTCGTTTTAACGAGTTGATGTTATATGTGTCGGATCTGGTGAAATCTGAGCAGGATCAGGCCAGCTATTTCGAGGAAGAGCTCCGTAATGAGATCAAAGAACGAATGACAGTGATTGGTAGGGAGCCACAAAAGGAGGTGGTACAGATGGCTTTACGGGCTGAGAAGCTCGCGACTGAGAATAGAAGGATTCGGACTGAGTTTGCAAAAAGGAGAAATCCTGGTATGTCTTCTAGTCAGCCAGTAAAAAGAGGCAAGGACTCAGCGACTTCAGGGAGCACTACTTCTGTTTTCGTGACATCTCCTCGACCTCCATTTCCACCATCACAGCAGAGACCTTCGAGGTTTAGCAGATCTGCTATGACTGGTTCTGGGAAGAGTCTCGGAGGTTCTGACAGATGCAAAAATTGTGGGAATTATCATAGTGGGCTATGTAGAGGGCCAACAAGATGTTTCCAATGTGGACAAACGGGTCACATTAGGAGTAATTGCCCACAGTTAGGACGAGCCACTGTAGTTGCATCATCTCCACCAGCTCGCACAGATATACAGAGGAGAGATTCTTTTGGGTTACCACCGAGACAGGGAGTAGCCATACGGTCTGGTGTGGAGAGTAATACCTCGTCACATCCACCTTCGAGACCACAGACTCGTACCGCGACAAGAGTTTTTGCTGTGACAGAAGATGAGGCACGAGTCCGACCTGGAGCAGTGACAGGTACTATGTCTTTATTTGATAAAGATGCTTATGTTTTGATAGATTCTGGCTCAGATAGATCTTATGTGAGTACGACATTTGCATCAATTACTGATAGAAACCTGTCACCATTAGAGGAAGAAATTGTAGTGCATACCCCTCTAGGAGAACAGTTGATTAGAAATACTTGTTCTAGAGACTGTGGGGTAAGGGTAGGTGAGGAAGAATTTAGGGGTGACTTAATTCCTCTAGAGATCTTGGATTTTGATTTAATATTAGGTATGGACTGGTTAACTGCACATCGGGCGAACGTGGATTGTTTTCGAAAAGAAGTTGTTCTTCAGAATTCGGAGGGAGCAGAGATTGTGTTTGTAGGGGGACGTCGAGTATTACCATCTTGTGTAATCTAGGCCATCAAAGCTTCAAAATTAGTGCAAAAAGGGTATCCGACTTATTTGGCATACGTGATCGATACTTCAAAGGGGGAACCTAAGTTAGAGGATGTCCCAATAGTAAGTGAGTTTCCTGATGTATTTCCTGATGATTTACCGGGACTACCTCCTAATCGAGAGCTTGAGTTCCCTATTGATTTACTTCTGGGTACCGCACCTATTTCTATTCCTCCATATAGAATGGCTCTAGCAGAGTTGAAGGAACTGAAAGCCCAGTTGCAAGATTTGGTGGATAAAGGTTTCATTCGCCCTAGCATTTCTCCTTGGGGAGCACCAGTCCTATTTGTAAAGAAGAAAGATGGCACTCTTCGATTGTGTATTGATTACCGTCAGCTGAACCGAGTGACCATCAAGAATAAATACCCTTTACCCCGGATAGATGATCTTTTTGATCAATTACGAGGTGCTATGGTATTCTCTAAGATTGATTTGAGATCTGGGTACTATCAGTTGAGGATTAAGGAGCAGGATGTACCTAAGACTGCCTTCAGGACGCGTTATGGGCATTATGAGTTTCTAGTGATGCCGTTTGGTTTGACTAATGCCCCGACAGTTTTTATGGATCTTATGAACAGGGTGTTCCATCCATACTTGGATAAGTTTGTGATAGTATTCATCGATGACATCCTGGTTTATTCGAAGAATGATGATGAACATGCTGCCCATTTGCGCATTGTGTTGCAAACTTTGCGCGAGAGACAACTCTATGCCAAGTTCTCTAAATGTGAATTCTAGTTGAAGGAAGTGGTTTTCTTGGGACATGTGGTGTCCGGAGCTGGAATTTATGTCTATCCCAAGAAGATTGAGGCAATCTTGCAATGGGAGCAACCGAGAACGGTAACAGAGATTCGTAGTTTCCTTGGCTTAGCCGGTTATTACCGGAGATTTGTTCAGGGATTTTCTTTGATAGCAGCTCCTCTGACTCGTTTGACTCGTAAAGGAGTTAAGTATGAGTGGGATGATGTTTGTGAGAATCGATTTCAGGAGCTAAAGAACCGGTTAACCTCCGCTCTCGTTTTAACACTTCCTGTTAGTGGAAAAGAATTTGTGGTATACAGCGATGCATCTAAGTTGGGATTAGGGTGTGTGTTGATGCAGGATGAGAAAGTAATAGCTTATGCTTCCCGACAGTTGAAGAAGCACGAGACGAATTACCCTACTCATGACTTGGAGTTAGCAGCAGTAGTATTCGCTTTGAAGATTTGGAGACATTATTTATATGGTGAGCGTTGTCGGATTTTTTCTGATCATAAAAGTTTGAAGTATTTGCTCACCCAGAAAGAGCTTAACTTGAGACAGAGACGATGGTTGGAGTTGATTAAGGATTATGACTTAGTGATTGATTATCATCCGGGAAAAGCAAATGTTGTAGCGGATGCTTTAAGTCGTAAATCTTCATCGTCGTTAGCAACACTTCGGAGTTCTTATTTTTCGATGTTACTTGAGATGAAATCTCTAGGGATCTAGTTGAATAATGGTGAGGATGGAACCCTACTTGCTAGTTTCGTCGTGAGACCTTCATTGTTGAATCAGATAAGAGAATTGCAGAAATCTGATGATTGGTTGAAACAGGAAGTTCAAAAGCTGCAAGATGGAGAAGCTAGTGAGTTTAGACTCAGCGATGATGGTACTTTCATGCTTAGAGACCGAATTTGTGTTCCTAAGGATGATCAGTTGAGACGAGCTATTTTGGAGGAAGCTCATTCTTCCGCCTACGCTTTACATCCCGGAAGCACCAAGATGTATCGGACTATTAAAGAAAGTTATTGGTGGCCGGGTATGAAACGAGACATAGCAGAGTTTGTAGCGAAATGTCTCACATGCCAACAGATCAAGGCGGAGCATCAAAAACCGTCAGGTACTCTTCAACCTTTACCGATTCTTGAATGGA